>NC_042615.1:562934759-564134759 GCF_901001135.1 Rhinatrema bivittatum | reverse complement strand
TCGCACCAAAATATTATGTGCATGTTGTGGAGCTTCTCACCCCATATGGCCAGGGTGACCAGAATGGGAAAGCGCTCCAAGAAGCTGATGTTCCGTGTCAAGCCCTCTTTGGTCCAAGCTAGGGGCCATGGCGCCATGGCCATGGCAAACCTTGGCAATAAACACCAAACACCCCCCCTCCCCCCGAGGCATCCGAATGTATGTCCATGTCGCGGTTAGAAATAGGTGGATCTGGCCATATGGATACTCCGTTGAACTTGCTCAAAAACGATATCCAGATGGCCAGATTGTCCCTCACTGTTTGTGTGATTCTGATGTCGTGATTCGGACGATTGATGCCAGCAATCGATGCCAGCAGTCGCCTCAAAAAGACCCTCCCCATCGGAACGACTTTGCAAGCAAAATTTAGGCTGCAGATGAGGGATTACACCTGTCCCAGTATTAGCTTATTAGCCAATGTGGCATGCCCCAGCAATGTCAGAAGCTTCTGAAGTTTGTCGCATGGCAGCCAGGATACCATCTCCGTTGAGTCTAACTTGATTCCGAGAAATTTGATTGTTGTGGTTGACCCTCTGCCTTCTCGTGCACCAGAGCTACTCCAAACTCATTCGCAAGTCCATGGAATGTGTTCAATAGGTGAGGAGTCGTGAGGACCCAAGAACAGGAAATCATCAAGATAATGTATTATGTTCTCTAGTTTTCCTTTCTGTGAGTTGGCTCAATGCAGGAAGGAGCTAAACAACTCAAAGTATGCGCATGACATGGAACACCCCATTGGCACGTATTTATCAAAGTAATATGCACCTCTGAAGTGGAAACCCAATAGGGGGAAGCTGTCAGGGTATACAGGAAGAAGCCGGAAAGTGGACTCAATATTGGTCTTTGCCATGTGGGTCCCAGGAGGGGAATGAAGAAAAAAGGATTTATATTCAGACAACAACCAACAAGGACTAAATTGCACAGACTGTGTAAACAAATAAGCGTGGGAGTAGCTTGCTTATTGCGGCGGTTACTACCCCTAACCAATTATGCTTGATACTTCACTTTGATGCAGCTCCAGCACTGCTATTTACATCAATGGTGGGGGTGGAAGGCAATTAGAACCAAAAAGTTACCAATAAAGGGCCCTGACCTCAGCAGTCAGAGTAACAGATAAGTATGAGAAAAATAAGTGTGAAAGCTTGCTAGGCAGACTGGATGGGCCATTTGGTCTTCTTCTGCCGTCATTTCTATGTTTCTTGTCCGCACCACCGAAGAATCGCTATGGCGCTGTCAAAGGAGGCATACTGTACCTTGCATGCCTCATCCGGCAGGTGATCATTAAATGAAGATCTGTGCAGATAGGACAGGTTCTGGATTAATCGGTATTTGCCAGGCTCCTTCTTCGGTAGGATTGCCAAAGGGTCAGGATCATCCTATCAAAAGGTGGAACTCGAAGGGACCTGCCATTTGACCCTTTTTGAGCTCTGAATCCAACTTCTGCTGCACTATGTCAGCATGTCTAGCAGCCAAGGGGGTGTTAGCAGTGCTTGAACCTTCTATGTCGCCTCGAAAGGGTATGATGAACCCTTCTTGAAAACTGACAGTCAATTTTCTTGCCACTTTCTTCTTCAGGTAGCAGTTGAGCCATTCTAGCATCGCACCTAAATTTATCGGGGATGAGGCCTTCCGGAACAAATTGCATTTGCTATGGTTTTCCATTACTCCCTGAGTTATTTCTCTTCTGACATCTGGAGGCTGGGTGGGAGGCAATGCAGATGGAGCAGGCATGTTTGAACTTACAGTCCTTGAAGCTGCAAGATGATGTGTTGAATCTCCAACATCTGCCATTGCTATGGGAGCCCGTGACCACCTGTCTGGCTTGAACTGCTGGTTGGCCAGTCTTCTCCAAGCATCGTGTGGTAACTCCCACATCCGCCGCTTTGCTCTTCATTTGTCTCAGCCACAGCCCAAAGTCCTGAGTGCCCCATGACATAAAATGATTCTCCTCCATTTTAGCTCTGAATCATACGTTGTAATTCAACCAGGCCCAGCATTCGTACTCCCTGCATGCTTCCAGTATAGTGTCTGCGTAGCTCAACATCGGGCCATAATGAGAAGGGTCGTCCTGTCCCACTACACTTATCATCTGTAAGAAAGCCCTTGTGCAATGGATGATATTTCTCGGTATCCTTTTGTCTGCATTGGGCACTTTGTCCCACTTCATGCTGGTTCTCTTGACGCTTCTTAATCTTCCTGCGCAGGTCCCTGGGGACACTTTCCCACAATTGCAATAGGGCCGTTATCACTGGTGGGCCTCTGGAGGATTCGGCCCCGCTTCCTTCCTGGGTCTTGGAGCCATCGTACGAAGATGACTCTGCATCTGAGAAATTGGAAGAACTGCCAGTGCTGGAGGCTGACTTGACCTTGCGTTTTCCTTTTCGCTTGCCCTCTTTCTGCGTTTCTACCTCTTTACTCGCAATCTGACATTCTCCAGACACCCCTGATGACTCACCCATATTTGCTCTGTCTGGTTTGGTTGTGTTTTCGTCAGCGCCGCACATTGGGTTGCTTTCTCGGGTCCTGGGTGTAGTGCAGCCCTCGTCATGTGATGTTGTATTGGGACCTACTGCTGGAGCTGTGAGTGGCATTGATGCCTGTACCGCTGCGCTCTGTGCATTTGATGGTACTGGGTCAACTTCAGGGGCTGTCGTGTACCTGTGCGGCCCGCCTGGAATAGCCAGCTCTGCTGTGACTTGGCTTGACCTCCCTACTGGGGGACACTGAAGGCCCCATACTTGGTCCACCTTGTAGTAATTATCGCAACCCCTGTAACCCGGATAAGTGATGGGTAACCATGGCAGTGCCTGCCCGGAAGTGCTTGTGATCACGCCACTGTGATGAACGCCACCCATCTTCACCCATGGGTAATTGGCCATCTGGGGCAGTGGTGGGTAAGGACTGGAGGCGGCCCAGCTTTGTGAAGGGTTCCAATAAGGGCCTTGAGTGGGGAAGCCCATGTGAGGCCCTGGCCACGCTGCACAACTCCCAATATGGAACGCTGAAATGTGCCTGCGCCTCCTTCAAATCCTCCAGAAGTCCTGTTGCTGCGTGCGCTATCTTTGCATGCGTACTGGACAGTATGACTGTCCCTGTTGAGCGGGGTCTAATTCATGTCCGTCCTGCATTTCCACATGCGACCCCCACCACCAGCGGTGTCTCATTCCCCCCCCTCTGCCAGCATTTTGGCAGCTTATCTTTGCTCCAGTCGGCTTACCGCCCTTGCTCGCCTGCGCGCCCCCGATCTCAGGGGTCAGGGCTGTGGATCAGCCATGCCGCTTGTCCTGGCTCCCTCTGCTCATGGACTGATTGTGTTGCCGACTCGATGTTGTCTGCAATTAATGAAAAAACAGGGCCTGGAGACTCCCTAGCACGGCACTTTACCTGTGTGGGTGCAGCCACGACGTTGCCACCTTACCGATGCGTGCTACCCGCTTGCCGGCTGGTGGCCCAGAACACAGGAAATGCAGGTCAGTGTAAGCAAGCTGGCCCCTTAAATATACCCCATGATGTCATCCGTCTGTGCCCGTCGTCCTCCTGCTGTGCTTGCAGGCCAATCTCGTGATGCGAGCCCATGCGCGGGAGAGGGAGGAAGAACAGAATCCAGTAACAGGTGCGCCTTGATGTTAGTGTCGGGCCACTGGGCATTTAGCGCATGCCCTTGCAATAACTTTGTTTAAATGGAAAGATGAGATGACATTTGGTAGAAACTTAGGGAGAATTCATAACTACCCGATTCTTAAAAATTTGAGTAGAAGGAGGTTAAGTCACCCCAGCCTGAAACTTGCTTATTTTTTTGCTGAAGTTATAGTCACTAAAGAGCAAGTTTTCCACAAAATGTACTTTCAGTCCGTTGATGCTCACGGTGGGCAGCATTAATTGAAGCAGTTAAGATCCCATTGGAGTGGTGGTGGTTTAATAGAAGACCATAAATTCTATAGGCCTTTTATAAACTTCACAACTCATTGATGGGATACTAGATGTCCAGCTTTCTAGTGATAGGCTGTAATCGCTATGAAATGGACTCGTACTGAATTTGTTTTTAATCCTATGTTTACCAGGAGCAACAAATATTGCAGTAGTATTATATTTGAAGGGATCGTCACCCTTTTTGTGACACCATTTAGTAAATCTCCCCCCACTTGTAGTGTAACCCCATCCCTGGGTCTGGACTACATTCTAGTGGGGCCATAAAAGTATTTATAAGTTTTTTGGGGCAAGAACCTGGGCTAGCTCTCCAACTTCCCTTCCTTCCCAGGTTTAGGGCTCTTTCGACTGGGGGATGAAAGGAGTCCTCTTGGTGCCCAGTGTGGGGTGACTAGCTCTGCCCCTCTGGAATCCCCTGGGTTAGGGAAATTTTGATACTCTGTGTGAGGTGCACTGTGTGCCAAAGAAATCAAAAACGCCACTGTGCTAGTGTCCAAATAAATCTTTACTGTTGCAAATAATTTACCCTGGGGGAATTCTGCACAAAAAATATGTAAAATTCTACACACAAAAAAGTAAAATTCTGCACACAGAAACTTTAAATTCTGCAAAATTCTGCATATTTTATATTGGTCAAAATAACACATTATACATGACAGTCTTTAAGTAATTAATTTAAAATGTAATACTGAAAAAGATTATTACGTAAAGATGCAGAATTTTAAACATTTCCAGCAGAATTTCCCTAGAAGTTCACTGTAAGAGTGTCTCTTCCACCCTCTCTCCCTACTCCCCTAGTCAGTCTCCTTTCACGTTGCCCTTTCAGGCCCCAACTCCTCCACCTGCCACTCTCTCTCTCCCCATTTTCCAGACTCAATCCCTTCCACTCTATCTCCACTCCCAGAGTTTGACCCCTCTCTCTGTACTGCCCCTTACATAGGCTCCCTCTTGTCCATCTCTCTTACACACACAGGCTCCCTCTCTCTATTGCACAAGCACACCCCCTCATACAGGCTCCCTCTCTCTCTCACACACACACATCCCCTCATAGAGGCTCCCTCTCTCATGCACACACACACACGTACGTTCATACAGGCACCCTCTGTCTCTCTTGCACACCCCCACATACAGGCTCCCTCTCTCTCTTGTACACACTCACATAGGCTTCGTTTCTCTCTCACGCATATACCCTCACACAGGCTATGTCTCTCTCTTCCACACCCCTGCACACTGACATCTTCTCTCGCTCGCCCCCCCCCTTCACATAGGCTCCCTATCTCTCTCACACACACACATCTCTTCACACAGGCTATTTTTCTTACACATACATACACCCTCACGCAGGCTCCCCCTCTCACAAACAAGCACTCTCACATACACCCAATTCTTTTTCACACAAACCAGCTCCCAATCTCTCTCACATATTCACACTCTTTCACAATTTCCTCACATAGCTTTCCTCTCTCTAGCACCCACGCACCCCTCAAACATGCTCTCTATCACCCCCAGGCTCATAGTCTTACACACACACACACACACTCTCTCACTGAGGCCTGCTCCATCTTTGCCGTGAGTGGGACAGCCTCGGCTTGCAGCACTCCCAGGCCTACTCCTCCTTCACTGTGAGTGGGATGGCCTCCGCTTGCGGCACGCTGGGGCCTGCTCCTTTTTCGCTGCGAGTGAGATGATCTCTGCTTGCGGCACGCCAGGACCTGTTCCATCTTCACTGTGAATGGGGGCCGTCCCACTTGTAGCAAAAATGAAGCAGGTGTGCTGCGAGCAGAGGTCGTTCTGCTTGCAGCACGCCAGGGCCTGCCAAATTCTTGCAGATTCTGTGCAGCTGTGAAGGAGGGGAATTTTGTGCTCCGCAGTAGTGGAGAATTCCCACAGGACTAATAATTGTAAGATTATTACAATTATAAGATTATTACTGATCCACAGCACCACTAAATATGTTTTTTACAGGATTTTCCTCACAATTTTCCTTACAATTGTAAGATTATTACTGATCCACAGCACCACTAAATATGTTTTTTACAGGATTTTCCTCAATCTGTGCAGGAATATGAGTTGCCACTGTCCTGAGAACTACTACCCTCCAGGGTTTTGGAAAAAAACAGAGTCCCAGGTGGGCAGGGTGTCTTTTGGATGGGCAGAACCTCACTTCCAGATGGCCAGAATACTGAGCAGCTGCATAGAGAGTTAAACTTCTCTCTCCCACAGGGTTCACTGAAGCACCGGATGGATAGCTCCACGGATATTAGGCTTTGCCTTTACTCACTGTTAGATGATTTAAACTTTATCTGTTCTTATGCAATCCATGTTTTATTTATTTATTTATTTATTTATTTTATATACCGACATTCAATCGAGATATCACATCGGTTTCCAGATAACTAAAAGAATAGGGTGGTAACAGCCCTATTTTACATTATAACATGATAATAAATATAACAATTATAACAGAATTAACAGAAATAACAGAAATACATGGAACAATGGATTATAGTATATAACATATGTACATAAATGACTTGTTGGTAAAGATAATTTATGATTAAGGATAGAATGGAGGGTTGAGAGGAGGGAGGAGGGGGGGAGGAGAGGGATAGGTGGGAGGAAGGTAGTGTCAGGGAGGGATGAAGGTGGGGCGAGATGCTTGTGTAGGGGGTGAGGTGTGTTGCATTCGGGCAGGTTAAGGGTCAGGTGGGAAAGCTTTTAAAAACAGTCATGTTTTGAGGTGTTTTTTGAAGACTTGCAATGAGGGTTCATTTCTGAGACAGGTGGGGAGGGAGTTCCATAAGGTAGGGCCCGCTATTGTTATGGCTCGTTTGCGGGTTGCGTTGAGGTGCGCAGATTTGAGATTGGGGACGGCTAGGAGGCCAGTGTTGGTGGATCTGAGGGTTCTTTGTGTGGGGTAAGGATGTATTGCGTTGTTTAGCCAGTTCATTTTGTTGTTGTTTATTTTTTTGTGCATGAGGGTGAGGGTTTTATACTGGATTCTTTGTGTGATGGGTAGCCAGTGGAGTTCTTTGAGAGTGGGTGTGATGTGAGAGGATTTTTTGTTGTTAGAGATGATTCTGGCGGCGGCATTTTGTAGAACTTGGAGGGATTTGATGTGGATTTCTGGTAGGCCGAGGAGAAGGGAGTTGCAGTAGTCGAGTTTTGAGAAGATAATTGATTGAAGGACTGTTCGGAAGTCGTGCGCTTGGAGAAGGGGTTTGAGTTTTTTTAGTGTTTGAAGTTTGAAGAATCCATCCTTGATTGTATTGGAGATGTGTCGTTTAAAGTTGAGTTGGCTGTCGATTGTTATGCCTAGGTTTCTTGTGGACGGCGTGAGTGAGATTTGTGGCACTCCCGGGTTGATTGAGCTTCCTGGGTGGTTAGAGGGGGTGCACTTGAGTGGATAAGAGGGACGGTCATCGTGGATGTGAATGATTTCTGTTTTTGCTTGGTTGAGGCATAGTGATAATTGAGATAGCAAGTGGGATAAATTTGAGCTGAGTTTGTTCCATTTTTCCATGGTGAGTTGAATGGACTTGTTTATGGGGAGTAAAATTTGTATGTCGTCTGCATAGACGAAGTAGGTGAGGTTTGCCTCTGCAAGGTATTTGCATAGTGGGAGGAGGTAAATGTTAAAGAGGGTAGAGGATAGGGAAGAACCTTGTGGGACCCCATGTGTAAGGGGCACTTGAGAGGATTCAGATGAGTTTGTCTTGACGATGTAGGATCTGTTCGAGAGGTAGGATTTGAACCATTTGATTGTGGTGTCTTGAAGACCAATTTCTTTAAGTCTGGTGAGGAGTGTTCTGTGATTGATGGTGTCAAAGGCGGCTGATATATCAAGAAGTATCAGGAGGAACGATTTGCCTTTGTCGCGGCCTCTGAGGATGGTATCAGTGAGAGAGAGGAGGAGGGTTTCTGTGCTGAAGAATTTTCTGAAACCATGCTGTGCAGGCTGTAGAACATTATAGGTTTCAAGGTGGTCTGTAAGTTGATTGTTGACTTTTTTCGATGATTTTTGCTAGGAATGGGAGGTTAGAGACTGGTCTGTAGTTTGCTGGGTCTGATTTGTCGAGTTGAGGTTTTTTGATGATTGGTTTGATGATGGCGTTTTTGAGTTTTTCTGGGAAGATTCCTTGTTCTAGGGATAAGTTGATGATGTAGGTTATTGGTTTGACAATAATCTCTCTGATGAGTTTTAGGGTTTTGATGGGGATGGGGTCTAAGGGGTGGGATGCAGGGTTGGTTTTTTTGATGATAGGTTCAATTTCTGTAGAAGCAACGGGTGCAAATTGTGACCATGTGTGGATGGGAGGGGGGATGTCTATTGGGTCGTTGTGGGTTTGGGGAATCTTGGCAATGATGTTGATAACTTTGTCCTTGAAGAATTGAGCTAGTTTTTCACTGGAGATGTTGCTGGAGTTTGGCGTAGTATCATTTTGGATGGGGTTGGTTAGGTCTTTGACATAGGCGAAGAGGGTCCTCGGGTTAAATTGGTAATCATGAATTCTTGATGTGTAGAAATTGCGCTTTGCTGTGTTGAGGTCTGTTGTATAGTTGTGTAGTAGCGTTCTGTATTTGTCTTTCAGGTTTGGGGTAGGGGTTCGTCTCCACTGTTTTTCAGTTTGTCTCAGTGTTCGCTTTGAGGTTTTCAGTTCTGGGGTGTACCATGGAGCTTTTTGCTTTGTAGATTGTTTGATTTCCTTTCTTATCGTGGGACATAATGTGTTGGCTATGTCTGCGTTGATAGATATCCAGGAGTTTGTGGCGGTGTTGGCATCATTCAAGTTGATTGTTTTTAGTGCCTCAGGTAACAGTTCGGCGATGTCTTCACTGGAGCATGGTTTGGTGAATTCGATGATTTGGTTGTCTGTTTTTAGTGGGTTCGATTGGAGTTGAAGCTTGGCTTGGATGAGGCTGTGGTCGGACCATGGGATGGGGGTTGTAGAGGGTGGTCCAGTTGCAGATATTTTGTTGTTTAGGAAGATTAAGTCCAGGGTGTGGCCTGATTTTTGAGTGGGCGTGTTGATGATTTGGGTGAATCCAATGGCAGACATGGTGGATAGGAGTAGTTCGCTGGTGGGAGAAGGAGGGTGGGTGTCGATATGGAGATTGAAGTCTCCTAGTATGATGGCGGGCTCTTGTAAGTTTATGTGGGTTGTGATGGATTCAATTAGGGGGGAAAGGTTGTGCTGTAGGCAACCAGGTGGGGCGTATAGGAGGAGTATTTGGAGATGTTCTTCTTCTTTGAATCCCTGATTGGCGGGATCCTTTGGAGCAGGATTATCAATGCACCCAATAGGAAGGAAGGACAGTCAGAACTTCCAACCTGAATCTTGATATTAGGCTTACAAAACTGAAGATAATTCTAGGGTGGCTCATAATAGGTCACTGGCACCCCGTTCCTCACAGAGGCACTGAGGGGGGCAGGTCTTCCCTAACATGCCAGGCCAAGACCCAGGATTTTCCGTGCCCTGAGCCTAGGAACTGAACAGGCTCCAGCGAGGCCCCGATACTCAAAAGGGCAAAAGTCCAACAAATGTACTCAGAGGGATCTCCGACCAGACAGGTTGTGTACTGGCTGGGCAGAAACCCTCCTGACCCTGGCCAAGACCACCAAACAGGGCTTGCTTGGCTAATACTGGCTGGGCCTGTAAAACAACAAAAAGCTTAACACTCTCTACCTCTGAACTCTGTGGTAAAATCAAAGGATTGCCTCCCAGGCTGTAGCAAGGGTAAGGTTATATACTGTTTCAAGTGGGCTGTCCATTCCAGACCCCGCAGAAGGAGGGGGCTGCATTTGAATGGTTCCTTCCTTCATCTATCCTACTTTAGCTAATTGACAATGTACTAATCCAGGGCTTACTGGTAACCCAAGAAGTGCCTGGTGTACAGTAGTTATAAAACCTTCTCGTGAAAGGGTGTCTTATGCTAAACTATCTCATTTATTTGCCAGTGAACAAAAGTTGGGATGGAGAACTGTTTCTTCAAATTGGGTGAATAGATTTTGGGATCAACCGTAATCAGATTGTGCAAGTCACTGTGAGCTTGTGGAGCCAGGGAAACCATCCCTGACGAGGCCCTAAAAGAGCTATGAGGATCATTTCCCCTTTGTTTCTGTGCAACTCCAGTGTGGACTTTGCTAGCAGTGATGCTGGTGGAAAAGTATATAATAGCCCTGTGTTCCATGGAATGGTGCATGCTTCTGTCACCAGTGCTTAGTCCATTAGTCTCTTGGACCAAAGACTGGCAAATTTGCAGTTTATTGTTGAAGTAAAGAGATCTACGTTTGGAGTTTCCGAGAGCTTGAACAGGTACTCTAGAATGCTGTAGTTGATTGTCCACTTGTGTGGCCGGTGGCTCAACTTGTCCACCAGAAGGTTGCTTTGCCTGGGAGGTAGATGGCTTTTATATACATCGTCATGTACACAGCTAGCTTCCAAATTTGTATGGCTTCTGCACACATGTGGTAGGAACCAATGCTCCCTTGTTTGTTTAGGTAAAACATTGCTACTTGGCTGTCTTTTAAATCTGCATGACTTTGCTTCTCAATCACCTTTTGAAGATCTGGAGGCCATTCAATATGTCCTTCATTGCCAAAAGGTTTATGTGTAGAGATGCTTCCTGTGGTACCTATACATCTTGAATATATAGTGAATCAATAAAAATCCCCAATCATGATTAGAAGCATTGGCGGTCAAGACTGCTTGTACTTATGGCAGATGTATATGTTAACTGCATTACAAATTCGGGTTTTCCCACCATAGCAATGACCATTGAAGTGGACCTGTGATCAGAATTTTGTGGTGGAGAGGCTGTGTTTACTAGTTCCAATAATTCCTCAAGTGCCACTGAGCATCTCTCATGTTCAGTGTCACCTGGACTATGGAGGCCACATGTCCTAGGATTTTCATGTACCTTTTTATCACGATGCTTTGATCTATTCTTATACTACATAGTATTGATCTTAGGTTGGATGCCCTTTGCACTGTTAAATAAACTGTGCTCCTCACCATATTTAGATTTGTGCCTAGAAATTCTATGCATTGCTTTGTTTGTAGGGACAATTTCTGAAGATTTATTACAAACCCAATACACTGTAGAAGCGCAACAACATGCTATACATCTTTTATAAAGTTTTTGTAGGAGGCACTCAATATTAGCTAATCATTGAGGTCTGGAAACACGAGCAAATTCTCTCTTCTCAGTCTTGCTGCTATCACTGTGAGACATTTTGTGAAGAACCTTGGGGCTGCTACTAGTCTGAAGGGGAGGAATCTGTAATGATAATGTTTGTTGTGTAGGGTGAACTGTAGGCATTTTCTTTGTTATTTGTATGTGAACAAAAGCACCCTTAAGGTCTAGTGTTGTAAACAAGTCATACTACTGAAACCATGGTAAGATGGTCCTTAAGGTGTGCAGCTTGAATTTTTCACTCTTTAAATAGATATTGAGATCTCCAAGATCTAAGATAGGGCGGACATCCCTCAATTTCTTCAGAATTATGAAATAATGGGAGTAAAACACCTGTTCTCCCAGAATGAAAATTTTGATTCTTCCATCACTGCGAGAAATGAGATTAGAAATTACTAGAGAATCAAGTTTCTCCTATCTTGCACCAAATTTATGGAACTCTAGGCCTTTGACACTATGGCTTGAATAAGACTATCAAAAATTCAGAAAAATTTTAAAAAGCCATCTTTCTTCACAAATATATTCATCAAACTAAAGTAATAACTATTTTGTTGTTATACATGATTCAATTTGTAGCTTAATTTTGATTTCCTGAGATGTAGCTGTTAATTTAAAAATCTTTTTTTTTTGGTATATTTAGATATTTGTCATATGTTTTAAATTGATTTTTCATTGATCCTTATTTCATTTTATTTGTTTGTATTTTAATTTTTCTGTACAATGCTTTGTTTTACCAGAGTAAAGAAAAGCGATTAATTAAACCAAACTATTGGTTGGTACTGGATAAATTGCTTTGGAATTCAAGAGAGTTTATTTCTTGTTTCAATACCTGTAGCTGTTCCTGGGAATGAGCTTGATAAGAGAGGCTTTCTGTGGTCAAATTTTCTGAAAACTGAGGAAGTACCTACATTTGATGATGTTTAAAACCCATTTGTCTGTTGTGATAAGGATTCAATGGTGTTTGAAGAATCTTAATCTTCCCATATGCGTAGTTCCGGACATAAGTTTTGCTGCTATTGTGCTAGATTGTTAAAAGTTGGCTGCAAACTTCTGTGGAGCTGTTGACTCTGTCGTTATTGCTAGTGCACCCTTGCCCTTGGCCTTGATTGCTGTTGATTTTGCTACTAAGGTTGCTGTAATTGCTGAAGTACTATAGGTCTTTGCTTATAGTTGCTGAAAGGGTTGTAATGTGTCTACTGAGAGAAATACTATTGTCTGCAGTATGAATTCTAGTGAAATCTTCTTTGAGTAAAAATATCCATTTGAGACACCGATAGTTACTGCAAGGCACTATTTTGGCTCTTGATTGCTTCTACTATTTCATTAATTTTAACTTCAAACAAATTATTGCCATCACATGGAGTGTCTGCTAGGCTTGTCATGTACATCTTGTTGAAGTCTGGAGGCAAGCCAGCCTATGAACCACAAGCTGCTACCATTGAAGAAGTATCGAAAGCATCATTGGTAAGAGTGTGTGAGATGTTGTGCTGAATATGCCTCATCACACACGGTCAGAGAACTACTTAAGATCCTGTACAGGAAGTTTTGTATAATAGCTTTCAGTTGTTGTAGATTATTCAAGTATTGAATTATTTGGATTTATTGGGCCTCAATCCTGAATTGTAGAATAGCCCCTTGGTAAACTCTCCTTCTAATACTGTCCAGAATTTTGGAATCCTTGCCAGGTGGTATGTTCGAAAAATTTTATTTTTCTTAGTTTTCTTCATGGCTGATTCTACGAGTGAGTCGTGTGGTAACTGAACCTTTTCATGTCCTGGACATTTCTGAATATGGTACTTTATATCTATGGACTTCGCCACTAGTGAGATAGAATACGGCATCTTCCATATTTTGATTTGGACCTGTAGAAGTGCATGATGAATAAGGAAAGTTTTATACTGCTTTGAAATTTGCAGGCTCTGCAAGATTCCCTAATTCATTTGAGGTGTCTTCGTCTTCATGTAGACTAAAGGCTAAAGTCATCCACATCTACTATATGAATGAAGAATAGGTCATATCTTCACAAGAAGAAGGTGGCTTACTGGGTTCTGATGAAGATGATGCTCATCCAGGTAAATCATCATCCAAATCCCCTGACACATAGGAGCATCCCAAATGGGAGTAGACATAAGAATGATGTGAGGAAAGCATGTCATCACCCGAAGATACCGGTTCTTCCATTATGTCATCTTCACTTTGAGGCCTAGGTAGATGCTTTGCTTATAACTCCTTCTTCAATGTTTCCAATATTAGTTTTTCATGGACCTTTCCTGATTTGATAGTTCTTCTGCATAAGTCTTGATGAAGCCCATTCAAAGCTTTTAGATGAATGAGTTCAGGTAGCTAGGGAATGGTAGTTGCAGCTGCTTTGTAACTGAGATCGATAAATTATGTGGCTCTAGCAACAGTGGTGTTAGAAGAATCTGTTAGGTTCTTCTGTTTAGTGATTCTTTTCTTTGGTTAGTCAGGGACAGCTGTTTTCTACACTGTTGCCATGGCACAGAGGTTGTATGCGTTGATGCGGACAATGACTGTGTTGAGGATCCAATGTTGTGGGTTTTCTGTACAATGATATCCTTCGGCACCGAGATTTCTGAACTGGTGGTGGCTGGTGCCGATGTCAAGCTTGAAGAGTAAGGCATGGCACATCCTGCACTATCAGAGTATGGCACCGATTTCTTATCCTTGTTTTTCTGCACCAGTAAGTGAGATGCAGACCTACCTCCACATTCTTTGATGTTGTGTTGAGGAGATCTATGCTGTATTTTATGTTCTTTTGAACTGTTGTGCTTTGTGGAGCACTGCTAGCTCATACTGGAGCTAGCAGCATCCAGTATGAGCTAGCAGTGATAGCTCATACCCAAGTCTACCCTCAGAAACATTCTGCTGCAGGAGCCACATGTGATATGTCGTAGTTTGGTCTCAAGCAGCGAATACAGCGGTCATGCTGATCCGCTGTTGCCATCTTACAGGTTTTAAAAGGACTTTTACTTCTCTTTGATGTCGGCGGTGTCATCTTCAATTCCGAAATCAGGTATTAATAACTTCAGAATTGAAATCTTTCAGTTCGCTGATGCTGCTGATGAGTTGAGGAGAACTGTGACTGTTTGCGAAGTGGTCAAAAATAGATTGAAGGAGGTTATATGATGATACTAGTGTGGGAGGTCTTATGCATGCCCAGTATAGGATCTAGGAATTTCTGGGTTAGAAGAGAAAATGGATCAAATCGGCACCGGATGACATCACCCTCCTTGTGTGGCTGTATGAGATGCTTATCCACGGAGAAGCATCTGTCTTTGTCTGGCATGCTGGTTTGCTGGCATCTGCTATGTTCTCCTGTACTGTGTTGTTTGCACTTGGTCCAACTTTAACATAGTAAAATGCTCTCATCCTTCTGTCCCTCTCTATTGTATTACTTTCTGATTTGCTGTGAGACTTCTTGAGTGACTGTCTTTTTTGGTATAATCTGAATATGCTCATGCTCCATAGGGGGCAGCCACAACTCCTTCCCCCAAGAAGTGGAAGGAGGACTCAGAGGTTCTGGAAGCCTGGCAACCTCTTTCTTGCTCACCCCCTAGGATAGGGGAAAATATGATAACTTTCTTTGTAAGAAATACATTCTCTTTTTGGTTGACACTTGATGTCCTTTGTGGTTTTTCCTAAGCTTAGACTTGTGTGTACATGAATGATAGATTTGAGCACAAGAATATAAATACATATGTACAGGGGAAGTTCTGCTTGTGTACACTTTTGAGAGTGATTATGAGCAAGAGGCCTGAAGGAGGGGATGGACGGGAAATGTATGAATAATGTATTGAGATGGTTTTGTAGTATGTAGGAACTGTTAACACCATTTTTCAAAAGACAGGTGCTGCAATGTGCTCTGGCTATCATGGTACAGTTTCTCTAAAGGCAATGGGAAGCAGCAACAAATGGGACTTTAAAGCAACTTTTCTATGAGAATTTTCTCTGATTCCATTCTAATTGAATTGGATACAGCATTACTTCCAACCTTTTCAAGCCCAAGTCACACTTATATTAACCAAAATGTGAGGCACACCAGCCTCCATGGAGCAGGCAGTGTGGACATGGAGAGGACTTGTATGGCCAAAAGAAGAGCTAGGGAAGCACTGAAAGGCCCATCAGTTTCTCTTCAAAATTTTTAAAACAAAGGGGGAGAGGGGACAGACACATATATGCACCCATAGCAATGGACCAGCTCCATCTCTATAAAAGTTTAGGAGAAGAGAGGAAAGACGTCAGTGTGGTGCAAGCAGCACTCAAAGCCCCATTAGTCTCTTCCAAATATTAAAATAAAAGGACAGAGGGGGTGAAGATACACATGAACTCATTACGATGGACCAGCTCTCTCTCTGTGTAAGTGCAGAAGAAAGCAGAAGTCTGTGTGGTGCTGGCAGCTGGCTCAGTTAGTTACTTTGACTGTCGCATGTGACTGCCAGAGCTCCTTCACTGTGCTGCTCCAAACACTCAGAGTGAGCTGCATTCAGTGCTCAGTGCATACTTTCCCTGTCTCACTCAGCCTGGGGACAGGACAGAGGCTGGAAGGCTCAAGAGGAGGAGCACTGCATGTTGCCCATTAATTACTACACTCCATGGCTCATGCTAGAAAGAGGCATGCATGATTACTCATGTTCTCAGAAAGGAGCTCCAACACATTTTAGTGCCACTGCTTGTGTCTCTTGTTGCTGTGATGTGCTAAGAGCAGAGCCCTGATGCTGGCCTGGATCTCAGCAACAGGCAGTGGTGACTTTCCGTGGCATACTATCAGGTCTGAAGGCATACTAGTTGGGAAACACTATATTATATGATTACAGTGCTTCTTCTAGTGCAAGTACTATATCTGTACAATGTACAATAATTTTGAACTAATATTTCTAAAATAACATACATACCATTTTGGTTGGATATTCTTTAGGAAATCCTTTAACTGGTGTACCAAACACTCGTCTTCCATTGATAAAAGCCTTCATTATAAAATTTGTCACTAAGGAGTTCACACAAAAAACAAACAAACAGATAAAGTACATTTTGTCAATAAAAGCTATTTTCCCCTCAGATACATAAAACATGTTTTAGAAATAAATAACTTACTTCTCCTTGACAATCCAGCTCCCAAATTGTGGTTTAAATCAAAGGGATCTATATCAAAAAAATTATGAACATTACTCCAAAATATCAGAAAGAAGCTTCATTAAGCAGTGCATGAGAAGCAGTATTAACAAAATAATTTATATTTTACTTTTCAAGTACTTTAAAGTGAATTACATGCAGGTACTGTTTGTATTTCCTTGTCCCCAGAGAGCTCACATCTTATCTATGTAAACTGACTAAACATTTGTAACATCAAAAACATAGAGAATGTGGACTGAAAACTAATAATCATCTGAAGGTTGCTTCCTGGGACAGTATTACATGCACAAGTGGGACAGAAGGAAGATGCAGATTGTCTAAAGGGGAACCCAGGGTGAAGGGAAAGCCTGCCTCTTGTATCAGAATGTAAAGCTCTTAAATATACTTACTTAAATTACAGTTTATCCCTGACTTCCAAACTAGATTTTCATGTTTCCCTCACTTGACTCAGCTTATGCTTGAGGTATCAGAATCACAACTTTGTTTGGAGACTGAGAGAGTTATAAAAAATATGGGGCAGATTTTCAAAGGCTACACGCGTAACCCGAGAAAATCTGCCCCTGCGTGCACGGAGCCTATTTTGCATAGGTTCGGCTGCGCGCGCAAGCCCTGGGACACATGTATGTTCCGGGGCTCCGAAAAAGGGGCATTCCGGGGCGGGGCTTTGGGTGGGGCGCTGGCCCGGGGGTGGGGCAGAGACCTCCGGAACAGCTGCTGTGCAGAGAATGGCGCGCCGGCATCTGGCCGGTGCGCAAGTTACGCCTGCCCAGAGACAGGCGTAACTTCAACCATAATGGTAGGGGGGTTTAGATAGGGCTGGGGGCAGGTTATATAGGGGAAGGGAGGGCGGAAGGAAAGTTCCCGCCGAGGCCGCTCCAATTTCGAAGCGGCCTCGGAGGGAATGGAGGAAGCCTGCGCGGCTCGGCGCGCGCAAGTTGTACAATTGTGCACCCCCTTGCATGTGCCGACCCTGGATGTTATAACATGTGTGTGGCAGTGTGCGCATGTTATAAAATCGGGTGTAGATTTGTTCGCGCTGGGTTGCGCAAACAAATCTACGCCCGCACTCAGGTTTGAAGATCTGCCCCTCTATCATTAACTTAAGGACACAAAAATAATTTGTTTAATTTGCTAATATGTTCTATAATCTGAGCATCTTTTTATTGAGTCAAGCATGATGTGACTTGTGCAAATTGTAGGTTGTCACCTGAGAATTGATATAGAAGCTGCTAATTGTGTTGGCTTGTTGGGACTGATGGTTTGCAATGTGATGTTTGCAGTCCTACACAATGGACAAAAAAGGTCTAGAAGTAGTCATTTGTGCTATACTAGTACAAGGAAGAGTCACATATCAGATCAAACACAGATGTATTAACCTTAAGAAGGGCAACAGAGATTAAAAAAGCAGTAAGGCTTTGAGGGTTGCGTGTTTGGACTTTCTTATAATGAAATTATTCTCCTTCCTCGCAAACTGCCTCAAGGGGCAAATAAGCCACCTGTCTCTTTGGACATTTAGGGGTAGATTTTCAAAAAACGCGAATAGGCGTACTTTTGCTGGCGCATCAGGCGCCAGCAAAAGTACGCTGGATTTTAGTAGATACGCGCGGAGCCGCGCGTATCCGCTAAAATCCTGGATCGGCGCGCGCAAGGCTATGAATTCTGTATAGCCGGCGCACGCCGAGCCGCGCAGCCTACCCCCCGTTCCCTCCGAGGCCGCTCTGAAATCGGAGCGGCCTCGGAAGGAACTTCCTTTTGCCCTCCCCTCACCTTCCCCTACCTAACCCACCCACCCGGCCCTGTCTAAGCCCCCCCCTTACCTTTGTCGGGGGATTTACGCCTCCCTCTGGGAGGCGTAAATCCCCGCGCGCCAGCAGGCCGCTAGCGCGCCGGGACGCGACCTGGGGGCGGGTCCGGAGGGCGCGGCCACGCCCCCGGGCCGCCCCGGGCCGTAACCACGCCCCCGGGCCCGCCCCCGAAACACTCCCGGCACGCCCCCTAAACGCAGCGACGACCGGGCCCGCCCCCTGACACGCCCCCCCTCGGAGAACCCCGGGACTTACGCGAGTCCCGGGGTCTGCGCGCGCCGGTGAGCCGATGTAAAATAGGCTCACCGGCGCGCAGGGCCCTGCTCGCCTAAATCCGCCCGGTTTTGGGCGGATTTAGGCGAGCAGGGCTCTTAAAATCCGCCCCTTATTGTTTTGAGCAGAAAAGCTCAAAAATTGGAAAAAGGGGCAGAGGCAAGCTGGCAGCATGAAACCATCCTTTTTTCTTGTTACCTAAATTTCCTTAGCATTACACAGTCTAAAAGGAAAGGGAAGGTACAGGTTTTTCCTCTTGATGTACCTCTCCCAGCTGGGCAACAGTTTATACCATCCTTCTTACCCGGTTCGGCAGTGCAAACGGGGATTGTTGGCTCCGCTGTGGCAGTGCAAACGGGGATTGTTGGCTCCGCTGTGAGTTGGGCAAGGGAGTGAGAGAGGTTTCTCTCAGCCCAGTATTTCAAAAGGGCTCCAGGGCGCTTGGGGAAACTACAGACCAGGGAACCTGGTATCAGTGCCGGGAAAAATAGTGGAAACTATTCTAAAGATCAAAATCACAGAGCATATAGAAAGATATGGTTTAATGGAACACAGTCAGCATGGATTTACCAAAGGCAAGTCTTGCCTCACAAATCTGCTTCATTTTTTTGAAGGAGTTAATAAATATGGGGCAGATTTTAAATACTTGCGCGATCACGTACTTTTGTTCGCGCAGCAGGCGCGAACAAAAGTACGCTGGATTTTATAAGATACGCGCGTATCTTATAAAATCCGGGGTCGGCGCGCGCAAGGGGGTGCACATTTGTGCAACCTGCGCTCGCCGAGCCCAGCGCGGCCTGCCTGTTCCCTCCGAGGCCGCTCCGATTTCGGAGCGGCCTCGGAGGGAACTTTTCTTCGCCCTCCCCCCACCTTCCCCTACCTAACCCCCCCCCCACCTTTGACGGCAAAGTTACGCCTGCTTTCAGCAGGCGTAACTTTGCGCGCATCGGCCGGCAGCCCCGCTCCGTCCTCCGGTCCCGGGGGCTGGTCCGGAGGCCTCGACCACGCCCCCGGGCCGGCGCCACGCCCCCAGGCATGCCCCCGAAACACCGCGGCACGCCCCGAAACGCCGTGTCGTTTCGGGAACGCCCCCGGACACGCCCCTCCCTCCCCTTTTCGAAAGCCCCGGGACTTACGCGCGTCCCAGGGCTTTATGCGCGCCAGCGGCCTATGCAAAATAGGCGCGCCGGCGCGCGAGGGCCCTGCATGCGTAAGTCCGGAAGGATTTACGCGCGCGGGCCTTTTAAAATCCGCCCCTATCTGCATAAAGGTGAACCAGCAGATGTAGTGTATTTGGATTTTCAGAAGGCGTTTGACAAAATCCCTTCTAAGAAAACTAAAAAGTCATGGGATAGGGGGCGGTGTCCTTTTGTGGATTACAAACTGGTTAATAGACAGGAAACAGAGTGTAGGATTAAATAGTCAATTTTCTCAGTGGAAAACGGTAAACAGTGGAGTGCCTCAGGGATCTGTACTTTGTAGCTGTTTTCAGACAGAACATATAAAAACAATTTGAGTTTATTTGTCAATATCTTTCACAGGCTTCATAGCCATTAAGAGCCGCAGATGATTATCAGACCAGACGGTTCAACTCTGGATGGTTGAACACGTCGCCAGGCTTGCTGATGCGGCTTTTAAAAAAAGTATATCTATTTATATACATGTGGTTATATCCTTCAGATTTGTTTTGAAAGAGCCAAGTTAAATTTCTATAAGTGGTACCTTTTGCTCACTGACTTTGATATTCAGGACCAATACAGTGCTCTTTGTTTTTTCGTATTGGGCTTTATGACATTATGTAGTGGCTTTATGACATTCTGTAGTGGGGCTTTACCTGTGACCTGTTGTATTATGAGATGTTGTATTGGGCTTTATGACATTATGTAGTGGCTTTATGACATTCTGTAGTGGGGCTTTACATCAAATTGTGTTGGGATTTTGCAGATTATGTGGATTTGATGTGGGTGTTGAGTGAGGAGGGTGGGGGGTGTGTGGGGGAGTACTTGTGTTCTTAGGTTGGGTGGTGTCGGGTATGCCTTTTGGAAGAGCCATGTTTTTAGGTTATTTTTGAAAGATTGGGTTGTGGGGTTGAATCTGAGTTGGGGTGGTAGGCTGTTCCATAGTGTTGGGCCTGCTACTGATAGGGCTCGTTCTCTTGTTGAGGTCAGGTGGGCGATTCTTGGTGTTGGAATAGGAATGAATCCATGTTGGTGGATCGGAGAGTTCTCTGTGAAATTTGGAAATGAAGGGCAGTATTGAGCCAGTCAAATTTTTCAGTGTATAATGCTTTGTGTATGAGTGTTAGGACTTTGTATTGGATTCTTTGAGGGATGGGTAGCCAGTGTAGGATTGGTGTGGTGTGGTGTGGTGTGTTCGGATTTTTTGGTGTTGAAGTGTTTTCTGAAGCCATGTTGGGCTGGGGAAAGGATGTTGTTGTTTTCCAGATGAGCTGAGAGTTGACGGTTGACAATTTTTTCAAGGATCTTGGCCAGACCTGGGCAAGGGGCGGCCCGCGGGCTGAATCCGGCCCGTCTATGGTCTGTGACCGGCCCGCCCACTGCTGAGAGCAGACGGAGAATGAGGCACGCTGCCTTCCCTTGCAGAGGGAAGGCAGCAGTTCATTCTCCGCTCCCTCGCTCCCCGATTGGCCGGCCAATCGGGGAGCGAGGGAGCGGAGAATGAACTGTTTTTTTTACAGCGTCCGGTGGGGGGGAGGGAGTGACTCGAGCGAAGGCACGCTGTCCGATTGGCCGGTGCTGGGCAAGCCTTGCCCAGCACCGGCCAATCGGGCAGCGTGCCTTCGCTTGAGTTTCTTTTCTACATATGTCACAGTTCCGCCTTTCGTGGTCTTTTATCTCAGGGGTCCCCAACCACCGGTCCGCGGACCGGGACCGGGCCGTGGGAGTTTTTTGCCGGTCCGTGGTGCGCGCTCCCGGTCTCTCCCGCTGCCGTTGCCGCTGGGCTGTCAGCACGTTCAAGCCCAGTGGGAACGGCAGCGGTGTTAGAAGAAGCTGTGGTACCCGCGGCTGGCCTTTTCTTCTTCCCGCGCCTGCACCCCCCCTCCCGTGACCCGGAACAGGAAGTGATACACAGAGTGGTGCGCGGGAAGGAGAAAGAGCCGTGCCGCGTCAGCTGCAGCATCGGTCCCCGAGCAATTGAAGCAGCCGGTAATCGAAAAAGGAGTCAGCAGCATGAGCCTCCCGCGGCCGATGGGATTCTTCTTTCTTGGCCTGCGGGGGCTGCTGCAGCTCCCATTTGTGCTCGGGGGGGGGGGGGGGGGGAAGAGGAAGTGAGTAAGAGAAAGAGAGAGAAGCAGCCAGCCAGCCTGCCTGTGTGTGATTGACTGGTGAGAGAGCTGATGTGTGTGTGTATGTGAGAGACAATGAAAGTGATTGCTCAGGGAGATGACTGATGTGTATGTGAGAGTGTGAGACATTAGTCAGGGAGGTGACTGATGTGTGTGTGTGAGAGAGAAAAAGCATGGAAGTGAGAAGTCTGGGTATGTGGGAAAGCATGAGCGTAAGAAGCCTGGTGTTGTGGGAGTGAGAAACCTGGGTGAGTGTGCATGCATGAGAGAGAGAGACTGCTTGGTAAGGTGACGGTGTGTGTGAGAGAAAAAGACTGTTGTGTGTGAATGTGAGAGAATGTGATTCAGGGAATGAGAAGCCTGTGCATGTGGAGAGTGAGCATGGAAATGAGAGAGACTGGTGTGTGTGTAACAGAGAGAAAGTGATTATGGGAATGAGAAGCCTGTGCATGTGAAGAGAGTGAGCATGAGAGTGAGAAACCTGGGTGTGTGTGAGACAGCATGGGAGGGAGAAGCCTGTATATCTGAAAGAGAACTTGGGAGTGGGAAGCCTGTGTGTGTGTGTGTATGCATGAGTGAGATCAGGTGACTGGTGTGTGTGTGTGTGAGAGAGAGAGAAATAAAGTGATTATGGGAATGAGAAGCCTGTGCATGTGAAGAGAGTGAGCATGGGAGTGAGAAACCTGGGTGTGTGTGAGACACATCATGGGAGGGAGAAGCCTGTATATCTGAAAGAGAACATGGGAGTGAGAGACTGGTGAGTGTGTGTGTGTGTGTGAGAGAGAGAAAGAAAGTGATTATGGGAATGAGAAGCTTGTGCATGTGGAGAGAACAAGCATGGGAGTGAGAGACTGGTGAGTGAGTGTGTGTGTGTGAGAGAGAGAGAGACAGAGAAAGTGATTATGAGAGTGAGAAGCCCATATATGTAAGTAGAACACGGGAGTGGGAAGCCTGTGTGTGTGTGTGTGTGTATGGCATGAGAGAAACTGTTCAGGAAGGTGACTGGTGTGTGTGTGTGCCAAAGACTGTTTGGGAGATGATTGGTGTGTGAGAGACAGAAACTAGTCATGGGGGCATGACTGGTATGGTGTGTGTGAGAGAGACATGGGCACTAAGGAAGAGGACCATAAGTATAGAGCTTAGCTTCTACTGCTGCTTCTGGTGTGTGCCACGGCCTGCAGGGAAGGGGAGTAGGAGAGCTGCTGGAAGGGGTAAGTAAAGGTGGCTTTAAGTTTATTTTTCTTGACTGCCATTTTAATTGTGTGATGTCTGCTTTTTTGAAATATTTTATTGGTGTTTGGAGAATGTTTAATAGTTTTTATGAGTTTTTAATTGTTGGATGTTATTCTGTTCATAGCTGTTTTGAAACATTTATTCTGCTTATTAGTATAGTTTTACAATTATTTCTGTGTGGGGATCTATAGTGCTTGCTAGTTCTGTTTACCTAATAAGAGGTGTATTGGTTTTTAGGACCTGATTTAATATTTGTAGTGTTGCCTTTTCATAGATAGGGTTGCTCCTGTTTGAGTGTATTCCATAATACAGGTGTAACTGTGTGCGGATTAGTTTATGTGCATTACTACAGATCCTGGGAGTATGTTAGGTCGGTTCTGTGTCTGTTACCGAGATGAGATATTTTGCTAGCATGTAAGTGTTTGTATCGGTCTTATTTGTTGTGTTTTCTCAGAGGACATGCATTGGTGGTAAACTGCTGTCTTTTCATAAGTAGGGCTATTGAGAACTGAGTTAATTATATTAGTCTGGCCCTCTAAAACCATCCCAATTTCTCATGCGGCCCCATGGGAAAATTAATTGCCCACCCCTGATCTTGGCGATGAAGGAAAGGTTGGAGATGGGCCGGTAGTTTGCTGGATCAGTTTTGTCAAGATGCAGCTTTTTGAGGATTGGTTTGATGCTGGCGCACTTGAGGGTGTCAGGGAACGTTCCTTGTTCTAGTGATATATTAATTATGTCTGCAATTGGTCTAGCTATGATGTTTGGGATTTGCTTTAGGAGTTTTACTGGTATGGGGTTGATGGGGTGTGCAGCTGGGTTTAGTTTGCGAATTATGTATTCTACTTCGGTTGATGCAACTGTTTCAAATTAGGTCCAGGAAGGTGTGGTGAGATGTGTTGCGTTAGGGGGTGGGTGATTGGTGTGTGGGTTTGCGGCAATTATTTTGGTAATTTTGTCATTGAACTAGTTGGCGAGTTCTTCGCAAGATCTGGTGGAGTCTTCTTGGAGAGGTGTATTGGGGGTGGGTAGTATCAGGTCAGAGATGTATGCAAATAAGGTCTTGGGATTGAATTGGTGGCCGTGAATCTTTTTGGTGTAGTAATCTCTTTTGGCTTTTTCGATGTCTGATCTATAGATGTATAGTATGGTTCTGTATTTGTCTTAGTTGCGGTGATGGATCTTTTCTCCATTTCTTTCGGATTGTCTTAGGAGATGCTTGATGTTTTTTTAGTTCAGGTGTGTACCAGGGTGTTTTGTATTTATTCGTAGTCTTGATTACTTTTTTGATGGTTGGGCATTTGATCTTTGCTACATCGGAACTGATGGCTGTCCAAGAGTTTGTTGCGGTGTTTGCACCTTTTAGGTCAAGGTTTTTCAGTTTGGTTGGTAGGATTTCGGTGAGTTTGTTGATTGGGCATGGTTTGATGAATTCGATGATTTTGTTGATTCAGTTTGTTTCTGTGGGTGGGTGATTTATATGTAGGTTGGTGTGTATGAGTTTATCGTCTGACCAAGGGATGGTGGTGGCTGTTGGGTGAGATCTATGTGCTTGTTGGTAAATATTAGATCTAGTGTGTGTCCTGATTTATGGGTGGGGGTGTTAATTATTTGGTTGAATCCAATGGCTGTCATAGTTTCTAGGAGGAGTTCACCAGTTGGTGAGAGTGGGGATTTGTCCATGTGTAGGTTGAAGTCACCTAAAATGATCGCAGGAATGGCCATGTCAATTTTGGAGATGATGGTTTCAATTAGGGCGGATATGTTGTGTTGCACCTTTGGAGTGGTAGAACAAGGATTTTCTGACTGTGAGCTAGGTATTGTAGCTTGCGCTGATTCTATTTGTAAATTGCAGTCACATGTGCCAGGTATTCCAATTATATTACATACTTCTCATACAGTTAAAACACTTATGGGAGATACTCATATTTCTTTTTCTGCTTCCAGGCTTGGGATATATTCAGCCATATTATTGAATTCTACAGTGTTACATAGGACTATTACAAATGCATCTAAATTCAATTTTCTCCAAGACCTTCTAGAGGGAGCGGTTGTGCTTCCACATACTTGTGGAATCACGGCATTGCCTTTACCTGATAAAGTTGTTTTATCTAATGAACTTCTAGTTGATGGAGATTTTTGGTTTACAGATGGGTCCTGTACAAAAGCAAGCCCAGGGTTTGCTGCTATTCAATACAACTCAGATGATCAAGTTCTCAGATGTGAGCAGTTTTCATTACCAATAGAATTGTCTGCACAAGGAGCGGAACTATGTGCAGTTTCATGGGTATTGCTGCATTGTGCAGAAGTGCCTTTGACTATTTTTACAAGTTTCAGGTGGGGCATAAAGGAGGATGATTTGGAGTGATTTTGATTTGAAAAGGCTGATTTCAATGGGGGGTGGAAAGTCAATGGGGTGTGCTGTGATGTTGAATTTCTTTAGGGTCATGAGGAGCAGGCTGCCACCTTTCTTTTTTGGTCTTGGTATGGAATAAATATTGTATGTTGCTGTGGGCAGTTGATTGATGAGGGTGTTGTCTGTATTTTTGAGCCATGATTCTGTTATGCAGAGTATGTCAGGGTGTGCGTCAATTAGGAGGTCATGTATTAGTGGTATCATTTTTGTTATGGACTGTGCATTGAGTAGGAGTAGTGAGACTGCAGTGATGGTTGTGATTAGCTTGTTTGGGTGTATGTGGGTAGAGATACATTTTTGTGTTCTGGAGGTGCGTGTAGGTTTTGTGTCATTGGGGGTATGGTGTTGGTTGTAGGTTAGAGATGTGTGTTTTATCTGCATGCTGGTGGAGGGGTGGGTAGCTTTCGCTCCTTGGGTGAATTGTTGTGAGGTGTCGGGGCTGGAGTCCCTGGAGTGGTCTGAGGTTGGCTCTTACCCAGATGGGTTTGCACTGGTCGCGCAAGCGTCATGTGTAGACTCCGCTTGTCTGGGCATAGTTCGGAATGGTTGAGAGTTTGTTCTCGCGCTGGTGGATTTGGCTGTTGGATTGATGGTTTGTTCCAGTTTCTGAAGGGGTTCGCTGGTCGGCTGTGCGTAGGTGGGTGGGTCGCTGAATGGGTCTGGATGGACTCTGAGGAGGTGGGTTGTAAGGAGGCACAGTGGCAGCACAAAGGGCATGCCCCTTAGTCATGCTCCTTAAGCGTGCGGTGCCTGAGGTAGGGGAATTTAAAGGTCCCTACCCGGCGCCTCCGATGACGTTGTCGCTGCGTTGCTCTGGGGGCGAGCCTTTTCGGCGGGTCGGAAGGCGGCGGCTTTCTCTCTAGGCCTCGGTCCAGCCTGATCTCAGGGCCTCGTTCTGGCCTTCACGGACCCTGATGGGTCACCGCCGGCCGCGGTGGAGGCGCGAGGGGGGGGGATCCGGCCGCGATGGAGGCACGAGGAGGTCTGCCGGCAGAAGGAGCGACAGCGCCTGAGGTAGGGGAATTTACAGGTCCCTAATGGCGCCTCCGATGACGTCGTCGTTGTGTTGCTCAGGGGCGGGCCTTTTCGGCGGGTCGGAAGGCGGCGGCTTTCTCTCTAGGCCTCGGTCCAGCCTGATCTCGGGGCCTTGTTCCGGCCTCCACAGACCCCGATGGGTCACCGCCGGCTGCGGTGGAGGCGCAAGGGGGGGAGGATCCGGCCGCGATGGAGGCACAAGGGTGTGATGTGTTCCTAAGACTATCACTGGTCCGTCCACATGTTAGTAGACAGCAGAATCTCAGCTGATATCCTATGTAACAACACACAAAAAAGGAACCAGGCAGAGTAATAGCCAAAAAATATAGAAGCTACATAGGATATAATTTAGAGCAAAATATGTGCAATGTACATGTCCTGGCTCTGGTGTATAAAAAAAGTTTTCATAATAGGTATCCCTGTGCAGAAACAGTTCTCCAAAAATAAAGATAAAGAAGACGTTCATGCTACACACCAGTGGTGCTAAAGCAATAGGATGCTTTTCTGGCTTTATTTTTACATTTCATGGTCTTATTTTTGTGTCCTTTTGGGCACATCCCCTTGGTTTTGAGAGACAATACAACTTCTCTTTGAAGAAATTTCCTTCCTATCCATGACACAGGGTCAGAAGAACAAATATAAGGCTTCAATAGCCTCTGTCACTAATCTGTCTCTATAAATATATAAAGAAAAACTCCTGCTATTCTGATCTCCTCTTTTTGTGGTATACAAATTTGCATTTTAGAAGTTACTCTATTACCTCCCTTTGCTTGTTAAATGTAAATTCATGTATCAAAAAGTATTTTTCTCATATCATGAAGCTATTACAGAGAGCAATTTTCAAAGCCATTTCTGCACAGAAATGGAGTCTTTTAAAATTGCCTACCCAATCTATTTGGAAAAAAGTACAGGCATAGTGTTAGTACTCATATACTTTAACACACAGACAGGCTGATGCAATATCATGCATGTAATTTGAACATGTGCACATCCACCTCTCCTGGGTACTTGATGCAATATGCAAATGAGCTGCTGTGCTAAAAGAGACACGCAATGGATAATTTGTGCATCCCTAGTGATCTGCATCGGGCACCCAGGAGAAGTGGCTGTGCATCCACAACAGCCTGGTCAGAGCTCCCTCTCCCCTGCCCCCCCCCCCCCCCCCCCAGCAGGGCTCTTCCTGATTAGTCCTTTGCACTTAGAAGTGTCAGTGAAAGGACCAATCCCCTTTCAGGAGAGCCTGACATGTGACAGTGAATGAACCAATCGGCAGTAAGAGAAGCAGTGAATGAATTAATATTAAGTGCCCAAAGTGAGCAAATTAACCTAATGGATGCTCAATTTATGAGCGTCTGTTTTATTCCGCAGCAGCTAATTTACCGGTACAATGTGCACACACAATACACATGGCCCTGAGCGTGTATATTGTGGGTGTATATTGTGCGCCCCCAAATTTTTTTTTTTAGATCAAGACTTTTTTTTTGCATAGTGCTGCTTT
Source organism: Rhinatrema bivittatum (assembly GCF_901001135.1). Lineage (NCBI taxonomy): Eukaryota > Metazoa > Chordata > Amphibia > Gymnophiona > Rhinatrematidae > Rhinatrema > Rhinatrema bivittatum. Next base: position 564,106,878 of record NC_042615.1, on the reverse strand, counting down.
CTGTGGGTCTTCCTACTTAGTATTGCGATGATACTAAGTAGCAGGAACCACAGAAAAGCAGATTTTTATTTTTAAGTTGAGCCCTTGACGCACAGGAAGACTTTATGCTCCAGGCAGGCGTAAAATTTGATGGGTTAAAAAGTGCGCATCAGGTGCATGAGGACTTTCTGCATCGCAAAGTAATAGCTAATAGCCTCATCTACATGGAATTTACATTTGATGAGTACTATTAGCTACGTGTGTTTTGGATGCACTGATCCCCTTATTGCATTGTGTCCAAGTGCTCGTTAACCTGCGCACTAGGCTCAGTGCATGATATTACATTGGCCTGAGAGAGCAGAGGCGTCCCTGGGGGAGGTTTTGTGCATGTATTTCTTTCTCAGTTTTCAAAGACAGCTTTTTCCCTTTGAAAACTGATAAAGTCTGAAGATAATGAGTACTTATAGACTTTAAACTTCAGCACAGTTTGAAGGTTGTTCTTATAAAACATTTGGTTATCAATTATCATCAAGTTTTAGCTGTGCAGTGTTTGCTATGCATCATGGGAAATGTAGTTGAGTAAACCATTAAATGTGTTTTAAAAAGTTTAAGTAAAGTAAATAAAAAAACCTCTTAGAAAGCATAATGTAATATAAAACTGCTACAAATCATATTATGCAGATCCTGGGCTGTCTGATTCAAAAAATTCAAGCAGCTTCCTTGGCCTCTTGCATGGCTGTAATAAAGATGCCATTTTTAACCCTGAATGAGCAGTTAATAAGAGCAAATAAATAAATATATTGTTATAACCATCAGTCGCAGGCGGCTGCAACCGCTTCTACTCACGTCCTGTACTGTCCTGCTTCCCTCTCCGGGCTTGCTCGCGGCAGGAACCAGCCTCTACCACTGTGTATCTCATGGTCCCTTGTGGCGGCCTGGATGTCACCGCCATCTATGCCGACTCCGGGCCTTCCTAGGCTTGCGTGTGCGCTACTGCGCCCTTTTTTGACGTTGCTACGGCGGAAACCTCAGGGGCATCCCTGATTGATGACATCATTGGATCTGGGTTCTTAAGCACCGCCTTCACACCCTGCTAGCCGACTTGGCAACGAGTTCCATCGCTACGCTACTAGCTCCTGTCTCCTCGGATCTGTGGTGGCTGTCTCGGTTCCTGGCTCAGGTACCTGCTTCCTCGGGGGCCTGTGTGCGTGCTCCCTGGAGACTTGTTCTCCTGACTTCCCCCGTTCCTCAGGCTAGTCCTGTGCCTTCCAGGTACTCTACCCACTGGCTTCCTGCTTCTCAGGGTTGCCATTGAGATGCCCTTGCCACTTGGGAGACCTATCGCTGTGCTTCCTCGCTCCTCGAGGCAGTGCCTATGTTCTACTCCAGAGACTGGGCTTCCCCACTCCTCGGGGCAGTGACTACCTTCCACTCCAGAGACTGTCCGTGCTTCCCCGTTTCTCGGGGCAGTGCCTACGTTCAACGCTGGTGATAGCCGGTACTTCCCCGCTTCTCGGGGATATCTACATCATCACTTGGAGACGACTTGGGCTTCCCCGCTCTGCGGGGTTGCCTACGTCATCGCATCAGTACCTCCCTCGCTACACAGCTCTGCCTTCCAGGGTTGCCTTAGCAGTATACCTCCGGCGCTCCTTGCCTCGCACTTCCCGCTCCTCGGGCCTGTCTAGAGCCACCCTTGTGGAGATCTCCACCCAGGTATCGAGCTCCAGCTTACCAGCTTCCTGTGGGGTCCCTCATTGCTGTGTCTCTCACCCTGCTCCTCGGACCTTCCCACAGATTCTCTCCTAGAGCTCCTGCTGGCCCCAGATCTCGCCTCCCAGTGGTGTGGACCTGTGGGGCTCCTCCCCACAGGTGGTAACAACTCCCACCTCGGGCCAAGGGCCCACGATACCCATAAATCATAACATATATAAATAAATCTTCTTGAATTGGATGGCCCAGAGCAGCACAATATAATATATCAGCTATTTGTTATAGTACATTATAGTTTCTAAATGAGTCCCTGATACATATTTTTATATTGAATGTGGTCATATCAGGCTGATGTATTTCACAGGCTAATTTTAATATGTAAGTGAATGATCTATAATTAGTTTATACTGAATCTTATGGGATTAATTACAGCTAGCACCTGTATCAGGTCTCTACTCATGCACAGAGATATGTACATTTCTATTGGGAGGCTTTTTTTTTTTTTTTAACATTTCTGATATTCACTTTCATTCTTTTTTTTTTTTTGGTAGATAAGAGGACAATTTTCATCAGTGGAGATACAGCCTTCAGAAGAACATTTCCCATGATGCAAGTGCTGCCACAGATAAGGCAGGATGTGTATGGCTAGGGCACCAAGTTTGGAGCTGCCAGAAAGGCCTGTATTAAATAGTGCTGCTGCTTATGTGAACCTGGGCTGCTAAGCATAGCAGCACCTCGGAGATCTGTCACTGCTGCAGGCTGGAAGTGGGGAAGGGATGATGACAGCTAAAAGAAGAGGAGAAAGAAGAGTGATGGTATCTGAAGGAAGGTGAAGGAGATGAAGGGAATGATGGAAGTTTCATTGATGCACAAAATCTGAACGTAGTAAATTATAAAATGTTTTTACAGGAAAATTAAGTTTGCAGTATTTTTCTTCTATATATGGACATTTTTGTGTGTATGGATGGGTGGAGGCAGGAAAGGGGAGGCAAGAAATGTACATGCTATAAAAATGAAACATTGATGTCTGAATCTGCTGTAACATTTTTTTTCTAAATATGTTTTATATACCTTCAATAACAATGTATTTTGAGGTCCACTGCTTCTTGAAAGTTGTGAGTAGACTTTTTCTCCTGATGCAGATGACATGTTCTTTAAAATCAAATTCCTCGGTATAGAAGCGGAGCAGCCCCAGCCACAGCTCTCCTATAGACTCCTTGTTTTCCCCATAGTCTGGCCAGGAGATTGGCTAAAGGTCAGAAAGAGGAAAATGATTTTATGTCATGTCTGTTGTCATTTTAAGAGACTGTTGTCTAATTAAAGTACAATCCGCAAGAAAAAATATCAAATTACTTTTAAACAATCAGAAAGTAATTAGCTTCTTCAGCCTATCACCTCCTCTTCAAAAACACTCAAGTAACCTGTTATACAAGCTCTTTGTATCTAAGCCATACACAGAGCTGTAAGACCACAGAAAGGGTTCTGATGCTTACCAATCAGGAACTGCAATCAAAGAATAATGTTTTATTCTAGGCTCAATTCAATAAGTTCTCCTGACAAAAAGGATGAAGGGAGCTCAAAGTATCTGGTGCAGCACCGAATGTAATAATCTCTTCAAGCACCCTGAGGAACCATTCCTCTGATGGAGGAACAAAATAAATCAGAGAAACAAAAAAAAATGCTGGTGGTGTTATGAAATAAGGCAGCGGTTCCCAACCGGTGTGCCATGATACACCATTGTGTTGCCAAGGACATGCAGGTGTGTCGCCACACTTCCCAGTCTCCCACTGGTCTAGCTGCTCCCCTTTACCCCAGCAAAATGCAAACTCTTCTTTCGCCCAGGCTTGAAATGCTGCTGGCCGGGTGGAACGTGCAGGATAGTTGGAATCAGTGGCACTAGCAGCATGGTCTCTTCTTTCTGCCCCTGTGGCCCGGAAGAGGAAGTGGTGTGTGGCTGCTGGCGTGCCCGGGAAAAAGAGACCATGGTAATTTATAAGTGTGGGCGGCATCAACACAGAGCAAAAAGAGGAATTTCAGTCTCTGCAGCCAATGGGACACCTTTCTCAAGGCCGCGAGGGTTGGAAGAAGAGGAGGCTGTTGCTGCTGCCGCCATCAGTTGTTCTTCGGTGGGGACAGAGAGAGACTGAGTGAGCGAGCATGTGTGTTTGAGACAGCATGTATTTAACTGTGTGATTGAGAGCCTGTGTGTGTGTGTGAAAGAGAGACAGAGAGAGACTGTGTGTATCTGTGTGTGATTGACATCTTTTTTGTACGAGAGACACAGCATGTATGTAAGTATGTGATTGAGAGCCTGTATGTGTGAGAGAGGACATGTGTATGTACGATTAAGAGCCTGTGTGTATAAGTAAGAGAGAGACCCTGGGTGTGATTGAGAGCTTGTGTAAGCGAGAAAGAGCACGTGAGTATGTGACTGAGAGCCTGTTAGTAAGTGAGCGAAAGAGAGCATGTGTGTAAGTGTATGAATGAGAGCCTATGTATTTAAATGAGAGAGAGACAGAATACATGTGTGTGATTGAAAGCCTGTATGGGTATAACTTTGAGAAAGAGATAGCATGCGTGTAAATGTATGATTAAGAGCTTATGTAAGTGAGAGAGAAAGAGCATGTGTATGTGTGGGTCTGGCACATGTGACTGAGGTGAGATATTTTGCTGGCATATAATTTCTGTGTAGGGCTCTATAGCAGCCTGGCTTGTTCCATTTTCCTAATAGGAGGTGTATTGGTGTTTTAAGGTCTGGTGTAATATTTTCAGTGTTGCCTTTTCTTAGGTAAGGTGGTTACTGTTTGAGTGCTGGAAGTTGGTACTGTTTTGGTACGGGAGGTTTACTATTTATGTAATTTCTCTTCAGAGTACTTATCTTTCCCTTGTGTCATTCTTAACAATAAAATATTGGGCCTTTATTTTTTATTTCCACCATGGATTGTAAAGAGCAGTGTGTCACATGTGAGCGTTGTCCATCAGGTGTGCCACAATGGTAAAAAGGTTGAGAACCATTAGGATAATCTGTAAATCTGAGATCTGTATGGTCAAATATACTCTGATATAGCAGACTTCATTGAGGCTGAAGAGATTTCATGGGTGGCACTGGAAAGGACCTGACAATCATGGCTCACAATGGCGAGATCTTTCATATTAACTACAGGGAACAAGATGTCATGTTAGAGATAAAGTCTCCAAAGTATTTCAGAAATATCACATTAACAAGTTAATATTAAACAAATACATTTTGAAATGTATACAGTAAGAGTATAAGATTGTGGCAGGATGAATGGCAATGTATGATTCTTGCTGTATTTTTTTGTAAATTTAGCTCCAGTCCCTAGGACCGCACCCCAGCTATTTTTAAAAACGTATGGTATTCTTCCAGCTCCTCCCCCTTCCTAGAGCAATCACATCCACCAATCGTTTACTTATTGATATTTACATTTTCAAAGGCAACTCCTTAAGAGTTTTAGTCTGCATGCTGCCCAGCCAATTCTGATCTAGGCATGAGGTAAGTAAATGTGCTTTGCTATATTTTCCACTTTAAATAGATTTTTTTGCAAAAAGATGATTGAATTATGAATGTATGTGAAAGATCTGTGAATGAACAATAGACAGAAATGAAGCCTTGATGATTGGCACTACTGCCCACAAGTTTTAAACTTGTGCTAATTCATCCGCTTTGTGTCTGTTACCATGTGTTCAATATGGAGGCAATTTTCAAAGGCGTTACATATGCAAATATAACATACTATTGTAGCAATTTTCAAAAAGCCTTTTTATGTGCTTAAAGTACAGTTATGTGCATAAAACATAATGACAATTCAATGGCATAAATTGTAGCAATTTTCAAAAGCCCACTTAAATGCATAGAGGATAACTTTCAAAATTGCTGACGTCCACCCATTTATACGTGAATATGGGCATACACAAAGTTGCATGGAAAGGATATGCACAGTTTATAAAATACGAGTACATATGCACGCACAAATGCTCGTGTATATAAAAAGCATGGGCCATGCAAATTTGGACTTATCTTGATAAAAGCTGATTTATCCAGCAAAGTAGTGGCATGTAGCTGGATACATCAAAAAGGCACTACTTAGACGGAGAAATAGCACTTTTCAGACTTATTTGGCTATGTAGGACTGCTGCTACTTAGCTGGATAAATCAGAATACAGTTGGATAAGTGCTGCTACTTATTCAAACAAGTTCAAATTTGTCCATCTCGGTAGCGGGAAAGACCCTACTTAGCCGAATCAGTTGGAAATTAGTCGGATAAGTGTGTGCAAATCATATAAGAACATAAGAAATTGCCATGCTGGGTCAGACCAGGGGTCCATCAAGCCCAGCATCCTGTTTCCAACAGAGGCCAAACCAGGCCACAAGAACCTGGCAATTACCCAAAAACTAAGTCTATTTCATGTTACTGTTGCTAGTAATAGCAGTGGCTATTCCCTAAGTAAACTTGATTAATAGCCGTTAATGGACTTCTCCTCCAAGAACTTATCCAAACCTTTTTTGAACCCAGCTACACTAACTGCACTAACCACATCCTCTGGCAACAAATTCCAGAGCTTAAATGTGCGCTGAGTGAAAAAAAAATTTTCTCCGATAAGTTTTAAATGTGCTACTTGCTAACTTCATGGAGTGCCCCCCCTAGTACTATTATCCAAAGAGTAAATAACAGATTCATATTTACTCGTTCTAGACCTCTCATTTTTTAAAGACCTCTATCATATCCCCCCCCCCACCCAGCCGTCTCTTCTCCAAGCTAAACAGCCCTAACTTCTTTAGCCTTTCCTCATAGGGGAGCTGTTTCATCCCCTTTATCATTTTGGTTGCCCTTCTCTATACCATCTCTATCGCACCTACATCTTTTTTGAGATTCGGCGACCAGAATTGAACACAGTATTCAAGGTGCGGTCTCATCATGGAGTGATATAGAGGCATTATGACATTTTCCGTTCTATTAACCATTCCCTTTCTAATAATTCCTAACATTCTGTTTGCTTTTTTGACTGCTGCAGCACACTGAGCCGACGATTTTAAAGTATTATCCACTATGATGCCTAGATCTTTTTCCTGGGTGGTAGCTCCGAATATGGAACCTAACATCATGTAACTACAGCAAGAGTTATTTTTCCCTATATGCAACACCTTGCACTTGTCAACATTAAATTTCATCTGCCATTTGGATGCCCAATCTTCCAGTCTTGCAAGGTCCTCCTGTAATGTATCACAGTCTGCTTGTGATTTAACTACTCTGAATAATTTTCTAACATCCGCAAATTTGAAAACCTCACTTGTCGTATTCCTTTCCAGATCATTTATATATATATTGAAAAGCACCGGTCCAAGTACAAATCCCTGAGGCACGCCACTGTTTACCCTTTTCCACTGAGAAAATAGGAAAATTAGGTTCTTACCTTTGCTAATTTTCGTTCCTGTAGTACCATGGATCAGTCCAGACAGCTGGGTTATGCCTCCCCTCCAGCAGATGGAGTCAGAGAGAAAACTGAAAGCACCCCCTAGATATACTGGTGTGCCACCTGCGATCCCTCAGTATATGTGATATCAAAGCAGAAGTAAGAATCCAGCCATCGCAAATGCCACCCCCAATAAATTTCCAAAACTTAACTGATTGCAGTTCAACGTAGAGGTCAGATCAAACAGTAACCTCCTTGAATACAGACAAACAAATAGAACACCAAAGTTGTACAGTCAACACGAAACAATGACAATTGTACAGCGAAAAAACACTTCATCTGTGGTGTAGATACCAACTGTAATGTAAAACATAATAACGGAACACGAGCGGACTCCCAGAAGACCGTGGGTGGGCGTCTGGACTGATCCATGGTACTACAGGAACGAAAATTAGCAAAGGTAAGAACCTATTTTCCTTTCCCTGTACGTACCAGGATCAGTCCAGACAGCTGGGATGTACCCAAGCCGCCTCAACTGGGGTGGGACCCTGAGAGTCCCGCTCGAATCACGCTGCTGCCAAACGACTGTGTGGACGAACCACTGACATCCAGGCGATAATGCCTGGCAAACGTATGCCAAGATTTCCAAGTGGCCGCCCTACATATCTCCTGGGAAGAGACCAATTGATTCTCTGCCCACGAAGTCGCTTGAGAACGCAACGAATGAGCTTAAAGCCCATCAGGAACAGGCTTACCGCAGCCAAGGTACGTGGACGCAATGGCCCCCTTTAACCAGCGTGCAATCGTAGCCTTGGACGCCTGAAGACCCTTCTTGGGCCCATTCCACAACACGAAAAGGTGATCCGACTTTCTAAAGTTGTTGATAACCTCCAAATAGCGCAGAAGAATTTGACGGACGTCCAGACGCCTCAAGTCCTTACCTTGAGAAGACCGCATGTCCTCTGCTGAAAAAGAAGGTAACTCTACCGTCTGGTTGACATGAAACGCCGAGACCACTTTAGGTAAGAAGGAGGGTACGGTTCGTAAAGAAACTCCCGAGTCAGAAATACGCAAAAACGGTTCTCTGCAAGAAAGAGCCTGAAGCTCCGACACTCGACGAGCCGAGGAAATGGCCACAAGAAATACCGTCTTGAGGGTCAGATCCTTTAACGAAGCTGTCTTAATAGGCTCAAACAGGGCCACACACAAGCCATGGAGTACCAAGTTCAAGTTCCAGGAAGGACAGGGAAGCCTAAAAGGAGGACGCAAGTTTCTAACACCTCGCAAGAAACGAGCTACATCTGGGTGACACGCGAGGGAGGACCCTTCAACCTGACCTCTCAAGCATCCCAGAGCCGCTACCTGGACTCGAAGCGAATTATACGCCAAACCCTTTTTCAGGCCTTCTTGTAAGAACATGAGGATCTGAGGCACGGTCGAACGTCTAGGCGATATACTTAAACCGGCGCACCAATCATGGAAAACCTTCCAGACTCTAGCATAAGCAAGCGTAGTAGAAGACCGACGCGCCCGAAGTAGAGTAGACAACACCGCATCCGAATAACCTCGCTTCCTTAACTGCTTCCGCTCATAAGCCAAGCCGCCAGACAAAAGTGATCCGCCAGATCGAAAACTACCGGACCTTGACGCAAGAGATTGAGAAGATGACCCAGCCGTAGAGGACCGTCCACCGCCAGATTGACGAGATCTGCGAACCACGGGCGACGCGGCCATTCCGGAGCCACGAGAATCACCTGACCTTGATGGGACTCTATGCGTCGTAACACTTTCCCCACCAGGGGCCACGGTGGAAACACATAAAGAAGGATGTGACGGGGCCACGGAAGTACTAGCGCATCCACCCCTTCCGACGCGTGCTCTCTTCTTCGACTGAAGAAACGCGCCGCCTTCGCAATTTTTTTGAGTCGCCATTAGGTCCAAGCGCGGAGTCCCCCACCGCCGAGTGATGAGACACATCGCCTCTGTCGAAAGCTCCCATTCTCCTGGATCTAGGTGCTGTCGACTGAGGTAGTCCGCTTGAACGTTGTCCACGCCGGCAATGTGGGAGGCCGCGAGGCGCGACACGTGTCGTTCCGCCCAAGCCATCAACAACGCCACCTCTGTCACTACTGCTCGACTTTTTGTGCCTCCTTGCCGATTTATGTACGCCACTGTGGTCGCGTTGTCCGACAGAATTCGTACCGGTCGGCCGCTCACCATGGGAAGGAGGCGACGCAAGGCCAGACGTACCACTCTGGTCTCCAAGCGGTTTATGGACCAAGTGGACTAGCGCGCTGACCAGGTACCCTGAACAGCTCGGGATTGGCAGACCGCCCCCAGGCCGGAAAGACTGGCATCCGTCGTCACCACTATCCAAGATGGGGGTTCCAGGTCCACTCCCTGGAGCAGGTTGTCTGGAGTGAGCCACCAGAAGAGACTGGAGCGGTCCTCCTCCAGCAAAGGGAGCTCCATCCCGTAATCCTCTGATCTGGGATCCCAACGAGATAGAAGTGCTCTTTGTAAAGGCCGCATATGCGCAAAAGCCCATTGTACCATCTCCATAGTAGATACCATATGACCAATGACCTGTAAATAATCCCAAACCGTGGGAGTCGCGAGAGCCATCAGGCGCCGTACCAGTGTCATGAGATTGAGCATGCGTTGACGAGGAAGAAAGACCTCGCCCACCAAGGTATCGAACCGAGCGCCCAAAAACCTCCAACTGTTGGGTCGGCTCGAGTCTGCTCTTCGCGAAGTTGACTACCCAACCCAACGACTGAAGTTGACGCACTACCAAGGAGACTGCCCGTTTGCAAGCCGCATGCGACTTTGCCCGGATGAGCCAATCGTCGAGATAGGGATGCACAAGTACTCCTTGCCGACGGAGAGAAGCCGCGACCACTACGAGAACCTTGGTGAACACTCGCTGCGCGGTGGCCAATCCGAAGGGGAGGGCACAAAACTGGTAATGGGACCCTAACACCATGAACCTCAGGTATCTTTGATGACGCTCTCGGATTCCGATGTGGAGATAAGCCTCGGTCAAGTCCAAAGAAGCCAAATATTCTCCCTTGTGGACGGCCACAATAACAGACCTTAGAGTCTCCATCCGAAAGCGAGGCACGCGTAAGGCCTTGTTTACTCCCTTGAGATCCAGGATTGGTCTGAAGGTGCCCTCCTTTTTGGGAACCAGGAAGTAAATGGAATACCGACCCGTCCGGAGCTGGTCCAGCGGGACCGGAGTCACTGCTCCCAGAGCCTGTAGGTGATCGAGCGTTTGAGCTATAGCCAGCTGTTTTTCCCGCGGACCGCACGGTGATACCATAAAAAGATCCCGGAGGGGACGTACAAAATCCAACTCGTAGCCGTACCGAACCACGTCGAGGACCCATTGATCCGAAGTTATTTTGACCCATTCCTCCCAAAACCGGGACAGCCGACCTCCGATAACGGGAACGGAGGAATGGGCCTACGCACCTTCATTGTGCGGGCTTGCTGGTAGCGAAACTTTGTGAGGAGCCTCCTCGTTGAGGCCTCCTGCCCCGAAAGGAAGGAGACCAGGACTGGGTTCTCGTTGCCTGTTGTCTCTGGGGAAAAGCACCACCTCTTCCCGCACGGAAACGCCTTTGACCCCGAAAGCGAGCCCTAGCATTCCCAAACGCCCGAGATTGTCACGGCTTATCCTCCGGCAACTTATATACTTTGTTGTCTCCCAGGTCCTTTATAAGCTGATCTAGCTCCTCGCCAAAAAGCAACTTGCCCTTAAAGGGGAAGGAACCTAATCTCGCCTTAGAGGTGGCATCCGCCGACCAACGACGGAGCCACAGCAACCTCCTAGCTGAAACCGCCGATGACATAATGCGAGCTGAAGTGCGCAACAAATCATATAAGGCATCCGCTGTATAAGCGACCGCAGCTTCCACGCAATTAGCCTGCTCAGCCTCACCCGGAGGAAGCTCATGCGTGGTCAGCAACTGCTGGACCCATCGCAGGTTGGCCCTCTGCACGAGGCTGCTGCATGCCGCTGCCCGGACACCTAGGGCCGCCACATCAAAGATACGCTTCAACAAGATCTCCAGCTTACGGTCCTGGAGATCTTTCAAAGCTATACCACCCGTAACAGGGATAGTCGTATGTTTAACCACAGCCGTGACAGCCGAGTCCACCGCAGGTGTCTTTAGGAGATCCAGGGATTCCTTAGGCAAGGGATATAGCTTTTCCATAGCTCGAGTGACCCTCAGGGAAGACTCTGGCAGCTCCCACTCCTTTGAAACAATCTGTAAAACCTTGTGATGGAATGGGAAAGTCTGAGGGGGGGCCCGAAGTCCCGCCATAGCGATATCCCCTGTAGAAGTGTCAGCGTCCTGGGGGGGCGCCGTTAGCTCAAGCTCCTGTAGGACATGGAGGATAAGGGAGCTTAACTCCTCTTTGCCGAATAAACGGAGCACCTGGGGGTCATCCCCTTCTACGGGTATCTGTTCGTCTGCCGTCAGCAAATCCGAAGACTCCTGGGGATTCAGAACAGGTTCCGCGTCCCCTGTGCCCTCAGCCCCCCCCCCGCGGGCGGGGAACACTGGCTCCAGAGGACCCTACGCCCAGCGGCTTCCCCTGGGGCAAGGAAGTTTTAGGGACCTTCGGGGGAGAAGGAACCTCTGCCTCCCAACCAGACTCAGCCTGCAAAAATGCTTTGTGCATCAGAAGCACAAAATCGGAGGAAAAAGGCACCGACCTTTTTAGGTTCTTCTTAATAGATCCTGAGGGAGGAGGGGCTTGAGGGCTTCCCAAATCGGCCGGGGACCGCGGGTTTCGCTCGCCAGGGGAGGGGGGAGGGGAGGTTTCCTCCTCCGATGCCTCCGAGTCTGTCTGCCGCGTGGCCAAGATGGCTGCCGCACTCCTCCCCGAGGGAGGAGGGGCCGGAGAACGGCTGACTGAAGCGCTGCGATGCCGCGGCGAAGAAGGCAGCAAAGAGTCGCTGCGGGCAGCGCTCGGCCCCCGGGAGGGTCCCTCGTCCCCGGGGAGACATCGGGGACAGAGGCCCTCCCGGGAGAGTCGCGCCCCCGCTCCTGCACAGGCCACACAGGCCGAAGATCGCGGCATCGCGGGAAGAAAATGGAGCCCCGAGGAAAAAAGGCGCCAAAATCGAGGTGAGTGAAACCCCTCACCAGCCCAGCGCGCCGGGTGACTAAGCCACCCCCTCCGGGGTCCATAGAGGCTCTGGCAGGCCGGGATGAAAACGAAAAAAACCCACTGCCTGTTCCCAACAGGGCTGAAGTGGCCCAAACAAAATTTAAAAGAAACAGCTTTTTTTTTTTTCAAACCCCCTTCAGGGTTGGGACCCCTGGAATTGGGGGGAGGGTGACCGGCCCACCGGTAAGCTCTCCCCCAGCCTCAAGGACCGTCTAGCCCGGGAACTTTCATAGGGCAGTGCCCTATGTGCCTGCCCCACACTGAGCTCAAAACCGCTCTGCGCTCAAACAAACACCGACACAAACAGACAGGATAGAGAGAAAGAAAGAAACCAAATGATCTTGTCCCTCTATTAAAATTTCCCTTTTTTTTTTTTCCCCAGTACTAACAAACTGACCAGGTCAGGACCGCAGGTTATGCCTCTCAATCTGCTGGAGTCAGAGAATATACTGAGGGATCGCAGGTGGCACACCAGTATATCTAGGGGGTGCTTTCAGTTTTCTCTCTGACTCCATCTGCTGGAGGGGAGGCATAACCCAGCTGTCTGGACTGATCCTGGTACGTACAGGGAATGACCATTTAATCCTACTCTCTGTTTCCTGTCTTTTAACCAGTTTTAATCCACGAAAGGACATCGCCTCCTATCCCATGACTTTTTAGTTTTTGTAGAAGCCTCTCATGAGACTTTGTCAAACGCCTTCTGAAAATCCAAATATACCGTGTTTCCCCGAAAATAAGACAGTGTCTTATATTCATTTTTGCTACCAAAGATGCACTAGGCCTTATTTTCAGGGGATGTATTATTTTTCCATGAAGAAGAATTCACATATATTGTTGAACAAAAAAATGAACATTTATTATATTCTGAATAGTTGTCTGGTTATGCTGGTTTGTGATGACAACTAACTGTGAATCCTGCAGGGTAATAAAATCACAGCTGCATGCTCTGGTGTTCTGTGCGATGGGCATGCTCCCAAATAAAAACTTTGCTAGGTCTTACTTTCGGGGGAGGTCTTATATTTAGCAATTCAGCAAAACCTCTACTAGGTCTTATTTTCGGGGGATGTCTTATTTTCGGGGAAACGGGGTACTACATCTACCGGTTCACCTTTATCCACATGTTTATGAACCCCTTCAAAAAAAATGAAGCAGATTTGTTAGGCAAGACTTCCCTTGGGTAAATCCATGTTGACTGTGTTCCATTAAATCATGTCTTTCTATATGCTCTACGATTTTGATCTTGAGAATAATTTCCACTATTTTTCCCAGCACTGAAGTCAGGCTCTCTGGTCTATGGTTACCTGGATCGCCCCTGGAGCCTTTTTTAAATATTGGGGTTACACTGGCCACCCTCCAGTCTTCAGGTACAATGGATGATTTTAATGATAGATTACAAATTTTAACTAATAGATCATAAATTTCATTTTTGAGTTCCTTCAGTACCCTAGGATGCATACTATCCAGTCCAGGTGATTTGCTACTCTTTAGTATGTCAATCTGGCCTACTACATCTTCCAGGTTCACAGTGATTTCGTTCAGTTTGTCTGACTCATCACCCCTGAAAACCATCTCCAGAACTGGTATCTCCCCAACATCCTCATTAGTAAACACGGAAGCAAAGAATTCATTTAGTCTTTCTGCAATGGCCTTATCTTCCCTAAGAGCCCCTTTAACCCCTCGGTCATCTAATGGTCCAACAGACTCCCTCACAGGTTTCTTGCTTTGGATATATTTTAAAATTTTTTATTATGAGTTTTTGCTTCTATGGCCAACTTCATTTCAAATTCTCTCTTCGCTTGTTTTATCAATGTTTTACACTTAACTTGACAATGCTTATGTTTTATCCTATTTTCTTCAGATGGATCCTTCTTTCAATTTTTGAAGGATTTTTTTTGGCTAAAATAGCCTCTTTCACCTCACCTTTTAACCATGACGGTAATCATTTTGCCTTCTTTTCACCTTTCTTAATGCATGGAATACATATGGCCTGCGCCTCTAGGATTGTATTTTTAAACAATGTCCAAGCCTGTTGAACACTTTTAACCTTTGCAGCTGCACCTTTCAGTTTTTTTCTAACTATTTTCCTCATTTTATCAAAGTTTCCCTTTTGAAAGTTTAGTGTTAGAGCTGCAGATTTACTTATTGTCCCCCTTCCAGTTATTAGTTTAAAATTTGATCATGTTATGATCACTGTTGCCAAGTGGCCCCACCACCGTTACCTCTCTCACCAAATCCTGCGTTCCACTAATAATTAAATCTAAAATAGCTCCCTCTCTTGTTGGGTTCCTGAACCAATTGCTCCATGAAGCAATCATTTATTATATCCAGGAACTTTATGTCTCTAGCAAGTCCTGATGTTACATTTACCCCGTCAATATTGGGGTAATTGAAATCTAAGAAACACAAAAAGAGTCAGTGGTAAACCACAAAAATAAATCTAATAAAAATGTGGAAACCAAAATATTTTTCAATTGTAGCCTAAGAAGGTGTCAGCAAGCCTGACGTTATATGTCTTTAGCATAGACACTAACCGGTCTTCTCAATCATCCACCTTCATCATCCTTTAATACTGTCAAAAAAATTTTTTGTAAAGTTTTTTTCTTCTTATTGATTAAAATAGTACTCCATCTATAAACATCAAAGTGACTCAGACTCTTAGCACTCAAAATTGTTATTGCCCTACACAGGCCGGTGTTTCGCTAACTCAGATTCATCAGGGGTACATCAAAAATGCTTTAGCAAGAGTCCATTACCATTCAAGCGGGACCAGACGTCTCAACCATCTTGTCAGGAAGGACAATGGAGGACTCCATATCTGTGTAGCTTCCTGACACAGAAGGTAGGAGCCCATTCCCCCTTGCTAGTTGATGTACCACATCTCCACCTGGATGTCGGTCTGAATCAGGATGGCTTTGTTAGAGATGCAATCCTGAAAAACTTTGAGGGCATATCTGATCACCCAAAGTTCCAGGAAATTTATCTGATGTTTGGCTTCCTCTGGAGACCAGGTTCCCTGAGTCTGCAGGCCGTCGACATGAGCACCCCAGCCTAGGTTGGAGGCATCTGTCGTCAAGGTAATCTGAGGTTCTGGAGCCTGAAAAGGAAGGCCTTGAAGGAGATTAGAGTGTTGCATCCACCAGGCCAGTGAAAGGTGGAGCTGCTTGGTAACGTGGACAATGCTGGACATTGAATGATAAGCTTAAGCCCATTGGGATTTCAGGGCCCACTGTGTTACTCTCAGGGCTAGGTGGGCCATGGGAGTGACATGCACCGAGGATGCCATGTGACCCAGCAAAGTGAGGAAACGACGAGCCGTCGATTAATCTCAAGCCTGGAGGTATTATGCTAGGGACGTGAGAGTACGAGCACGATCTCGAGGGAGGAAGGCGTTTGCCTGTATGGTATCCAAGTCCGCCCTTATGAGAGGGAACTAGCTTGGACTTGGCATGGTTGACCAGAAACCCGACAGACAGAAGTGTATGGAGAGTTAGAAGGAGATAAGGATAGACATGGACTCCTTGACCCCTGAGGTAGGCCACGACCACTATGAGGAACTTGGTGAAGACTCGAGGTGCGGAAGCTAGGCCGAATGGCAGTACCCGGTACTGGAAGTGTCTGGGGCCGACTGGGAATTGAAGGAATTTACGATGAGACGGAGTGATGGAGATGTGTGTGTACACGTCTTGAAGATCTAGAGAGCAAAGCCAATCCTCTCTTTGTAGAAGAGGAAGCAGGGAGCTCAAGGTTACCCATCCTGAACTTTTCCCTCTGTAGATACTTGTTTAAGGTGTGTAGGTCCAGGATTGGATGAATGCCCCCTGACTTTTTTGGAATAAGGAAATACCGGGAATACAATCCCTGCCCCTGTTGGGAGAGGGGCACTGGTTCTATCGCCCGGGATTTGAGGAGGTTCTATCGCCCGGGATTTGAGGAGGACCGAAACCTCCTCCTCTAGGAGAGAGGAGTGGTCGGATGATCCCCACGTCGGCCGAGGTGGGGAGTCTGCTGGTACAGTCAGGAAGTTGAGGTGGTAACCTTGAGTCACTACAGCGAGTACCCATTGATCTGTAGTGATCGTCTGCCATATGTGGTGAAGTGGCACAACCAACAGCCAACGGGTACAGATGTAGAGGAGGTTGGCATATGCTCCCTAGTGAGGAGTCAAAATCCTGAAGCTGGGCCCGGTTGAGGGGCTGGCTGGGTCTTCTGAGGCCGGGATTGTCTGGACTGACCCTTCTGGTAAGGCCTGGAGGGGCAACCCCGAGAAGCAGGAGGATAGTATCTCCGTGGCTTGAAGGACGGCCGCTTAGAGTCCCTTCTGAA
This sequence comes from Rhinatrema bivittatum, assembly GCF_901001135.1. Taxonomy (NCBI): domain Eukaryota; kingdom Metazoa; phylum Chordata; class Amphibia; order Gymnophiona; family Rhinatrematidae; genus Rhinatrema; species Rhinatrema bivittatum. Next base: position 564,090,243 of record NC_042615.1, on the reverse strand, counting down.
TGTCCTCTTGGAGGTGGACGAGAAATCAGAAGGCACCGAAGAAAGCTGATGTACCGTCTCATGGTGGTCCTTAAGCTGCGCTATGGTTTCCTGGATTTTGTCCCCGAAGAGATTATCTCTAGCACAGGGCAGGTCAGCTAAGAGGTCCTGTACCTCTGGTCTTAGGTCGAAGGACTTTAACCAGGCCCACCTCCGTGCACTAATCCCCATTGCGGACACCCTAGAGGTGGTGTCAAATATATCATACGCAGGAGGAGGAATGAAGGAGTTCTATTACCTGGAGAAGGGTGAGAAGGATTACCCGGCCCTTTTTGGAACATTTGCTGTTCTTTTTCCTTCAAGAGACGAGGAGGGTGAGGACTGCTTGGCCTTCCCGGCCCCCCCGACTATCCGTAATTTCTCCGCCGAGCGCTGACGTCATCAAGGGGTGACTGGCTGAGTATAAAGGCCAGCCCCCTGCGGCGCATCAACGAGGAGGAACGAAGGAGTTCTATTACCTGGAGAAGGGTGAGGAGGATTACCCGGCCCTTTTTGGAACATTTGCTGTTCTTTTTCCTTCAAGAGACGAGGAGGGTGAGGACTGCTTGGCCTTCCCGGCCCCCCCCCGACTATCCGTAATTTCTCCGCCGAGCGCTGACATCATCAAGGGGTGACTGGCTGAGTATAAAGGCCAGCCCCCTGCGGCGCATCAACGAGGAGGAACGAAGGAGTTCTATTACCTGGAGAAGGGTGAGGAGGATTACCCGGCCCTTTTTGGAACATTTGCTGTTCTTTTTCCTTCAAGAGACGAGGAGGGTGAGGACTGCTTGGCCTTCCCGGCCCCCCCCGACTATCCGTAATTTCTCCGCCGAGCGCTGACGTCATCAAGGGGTGACTGGCTGAGTATAAAGGCCAGCCCCCTGCGGTGCATCGATGCCGGGCGTGCGGCTTTGTAGGAGATTTTGGTCAGTTAAATTTTCAACTTATATTTGCAACGAGAAGGAAAAGAACTGTGAGTACAATATTTCTCTCTCCTTCGATAGACCTCCTTCAGCCACTAGAGGTGAATTTATATATATAAATAAGGAAGTGAGGAGTTGGAGGGATTGAATCTGTGAAACTTTTCTTATTAATCAATGCCTCATACTAAAAGAAAGGCAAGGATTAGGGAGGTATTAACCTCATCTCCCAATCTTGTGCCTGTTCAGTCACAGATACCTGCCTTCTTCCCACCAGTTGCTTTAAATAAATCGGTAGATATGGCCGCTGAGGGAATAGCTATGGAGCGGGTGCAAAATCCTCTGGCCGAGGCATCTTTATCACCGGGAGCTCCTATTACTCCTCCTCCGCCACAATTATTTTCTTCTGATCATTCGACAAATGAGTCTTTAATAGGACAAGGTGGAGATGGAGACCAAGCTAAAGAAGGTCAAATTAGACCAAATGAACAATTACAGTTTAATAAAACTGAAGATATAACAATGAGCTCTATATGGACAGCAATTACATCTTTAGAAGCTGCAATTGTGAATTTGACAAAGATTACAGAAACCTCAAATCAACACTTCAACAAAATAGAAACTGAGATGCTAAAATTGGATGTAGAACAACAAGAACTGGATAGGAGAATAACTGGTATTCAAAGTAGTACTCAAAAAATTTCTAAAATGGAGATATTATATGATAAAAGGCTTGAAGCCATTGAGAACTCATTGAAGTATTTGAATTTGAGGATATTAAATTTTCCCCAACATGATTTGATTGTACCACTAGAGATGTTTAAGGAATACCTTGTTAATATACTCCAAATGCCACAAAAATCTATTCCCCCTATTGCTAAGATCTATTATGTGGAAAATAAGAGGGGTAAAGAGGAGATAGAAAGTAAAATTGAGAAGCCACAATTAAATATATCTGAAATTCTTGAAGCGACAGCAGACACTAAAATTGAAACCAGAGCACCTTGTATGCATCTTTCGTTTTTTCTGCAGATAGAGACGCAGTGTTTCGCATTTATATGAGGAAGAGATTAGAAAAGTTTTATGGAGCCCCTGTTTGGATTTATCCTGACCTGTCTCGTCAAACTCAGGTTAGGAGAAAGCAATTTCTTGCAATGAAGAATACAGTTGAAACTAAAGGAGGGAAAATGTTAGTAAGATTCCCCTGTAAATGCGAAATAACTCGTCTAAATCAAAAATATATCTTCTATGATATTTCACAACTGAAAGTTTATTTGGATTCATTGACCTAAAAAAGCTTTAGTTTTGGTTAGGAGATATAATAGATAGAAAGTGCTACCTTATTTTTTCAGTTGTACAATGAGTTGATTCTCATTTCCTAATACCGCTCGGTTATTTATCACCTCTAGAGGATTACGATTATTACTTTATGGTGGATACAATGTGTAAATGTTATTAAGGATAATTTTTCTCTCTTATATTAGATGAATATGATTACTGTATCTAACTTTAATTTTCTATGTAACATCTGAAATGCATAAATAAAAAATTAAAAAAAAAAAAAAAAATCATACGCAGCGCGGATCTCATGCTTGCTGCCATCTAGACCCTTCTGGGCCAGGCTACTGAGTTGATCCTGAAATTGGTCGGGCAAATTCTCAGAGAAATCCTGGATCTTCTTAAAAAGGACCCTGTTATACTGGGTCATGTATAACTGGTAGGAAGCAATGCGAGAAATAAGCATTGAGCCATGGAAAACACGTCGGCCAAATGCATCCAGGAATCTCTGTTCCTTCCCTGGAGGTATGGAAGAATGAGGCTTAGCACGACTTGCCTTCTTCTGGGCCGACTCCACAACCACAGAATGATGGGCCAACTGTGGTTTCTGAAACCCAGGGGCTGTTTGCACCAGGTAGGTGGCATCTGTTTTCCGGTTCACCGGAGGTACAGAGCCTGGATGTTCCCAGAAGAACTTCATGTACAGGTATGGACATGATTTCCTTGGGTGCGTCTACAAATTGGAGCACTTCCAGCATCTTGTGCCTGGAGTCCTCTTCTGTCTGAAGCTGGAAAGATATGGCTTCAGACATTTCCTTTATAAAATTAATAAAGGACAGGTCCTCTGGAGAAGCAGGTCTTTTCTCCAGGGGGAGATGGTTCTGAAGGCAGGTCATCAGTATCTTGGGACGAATCATCGGTCCAAGGATCGTAAGGTTGGTCTCCGGCTCCCATGGGATCTCCAGAGGGAAGAAATGGTGCTAGACCTGAGGGATCAGGTCTAGTCACCGATGGCACCACCGATCAAGGACGATGTGGCATCGATGACGGAATAGGCATTGATGGAACCGGTGACATCAGCAGGCGAGTCGGTGGCAGGACTCCAGACGGTCCGGGCATAGGTTCCGGCCTCGGTGCGTCTTCATCCTCCGACGACAAAGGAATCGGGGTGGAAGGCGTGGGACATACTGGTGTCTTCGGTTCCACCGGTGGAAGGGCACCGATCAACGCATCCAGTCTGCTGAGCAGTGGTGCAAGCACCGTGGGAATCGGGTCGGTGACCGGAGCTGGAATCAGTGCCAGAGCCTATGGAGGTTGGAAGCCCTGTTGCACCTTTACGATGGCCTCTTGGATCATCCGATCCAATTTCCTCGCGGAAGCCTGGGGCATGCAACCCCAGCTCCGAAGCAGGAGGCAGCGATGGCGTAGCCGGAGGGTACACCAGTGAAAGTGGAGTCGCAGCTCCCGGCACCACTAAGGTGGGGAACACCTCGGTGACCCAGTCGCAGAGGAGGATGAGGGCTTCTCTGGACGGGGTTTCTTACTCAGTGGCTCGTCGACGTAGATGCCGAGGGCTTGCCTGGATCGGCGGACTGAACCTTACGATGGCAGAGCCGAAGAGGAAGAAGTTGACGCCTTTGGAGTAGTTGGTGCCTTGTGGGCAGCACCGGTGTCCCGCTGCTGGCGAGAGGTCAATGACACCGGTTCAGATGATGTCGAAGTGTTTGATGCAGTCGGTGGCTTTGTCTGAAAAAGAAACTCCATCTTCTCTGAGTGGGCCTTACGGCCCTTCGGTGTCATCTGGGCACATTTGGTGCAAGTTAAGACGTCATGGTCCGACCCCAAACACAACTCACAAACCCTATGCGGGTCTGTGATGGACATTGTCCGACGCCATTGCTTCGACAAAAATGTAGCCGCGGTGCGGTCGATGGCCAGTAGGCCCTGAAGGGAAAACTTGACGGGAATCAACCGCAAGTGAGGGTAAAGCCTTACCTTATGACTGCGGATACGGATATCGAGAGGGGGACCCTAGATGGGGTAGAATTTTTAAAATTTTTTAACAAGTTCCGTGAGGAAAATTCCTGTCAGGAATCTCTAGAGAGCTCCTTAACCTGCGTGGCTACTGCTGTGTGGAAAAAAAGAGACTGAAGGGGGACCCCTGCTGGATGTAGGGTTATTGCCATGCTGGGCATGCCCAGTAGGTGCCAGTCAAAGTTCTAGAAACTTTGACAAAAGTGTTCCGTGATTGGACTCCATCCTGATGATGTCACCCCATGTGTGAGGACTACCATCCTGCTTGTCCTGTGAGAATTGGCTCTCAGCAAACTCCAGAGACTCTGTTTCAGGCAGCACAGACATGGCCAAAAGGCTCCATTCCAGGCAGCATCGACAAGACCAAAAGTTCTGCTCTAGGCTGTCCCATGAGCCTCAGTGCCTGCATAAGTAAAACAAGTTTTAGATACTCCTTTAGTTCCTGGCCGAGCCAGCTGCTCCTTCGGTGACTCTGTTCCCTAGCTGAGCCAGCTACTCCAGTAGCCCTGTCAGGCCACTCCAGCTACTTTTATTCCTCAGAGACTGTTTCGGATGACTCCAGCGCTCCAAGAGACTTTTACTCTGGGCTCTGGGGATCCATACAGGTGGTCCCAGACCGCTTTAACAGGACTCAAGGGGGGAGGGGGGTTCCTTGAGTTAATGGATCAATTAATGGAGTTAATTGTTTCAGAATTATCTCAGTAATGGGTCTAAGGTGGCCCTGCTAATTACCTGCTTTGTGGAAAGATTTTAACTTGGGCTTTCCCCTTGTTGCAGCAGGGCAGCCCCCATCTTGAAGACTACCTATGGGTTGTGGAGGCCTCTGGGAAAATTTCTCCCTGTACAATCAACGTTGACCTTGCCTCATCTGGATTTGTGCCCAGAGGGAGCACTATTCCATCTGTGTTTCCAGTTCCAGAATCAGCCTGTCTTTGCCTTGTATGAATTTTCACCTAATGGAGGCGCTCACCTGTATCTGGTACCAGTGAAGCCAGAGCCAGTTGTCCTTATAGTTCCAGTGCCTGCTCTTGCACTGGTAAAGTCTGCATCAACAGCCTCTGCAAATACAATTCCTGAACTTGCACTGGTAAAGTCAGTGCTGGTGTCTGTTCACCTTCCGTTCCAGTTCCTGCATCCATGAATCCAATTCTGGCTATTGCTTCAGCGCTTCCTTCTGCATCAGTGAGTCCAGCGCCAGTTGTCAGTACAGCTCCAGTGGTTTACTTATGCACCAGTGAAATCAGCACCAGCTGTCGATCCAGCTCTAGTTCTTGCTCCAGTTGCTCCAGAGACTGCAACTGCCATGATCTTGTTCCAGTTGCTTCTGAGACTGCACTTGCTCTTGACCATGCTCCAGTTGCCCCTGAGACTGCAACTGCTCCTGCTACATCTCTAAACCCAATGCCAAGATCTGATTCAGCCTGGCAAAATCTGGCCCCATGTCTATTCTGAACTGTATCTTTCCAGTTTGGGTCTAAGAACCTGGAGTCTTGGGGGAGAGGGTGTCCAGAGGCCACTCATCGGGGTGGGGGGACACACACACACATTCTGTCAGGGTTAACTGGGTTTGAGCCTGAGGTCTTAAGAGTTGCAGACTGTGAATCTGTCACTGAGCTACAAAGACTGCTGGCTCTCCAGGGAGTCTTAACATTTTTACCTTCTATATAAGAGAGAGTGCTAGATAAATCTCTGCGACAGTCTGAGTGGACTAGCACTGGATGTTGGGTGCCAAATTGACTCCAGAAGACATACAGTGGTTGGTCCAACATCCTTCTCAGTCCTATTCGATCCTGATCCAGTGTTCCTGCCTTGTAATCTTGTTCCAGAGCTCCTGTCTTGCTATATTATTCTAGTGTTCCTGCTCTTGTATCTAGTTTTTACACTCCTGCTCCACATCTCTCTCCTGGCTCCTGTCCAGTCCCTAGGCTCTACCATCATGCCTTGGGCCTAGTCTCTCCAGGTGCGTACTTCCCACCCAAGACAGCCCTTCATAAGCGAGAGCCTTGATAGCCCTGACACAGAGGAGGGGAATTATTCAACTTGAGAATATTGTAAAATGAAATATGAACAATGCCTTTTTAACATATAATATGTTACATGTTTATATACACAGAAATATAAGGAATGTTATATTATTGGAAATCCTTAATAAAAATTAAAATAAAAAAAAATTCTGAGAGATTAAGTTCATGTCCAGTCACAAGAGTGGAAAGAAAAAGACTAAGAAAATTTGGGCACAGTGGGTGACTGTGTGGGTAGGTCCACACATGCTCAGAAAGAACTTCTAGGTTTCTCTAACCTCTGAAAGAGAGCTTTCTGTCGTGGCACTATCGGGTGACATCACATGAAATAAAATTTGCCCATACTCTTTTTTTTCATAAACAAAAAAATGTTATAGAAGCAAAAAGCTATGAAGTTTTCCCTTGAAAAAAAAGGGCATCGGAAGACAAGTAAACTGCATCTAACAAGAACATTGCTTATAAACTAAAAAATATATATATTTAGCAAGTAGTACAAAGTTCCAGGAGCTATACTTGTTCTAGAAAAAAAACAGATTCTTTGCAGGTTGTGTTACATTTAATTATACTAACATTACAGTTACCTTAAAATAAGGATGAACATGAGCTTACTAAATGTGAAGGAAGTGTTTGTGGTACTAACCACACAACTTGGGTTGTGTTTGGTGTACTACCCACACCAAATATTCAGGACATGTCAAAAGGGAGATGAGGATTCTGAAAGAGATTTGTTTTTCAGATCCACAAATGTGTGCAGACTTCAGATGTGTGCATGTTCCAAAAAGTAGGCTCCATTAGTCGTGAATAGAAATTCCTGTTTGATCATTCTTGCATGGGCCCAAATAAAAGGTATCACAACCTTCCAACAATTCACTACAAATAAATGTACATCGCAGAGCATAAGAAAGACCAAGTAATACAAAATACTTACCAGCTCTGCCATTTTGTCAAAAAAATAGACATTCCAGCCGTCAACAAGAATTTCAGGCTTCTTTTGACCTTCATATATCTGAAAGCATATATCTACATTAACATATAGGGATCAATTTTGTAACAGCCTGCATAAGAAAGTTGCAAATATGCACATAAGCTACAGCAATTTTCAAAGTGAACTTACATGTGTATGTTTGCTTTGAAAATTACCTACACAAAATTACATCTGCTAATTTGCATACAAAACATTTTTGGGAAAATGTATCTGCATACTTCTGAAAAAGCAAGTTTGTTTACCAGAAATGGTGTTTTCCATAGATAGCAGGATTAATTAGTCACGATATGTGGGTGACATCATCTGGTGGACTTCTCTCTCAGCTAGCTGAACATTTGCTCTATTAAGCATATGCAGGAATTTCTGTATGGGTTTTGCCTCACAAGCTCCCGTAGTTGATTTTAGAGCAAAGCTAGCTAGGTAGTTGACTTTTTAGGGAGGAGGATTATTTAGTTTGGCTAATTCAACCTGCTATGTACGGAAAACTCCATTTACAGTAAGCAAGCTTGCTTTTTCTGTCAATAAGCAGGGCTGAATTACCCATGACGTGTGAGGAATCCCAAGCTGATGGTTGCAGTGGAGCATTCACTGAGCAAGCAATCCAGGCCTCCATGGAGAATAGATTATTAGTGAACAGGCTATGCAAAACTGTTTGTCATTCTTCGAGAAATTGTCCAGACAGTACTGTGATGCAAAAGTATGTACTGACGACCATGTTGCACCTTTGCAGATATCTTCATGTGGTACTGCTCATAAATGAGCCACTGAAGTGGCTATGGCCCTAACCTGATGAGCTTTGACAGTATCTATGACGTGTAAACCTGCTAGAGTGCAGCAGTGTGCGATGCAGTCTGCTAGCCAGTTGGACAATATACTTTGGCCACTGCAATGCCTAGTCTGAAAGGATCATAGGAGACAAAGAACTGCAAAGCCTGATGATGAGGCTGAGTTCTTCTCTTGTAGGAAGCCAGGGCCCTATTACAGTCTAAAATATGAAGGGCCTTTTCACATTAAAGAGCGTGTGGCCTTGGGAAGAATGTAGGTAACACGATAGATTGATTTAATATGACCAGCTGATACTACTTTTGATAGAAACTTAGGTGAATGCAGAGCACAATCCTGTTGAGAAAGAATTGCAAATATGGAGGATAATGAACCAAGGCCTGAAGTTGACTGATTCTTCTGGCTGACATGACTGCTACAAGGAATATAACTTTCCAAGTTAGAAATTTAAGCAAAGCCGATTCCAGTGGTTCAAATGGCTGCTTCATGAGTTGTGCTAGAACCACATTTAGGTCCCATGGTACAGAGGGTTTTATAACTGGAGGTTTACTATGCCATAAACCTTTTGTGAATTTGGATACCAAGGGATGAGTAGAAATTGGCTTACCCTCAGTTTGGGTATAGTAAGCTGCTATAGCATTGAGAAACATGCTCATAGATGAGGTAGCAAGACCTGAAGCAGAAAGAGTGAGTAAGTAATTCAGTAACTCTTTAGTTTTTTAGCGGACAGTACAATGTCCTCAACCTTTTTAGGTACAGCGAATTGGGCAATTATTGACTGCTCAACATCCAAACTGTCAAGTTGAGAGATGAGAAATTCAGATGAAACAAACATCCCTCTTCTTGAGTCAATAGTGATGGGTCTGATCTGAGAGGGATCAGAGGACTGGTGGGCATCTGTACTAGATACGCAAACCAAACTTTATCCTCTTGTGTTGGCTGTGACACTAAGCTGATGTCCACAACATTGCTTCCCTCATATTGACAGTCATTGCCAAATGACTCTCATTCCACAGATGAAACAAGTGTGAGAGAGTGTGGCCTGGGCACAAAAGACAAGTTTTCTGCATCAGGGGATTATTGCTGGGGTCCAACTGGCTAGTGGATTTCTTTGCTTTCTGCTACGAGTAGGCAAGCCTCCAGTAGGCCGGCAGGGTGAAGGCTTACTCTGTGCGGGCTATGGTGGCGTCAGTGGCCCATCTGCATGCAGTCCCTGTCGCCGAAATCTGCAGTACCGCGACCTGGAGTTCACTCCATACATTCACGGCTCATTATTGCCTCGACAAGAATAGTTGCGAGGTACCTATGAGGGACTGTATGTCCTTCACTTTTAGTTTCTTGGCCCTTAAACCACATGGCCTCTCACAGAGTCTGCTGCCTCGATGTCCTGAACTCTGTTGTGCGCTTGTCGGGCTGAGCCAGAGGTCTGTGCGCGCTGAAAGAGCTGTGCTCACGACAGTCATGTTCGACTGTCTCAGTGGGCTATACGGCAAGCTGGGCAGCTGCACTGCACTCGTCCTCGCTCACTGTTTTATCTTTTTTATTTTTTTGATGAAATGGAGGAAGCGCTGTGAATCCCACCTTTGCTAGCTGTAAGGAGGCCACACGATTGAAAAGATGGCTTGCGCCTAGCTATTGTCCCGCTTGTCCTACCCACTCCTGCTGCTGGTGCTGCTGACAATGCTGTGCTGGACAAAAGGGGGAATGGCTAAGGCGCGTGGCTTTTTAAAATTGCCAGCTGTTGTCATCAGGAGCTGCTGGGACTCCCCTCCCCTGGGCTGCGTGGCTGGCCGCATCATCGCAACTCTCACTACAGCGCAAGGAGGGTGAGGGGCCCTGGGGGTCTGAGGCCAGCCCCCACCCGAGTATGATGGGGGTGCAGGACGCAAAGGGCACACAAGTCACACTGGGCTAGCTGTGGGCTCCAGGTAGCTGCACAGGCCTGGGTTTTATGCATGCAGAGTCCCAAGCTGAGGGTTGTACAGTGGAAGCACTTAACTTAAAGACAACCCAGCCCCACCAGGTAGTGAGTGGACTACTGGGAGAACAGACTGCGCAGAACTGCTTGTCCAAAGTTACTGTCTCCTCGGGACATGCTGTCCAAATAGTAGTAAATGCGAAGGGGTGAACCGATGACCAAGTAGCAGCTTTGCAAATGTCCTCAACAGAAGTAGCCTTGAGATGAACCACTGAAGTTGCCATGGCTCTTACTTGATGAACCTCAAAAGTCTGTAACCAGCCACTGTATAAGAGGGCACTATCCAGTCTGAAGGCAGAGTTCATTTGGCAACTGCCATTCCCAATTTATTGGGGTCAAAGGACACGCACCATTAAGAAGCTTGATGGTGAGGTTGATGAACTTGATGGTGAGGCCAAGGCTCTTTTAGGACTGAAGCGCCCATTCTCCTTTGTGTGCATATGCTCTTGGAAAGAATATGGGTAACATAATAGCTTGATTAATGTGAAATGCTGATACCATTTTCAGAAGAAATTTAGGGTGAATTGGTAGAACCACCCTATTATAGAAAAACTGAAGGTAAGGTGAATATGAAACCAGAGCCTGTAATTCATTTATTCTTCATCTTGAAGTGATTGCCAAGAGAAACAATACTTTCAAGGTGAGAAACTTCAAGTCCACCGACCTGAGAGGATCGAAAGGAGGTTTCTTGAGCTAAGACTACACAGAGGTCCCAAGGCACTGGAGTTTAATGATGAGAAGTTTGGAATGCCCAAGTCCTTTCATAAATTTTGATTCCAAGGGAAGGAGAGAGATTGGAGCCCCTTTCTCATGCTGGTGGATAGGCTACAATGGCATTGAGATGAACTTTGATGGAGGATAAGAGGCAGAATAGATACTGAAGCAAGTCCCTTGGGCTTAAGAAGAAGGGATTCCATTGACTGGTCCTAAACCAAGTCAAGCACCTCTTCCATTTGAAACTGTAGGATTTTCTAGTTGAAGTTTTTCAGAACATCCTTCACTTCTTTGAGAAGGAATAAGGAGGAGACTACTGCATGTTCAACATCAATACTGAAAGGGCCAGAGATTGCAGGTTCAGATGGCAGAGCTTGTCTTTCTCCTGTGTGATGAGGGTTAGCGACACTCCTAATGAAATCTGAGATTGATTGACAGATGAACAAGATATGAATTCCACACTTACTGCAGCTAGGCTGGTACTATGAGGATTATTTTTGCCTTGACCCAAAGGCTCTTCTGACAGTCCTAGAAATCAACATAATTGGTAGGTTCCACAGAAGGTAAACAGAAGCTCCAGCCTAGAACAAAAGCATTGGAGGTTGATCTGTACCTGTTCTGTGTATGGAGCAGAATTTCTTGACGTTTCTATTGTTTTCTGAGGCAACTAGACTTTCCCCAACAACTGAACAAGTCATCTATGAGTCAATCGTTCAGCTGCAACACTACTGAGGTGGTCCACCAAAGTGTTTTGGATTCCTAGTAGGTAGATCATTTGGAAATGGGCTTTTTGATGTTCTGCCCATGACCAGATTCAGAAGTCCTCCTGGCAAAGTGTATAGAAGCCTGTAACTCCCTGCTGGTTGATATAGAACATGGCCACTTAGTTGTCCATCTTGATTAAGATTCTCTTTCATGAAAGAAGGTTAGAGAAAACCTTTAGAGCATGGAATAGGACTCGCAGTTCTAGGTGGTTGACCTGTAGATGATTCTTCACTGGGAATCACACTACACTGGTGTGTAGCTCCCACCCCCATTCCTTGATGGCAGTGTCGATAAAGTCACCTGATGCAGTGGAATGCCCAATTAGAGGCTCACTTTTAGATCTTCCAAATTTATCCATCACTGAGGTAATGCTCTCATTCCGGCAGTCACTGAGAGTTGGTGGGATAAAGACTGATAGAATTGGTCCTATTGGTTTTGAAATCCCCAATGAAGGCCCTGCATGTATAGACAAGTCAGACGAACCACATGCATCATAGCAGCCATGTGACTGAGGAGGACAAGCATAGACCATGCTGACACTCAATCCTGTTGAAGGAGAGATCTTATCAGGCCATCAGCAATGCAGCTCTTTTGATAGGGAGAAATGCTTTCCCCTGAATTGAGTCTATCCAGGCTCCTATGAACTGAATTCTTTGATCCAGAACAGAGTTTGACTTGGTAAAACTGACCGGGAAACCCAGGAACTGGAGAAAACTTATGGTCTTTTCAAGGAACTCTAGAACTCCTGAAAGGGATAGACCTGTCATCAGCCAATTGTCCAGGTATGGGAACAAGCAAACTCCTTGCCAATGAAGCTGTGCTACCACTACTATGAAGCATTTTATGAACACCCTCATGGCAACAGAGAGGCCGAAAGAGAGCACCTTGTATTGGTATGTTTTTTCTTCACCAGAAACCTCCAATGGCATGCATAAGCAACTTTCAGATCCAGACCAAACATCCAATCCCTTTGGTTGAATGAAAGGGAGAATCATCTGGAGGGAGTTCATCTTGACCTTCTCTCGCACTAACAACTTATTCACTCACTGCAAGTCCAATATAGCTCTTAGATTCCCTGACTTTTGGACGATCAGGAAATACCTGGCATAGAATCCCTGGCTACACTCCTAAAGAGGGACAGGTTCAACCACCTTCTGTTGAAGGAGCTACTCTATTTCCAGTTGTACTGGGCCAAGTAAGAAGGATTAGGGCCGAAGACTGAATTCCATTGGGTTAGAGGAGAGTGAGAGACATGTAAGTGGTAGCCATACTCTACAATGTTCAGGATCCATGGTCTTTGATGATTCAGAGTCATTTCAGGAGGAAGGACTGAATCTGTCCCCCACTGGGGGAGGCAGGTCTGAAAATAATCAAAAACTGATCCAAGGCTACGCTGTGTGTACTGCTGAGCCTTCAGTTGATGCCCTTCCCTCTGTCGACTTCAGGCGGACAGCTGCTGAAGAGTAAGAGGAACTTAATGATTCCGAAAAGAGTGGAAGGCACCACTCTAGATACGGCTATGGCCTGGCCCCAATATCAAAAGCTGCAACACCCCTTACTTCTTCAGCGGCATCCTCCTGGCCGCAGGCTCCCTCAACTTAGCTCCGAGCATCTTGCTGCATCCATTGGCTTTGACTAGGAAGTAGACTGCAGCTCCTGAGCTTTTATAGACCCTGTATTCAGGACTTCCTGTTGGCAGTGGCTGACATCACCACTCTTCCTGAATATAAGGGAGTTCAGTGCAGTGAGCCAGTGCGTCAGCAACAGGTCCTTCTGGATACATCTGCCTAGATGCTGTCTTTGCTCCTGGTCCTGAGTCCTGTCTCTGTTGGTCTTCTTGCCTGTTTTCTGGTTCCTGCTTTGATTGTCCTTGCCTTCAGATTGAACTCTTGTTGACATTGCTTCACTTGCTGCCAGCCCTGACCTCGGCTTGTCTCCTCATCTCTGCATGAACTCTAACAGCTCTGATCATAGCTTGCCTTTGTCTCTGAACTCTGTATACCATGACCTTGGCCTGCTCCTCATCTCAGCCTAGTCTCTTTCTGCCCTGACCACAGCCTGCAACAACTACTTTCACGAACCATCAATCCGACAGAGGCCCAAGGGCTCACCTCCCTGAAGCGTGACAGATTGCTGAGGTCATGAGCTCTGCTGATGTGCCCTTGCCTGAGTTTTTGCAGGGCCTGGCACCAATGGTCCAAACACATCAGCAATTCTACAGTATTGGACTCCTGCAAGCCCTTGCTTCTCATTCTTTTAAAACCTGTTTTCTTTGTCTAGCTCCTGGAATTTGGTTTTGCTGGGTATGTGCTAGCACAAATTCATCTAAGGTTTGTTTGCTGAGTCATCTTTTTTCTATAACTGCAATTCTAATTCCAAAGAAAGTAGCCCCTAGCTCTGCCTCTTCCCTGGAAAAATCAGTTCTAGCATTAGCCAGGGGTGTCATACCTTCACCTCCTGCGACTCCTATTGACCCAGTTAACTCCTGTTCAATAGCTCAGATTCCTGCCCAGCCAGCTGTTTCCAGTCGTGCCTAAATGAGATCTGCCGCAGTACCATGAAAAATAGTTTGAGCCTTTTCTACAGCTGTTTTATCTGACTCCTTCTTGGTTAGACCTGTCTCTATCTCAGCTTTTCCTAAGAATGCTTCCTGCTTTGGTCCCTTTGTTCCAGCTAGCAAAGCTGCTCCAAGTCTTGATGATAATATCACGTCAGACCCTATGCTTGCACCTGCTAAACTGAATCTGGTGCCAGAGTCCAGGCCAGGCTCTGCTTCATACTCTGCTAAAAAGGAACCTGCAACTGCGGAGGCCCTGGTATCCAAATTCCATTATGTCGGGTCTGTTCCTCTGGAAGTTCCATCTTTAAAATCAAAGTTGAAGCTGAATGACACTTGAGGGAAGTAATTTCTTACTGTTTTTAAATGCCCAAAAAAGTCTAAAAAATGAACTGAATCACAATTCCCAGACCAATGATTATTTATGAGCTAGTGATGGTGCAAGGAAGTAAAATTTATAGCTTCTCCATATGGGTGTTTTGATGGTCCTTTTTACCACACTATTGCATTTGTTTGAATCTCTGTGAATTCTGGTGTATGTTAAAAGCAATAATAGAAGAAAAAATAGCAAATATGGTAAAATAGGGGGTCAAGACCTTGTTTAGATATATTGATGTGATAGAAGGAAGTGCTAAAGTGGCATTATGAAATTCAAATGGGAAGGGGAGGATTATGTAGAGGCTGATGAGGAACAAATATTTCTGTTCGGTGTTCACTGCAGAAAGGCCTGGAGCAGTACCATATAAAACAAACACAAATAAGATTGGAAGTGAGGTAAACCTCAATCAATTTTCAAAACAGGGTGTTCATGAGGAGCTAACTAAACTTAAAGTAGATAAGGTGATGGGACCACTTAGGATACATTTGAGGGTAGTAAGGAAACTTAGAGATGTCCTGGCAGTTCCGCTGGCTGTCCTTTTCAATGCTTCCTTAGAGTCTGGAGTAGCTCCAGAGGACTGGAAAAGGGCGTATGTGGTTCCTATTCATAAAAGTGGAAGTAAGGAGGAGGCTGGGAACTACAGGCCAGTCTATCTAATCTCTGTGGTGAGCAAACTACTGGAATTTCTGCTTAAACAGAGAAGAGTGAAATTTTTGGAATCCAATGGATTGTAAGATCCAAGGCAGCATGTTTTTACCAGAGGTAAAGCTTGTCAGAGAAACCTGATCAATTTTTTTGATTGGGTGACCAGAGAGTTGGATCAAGTGAGAAACCTCACTTGGAATATTGTACAATTCTGGAGACCTGACCTTCAAAAGGATATAAACAGGTTGGAGTCAGTTCAGAGGGTGTCTACTAAAATGGTCAGTGGTCTTCATTCTAAAACATATGGGGATAGATTTAAAGATCTAAACATGTATACCTTAGAAGAAAGGCGAGATAGGGGAGTTTTGATAAAGACATTAAAATATCTCAAAGGTCCCTTGCAAAGGAGGTGAGCTTTTTTCAATGGAAAGGAGGCTCATGAGATAATGGTGAAAGGAGGTAGATTCAGGAGTAATCTTAGGAAATATTTCTTTACAGAGAAGGTGTTGGATGCATGCAACAGCTTCCCAGTGGAGGTGGTGGAGACAAAAAGACAAAAACAGTATCTGAATTCAAGAAAGCATGGGATAAATACAGGGGATTTCTAAGTAAGTGATGAGAATTATAATGCTAGATTGATTGTACGTATGGGCAGACTAGATAGGCCATGCGGTCTTTTTCTGCCATCATGTTTATATGTTTCTAATAATAAGGTTATTGAGTGCTATTTTGGTGTTACTAATAGTGAGTACATTCAAGCACCAACCTTCTTTTATTGGGTGATCTAAATTCCAAGATCAGCATCTGTCTCCCAAAAGAAAATCAAACTTTGTTTCTGGCCAAGTGTCTAACTCAGGCCGCAGCACTTTCCAAGATTCCGGTCCAGACTGCTCCTGCAGTACGTTCAAAGACTCCGCTCCAGGCTGCTCCCACAATACTTTCAAAGACTCTAGTCCAAGATGTTCCAGTAGCACTTTCCAAGACTATGGTTCAGGCTGCTTCTGCAGCACTCTCCAAGAATCTGGTCCAGGCTGCTACTGCAGCATGTCTAACGACTCCAGTCTAGGATGTGCCAGCAGCACTTCCAGAGACTCTGGTCCAGGCTGCTCCCAAAGCCCTTTCAAAGACTCCGGCCCAGGCTGCTCCCAAAGCCTTTTCAAGGACTCCAGCCCAGGCTGCTCCCAAAGCCCTTTCAAAGATTCCAGCCCAGGCTGCTCCTGAAGCAGCTTCTTAGAATCTGGTCGAGGCTGCTCCCACAGAACGCTCAAAGACTCCACTCTGGGTTGCTTCCACAGCACTTTCAAAGGCTACGGACTAGGCTGCTCCTGCAGCACTCTCCAAGAAACTGGTTCAGGCTGTAACAGGATGTTCCAGCAGCACTTTCACATGATCTGGTTTAGGCTGCTACCACAGCATATCTAAAGACTTATTCAGGCTGTGCAAGCAGCACTTCCACAGATTCCGGTCCACACGGCTCCCGCAGCATTTCAAAAGACTCAGTTTCAGGCTGCACCTGCAGAGTCCACGATTCAGTCCCAAGTTTGCCCTTAGCAGATTCTACTCCAGGCTGTGCTCACAACAGATTAAAAGATTGTACATTAGGATGTGCCCACAGAAAGTTCCAAGCCCTTGTTTCACACTACTTCCCTTGCAGCATCTAAACCTCTATTCCAGCCTGTGGCTGCAGCTGATTCTAAGACCTTGCTTCAAGCTGCTTTTCCAGTAGCAGAACCCAAGATCTTGCTCCAGACAGCTTTCTCCTGAAGCAGCACCATCAAAGATCCTGCTTCAGGTTTTTTTTTTCCACAGCAGCACCACAAAGGTTCTTGCCCTCAAGCTTGCTTTTCCAATAGATGCATCTGAGACCCTGCTCCAGGTTGTGCCTGCCACAGAGCCCAGGATGCTGCTGCTCCAGGCTGTGCTCACAGCAGACTCAAAGACTTATTTCCAGGCTGAGCCTTTTGCAGTGCTCAGTTCTCTCCAGGCTGTGACCAGTGCAGCACCATGAACCCATCTCAGGATGCATCTACTGTATCAAAGTTTTCATCCCGGGCTATGTCAGTTCCTGCCACAACTCCGTTACAAACCACTTCAAGTCCGGTCCTATGGCCTTCATTTCACCCAGCAGCTTAAGTGAATTCAGACACTGTATTAGCATCTGCAGCTCTGTAGATGTGCTTCTGGACTTTGTTCCAGACAATTCTGTACTGCAGACTTCACTTCTAGAATCAGAATCCGATCCAGGCACTCCAATCCTGACTCTGAACCAGGCACTCCGCTTTCACGCTCTGACAGAACCAGGCATTCCACTTCTAGGTTCTGACTCCACTCCAGGCACATTATGAATTTGCTATTGACATTATGCACCAGCTGGATTCTGACTCTGCCTCAGGCACTTGCCCCAGCTGGATTCTCCCTTGCAATTGGTACTCAGGAAGAGGCAGCACTTTGAGAGGTGACTGGAATCTGCCCCCTTTAAGTGGGTTATTGTAATGCCCCTTACCTCTCCAGCAGTGCCCCCTGACCACAGGCTCCGACATAGCTCCCAGCACTGTGCTGCATCCAATGGCTCTAATTAGGAAGGAGACTGAAGTTCCTAGCCTTTATAGACTCTGCATTCAGGACGTCCTGTGGGGACCGGTTGATGTTATCACCGCTCTCCCTGGATATAAGGGAGATCAGTGCAGTGAGCCAGTGCCTCAGCAACAAGTCTTTCTGGATACCTCTGCCTAGGTGTTGTCTTTGCTTAAGATCCTGACTCCTGTCCCTGCTGGTCTTCTTGCTGGTTTTCTGGTTCCTGCCTTTACCTGCTCTCCTCTGCTCCTGCCTGTCCTGTTTGTCCTTGCCTTTGGATTGTCCTCTCGTTCTTGGACAGGCCTGATCTTTGACATTGCTTTGCTTGCTACCTGCCTTGAACTTGGCTTGTCTCGTCTCTACATAAACTCTACATAAACTCTTACAGCACTAACCATAGCCTGCCTTCGTCTCTGTCTGAACTCTGCTAGTCCTGACCATAGCCTGCCTCCACCTTTGCTTGAACTCTGCTGGGCCCTCGTCTCTGCTTAGTCTCTGTCCACCCTGACTGCAGCCTACACCACCTCAGTTGCCACCTACTGGAGCCTGGTCCATGCTTGCATGAATCAGGCTGCACCAATCCAACAGTTACCCAAGGACTCGCCTCTCTGAAGCACAACAGAAGCTTTGTAAATGGAATTGATAAGAAGATTCTTACATTCCTCACTGGTTAGTGGAAGTCTGCCTGCTCTGGGTCTATCCAATTCACCAGAGGCTTTTGCACACATTTGTGCAGATACTACATTATATTCAGTTAGTGAGCCACAATCCAGTATTCAGCATGGACCCCTGGAAAATCTCTCTCGCCAAAACATTTGCCATATCTTTGGGTCATTCCCAGGAGGCAGGTTGGAGTAATCATGAATGTGCTTAGTATAATTTGCACTGATTCCACCATTGCCGAGTGGTGGGGAAGTCGGATGACCCCAAAACCTGGGGAAGCTTGGACCCTGTATTTTAAATCCAGTTTCCAGGCCACCGGCAGGCATGACATCTGCGTCTGCCATATCCTGATCTGGAGGTCCTAAAGGAGCTTGTGAGCCAGACCACATGCTTAGGGCTGGAGAAACTGGAGAAGCTTGTTCTTGGGTCCTTTCCTTTCCTGACACTGAGAGAAAGTATCTTTACCAATTTATCCAAAACATCCTCTGGAAGAGAAGTATGCTGAGTAAAGTCCAGTAGGGGACATGGAGGAATCCCAGTAAAATCTTCCTCCTCATCTGGGAACACTAAGCTATGACCCCAAAGAGTATGAGGAAGACTGAGGAGAGACTTCTGCTGTTCCGAGAGGGAAATATCTGGTAAGAACTCAGAATGGTCAGAATCCACTTGATCTCTTTCTAACTCATGAGTGGACTCCCCCGGATGAAGAGAATCTACCCCCTCATGGTGAGAACTTACTCCCAACTGTGGAAGCTCTTGTGGCAAAGCATGCACCAGCATGGGACTTTGAGTGGCCCCACTGTGTGGGAAAATTTCCTTCATCGTGAACAGGAAGTGCTCCAGTTTCCCTCTCTGGTCTCCAGGGCTTAAGAAGGCAAAGAACTTCTTCACTAGCTCTGACAGCTGGGCTCCCACAAGCTGGGGAACTCACTGTGCTGGAATTGGAGGAAAGACATCCTCTTCAGAAACCCAGATTGGTTCATCACCATTAACAGTAATACATATAGCTATAGAGGAACTCTGCACCTCAGGAGTTGTCTCTGTATGGCAGCAGTCGGCTCTGATGTGTTCTGCTTCAGTTGTGTTGATTCTTGCCGAACAGGCGCCGTGGATCATGCATGGTACCAATTGCGCCTCCTGTTGCACCCTAACTTTAGCGGTGGGACTCCTAAACTTATGTGTCAAAGCACTCTACTCTGATGTGATTAATAGTGTCCTGGCATGCTGCGCCAAGTGGGATTGTGAGCTTTGCAGAGGACAAGGATGGTGCCTGGTTCACAAGACAGCATACACGTGCATGAACTCTCGCATATGCTCAGTTAATTCTTTACTGCGTTCAGAGTTGGGTTTATGTTGGTGCTGTCAGATAACATCACCCCACGCATAATGGTTGTTTCATGCCTGCTTGTCCGCAGAGAACTGTTACATGCTGCACTTTACCCACACACTTTATCACTGGCAATTTTCTTTCTCCACATACCTCTTGAAGAACAGGAATAACTGATGGCTTTCTTTGCTGAAGAAAATAAAGCACCATGAGAGTATAAGCATAGGAGGAAAGACTTCCCCTGGATGCATCTCCAATATCACACATCTGATGGAAAAACACAAACAAAAAAAAAAGTTGAACATTTACAAAGCACGTGCTTCCCAATGCACCTCACTTTCTTCTGAAATGACAGAATGACAGCCGCTTTTCCTATTTCTGCTTGTCATCCTGTCTACTTATGCATCACCCCCCCCACCCCCCCACAACACCACCACTAACACTCATCTCTTAGGAGACATTATTCAATCTGACAAAAAAGCATCTTTTGCCCATGGAAACCATTCTTTCCGATTCCTCCAATTTTACCATTTTTTCCCCACCTATATGGGGTTATCTTCAGAGGAACTTTTGCGGATAAAACAGTGTTATGCCCAGAAACGATCTTTTACAAAATTGCCTGCTCAATATGTGGGTTAGCTTATGCACATATGTCATGTTCACACTTACATTTTCCCAGACTGAACAGAGGCATTTCCTGGGGTGGAGTTAGAGAGGGGTTGGGACTTAAGCGCATATGTTGTAAAATACAACTGCATGGGTGTATATTTTCAGGAAAAGTTTTTGCGCATCAAAATAGCAGTTGTAACTTGTTCGGGATACATTTGGTAAGATAATTTCAAAGTGACATATGACTGTAACTTTGCTTTGAAATTTGCTGTAATGTGTACATTTGCAGCATAAGTTATGTGGGATGTTTGGAAATTATCCTCATTATTGATAAACTTGTTAATCATTCCTTTTTAGCTTTTTTTTTTTGAATCCTTGAAAACTGCAAACTTCATTATTCTCTACAAAATAAAAAAAATCTTCTCTTCATCTATTCCCAATTACCTGCCCATCACCAAGCTCCCCTTTTATCAGTAAAACAGTCACAGTGGCATCCTCTTATCTTTTGATCATTTTTCACCTATGCCAGAGTTTCCCTAACCAGTTGGGTTTTCAAGATATCCATAATGAATATGTATGAGATAGATTTGCATATTCAGGGGTATACAAATCTCTCTCATGCATATTCATTGGGCAATCCTGAAAACCCGACTAGTTAGGTGGGTCTACAGGAGAGAGTTGGGAAACACGGACCTAAGCAATACTCTTATCCACTTTCAATCTGGTTCCTTCACAAGAGTGCAGGTAGATAATAATCTTTTCCTCTGCATTGATCAACATTTTATGATAACCAAATCCTGCTTTCAGCCCATGTCAGATATCTATCAGGCGCTGCTCTTCTGTCTTGATGCCCCTTTGCTTGGACAATTTATTCCATCCTTTAGTCTCAATTACAGTTTTTATGTCAGTTAGATTTATAAACTTATAGGATGACTATCTATGGCTTGGAGCAAGTGAACTCAGAGCTTTGTTTTAAAGGAGAACTACCATGAACGCAACTGTAGTTATGTAGGTTGGCAAAAAAGCAGTAGCAACACAACGATATAATCAAAGTACAAATATTTTCTTTTTTTCAAGATCTTATTGAACACTTTAATATATAATCCAGCTAACAAAGAGCAATTCTGTTTAATAAACAGGTCATTAATGACATGTGTCATTGACTGTCTTGGATAAGGAGAACTATTTTGCAGGCGTTCACATTCTGTAGCTGGCAGCTGGATATATGTTTGGAAGTGTGGACAAAATAACTGGGCAGACTGGATGGGCCAAATGTCCTTTTTGTGCCATCATCTATTATGTAACTATTTGTTACTTCAGCAAAAATTCATTCAAATTCCAACATTTACTTTGAAATGAAAATATGTTGCAAGTATGCATAGGGGCAGATTTTAAAAGCCATATGGGCTGCCCTGGACCAGAAACGCACTGAACTATGTACATTGTTGGATGGGGAGATTTTGGATAAGCTGGATCATAGAAGGGGGATCCGCTTTTTAGAGGGTAATAAGCCGGGCAAGTGGTTGGCCGGGCAACTGAAACAACAAATAGCACAAAGCACTATATTAAAAATCAAAGATCCCACAGGTAATTTTATCATGGAAAATAAGGGAATTAGGAATAGGTTTGCCCAATTTTATCAAGGGCTATATACTGAGGAGCTCAACATCACGACAGAACAAATTGATGCTTACCTGGGGGAGATAACCTTGCCATGCTTAGGGGATGATCAAGCCAGGATTCTGGATATGCCAATTACTAGGGGGGAGATCTCTGATGTTATCTCTACCTTGAAAATATATAAGGCCCCGGGGTTGGACGGATTTACTGGGCTATTTTATAAAAAATATAAGGATCTACTCATTCCACACTTGCAAGGGGTCTATAACGATCTCTTAGAGACGTCTACCTTACCCGAGTCAATGAGCATGGCGGGAATTACAGTACTGCCCAAGCCGGGCAAGGACAAATCGCTCTGTGGATCTTATAGGCCAATATCCCTGCTTAATGTAGACTTAAAGATTTTAGCTAAAGTATTGGCGCGCAGATTAAATATGGTATTGCTTTCCCTTATTCACCCTGATCAAGCGGGGTTCATTCCGGGCAGACAGGCAGGGGACAATATTAGAAAAGTGGTGGATTTGATGTGGGCCGCTAGAGAAAAGAATGTCCCCTTGGTATTAATGGCGGTAGACACCGAAAAGGCTTTCG
The DNA here is from genome assembly GCF_901001135.1 of Rhinatrema bivittatum. Classification (NCBI taxonomy): domain Eukaryota; kingdom Metazoa; phylum Chordata; class Amphibia; order Gymnophiona; family Rhinatrematidae; genus Rhinatrema; species Rhinatrema bivittatum. The sequence goes on along the minus strand of NC_042615.1, from coordinate 564,067,782 downwards.
ACAGGGTACACTGGGGGTTTCTGTTTGGGGTTCTGCGAAAGGTGGGGTTAGGTCACAATTTTCAACAATGGCTTCGGACAATGTACTCCAAACCCAAGGCCTGCATTAAAGTGAATGGCTCCTATTCTGACCCGTTCGAACTGGGGAGGGGAACCAGACAGGGGTGCCCCCTCTCACCCCTTTTATTTGCACTGTTTATGGAGCCCTTTGCGGCTATTATTCGCCAAAACGGGGAAATAAGGGGCATGGATATTGGGGGAGGCCAATCTAAGATCACACTATTTGAGGATGACCTTCTGTTTACAGTAGCATACCCACAGCGTACATTACCTGTTTTAGTTAGGGAAATGGACAGGTTCAGCTCGGTATCCGGGTTTAAGATGAACTTAGCGAAAACTGAGATTCTGAATGTATCTCTTGCCAAATCACAGATCCCCAAAGTGCAAGATAAATTTCCCTTTAAGTGGGCTTTGAAGGGGATAAAATACTTGGGGATTAAGATGACGGCAAATTGGAGACAGCTCTTTAGCCTTAACTACACCCCACTGATGGAGCAAATGACTAGAGACCTAGACATCTGGTTTCCATATAAGCTATCATGGCTGGGGAGAATCGCAGTGATAAAAATGAATGTGTTACCAAGATGGTTGTATCTCTTCCAGACGTTGCCGATAGAGGTGCCCTCTACATTCCTACGCTCACTGCAGACCAAAGTATTTCATTTCATTTGGCGAAAGAGGCCTCCGCGCATAGCGAGGCGGGTGTTGTATAGACCTAGAGCGGAAGGGGGTCTTGCAATTCCCAATTTTCTTAAGTATTACCAAGCAGCTCAACTTAGGGTAATACCAGAATGGTCAGCAGGGAGAATCTTGAAACCTTGGGCTCAATTGGAGCAAGAATTGGGGGGAGGAATGCATTTATATCAGAGGGTATGGGGGCTAATACCGAAAGGGAAAAATAAGGGTGTAGAGAACCCCTTTACACAGGCAACGCTGAAAATTTGGCGTCAGTGTCGAATGAGGCTGACGGGGAGAGAGATGGTGACGCCCTTGTTACCTATTGGGCTTTACAAGCAACGATGCTGGGCTTATGAGGGGGGAACTGGTTTGGACAGGTGGAGTAAATGGGGGATACTGAGGTATGGACAGCTGTTTCAGGACTCTCACATATCTACATTTGAGGAATTGCAACGTAAATTTGGTCTCCCCAGAGGGGAGTACTTCCATTATCTGCAGATAAGACATTGTCTTCAAGATCCATACATTAAAGAGAATGTGAGCAGACAGAGCTCGGCCTTTGAAAGCTTGTATTGCCACACAGACGAGTTGAAAGGTACAATTTCCAATATTTATGTGTGGTTGTCTGAACTGGACTTGACCATACACCACTTTCAGCAGGCGTGGGAAAAGGACTTAACAATCAAAATGGACGGTGACACGATGGAATACCTGTTTCCTTCAAGTATCCCAAGGAGTTATCTCCGCTAGCATTATGGAAACCAATTATAAAGTGTTATCAAGGTGGTACCTTACGCCAGCTAAACTGCACACCATGTACCCAGCACAGGATGAGAAATGCTGGAGGAACTGTACACAGACGGGTACATATTTGCATATTTATTTATTTAAAGAATTTATATACAGGGGTTCCTGTATAGTATACATATCACCCCGGTTTACAAGGAACCAAAACTATCGCTAAGGAACCGTAACTATCGCTTCATTTAGCGGTTTACATTGAACATTTAGCGGTTTACATTGAACATAGTTAATTTGAGAAAACATAAATAAACATAAATAAACATAAATAAACATAAAATAGTTAATTTGAGAAAAGGTATATAATATGGTTAACCAGTTAATAACTAAAAGGCAGGTTAATAAGTACATAAGTAAGTAAATAACATTGAACTTGATAGAATCTGGTAACAGGATAAAATATAGTGTTGCATATGCTTAAGTACAGTTTCGTGTTAATTTCTTCAGAGAGATATAAGCTGGGGAAGATACGGAGGATATGAAATGCCTTTTTTCTTGCTCATTAGTTCTATGGGAAAGCTTGTTCGAACAACCAAGTCTTAAGTTTCTTTTTAAATGTAGCGTGGCACGGTTCAAGGCGAAGGTCCGGAGGGAGCGAGTTCCAGAGAGAAGGGCCCGCTGTGGATAGAGCACGTTTCCTCAGGGAGGATTTCGCCTGTTGTGTGGTTAGTCTGTACTGATATGCGCTTCTAGTTGGTTTCACTGATGTGTGTAGCTGAATTTGAAATGTTAAATTGAGTGGAGCGATATTATGTAAGGCCTTATGTATCATCATTAAGGACTTGAATTGGATCCTGTATTTTATCGGGAGCCAGTGTAGATGATGCAGGATTGGGGTGATATGGTCTCTTTTTTTGGCATTTGAGAGAATTCTTGCCGAGGCATTCAGGACCATCTGAAGTGGTTTTGTGGTGCAAGCTGGTAGGCCAAGGAGGAGAGAGTTACAGTAGTCCAGTTTTGGGAGTATGATGGCTTGTAGAACCATGCGGAAATCTCTGTACAGAAGGAGTGGTTTTAGTTTCTTTAAGGTTTGTAGTTTAAGGAAACATTCTTTTGTTGTGTTATTGACGAATTTGTTGAAGCTGAATCCACCGTCTAAGATGACTCCCAGGTCCTTTACTTGTTGAGAAAAGGTATCCGGACTTTGGTTGGCGTTCGGAGGAGTGGATGGGACATAGTTTTCCGGTGCTATAATGAGGATTTCAGTTTTGTTTGTGTTTAAGACTAGGTTGAGGCTGGTGAGAAGGTTGTTGATAGCTGCGAGACATTTACTCCAGTGTGACATGGCTTTGTGTAGTGTGTCCTCTATAGGGATGAGGATTTGTATGTCATCCGCATACAGGAAGTGTATAAGCTTGAGGTTGGTGAGTAATTGGCAGAGAGGGAGAAGATATATATTGAAGAGAGTCGGGGAGAGGGATGAACCTTGCGGAACTCCCCTTTTAGATTCGATGGCACGAGACTCTTTGTTATTTATCCTGACCTTGTATGATCTGTCCTCCAAAAAAGATTTGAACCAGTTGAACGCTGCTCCTGTAATGCCAATGTCCGTTAGGCGTTGCAGGAGGCACGGGTGGTTTACAGTATCGAACGCTGAAGAGAGATCCAGGAGAGCGAGGAGGCAAGGTTGGCCTTTTTCTAGATTAAAGATAATGGTGTCTGATAGTGAGGCTAATAGCGATTCTGTGTTCCTAGTCTTACGAAAACCAAATTGGTTTGGGGTGAGGATGTTATTTTCTTCAAGAAAGTCTGAAAGTTGTTTGTTAACCACTTTTTCCATAGTTTTGGCTAACATAGGGAGGTTTGCTATAGGTCTGAAGTTGGCTGGATCTGAGGTGGGAAGGTTGGGTTTTTTGAGGAGCGGTTTGAGCATGGCTAACTTGAGTTGGTTGGGAACTTGACCTTGAGTGAGAGAGCAGTTGATGATGTCTGCAACAGGTTTGGCTATGGTGTTGGTGATCATACTCAGGGTGTTTGAAGGGATATGGTCCGATGGGTGAGAGGAAGGTTTTATTTTTTTGAGAATGTTCTCTATTTCTAGAGTAGATGTGGGATCAAACTTGTCCAGCACTGATGGGGTTGTGTTGGGTTGTAAGGTGGTTGAGTGCAATGATTGTTGGGCGGTTGAGTGCGGAGGCTGTTGATCTGTTGTGTCCAAAGATTGTTGAGCGGTTGAGTGAGCTGATTGTTGAATGTGGTTTGGAAGTGTAGCTGCTCCTTTGAGGGGGGCTAGGAGTGATGTGATTTTGTTGTCGAAGAAGGCAGCTAGTTCATTCGCTTTGTTGAGAGCTTGGTCGTCTGGAATGGTAGGCGCAGGAGGTTTAGTAAGGGTAGAAACGTATGAGAAAAGTGCTCTTGAATCAAATATGAGGTGGTGGATCTTTTTGGAGAAGAATTCTCTCTTGGTTTTGTTGATGTCATTTCTGTATGAGTTGAGGCACTCTTTGTAGATGAGGAGGGTGGTTGAAGATGGGTTTCTTCGCCAATTTTGTTCCTTGGATCTCAATTCATGTTTGCGTTTTTTCAGCTCAGGAGTGAACCAAGGTTTCCTGTTGTCTTTGTTAGGGTTGATATATTTAGTCGTCATGGGGCACATTTGGTCTGCAACCTTTTTAGTGATGTTGGTCCATGAAGAAGTTGCTGAGTTGGCGTCGGAGAGGTCCAGATGCACTAGTTCCTTGGCCAGTTGTTCACTGAGTTGGTCTCCAGAGCATTGTTTCCTGATGGAGATGGCTATTGATTGTGTGGATTGCGGGGAGATCTCCTTTATTTCTAACACCGATGTTATGATTCTGTGGTCTGTCCATGGTACTGGAAGGCAAGTGGGGATGTTGTGTGTTGTGATTCCATCGTTTATGAAGATAAGGTCCAACGTATGACCTGCTTTGTGGGTTGGTTCTGTCACAATCTGTCTAAAACCCATATTGCTGAGCGAGGCGAGAAGAGTTTTACAGTTGGTGGACTGAGGTTGGACATCTACGTGGAGGTTAAAATCTCCCATGAGTATGGTAGGATTACTGGAGTTTAGGTGTTTTGCTGTGAGTTCTATGATTGATGATGGGTCTGATTCCAGTATTCCAGGAGGGGCATAAATTAAACCAATCGTCAGGTGTTTTGATTTGAAGAGCGCAAATTCGATGTTTGATAGGTTATTTGAGGTCTGCAAAGCCAGACCTAGTGATTTTTTGGCTGCAAGGAGAAGTCCACCTCCTCTTTTTTTGTGTCTGGGTATGGAGAGAAGATCGTATGCCTGGATGGGTAGCTGATTTATTAGAGCGGTGTCGGTGGGTTTTAACCAGGTTTCTGTGATGGCACATATGTCTGGTTTTGCGTCGGATAGTAAGTCATTGAGTATATGAGTTTTCTTAGAGATGGATTGTGCGTTAACAAGCGTGAGAGAGAAGAGCGTCAGCCCTAGAAATTGGGTGACCGGTGTCAGCAGGATAGGCCTTAGCCTCTGTTGACGGTTGTGATGGGGGGGAGTGGGGGGCTTAGGTGCTCTCCACTTGTGGCTGTGGATGATGGGAATTGTGAGGATTCCCATGATTAGATGTATCAGCAGTCTTATCAGTCAGAAGAAATACTGGGCGAATGCAGTCAGGAGAATGCTGGGCGAATGCAGTCGGATGAATGTTGGGCGAATGCAGTCGGTTGAATGCTAGGCAAATGCAGTCAGATGAATGTTGGGCGAATGCAGTCAGATGCAGTCGGATGAATGTTGGGCGAATGCAGTCGGTTGAATGCTAGGCGAATGCAGTCAGATGAATGTTGGGCGAATGCAGTCGGATGCAGTCAGATGAATGCTGGGCGAATGCAGTCGGATGAATGCTGGGCGAATGCAGTCAGATGAAGCTGGATGATTGCTGGAGTGGAAGGATGAGCGCTGGATGACTGCTAGATGCTAGGTGACTGCTGGAGTGGAAGGATGTGCTAAGGGTTGTTGTCTGTCTAGTTCAGGTGTGCTAGGATTTGGAAGGAGTGGCGAGACTGAGTATTGATGGTATGGGTTACTATTGTAGTCTCACCCTGACCTCACCTCACCAGAGTCTCACAAAGGGGCTCGCTAAGGGGCAGGCCCCTTAGGTCGCGCCCCTTCGGACGCGCGACGCCCGGCGCGCGACGCCGTCTGTGAGCATTTAGATTTAAAGGGCTTCACGCAGCCTTTTCAAGGGCTGGGTGCCTTTCAGTGTGCCTTTCAGGGGGAGTGGTTTGCACTCACCGCGATGTCTTCTTCGTGCGCCTACCGCACGGCTCCCTTCTCCCAGCACCTGAATGAGGCGTCCTCCACCAGTCTTGCAGGGACCCTGGGTCGCGGCAGGTGGGAATGTACCAAGATAGTGTCGATCGGTGTGTGAGGCCCTCGGAGGTAAGTGCGAGAAATAATGGGCCTTACCCCGACGGGCTCGTGCGCCGACCGCGCGGCTCCCTTCTCCCAGCACCTGAATGAGGCGTCCTCCACCAGTCTTGCAGGGACCCTGGGTCGCGGCAGAAAGGGCGTCCGGGAGAGGTTCCTCAGTTTAAATCCCCCTCTAGTCCGCGCGGGTATGATGTCATCGATCGGCGCGCCCTGAGAGGGGGGAGGATGATTCCGCTCGTCTATGTGTGTAGATCTCGGCGGAGCAGACGGCTGCGGCTAGACACTTGGTCGATCGGTGTGTGAGGCCCTCGGAGGTAAGTGCGAGAAATAATGGGCCTTACCCCGACGGGCTCGTGCGCCGACCGCGCGGCTCCCTTCTCCCAGCACCTGAATGAGGCGTCCTCCACCAGTCTTGCAGGGACCCTGGGTCGCGGCAGAAAGGGCGTCCGGGAGAGGTTCCTCAGTTTAAATCCCCCTCTAGTCGCGCGGGTATGATGTCATCGATCGGCGCGCCCTGAGAGGGGGGAGGATGATTCCGCTCGTCTATGTGTGTAGATCTCGGCGGAGCAGACGGCTGCGGCTAGACACGTGGTCGATCGGTGTGTGAGGCCCTCGGAGGTAAGTGCGAGAAATAATGGGCCTTACCCCGACGGGCTCGTGCGCCGACCGCGCGGCTCCCTTCTCCCAGCACCTGAATGAGGCGTCCTCCACCAGTCTTGCAGGGACCCTGGGTTGCGGCAGGTGGGAATGTACCAAGATAGTGCCGTTTTGGCAATGGGTTCGGCAGGTGGTTACACAAATGTTACCTATTAAGGTGCCTTTTACTCCGGCAATTTTTCTCCTGTCGGACTTTCCAGGGATGTGGTCAAAAAAGATGAGGTCATTGGTGCATCATGTGCTTAGTGCGGCCCGACAGGAACTGGCGGCACACTGGCGACAGGACAGACCACCAGCAGCGGAGACTGTTATACAGAGGTTGTGGCTCATGCATTTGGTGTACTATATAAGGGCTCAACAGCAGGACGCAGTGGCAAAACATGTTCTAATATGGGAGCCCTTCTTGCATTGGTACAATGTGAATTGAGAGGAGGGAGATTCCTTGGGTATAGAAATACCACAAGGGGTGTTAGACTCGGACTGGACGCCATACTAGGATTTGAAGAACCATATGGGTTAGGATTCGGCAAAATGCAGACTGAAAATTAATTGACTCTCACAAAAAGGAACAGTTATACATCAAGGAGAAAGATAAAGGGAGGGGGGTGGGAAAGGGGAGGAGGGGGGAAGGGGGGGAAAATGAAAAAGCATGGCGAGACATTGGTTGTAAAAGCTTTATTGAAAGTATCATTTGTTTGTATTTGTGGCTGGTATGGCTATGTTACTGTTTAGGTTGCCAATAAAACTTAACTAAAAAAAAAAAAAAAGCCATATGGGCGTAAATCCAGGAGGATTTACGCACATAGGGGTGTTACGTGCGCCAGGCCTATTTTCAAAAGGCCTAGCGGCGCGCGTAAAGCCCCGGGACGCGTGTAAGTCCCGGGGCTTGAAAAAAAATGGGTGGTCCGGGGTGTGGCCAGAGGCCTCTGCAAGGCCACTGGGCCAGCATGCGTAACTTCTGAGACAAAGGTACCGGGGGGGGGGGGGGGGTTTGGGCTGGAGGGCGGGACAGGGAGGGGAAGGTGGGGGGGAGAAAGGAAAGTTCCCTCTGAGGCCGCTCCGATTTCAGAGTGGCCTCGGAGGGAACGGGGAAAGCCAGCTGGTCTCCCTGAGGGCTCGGCATGCGCAAGGTGCACTAGTGTGCACCGACCCCTGATTTTATAACATGCGCGCGGCTGCGCTTGCATGTTATAAAATCGGGCGTACATTTGTACGTGCCGGGTTGCGCACACAAATGTACGCCGCGCGCGTAGGTTTTAAAATCTGCCCCAATGTATAACAAAGCAGGTAAAAGTCTCTGTGATAATGGATTTTACTGGCGTGAGAATGTATGTCCTCAATGGCATCATTGTTAAAATGACTCACAGTATCAGAGGACCTCAATACAAAAGTAAAAAAAAAAAAACCTTCAAAAATATATTTTATTTAATTGCACAGTTTTGTTTCTAGTGCTTTCCACAATTCAAGTTCATGGTAGTTCCTCTTTAACTTCCTGAAACAGGATGTGTCTAGCCAGAGGCTTCTAGGAAGTGTCCCTCATCGTTTTAGTTCAGTATCCATCAACTCTGACCTCACACCTGCCTCAAATCCTTAACCCTGACACCTTTGATTCAGAACTCTTTCTAGCCTATCACATCTCTACCATGTGTTAATCCATATTTTTGGCTGTGCCCCTGCTTGCTTCATTCGCTAATTCCATTGGTATAGTTCTCCTCTGTGGACTGGAAACTAGGGGTACAATCTTCACCGTTGCATTCTCCAGTTTGTCCCCTTCTGGCTTTTTCCCCACTCCCATGCCTCTCTCTCCCCTCTCACTTTCCACTATCTCACTTTTTCTTCTACCACCTCACCTCTTTCATTCCCCTTCCTTCTCACTCTCTTCATTCCCTTCCCTATCACTTACCCTCTCCCCTCATTCCCATTTTCTCTCCCTTCTTCTCACTCAACCCAACATCTCCCCAACACACACCCCCTACCATCTTATTTATATATTGTTTTATATTCACCCTCCTCCATGAAAAATGTTCGGGAGGATTACAAGAAAACATTCATAAAATACAATCATCTCTATCTCACCTCCCTCCTTCACCTTCCTCGACTCCCTCCCCTTTTTCTTCCTTCTTCCCCCCTACTCTCCCCCTTCCCTTACCTTCCCCTCTTCCCTTTTCTATTATTTATTTTTTTATACAGCTTTCTAATTAAAATCAAAGTAGTTAACTAAAATGCCTTGCAAAAATACATGCAATTAACAATTAAAATATAATGCAAAATAGATAAAACATAGAATAAGAGAGTAAAACCTAAGACAAAGCAATCCTAACTCCTCTTAGTCTCATACTCCTACAATTAACGAAAATTTAGTGGCAGCTCCCATTTCTTAAATTTCTTCCCTCTCACCCACCCTCCATTCCTTTCCCTCTCACCCCTTCATCTCTTACTCATCCCATTCCCAACACTCAACCCCCTCCTTTCTTCCCTCCTCCCACATCTCCCCCCATTTTCCCTCCCCTTCACTCAACCACCTCCCCCGTCTTCCCTCCCCTTTAGGCCTCATCTTCCTGTTGCGGGTGGGGCTTAGGAAACCCTACCAGTCTTTCCGCTAGTGATGCTGCCACTGTGGTGCTGATCCTGCCATCCCTTGCCACTACCTGAGGCCTCCTATGGTGGCCCTTTTTGTCCCTCAGCTCCAGATAAGCATTGCCAGCCACATGCATGCTTAGCAAGATCCCCTTACAATTTTATAATACAGAAAGATTACTAAAGACTATCATTTTCTTGACACTGCTTCCACAATTAACATTCAGAATTTTATTTCTTCACAGCTTGATTATTGTAACTTTTTTTTCCATGGCCTTCAAAATCTCTCTTCAGTTATGTCTAGAAAGTTGCTACTTGTCTCATCACATGTTATAATTTTGGAACCATGCCACACCTATGATCAGAGAACTGAACTGACTCTGTTTACATTACCTTTGTAAAAACTTTCATTGTGTAACACAGATATTTCACTCTAGGATCAATGGCTCCATAAAAAGCCAAGAGTCTTGTGTTGTGCAGGCCCTATGAAGAAGAAGAGGAAATCAGATCATGGGTATAAGACTTCAACAAGCACAATAATTTATTCTTCACAGTGTGTATAATCCGACCCCTTACATAAAAAAAAGTTGTTAAAATTAATAAAAACTTGAAGCCTGTATGGAACAAATCAGTTTCTATTTTTTTTTGTCCCTCTGCTTCTTATAAGCCAAACATCACATCAGCAATATACATGAATGTAATCTGCTTTGAAGTGTCAAAAAGTGGAATATAAATCAAATCAAATAAATAAATGTGTTAACCCAGGCATATAACCTGCATAAACAGAGAATTAAACTGAAAAATAACTAAAAAGGCTGAGATAGAACTAGCCAGAGTGAAGTTATGCCGAAAGCCCAAAAATTCTTCTGTAAAAAACAACAACAAAAATAAGCAAATCGTCCTGGCTCCAAATGATGGCTGGTTATTCTGACATCTTTACCTTAGTCCCTGAGAACATTCTAAGCTTTAGATTGTGTGTTCTAGTCTGTAGTAATAACATGGTTGTCACAGGTACCATTTTAAGTAATAATCTTGGGAAATATAGTATAAAAATAACTTAGTGAGAGAGAGAGAGAGAGAAGACGAAGTGGATTCTATCCTCGAAAGCTCATGCTTTAATAAATTAATTTTTAAGATGCCACATGATGCCTTTTTTTTTGGCTAAACCAGACCAATACGGCTATCCCTGTGAAGAAGATGGCTATTATTCTGGTTTGTGGGAAGCTTGCCTAATCATCAGAAGAGGTAAACAGCTAATTAGGATATGTGGTCACCATATTAAGAAACCAAGAAAAATCAGAGTTGCTTACCTGTAACAGGTGTTCTCCCAGGACAGCAGGATGTAGTCCTCACATGTGGGTGACGTCACTGGACGGAGCCCTATCACGGAAAACGTTTCTGTCAAAGTTTCTAGAACTTTTGACTGGCACACTGAGTATGCCCAGCATGCCATAATCCCTGTAGCTACAGGGGTCTCCCTTCAGTCTCATTTGTAGCAAAAGGTGCGAGCGAAAAAATAAAATAATAAAAGGTTTGTACCCAACTCCGTGGGATGGCGGGTGGGTTTCGTGAGGACTACATTCTTCTGTCCTGGGAGAACACCTGTTACAGGTAAGCAACTCTGCTTTCTCCCAGGACAAGCAGGATGGTAGTCCTCATATGTGGGTGATTAGCAAGCTATAGGCTGACTCATATTTGTTTGGACCAACAGCGTACAACCTGTGCAACAGGCACAACATCCGGTGTACTGTTGGTAAAAATGAGGCAGCCTGAAAATCACAGCAGATTGGATGTGGAAGGAGTTGGGATTATACTGGAAATAAATTCTTCAAGACGGTTTGGCCAAAGGCAGAGTATTGGTGTCCTTCCTTGTCCAGGCAGTAATGTGCTGCAAATGTGTGAAGAGAGCTCCATGTTGCAGCTTTACAGATCTCAGCAATCGGTATTGAATGATAGTGGGCTACTGAGGTTGCCATGGCTCTTACTGAGTGCGCCTTCACTTGTCCTGGGAGAGGAAGGCCTGCTTTTTCATAGCAGAATTTGATACAGTCTGCTAGCCAGTTGGAAAGGGTTTGTTTGCCCACTGCAACTCCTAGTTTGCTGTTGTCAAAAGAAACAAAGAATTGGGTGGATTTCCTATGGACTGCAGGATGATCTAGGTAAAATGCAAGTGCACTTTTACAATCCGAGGTGTGTAAAACTCTCTCACCCTGGTGAGAGTGGGGCCTTGGGGAAAATGTGGGCAAGACTATAGACTGATTCAAGTGGAAGTGAGTAACTACCTTGGGAAGGAATTTAGGGTGAGTAGGGAGGACCACTCAGTCATGTAGGAACCTTGTATAGAGTGAGTATGTGACAAGTGCTTGTAACTCACTAACCCTTCAAGCAGATGTAATGGCTACTAGGAAGAGAACTTTCCATGTAAGAAATTTAACATCGCAGGAGTGCAAAGGCTCAAACGGGGAGCGCATGAGCCTTGCAAATTCTACATTCAGGTCCCATTCAGTGACTGGTGGCCATAGAGGGGGCTTGAGTTGTAGTAGGCCCCTCATAAACCTACTCACAAGGGGTTTGCGCTGTTACTGGGGCATCCCCAACTTCTTTGTGGTACGCTGAGATGGCACTCAGGTGTACCCTCACCGAAGAAGTCTGGAGACCAGAGTCTGAAAGGTGCCAGAGATAGTCTAACACAGATGGAGTGGGGCAGGAAAAAGGGTCGATACCTTTTTGCGTGCACCATATGGTAAATCTATTCCACTTAGAACGATAAGAGTTTCGTGTGGAAGGCTTTCGTGAAGCTACAAGCACTTTAGAGACATCAGTTGAAAGGTTGAGGGGTTGAGCGGTTGCAGGATCAAGCTTTCAACATCCAGGCTATGAGGGATAGGGTCTGAAGGTTCGGATGGAGTAACATGCCTTGGTTCTGAGTAAACAGAGTGGGTGCTGTGCCCAGGTGAATGGGTTCTCTGATCGAGAGGTCGAGAAGTATGGGAAACCACACTTGTCGAGGCCAGTACGGGGCTATGAGTATCATTGACCCTTTGTCCTGTTGTAGCTTCACGAGAGTTTTGGCTATCAGCAGTTTCAGGGGATACGCGTATAGGAGGCCTGTGTTCCAGGGGTGAGCGAAGGCGTCCATGGCAAACTTGTTTTGTTGCCTGTGCAGGGAACAGAATCTGTCCACTTTGTGATTCAGTTTGGATGCAAAGAGGTCTATTGTTGGTTGACCCCAGCGTTGGAGGATTCTGGTAGTTACCACAGGATCCAGAGACCACTCATGGGGATGGAACTGTCGGCTGAGGTGATCTGCTACTACGTTCTCTTTGCCTGCCAGATAAGTGGCTCGGAGATACAAGGAGTGTGCAAGGGCCCAGGCCCAGATCTGTGCAGCTTCTTGGCAGAGGAGATAAGAACCTGTGCCGACCTGCTTGTTCAAGTACCACATTGCAACTGTGTTGTCTGTTTGTATGAGAACAGTCTTGTGTGAGAGGTAGTCCTTGAACGCATATAGAGCATAATGTATAGCTCGAAGCTCTAGGAAGTTGATCTGAAACGTTGCTTCGAGCTGCGTCCAAGTACCTGGAGTTTGGAGGTTGTTCATATGAACTCCCTAACTCAAGCTGGATGCATCTGTGGTTAACATCACTTGTGGAATTGGTTGCTGGAAGGGTAGACCTGTTAGCAAGTTGGCTTTGTTTGTCCACCAGAGAAGTGATAAACATAGCTGGTGGGTTACATGAATCTGGGTTGACAAAGGTTGAGTGGCTTGGATCCACTGAGATTTCAAAGTCCATTGAGTTATTCTCATGACCAATCTGGCCATAGGAATGACGTGGACCGTGGAAGCTATGTGGCCCAGTAACGTTAGGAATTGATGGGCTGAAGCTGAGTGTTTTGTGAGCAAAGACGTAGCTAGTTTGGAAAGTGTGTCTGCGCGGTCGTTGGGCAGGAAGGCCTTTGCCACTGTGGTGTCCAAATCTGCTCTGATGAAAGTCAGGAGGTGAGACTCAGTCAGGTGGGATTTTTGGTAGTTGATGAGAAATCCCAACGAGTGTAGCAGATTGATAGTGAGCTTGAGAGCTACTTGCTTGGATTGACAGTCGTTCAGGTAAGGAAAGACGTATATGCTTTTCTTGCGTAGATGGGTCGCAGCGACAGCTAGGCACTTTGTAAATACATGGGGTGCCGAGGCAAGACCGAAAGTGTTGATGTCCCACTAGGAAACGCATGGGGTGCCGAGGCAGTACCGAAAGTGTTGATGTCCCACTAGGAAACGCAGGTATTTGCGGTGATGTGGGAATATTGGAATGTGAGCGTAAGCGTCTTGAAGATCCAGAGAACAGAGCAAATTTCCATTTTACAGAAGGGGAAGCATGGTGCCCAAGGACACCATCCTGAATTTTTCTTTTCGTAGAAATTTGTTGAGATTGCGGAGGTCTAAGATGGGGCGGAGGCCGCCTGATTTCTTTGGAATGAGAAAATAAAGGGAGTAAAACCCTCTGCCCTGCTGTGCTCAGGGAACGGGTTCCACAGCCCTGGCGCTCAGAAGAGTGGACAGTTCTGAATCTAGAAAGGTTGTGTGATCTTTTTGCATCCACAGTGGATTGGGTGGTGAATCCAGGGGTACCACGAGGAAATTTAGATGGTATCCCTGAGTTATAATGGATAAAACCCATTGGTCTGTGGTAATGTTGAGCCAGTTTGTTATGAAGTGGTGAAATCGACCACCTACTGGCAAATCTGGATCTCTGGAGCGGCTGATGTTCTCTGGATAGGTTTCAAAATCCAGAGGCTTGGCCTGTCTGAGGTGGTGGCTGAGGCCTGGATGTCTTGGGCTGTCGAGGATGTGCTCTCTGAGACGGCCTGGTTGGCCTCATGCGAGATGTAAGTGGGTAGTATCTGCGTGGGTGATAAAATGGTTTTCTAGGGTCCCTTCTTGTGGATCTTCTTGCAGAGGAAGGGGCCCCGGTATGAATTGTGGACAATTGCCGCAGGGTCTCATTATGGTCTTTTAGTTGAATCACTGCATCTTGTATCTTGTCTCCAAATAGGTTTTCACCGGTACATGGCAAATCAGCCAGTTTGTCTTGAACTTCAGATCTCAAGTCATATGCTTTCAGCCAGGCCCATCTCCTGGCACTGATGCCTGTCGTCGACAAGCGAGAAGCTGTTTCAAAGGAGTCATAAGCAGCACGAACCTCATGCTTCCCAGCCTCAAGGCCTTTCTGTATTATGGCGTTGAGACTATCTTGCTGTTGTTGGGGAAGAGAGTTGGCTATTCCCTGAACCTGCTTCTAGAGATTCCTTTGATACTGTGTCATCTAAAGTTCATATGCAGCTATGTATGGCACTAGCATAGAGTCCTGAAACATCTTGTGACCCAAAATGTCAAGGAATTTTTGGTCTTTGCCAGGAGGTGTTGAAGAGTGAGGGCGCAGTCTTCTGGTCTTCTTCTGTCGGACTCAACTACCACCGACTGATGGGGTAGTTGTGGTTTCTGGAATCCAGGAATATGCTGAACCAGATAAGTTGCATCTGATTTTATTCACTGGCCGGACAGTACAAGGATGCTCCCAGAGATGATGCTGGAGATCCACTAGCACTTTGTGGAAAGGGATAGCCATAACTTCTTTCGGAGCAACAACAAATTGGAAAACTTCCAATGTTTTATGGCGTGTGTTCTCCTCTGTAATCAGGTCAAAGGGGATTGCCTCTGACATCTCCTTTACAAAATTAGCAAAGGAGAGGTCTTCTGGGGGAGATTTTCTCCTTTCTTCCGGAGGAGATGGTTCTGATAAGATATCCCCCGTGGATGTGTCTGTGTCAACATCTTCCCATGTGTCAGAAATGGTCTCTAGTCGAGATCCTGAAGGAAGGAAGAAGGTTGGTACTGTAGGACATGTTGGCACCGATGGATCCTTCGATGGCCTCGATGGAAGATGCAGTGGAACTGATTTGGATTTTGGCAGTACTGAAGCCATCAAGGGAAAACGTGGGCTTCTCGGTTCCGAGAGCCCTGATTGACCAGGCATCGGTTCCGGCATCAGTGGAATCGGTGTTGAAAGTGGACTGGAGCCCATGCCTTCTTCTTCTGAGGACCCTGGAATGGGAATCGGGGCTTTCAGAGACTTTGCGGGTTGCTTTGGCATCGGTGGCCCGGGTTGTGTCGGAAGGGCACGATGAGTGTATCCTATCGGGTTAGCAACGATGCAAATATTGATGGCTCCAGTGTCTTTGTTGGTATGGGGGCTGGCATCAATGGCTGTAAGTCTCGGAAAGCATCGAGCACTGCCTGGCGGATAAAACCATCCAGTTCCTCCCTGAAAAGCTGGTGTAGGTATCGCAGCTACAGGGGAAGGCAGGCTAGGCACTACTGGCACCTCCACAGGAACTTGTGGGGGGTTCAGTACCCGGCACCGATATCGGTGGGGATCGCCTTGGTTTCTCGGGTGGAGAGGGGGTTAAAGGCTCCTCTACCCGTATCCTCGTCACAATCGGCTCGATAGCCATTGAGACCGATGAGGTGTTGGTTCCAGCACCAAGAGTAGACTCACTTCGGTGCTTCCTTCGGTGCTCGGTTCGGTCTTTCTCCGGCACGAGGAAGACGATACGGATACCCTATATGGAGTCGGTGAAGGGCAGTCACTGCTGCCCTGGTCGTCCCGGTGTGCTTTGACAACCAGTTTCTTCGATGCTCCTGCCGGTGACGATTGGGTGGACGTCGATGGAGTCAGCTTGATTTTAAACAGGGTCTCCATCTTGTCGAGGCAAGCCCGCCTACCCTTTGGAGTCATCTGGGCACAACTTGGGCATTGAGAAACGTCGTGTGATGAGCCGAGGCACAGCACACAGACATTACGTGGGTCGGTAATCGACATGGTACGGGGGCACTCCGGACATTTTCTGAAACCTGTTGCCATAATGGCAGCAGTTGAGGCTCAAAACGATGAATGGCCTGCGGACACCAAAAAAAGGTGGGGCAGGAACCGACCGGAGATGGTGAATTTTACTCACCGAGCGATGCAAACAATATCGCAATGGGAGACCCCTATGAGGGAATTTTTTTTAATGAAGTAATCTTCAAGTTTTTTCCGTGACGAAAATTTTGTGAGAGAGTTCTCATAGAGCTCCTAACCACGAGGCAAACTGCAGCGCGGAAAAAAAGAGACTGAAGAGAGACCCCTGTGGCTACAGGGATTATGGCATGCTGGGCATGCTCAGTGTGCCAGTCAAAAGTTCTAGAAACTTTGACAGAAAAGATTTCCATGATAGGGCTCCTTCCAGTGACATCACTCACATGTGAGGACTACCATCCTGCTTGTCCTGGAAGAAAAAGAGAAACAAAGGAGAAGAGAATGAGAACTTTGTAGCAGAAACTGGTCTTATGAACTAAGATTGCAATATGAATGTAATCCTAAGTGAAGTCTGCCTTATATCTTGGTGTACTGTGCTGGCTCCTGGCCAATCAGCATACTGTAAAATAAAACCTGATACATTCCAAGCAGAACACTATAACATTTATTTATCCACTGGGACTGATTCAAGAGCTTTTGGTCACAGGGAACTGAGAGGCTGCCACATTATGTTCAACACAAAGAAAAGCTGCAGTAGTCTTCAGTGGATGTTCCAAAATATGAACCTCAGAAGCTAGAGTTACAAAAGAAAAGTAATTCATAAGGTGACACTTCAGTGATTACACAATACTCCAATAGACAGAATAGGCCAATACATCCTCTGAAGCCCAGATCAAAGACTGGTTGTTACAACACAGTCTACTAAATAGTGGTAGATTTCTGTGGATATTATATGTAATCTAAACGTAGTGGATACTATAAGGTAATCTAAATGTGGCTGTGTATGTAAACTGCCTGGAAAGTAATGGAATTTTATGCGGGTACCCATGAATTGCCAGCAGGATCTAAGTTTTTAGTCTGTGCTGTGGATGCTATGACTGAAGCAGCTCAGTTTTTACAAATACAGTACGTTACAAGAGAAAGCAGAGTTTCTTACCTCTAACAGGTGTTCTCCTAGGACAGCAGGATGTTAGCCCTCACACATGGATGACATCATTGGATGGAGCCCGGCACAGAAAACTTATGTTAAAATTTCTGGAATTTTGACTAGGCACACTGAGCGTGCCCAGCATACCCTACACCAAGCGTCCATGCGGGGCCCCTCTTCAGTCTTATAACATAGAATTATATATAAATGAAAATATAAGGAGAAACCCAACTCTGCGGGCTGGCGGGCGGGTTTCATGAGGATTAACATCCTGCTGTCCTAGGAGAACACCTGTTACAGGTAAGCAACTCTGCTTTCTCCTAGGACAAGCAGGATGGTTATCCACCCATATGGGTGAATCCCTAGCTACAGGCTGCTCCCCAACACAAAAGGGAACCAACAGGCATCAATCAGGTGCCAACGGACAGAACAACCACAGTACTGTTGGTAACAGAGGGGGAGACAGCCTGAACCCAAACAATGGGCCCTAGGCAGGGAGAGTTGGATTCCACACCTCAAAGAGATTCCTGAGGACAGACTGGCTGAACCCACTGTCACGTCGGCCATCCTTGTCCAGACAATAATGGGATGTAAATGTGTGGAGAGAACTCCATGTTGCAGCCTTGCAGATCTCCTTCACGGGAACTACTCGCAAGTGGGCCATAGACATTGCCATGGCTCTGACAGAATGAGCCTTGATATGAACCCCAAGATACAGTTCCGCCTGGTCATAACAGAAGGAGATGCAATCTACCAGCTAATTGGATAGTATCTGCTTGGCAACGACAACTCCCAATTTATTCCTATCAAAAGAAATAAAAAGTTGGGTGGACTGTATATGGGTGTCTGTTCACTCCAGATATAAGGCTAAGGCTCTCTTGCAGTCCAAACTGTGCAGTGCTCATTCGTCTTGGTACAAATGGGGCCTGTGAAAGAATATTGGCAGGACAATGGATTGGTTAAGATGGAAATCCATCACCACCTTAGGCAGGAACTTAGGGTGTGTACGCAAGACCACTCTGTCATGAAAAAACTCAGTGTAAGGTGGATAAGTCACTAAGGCCTGGAGCTTGCTGACCGCCATCAAAAATATGACCTTCCAGGTCAGGTACTTCAGGTCACAGGAATGCAGCGACTCAAAGGGAGCTTTCATCAGCTGAGCTAGCACCTCGTCGAGGTCCCAGGACACAGCGGGAGGCCTTAGGGGAGGCTTCTACTGAAGCAGGCCCTGCATGAAACGTACAACTATAGGCTGTACAGAGATGGGCGTACATTCCTCACCATGGTGATTTCTACTCAGATGAACTCTAACAGAGTTGGTTTTCAAGCTAGCCTCCGATAGGTGTACAAGGTAATCAAGCAGTTTTTGTGTGGGGCAGGAGAAAGGATCCAGGGTCTTCTGCTCACACCACATGGAAAACCTCCTCCACTTCAGACTATAGGACTTTCTAGTGGAAGGCTTTCTGGAAGCCACCAGGACCTGAGACACATCCTCTGAGAGATTGAGCGGTTGCAGAGTTAATCTTTCAACATCTAGGCTGTGTGCGACAGAGCCTGGAGGTTGGGATGCTGCAACCTACCTCGGTCTTGCGTGATGAACTCTGGGGAAGACCCAAGATTGATCGGTTTCCGAATGGACAATTCCAGGAGGAGTGGAAACCAGACGTGTCTCGGCCAATGAGGGGCTATGAGAATCATAGTCCCCTTGTCCTTGTGAAGCTTCAAGAGATTCTTCGCCATTAAGGAAATCAGAGGATATGCTTATAGAAGACCGTTGCCCCGATGGTGGGCAAAGGCATCCAAGGCTGGTTTGCCATCTTTTCTGTACAGGGAGCAGAACTGAGTCACCTTTCTGTTGCAGGGGGATGCAAAAAGATCCACATCTGGGCTCCCCAGAGGCGGAAGATCTGATTCGCTACCCCCTGGTCCAGGGATCACTCATGGGGTCTGAAGGCACGACTCAGTCTGTCTGCTATCACGTTCTCTGTTCCAGCCAGATACATGGGCCTGAGCACCATCCCATGGGATAGGGCCCAGGACCAGATCTGGTCCGCTTCATGACAAAGGTGGTACGATCCCATGCCTCCTGCTTATTGACATACCACATAGCTACTTGGTTGTCTGTTTGGATTAGGACAACTTTGTTGGACAGCTGATCTCTGAAAGTCCACAGCATATACCTGATTACCCAGAGCTCCAGGAAATTGATTTGGCAATGTGTTTCTTGGGCGGACCAGAGGCCCTGGGTGCGGAGCCCCTCTACATGAGCTCCCCACCCCAGAGTGGATGCGTCCATGGTTAGGATAATTTGGGTAGGGGAACTTTGGAAGTATATTCCCCGTTCCAAATTTGAGAGTATCCGCCACCAGGACAAAGAGACCCGGAGAGACGGGGTTATTCAGATGCAATCATGGAGGCTCTGTGTGGCCTGGTGCCTCTGCGACCTCAGGGTCCACTGAGCTCTGTGCATGTGCAAATGTGCCAAGGGAGTAACATGAGCGGTTGTGGTCATTGGCCCAACAGCTTCAACATGTGCCAAGCTGAAACCTGCTGGCTCTGCTGAAGCACTGCTGCTAAGGATGTCAGGATGACCACCCTGGAATGTGGCAGGAAGGCTTTCGCCTGAGCCATGTCTAGCAGGGTTCCGATAAAGTCCAATTGAGGTGACACGCTGAGATGGAACTTCGGCTAGTTGATATCGAACCCTAGTGATTCCAACACCCGAATGGTAAAGCACATGGACCGAGTGGCTCCTGCCTGAGATTTGCTCTTGACCAGCTAATCGTCAAGGGAAAACATGCACTCCCAGCCTGCAGAAGTGCGCCCCCACGACGGCCAGGCATTTTGTGACGACACGTGGGGCCGACGCTAGCCTGGACGGCAACACTCTGTACTGAAAGTGCTGTTTTCCCTCCACAAATCTTCCTGTGACTTGGGAAGATCTCTATGTGAGTGTATACATCCTTCAAATAGAGGGAGTATAGCCAGTCCCCCTTTTTAAAAAGGGGAATCAAGGTGCCCATGGAAACCATCTTTAACTTTTTTGGTTTTTTAGAAACTTGTTCAAGGCACTCAGGCCTAGGATGGGACAGAGTCCTCTCTTTGGAATCAGGAAGCACCTGTAATAGAATCCCTGCCTGCTTTGCCTTGGTGGGATAGTTGGGACAGGTTCGACCACTCTGGCCATTAAGAGAGCTCCCTTATCAGTACCTCCTGATGTACTATTGGCCCCAAAATGGGCACGTAGGGCAATTTGGCAGGACACCCAATAGGTTTAATTGGTACCCTTGATGGACGATGGACAGAATCCACTGGTCCGAGGTTATACTGGGCTACCGATTTGCGAAGAATCACAGCCTGCCCCCAGTGGATCCAGCATTTTGGGTACAGGTGGCTGGCTTATGCTCCCTATGATCCAGTCAAAACTCTGTCCTGGGATTTGACTGAGGCACTGGTTGGGGATTGGGAGCTCTCTGCTGCCTGGGATGGCCACAGGAGCTCACACACTGTGAATGGGAGTGAGGGGCTGGAAGATAGTACTTCCTCTGGCTGTAGAAAGACTTCCTCTGACCCTGTCTCGCCAACCTCTTGGCTGAGGAGGATGGGTCGGAAATGCTGGCGAAGAGTAGTTGGAGGGTCTCATGATGGTCCCGTATCAGGGCGACCGCATCTCTCACCTTATCTCCGAAGAGATTCTCTACCGTATATGGCAAGTCTTTCCTGTACCTCTAGTTGGAGATCCAAGACCTGCAGCCTTGCCATTCTGTGGGCACCAATTCCCGCTGCAGAGACTCTCAATGCCATTTCGAAAACATCGTAGTTATATGAACCTCGTGTTTTCCGCAATCCAGACCCTTATGAACCAGTGACATGAGGGTGTCTTGCTGCTGAGCATGGCTCTCTGGAATACTTTCCTCCAAAGAGCGTCTATCACCCTGTAATCCTTCTCCAGAGGTGCCAAGGAGTGGGTCTGAGAACACTTGGCTCTCGAGGGCGGATTCGACTACTACAAATTGGTGCAGCAGCTGACGCTTACTGAATCCGTTAGCTTTCTGGGTGAGGTAAACCCCATCTGCCGTCCTATTCATGGAGCTACTGTGAGGGGGTATTCCCATATCTTCAGCAGCGACTCCTTAAGGATCTCGTGCACCAGGACCGCCACTATTTCCTAAGAAGCCTCCACAAACTGGAGGATTTCTGGCATTTTGTGCCTGACATCCTCCTCCATCAACAACTGAAAAGGGATGGCCTCGGTCATTGCCACAAAACCTGTGAAGGTTAAGTCCTCTGGTGGAGACTTCCTTCTTTCCTCTGGAAGAGAAGGTTCTGAGGGGAGACACTCCAAGTCCTCGGGGGAGGAATATGCAGTGTCATTTTCCCAGGGATCATACAGAGCCTCATCCTCACTATAGTCGACTGGGGAAGGGGCCCTAGGTGCTTGGCTTTCATCCAGAGGCATAGGCACTGGTACCACTGGTACCGGCCCCAGCAAAGCTGGATGGGGAGCTACAGGCCTCAGCGCCCCTGCTGGTCTCGGTGGAGCTTCCTCCTTGGAGGAACTGACAATGACCGCCGTATCAGTTGGTGGAAGCATCAGAGCCCTGCTGGGCATCGATGGAATCCCGGGAACTGATGCCAGCTGGGTTGGTAATGCACTCATGAGCCGCTCCAGCAGCAGCTCCAGAATGGACAGTGCTTGCATCGGTACCACCAGTGCAACAGGCCTGATGCCCTGCAGCACTCATTCCACCACCAGCTGGACTCATTACTCCAGCTTTTCCTCAAAAGTTGCTAATGCCAACAACGACTGGGAGGCAGGAGGGGTGGCCAGATCTTCCTCGGATCCCCAAGATGGATCGGTGACTGGCAACAGGTCCAGTGGAGACCACTGTGGACCCCCAGCATCAATGGAGGATTGGTACTCCTTGCCATGGGGTCGCTTTGGGGGCATCATGGCATGTGGCACATCCCCGAGTCCAACGCCATGCATCGAGGGTGACTGATGTCGATGCTTCCTCAGCTTTCCTTGGTGCTTGGCCCGGTCTTTCCCTGGTGCCGAGGTCGATGAACCCGATACCCTTAACCTCGAAGAACCAAAGGCCCCACCGAATTCAAGTCCATCGGTGCAGATACCGCCGATGCTGACACTGATGGCTCAGACTTCCTTGACCCAAAGAAGTTCTCCATCTTATCGAGTCGAGCGTGATGTCCCTTAGGGATCATTTGGGCGCACATGCAGCAATCTTGGACATCATGCAATGCCCCCAGGCAGAGATCACACATCTCATGTGGGGCATCGCCATAAACCATAGGCCATATTGAACAAAAAAAAAAGGACGTAAAATGTGAGCGGTGATGATGGGCTTTGAAGCCTGCCACGGGAAAATGATTGCAAAAAGAAGCTTACTGTGAATGACGAAAACTCTGCTTAAGGAGCCTACTGGAGGAACTGAGAGGGACCCGGCATCGAGAAACGCGAAAAACTGAAAAATATCTGGTGAAAAGTTTTTCAAAGGTAATTTTAAAGAAAAAAGCCAAAAGCTCACTTAACTGCGAGGCAAAAGCTCCGCAGAAAAAAAAAGAAGAGACTGAAGAGGGATCCCACGTGGATGCATGGTGTAGGGCATGCACAGTGTGCCTAGTCAAAGTACCAGAAACTTTGACATAAGTTTTCCATGCTAAGCTCCATCCAATGTCACCCATGTGTGAAGGCTGCCATCCTGCTTGCCCTAGGAGAAAAAGTATCACAGTGAGCTATGCTATTTTTCATATTGGAAAAGCACCTAAGAAATATTAGAGAGTTCTCCCTAATAGTTTTAAAATCATGCTTTATAAATGCTTTTTGAGAGGCTAAAGGGGTATGATGGAACAACCTATCCCTAACCCTATCATTCCCTCCAATGTTTTACGTCATAATTGCAATGTCTGAGTTTTTGTAGCTTTTTCATTTATCTTCTCAAGGCAACAGAACTGAAAATTTAAACAATAATGCAGAATAATGACATCCTGTTTCACTCTGCTATTTATATAGATACATACAGAGAGTAACAAAGGTATATAATTGATAATGCTGAAAGAAGTTCAGAGACACATAGAGTTCTATTCTATTTCTCAAATGCCTTTTAAATATTTCTCTAGTAATCCAAGAGGCGGATATGCTGAATCTATTCACCACTATATCTAAAATGAACAAAAGTTTCACTAGTAACCCAGATAGAGCATTTAGCAGAAGTCTGTGGATCAGTATCTTTCCCTGAAGTCTAATTAAAACATATTATACACTGATATTTTTTCCCTTGTATAAAACTTGCCTAATATGTAGGTACTAGCAATATGTTCCATAATTTCACCACTCTATATACAGAATAACTGCTTTGAAGGTGTCAAAATCCTTTTTTCCTAGCCTTAAAAGTCGATTCTTATTGAGAAGTTGATACTTATAAAGAGATTCCTTGATATATTTTATTGCATAATTAAATTCCCCTCAATGGTCTCTTATTTTAAAAGAACTTTTAATTTTATTTATTTACAGCTTTTCTATACCGGCATTCATGATACAATCATATCATGCCGGTTTACAAAGAACAGGGGGTGCAATAACTTTGTTCTTTTAACATGTGCAGAGGAAGCAAAAGTTACAATATAACAGGGTTATTGAAACTGGGGAAGGAAGAAGAGAAGAATATACATGAATAATAGAATCTTTACAGAAACATAGAAACATAGAAATGACGGCAGAAGAAGACCAAACGGCCCATCCAGTCTGCCCAGCAAGCTTCACACATTTTTTCTCATACTTATCTGTTTTTCTTAGCTCTTTGGTTCTATTTCCCTTCCACCCCCACCATTAATGTAGAGAGCAGTGATGGAGCTGCATCCAAGTGAAATATCAATCTTGATTAGTTAGGGGTAGTAGGGGAAGTAACCGCCGCAATAAGCAAGCTACACCCATGCTTATTTGTTTTACCCAGACTATGTTATTCAGCCCTTATTGGTTGTTTTTCTTCTCCCCTGCCGTTGAAGCAGGGAGCTATGCTGGATATGCATGTAGTATCAGTTTTTCTTCTCCCCTGCCGTTGAAGCAGAGAGCTATGCTGGATATGCGTGAAGTATCAGTTTTTCTTCTCCCTTGCCGTTAAAGCAGAGAGCTATGCTGGAAATGCATTGAAAGTGAAGTATCAGGCTTATTTGGTTTGGGGTAGTAACCGCCGTAACAAGCCAGCTACTCCCCGCTTTGTGAGTGCGAATCCTTTTTTCTTCTCCCCTGCCGTTGAAGCAGAGAGCTATGCTGGATATGCGTGAAGTATCAGTTTTTCTTCTCCCCTGCCGTTAAAGCAGGGAGCTATGCTGGATATGCGTGAAGTATCAGTTTTTCTTCTCCCCTGCCGTTGAAGCAGAGAGCTATGCTGGATATGCATGAAGTATCAGTTTTTCTTCTCCCCTGCCGTTGAAGCAGGGAGCTATGCTAGATATGCGTGAAGTATCAGTTTTTCTTCTCCCCTGCCGTTGAAGCAGAGAGCTATGCTGGATATGCGTGAAGTATCAGTTTTTCTTCTCCCCTGCCGTTGAAGCAGAGAGCTATGCTTGATATGCGTGAAGTATCAGTTTTTCTTCTCCCCTGCCGTTGAAGCAGAGAGCTATGCTGGATACTTCACTGTATTTTTTAATTCAATGTAAATTAATTTACATTGTGTGGTAATGTCTCTTTATGTATATTATTTACATAATGCAGTAAAGTCTCTCAATGGATATTAGACTCGGGAAAGGCTTGTTTAAATAGCCAAGTCTTAAGCCTTTTTCTGAATGTTAATAAGCAAGGTTCAAGTCTAAGATCAGGTGGTAAGGTGTTCCAAAGAGAGGGGCCCGCTGTATTTATTTATTTTATTTATTTAGGGATTTTTATATACCGCAGTACGTAAAAAGATACATCAACGCGATTTACAATAAACAATAATTAGCAACAGGCTTTACAGATAACAGGTATGTATGATAACAGGCAGAACAGACAGTAAACCATAAATTAATATAATGTTTTATATACAATAGTGATATCGTATGTATCTAAAAATCATTTACGAACCAACACAATACCTTAGAACATAAAAGTCAAAAATAGAGCTGATTGTAACCACAGGAACTAAATTGAACCAAATGCATATTCTATTATTTTAAAACTAATTGAAAGATCATAATCAGTGATAGGGCGGGAGAAAGGGGGGAGGATTAAAATTAGGGGAAAAAATATGGAAAAAATATAGGGTCGTAGGGACAAGAAGCAGGGAGTTAAATGGGGTAGGATATTAAATGGCATTTAATATCCTACCCCATCAATTGAACAACGGCGTACGTTGCTGACTTGGGCACCCCAGGCGCCCAAGTCAGCAAAAGCGTATGAACGTACGCCGTGACGTCACGCACACCCGTTCATGTGCCTTTGCTGACGAGCGCCCTTGCACCCTGCTGAGTCCGGGGCACCGGCTCTACAGCTCTGGCTCTCAGAAGGGTGGATAATTCTGCTTGTAGATGAATTATGTGATTTTCGCTTAGTGGAAGAGGTCTTGGAGGAGAATCTCTTGGAATTGAGAGAAAATTGAGTTGGTAACCTCGAGATATTATTGCGAGTACCCATTAGTCTGTTGTTATTTTTATCCAATGGTTGTAGAAGGAGGATACTCGGCCTCCTACCGGTAGATCTGGTTGAGGGTTGAAGAGATGGCTTTGGTCTCTGGGAATAGCTTCAAAAGCCTGCAGCTGGTCCCAACTGCAGCTGGGGTTGAGGCCTAGCAGTCATAGGCTGCCTGGGCTGAGACCTTTGTTGTGGCCTAGAAGATCTGCCCGTGATGCTGGAGGGTAATAACGCCTCTGTCGACAGAAGGGCCGCCTAGATTCTTTTCTTGGAGGTCGACGAGAGGACGACCTCCAAGAACTAGCGATAGTTGGTGCAGGGTTTCTGTGTGTTCTTTTAATTGTGCCACAGCATCTTGCACTTTGGAACCAAAAAGGTTGTCACCAAGGCATGGTAAATCAACTAACTTCTCCTGGACTTCAGGCCTGAGGTCCAAGGCTTTAAGCCATGCCCAATGCCTTGCACTTATACCAGAGGCCACTACTCTGGAGGCTGTTTCAAAACTATCATAAGCGGCTCAACAAAGTTGAAAATTCTTGCATCTATTTCCACAGATTCCTCTGATATTGAGTCATGTACAATTGATATGATGCAATTTTTGTGTTTAACATGGCTCCTTGATAAATTTTCCTACCTAGGAAATCTAAGAATCTATGATCCTTGCCTGGAGGAGTGCGGCCTTATCCTTTTTGATTTCTTTTGTGCAGGCTCCACAACTACTGATTGGTGTGGAAGTTGTGGTTTCTGGTAGCTGGGGACAGACTGTACTAAATAAGTAGTGTCCACTCTTTTATTGATAGCCGGTACCAAGCATGGGTGCTCCCAGAGTCTATGCTGTAAGTCCAGGAGGACTTCATGGACTGGGATAGCTATGATTTGTTTTGGAGGATCCATGAATTGGAGGACCTCTAGTGTTTGTTGTCTAGCATAGTCTTCAGTTACTAGGGTAAATGGTATGGTGTCCGCCATATCCTGAATAAAGTTTGTGAAGGATAAATCCTCCGGTGGGGATTTCTTCCGTTCTTCTGGAGAGGAAGGTTCAGACATAAAACCTTCAGAAGAAGTGTCTGAATGCCTGTCATCCCATGTCGCATAAGGGTCGTCCCGCTGTGGAGACCTTGGAGAAGATCTTGGCGGACGAGGGAGGCCTGAAGGACCTGGTTGTGGATCATCTGAAGGTATCCGTCCAGGAATTTGTTCTCGTGGCTTGGATGGAATAGCCCCCACTATTTCATCGAATTTCTTCATGAGAAGCTGGTACAACGCAACTTCTGGATGTCCTGGAGCCCCAGGTGACATCGGCATCGATGGCATCAAGTCTGGCATCGACGATGGAGTCGGTGTCGGTATCAATGGTCTGCTCGGTATCGACTTCGGCTGTGGTGCCGGCATCGGTGGGATTGCCGGCATCGTGCAGGCACCGGCTTCGGTGGAATCACCGGCATTTGTACAGGAACTGGCATCGGTGTTGGCACCGGCATTGACGTCTGTTCCTTTAAGGCTTGAAGCACCGCTTGACGGATGAAATCTGACAATTCCTGCGTAATAGCTGGTGCAGGCAGAGCAGCTGAATGCAGTGGCAGTGGAGGTGTCGATGGTCCTTCCACAGGGCCCTGCGGAGGTTCGACAACTGGTGCTTCTCCATGGGATGAAGGTCTCGGCGTCAAAGGATCCGGTATTTCCTGGATTCTAGGCCATTTCGCGGTCGATTCCCCCGGGGAGAAGCGCCTTTGGTATCGGTGGGTGTTGATGCCGATGGCGGTGCTTCGAGCTGTGTTCGATCGCTGACTTCGTCAACGCTATCGATGATGTTGGCGACGGTTGGTCCCCCGACCCTTCTGGACGACGCTTTTTTAATATTATGCATTTAGAGACTCCGGCCGGAGACGATTGGGTCGATGTGGAAAGGGATGGCAGAAGCTGTAGATGGAATAAATGCTCCATCTTTTCTTGGCAGGCCTTTCTTCCCTTCGTGGTCATTTCTGCACATTTGGGACAGGATTTTACGTCGTGTTTTTCGCCTAGACAGAGTACACACTCGAGGTGTGGGTCTGTAATGGACACTGTCCGATTACAGTTGGGACATTTTTTAAATCCCATGGCCATATTTTATTGTCGACAGCCATCGATGAAATGAGAGGAAACGTGAGAGGAAAAATATTTTACTCAAAGAGTAAAAAAGAGACTTAGATTTATTCATCAGCCAGTGGAAACCTGAGAGACCCGATATGGGAGAATATAAACAGTGTGAAATCTGATTTTTAGTCAGACAAAAAACTGTGAGAAACTCGCAAAGGCTCCTACTCCGCGATGCCAACAGCAGCGCAGAAAAAAGAAAACTGAAAAGAGACCCTTGTGGCAAAGAATATCATGGCATGCTGGGCATGCTCAGTGGCCTCACAGGGCCAGTCAAAAGTTTCTAGAAACTTTGACAGAAAGTTTTCCACAATAGGGCTCCATCAATGATATCACCCATATGTGAGGACTAGCATCCTGCTTGTCCTGGGATAAATGTATTAATAATGTGCTAGTGGAGAGTAGCTGAGTAGAGTATGGCCAAAATGGCGAAGATAAACACCATTACTTGCCGCTGACAGGTTCCATGAAGATGTGGTCAACCGACCACCAAATAGCCACCCAACTGCACAGTTGCTGGTATCTTCTAGCTGCTTCTTTCTCATAACAATAGTTTAAGCACACAATATGCCACCAGACAGTAACATTTAGATTAGTAGACTTTTTCCAGTTAAGAAGCACCAGTTTGAGGGCAATAGACAGCAAAAGTCCAATAGCTTCCTAAGGGGGGGGGAGGGAATAAGTATGGTTGAACAGCAATAGATTTAAGGATAATGAGATTCTAGGACAGAGGGCAGGTTATATTCATCATACTTGAAATCATATGCCAAACATCATGCCAAAAAAAGTTAGTAGCCGGACAGTGATAAAGAAGATGCAATAATGCAGCCTTAGGAGCTCCACAGGACCAGCAATGGTGGGTATCCAATAAGCCCGCTTTATACTTAGTCCAAGGTGTCCAGACTGCATGGTGAACCAAAAAGAATATCAACTGGGTGAGATGAGAAGACAGAGATACTAGTATAGACTTATCCCAAGACATGGTCCATGGGAAATTATCAGGAATTAACAGTTCACAAGTCCAAATTTTTTCTAGGCTAGTGCAGCGTTGGAATAAATGAAGTTTGAAACGTTTATAGATGTGGAAAGCACAATGGCCATTGACAGTCAAGGTGCAGAGTAGTTTAACCACTTGGGGCAACTGGGAGATCAAATTGTAGTCCAAGGATGCCTTACGGAGGCATGAAATTAACTGGGCCCAACGGAAAAATTGGGAACAAGGAGGCCGAAATTTTTCTTGTAATTGCGTAAATGACATAGGTCGGTCATTGTGAAGTATATGATTAAGGGACCACACACCAGCAGACTGCCATATGGGCCAATCAATAGGTTTCTTGGAAATATGAAATTTAGAATTTAACACAACAATATCAATGCTGATGATTTCCATGGAACTAAGAGCCGCAAAATCATACTTTCCAAAGCATGGAAAGCTGTTTAGGTGGCTAAAAGGATTGGATGGTAACAAAAGCGAGTCATCATGGCTAGTCCTGGAATAGCAGATAAAGAAATCAGTCTAGTTATAGCTTGTTCTAATAGGAGCCACACTGGGAGAAAAGGAAGATGAACAGCTTCAGAGATCCAGGCAAGACCCGGCTGCAAAATAAAATAAATGTGGTAATAACGAAAATTTGGAAAATTAGCCCCCCCCCCTTTCTGTCTAGGTAGTTAAGAGTTTTCGTAATGCTATGCGTGTAGGTTTATTATGCTATAAGAAACGGGATAATATATTGTCCACTTTATGGTATAATTTATCTGAGAAATAACACTAGAAGCATACTAAACAAAGTTTATCTGAGGGGCAAGCATCACCTTAACCATGTCAAGATGGCTCCACCAGGAGAGGAATAAGGGTGACCATTTAGTGACACTTTCAGTTAAAAGAGCAAGTATATAATCCTCCGATTTAGAAAGGGCCAGTGATAAAGAAGTATAAAAATATATACCAAGGTATTTAATGCCATTGGGGAGCCAGTGAAACTAGGGAAGTTGGGAGGCGATTTTAATGGCTCTTCCACTGAGAGGCATCAGTTCCAATTTGCTTCAGTTAACATGATATCTAGATACACGTGAGGACGTGATATGTTCCATTATTTTTGGAATCATATCTAGAGGTTGAATAACAAACAAAAGATCATCATCAATGTAAGCCGCTACTTTAAATTGTACCCTACGAAACAGATTCCCTTTTATCACTGGGTCTTGCCGAATGGATAAGAGAAGAGGTTCCAAAGAGACGTTAAACAGATATGGAAAAGAGGGGCAGCCATTTGTGTTCCTCTCTGTAGCAGCACTTG
The DNA here is from genome assembly GCF_901001135.1 of Rhinatrema bivittatum. Lineage (NCBI taxonomy): Eukaryota > Metazoa > Chordata > Amphibia > Gymnophiona > Rhinatrematidae > Rhinatrema > Rhinatrema bivittatum. The sequence continues at coordinate 564,037,593 of NC_042615.1, read as the reverse complement.
TTGAGAAAGAATGCCAAAGATAGTGAGAAATGATCGCAGAGAACTATAGAATAGCTTGGTTAATGAAACGAAGGAGTCGTCATAGCCAAACCAATGCAGGACTTCAAAAAGGACATGGTCAAATGCCTTTTTGGCATCAAGAGATAGGGTGGCCAATGGTTCTGGAATATCTTTAGATATGTGCAAGAGATTAAGGAAAAGTCTTGCGTTGTCTGTAATGAGTCGACCTTTCATGGATCCAGACTGAGTAAAATGTAATAATTTTCTAGCCACAGTGCTAAATCGTAAAGTAAGCAGTTTTGTGAACATCTTGTAATCTACATTGAGAAGAGAGATTGGTCTATAATTTGTAACTAGTAATAGGTCTCTGTCTGGTTTCAGAAAAACTATAATTTCTGCTTCATTGACACAGGGGGCTGAAAAACCAGTGTCCTGCATGGTAGTGAATTGAGATTCTAAATGAGGAAGGAGTAGAGAGGCAAAAACTTTGTAAAATTCAACCGATAACCCATCCAAGCCAGGGGCTTTTCTGGACTGGAGCGAGGATAAGGCAAATCGTATTTCAGGTTGGGTAATCGGTTTATCGAGACTTTCTCTGTCTTCTAGCACAAGAGATGGATGGTCTATGGAAGAAAGGAAATTAGATATTAAAGAGGGGTCTTTATGGGATTCAGAGGCATAGAGGGACATGTAGTAATTCCGAAGCTCTTGAAGAATTTCAGCTTGAGTGAAGAGCATTGTACCAATTTTGGATTTGAGGATTGCAATCTGTTGACAGTCTTTATGGGATCAGAGTAGTTAGCCAGCAGGCTACCAGATGTATTCTGCTCTGAATAGTACCTGGACTTTTGGGGAACTATAGCTTTGTTGGTCTTCGACGGCTTTGCCCCACCTACCTCTCTCTACTTGTGGCTCCTCCCGCTCACCTTAGACTGATGGCTGCGGCGGCATTTGCTTGCTGACCTCTCCGGTGTCCCCGGACCAGCTTTGGTGCTGCCTCCCGCCATGCGCTCCTTCAAGGTAACTCTAGGGTGTGCACACGCACGCCGCCCTCATCTTTATTTCCATGTTGGCGCGAACCTCAGGGGCGGCCCCCTATTCTGACATCACGACTCTAGGGTATATCTGCCTACTTCATTTGCTAGCTCGTTGAGTTACCATTCGGAACTCATACGGATGGGATTCGCTCTCCATTCCTAAGCCACTCCAGTTCTACAGGAACTCTTACTACCCTTCGGGGTCACTAACGGGGTACCCGCTCCTCGGGGGCCTCTCTGCTTCTTTCAGGTGCTATCAGGAAACCGGTAGTCGCTCCTCGAGGGCCCATGTTCCCTGTGTCACTGCCTGTAACTTCTAACTTCTACTTGTAAGAACTAACTACAGTCACCATCTGTGAGTACAGAAACATCTCTCTCTACAGTACTGCTTCATCGGAATCAGGTACTCGCTCGAGGGCCTGCCCTCTGCTCTGGTGCCAGACCTCTCGTCTAGTGGAATCTCTGCTACTGCTAGTGAGTACAATGCTACCGAGTCTCTCTGCTCTAAGGGATCAGATACTCGCTCCTCGAGGGCCTGCCCTCCCTGTCTCGGAGCTCTCCTATTCTACTTGGGACTCTGAATGCTAATTCTACTGTGTGCTCATAACTCTCAGTCTCTTTCCATTACAGCACTGCTTACAGAAGATCAGTTTCCAGCGTTCTGTGAGAGACCCACCCAGCCGGGCTCTACAACCACTTCTCACTACTGCCACCTCTGGTGGTTCCATATACTGTTTAATAAAAGATTCAGATCTGTGTTTGTCTGTCCGGAGTTTAGCCTGACACTGTGGTCCCTCACGTGACTGCCCCCGTGGGCGTGGTCAGCTGCCACAGTGTCCAAGGATCCACCCAAACACCAATAACCCTAACAAGCTTTACTGGCTTGATTGCTAATCAGGGTATTATATTGATATTTCAATTTATATAGGTTTTGCAAAAGAGAATTATCCAGAGAGCCAATATGGGCATACTCAGGGAAATCTGATGCTCCAAATCTGCAAGTTGAGTCTTGAAAATTCTGCGAGCATGGATGGAATAGCTAATAACTTCACTTTGCAGGGCAGCTTTAAAAGCTTCCCATATAGTTTTATGTGGCATATCCATAGTATTATTAAATGTAAAAAAACCTCTTCAATAAAAGCTGAAATTTGAGAATGAAAATTGGAGTTTTCTAACAGAGCTGCATTCAATTTCAAGCTGGGCACACTAGATGGCGGTAGATCCCAATAAATGAATAAAGAAACCACTCAAGATCAGAAAAAAATATTGGGGAAATCATATAGGAGGATGTAGGCAGCATTAGAGAGCTGGAGTTTAAGAAGTAGTCAATATGAGAGCAGGAGTGATGTGGGAAGGAAAAAAAGGTGAAGTCTTAATGCATAGGGGGAGACTTTTCCGAAAGGATGGGCTCCATGGTAACCAGAGTGGAACCAGGCTGCTGGCACTAACTTTTAAAAAGGAGATAGAGCAGCTTTTAAACTAGAACAAGGGGAAAAGCTGACAGTCACTCAGCAGTGCATGGTTCGGAGGAATGTATCCTTGAAGGATACTAATGAAACAGGAAATTTAGGGCATCCCAACAGAGAGGCTCTAATAAAAGCAAATGTAGTCCATGTGCCTATACATACAAAAAAACACCTGAGCTAAAGATTTCCAAATTAAACCTATCAACTGAAAAGTAGGTTGTTAATACAAACAAAAAACACAGTTTGAAATGTCCGTATGCCAATGCCAGAAGTCTAAGAAGTAAGATGGGAGAGTCAGAGTGTATAGATGATGAGATTGACATAATTGGCATCACAGAGACCTAGTGGAAGGAGGATAACCAATAGGACAGTGCTATATCAGGGTACAAATTATATTGCAATGATAGGGAGGATCAACTTGGTGGGGTGTGGCACTTTATGTCCAGGAGGGTATAGAGCGCAACAGGATAAAGATCATACAAGAGACTAAATGCTCGGTAGAATTCCCATGTGTGTTGGGTAAGAGTATAGTGATAGGCGTATACTACCGTCCACCTGGACAAAATAGTCAGACAGATGATGAAATACTAAGAGAAATCAGGGAAGCTGACCAATTTGGAAGTGCAGTAATAATGAGCGATTTCAATTACCCCAATACTGACTGGGTAAATGTAACATCAGGAAATACTAGAGACAAAGTTTCTGGATGGAATAAACAACTGCTTCATGAAACAACTGGTTCAGGAACCAGCGACAGAGGGAGCTATTTTACATTTAATTCTTAGTGGAACGCAGGATTTGGTGAGAGACGTAACGGTGGTGGAGGCCACTTGGCAATAGTGATCATAACATGATCAAATTTGAACTAATAACTGGAAGGGGGACAATAAGTAAATCTACAGCTCTAACACTAAATTTTCAAAAGGGAAACTGTGATAAAATGAAGAAAATAGTTAGAAAAAAACTGAAAGGTGCAGCTGCAAAGGTTAAAAGTGTTCAACAGGCATGGACATTGTTTAAAAATACAATCTTAGACGCGCAGTCCAGATGTATTCCACGCATTAAGAGAGGTGGAAGGAAGGTAAAACGATTACCGGCATGGTTAAAAGGTGAGGTGAAAGAGGTTATTTTAGCAAAAAAAAAAATCCTTCAACAATTGGAAGAATCCATCTAAAAAAAATAGAAAAAAGCATAAGCATTGTCAAGTTAAGTGTAAAACATTGATAAAACAGGCAAAGAGAGAATTTGAAATGAAGTTGGCCGTATAGGCAAAAACTTATAATTAATTGAAATAGCTCAGTGATCCATCTGAAGAAAATAGGATAAAACATAAGCATTGTCAGGTTAAGTATAAAACATTGATAAGACAGGCAAAGAGAGAATTTGAAGTTGACCAGTTGACTGGAGGAGAAGGGAAACTTCCTGCTCTAGAAGAACAGAGTGGTCGGTAAGTCTCTACGCTTGCAGAGGTGGAGAGTCCGAAGGAAGAGTTAGGAAGTTTAAATGGTAACCCTGTGCAATTATTGCTAGCACCCATTGATCTGTGGTGATGCGATGCCATTTTTCGGTAAAGTGGCTTAATCAACCTCCTACTGGTATGTTTGGTAGAGGGATTAGGCATCTGCTCTCTAAGTGAAAGTCAAAACCCCGACGCAGGGCCTGGTTGCGGAGCTGTTGTGGGCTTTTGCTTTCGAGGTTGGCGAGGCTGAGGCTTGTGATACGGCCTCGTTGACCTAGACTTGATTTGTGGGGGATAATACTTCCGTGGACGGAAGAATGACTTTTTAGGTTCCTTCTTAAATAGTTGTTTAGAAGGGAAGTCAGAAGGAATCGATGAAAGCTGTTTAAGGGTCTCATGATGATCCTTTAATTCAGCAACTATTTGGTGAATTTGCTCACCAAACAAATTATCCCCTAAACAGGGCAGGTCGGAGAGCCTGTCCTGAACCTCCGGGCGAAGGTCAGAAGACTTAAGCCAAGCCCAGCGTCTTGCTGAGATGGCTGCAGCAGACAATCTAGTGGAAGCATCGAAGATGTCATAAGATGTTCTTATCTCATGTTTTCCAGCTTCAAATCCTTTAAGTACGAGGGTTTGAAGGTGTTGTTGGAATTGTTCTGGTAAGGTATCTGAAAATTCTTGTATCTGCTTGAAAATGACCCTGTTGTATTGGGTCATATACAGCTGATAAGAAGCTATCCTGGAAATGAGCATGGCCCCTTGATATACTCTTCTGCCTATACTATCTAGGAACTTGTTTTCCTTAGTAGGAGGTATAGAGGAGTATGGCTTCATCCTTTTAGCTTTCTTTTCAGCTGACTCTACCACAACAGAGTGGTGGTCTAGCTAAGGTTTTTGAAAGCCAGGTGCTGACTATACCAGGTAAGTAGAGTCAGCTTTTTTGTTTACTGGAGCAACAGATCCAGGAGTTTCCCAATTCTTTTTTAGAAGGTCCAGAAAAACCTGATGAATTGGAATGGAAGTGATGATTTTTGGGGCATCCAGAAATTGGAGTAACTCCATCATTTGGTGCCTGCCATCTTGCACCGATTGAAGTTGAAAAGGGACCAATTCCGACATTTCCTTCACAAAATTGGTGAAAGAGAGGTCCTCAGGGGGAGAACGCTTTCTGCTTTCAGCAGGAGAGGGTGGTGAAGGTAAATCATCGGTATCTGTGGAAGTATCATCACCCCAGATGTCATAAGGATCAGGTTGCTGACCTGTAGGACCACGAGGGGGTTGGATACCTGAAGGCCCCCGGTTGAGGCTCCGAGAAACCCGAAGGAATCACCGGGGGCATCGAAAATACCTTCAGAGGCATCGGGGCCAGCATCGAAGGCATCGATGGAGCCGATGTGCGTATCGCCCCGGAGGAATGTATCGGTGGCGAGGGACGACACGGCATCGATGGAACCACTCCCGAAGGAGGAATTCAATACGGAGTTTCTCCACCAGATGAAATTGGCATCAGGGAGCGCACCGGTGCTGTCGGTGACCCAGGTATCACCAGTGGAAGGGCGGTCATGAGCGCTTCCATCTGGGCGAGCAGCGGTGCCAGCGCTGCTGGAATCGGGTCGGTGACTGGTTCCACTCTCAGTACCGGAGTCGGTGCAGAAGGAATTTGGAACCGGTGCATTGCTTTGTTGATGGCCTCCTGGACCAGCCGGTCCAGTTCTTCCCGGAGACCTGGGGTAACAATACCCGGCTCCGCCAAAGAGGGAGGCTGAGGCTGAGCCGGAGGAACCACCGTCGCAGCTCCCAAATCCCGATGGGGTGAGGGTTGCCTCGGTGTCTCAGAAACTGAAGTGGACGGTGCCGCTTCTGATCGAGACTTCTTCGGTGGAGGCTCGGACGGTACCAAGGTCGATGACTTCGATTGCTCGACGGTCCGAGACTTGCGATGTCGATGACGATGCTTCTCCCTCCGATCCCCATGATCCTCAGGGGAAGGGACGGGAGTCGATGACCGTGGAGACGTCGATGACAGACGGTCACCGGGAGGTTGCTGACGATGGTGTGACTTTGACGGTGCCGGTTCCGAGGACGTCGATGCGATGGACGGCGTCGGAGTGTGAGCATGGAACAGGAGTCCCATCTTCTCCATTCTAGCTTTGCGACCTTTTGGTGTCATAAGGGCACATTTGGTGCAAGTCAGGACATCATGCTCACTCCCTAAACATAATACACAGACTCTGTGAGGGTCTGTGATAGACATGGTGCACGTACAGTCTGGGCACCGACGGAACCCCGACGCCATGGCCATTGACCAAAAATTTAGCCGCGGGACGGTCGACGGCCAGCAGGCCGCGAGGGCCGAACTCGACGGTAATCGGCAAAAAACGGCAAAAAAACTTACCGAAGTACCGCGGGCTAAATTTAGATAGAGGAGGGACCCCTGTGGGGCAAATTTACTTCAAAGAAGTCCGTGAAGAAATTCCTGTCAGGAATGTGGTAAGAGCTCCTTAACCGCGTGGCTACTGCTGCGCGGAAAAAAGAAGACTGAAGGGGGACCCCTGCTGGCTGCAGGGTTAGTGCCATGCTGGGCATGCCCAGTAGGGGCCAGTCAAAGTTCCAGAAACTTTGACAGAAGTTTTCCGTGGTTGGGCTCCATCCTCGATGTCACCTATTTGTGAGGACAACCATCCTGCTTGTCCTGTGAGAAAAAAAAAAACCTGTAAGAAGGCAAAAACAAAAAATTCGAGCGGATAGAATAAGAACGGGCGGGTGTCTGGACTGATCCGTGGTACTACAGGAATGAAAATTATCAGGTAAGAACTAATTTTCCTTTCCCTGTACGTACCCGGATCAGTCCAGACCATGGGATGTCCCAAAGCTTCCCTATAGAGGGTGGGACCCAGACAGTCCCGCTCGAAGAACCTGTCGACCAAAGGAACCAAAGGCTGGAGCCTGAACATAGAGTCCGTAGTGACGAGCAAAAGTATGAAGAGATTTCCATGCAGCCGCCCTACATATTTCTTGCGGCGACACCGATTGAGACTCCGCCCAAGAAGTCGCTTGAGAAAGTAAAGAATGAGCTTTAAGGCCTTCAGGAACCGGTCGGCCCTTGCAAATGTAGGCTGAAGAAATCGCCTCCTTCAACCAGCAAGCAATTGTAGCCTTAGAAGCTTGCTTCCCCCTGTTGGGACCACTCCACAGAACGAAAAGATGATCGGAAACTCGAAAATCATTAGTGACCTCAAGATAATGCAACAAGACTCGCTTGATGTCAAGACGACAGAGATCACTATTACCAGAAGCCGCTAGATCCTCTGGTGAAAAAGCAGGGAGTTCAATGGACTGGTTAACATGAAAAGATGACACAACCTTAGGTAAGAAAGAAGATATGGTCCTTAGGGAAACATCCGAGTCCGAAAAACGTAAGAAGGGGTCCCTACAGGAAAGAGCTTGAAGCTCAGACACTCTCCTGGCGGAAGAGATAGCAACCAGGAAAACAGTCTTGAGAGTCAAGTCTTTGAGAGTGGCATGACGAAGGGGCTCAAACGGAGCCGTACAGAGAGCTCGAAGCACCAAATTCAAACTCCACAAAGGACAAATAGACCGAACAGGAGGCTTTAAATGCTTAGCGCCTCTAAGAAAACGCACGACATCCGGATGAGAGGCGACCGGCCGACCCTCAATGGTGCCCAGGAGAGAACCAAGGGCAGAGACCTGAACGCGTAGAGAGCTAACTGAAAGACCTTTGGAGAGACCACGCTGAAGAAAAGAAAGTAAAACCGCAACAGAAGGCGAGCGAGCAGAAACACCCAACTCTTCACAAACATTCTCAAAAACCTTCCAGACTCTCACATAAGTAAGAGAAGTAGATTGTTTGCGGGCCCTGAGAAGGGTGGCAATAACTTCATCTTTATAACCTCTGCGCCTTAAACGTCTCCGTTCAAAAGCCATGCCGCTAGACAGAAGCGATCCGCCTGGTCGGAAAAAACGGGACCCTGTCGCAGAAGATGGGGCAGATGACCGAGACGAAGAGGTCCGTCCGCCGAGAGATTCACCAGATCCGCGAACCACGGCCATCGGGGCCACTCGGGAGCCACGAGAATGACCGGACTGCGATGGAGTTCTATTCTTCGAAGAACTTTCCCCACTAACGGCCACGGAGGGAACACATAGAGAAGGACGTCGGAGGGCCAGGGAAGAACCAGCGCGTCCACCCCTTCTGAACAATGCTCCCTCCATTGGCTGAAGAACCAGGGAGCCTTGGCGTTAGCTAGAGTCGCCATGAGGTCCAGGTGAGGGGGACCCCACCTGTGCACGATTAAGTCCATCGCCTCGAGTGACAGCTCCCACTCTCCGGGTTCGAGATGTTGAGGACTGAGAAAGTCGGCTTGAATATTCTCTTTGCCTGCTATGTGGGAAGCTGCCAGTCGATCCAAGTGCTTCTCGGCCCAAAGAAAAAGCTTGCTGGTCTCTAACGCCATTAGACGACTTTGAGTTCCCCCCTGAAGATTTATGTAAGCTACCGTGGTGGAATTGTCTGATAGGACTCGGACAGCTTTGTGACGGATCAGAGGAAGAAAGAACTTGAGGGCTAGAAAAACCGCTCGGGCTTCTAGACTATTGATGTGCCATCGAGATTGGGAAAGGGACCAAACCCTTGCGTCGTTTGAGATTGACAGACTGCGCCCCAGCCGGAGAGACTGGCATCTGTCGTTACTATGACCCAAGGAGGAGTCAAAAGAGGCATTCCCCTGAGAAGATGGGCCGGGGAAAACCACCATTGAATGCTGGCGATGGTAGAGTCAGAGAGAGGAAGAATCTCCTGGTACTGTTCGGATACCGGCTTCCAACGGGACAATAATGCTTTCTGTAAAGGACGCATATCAGCAAACGCCCAGGGAATGAGATCGATCATGGAGGCCATGGTCCCTAGAATCTGAAGAGGGAGAGAAACAAATATGTTCAACTGATCTATCAGATTGATTGTCCTCGAGTCTGAAAGAAAAACCTTCCTGATCCGAGTGTTGAAAAGAGCGCCTAAGAATTCCAGCTCTTGCGAGGGCTGGAGGGAGCTTTTAGAGAAATTGATTATCCAACCGAGAGATGTGAGAAGTGCCAAAACTTTGTCCACTGCAAGCGTGCAGAGAGAGACAGATTTGGCACTTATCAACTAATCATCCAGATAAGGATGAACCAAAATCCCCTCCCGGCGAAGAGCCGCTGCAACGACTACCATGATCTTGGTAAAGGTGCGGGGGGCAGTAGCGAGACCGAACGGAAGGGCCCGAAACTGAAAGTGTTGACCTAGGATCTGAAAACGAAGGAATTTCTGATGTTCCTGACGAATGGGGATGTGAAAGTAAGCCTCTTTCAGATCTAGGGAAGCCAGAAATTCCCCGGGACGAACCGCTGCAATGACCACCCGCAGGGTTTCCATTTTGAAACGGGGAACCCTGAGGGCCTGATTCACCCTTTTGAGATCCAGAATGGGACGGAAAGAATCGTCCTTTTTGGGAACAACGAAATAAATTGAATATTGGTCGGCGCCCTTTTCGTGTACCGGAACTGGAATGATTGCCCCCAGCTCCTGAAGATTCAACAGGGTGTGGCAAACCGCCGGTCGCTTGGAATGGCCGCAAGGGGAAACGATGTAGAGATCCGGAAGGTGTCTGGCAAAATCTAATGCGTAACCGTGCTTTATCACATCAAGGACCCAGAGGTCAGAAGTTATTTTGGCCCACTCCTCGAGAAACATGGAAAGACACCCACCTAAGTTTCAAGCAGAGGAATGGACCGGCCGGATCTCATTGGGGAGCTGACTTAGAGGTGGTGGGCTGCTGACGGCCATCTCGGAAGCCTCGACGGCCGCGAAAGGAATGGGACCAAGACTGTGACCTGGATATCCCACCCCTGGGAAAAGATCCACGGGCTCTGCTAACATAACGGCGATTCCCCCTAAAGCAAGAATGAGTCGGAAAGAAGGACTTCGACTGTTTGGGACGGTCCCCTGGCAGCTTATGAACCTTGTTTTCCCCCAAGGATTGAATAAGCTGTTCTAGGTCCTCACCAAAAAGCAACTTACCCTTAAAAGGAAGATTGCCCAACCGAGCATCAGCAGACCAATTGCGCAACCAGAGAAGACGTCTGGCAGATACCGCAGAAACCATAGCTTTAGCTTGAGCCCGAAGCAAATCATATAGTGCATCCGCACCATATGCTATGGCACCCTCCAAACGTTCAGCTTGCTCAGCCTCTGCAGACGGGAGGTCCTGGGTGCTGAGTAATTGTTGCATCCACCTAAGACTTGCCCGCTGCATGAGACTGCTGCAAATTGTCGCCCGGACACCAAGAGCTAAGACCTCAAAAATGCGTTTTAAGTAAAATTCAAGTTTACGGTCCTGTACATCCCGTAATGCTGTGGCACCCACCACCGGGATGGTAGTGTGCTTTGTCACCGTGGTGACAGAAGAATCCACTTTGGGAATTTTTAACATGTCCAGGCAGTCCTCAGGGAGCGGGTAAAGTTTATCCATAGCTCTCCCAACGCGGAGACCCATCTCCGGAGATTCCCATTCCCTGAGGAGGAGCAAGCGATGCATAGGATGAAAAGGGAAAGTCCCGCCAGGACCGGGTCTGCGTTTGGCGTCATCGTTGCAGCCACAGAATCATCTGGGGGGGGGGGGGGCATCAATTCCCAGTTCTTCCAGAACGAAGGGAATAAGAGGCTCCAACTCTTCCCGCCGGAATAAACGGAGAACACGCGGATCTTCACCCTCTAGGGGGGGGAGTGGAATCATCCTCATCATCCCCAACATCAGGCGGGTCCAAGGCAGGCGGGGGAGGAGGGTCCGCCGCGGGAGGGGGGGCTCCAGGGACTAAACGAACCCTAACAGGGCCCTGAGGGTCAGAACCAGCCTCGGGGGAAGGCCTAGGAAAATTAGGAGGGATTGGAGTGGGGGGAACCACAGGGGGAGGGTCCACCTCCCTTTGCAGACTGGCCAGATAAGACTCATGCATTAAAAGGATAAATTCTGAAGAAAAATGGGCCCGGGCCGAATTTTTTGCGGGGGGGGGGGGGGGGGGGGGGGGGGGGGGTCAGAGCCAGCACCCCGGGAGCGAACCGGGCTCAAATCGGGGGGTAAACGCGAAGAAATTAAGTCTCCTGGCCCTGGAGAAGCAGGAAGAGAAGGATCTGAAAAATTCAAAATGGCCGCCGCAGCTGCATGGTCCCGGGACTGAAACGGCTTTGCAGCACGTCGGGGAGTCCTTCCCCGCGGTTGAATTGAAGGCGATTCAAAAGAGGAGCCTTCACCCCCAGAAAGGCACCTGGAACAAACACCTTCGCGGGAGGCCGACTCTCCACAGGCAAGTGGCCGGGGCATGAGGAGGGAGCAGTGATGTAATTACAAACAGCTGAGCTGGGAGCCCCAGAGGAGGAAGGCGGGAGATTGAACCCCGCTCTCTCCTCACAAAAATCAAAACTGCTGCAATTAACTGTTTTTTTTTTGTTTTTTTTTTAAAGAAACAGTATAGAAAGAAAAAAGTCTCTGTGGTTTTTTTTAAAAGGAGATAATATATCTGAAACACAGAGTCAGGGGAATGAAACTCGTCCCTGATGAATGGACATCTCGGGGCACAGCAGCAGGTAAGTGGGGAGAGGGACTGGCACCACCAGTATCACCCACACAGGTCACCGGGAAGGGAACCTAGGCTGATAAATATCAAGGGGCAAAGCCCCCCTAGGAACCCCAAGAGCGAGGGAGACAAAAATGTCTACCCTAAACACAGAACATAAGAGAAAAAAATTCAGTTTTGAAAAAAATTTATTTATTCTTTTTTTTTTTTAAAGAAAGCAAACTATAAAGGTACTTGCGTGAGCTTGCCCTTAAGAAAGTAGAAAGAACCCAGAAGGCAAGCTAAACAGGGAACCAAGGGTGAGGTGTTCCACCTGCTGGAGACAGACGAATACTGAGGGTTCCTGGGTAGATTCTGTCCTTATATGGGCAGCCTCAGAGTTCTGGTCTGTCTCCACCTGCTGGAACGGGGGATTAACCAATGGTCTGGACTGATCCGGGTACGTACAGGGAAATGAATTCTTCACTTCCGTGATTACTAATGAGGATGTTGGGGAGATACCAGTTCCGGAGATGGTTTTCAGGGATGATGAGTCAGACGAACTGAACGAAATCACTGTGAACCTGGAAGATGTAGTAGGCCAGATTGACAAACTAAAGAGTAGCAAATCACCTGGACCGGATGGTATGCATTCTAGGGTACTGAAGGAACTCAAAAATGAAATTTCTGATCTATTAGTTAAAATTTGTAACCTATCATTAAAATCATCCATTATACCTGAAGACTGGAGGGTGGACAATGTAACCCCAATATTTAAAAAAGGCTCCAGAGGCGATCCGGGTAACTATAGACCAGTGAGCCCGACTTCAGTGCTGGGAAAAATAGTGGAAACTATTCTCAAGATGAAAATCGTAGAGCGTATAGAAAGACATGATTTAATGGAACACAGTCAACATGGATTTACCCAAGGGAAGTCTTGCCTAACAAATCTGCTTCATTTTTTGAAGGGGTTAATAAACATGTGGATAAAGGTGAATGGTAGATGTAGTGTATTTGGATTTTCAGAAGGCATTTGACAAAGTTCCTCATGAGAGGCTTCTAAGAAAACTAAAAAGTCATGGGATAGGAGGCGATGTCCTTTCGTGGAATCCAAACTGGTTAAAAGACAGGAAACGGAGAGTAGAATTAAATGGTCAATTTTCTAAGTGGAAAAGGGTAAACAGTGGAGTGCCTCAGGGATCTCTACTTGGACCGGTGCTTTTATATATATATATATATATATATATATATATATATATATATATATATATATATATATATATGATCTGGAAAGGATTACAATGAATGAGGTAATCAAATCTGCAGATGATACAAAATTATTCAGAGTAGTTAAATCACACGTGGATTGTGATACATTACAGGAGGTCCTTGCAAGACTGGAAGATTGGGCATCCAAATGGCAGATGAAATTTAATGTGGACAAGTGCAAGGTGTTGCATATAGGGAAAAATAACCCTTGCTGTAGTTACATGATGTTAGTTTCCATATTAGGAGCTACTACCCAGGAAAAAGATCTAGGTATCATAGTGGATAATACTTTAAAATCGTCGGGTCAGTGTGCTGCAGCAGTCAAAAAAGCAAACAGAATGTTAGGAATTATTAGGAAGGGAATGGTTAATAAAACGGAAAATGTCATAATGCCTCTATATCGCTCCATGGTGAGACCGCACCTGGAATACTGTGTACAATGCTGGTCACTGCAACTCAAAAAAGATATAGTTGCGATGGAGAAGGTACAGAGAAGAGCAACCAAAATGATAAAGGGGATGGAACAGCTCCCCTATGAGGAAAGGCTGAAGAGGTTAGGGCTGTTCAGCTTGGAGAAGAGAAGGCTGAGGGGGGATATGATAGAGTCTTTAAGATCATGAGAGGTCTTGAACGAGTAGATGTGAATCAGTTATTTACACTTTCGAATAATAGAAGGACTAGGGGGCACTCCATGAAGTTAGCAAGTAGCACATTTAAGACTAATCGGAGAAAATTCTTTTTCAGTCAACGCACAATAAAGCTCTGGAATTTGTTGCCAGAGGATGTGGTTAGTGCAGTTAGTGTAGCTAGGTTCAAAAAAGATTTGGGTAAGTTCTTGGAGGAGAAGTCCATTAACAGCTATTAATCAAATTTACTTAGGGAATAGCCACTGCTATTAATTGCATCAGTGGCAAGGGATCTTCTTAGTGTTTGGGTAATTGCCAGGTTCTTGAGGCCTGGTTTGGCCTCTGTTGGAAACAGGATGCTGGGCTTGATGGACCCTTGGTCTGACCCAGCATGGCAATTTCTTATGTTCTTATGTTCTTAGTGTGCTGCAGCAGTTAAAAAAGCAAACAGAATCTTAAGAATTATTAGGAAGGGAATGGTGAATAAAACAGAAAATGTCATAATGCCTCTGTATCGCTCCATGGTAAGACCGCATCTTGAGTACTGTGTACAATTCTGGTCGGCGCATCTCAAAAAAGATATAGTTGTGATGGAGAAGGTACAGAGAAGGGCGATCAAAATGATAAAAGGGATGGAACAGCTTCCCTATGAGGAAAGGCTAAAGAGTTTAGGGTTGTTCAGCTTGGAGAAGAGACAGCTGAAGGGGGATATGACAGAGGTCTTTAAAACCATGAGAGGTCTAGACGAGTAAATGTAAATAGGTTAGTTACACCTTCGGAAAATAGAAGGACTAGGGGACAGTCCTTGAAGTTAGCAAGTAGCACATTTAAAACTAATTGGAGAAAATTCTTTTTCATTCAGTGTACAATTAAGCTCTGGAATTTGTTGCTAGAGGATGTGGTTAATGCAGTTAGTGTAGCTGGGTTTAAAAAAGGTTTGGATAAATTATTGGAGAAGTCCATTAAATGCTATTAATCAAGTTGACTTAGGGAATGGCCTCTGCTACTACTGGCATCAGTAGCATGGGCTCTTCTTAGTGTTTGGGTACTTGCCAGGTTCTTGTAGCCTGGTCTGGCCACTGTTGGAAACAGGATGCTGGGCTTGTTGGACTCTTGGTCTGACCCAGTATGGCAATTTCTTATATTCTTATGGGTGTAGTAGACTTCAGGGATCCACAAGACCATAGGTAGAGATAAGTTTAGTGATCGCTTTGTGAGAATTTGTGGATCTAGCAGGGCTAGTGGATTGATGATCCATAACCAAATCTAAGGGATGGTTAAAATCCCCTCCTACTATTTCAGGAAGATCAGCATGAGTATACAAATGGGTAGAAATAGCAGTATAAAAGGCATGAACATCCATGGTAGGGGAATAGATATTTAGTAAAAGTAATTTGGTATTATGGATATAAATCACTGCAGCAATCCATCTGCATTCATGGTCTGATTCTTGTTGGATAAGTTGCAGAGACAAGGATTTGTGAATTAAGATGGCAACCCCTATTTTTTTACGAATTGCAGGGGCGAAGAAAACCTGGCCAGCCCAATCATGTTTAAGCTTAAGAGATTCAGTATACAACAAATAGTTCCCTGCAGAAAGACTAAACCTGGGTGCAGAGATTTAAATTGAGTCAGAACTTTCTTCCTTTCTATGCAGTGGTTTAACCCATTCACATTCAAGATAAAAACGTTGAAATCAGTAGTCAAAGTGTGGTGTGAGAGAGAGTAGAAACTGCCATGAGCCTAGTATATCACAGGGTAGAATACTGTACCCAGAAAATCATGAAAATGAAACAAAGAGAGAAGCTCCATGAACAAGGGGGAGGGGGAAAACAAAAGCATACTAAACAAGAGAAAGCAAACAGTGCAAAATTAAGACTCGGTATACGAAAGTTCCCAGGGTAGATGGGAAAAATGGATAGATGGAGGTGGAAAGGCAAGGAAATAGGCTGCTCTTCTGGCAGAAAAGGAAAAACTGAAACAGTTGCCATTATAGAGAAAAGAAAGTAAAAACATTAGAAAGAAGAGTAGAACTGGCTACCACTGCAACTCCTGCAAATATAAAGGCATTTATCAGTATTAAGGAGAAATAGATACAATGTGAAAGTTCAACATAATAACGTGTCTTGTCATGGTACAAAATGCAGAGCTTTGAAAACGATCTAAATGGCAAGTGGGTACCAAACTGCCTAAACAGGGGAACACGAGGCCATTGTCACCATCCTGGAGTTGAAAGGATATGGAGGCGATATAAAGGCCGGGATCCAGTGAACATCAATAAAAGATGAACAACAAGCACAGCTGGGAAAAGAAACAACATACTGGCCAACCAGGGCAGCAAAGAATTTCCTCCCGAAGCTGTGACACTCAGGATGCGAAGAAGAAACAGAACAGATGTGGAATGAGTTAGGTTACAATCAGAGAGGAGAGTCTGAAGATAACCACATAAGCAATCAGCTTTTCTGGGTCCTCATATGTACGGGTGGAATTATTGTGAGTTACCTTCATCCTGGATGGATTTAGCAAGCCATATTGTGCCCCTGCTTCTCTGAGTTGCGATCAAAGGCCCAAGAAGACTCTCCTATGGGTGCCTGTAGTTTTTTCAGGTCTGGAATGAAGGTGAGTCGCATAGAGTCATAGGTATCGGTGACTTAGCTTTTGTAATTGCTAAAGTCGCCAAGACCTATTGGTAACGCAGGACCTTTAGAATTATCAGTTGCGGATGCTTGGCTTGGGGTGTTGGCCTAGACGGAACACGATGTGTGCGTTCAATCTCCAAAGGCAATTCAAATTGGAGGCTCAATTTTGCCGGAATCAGTTGTCTGAGAAAGGGTAGGATTTCCTTATTCTCTATCACTCCGTTGCGCCTATTGCAGGTAGACAAGTCTTTGAATTCCTGCTGGAGGAAGGCTAGTTTCAACGTTGCAACCTGGAGTCCAGCGACAGCCGCTTCACAGGCATCTATCCTACGTTCCAAGGAGTCCAATCGAGGGGGAAGCACAGCGACACTGGCCACCAGATCAGCTAGTTCTAGCTTAATGGCACAGTTAGTTTCAGTGTTGTGGCACAGCATTTCTTTTAACTGCTGCAGCTCGGCGAGAATTGGGTCCGAGGCAGATGGCACTTTCACTGCAGGTGACTTCTCCGGTAAGGGGGGGGGAGGGGGGATCATGTTTGGCTCTTTTTGTCTCCAATGCCAAGTCAAAGACCGCCTCAATCTTTCCGGATTTCTGCATGAATGTGTAACACTGCAGGGGTGCAGTGGAGCGAAAAACAGCAACAATATTTGAATTTTAGTAAGAAGATGAAGGAGGTGAAGAACCATTCAGCCATCTTCCTTGGTGCTCACCAGCACGCCCCCTGAACCTGCCTCTCATATAGAGATTCCCCTCCACCTCCTTAAAATTCTTGTGCATGGGGGTGGGGTGGGGTTATGTTCCTCTACCTCTTGCTCCACACTGGTTGCCCAGAGTAGTCCTCCTGCCAAAATGGGTCTTTGACATCACTGAATTTCAATTACACAACACTGCTTAAAAATTTAAAACCAGATGAAGACAAATATAGAATGGCTGCTGAAATAAAAGTGCACACAAGATGATGAATGCATCCACATAAACTGAATAAACAATTTCTATCAAGAATAAACCAGATTAGGTGAGATTCTTACCAAAGTGTTATAGAAACTGATGTCTCCTTCCAGACCACTCCTTACATGTAAGAACTTCACAATGGGCACTTTAGCTGTTGTAATGGGCAAGATGTTTCGAAGACCTAAAATTAAACATTACACTCAGTGTTCCATATTACAGGTAAAATAAATAAATAAATGGGATCTGAGGAGGCAGGACATAATTCCTACAAGTTCTGTTCTAATGCCCCAATGTGGAATAGAATATATTTTGCTACTCTGGGTTAAAACAAGAAGGCATATGTTGTCCATCAGTTTTAACATGGGCAATACAAAGGGCTTTAATACCTGATGTACTAAGGCAGGGGTGGTCAACTCAGGTTCTTGAGAGCCATGAACAGGCCAGATTTTCAGGATATCCACAATGTATATGCATGAAACAGATTTGCATACAAGGGAGGCAGTGCATGCAAATCTCTCATATGCATATTCATTGTGGATATCCTAAATACATGGCCTGTTTGTGGCTCTCAAGGACCGAAGTTGGCCACCCGTGTACTAAGGTAATGAGATGTATAATATGGAAGTAATAATATGGCAACATTAAAAAGAATACAGTGATAATAAGGCTGGTGCATTGGGCAACTCAATGTTTCCCATGCTGACCAGTCTAATGTAAAAGAGCCAGTTATTTATTTATTTAACAGTTTTATATACCGAAGTTCTAGCAACAAAGTTACTAATCAATTCGGTTTACATTGTAACAATAAAATTGACAGAATGTAGAATAATGTCTTACAGAGAACAGGGAAAATTTAACTTGGAAAAATAAAATAAAATAACTTAATGAGAACAATAAATAACTTCAACGGAGCAAGGAGAGTACAATTTAAATAACAAAATAATTTAGGAGAATATATGTTCGGAATTGAATGAGTCGGGCCTGAGGTCGAATATTGAAAAGTTCAGAATAGTTATTGGGATTAGGAGAATGCTTGATTAAACAACCAAGTCTTGAGTCTCTTTTTAAAGGTGGGAGTCGATTGTTCCAATCTCAGGTCAGGAGGGAGAGAGTTCCAGAGTTTAGGTCCAGCGGTGGAAAGAGCTCTTTTACTACGAGAAGTTTTGAGCGGATGGGCCTTAAGCGTGCCTCTCTGGGCTAGCCTCGTTGGACGGGAAGAGGTGTGAAGTTGTAAAGGGATGGTGAGTTCAATTGGAGAAGAGTTTTTGATGACTTTGTGGATTATTGTTATGGTTTTATAGAAGATTCTCTGATTGATGGGGAGCCAGTGAAGGTTCTTTAAGATGGGTGTAATATGTTCCCTTTTGTTGGATTTGGTTAGAATCCTCGCAGTGGCATTTGTAATAATTGTAGAGGTTTCAAAGTGTTAGCGGGTAGACCAAGCAGTAAAGAGTTACAATAATCTATTTTCGAGAATATTATTGTTTGTAGAACATATCTGAAGTCATGGAAATATAATAGGGGTCTTAGTCTCTTTAATAATTGAAGTTTATTATGTTAGTATGAGGAAAACTACCCATTACCAACCTAAAATAAAAGATGAGTCTCCAGTACCATGCCCTTCCTCCTAGCACTCCCCAAAGTATTATAAAAATGTTTACCAGCTGGAGGAATCCAGTTTTCCTCATGCTTGCAGCAGTAACAAATTTAAAATGGTGCCACTGACACACTGACCCATATGTGCTTAGGCATACAACAGTTAGTGTGTCGGTGGCACCAGTTTGAATTTTCACCATTGTAGGCAGAAGGGAAATACTGACTATTTCTATGGAAATTTGACAGTGGGAGGAGATAGGTAGAGTTTGTGGGGGGTGGGTTTGAAGGGCCCAGAGACCCATTTTTGCACTTTGGGAGAAGAAAATTACTTCTTACCTGCTAATTTTCGTTCCTGTAGTACCATGGATCAGTCCAGACGGTGGGTTATGTCCCCTGTCCAGCAGATGGAGTCAGAACAAAACTTCTGAGGGTGCTGCCCTATAAGCCAGTGCACCCTCAGTATCCGCTCAGTATATAGAATATCAAAGCCAAAGCCAGATAAAAGTTGATAATGATGATGAATCAAGCTACATAAACCCACTGAGTATGGGTAAAACACAAACTGTTATCAAAAAACTGAAAACTGTTATCGAACCAACTTGCAAAAAGAACTGTGGAGCGAAGCCCCTGAACATACAGGTGAAACAGCAGCTGAATTGAAAAAACAGAGACAGGAGTTAGTTTGAGCAGTAAACCCACAATTTTCTGAGGGAGGGCGTATGGACTGATCCATGGTACTACAGGAACGAAAATTAGCAGGTAAGAAGTAACTTTTCCCTGTACGTACCAGGATCAGTCCAGACGGTGGGATGTACCCAAGTGTCCCTAAAGAGGGTGGGCCCCTAAGAGCCCTGCTCGAACTACACTGTCCCCAAAGTAGCTGGAGGACGGCGACTGGAGCTGTAGTCGGTAGTGCTGAACGAAAGTATGCAGAGACTTCCAGGTCACTGCTCGACAGATCTCCTGAACAGAAACAGATTGACTTTCCGCCCAGGAAGCAGCCTGAGAACGAAGAGAGTGGGCTTTAACCCCCAGCGGGGGCTCCCTACCCACTCCGATATAAGACGTTACAATGGCCTCCTTGAGCCAGCGAGCGATGGTTGTCTTTGTGGCCTTATGACCTTTCCGTGGCCCTGACCAGAGGACAAAAAGATGATCGGAAAGATGAAATTCATTGGTGACCTCCAGGTAGCGAAACAGTGTGTGCTTGACATCAAGCCTTCGAAGATCCCGTGAGTCCTCCGTAGAGAAGGAGGGCAACTCTACCGTCTGATTCAAGTGAAAGGCCGAGACCACCTTAGGAAGAAATGAAGGCACTGTGCATAACGACACACCAGAGTCAGTGAAACAGAGGTAGGGTTCTCTGCATTATAACGCTTGTAGCTCTGAAACTCGACGTGCAGAGCAGATGGCCACGAGGAATATCGTTTTGAGAGTGAGATCCTTGAGGGTAGAGGAACGCAGAGGTTCAAAGGGAGGTCCTGCCAGAGAGCAAAGGACCAAATTGAGGCGCCAAGAGGGACAAGGAGCCTGGACTGGAGGCCTCAAGTGCTTAACTCCTCGAAGGAAACGAACTATATCAGGGTGAAAGGACAAAGACCTGTGCTCCTGTAAGCAAACCAAGGACCCTAGGGCCGCAACTTGAACCCGTATGGAATTGTAGGCTAGTCCTTTGTCCACTCCGTCCTGAAGAAACTGGAGGATCTGAGACACAGAAGCCCCCCTCGGGTGTGTAGAGTGTGAAATGCACCAGGACTCAAAGACGTGCCAGACGCGCACATAAGCGATGGAGGTGGGATGTTTTTCTAGCTTTAAGGAGGGTCGCGACTACAGGACCCGGGTACCCCCGGCGTTGGAGGCATTGCCTTTCAAAAGCCATGCCGCAAGACAGAAGCGTTCTGCCTGGTCGAAAAATACTGGGCCTTTGTGCAGGAGTCGCGGCAGGTGCCCCAGGTGGAGCGGTCCGTCCACTGCTAAGTTGATCAGGTCCGCGAACCACGGCCGGCGCGGCCACTCCGGCACTACTAGGATGACCGGACCCTGGTGCCTCTATTCTTCGGAGGACCTTGCCCACTAGTGGCCAGGGCGGGAATACATAGAGCAGGAGATGAGGGGGCCAAGGGAGGACCAGCGCGTCCACTTTTTCTGCACTGTGGGCCCGTCTGCGACTGAAGAATCTGGATGCCTTGGCGTTTTGAGCGGTGGCCATGAGATCTAGGTGGGGGGTCCCCCAGCGCTGAATGAGAAGCCGCATTGCCTCCTCGGAGAGCTCCCACTCTCCTGGGTCCAAGCGTTGTCGACTCAGGAAGTCTGCCTGGATATTGTCCACCCCCGCAATGTGTGAGGCTGCCAGATGAGAGAGATGTCTCTCCGCCCAAGACATCAGAATGTCTGTTTCCAGGGAGACTTGTTGGCTCCTTGTGCCCTCTTGACAGTTGATGTACGCCACAGTGGTCGCGTTGTTGGACAGTATCCTGACCGCTCGATGCTGGACGAGCGGGAGAAATTGCTCCAGTGCCAGACGCGCTGCCCTTGTTTCCAGCCGATTGATGGGCCACATGGCCTGTTCCTGTGTCCATAGCTGATCTTGACTGGCAGACTGCCCCCCAGCCGGTTAGGCTGGCATCCGTGGTAATCACCACCCAGTCCGGAACCTCCAGGGGCATTCCCTGAGCCAGATGGAGCGGGTCCAGCCACCACAGGAAGCTGTCCCTGGTGCACTGGGGGAGCGGGAGGACAAGCTGATAGTCCTAAGACACCGGTTTCCAGCGAGAGAGTAGTGCCCTCTGTAAGGGGCGTAGGTGTGTGAAAGCCCAGGGTACGAGATCGATGGTGGACGCCATGGATCCGAGGAGCTGCAGGTAGTCCCAGGCCGTGTGGCTGGTAGAGCAGAGAAGTGATGTACTTGTTCTCAAATTGATTGCGCCCGGTCCGGCCGCAGGTAAACCTTGCCCTTTGCCGTGTCGAAGCGCGTCCCCAAGAAATCCAAGACCTGCGATAGGAGGAGGGTGCTCTTGGAGAAGTTGATGACCCAACCCAAGGATTGGAGAAGTTGCACCACTTGAGAGCCCGCTGCATGTTCCTGTGCGAGAGTCTTGGCACGAATGAGCCAATCGTCCAGATACGGGTGAACCAGAATGCCCTCTCGTCTGAGGGCTGCCGCTACCACCACCATTACCTTGGAAAACGTTCGGGGAGCGGTCGAAAGACCGAACGGGAGCGCTTGAAATTGAAAATGCTGCCCCAGGATCTTGAATCGAAGGAACCGCTGATGCTCCTGGAGAATGGGTATGTGTAGGTAAGCTTCCGTCAGGTCTAGCAACGCAAGGAATTCCCCTCTGTGGACTGCCGCTATCACGGACCGTAAAGTCTGCATCCGGAAGTGGAGAACTTTGAGGGACTTGTTGACCACCTTGAGATCCAGAATCGGTCGAAAGGAGCCGTCCTTTTTGGGGACCACAAAATAGATTGAATAGTGGCCGGAGCCCACCTCCTGTGGGGGTACTGGAATAATGGCCCCAAGGTCTAGGAGTCTGTCGAGGGTCTGGCAGACCACGAGCTGCTTGTGCGGAGATCCGCAGGGGGAGAAAAGGAACCTGTCTCTCGGGGGTCTTACAAATTCCAATGCGTAGCCTCGCCTTAAAATGTCCAAAATCCACTGATCCGAGGTGATGTGGGCCCACTCCTCGTAGAAGAGCGAGATGCACCCCCCGATCCTGGGGGTCGAGGAGTGGGACCCTCTGGCATCATTGAGCGGACTTGTTGGCAGCCCCGTGGGCCACCCCGTCCCTGGCCGGTCTGCGGCCTCGAAAGGACCGAGTCCACGACTGAGACCCGGCGGAGGGAGTTCGGGGTGTCATCTGCCTAGTGGCACGGGATCTACGCTGTGTCCAGAAGCGGCATCTGAAGGGATTAAAGGACCTGGAGCCGGAAGATCTGGGTCTCTCCTCAGGAAGTCGGTGTACCGCATTTTCCCCCAGAAGCTTGATGATCTGGTCTAGATCCTCCCCGAAGAGAAACTCGCCCTTAAACGGCAGAGATCCCAATCGCGCCTTAAATGATGAGTCCGCTGACCAGTTTCGAAACCACAGAAGACGTTGTGCCGAGACCACTGAGATCATTGATCTAGCCAGTACTCTCACCAGGTCGTAAAGGGCATCAGCTCCGTAGGCGACCACTGCTTCTAGGCAGTCTGCCTGAGAGGCTTCCTCAGGTGGTAGAGTCTGCGAAGTCAACAATTGCTGCACCCAGCGAAGGCCCGCCCCCTGTGCAAGGGAAGAGCAGATGGCTGCCCAAATCCCGAGGGCGGAGACCTCAAATACCCTCTTGAGGTAGACCTCCAGCTTCCGGTCCTGCAGGTCTCGCAGCACCATGCCCCCAGTTACCGGAATGGTTGTACGCTTCATGACCGCCGAAACTGTGGAGTCCACTGTCGGGACCTTGAGGAGGTCCAGTAATTCCTCAGGGAGGGGGTAGAGTTTGTCCATCATCCTGCTGACTTTCAAGGAAGATTCGAGTGCATCCCATTCCCTGGCTATCAGTTGCATAAAGGTGGGATGGGTAGGAAAGGCTCTAGCTAAGGGGCGAAGGCCCGCCAGGACTGGATCCCCCTTCTTCCCTGAAGCAGAGGGTCCTGGCACTTCTTGGGGCGCGTCGATGTCCAGCTCCTGAAGGATATGGGGAATGAGGTCATCTAACTCTTCCCTTTGAAAAATGTGCAAAACTCTGGGGTTGTCACCTTCCAGCTGGGCCGCCAGAAGTGGATCATCCAGATCCTGCAGTGGATCCGCGAGAGCTGGATCGGAAGCTGAAGAAACTCCCGCTAGCGGGGGGTGCGACTGTCCTACCCGGGAAGCCCCCGCCGATGATCCTGACGTCCCGGTCCCAGGGGTATCCACCACCCTAGGGACCTTAAGCGGCGGAGGTGCTAACGCTGGGTCTAGAGCATGGCTCATGCTTGCCATGTATGCGTTGTGCATTAAAACCACAAACTCTGTGGTAAAATGGGAAGGCCCCGAGGGGGGCAATGCAGGAGGGTCCCCAGGCTGCCACCCGGGGACCAAGGGCTGTACCGGGGTAAGAATCGGTGTATTGTCCCGGAGATCCTCCATCTCCTCTCCCTCCGGTACTGCACACGCTGCCTCCAAAGCCAAAATGTCCGCCGTTCCCGCCATAGACGGGATAGGGGCCGACCCAGCAAGATGCAGGCGTGCCGCGTCACGCGAAGAAGGCCGTCTTGTCGGCAGCGAGGTGCCCTCCCCACCAGGGAGGCACCCAGAACACACCCCCTCGCGGGAGAGCCGGGACCCCGGCTCCCCGCAGGCAGAGCAACGCTGAGATCGCGGCATAATGGCCGCAATTGAAGCAACAAAAAGGAAGGGGGCCGCGAGGGAACCGGTGCCGCGGGCAGCAGGAAAATGCGTCTACTGTGCCCCGGCCCTACTGCCGAGCAACTTGCTCTCCTCAGTGGACGGCCCCGAGGAATGCGCATCTCGGGGCCGCGGGCCGAATCGCGGCAAGGGGGGGGGAGGGGCTGAACCCACCAGCGATCACCCTCAAGAAAAGCAGGTCCACCAAACCTAAAAGAAATAAAAAATTCCCAAGAACTTACCCCAGAAGTCACTCACAGTGAGAAAGAAGTAGAGGAAAACAGGCAAACCCCAAGCGCAGAGCTGATTGCAAGTTCTGAAGGGCAGTGCTTGAGAAATAAACCAAAGTGACTTTTTTTTTTAAACAAACTTGATTCACCAACAAAGAGGAAAATAAGGTAGAAACAGGGAAAGAAGAACCAAATTCTAAAATCCCAGGGGAGCTGGAGCTCCACAGCTCCTATCTGCTGGAGTCAGAAGAATACTGAGAGGATACTGAGGGTGCACTGGCTTATAGGGCAGCACCCTCAGAAGTTTTGTTCTGACTCCATCTGCTGGACGGGGGACATAACCCACCGTCTGGACTGATCCTGGTATGTACAGGGAATGAGGGTTTCAGAGAATGGATGCCCATCTTTGTACTTTAGTGGCAGGAAAGAAGTGGGTAAGAAGGTTCAAGGCCTAGAGGCTTTTCTTTGCACTTTAGGGGGTGGAGATTGAAGGCCCTGGAGAACCATCTTTATACTTTGGGGGAAGGAGGTCTTGGAGGCCCACATAAAGCTAAGTTAAGGAATGGCCTAATGTTTAGCAATGGGCTGAGAACTGGGGGGGGGGGGGGGGGGGGGGGGGGGACGGCACACGGACGGGATCATATTCAGTTAGTGGACAAGTTAATCAGCTAAAGTTAGCTAGAAAAGTTACCCTGCTACATATAGCCAGATAATTTAAAACCCTAACAGGCTATGCTTGAACATAGCCGGTTAGGTTTTTAAGTTATCCAGGCTTGGGTGGCAGGCTAACCTGTCATTTACCCAGATATCTTCAAAACATATCTAGGTAAGCAGCAATCCTGTAAAATAATAATAATTAAAAAAAAAAAAAAAAAAGCCGCACCTTAGGCCTTCAGACCCAATCGCACTCCACCACAACTAATAAACTCCCCAGCAGGCTAGGAGCCTCCTCAAATGTCACTAGATTAAAAAAAAATGTCATTGATAAGTTCTGGCTCTCCAGCCCTCTCCCTCTCTGGTAAATATTTTATAAACTAGTACTTCTTCAGCACTCCCCTTCCCAGCCCTGTACCTTTAAACAGGCCCTTATGCAACCCGGGATCACAATCTGCAGCGATCCTGGGTGCTTCCAGTGTAGCTGTTAGCAAATGTGCTGGAAGCGTAAGATTTTGGCATAGCTGTTCATGTACTCTCCCCAGCTTTGGTCTAACTCCTCCATTTATCCCATCCTATCTCTCTGTCTGTTATCCCAATTGTCCTTCCCAGTCCTCAGTTTCTCTTTTCACCTCTTGCTTATTTACTATCTTTTCAATACCCATTCTCACATCATCACAAGCCGTTTCATCCACCTGTCATTCACTTTCATCAGCCTCTTCCCACCATTCAGTTTTCCCCATCTCTCACTCTCTATTCATAACCCTACTCACCCAATTGCCATGTCCCTGTTATTCACCTACCAACAAACTTTGGGTCCCTGCTCTCCCTAGCCCCGCATCCAATCTTTCCATCCTGAATTTCCACTCTACCTCCCAAGTCCCCGAGTTCCCACTCTGTCAAATTCTCACTCAATCTTCCAGTCCTCGCTCAAAACCCCAACCTAATGCCTGAATCTCTGGTGTTCCCTCCCCTCCAATTCTGACAAAATCTCTAAGTCCTTGCAGGGCCCAACTCAGCCCTTGTATAATCTGCTACTCCAGCCACTGATGTCTCTCCCTTTTCACGTGTGTCAGTCTCACATCAGATGTTTGAACCACGTAGTGCACTGTGTATTTCATCTACTGAGTGCTGAGCAGTTCAAATAGTTGATTTGAAATTGTGAACCATCTGGGAGGGGCAGCTGAGGCAGTGGATTACAGAAGAAACTGGTTGCTGGATTTTTCCAAATATGGAGAATTTTCAGATAATAGCAATCTAGGATAAAATGGTACTCTACTGTATTCTTTTTTTGAGGCACTGAGTTTGGTTGTAAAATGTTATTACTACTTTGAAAAATAAATTCTAATTATACAACCATTACAGAAGAAAAAATAGAAAAACATATTTAAGAGATAAAAAAAGCAAGGGAATTCTTTAACTTTTCCATTTTTTAATTTGAATTGCTTTCTCCTCTACCACCTCCGAGGACAACTACTTGGGTGATTTAGAGGCTCCTTGCTGGCCGAGAGCTTGGAAGAAAGTCAGCAAACTATAAGGCTGAGCTCCTCAGTATCTCTGCCTGGGCAGTGAGGGACTTCTAAAAAAGCAACTATTTTCCTTTTCTCTTCTAATCTTGGGATGCTGCAAAATGCCAGTCTGACTCTCTTCTCTAGTTCTGCATTTGGCTTGCAATATACATCACTAAAGAATTTTAGAAAACAAAACTGTTTACCTGTAATAGTTTTCTGATAACAGCAATGGAACAAGCCACAGGGATGGATCACAAGACTGAGTCATGTGTCCTATTCATGTGATTTGTTAAATTTGTTTGTCATCAGAGAAAATATTTTAGAATGAAGCAGGACAATATTATATTGAACCAAATCCTCTCCCAGAATACATCATATTACAATGAGAAATCAATTTGCCTCAATGATAGAAAAGAGCTAAAAGATACCCATGTGTTTCTTTAGGTCTCTTCCTAATTCTTCAATAGTTTTTATGCAATCCAAACCCTGCAACATAAAAAACTTTCATCAACAGTAGTTAATATAATTTATAAAGCTTTCCATGTTACATTATTGTAAGTCTGTAATCATTACTTTCTAAAAAGGTCTTACTCTGTAATTTCAGAGACAGAGATCAAATTTCTTTTACTACAGACTATCAATGATTTAGGCTGCATAGCTCCCAAACCAGAAAAAAGAGTTACTTACCTGTAATTGGTATTCTCTGTGGACAGCAAAATTAAGAGTCATTCATGCAGGTGACGTCACCACATGGCAATCAGTATAGAGGGTGATCAGATATTGGCTGGAAATGTCTAAAACAGGAGTGACCAACTCTGGTCCTTGAGAATCACAAACAGGTTTGGATTTCAGGATTTCTTAATGAATATGCGTAAGATAGCAGTGCATACAAATGTATCTCATGCATATTCATTGTGGATATCCTGAAAAACTAGCCTGATTGTGGCTCTCAAGGATAGGAGCTGGTCACCTTGTGTTATGGGAGCGCTGAGGGAGCGGTCCCACTCGAGGGGATTGTGTGCTCTTGAGCCTCGGCACAGTCCTAGACAAATCCAAGAAGCACCGAGGGTAGGCGAGGCATGTCCCAGCATGGGTGGAAGCTGACAGTCCAACCTTCTGCAAGACCTGCATGCTTCTGGAACCAACAATCATGATGTTGGTAATGAACAGTCCTCCGACTGTTCCCAGCCCTTTCGGACCTGCCGCTGGAATGGCAAGCAGCAGCAGGCCGGACTCCAGATGAGGGCAGACAAAGGCTCAGGACAAGGCACTGGAAACGAAGACACAGGAACAAGGCACTGAAGACAAGGACTCAAATGAGGCAAGGTTCAAGGTATTCAAGGAATTCAGGCAAGGATTCAGAAGCAAGCGAAGTACTGGGTTGAGCCCTACCACGCAGCGCACCCTACACAGCCACTATTCATGGGCTGGTCGTGGCCCACGCTTGAATGCGAAGCAGGCTCCAGACGAGATGTGGAATAGCTGAAGCTGGAACATGGCGAAGATACTGTAGAAGCCTGTACCAAGGCATGCCCTACACAGGCCATCCTAGGCTAGTCGCGGACCACGCGGGAATGGCACAGGTTCAGTCAGAGTCTTAGGCATGGACGGAGCAGCCACAAGAACATCCGAAGGCTGAGATGAGATTCAGGGTAAGGGACCAAGATGAGACTTGGCTTCAGGCAAAGATGACCCTCCGGAGGCTTGCGCTGCCGATAAGAAGGTAGGCTAGTGCCAGAACATGGCATGCCAGAAGAAGTGACTACCAGGAACCAAGGGTTCAGGACATCAGGAACGAAACTGGAACATGAACATCGGGAACAGGTAACACATGACATGGAGCTCAAACGAAGAACATGGACCTGACAGAGCGCTGGAAGGCAAGACTACCAGGAGCAGGAAACTCCGATGCAAGGCAAGGCAGAACTGAAAGTGAATTTGGTCTCTCAGTCCTCAGAAATAATTTTAAATCTTAGATGATGGAACTTCTCCTACAATTGTCATGGATTGTTTTACGGAAGGGGACACACAAACACAATCCCATGTTTGAGAGTCTCCATTGTGTGATTGTTTATCCTGCTTGTCCATGAAGTAGCAGAAAACAGGCAACTCCCTGGGAGGAGTTCCGATGGGCCATACCTGGCTGGCCCTATAAGTATAGAGAGAAGCTGCGGGCCGACCCCTTAGAGAGAAAGGCGGGGCCCAAACCAGAAAGTCCAAGCTGAGACTGGAGCAGGCCTCAGGCAGGCCCTGATGACATCAAAGGCCAGTTCAGTTGAGGCCCTGGCTTTGGAACGGCCTCCAGAGAAAGGTGAGAGGCCTCCCATGGCTCCAGCTATGGGAGGAATCGTAACACCTTGGTCTAGAATGTTTTGTACACATGCAGTAGCGCTGCATCAAGAAGCGCTCGGCTAAGCTCCCTCAGTCTATAAAAATTCTTACAGAAAGAATAAAGGTGATAGAACTCTATGGAGAGGTGGGAGGGTATGTGCAACTGATAATCCTGCTGTCCACAGAGAACACCAGTTATAGGTAAGCAACTCTGTCTACTTCATGGACAAGCAGGATAAACAATCACACATGGAGACTCTCAAACATGGGATTGTGTTCGTGTGCCCCCTTCTGTAAAACAATCCATGACAACTGTAGGAGAAGTTCCATCATCTAAGATTTAAAAATATTTCTGAGGCCTGAGAGACCAAATTTACTGTCCTGATGGGAGTCAGTCTCTAGGCAATAATGAGATGAAAATGTATGGACTTAACTCCATGTTGCCACCATACAGATCTCATGGATGGTAGCAGATCCTACAAAAGTCATGGAAGCAATCATTGCTCTGATTTGGAGCACATGTATCTGAGATTCAAGAGAAAACATCCGCTTTGTCATAACATATAGCTATGGATTCAGAAATCCTATTTGTAATTATTCTCTTGCTCACTGGTCTCTGGTCTATTCGGATCAAGGCACTCAAAACGTTGGGTAGAGGATTTAATGGTTTTTGTCCTATCTAGGTAAAAGGACAGTTTTCTATAGTCTTGTTTATAAAGAGTTATCTCTGCCTGTCTGGAGTGTGGTGGAACAAAAGAAGTGGGTAAAATGATCTCCTGATTCAGATAAAGCAGGAAACGACCAATGGCAAAAACTAAGGATGTGTGCATAGGAATACCGTTTGAGAATATTCTAGAAAGGTGGGTAGGTGATTAATATCTGGAGCTCACCTACCCTCCCTGCAGAGATAACAAAAATAAGGAATGTCACCTTTAGGGTAAGGTGATTCATGGAAAACCTGTGCATTAGTTCAAAGGGATCTTCCATTAATTATGTTAGTACTGTTGAAGCACCACAGTACCACTAGTGTCCTTAAGGGAGGCTTCAAATGAAGTAACTCCTTCAGAAAGTAAGCGATTAAGGGATGGTTAGGGATCAGTTTTCTCGCATTCTGTCATTGCAGGCAGGCAATACACTCAAATACTCTCTGACTCAATTAGTCTTTATTCTTGCTTTTGAAAAGTGCAGCAGATAGTTGAGTATCTTTGGAACTGTATAAGAGAAGGGTGATAACCCCTTCTCTGTATATCATGAAGTAAATGTTGCCGATTTGGAAGGGTAGATTCTTTAGTGATCTGCTTCTTAATCATTAGAAGTACCCTTCTGACTTATCAAGATCAGTCAAATAAACAAACTATGGAGTTTTTAACATCCATGCTGTTAGTGCTAAGTTTGCTATGTTTGCTAAGAGACCAGATACAGTGTTGGGGTGGAGCTGGATTGGTTTTTGAGCTAATTGAAAGAGGAGGGGGAACCAGATCTGACTTAGTAGGGATCTATAACTATAATGTTCACCTACCCTCTGCTTTTAACTTCTTATTGTCTTTGCTATGAGTGGAATTGGTGGATACGCGCGCATATAGTAGATTCTGTGTCTAATTTATGAAGAAGTATCTCATGCTATACATTTAGCCAAATCCCTTCTGGAGCAGAATTTTTCTTGTCATCTTGTGTCACAAACAAGACCATCTATGGAACTCCCCATTGTTGAAATATGTATTTGCCTATCTGGGGATTTAGGGATCATTTGTGAGTTAAATATCCTGATAGTTTCCAAGCAGAGAGGGTACAAGTCCATTGACTGTCTATCTGGAAAAAGCCCTATTTTATTCCTCAGAATGTGCTGGAATGCTATCAGAGCCAGTCTTATGGCTCTTAGCTCCAGCAGGTTTTTGCTGAGCTTAGTCTCATATGCACACAATAGCCCGTGTGTGTACAATCCTTGAGTATGTGCTTCCCACCCCATGAAGGATGCACTGATGAGGTGGGCAAGTTGAATTATTGATCTGCTTTTTAGTTTATCCTTGATTAGCCACCATTTAAACAACCTCTTGAGTTCACTGATTACTTCTATGGCATGGTAAAAGCTCTGGTAGTATTGGATCCACCAACGAGATAGGGACCACTGAGACTGTCTCATATGGAATATGGTGAGGGGGAGAAAATGGGCTGTTGAAGGCATGTGCCTTGGCATCATTATAATAACTCTTGCTGCACCACCGACGTGTGTCCATCTGCTTGCAAGGCAGGGTCATCTCAGCTTTATGGTGTCGAAAAAAGCTCCTATGAATTTTAGCTGGCGAGTTGGAAATTTGTGTGAATTTTTACAGTTTATAACAAACTTTAGAGTCTCTAGAAGGTAACTAGTATGACTCAGGCTTCTTTGATCAATGGCTCTGTGTTGTTCTTGATGAAGCAATCACTTAGGTAGGGAAAAAAATCAATTCCATAGGCCATCATTACTGCTAGGCACTTGGTAAAAATACTTGGAGTTGCAGTAAGGCCAAAGGGGAGGACTCTGTATGGGAAATGATAATCTTCACTGAAAAATGCAGGAACTTCCTGTACTCGAAATGAATGGAGATATGGGTACATGCATTTTCAGATCCTGAGTACATAACTAGTCTCTCTTCTCCAGAAAGGGAAAGATCATGGGCAGGGTGACCATCTTGAATTTTTCTCTGCGTATGAACCTGTTCATGGTCCTGAGATCTAGGATAGGGCAAAGATCCCCCGATTTCTTCGGAATCAGAAAGCATCTGGAGCATAAACTTATTCATACTTGCCTTGGGATACCTTTTCTTAGCCCTCACGTTCAATAAAATGGATATTTCCCCCACTATGGCCCCCTGTTCCTGTTGGAATGTTCTCAGAGAAGGCCTGTTTGGGGAAAGCCTTCTGAATTCATCTTGTAGCCCTGTTTTACTATGCAAAGGACTCATGCTACGGAAGTTATCTGTGTCCTCACATGGGCAAAGAGGAACTAACTGCTGCCCACTGGATCTGTTACTTGAGCAGGGGCTCTAGTTGTGCTCACCATAGGGAATCAAAAAGATGTTTTAGGCTGTATGTTTAGGTCCAGCTTCTCTGGTTCACGATCATATTGCCTTTATTTCTGTTTGTGATTTGGCTTAGCCCTATAGGGCATTGTGCATCTTTTTCATTGGTAAAAAGGCTATCCTCTTTGATAAATGGGTTGGAATCTTTTTGTACGTTGCTGCTGCTACTCCGGACTCACTGGGGCGGATTTTAAAAGCCCTGCTCGCGTAAATCCGCCCGGATTTACGCGAGCAGGCCTTGCGCGCCGGTGCGCCTATGTTCCATAGGCCTACCGGCGCGCGCAGAGCCCCGGGACTCGCGTAAGTCCCGGGGTTTTTCGAGGGGGGTGTGTCGGGGGCGTGTCAGATCGGTGTGGCATTTTGGGGGCGGGATGCGGCGTTTCGGGGGCGGGCCCGGGGGCGTGGTTTCGGCCTGGGGCGGTCCGGGGGCGTGGCTGCGCCCTCCGTAACCGCCCCCAGGTTGCGTCTCGGCGCGCTAGCGGCCGACTGGCGCACGGGGATTTACTTCTCCCTCCGGGAGGCGTAAATCCCCCGACAAAGGTAGGGGGGGGGGGGTCTAGATAGGGCCGGGGGGGGGGGGTGGGTTAGATAGAGGAAGGGAGGGGAAGGTGAGGGAACGGCAGCAGGCTGCGCGGCTCGGCGCGGCTCGGCTACACGAAATCGGCAGCCTTGCGCGCGCCGATCCAGGATTTTAGCGGCTACGCGCGTATCTACTAAAATCCAGCGTACTTTTGTTTGCGCCTGATGTGCCAACAAAAGTACGCGAAGGCACGCTTTTTGAAAATCTACCCCACTGTGCATAGAGCTTATGATAAAGTACAGTGGTTCTTAAGATCACTGCTTCTTTAACTTTACTGCCAAACAGGTTGTTATCCAGGCAAAGCACATTTATTTATTTTCAGCAATTTCTATTTTGCTCATTCCCAGACACCAGTTTTGGGTGGTTTACAAATAAATATACATAGAACCACCCATATATTGACCAGTCTACCATGGACATCCTATCTTATGCCTGAGTCTTTAAGCCAGGCCATTCTGAATGCTTTAATGGCTATTGTAGAGCCCATGTAAAAGTGTCAAAAATGTTATATGTTGTCTTCACATGGTGTTTATCATACTTCATGTCTTCTGAAATGGAAGTTAAGATGTCGTGAGCCTTAGAATTTGGAAGGTGGTCCAAAATACCCTGGATTTTCTCTAATAAGTGTGCAAATTCTAAATCATGAGAAGTTGGTAGGATGAAATCCTGGCCGAGAGCAGAGTGGAATGGAATATCCACTCGGCAAATGATTGCAATAAATATTGCTCTTTGTCAAAAGTGATTGAAGCAAGGTTTCCCTTTTATATTTTGTTTTTCTTTAGTTCAGCCTCTAACAACAATTTATGAAATAAATGATGTGGGAGCTGAGTGCTAACAAAATCTGATATAGCTTTAACTTTATACTAGATCAATTTTTTTAGGATCTGCTGGGTATTTTTAACCCAGACTGACTCACTGTCAGAGATAGAATGCTGGACTCGATGGACTTCAGACCCATCATGGCATTAATTTACTAGTGTTTAATTGCTTTGTTAGAGGGAATACCATAAGAAGTATTTCCAGGTTATTGCAGTGTATGTAGGTCTCTTAAAATCTGCTCAACTAGGACTGCGACTGTATTCCTTGAGACATTACAGTATTGCAAAACATCATGCACTGTTGCTCTGGGCTCTGCAGCCTCATGAAACTCACAGCCATTTGGTTAACAAAGAAAGCGAAAGACAAATCCTCCAATATTGAAGTATTTTTAGCAGAAGGTAAGTTTTCAGCAACCCAATCTCAGACCTCTCATGCTCCGATACATCAGAATCAAGGTTAGACTCTGCGTCCCATGGGATCTCTTAGTCTGATAGTCAATATTCCCTGTACGTACCCAGATCAGTCCAGACTCCTGGGTTTTGCCTTCCTTCCAGCAGATGGAGACAGAGAAAGCTTTGCTGACACAGGAATATAACCTAGTGTGCCACCTGCAGTCACTCAGTATTTCTCTGTCTCCAGCAGATGGTGGCAGTGCAAAACCTGCAGTCTGAGTAGTAGTTTAAAAAAAAAAATTAGGTAAAGTTTAAGAGTGAAGAGTACCTCCCAGAAGGCTGGCAGGTCCTAGTGCTTTCAAAATTACCTCCATTTTTCAGTTTTCCCCTCTTATACCGCTATAATGTAGAAAATGGCACTTATCTTGTTTTTGTTAGGATTTAATAATTTATTAACTTGTTTTATTGTATTCTTATTTTATTATAAGATGTGTAATTTTTAATTATGTAATTTTTTTTTTATTTTTATGACTTGTATCTTTTGTACACCGTTTTGACGAAACCTTGTTTGGAAAAGCGGTATAGAAACATTTTTAAATAAATAAATAAATAAATAAATAAATAGTGGGGCCATCCTTTCTGATCTTGAGGTGGACAAGCAGGGGGTTGGGAACCCTTTTTGGCTCAGTCCTTTTTGCTGATGGGGTGGACAACTGGTGGTGCCAGTTCCCTCCCCCCCTCAGGAAGATGCCCGGAGCCTGCTGCTTCGCTTCAGGAAAGTGGTCTGTTCAGTTTTCGTTTTTTAAGTTTTGAGTTAAAAAAACCCTAGTTTTCCTTCTCATTAATTATTCCATGGGGGTGTTTGGTTCACATGGCGGGGTAAGGTGCAGATGGCCCAGCAAGGCATTTTTTGTTTTTTATCTCAGCATCCTCTCAGTGGTGGTGCAGGTGCAGGATGGGAGCCATGCCTTGTGGCAGCTGCTGGGTAGTGTGTGGGGTGGCGCATGTGTAGCTCGATGAGACCGGCCTTTGTCCCACTGCCTCTCTGCGGGAAAGGGCAGCACAGGAATGGCGGGGATAGCATTGGGGAGGCATCAGGTCACCGCAGGGATCGTGGGTGAGGCAGATTCTGCAGCCGACCCTGTCCTGGTGTACGTGGGAATGGTGGCTATTTTGAATTCGCTGGCAGCACGCCTGAGGCTGCGTGAGAGGAAAAGTCCACCACTGTCCCCATCTGGCAGGATACCCACGGAGGAACAGGGGGCTTGGGACCCTCTCTCTGGGGTGGATGAGGACCTCCTGGAGGAGGACCCTGAGGATCCAGCAAGTTTTTATCCGGACTTTATACTTCTGCTCCATAAGGTATATCTTGCTAGGAAGGTGGCATGGCGACGTTTTCCCATGCACGAGGGACTGCAGTATCTGCGTCCTTCCAAGCGGCCCAAAAAGGCGTAGGCTAGTGGGGCAACCAGGGTCCTGCAAGTCCTGTGTCAGCCCAAACATTTGGAGGATGCAAGCAAGCCCTCAGGAGAGTCGGAAGTCGGGGAGTATCTGATAGAGGAGCTCTTTGTTAGGAAGCACTAGGAGAGCGGTTCCACTTTCTAGGGGTTTGTGTGTTCTTGGGCCACGGCTTGACCCCAGAGGAACTTCGAAGAGGTGCCGAGGTAGGCGAGGCATGCTTGAGCATGGGCTGGACAGGAATAAGGATGGACTGAAGACAGACGATGGAATCCAGAGTATGGACAAGGCTGGAGCAAAGACAAGGATGACTGAAGATACTGACCCTCCACCGGACCTGCATGCTTCGGAAAGACCAACAATGCCATGGTGGTCTTATGAACAGTCCTCTGACTGTTCCAAGCCCTTTCGGACCTGCTGCTGGGTAATGGCAAGAAGCGGCAGGCCGGACAGAGGTCAGGGCAAACGAAGACCGGAACATGAAGATTCAGATGAAGACGTAGGTACTTGGACGAAGACTCAGGCGAAAACAAAGGTACTTGGACGAAGATAAGGAGTCAGGAGCGAGGTTCTGAAGACAAGGAGTCAGGAGCGGAAGACGGACATCTAGACTGGATCAAGGACAAGACAAGGAGCTCCAACGAAGAACAGGAAACACAGGACCTTGAAGAAGTGATGGAACAGTGAAACTCCTAGAGCGAAGGACAGGAAGATCCCAGGAGCGACTAACTCCTTGTGAAGGCAAAGCTGGAATGAATGCTGGGCCCTTTTGTAGGGCTGAAGAGGACTACACCCGGGGAGGAGCTTGCAAGGCGTCCCCAGCCACGTGGAGGCCCCAGGTTGAATAAGGCAGGCAGCGGGAGCAGCCCTGCAGTGGAGCTGGAGGAAGACAGGCTGCAGGAGCGGCTTCCTGCCGCGAAGACAGCAGCAGGCACCGGCAGGGACGGCCTCCCTGCCGGGAAAGGACCCCGGTAGCAGCAGAGACGGCCTCTCTCCCATCCGAGAACCCTGGAT
This sequence comes from Rhinatrema bivittatum, assembly GCF_901001135.1. Lineage (NCBI taxonomy): Eukaryota > Metazoa > Chordata > Amphibia > Gymnophiona > Rhinatrematidae > Rhinatrema > Rhinatrema bivittatum. Next base: position 564,001,525 of record NC_042615.1, on the reverse strand, counting down.
TCATCACCGGGAGGAGTTGTGGCCCTAGATTCCATATGTTCTGAAGGAGCCACAAGAAGATTCTGATCATGAAGAGGTAGATCCTGTCATGAGGGCTTACGAGGTCCGGTTAAGGCCTTTCCTTTTCATAAGTTGGTAAAGAACCTGGTGTTCTGTAAGTGGAAGACTCCGGACACTGGTCTGAAAGTTAGCAGAGTTATGGACAAGATGTATCCATTGCCAGAGGATAAATTGGTGTTGTTGCAGCTGCCAAAAGTGGATGCCTCAGTGTCAGCTGTTACAAAGAAGTTGTTGTCTGAGTTGCCATCAGATCGAGGTGCGGAACCCCCCACCAATGAGTGAGAAGTCGGAAGGCTGCTTCGGACAATTCCCACTCGCCGGGATCCAGATGCTGGCGGCTGAGAAAGTCTGCCTGCACATTGTCCACCCCGGCTATGTGCGAGGCCGCCAGCCGGACCAGATGGCGCTCTGGCCACGTCATGAGCCGTTCGGTCTCGCAGGCCACCAGCTGGCTTCTGGTTCCCCCCTGGCGGTTGATGTAGGCCACAGTCGTCTTGTTGTCTGACAAAACTTGCACCGCACACTGAGCTACCAAAGGGAGAAAAACGCGCAACGCCAGGCGTACCGCCCTAGTTTCCAATCGATTTATTGACCACGTCGCCTGATAACTTATCCAACGACCCTGAGCAGATTGCGACTGACAAACTGCCCCCCAACCAGTGAGGCTGGTATCTGTCGTGACTATTACCCACTGCGGCTCTTCCAGGTCCATCCCCTGTAACAAGTGGGCCGGGATCAACCACCAACCGAGACTGGACCTGGCTGGTTCCATCAGTGGCAATGGCAGGCGGAACTCCTCCGATTTCGGATCCCACTGAGAAAGCAATGCACGTTGTAATGGTCTCATATGCGCCCATGCCCAAGGAAATGCTTCCAGGGTAGACGCCATGGAACCAAGTACCTGCAAATAATCCCATACTATGGGAAGGGGTAAGGACAGGAGCCGACGGATTTGCGCCTCTAACTTGAGCATTCTCTCCCGAGTAAGGAATACCTTGCCGACTGAGGTATCAAAGCGTGCTCCCAAGAAGTTGAGGACCTGAGATGGTACCAAATGGCTCTTGGCAAAGTTGACCACCCAACCAAGAGACTGGAGCTGGAGCAGAACCTTGCTCACCGCCACCCGACAGAGGCTCTCCGATTTGGCCTGGATGAACCAATCGTCTAGGTAGGGGTGAACCAAGATCCCCTCCCGCCGTAGAGCCGTTGCTATGACCACCATCACCTTGGTGAAGACCCAAGGCGCTGTCGCTAACCCAAACGGGAGTGCTTGGAACTGATAATGCTCCTCCGGACCATGAACCGGAGAAACCGCTGATGGCGCTCGCGGATTCTGATGTGAAGATACGCCTCTGTCAGGTCCAAAGAGACCAAATATTCTCCCGAGTGGATGGCCGCAATGACCGAACGGAGAGTCTCCATGCGAAAGCGGGGAACCCGAAGGGCTTGGTTGACTGTTTTGAGATCCAATATCGGATGGAAGGACCCCTCTTTCTTCAGGACTACAAAATAGATGGAGTATCCACTGGACCTGCGCTCCTCTAGAGGAACTGGAACAATGGCCCCCAGGGATTTCAACCGACCCAGAGTTTGCCCAACTACTTCTTGCTTGGTTCGAGAGCCGGCGAGAGAAATCAGAAAGAGATCCCTTAAGGGGCGGGCAAAATGCAACTTGTAACCGTTTGAGATGATATTGAGGACCCACTGGTCCGACGTGATCCTGACCCACTCCTCGAGAAACAGGGAGAGGCGACCTCCCACCATTGGAACCGGGGAGAGGGTCGGAACACCTTCATTGGGACGGCTTAACTCCGGCGGCTCCTTGAGAGTCTCCATCCCGAAATGGCCTCCGACCACGAAAGGAAGTAGGCCAAGACTGAGCTCTCTGATTTGCTGTCGGACGGGAAAGGCGGGTGGCTGCGACTGCCGAAATCTACGTTGTCCCCGGAAACGGTAACACGCCGCCCCAAAGGGTCTGGAAGACTTGGGCTTGTCTTCATGCAACTTATACACCTTATTCTCCCCAAGAGACTTATTAAGGGTGTCCAGCTCCTCCCCAAACAACAATTTTCCCTTAAAAGGAAGATTGCCCAACTAAGTTTTGGATGAAACGTCCGTGGACCAGTTCTGGAGCCAGAGAAGCCGCCTAGCCGAGATTGCAGTGGCCATGTTGTGCGAAGATGCCCGTAACAGATCATATAATGCATCCGCCGCGTAAGCCACCACGGACTCCATCCTATTCGCCTGATCTGCTTCCTCTGGTGGTAACTCCTGTAGGTGAGCATTTGCTGGACCCACCCAAGGGTCGCTCGCTGCATGAGACTACTGCAGACCGCCGCCCGAACACACAGCGCTGACACCTCAAAGATGTGCTTGAGGAGGACCTCTAGTCGTCTATCCTGCAAGTCTTTAAGAGCAGTCGCTCCCGTGACAGGAATGGTGGTCCGCTTAGTGACCGCGGTAACCGACGCATCCACCTTGGGGATCCTGAGGATATCCAAGGCTTCCTCAGGTAAAGGATAGAGCTTGTCCATTGCCCGTCCCACCTGCAGGGTCGCGTCCGGACATTCCCACTCCCGAGTGACCAACTGCTTAAGCATTGGGTGGAAAGGAAAAGTTTGGGGCAGGGCACGCAGCCCAGAGAGCACTGGCTTCCCCTTAACCGGCTCCGAGCTGGGGATTGGTGCTTTCACTTCCAGCTCCTCCAGAACATGGGGGATCAAGGGATCCAAATCCTCCCGCCGAAACAAGCGAGAAACCCGGGGGTCATCCCCTCTACTGGGGTGGACTCATCAACACCCCCATCTAAATTTTGGAGGAGAGGATCCAGAAAAGATTCCAAGGGAGCAGGGTCCGGTGTCACATCAGGGACTGAAGGGGCATTCAGGGTCATGGCACGTCTTGCGGCTTTCGCGGGAGAGGGCTCTTCATCCTGCTGATGAGCTTCCGCCTCCAAAAAGGCTTTATGCATCAATAAAATAAATTTTGAAGAAAATGTTGTCTGTTCCTTTAAGGGCTCCAATAGGGGAGGGGGAGGAGGAGGAGGTGGAGGAGGGGGGCCCGAGTTCGATGAGGGGACGAGTCCCGGATCGAGCGGTCGGACTGGACTCAAGCTGGGAGGAGAAAGCGGTGAATCCTCTCCCCCAGCAGGCAGATAGGGAACTGACAAAATGGCCACCGTTCTCGCACGCGCCGGTGACGGGGCCGCAAGCGATCGTGGTCGCCGTTCCGCGGCTCACGGTAAAATCGGCCTGAAATCCCCCCCGAATGAGCCCTCCCCTCCGGGAAGGCAGCGAGCGCAAACCCTGTCCCGCGAGAGGCACAGCCCCACCCCTCCCCACATGCTGAGCACAATAGCCCTTGTGGCATCCCGGGGGGCCTCCGGACAGTGCGGTAGGAAACAAAAAATAAGAGGCTTAATTACCCTGCCGACGCGCAGCCTTCCGGAGCTCTGGGGAACTGCAGCACCTGAGGAAAACTCATCTTGGGGCGCCGAGGGGAGGGACCTGCCCACTGGTTAATCCCCCTCCAGAGACGTACGTCCCTCCGAGAACAAGGCTCTCAGAGCTTCCAGCCCCAGCCTTACCTCTACCGCTGCTGAAGTGAGAAACCCTGGCAAAATAAAAACAGAACTGATTCTTATTTTTTTTTTTTTTTTACAATAAACTTGATGTAGCCAAATGTGTTAACAAAAGAAGCCAGAGCCTAAGAACTCTGGAGAGAATGTAAATAAATTTAAAGAAATATGAAGGATCAGGACTGCAGGTTGTGTCGAACTCCTCCTGCTGAGAGTCACAGAAAATACTGAGGGATTGCAGGTGGCACACCAGGTTAAGAGGGGGTGCCTTTTCAGTTTTTTCTCTGACTCCATCTGCTGGAAGGGAGACACAACCCAGCGGTCTGGACTGATCCTGGTACATACAGGGAAGGTAGAGTTGCTTTTTTTTTTTTTTGAAACAGTAGAAAGAATACATAAAAAGTTGAAGGAACCAGAAAAGTGAGATGCTGTGCAGCTCAATTATTCTCCGTAGTACAGATGAAAAAAGACTGATGGAGCTTAGCCCTGGGTACAGAGCTACTGCACATGTGTAAAACATTCATGACAATTCCAGCCAATAGATGATCATCCTTTGTACTGGTTGCCGTGCAGTGATATTATCCACATGCATAACTGTTTATCCTGCTTGCCCACAAAGAAAATAAAATATAACTAATTTCATTTATATTGATCTACAACTGTACAATATATACCAACATAGACCTTGCAGCAGTACAGCACTTGCCAAGACAGTTTTAAAGAAAGATTTCTTCCCATTTTGAACTATGTAATATTCTAAAGATGGATAGAAGAACTTCTCAAAATTATTTGTTCGAGGTATTAGTCAATACTTATCCATCACAAAAAGGGGACCAACAAAAACCTCTATTTGTGTTCATATACAGTAAACATAAATCATGTGCATCACTCACAATCAATGACCTCATATAGGCAATTTTAAGTCGGAGCCTTCATGTTGGAGAAAATACCAACGGACATCCACTTTGAACAAAAAATGGCCCTATGAAGAAGGTGAAAAACCGAAACACGGACCGTGTCGGGCATTTACTATCCTCACGGCACTGAGTCGAACGGTTTCTTCATACACGTCAAATATAAGCTAAGTAGCGATATGATAAAGAAATGATGCAAGTCTTATAACAATTTTATTAAGGTGAAATGACACAAGTCTAAGGTGATATCACAAAAAATATTTAAAAAATTTTTTTGAATGACCAATGATTACATATGGAGTGGTAGTGCGATACATACTACTTACCAGTTGGTATTTTCTCCAACATGAAGGCTCCGACTTAAAATTGCCTATATGAGGTCGTTGATTGTGAGTGATGCACATGATTTATGTTTACTGTATATGAACACAAATAGAGGTTTTTGTTGGTCCCCTTTTTGTGATGGATATTCTAAAGATGAACATATATGGTGATAGTCATGCTGCACAAAATTATTGTTCAACATTTTAATCTCTCCTCTGCTTCACTTTTAAAAAGCATATATCATAGTAAAATAGTAGATGACAGCAGATAAAGATCAAATTGGCCCATCTGGTCTTCCCAGTTGAGATCCTTCCACTTTGGGTACATAAGCATATTATAAATGCCTAAATGCAACACAACAACAACTCCACCTTCCAATCTTGCCTATTACTTGATTTTTCAACACTTTACCCACCTCCGCTCTCCTTATTTGTCCGAAGCATGACCAAATACATGTTAAAAATGTTGGCCTCCACCACCTAGGCCAGTAAGCAATTTTAAGCCTTGTCATCTTTTAACTGATTTTCACAATACTAACACTTAATGCAACACCCAAGACCCCTTCCATGCCTTATTACCAAGTTTTGTAAGAATCTCCAACCACCACCAAAATGTCAGGGAGCTGGCCTGGTGGCTCATTGGCAATGCTGCACTCTGTCACTGATTCGATTCCTGGATCAAATCTTCTGCAGTCCATGTCAGCTGGGGTTGGAGATTCTGCAGAGGCAGTATTCACAGCCCACAGGTGGGGAGAGAAAATGGATAACGTGACATCATCAACAAGTGCAACATCTGATAGCCAGATTTAGATCCCATGATACAGGGTGCCGGTTGAGGTCCTACAGAATGGCTCCTAGCATCAGGACTGTTGCTGAAATGATCAGAGTAAGAATAGTGGTAGCAAGGATCTATTAAAATAGCGGAAAAGATCCATGGATAGTTGTGAATAAAGGCTCATGGCACCAGGATTCCAGCACTGGCTCCAAATATACTGGAGGTAGAGAAAGGGGGAACTACTGGGGCAAGAAAAAAGCATGACAGGAATTACACCATTTCTATCACCATCAGAGTGGTTTTTACTATATGTGTAATGCTATTTGTGATATCATAGCCAAAACAAGCCAACCAGATATCAAAATGTTATATGACTTATGGCACATCGAGAATTCTAAAAAGTAACATTAAAAAATGTAGTATTTTAATAAACAAGCAAATACTTAAAGTGAAGCACACTGTAAAGCAATGTATGTGGCTTCTCTTAAAGAGAGGCTATCATATGATAGAAATAAAGCATAACCATAGGACTATAAGGAGTATTTGGTCTGCCTAAGTTACTTCCTACTGAAATTCCTCTGCCTTTCCTTTCACTTCTTTTTCGGCTAAGGATCCTCTGTCGACCTCTAATCACATGCTTATTTTAGGTATTTTTCACAGGAGGGAGAGCATCTATTGTCAAGGGTCTATTCACTTGTCTGTCTGTCTGTCCACATAGTGGAATTGGTAACTGCTCAATGGATGTTACTAAAATTTGATATGGGGGATCAGAAGGAAAGGTTTCAGGAAATTGTAATTTTGGTTAGAATTGGTGCAAAATTACAATGGTCCAACAACGTTTACTTTTTATACTCCATGCCAACATTCTTTGGATTAAGGAAGGGAAATCTGCTTTTGTGCAATGCTTGCAGCATGCACTTTCCAACTTGTAAAATTCTATCACTAGTTTTGCCTGCACCACATCAACTGAGAGGTTGCTCCGTGTATCCAGTACCCTCTCTTTCAGATTAGATGAAGACCTTGTAAGAATTTTAACACAGCCCTATTAGCATGAGTGATACATTTTTGTAATAATGGCCCTGCATATGGGCATACTGATTCTTTAGCATCCTGAAAGTGTCTCTTTTTACAAGAAAGAGAGGTACTAGAAATGATCAAAACTAAAAGAAACCATTTGAACATAGGTCTGAGCCTCAGCTTGCTTCTAAAATGGCTCTGTGAATACAAAGATTAGCAATTAGTTCACTAATCTCACAGAAATAACTGACACAAACATTTCACTTGTCAACTTTACCTCGGCAGTTTCAACTCCATCTAATGTCATACAGATGTCAAGGTCACTCTGTATGAATCCAAATCCATTTTTAGATGAGCCAAATAAACTGAGTCTTGCTCCTGTTGATTACAGAAAAAAATAGCATAAAATCACTTACATTTTCAATTTCATATTTATGGATTTATAAACCATATTTTATATGTTCAATGCAATAAGAAGCCAATATTCAAAAACCAGGAAAACTTATACTGTATCTGGCTAGAATTAGCCAGGTACATTATTGAGCATATTCAGTGAGATAAACGTCCCACTGAATATCCCAGATTAAAGTAATCCGGCTAACCGTAGCCGGATAACTTTTAAACATAACAGGATATATATATATTTTTTAATATCCCCAGTTAGAGGTAAAGTTATCCGGCTACAGTTAGCCAGATAACTTTAGTCTTAACCATCTTAACCAGCTATATTAAAAAATATATAGCTGGTTAAGTGGCACTGCAGCACTCAAACAAAAAAAAAAAAAACAAACAAAAACAAGCTCACAAGTCTATTGACTCAAATGACAGTCTCCCCCACCCCCAAGATATGGCAAACTGCCTACTGGACCAGCATCCCCATACCCTCAAACTCCAGTGTAAAAAGATTGTCGCCGGCCTGCCCCCTGGTTTCAGATTTGTAATGTTTAAATACCCCTCTTCCGGCTTATTTTTTTATTTACAGATTTCAATAAAATCACCTAAAGCGATGTACAAAATTAAAACATTAAATTACAATATATAAAAAGTAAACAAAACTAAAACATAATTCTACAACATAAAACATCAATACAATGAGACCATCCAGCTATCATTATTAAAAACAATCTCCAGTCATCCAGTCATCTTACCCAACATGCTCCTACACCTTCCCCCTCTAACCCCCCCAACTCTAACCCTAACCGTCTCATCCTTTCAGTACTTTCAATCTGTAAGCTTTTGAGCCCAGATCAAGGTAGCAGTCAAACGTGACCAAGGCCTGGTGCTTCTGCCATAGCTAGGGAGTTATACTTTATCACTTCTGGGGAGCTATGCTAGAAGTTTATGCTTAGAGCATAACTCCCTAAGGACAGCAGAAGCACTGGGCCTGTGCCATGGAATGCCCCTAACACACCCCTTTATTTAAAATTCTTATAACCTGCTACCTCCTATATATCGTTCTGTGTGGCTAACAATCAAACATACATATTAAAGATGACACACTTAATGCACAATATAGTAAAACAGCAAACATTAAAATTCTAACAGACTTAGGCACACATCTTCTGGAACAAGAATGTTTTTACTCCCTTTCCAAACTTTAATAAATTTTTTTCTAAACATAAAACCTTAGGGAGTGTATTCCATAGTACTAGTGCCGCATAAGATACTGACCGCCTAAGTATAAAATCAGTTTTATACTCTAAAAATGATGGACGTATCAATTGCCCAGCGCCCTCAGAACATATTGACCATCAAGGCTCATACAACTTAAATGTACTCTTTATTGGGCACAACCTTGTCGAATATATTAGTTCATGAACTATAATACTTTAAAATATGAATGGTTCCTCATAGGGAGCCAATGCAAATCCCTTAAAACTAGGGTTATATGAACCCAGTACCCTCTACCACTTATCACTCTAGCAGCAGCATCAGCTGCAACGGTTGTAGCAATTTACAGCCCCCCCCCCCCCCCCCCCCCCCCAAGGCTAATACAGTAGTCAAGATGACCAATCACTGTGGCTGGACCACAGTTTGAAACAATTGTTCAGGTAATAAAAATTTCAGAGGCCTCACTAAATTTAATTTAAAAAACGTAGCCTTTACCACCCATCTAACATGAGGGGAAAATGTTAAACCAGAATCCAATAAAACCCCTAGACTCCTAGTTTCCAATTGGATTGGAAGGTCATTTCCCTTGTAACTAATTTGTAAGTTCAACGGCAGAGCTTGTTTCCCAACCCATAAAATCTTGGTCTTTGCCACATTAAGAGACAACCCCTGATCCTCCAACCAATCCTTTATTTTTCTCAAATAATCCAACAGTAGGGGAGTACTGACAGAACCAACCAAATCATTAGGAATAAAAAACTGCACTTTGTCTGCATAAATATATTACAGTATTCCCATACTTTTCAAAAAAGAACCAAGTGGCACCAAAAAGACATTAAACAGCACAGGATACTGAGCCTTGAGGCACCCCTGAGCATAAGGTTCTGCACGTTAAAACATCCATACCCTGCTGATCTCTTGATTACCTTCTAACCAAAAAACTCTCAAACCATCTATATACCTGACCATCTATTCCCACATGACGCAGGTGTTACCCAGTTCCTCCTTTATCAATTTGCCTATAAAGGGAGTCTATAAGCAAAGACAAGAGATGTTCTGTACTAAATCCCTTTCTAAAACCAAATTGATTTTCATCCAATATGGATGTTTCCTTCATAAACTCAGCAATTGAATCAATACACATGTTTCTATTATTTCACCAATATGGGCAAATTTTATATTGGGTGAAAGTCAAATCATCACATGGAATATTCAGATTCTTCTGTACCGGGTGCACTGTGACAAGTTTTAACAATCGGCATTAATCCCTCACTTGGCGATTAACTATCCTTTTTATTACTGGATAGCAGAAATCTTTCAGACCTCTTACATACTCAAAAGGGCAGGGATCAAGTCAGCAGCTCACTGAACCTAAGTGACTAACCACATGATCTATATCACTTCAGGACTTCCAGTTATGCTGTGAGTGGGAGGCAGCGAATCGTGGGAGCTCCTGTCGTTTTTAATCCTGATTATTTGTATCCAGCAGTGGGTGAGGCACGATTTTTGATTATGTCACTGAATAAAGATTTGGAAGAAATCCCTGCCATCGCTGTGGGCAGATCGAGCTGTAACACCTAAAAAATCAGTTAAGAAGCCCGAGGCTGCTAGGCCAGAGCCAGTCAGCGACTCTGCTTCCGATTAGGAAATGGCGGCCACGCCATGTGAGGTGGATGATCAGGCGGCCTCAATTCGCGCATGGATTGAGGAATTTACTGATAAGATCTCCACAAAACTGGATGATCGTCTCACTGTGGTGGTTGATAAGATGGCCCAGTTGATGGAGGTTATGCAGGTCAACTCGACCAAAATTGAAGAGCAAGAGGGGAAGCTGATGGACTTAGAAATGGCACTTACTGTGGGCTAGTGCCAAAATTGATCAGCTTGAGCGGCGATACAATACAGCTCTAGAAAATCTGGATGGGCTTGAAAATCGCTCCCGTTGGGGAAATAGCCGTGTGCTTGGCATCCCCGAGAAGGTAGAAGGGGATGATACAGTTACCTTTTTTGGAAAATGGCTGCCTAGTGTCTTACAACTTGAAGGGACTCAGACATTTATTAAAATAGGTTGTGCCCATTGCACTCCGATGCCTGCCCTGGTGGTTGGTAGTCGGCCTAGGGCTGTTATTCTCAAGCTGCACAATGTTAATGATAAATGGAGAATATTAAATGTGGCTCGAGAGCTCAGTGATATTAAATCTCATGATTCCCGCATTATGATCTTTCAAGATTTTTCTGTGGAGCTCCAACAAAAGTGCCAGGCCTTCAAGTCAAGTGGGAGCTGCAGCATATGAATTGTAAATATGCTATGTTGTACTCGGCCTATCTTCAAGTTGTCAGGAATGGATGGCTGGTTATTCTAGACACTGTGGCGGCAGCGACAGAAAAGTGGCTGCAAGATAATAAGAGCCCAGAATTGGCTGACTGACACTTCGAACTGTGGCTGCATTTAGTTAGCGTGCTATTGCTCCCTGAGACTCGGCAGGAGGTCCGGTTATGGCATACGTTAGAGGGATTTATCTTTTTGCGCCTTGCGTTCCCCTCATTTGTTGGACTTTTTGAACACGTGGGAACTTTTTCTCAAGGATCAACTGCCATTAACTCCTATGCTACATGCCTGGTTTCTCCTTTTTTTTTTTTTTCCTTTTTTTCTTTTGTGCCCCATTCAACATGCCTCACGCTTCTCTCATATGCTATGTATGTGTTACTAAGTCTAAGATTTATATGGCTGGCTTCTCCTGTGTGCTTGGGCTGGGATGGCTCATTTGTATATTTATTTTTTCAGTTTCAATTGCCATGGGAGCTGAACTGGTCTTCTAAATCTCACTGCTCCCCTTTTTTCATAATTCCTGTTAAGCCTTATTTGCTCTATGAAGATGTTGTTACTGCTGTGGGCCCGGCGTTGAAAGGCAGAAGAGGATCCTACTTTCCTTGCTGTTATTATATTTGGTCAGCAGGCCTGCTACTTGTGGACTGTATTTGCATCTGATTTTATAATACTTCTGGGGCCTGCTTTAGTTGTTTATCTTATTTTATTTTCTGTTTTTTTGGTGGTCTTTTTCTTTATATTGTTCATGATATGTAGGCTTGTTATTATGGGTGCCTTAGCATTTGCTGTGATATTCATCCTCTCTCTTCATGTTCTTTTTGTTTCAGGGGTATGATATGGGATGGGTTCTGAGGGTACAGGTGGGTTTCAGGGGTTAGGTGGGGGAGAGAGGTGTCGGCTGCCTCTTCAATCTCAATGTACTTCCCACCGAGAAGCTGTAAGGTCTATGATTTCAGAAGTTGATAACTGCCAGGTTAGCAACTGGGGATGTTGTGTTTGGTTGTTGGGATGTGGACAAGTTGGGGTTTGGCGCTGGTACTGGGGGTTCAGCAGGAAAAAGGGTTTCAAGGTATACTGTGTGAGGGTGGGTAAGGGGGTTGTGTGGGTTTCAGTGGGGGGGGAGGGGGGAATGCTGGATAAAATGGCATAGAACATGGTTTCTGTGTTTGAAGTCAGTACAGAGTACAATGAATCCCGGATTACAGAACCTTGGCTATTTCCTTTTGGTTCTTCTTTGGTATGGCTTGCACTGTTCACTTTTTGATTGACCATTTGATCCCTTAGCTGAAACATGTTTCATTTTACAGTGCCTATATCAAGCGCATGTTCTCTTTAAATGGTCATGGCCATATGTTGTGTTTCCTTGAATGAAGTGGAAAAGTATTCTTCAGCTGGCCAAGTGTTGTATTGCTCAAATTATGTTACTTCAGGAGACCCACCTAACTGACCACGAGCATGAAAAATTGAAAGTGGGTTGGATTGGGCAAATGTATTCTTTTTCTTATAACTCTAGGAGTAGGGGTGTTTGTATTCTCATTCACAAGGATCTGCCTTTGGGAGTGTGCTGCTCTTTTGCAGATGCAGAAGACAGTCTTATTATATTAGAGGGTTTATTATACTCTGTCTCCTTCATATTAGCTAATGTATATGCTCCCAATACTGAGCAGTCGGGGTTTTTCCATACTCTTAAGGATCACATAGTAACATTTGGTTTTGAGCATTTGTGCTTGGGCGGGGACTGGAACCTCAGTCCTGATCCAGTGCTCAATAGAACTGCCTCATCTCAATCACCTACCCCTCTCAATTTAGGTTTTTGGGTTTTAATTACTTCCTTCAATATCATAGATATTTATTTATTTATTTATATTTATGCAGTTTTTATATACCGTGGCACAGAAAAACAAGTTTCTATCTCTACAGTTTACATCATAAATAAAACAATTATTAAATACATTTCAAAAAAACACCTCAAAGACAGGGACAATACATTTTACTCATCAAGGCCTAATTCCTACAACAGGATTGATTTTTTCTTTGTTCTCCGAATTTGCTATCTAATATGGAAAGTAGCAAAATTTTGCCTAGTATTCTCTCAGATCACTATCCTGTTGAGCTTTGTTTTAATCTTGCTTCTGCCCCATTTAAACCTCCTACTTGGAGACTTAATACCTTTATTTTAGGAGATAAGCGCTTCCCCGATCTGGTGAAGGATGCAATTGAAGAGTTTGATTTCCATAACCTAGAGGGGAGTACACACCAGTTTTGCATTGGGAAGTTTTTAAAACCTTTTTTTTGTGGTACAGTTATTAGTTTTGCTAGCTATCTTCAAAAGGGGGGAGGAAATGCCCAGGCCGTGATAGGTATCCTATAGACGTTTTAAAGAAATTTCTGGTACAGGTCTCTCATTTCCTTATTCCAGTATTTAACGGAGTGGGGGAGAATTTCCATTTGTTGGGAACCATGTCGGATGCTACCATCACTTTTATCGATAAGGACGTATTAGAGTGTGGCTGCCATAGGCCAATTTCCTTGCTCAATTTGGATATCAAGTTACTTGCCAAGGTGTTACAATTGCATCTTGAGACTTTGCTTCCCAATTTGGTGCACCCTGATCAGACTGGCATCATGAAAGGAAAGAATTCTACATCTAATACTAGGAGGTTATTTAATCTCCTTTACTTAGCAAAATTGAAGGGATTGACGGGGGTTGTAATATCACTTGACGCTGAAAAAGCATTTGAACACATCTCTTGGCCACTTCAGGCTATGTATGAGAGGCTGAGGGCATGTCTAAATATGAATGGCTTTCTTTCCCCCTTTTTTTTGCTATAGTTAGAGGGACGAGGCAGGGTTGCTCACTTTCTCCTTTGTTTTTTGTCCTAGATATTGAATCCTTAGCGGAGGCTATCCGGCAACATCCTGATATTTCTGGGCTTTGTATGGGGGTAGAACTCATAAAATTTCCTTATATGCTGACGATGTGCTGATATATATGACTTCTCCTAAAACATCTGGGCTAGCCCTTCTTAAGCTTCTGCTGCATTATGGTTCCCTGGCTGGGTATAAAGTTAATTTTGATAAGTTGGAACTGTTCCTGCTAGATCCGAAATTGTTTATTTCAGATTCGCTTAAAGGCTTTCGGGTGGTGGAGCTGGGATTTTAATGTCTAGGGATTTTTATCCCATGGAATTTTAAAGAACTTTTTGGAAAGAATTACACCTCCACTATTTTCCAACTTAAACAAAAAATGCAGATATGGGAGCATTTACCTATCTCCTGGACTAGTTGGATTAATTTATTTAAAATGAGTCTGCTTCTGAAACTTCTGTATTTGTTCCAACAAGTACCTTGTTCTATCCCAGTGTGTGTGTTTTCTGACTTCAACAAATGTATATTGAAATTTATTTGGCAAGGGAAGCAGGCCCGACTGGGTTTGCGGAGACTCTGGTTACCCAAGGTACAGGGTGGTATGGCTCTGCCTAATCTCTGGATCTATTACTGGGCAGCCAAACATTTTCATGAAGGCTTGGTCAGGGGCCCGGGAGGAGGCATGATTTTAGTTTGAGAAGCTCCAAGATGAAGTGATTAATCTCAGGGTGCTTCCCCTTCTCCCGTATGACTCCCCCAATAGCAGAAGGGTTTGTCGGACTAGCCCTATACTTGCTCATACATTCAAGCTTGAGGACAGATACTTAGGTTTTTGGAGCGGTCGGAAGATGATGTCTCTCTTATTGCTCCTATTTATGAAAACCTGAATTTTTCTGGGTTCACCTTTTCCCCTACTTGTAAAGACTGGAGGGATAGTGGTCTTGTTTATGTTGCTCAATTATGGGACAAAGATGGGTTTCTCACTTTTCAGTCTCTCTGTGAGGATTATAACCTGTCTCCACACTTCCATGCTTTTTATCTCCAAATAAGGGCGGTATTATGGGATAAATTTAATCTGGCTCAACCACCGCGCCAATGGGATGGGTTGGAGTCCTTTTTGAGTGACCCTGATGTGTACCGGAATGGTATCTCCCTTTTATATTTGGGTATTCTTTGTAGTAAGTATGGTACCCATATGCCACAATCCTTAAGTGACATATGGAACACTAATTTGGACCATATAGCTTGGAAGCGCATCTGGAGCTCTGCGCATCGTATTTCCATATGCGCTAAGAGGAAGGAATTGATGATTAAACTATTGAATAGAACTTCCCGCACCCCCATTTCTATTCTAAATGCTTTCTGGATGCTGGGGTCCAGTGTTGGAGAGGGTGTGGTCAGACGGGTTCATATATCCACATGTGGTGATTTTGTCTAATGGTTGCTAAGTTTTGGGAGGAAATCACTCAGGAGATAGCAGATATTTTGGGTATCCTTGTACAGGTGACTCTTGAGTTGGGGTTTCTGGGTCATTGGAATAGATCCTTAGTCCCTGTTAAATACAGACCATTAGTGGGACAGTGGCTTCTAGCAGTGCAATTTTCTGTTGCCACTTTTTGGAAGACCTGTCCTAATGTTATTTACTGGAAGGCACAAGTTAGGGATATCGCTGAAATTGAAATGTTACATTTTGACCTGAAAAATGAACATGCCAAATATGTTAAAATCTGGGGCCGCTATCATGAATATTTGCAATCTATGTAAGCATGTTTATCTGTTTTTGTCTATTTTTTATGCCCTTAATCCAGCTGCCTGGTTTCTGTGCTTTTTTGTACTTTGTCTCTTTACTGTGATAAGACTTTCACATGTATGATGTGGAGGAGTTCCTCCTTTGCTATCTTTTTTGTTGTATGCCGTCTAAACGTTTATAAAAGCAAGTTTGCTTACCGTAAATGGTGTTTTCCATAGATAGCAGGGAATTTAGCCATGCAGCATGGGTGACGTCATCTGTGATGTCATGAGGCTGACCTTACTCTCTCAGCTCAAAGAGCTTTGAAGTGCGTATACACCGGTATTCCCGTGCTCCTCGAGCTGTCTCCTCAGTTGGCTTTTCCAAGCTAAATGTGAGTGTAGGTGTTAAAAAGGAATGGCTGTCCAGGGAGGAGGGAGGGATTGCATGGCTAAATTCCCTGCTACCTATGGAAAACACCGTTTACGGTAAGCAAACTTGCTTTTTTTCCGTCGATAAGCAGGGCATTTAGCCATGCAGTGTGGGAATTCCAAACTCATAGGTTGCTCTCAGAAGGTTCTGGAATTTGTTTTGTTTTTTTTTAATAGCAACCTATGGATTGTGCACAGCCATTACAAGCTTTTAACATTATGTAGAATTGCTGACACCAGCGAGGAATCCGTGGATTGCTGGTCTAGACAATAATGTGAAGTAAAAGTGTGAATGGAAGACCAGGTTGCTGACTTGCAGATATCCTGAATGAGCACGCCCTGAATATGTGCTATTGAAGTGGCCATGGCTTTGATCTGGTGAACTCTAACTGGAGTTGTTAGAGAAATCGACTTTTGGGAGTAGCAGAATTGGATGCAAGCCGTAAGCCAGTTTGATAGAGTTCTCTTAAGAGACTGGTTGTTTGGGTTAAAAGAGACAAACAATTGAGAGGGACGCCTTATGGGTTGTGTCCTGTTTTTTTTTAATAGGCTACAGCTCTCTTACAGTCCAGTGTATGAAGAGTTTTTTTGACGGTTGTCAGAATGTTGTTTCGGGTAAAAGACTGGTAAGCAGATTGTTTCATTCAAATGAAAGGCTGAGACAACTTTCGGTAGAATAGTAGGGTGAGTCCATAATAAGACTTTACCATGATGAAACTGTAGATAAAGGTAGTTGATCACCAGTGCTTGGAGTTCACTTATTCTTCTCACCAAGGTGATGGTGACCAAGAAAAGAACTTTCCAGGTTAGATATTTGAACAAACAGGATGAAATGGATTCAAGTGGAGGCTTCATTAGAGCTCCTAGGACTAGATTGTCATCCCATGGAACTGTAGGTTTCTGAATAGGCGGGTGTAAATTATTTAAATCCTTCATGAATTTTGAAATCAGAGGATGAGAAGAAATGGAAGAACCATTGTCTGTTGTGTGGTAAGCTGCTATAGCGCTGAGGTGAACCCGGATGGATGTCACTGCTAGACCTGAGAGGGATAAGCCATGCAAATAGGATAGTAGTGTTTTTGGAGGACAATGAAAAGGATTAACCTTCTGCTGGTTGCACCAATTAGAATATCTTTTCCATTTGAAAGTGTAATTCTTCCCGGTGAAAGGCTTCCTGGCTGCTATCAAAATTTCAGTGATATTAGGAGGGAGATTTAGTTCGTTCAGTACTTCCCGTTCAATCTCCATGCTGTTAAGTGAAGAGATAACTGCATGGGGTATATGAGATTCCCCTTGTCCTGAGAAAGGAGAAAGGGGTCATTGAGTAGAGGAATCGATGGACTGATTGAGAGATGAAGAAGATAAGTATACCACAGTTGCCTCGGTCAGGCAGGCGCGATGAGAATTAAATCCACTTTGTCTGCTATACATTTCTGAATCGTGAGTGAGATCAATGGAATTTGTGGGAAGGCGTATAGGAGGCTCTCCCTCCACGGAATTAAGAAAGCATCCTGCAATGTCCTGTGTATGCTAGGAAGAAGAGAGCAGAACTTCTTCACTTTCCTGTTGTCTTCTGACGCGAACAGGTCCATTTCTTGAGTACCCCAGTGTTCGAAGATTCTGTTTGCTTGAGTGGCCACTCGTGAGGGTGGAAAACCGTGTTGTTTGTCCGCTTTTGTATTCGCAAGACCTGGCAAGTAGGACGCCTGAAGGAGAACTCTCTTGTGTTCTGCCCATTCCCATACCTGAATTGCTTCCTTGCAAAGTATCAAGGAACCTGACCCTCCTTATTTGTTTATGTAGAACATTGCTACTTGGTTGTTCGTGTGACTCATTACAGATTTTCCCTATATCCATGACTGGAATGCTAGTAGAGATTTTTTTTATTGCTCTCAGCTCTAGCAAGTTTATCTGAAAACCTTGCTCGCTCTTGGACCATACTCCCTGGGTTTCTAGGTGTAGGAGATGGGCTCCCCAGCATCTGTTGTTATGACAAGTTGATGAGGAGGCCTCTGCAGTTGACTCCCTTCGGTTAAGACTGACAGATTTAGCCACCAAAAAGATATGTCTGCGTGTGGATTTTGAAATTTGTATCTTTTGAGATATTTTCTGAGTAACCTGGCTCCATTGAGTTTTTAGACCCCATTGGAGACGTCTCATGTGTAGACGTGTGTTTTGAACCACATGAATGGCTGCGGCCATGTGTCCCAAGGGGACCAGTATTTGACGAACAGAAGCAAATTTTTGATGAAGGAGAGATTGACAGAGGGACTTCAAAGTTTGAATCCTGTCCAGAGGTAGAAAGGCTCTGGAAATGGGAGTCTGAATTATCACTCTGATGAATTGAATGTCTTGAGAGGGATGGAGCTAGGATTTTTCTTAGTTTACGATCCACCCAAATTCTCTAGACCGAGTACTGTTTGCTCCACATGATTCTATAGGAGTTTGGCATTGGAGGAGACGATTAACCAATCGTGTAAGTATGGAAAAATCTTTATGCCCTGTTTGTGTAAGTATGCCACAACAGCAAGACATTTCGTGAAGACTCTTGGGGCAGAGGAGAGACCAAAAGGGAGTACTTTGTATTGATAGTGTTGGCTTCCAACCTGGAAACAGAGGGACCGCCAGAACTTCTTGTGAATCGGAATGTGAGTGCATGCATCCTTTAGGTCTAGTGAACACATCCAGTCGTTGGTTTGTAGAAAAGGGAGGACTGTCTTGAGAGAGGTCATCTTGAACTTTTCTTTTTTGAGATGCTTGTTGAGAGCTCGGAGGTCCAGGATGGGACGAAAACCTCCTGATTTTTTGGGGATGAGGAAGTATTGGGAATAGAAACCCTTCTCCCTTTGTGAGAAAGGGACTGGGTGGATTGCTTTCTGTTGAAGCAGCAATTTTACTTCTTGCAGTAGTGAGGGGATCTGTATCTGTGGCGTCCTGGGTTGAATGGGATGGGGAAGTGTTGGGAAATAGTTGAATTGTAGTTTGTAATCGTCTGAAGTTATATTCAGCACCCATTGGCCTGTGGTGATTGTGGACCATTTCGAATGAAACAGGGAGAGTCTGCCCCCTACATGTTTTGTTGCTGTGGTGGCGAAAGCATCTAAAAAGGTTTAGGTAGTGGTTGAGACGGTTGTAGTTTTTGTTGTCTTTGGGATCTTTGCCGAGGTCTCTCTAAGCTTTTCCCCAAAGAGATTATCAGGCCTGCATGGTAAGTTTGCCAACCTGTCATGAACATCTTCCCTTATGCTACTTGCACGCAGCCACGCTAGACATGTAGCTGAGACTGAAGTGGCCGAAGACCTGGCAGATGTATCAAATGCCTCATATTGCTGTTCTTAATAAGTGGTGTAAGCCTTCTTGTAAGTCTTGAAAGGGTTGCGGAAGGGGGGCATCCCCGTGAGATGTGGCAAGGAAAGGTTGACGTTGTTGAGTACAGTTGAACAAATACTGGTTTATATAGAACTGGTTTTGATGTATCCGGGACCCCAGCATGGAGTTTTGGTAAATTTTACAAGCAAAGTCATCTAAAATTTTGTTGTCCTTGCCTGGTGGGGCAATGAAATATAGCCTGTTCTTCTTAGCTTTTCTCATTGCCGATTCTACAACTACTGAATTATGAGGAATCTGGACATTGGAATAATAAGATGTCTTCTGCATCCTGTACTTGAGATCTAGTTTCCTGGAAGTAGGAGAAACCAGA
Source organism: Rhinatrema bivittatum (assembly GCF_901001135.1). Classification (NCBI taxonomy): domain Eukaryota; kingdom Metazoa; phylum Chordata; class Amphibia; order Gymnophiona; family Rhinatrematidae; genus Rhinatrema; species Rhinatrema bivittatum. The sequence goes on along the minus strand of NC_042615.1, from coordinate 563,982,191 downwards.
TGCGGAGTATCCCAAGTCTTGTCCATAAGGGATTCCAAAACTTGGTGGAAAGGAAGAGCAGTTGGCTCAGCTGGAACTTCCAAAATTTGAAGGATTCCCATAAGTTCAGATCTGGGATCTGGCAGTTTCTGGGTTTCTATATTAAGAGTTAAACCCAATTTCTCCAAAAACTTAGCATAAGTGAGATCTTCTGGCGGTGAAGAAGGCTGAGGGTGCTCTTGTGGAGGGTCTGACGGAATTCCCATAGAACTGCCCAGAGATGAAAGTGGCAAACGTTCTGGGGACATTACATGAGGGGAAGATGGAGGAGAATTCAAATTCCGTGGGGATCTTACTCTTTGTGGAGAAGGAGATACATGCGACGATGTAGTTTAATGTGGTTCCGAAACTGCTGGAACAGGATTTGACAGTAATCCCTGGAAAAATTTCTGCAAAAGGGTAGAAATTTGAGACATTGTTTCCTGGGACGATGGTTTCTGAGGTGGAATAGGTCTCATGTCATCTCTGCGTGACCATTTGATGGGAGCCTTAGTGAGGAGTGAATGTGGAGAGCCTAATCTCTTCCGAGAGTGGTGAGGAAGGAATTGGATATCTGGTGAAGAGTCCCAGTTACCCACTGTTTCCTCTATGATTATATCAGAGAAAACTGAAGAGGGGGAGTGATGACTCTCCTGTGGGTATGGGGGTTGAGGAGCAGTGGATCTCGACGAAGAGGTTGCTCCAGAAGGTGGCACTATATGTTTCATCTTAGAAAAAGACTTACGTGGTATCTCAATTGGTTTTTCCTTTGAAAGCTGCTTTTCTGTATGATGTTGAGATGATTTCTTGGTTTTATGCGTCACGTGTGTCATGTGATCCTTGGATGCGTCGGAGTGCGTCATAGGCATCTAAGACTTTACGGTTGCCGACGCATTCGTCGGTTGCGTCATATGAGACAAAATGGACAAGACTGATGCAGGGCCTGATGGTGCGTGCGTCGTACGCGTCGGGTTCGGTGTGGCCCTCAATGCGCGAGGTGTTGACACCTTCGCAGTCTTTGGTGTGTGGCCTTCCGAATCCGAATGCGCGCATTGTGAAGCCTTGGACCGGGATTTTTCTTTCCCGGAGAGGACTTAGTCAATCGTTTGTCGGCAGGAGAGGGGCATATGATGACGAGTGCCTCAATCTCTCCATTTTTTCCGCCCTTTGGCACCTAGCCCGCGGGGACAACCTGCCACAATCTTTACATGCGGCTTGGTTGTGGTCGGGACAGAGACATAAATAGCAATAATTATGTCCATCGGTCACCAACATTATTTTACCGCAAAATCAGTATTTAAACCCTGGGCTCTTCGGCATGTCGAATCAGGTGTCTTCTTTTCTCTTCCTTGTGTATATATATATTTTTTTTTTAAGAGGAGATCGAGAGAGTGTCTTAAACCATCCGTGAGATACCGCGGAATAACTAAAACTGAGGATTGGCTCAAGGAGCGCGGGAACACCGGTGCATGCGCACTTCAAAGCTCTTCGAGCTGAGAGAGTAAGCTCCGCCTTGTGACATCACGGATGACGTCACCCATGCTTATCGACGCAAAAAGAGGTATTAAAAAAAACAAAAAACATTTCATTAAACTCAGACCAAGTGGGGATACTCTCTCTAATAATAAGGTCATATACTGGTATTGTTGTGGATATAAAAAATTTACCTTGCAAATTCACAATTTTTTCTTCAAAATACTGCGCAAGCCTCTCACTACAAGGATACCTTTTCTGATCCTTTGTCACTTGTTTTGTTAAAGACTTAACTGTATGAAATGGCTCAAATGGCCGATTTATCGAGGTGTGCAACTGATTCATATAACAACTCCTCTTTGCATTATAGCAGCGAACTCTATAATCACGTAATACCTCCAAATAATGATCCTGAACAATATCTATTCTTAACTTTCTTCAGGCCTTTTCTGGTCTCCTAAGAAACCTTCTTAAAATTATTAAACCTTGAATAAATCATAGGGCTTTCTTATTCTGCCTTCTATCCCTAATTTCCTTCACCGGGGCCACTTTATTTATTTATTTATTTATTTAACTTTTTTATATACCAACATTCAAGACGGTGGTCCCATCATGCTGGTTCACAAGAAACAGGGGTGTAATTATAATAAACTTTACCATTTAAACATTTAAACAATTACCATTTAAACAATAGTGCAGAAAAGCAGTTACATATAACAAGGAAAACAATAACTTGGAATGAGAAGGGAAATGAAGATCAGATAGTTATATATAAGTATAAATAACATTGTAAGAGGTGGCTATTAACGCTAATGCTAGCGGAGCGTGTTGAAAGAAGGAAGTTAGATGGAATTGGAGTTAGGAAAGGCCTGCGTGAACAGCCACGTCTTGAGTCTTTTCTTGAATGTTGAGATGTTGGGTTCCATTCTAAGATCCGGGGGGATGGAGTTCCATAATGTTGGACCGGCTGTGGAGAATGCCCGATCTCTGAGCGTGATGTGTCTGGTAGTCTTGGCTGGAGGTACTTGAAGTGATCCTTTGTAAGCATCTCTTTTCGGTCTTGTGGAATGGTGTAATTGGAGGGGGATATGTAGATCGATTGGGGCTAATTGATGGATGTTTTTGAAAATGGTGAGAATGGCCTTGTAGATTATTCTGAAGTGGATGGGCAGCCAATGGAGGTCCATCAAGATAGGTGTTATGTGTTCTCTTCTCCTGGTGTTGGTGAGTATACGGGCGGAGGCGTTTTGGACCATTTGTAATGGTTTGGTGTGTGATGAAGGGAGACCAAGCATGATGGTGTTACAATAGTCCAGCTTTGCGAAAATGATTGATTGTAGGATTGTTCTGAAGTCATGTGTGTGGAAGAGGGGTCGTATTCTTTTCAGCACTTGGAGCTTATAAAAGCAGTCTCTGGTGGTTTTGTTGATGTTAGCTTTCAGGTTTAGGTGATTGTCAATTTGAACTCCTAGATCTCTCACTTGTGTGGTGTTTGGTACGGTGGGATGGGTGTATGAGATGGAGCTGTTTTCTGGTGTGATGAGTAGAAGTTCTGTTTTTGATGAATTTAGTATCAGGTTGAGACTTGTAAGAAGTTGTTTGATATTTTGGAGGCAGGATTCCCAGTGCAACAGTGTTTTAGCGAGCGACTCTTCGATGGGGATCAGGACCTGAATATCGTCAGCGTAGAGAAAATGTTTGAGATTGAGGTCAGTGAGAAGTTTACATAAGGGTAATAGATAAATGTTAAACAAGGTAGGAGACAGGGATGAGCCCTGAGGGACTCCTACTGATGCGGGGTGTATAGAGGATTCTTTATTATGAATCTTAACCTTATAACCTCTGTTGCTGAGGAAGGTTCTGAACCATGATAGGGCAGTGCCTGAGATACCTATGGCTGATAATTGGTTGACGAGAAGGGAGTGATTGACCGTGTCAAATGCAGACGATAGGTCGAGTAGTATCAGAAGGAAGGCTTGTCCTTTGTCTAATCCTAGGATGATGTGGTCAGTCATAGAGATGAGGAGGGCTTCCGTGCTTAAGGTTTTACGAAATCCGTATTGTGATGGAAATAGAAGGTTGTTGTCTTCAATGTGGTTTGAGAGTCGTGAGTTTACCAATTTTTCCATTATCTTGGCTATGAATGGGAGGTTAGCTATCGGTCTAAAATTATTAGGATCGTTTGGGTCGAGATTTGGTTTTTTGAGAAGGGGTTTGAGTGAGGCAAGTTTGAGGTTGTCCGGGTAGAATCCTTGTGTGAGGGAGCAATTTATGATGTCTGCCAGGGTTTTGGAGATGGATTCTGGAATTGCTAGTAGTAGTTTGGCTGGGATGTGATCCGAGGGATGAGAAGATGGTTTCATTTTCCTTAGAATTCCTTGGATCTCGGCGGATGAAGTTGTGTCAAGTTCTTCTAACCGAGTGTAGTTGATTGAAGGTTGAGGAGTGGTTAGTGGAACAGTGGGGTTCGTGGGGAGCTGCGATAGGAGAGTATTGATTTTGTTATTGAAGAATAGAGCTAATTCTTCTGCTTTTGATTGAGCTTGGTCATGTGTAATCTCTGGTTGGTTTACTTGTGTGAGGTTGGCTACATAGCTGAAGAGGGCTTTGGCATCGAAAACAAGGTCGTGTATCTTCGAGGCGTAGTAGTCCCTCTTGGATCTTAGGGTGCTTGATTTGTATTGATGCAGAGATGATTTGTAGATTGAAAGGGTGTTGGTTCCTGGGTTTTTGCGCCATTTAGCCTCATTTTGTCTTAGTTGGAGTTTAAGCTTTCTTAATTCTGCTGAGAACCATGGCTGTCTTTTGGAGGAATTCTGGTGTGGTTTTTTTGTGATAAGAGGGCATAGCTTGTTGGCTATAGTTTCGGTGATTGTGTTCCAAGATTGAAGTGCTGCGTTCGGATCCGTAAGGTCTAGTTGGTGGAGTAGTGGAGATAGGTGATTATTAAGGTCTTCTGGGGAGCAAGTTTTCCTATATTTGAAGGAGGGCAAAGGAATGCAAGCCGGGTTGGTATCTTTTATATTTATTTATTTATTTATTTAATTTCTTTTCCTATACCGATGCTCAAGACTAGGTCTTATCGTACCGGTTTACAATGTAACTGAGGGGAAACCAATTAACATCAAGGTAGAAAGTAAAGTTACATTAAACAGGGAGCATAAAACCTGGGCAATGGAAGACAGTACAGAGTTTAAACTAAGAAACAATTAGAGAGAGAAAAATATATAAATCAACAAAAACTGTAAGATACAAAAACATAGGTTTATCCTAGGCAGTTATTAGCCTGGTATGTCCAGAGGGAGAAGGAAAGGGTGAGGTTGGGTGGGGGGGAGGGATTGGGGGGGGGGGGGGGGAGTGAGAGTCAGTGATGGTTGAGGAGATCCTTCAGCGGTAGGCTTCTGCGAAAAGCCAGGTTTTCAATTTCTTTCTGAAAGTTGAATGGCATTGTTCTTGGCGTAAGTCTTGTGGAAGTGAATTCCAATGTAGTGGACCAGCTGTTGAAAGAGCTCGCTTGTGAATAGTGTTGTGGACCGATGATTTGTTGGGGGGGGCCTTGAGCGAACCTTTGTAGGCGGTTCTGATCGGTCTTGCGGAAGTATGTAATTCAAGTGGGAAGGTGAGTTGGAGAGTGGATTGCTGGTAGACTGATTTGTGAATGATGGTGAGAGCCTTGAAAAGTATTCTATATTGGATGGGCAGCCAGTGTAGAATTTTTAGTATTGGTGTGATATGGTCCTTGCGACGAGTGTTTGTAAGGATCCTGGCCGCTGCGTTTTGCAGCATCTGAAGAGGTTTGGTGGACGAAGCGGGCAGACCAAGTAATAGAGCATTACAATAGTCGATCTTTGAAAACAGTATGGTTGAAGCACCGAACGGAAATCCTTGAAGTGTAAGAGCGGTCTAAGTTGCTTCAGGACCTGTAGCTTGAAGAAGCATTCTTTGGTTGTGGCGTTAATGAATTTTTTGAAATTCATTCTAGAGTCAAGGGTGGCCCCAAGATCTCTGACCTGGTTTGCTAATGGGATGCTAGCATTATTTGCAAGGGGGTTGTTGTCACAAGGGGAGATAACCAGTAGTTCCGTTTTGGAAGTATTTAGGACCAAATTGAGACTCGAGAGCAGAAGGTTGATGGCGTGTAAGCAGTTGTTCCAGAAATTTAGAGTAGAGATGGGGTCTGAGATGGGGATTATGATTTGTACATCGTCCGCGTATATAAAGTGGGTGAGATTGAGACTATTGAGTAGCTGGCATAAAGGGAGTAGATATATATTGAACAGGGTAGGGGAAAGAGACGAACCCTGAGGTACACCTTGGTTTGATGGAATGGAGTGAGATTCTTTGTCATTTATTTTGACTTTGTAGTGTCTGTTGTTCAGAAAGGATGTGAACCAGAGCAGTGCAGAGCCGGATATGCCTATTTCCATTAAGCGGTTAAGGAGGATATTGTGGTTTACCGTGTCGAACGCGGCAGAGATGTCGAGAAGGGCTAGCAGGTAAGATTGTCCCTTGTCAAGGCCCATCAGGATGTTGTCCGTTAGAGAAAGAAGGAGGGATTCTGTGTTTAGGCGTTTCCTGAATCCGAATTGAGAGGGGTAGAGAATATTGTGGGAGTCCAGGTAGTCTGTGAGTCGGATGTTGACAAGCTTTTCCATTAGCTTGGCTATAAAAGGTAGGTTTGCAATGGGGCGGAAGTTTGCAGGGTCGGCTGGGTCCAGGTTGGGTTTTTTAAGTAAGGGTTTAAGTGAAGCAATTTTTAAGGAGTCCGGGACCGATCCTTGATTGAGGGAGCAATTTATGATGTCTGCCAGCGGTTTAGCAATGGTGTTAGGGATGGTGAGAAGTAGTTTGGTCGGTATTTGGTCCAGAGGATGAGTGGAAGGTTTCATTTTCTTGATTATTGATTCAATTTCCAGGGAGGATGTCTGTTCAAGAATTTCTAGTGACGGTCTGTGGATATTTGGTGAAGGGTTATTAGTTGCGAGGCTTAATGGTTGCGAAGGGTTTGGAGCCATGTTAGTTGAAGCCAGGGGGGCAAGAAGGTTTTTGATTTTGTTATCAAAAAATTATAGAGAATGAAGTAGTTATTAGGTAGTGATCTGACCACGGGACCTTTGTGCAATTAGGTATAGATATGGGCTTGATTGAAGTGTTAACGAAGATCAGGTCTAACGTGTGGCCGGCTTTGTGGGTAGGTTTATTAACTAATTGAGTGAAGCCTAGCGCTGTGAGAGCTGTGAGTAGAGTTTCACAGTTGGGTGAAGGGGTAGGGTTATCAACGTGCATGTTGAAATCCCCTAGAATGATGGCTGGCGAGTCAAAGTTGATGAGGGCAGAGGTTAATTCAACCAGTGGTGAGGCATCTGATTCCAAGAGTCCTGGGGGGGGCATATACGAGAAGGATTTGTAGCTTGTCTGAGGTGAAGAAGCCGAATTCAAGTTTTGAGTTGGAATTGGATTGCTGTAGCAAGAATCTGAGGTCCTTTTTAGTTGCTAGGAGAATGCCTCCTCCCTTTTTTTTATGACGAGGTAGCGAGAAGAAGTCGTACACCTCTGTAGGTAGTTGATTAATTATTGCTGTGTCTGATGGTTTTAACCATGTTTCGGTAATTGCACATATCTCCGGTTTCACATCGATGAGGTAGTCATTCAATATTACAGACTTTTTCGTGAGGGATTGAGCATTGAAGAGGCTTAAAGAGAAAAGGGTGAGGCCTAGAAGTTGTGTGGAAGGAGTGATTAAAATTGAAGAGAGGGATTTAAGGTTGTGTTGTTGGGCATGTCGGAAAGAAATTCTTTTAGGTGGAGTATTATGTTGGAGAATTGGAATTGTGAAAAATGGGGCCATTTGTGGGGTCTACGTTGTATGAATGTTTGTGGCTTGTTGGAGAGGCTGGATGAATGCTGGACGCTTGCTGGAGAGGCTGGGTGAGTGCTGGACGCTTGTTGGAGAGGCTGGATGAATGCTGGACGCTTGCTGGAGAGGCTGGATGCTGGATGAGTGCTGGATGCTTGTTGGAGAGGCTGGATGAATGCTGGACGCTTGCTGGAGAGGCTGGATGAGTGCTGGATGCTTGTTGGAGAGGCTGGATGAATGCTGGACGCTTGTTGGAGAGGCTGGGTGAGTGCTGGATGCTTGTTGGAGAGGCTGGATGAATGCTGGACGCTTGCTGGAGAGGCTGGATGCTGGATGAGTGCTGGACGCTTGTTGGGGAGCTTGCTGGGGAGGCTGACTTTTATTCCATAAGGCTGAAACGGTTAAATCTGTATCTTTGCTGGCTGTTGCCTTTGTTGAAGAATTCGGTTATTCCGCGGGTATGGCTCGGGGCCTCCTAGGGGCTCTACGAAGGGGCGAGACAAAGGGGCAGGCCCCTTTGTCGCACTCCTTCGGCGCGCGACGCTCGGCGCGCGGCGCCTAGCAGGGTAAGATTTAAAGCCCTGCCGGGCTCTCTCTGATTGGCTGCCTTCTGATTCAGGGCGGGCCTAGGCGCGTTTTTTGTTTTTTTTTTCCGCTTTTCCTTCGTCGGAAACGGCCTCGGCGATCGCGGCTGGCGTCGGGGTCCCCCGGGTGGGGAGGCCGAACACTGACCTGAAAAACAGTTTTATAAAAAACTGTTTTTAAATTCAAATTCCAGTTAGTTACCATTTCTATTACCGAACCATTATCCACAACCTCTACTGATGGATGGGTCAAAAAAAGTCTTTTGAAAGTCCTCATGGATTACCCTTGGTCAGATCCATTTCCCGGAATCTAGAAATTGTTGCTCATTTCCAAATCCCTGTAATCTAAATTTAATTAAATTATGATCTGACCACAATACCTTAGATATCCTAATATCTGAAACCTAATGTGACTAATCGGATGGACAGATTAAAAGATCCAATATATGACTTCCAACATGCACTGGAAAGTCAATAAGTTGCTCACACTGCAAGGTAGAAAGTACATTCAAAAAATTCCTCCCTCGCACAGAATTCTTATCATCAATATGAATATTAAAATCCCCTACAAATAACGTTTTAGGGGATTTTACTTGCCGATCTACCGAAAAATGCACCAACTGGGCAGTATTTTTAGACATTATAGTAGGAGGCCTATATAACAAACATATCATCCACGTCATTACAGAAATCACTAAAACTTCAACATTTGATATTGGGAGGATGTTTATTCTAGTAATACTGCGTGCTTAAAAAAAAATTAACCCGCCTCTCCTCCTCTTCTATTAGGACAAGCTTGTTGCATTAATGTATACATCATGGGGCAAAAGTGATTCAGTAAAACAGTATCCCATGGCTAATTCCAGGATTCAGAAATCATAAAAATTTCTAATTTGTTATTTAAAATAACATCCGCTACATATTGGAGAAATTATTTACCTAATAATTTCATTTTCCTTAGTGTAGACAGATGGACTCAGAACCAGTGGGTTTATTGCTCCCCTGCCAGCAGATGGAGATGGAGCAAGCATTCATCACAATATATATAGTCCTGCAGTGACCCCCAGCCTGCCAGTATTTTCTTCAAAAGCAGCTGTGGACAGACTAGCAAAAAACCTGATTAAAAACAGGCAACCAGAACTGTACTCAACCAACAAAAAACACCAAACTCACGTACGATTCTAGATTTCCCAAGCTAGGCACTTGATGAACACTTATCAGTAATCCCTTGGGATCTGTATCCCCACAGGAGGAATACTGACACACTCAAGTGACAGCAGAGGGCAGGAAGCTGAGTCCATCTGTCTACACTAAGGAAAACGAAATTATCAAGTAATTTCTCCTTTTCCTAGCTTGTAGACAGATGGACTCAGGACTAGTGGGATGTACCAAATCTACTCCCCAACAGGGTAGAAGACTGCCCGCGGTCCAGTCAACACCACACTTATTCCAGTCAACACCACACTTATTTATTTATTTATTTTTCTATAGCGATGTTCAGCAGACATATCACACCATTTTACAGTGGAAACAGAGGAGTCTGTTAGACTTCTTGTTTTACAATGAAACATTGTGTCGTTTTAGATTAAACATTTTTAACATTTTACATTGAACTTTGTGAAATTTTACATTGAACATTTAACATTGAACATTTTACTTTGAACATTCTACATTGAACACAGGTTTGTGGGGAGTCATAATGGGATATTTTAGGGGGAGAGAATATCATTGAAGGTTTGCATCCGTTGAAGTGAGAGAGCTTAGGTTTTTTGGGGTAGACCACAATATGTGAATATGCGGATTTGATATGGGTGTTGAGGGAGGGGGTGGGGGGTGGGGTGTAGGGTGGCATTTTAGTTCACACTTGCAAAGGATGCATACTCCGGGGCCTGCATATCCAGACGATAAAACCTGGAAAAAGTGTGTAAGGAGGACCACATCACAGCTCGGCAGATATCGACGGCAGACAACAAACTAACCTCTACCCAAGACACTGCCTGAGCCCTAGTGGAATGAGCCCTAACCTGAGTAGGTAATGGCTTTTCAGCATCCATATATGCGGCAGTGATTATCTCCTTAATCCAACAAGCTTTGGCAGCCCTTGAAGCCGGAGTGCCCTGCTTACTCCCACCCTGGAGAACAAACAGGCGATCCATCTTTTGAAAAGGTTCAGAAACTTCCAGCAGCACATGACAAGTCGCTTGAAATCCAAGAAGCGCAAGAGGCGATAGTCTTCCATATCTCTGACCTTATCCAGGGATGGCAAGGAGACGGACTGATTAAAATGAAAGTCTGAGACTACCTTGGGTAAGAAAGCAGTAGGCAGCTGTAACGCCCCCAGAGTCACCTGACAAGGCCTGCAGCTCAGAAATTCGATACACTGAACCTATAGCCACCAGGAACACAGTCTTCAAGATCAACAACTGCAAGGAAAGGCTACGTAGCGTTCAGAACACAGGACCTGCATAAAAGTCGAGCACTAAGTTAATACTCCACAAGGAACAGGTAACCTCAAGGGAGGCCTAAGATGCTTCACTCCCTTCAAAAAACGGATCACATCAAGGTGAGATGACAATGAACCACCACACACCTGGCCCCTGAAACAAGAAAGAGCCGCAACCTGCACCTTCAAGGAATTAAGAGCCAATCCTTTATTCAACACATCCTGCAAAAAATCCAGAATGAGGGGGATCTTAACTGAACGAGGAAGAACACCCCGTTCCTCAAAACAGGCTTCAAAATCTTTCCAAACCCATACATAAGCCAAGGAAGTGGAGAACTTGCGAGCGCAGAGTAAGGTGGAAATCACCGCAGAAGAATAACCACACTTCAACAGTTGAGCCCTCTCAAGGGCCAAACTGTAAGACAGAACAGAATCAGATCCTCGTGAAGAACCGGTCCCTGCTGTAACAGATCCACATGCGGTGGAAGGTGAAGGGGGGTCTCCACCAGGAGTCTTCACAGATCTGCATACCACAGATGCCTCGGCCAGTCTGGTGCCACCAGGAGTACTAGCCCCCTATGGCCTTTGATCTTGCGAATTAGCCTGCCCAGCAAAGGCCATGGAGGAATGGCATAAAGCAATTTGTCTTCCAGCCAGTCCTGTACGAAAGTGTCTATTCCCAGGGACCACAGATCTCTCCTATGACTGTAGAATCGAGGAACCTTCACATTGCGAGAAGTCGCCAGCAGGTCTAGGAATGGAAGGCCCCAGTGATCCACAATCATCTGAAATGCCTCGGCTGACAACATCCACTCTCCTGGGTCCAGACTCTCCCTGCTGAGAAAGTCTGCTCTTATATTGTCTTTTCTTGCAATGTGAGAGGCCAAGATCATCTGCAGATGACTTTCCACCCATTCCATAAGCTGGTCTATTTCCTGCGACACTTGCTGGCTCTTGGTTCCTCTCTGGCGATTGATATAGGCCACCTTTGTTGCGTTATCAGACATCATGTGAACCACTTGATCCCGCAGCCTGTGGCTGAACTGCAAGCATACCAGCTATACTGCCCGGGCTTCCAGGCAATTGATCTTCCAGCGGGACTCTTCAATGTTCCAATGACCTTGGACTGTTAACTCCAGACAGTATGACCCCCAACCATGGAGACTCACATGTCGTAAGTACCAACCAGGTCGGAGAGGAGAAGGGAACTCCTTTTCTCAGATGATCCTCCTGCAACCACCACTGGAGGTGGGAGTAGATTTCCATTGACAAGTGGAGACGAACTATATAGTTCTGAGACTGCAGGTTCCAACGAGACAGCTGAGAGTGCTGAAGAGGATGCATATGCACCCTCGCCCATGGCACCACTTCCAAGGCTTCCACCATCAAGCCAAGCACCTCTAGGTTAGACTACACTGTCGGGCGTATGGTGTTCACCAACTGACGCACTAGAGACACAATTTCTGTATCCAAACTTCTGGTAGGAAAATGCTGTCTTGCCACATGTTGAACCGGACCCCCAGATATTCCAATGACTGGGAAGGCTGAAGATTGCTCTTGGTCAGGTTTACTACCCAACCGAGCTCCTTGTGTGTCACTAGGCGGCTCTCTTCCTATGACCTGGCTCAAATCAGCCAGTTGTCCAAATACAGGTGGCACCAGGATCCCTTCTCTCTGCAAGGCTGCCGCTATGACCACCATAAACTTGGAAAATCTTCTGGGAGCGGTGGCTAGACCAAAGAGCAGTACCCGAAACCGATAATGGCGCCCCATCACCGCAAAGCGTAGAAAGCATTGTGTTCCAATCGAATGGTAATATTAAGGAAAGCCTCTGACAGATCCAGGGAGGTCAGAAATTCCCCCAACTGCACCACCATTATCACAAAGCATAAGATTTCCATGAGAAAATGAGTCACCTTCAAATGACAGTTGATCCTTTTGAGATCCAGAATGGGACAAAAGGAGCCCTCCTTCTTGGCCACAACAGAATAAATGAAATATTGCCCATACTTTCTTGAGATGTGGGCACCGGAACCATAGCCCTCAGCCTGAGGAGCCTTTGAAGTGTGAGCTCCACTGACTGCTTCTTCTGAGGGGAGTGGCAAGGGGACACCATGAGCGCGTTCCGAGGAATTCTGCGAAATTCCAGTGCATATCCTTCTCATATTACCTCCAGGACCCACTGGTCGGATGTGATCTCGATCCACCTCTGATAAAAGAGAGAGAGACACCCCCTATTGTTCCCGAAGGTGGGTCAACATTGGGAAGGTCTGCCACCCGAGCATGCTCTTCTCTTGGGTGAAAGGACTGAGACCTATCGAAAGGCCATGCCCACTGAAAGCTCGACCCCTGTAGGGATGAAACCGTTTGGACCCCGGAGACAACCCCTCATACTAAAGGGGCACTGTAACTGCTTCTCTTCTGGCAACCGAGGATCCAGAGACTCGCCCCAATTACTGGCCAGTTTCTTCAACTCGCTCCCAAACAAGAGCGAGCCTTTAAAAAGCATTTTGGTAAGCTTAGCTTTGGAGGCTGTGTCAGCAGACCAATTTCGCAACCAGAGTTGACGCCTGGCTGCATTCACCGAAGCCACTTCTCTGGTCAAGGTACGGACCAAATCACAGCCTGAGTCTGCTAAAAAGGCGGAAGCAGGCTCCATAATTGCTCTGGAATTCCCTCCAGACTCATCAACCTCTTGAGAGAGAAGCAGACAAGATCACGCCACTAGGGCCCAACAGGAAGCAATCTGTAAAGTCATCGCCACTGCCTCAAAGGCTTGCTTAAGAATAGCCTCAATTCTTCTATCATGTACATCCTTCAAGTTCACTCCTCCCTCTATGGGGGATAGTCATTTGCTTAGAGACGGCACATACCAGTGCATCCACTTTGGAAAACACAAACGCTCTCTCTCAGTCAGCTCCAGGGGGTACAGACCTTCCAATGTCCGACCCCCTTTAAAATTTGCCTCTAGGGTATCCATCACAGGGAAAAAACCAAGAAGCTTTATGTAAGGAAACCAAAATGGGATTCTTCCTTAGCTCTGACATGGAATCCGAGAAGTGTCGGGAGAAGGAGGAGCTCGGGTGCAAGGTGTGATTGGCTGAATGCTGGCTAAGTACCGTGCCAACACCGACATCAGAAGCGTCTACCTCGACGATGAAGGGTCGTCGGGGATCAGGATGATGCAAGCATGGTTCTTGTAGGAACACCTCCTTGAGCTCCTGGAAAGCGGTCACGGCCTTGGGTAGCCACTGAGAGGGGTTAGCTCCCTTACGAGTCATAGCTTGAGTGGGGCGGTCAGTGTAGAATAATGATGGATGAACGACCTGTAGTAGTTCGTAAACCCCAGAAATCTTCAGAGCTGCTTGAGGCCCGTTGGTTGAGGCCAGTCGCGTATGCTCTTGGTCTTTTGTGGATCCATTTGGAAACCCTGACTTGATACCACATTGCCTAGAAACGGGACAGACTCTTGGTCGAATGAACATTTCTCCAGCTTGGCATACAACTGGTTGCTCCTTAGGCATTGCAAGACGTTGGCGATGTCCTGGTGGTGGCTCTGAAGATCTTGTGAAAAGACCAGGATGTCGTCCAGGTAGACCACAACGCAACTGTATAGAATGTCTCTGAAGATCTTGTTCATCATATTCTGAAACACCGCTGGAGCATTGCAGAGGCCAAACGGCATTATCAGATATTCAAAATGGCCGTCGCGGATGTTAAATGAGGTTTTCCATTCATCGCCATGATGGATCCTGACCAAATTGTAAGCTCCCCTGAGGTCCAATTTGGTAAATATTTTGGCCCCCTGGAGCCTGTCGAAGAGTTCAGAGATTAACGGCAAGGGGTAACGGTCCTTCTGGGTAATCTTGTTTAGGCCGCGGTAATCTATGCATGGCCGGAGGGAGCCGTACTTTTTCCCTACAAAAAAGAACCCTGCTCCAGCAGGAGATTTGGAAGGCCAAATAAAGCCCTTTGCCAGATTCTCTTGTATATATTCGGACATGGCCTTTGTCTCTGATAGCGAAAGTGGGTAGACCCTTCCGCAGGGAGGCTCAGTGTTAGGCAATAAGTTTATAGCACAATCAAATGATCGGTGAGGAGATAGAATGTCCACAGCCTTTTTGGAAAACACATCCCTGAAAGAGGAGTACTGTGATGGGAGGCCCGGAAGGGACGTTACGGTAACCAGGCAAGACACCGGGGACATGACCTCCAAGCATCTCTTATGGCAGGAGTTGCCTCATTGGGACAATTGTAGAGTGCTCCAATCAAATTGTGAAGTGTGCAGTTCTAACCACGGTAATCCCAGGATCACGGGGTGTATAGCTTTGTCTAGTACTAGAAAGGAAACGGTCTCCGTGTGCAGAGATCCAGTGCGGAGTCGAATGGGCACCATGGAAAAAGTAACTTCGCCTGTTAGTGGCTCGCCGTGAATGGAGGAGAGCAATAATGGTGTTGGCGTATGGACGGTGGGAATCCGAAGGTGTTCCACAAGTTGCCTTAAGATAAAATTTCCACCGGCTCTGGAGTCCACCAATGCCAGGGTGTGGAATTCCTGAACATCCGAGTAAATGGAGGCAGGCAGAATTAATGGAGGTGAGGGTGAAGTCAGGCCTAGGAGGAGTCCTCTGGCAGAACTTAGGCCTGGGAGTTTCCCAGACAGAATGGACAGGATGCTCCGCATGTCCGGTTGACCACAATACATGCATTACATGCAGAGGCCAGATCTTTGACGTCTATGCTTCTCCTTTGAGGATAGATGACTGTGGCCCATTTGCATCGATTCTTCTTCCTCGGTGCCTTGTGTAGTAGTGGGCTGAGCGGATGACGCTGGACGACTGCGCAGGACCCCTGAAGCTGTCCTCTTGGATCCTCTGGTCTCGTGCAACCACTCACGAAGACGGCGGTCGATGCGACCGGCGAGGTCAATAAGAGAGTCCAATGCCTCAGGGAGTTCTTGAGCTGCTAGTTCGACCTTGATACGCGGGCTCAGACCCTTGAGGAATATAGCACGCAGGCAGCCCAGGTTCCAGTGCAATTAAGAGGAGAGAGTCCTAAACTCGATGACATAATCAGTCAGAGATCTGGAACCTTATTGCAGATGCAGAGCGTAGATCCGGAGATGGCCTTTCGACCTGGGTCATAGAATACGGACCGAAACAGAGCGAGGAAGCCTGGCAGGTCCTGAAGGATCGGATCTGTTCGTTCTCAAAGGGGTGATGCCCAGGCCAACGCCTTTCCATCCAGGAGGGATAGGATGTATGTTATCTTGGAAACTACATCAGGAAAATATGTAGGTTGTAATGAAAAGTGCATGTTGCACTGGTTCAAGAAGCCCCTACACAGTAAGGGGTCACCTGCGAAACAAGGAGGTGCCGGCAGAGGCACTGTAGGCCGGAATGGTGACGCATGTGAAGCAGGACTAGGTTTGGCAGGCGTTGAGGTGGAGTCCAGCCGAGTCCATCCTTTGTTGTTCCGTAATTCGCTGGGCCAGGCCAGGGATGGCCTGGAGCGCCAAGACCTGTGCCGGGTCCATGGACTTGGCAATCTGTTAGGATTTGTGTGTATGTGGGCCCTGGGCCGAGGTGAGAGATGGTACCACCCACGGGGAGGAGCCTCGGGAGCCTCACTGTCGGGAGGTGAGGTCTCAGCTGAGTATAGAGCAACAAGTGCTGGAGAAAGAGAGCAGAAATGAGAGGCAGAGGAAGCTAGAGGGAGTGACCCCTGGTGGTGGAGTCACGGATCGTCAGCGCAGGGAGCTGATGCTAGTTCTAGCTAGACAGTCCTTGAATCTTTATTAGAGAAGTAGAGTAACACTGCCCACCCGTGGAGCAGGGAGTGTGGGAGAAAGACACATAGGCGCTGGGGTGCCCCCAGGGTCTGTGAAGTGGAGTACACCCACGGAGTCGTCCTCTGTAGATGAAGGTATGGCAAGGGTCCGCGGAGCGGGGTACACTGATGAGGGTTCCTCAGTAGCAATGGTCCTGGCAATGGTCCGCAGAGCGGGGTACACCGATGAGGGTTCCTCAGTAGCAATGGTACGGCAATGGTCCGCAGAGCGGGGTACACAGATGAGGATTCTTCAGTAGCAATGGTCTGCGGAGCAGGGTACTCATTGTAGCAGAGTGAAAGTTCCAGAGAAGGCCCCAGGGAATGGAGCAGGCAGAAGTCCAAGGCGGAAGGCCTTCCGAGGAGCGTATAGCCAGAGACAGGAAGGACCCCTGAGAAGCGGGTATCCGGAACGTCTCATGCCACGGAAGCAGGAGCTGGAACAAGAGTCTTTAGCGAGTGATGCGGATTCAGCAATGAGGGAACCGGTTGCCAAGTCGTAGGTAGGCAGGGCCAACCAGCTTAAGAGTCCTTGAGGAATGACGTCATTCGAGGAGGACGCCCCCGAGATTCCCGCCATAATGTGCATAAGAATGGCCAGGTAGCGTGCGTGCACGCCTAAGGGACTCCGAGGGCAAGATGGCGGTCGGCAGCGTCCACACCGTCCAGGAGGGCCCAGGAACCAAGGCGTGTAGGTCGGCGATAGCTGGCGGAGGCCGCGAGTCGACCCAGAGAAGTCATTGTAGTCAAGCAAGAGGTGAGCAGAAACTCGCAGCCGTCTGCGACCGACCGGCGTAACACACAGTATGTATTCATGGAACATTTTTAGTTAAAATTTGGAGACCATATATACTTTCTCTACCAAAGAGGACAGATCAACTCTAGAGACACTAAAAAGATGTTCCAAGTAAATGATACCCAATTAAGCTCTTTCTGCTATTGACATAAAAAGGCTGCTTTTTTTTTTTGCCTTACTAGTTTTTTGGGGAGAAACGATGTGATTGATGTGCCCTGTAAATGATTTTCTTTTATTGTCATATAAATTATGTCATACTGTGATATACTATAAAGTGACAATGGGTCTGTGGTGGGGAAAGTAGGGAGGGAGAGGTAGCAGAGCAGGGAAAGAGATTTTCATTCTTACATGTTTCTAAAGAGCTAGTCATGACCAAACAGGTTTCAAGTATTCTTGAGCAGATTTATTGTATATTTAGCCTTATATGCTATTAGCATTTATATATAGTATTTATAAATATATATTACAATGTTAGGTTTTTTATTTTATTAAAAACACAATAAAATTATTTACAATAAATATTCAATGTTGTAGTAGTCCTCAAAATATAAAGGAAAAAAGCAACTCTTATGAAAGAGGGAAGGGAGGGAGTGGTCTACTATAGTTAGTTATTTCTATAGCACTGTACAAATACACGAGAAAGTCCCTGGTCCATGGAGTTTACAAACTAATCAAGACTCACAGAGAGGGCAAACAAGAAGCTACAGGAAATGTATTTATTATAGAAAGATGGTTAGAGTCAATAAGATTAACAAGATTTAAAAGGCTAGATAGATTTTTATGCCCTGGCACACTGCAGAAAGAATTTCAGTTATTTCTCTCCTGGGAGCTGCTATCATGGATTTTTAATCATGAGTGAATGAAAGTTTTGATTTTAATATTCTACAAGTTCTACTAGTCTTGCAAAAGACTCCTGTGCTTGAGGCATTTGTACAGTGTGATAAGGAAGGTTCATGCTAAAAATGTTCTGTACCTGGGAACTCATGCCTAATGAAATTTTCCAGGTTTTGCCGTATATGTTCACGGGCTTGATCTTCTACCACAGTTGGAGAAAAGTCTTCTGCATAAGATAAAATAATAAAATATCATCAGTTTATTCAAAAAAGAACAGAACAAGCTGAAATGGTAAATAAATGATCTTCATATTTATAAGGGTCAATTTGTAGTAACATAACATAGTTACACAGTAGACATCAACAGAAAAAAATAATTTGAAACATCTAATTTGCCCGGCTGAACCTACCTATATTTCTAAAAGTATCTCTCATTTGTCACACATCCTGCCTGAAGGATCACACATCCTGCCTGAAGGACATCTTCCTAGCTCGAAAGTGTAGTCAAGTCAGCCTGCAGGCCATGCTAGACAACTTGACACCTCCCATCAATTTTTTCTGAGAATTACCAAAACCTTACTACCATTTCACATTGGATGACCTTGTCTCTTGGGAGTCTGATATAGCTATACCATTGGTTTTGTCTTCACCCTTTTTTGGCCCTTTATTTTTCCAGGTGACTGAGCATATAGCTTTCCACAACTAGTCTAACACTCAGGCTCCACCCTTCTTCCTCCCCATTTCCTTTTCACTGTCCTCTATCTGTCCCAAGCATGCTTACATTTTTTTCATGGTTTTGGTTACTACTATCTCTGCTAGTATGCTATTATAGGCATTCCCTCATACTTTCTCAGCCTCCCTCAAAATTCATTGTCCTTGAATTTTGCCTCCTAAGAAAATGCCTTCTTGGGCTTTATTGAAGCCTAAATATTTTAGTATTTATCATTTCCCCTCATCCTTTTCCTTTCAGCAAATCCAGAGCAGACCATGGAAAAGTAGCCCGCCTCCAATACCAATGGCACGTAGGCAGGTTACTTTTCCATGGGCCACCCTGTACAATATGAATTCTCCAAGCCTCTCATAATGAACTCAATGGAAAGCCTGTGGACAATGCACACCGCTTACACAAAAAACTTAAAATCAATTTGGTTGGCCAATTTATTTTTTCCAGCATAATTCTCTCCTCCATGAAGACACATAAGAACCCAGGCTGCCCAGGTCACCAGACAGTGTTACTAAAGACCTTACTTGATATCCATTCTTCACCCTCCCTAGCTTTGAGAATTTATTTATGATGCTCAAAATTCAAGTGGCTATATATCCGAACACATGAAAATACCTTCCTGATTAGATAATACGTTTCAGATTCCAGTGGGTTGTGAACAATCTTATCTTAAAAGAGATAAGCTGCTGCTGCTGCTATAGGTTATTCATTTAATGTTGCTGCAGCAATGCAATCAGTGATTTTGGCATATTTCCATACTGACTGAATTCAATTGGTCCATACTGAAAGTCCAATATTATTATGGTCAACTCCTTTGATGCTGACCTATCCTTTGAAGAATGGAAACTTTGAGACTTGAATGGAAGATATTTTATTTCGATTGATATGGTGGAATCATAGAGCAAATTTCAGATTTTGGTGCCAAGGATTGCATGAATGCCAAACGGTATGCTCCAATTGCTGCAGCAGAAGATTCTGCAGTGGTGTTGAATGATTCATAAACTGATCGGAGGAGATAATGCTTGTACTCCTCTGCATTCAGAAGGGTATGGTGATAGCCATCCTGTCCCCCATCAAGGAACTCTAAGAAAGGCTTCAGTTTATCGATGCAACCATGCAAGTATTGTACCATGTAAAGTAGGTGGGCAGCAATGCGGTTGTTGAGCATCTAGGTTTGGAAGACTTTCTTTTCAAAGTTGACCAACAACCTAGGGTTCTTTCCCGGGAAGGGGGATGCAGTGTTTGAGAAAATCTTAGTCTTTTTAGTCCATTTCAATGCTGTCTCTACAACCACAGACTGGTGCCACAGTCAGACCACATCAAAACCTGGAAATTCTTGGATTCTGTATTTGAGGTCTAATTTTTTGGCCTCTGAGGAGTGGCAATAATTGCAAAATAGATAAGTCCATCTGAGATGAAGGAGGTGGAGGACCAGGGATGTTGGTGAATAGTTTCTGACAAAGTCCAGCCACATCGTTCTCACAAAAAGGTGGTGTTCAGCAATAGGAGGAGAGATCCCCATGGAATATCTCTCATATTCCACAACTAGAATTGGCATATATTTTTTAGATTTTTGATTGGTCAGCTCCAACGTCTGAATCTCAGTGCCAAGAAGTTGCCTACACCAACAAGAATGTGGGCCTTTGTTTGTCAATGAGGCTGAGGAGGCTTCAGCTTCAAGAAGCAGATGAAATTTTATTCTCTGTAATCCATGTAATAATCACCAATCTGACTACTGCACTTCCCTATTTAATGGCATCATGCAATATGTATTTATTTATTTATTTATTTAACAACTTTTTTATACCGACATTCGTAGGTACATCATATAGGTTTACAAAGAACTAAGAGAAATACAACAAACAGGGCAAAAGGGGAAGGAAGCAAATAACAATAGATATAAATTAACAAATAAGAATGTAAAAATAGTACAAAAGAACACTAAGAAAAGATAACCGTAAAAAAACTAATAATACAATAGTGGTAAGCTAGGGATGCCAATAAGGGGAGAAAATAAATAAATAGGATAAAATAATAAAATGGGGGGGGGGGGGGGGGGACGGGAAGGGAACTGGGAGACTTATGCTGGGAAGGCCTGCTTAAGAGCCAGGTCTTTAGCTTTTTTCTGAATTTGTACCGGCAGGGCTCCGAGCGGAGTTCAGAGGGGAGAACATTCTAATGGGAGGGACCAGCCACAGAAAGGGCACGCTCCCTGGTGGATGTGAGATGAGCAATTTTGAGGGAGGGCTTTGAGCGAAGTTCTAGTGGGGCAGTTGTGGTGGGTGAAGCGCAGAGGATCTTCAAGCCAGTTGGAGTTGTGATACTACAGTGCTTTATGGCTAATAGTCAGAGTTTTGTACAGGATACGTGAGGGTATTGGGAGCCAATGAAGTTCTTTGAGGACAGGGGTTATATGATCAGATTTACGGGTGTTAGTGAGGGTTCTGGCGATAGTATTCTGCAGTATTTGGAGGGGTTTGATGGTAGTGTAGGGGAGACCCAGGAGAAGGGAATGGCAGTAATCCAATTTTGGGCAGATGGTCACTTGTATAACAGTGCGGAGATCATGTGTGAGGAGAAGGGGTTTGAGTTTCTTCATGACGTGGAGCTTATAGAAGCCTTTTTTTAGGACTGTGCTGATGTGTTTTTTGAAGGTAAATTGTTTGTCTATTATGACACTAAGGTCACGTACAAACGGCTGTGTAGAGGTTGAGTTGAGGGAGTGGTTATTAGAGGGGGCTAGCTTAGCGCCTGCCACCTCATGGTGCCTCCAGCTCCTTCAAAGTACTGCCACTAGAATTTGGGTATGGGCCAAAGCAATCAACCATATAAAACCTACAGTATGGCAGCTGAAATGGGACTTGAGACTTGCCTGGGAGCCAGAGTTTACAGCTAACCTCATTTCGCCTTGGTTCCTGTGACGTCGCTGGGAGGAACCCTAGCCCATAAAATCGGCGCTACTGCGGCGGAGTGGCCGCAGCTGAAACGGGACTTGAGACTTGCCTGGGAGCCAGAGTTTACAGCTAACCTCATTTCGCCTTGGTTCCTGTGACGTCGCTGGGAGGAACCCTAGCCCATAAAATCAGCGCTACTGCGGCGCACCGCAGCCGCCCGCGCGCGGCTTTGTCCGGCTTAGTCCGGAGTTGGACGGAGTTGGGGCAAAGAATCTCAGGCTCTTTCAGCTGCCACAGAGTTCAAGTTGGTGAGTAATTATAAACGTGGAATTAATATCTCCCTTAAACCAATATCCTTAATACAATATGCCGCACACAAAAAGGAAAGGAAAGGTTAGAGGAGAACCCCCAACTCCAACAACTAGTGCTCCTACCCAGTATTCAATTGGGAAATTCTTTCCACGAACTGGTGCAGAGACTCCGGGAGCGTTACCAGTAAATGGTGCATGTGTAGAGCAAACACATACACCTCTGGAACTAAACATCTCGCTGAGTCCCGGAGAACCCGTGACTCCCTTACCCCCATGCCCGGCACAATCTCCAATTTTGGAAAGTAGTAACCGACCGAAGAGTTCAGGGGAAATCTTTCCTTTTGGAGGAAATGTGGAGATGGAAGGTGCAAGGCCAAAAATTATGGGGAATACCGTGGGAAAAGACGGTTCCCCCGTAACTTCAACACCGGTGGGGTATGGAGGGAGGACAGAGGCCTTAGATGGGAAAAAGGATCTCTGCCCTCGAGGAACAGTGAACTTATTGGATAACTCTTTGGGCTCACAGACGCAGCCTATAACGCTGGAAACTATTTGGACCACCTTAACTGATTTAAAATCAATTATTCTAACATTGAATACAACAGTGGCCAGGATGCAAAATCAGATACTTCCAGTTGAACCACAAGTATTACAACAAGAAAAAAGAACTGTTGGATTGGAGAAGAAGGTTAATCAGCTTGAAAAAGTTCAGATGGGTTTGATTCAGGGAAGTTTGGGGAATACTAGGAAGATTGAAAACATTGAAAACCAAATGAGATATAAAAATCTAAGGGTTCTTAATTTCCCAAACGTGAAACTAATTTCTCCATATGAGCAATATAAGAAATACTTAACAGATAATTTAATGCTGACTGTAAGTGAATTACCAGCCATTGAAAAAATCTTTTTTGTATCTTTGGGAAAAAAAAAAGAGTGAAAATAGTCAACAGAATTCACAGCAAAATGAAATGAATAATTTAACTATATTTCTGGAGCAATCCATGTCTGAACAAGTTGAATTTAGAGGCACATTGTGTGTAAAATTCTTAAACAATGTGGATAGAGATAAGATACTTAAATTGTCACTGAAGAATAAGGATAAGTTATATTTGGGCCAAAAGACTTGGACCTTCCCTGACATAACTAGAGTAACTCAAATTCGTAGAAAAAATTTTCTTCAGATGGTTCAGGAAGTAAAGTCTTTAGGGGCACAATGTACAATATATTATCCGAGTAAATGTGTGGTAAAAATCCAGCAGGAAAGGTTTGTGTTTTTTGAACCAAATGAGTTACAAAATTTTCTTGATGCTAGATTGCCTGTCACTGAATCCTAGTCCGAGTTATTATATGAGACAGCACCAGAATTTCTTAAATTTGAATTACCTGTGTTTGCTCTTATATTCTAGCCAACTTGACTCTTTATTTCCTTATATCAGGGTATGATACCTTAATTTTGTTTTTGAGTTATATGTTTAGATTTTTATATAGTATATTGAGAAATGTACTGTTGATGATCTGACATATTTCTCTTCTATAACTGATTTTTGCACCTATTGTATGACAAGCAGATATTGCTGTCTGTATTGTTTTAAAAATTGAATAAATAAAAAATTAAGGATAGCATTCAAAACTCTATTTCATTTACAAGTATGTGAATAAACAAGCCTCTGAGTACCTCTCCCAGCTTCTCTCCTCCTACACACCCACAAGAGATCTACATGTTGTGGCGGCCGCTCCCCCTCACCTTTCGCTGCTCCCGGGGACAGGCTCCGGTCCCTTCGGGCGCAGGAGGAATGCCTCCAGCTCTGCCCTTCCCATGGTGACCTTGCCAGTGGTCCGTGTCATCGCAGCACGACAGAAACGCCGCCGTTGCTTTCCTGGTAGGCTTGGCTCTCTAGGCGCACGCCCCCTTGCAGCATTTAAAGGGGCTGCGGTGCATCAGGGTTACCGGCCCTCCTTGCTGACATCAGATCCTTCTCAGTATAAATATTCGAGCAGTGCTTCTAAGCGTTGCCCTTGCAAATGGTACTCTTGTTCTCGTTGCCTTGGCTCCGTGGTTTCCAGAACCTGTCCCCTCCGTGCCTTGAGTCTTTCCAAGTCTGACCTTTGCCTGCCTGACTACGCTGACCTCTCCAAGCCTGACCTTTACCTGCCTGACTACGCTGACCTCTCCAAGCCTGACCTTTACCTGCCTGGCTACGCTGACCTCTCCAAGCCTGACTTTTTGCCTCCTGACTACGCTGACTTTTCCTAGCCTGACCTTGGCCTGTCTGACTTCTCCTGGCCTGACCTTTGCTCGTGGTGGGCACACCTCTTCACTACCTCTCCGGAAGACCCTCAGAGGCCCACCTAAGTCCAGGTGGTCCGGGTACCCAAGGGCTCAACCTGTGGAAACCCCGGATTGCTATTGGCGAAGCTCCAGCTAGCCTCAGTCTCCTTGTGTGCGTTGCCTCATGGTGGCAGGTGCTCTCTGGGTCCCACCAGAGGGCCGTACCAATCCTGCACAAGGCCAAGGGTCCACCTCCAGCGCAACAGATTGCAAGGGCCATGGACTCGGCGGATCTGTCAGCCCTCCAGGCCATTCCGGGCTTTGCCCAGAAGATACAAGAACAGCAACATTTCCTGGAGTCATTGTCAGCCTCAATTGAACGAACAGATGCCCACTTGGACTCCGTGCCAGGGGACTTCACCGCATTGAAGTCCATTCCCGGGTTAGTTCTGAAGCTTCAGAATCTCCAGGCAACCCTAGAGATGATCATGGCGGACGTTAGCTGTCTCGCCGCTCGTCAAAATTTCATGCCCCCATTTAACCCATCACCACGGTCCTCGGCGGCTCCCACATCTAACCCCGATCCTAGACAGGCGGTCATCTCCTTACTAGCACCGCTGTTTTTCTTGGGAGATCCCAAACAATGTCAGGGTTTCTAAACCAATGTCAGATGCATTTTACCTTACAGTCGGCACTTTTTCCGAGCGATTTAGTTAAAACAACATTTATCCTGTCCCTCTTGGATGGCAAGGCCCTGGCTTGGGCATCTCTGCTGTGGGAACGTTCCGATCCCCTGCTGTCCAGTCTTCCACAGTTTACATCTGCTTTCAAACAAATCTTTAACGAACCTGGCAGACTTCCCACGACTCTGACTTGTTGCAGCTGAAACAAGGGAACCGCTCCCTGTCCGATTATGCTATTGAGTTCCGCACATTGGTCACGGAACTGAACTGGCAAGGGAACAGTTTACATGCCATCTTTCTGGTGGGACTAGCACCCAGGCTAAAAGACGAACGTGCCGCACGGGAGATCCCTACGTCCCTTGGAGGTCTAATAGATTTGAAGGGAAAATTGGACAGACGACTCCAAGAGCGGGTCTGAGAAAACCACTCTATTTTGAGAAACCGTCTGAAGGCCTCACTTCCCTCCGTCGAGAACCATCCTCTGCTCCCGGAGAACTCCGAAGAACCTATGCAATTGGGTCGTGGCCATATATCAGAAGAAGAAAAATCCCGCTGTCGCCAGCTCAGCCTATGCCTGTTTTGTGGGAACCAGGTTCACCTTTGTCATCAATGCCCTGAGAAAAAGGAACCTTCTCCGCGCCGAGGGATCACGGGTTCGGTAGCCCTCGGTCTAACTACTACATCACCCATGTTCCTATTGCCAGCCTCTCTGGAGCAATCCTCTACCTGCTTCACCACCCAGGTTCTAGTGGACTCCAGTGCTGGGGGAAATTTTATCCAGCAAGACCTCGTGGATCAATACCGGATTTCCACATTCCGCTTGACCCCACCAGTGGCTCTAGCCTCGGCTATTAATCACGTTTACTTAGGGAATAGCCACTGCTATTAATTGCATCAGTAACATGGGATCTTCTTAGTGTTTGGATAATTGCCAGGTTCTTGTGGCCTGGTTTGGCCTCTGTTGGATACAGGATGCTGGGCTTGATGGACCCTTGGTCTGACCCAGCATGGCAATTTCTTATGCTCTTATGTTCTTATCCATGGAAACTTCCTTTCCGAATTGGCGACTCGGGTTACACATCCGTTGACACGAAGGGTGGTAACGGATCACACCAAGCTCATCACCTTCTACGTCCTCCCCAAAGCTGTGAGCCCAGTTATACTAGGCCTGCCGTGGCTACAAAAACATCAGCCACAGTGCGATTGGACATCGGCTGACCTTATTCAGTGGGGCCCACACTGTTTTGAGACCTGCCTTGAACCGACGAATTCTCCTCACACCTTGGTTGTGGCCACCGCCTTGCCTACTCCCCGAGCCTAAGTAGGAGGGCACAGGAGACTCAAACCGATTCCAACTTCCTTCACCGGAACCTTTTATCGACTGTGTTTACAGAACTGAAGGAACAATTGTCGCAGAAAGTGGACGAATATGAAGCCTTAGAAAGAAAACACAAGCTAACCTCGAAAGGATTTGTGTCCCTCCTGTCCTTCAAGGAAGAAGAGATTCAGAACCTACAAATCCTCCTCCAACCAAAGAAAAGGGGACAGCCTCTCGAGGTACCCGAAGATGTGGACACCCCATGTCTTCTTCTACAAAATTATCAAAGGGAGGGCCTTGAGGAGTGGATACTTTTGCGGCGGCCATCTGCGGCCGCTCCCCCTCACCTTTCGCTGCTCCCGGGGATAAGCTCCAGTCCCTTCCGGCGCGGGAAGAACGCCTCCAGCGCTGCCCTTCCCATGGTGGCCTTGTCAGCGGTCCGTGCCATTGCAGCACGGCAGAAATGCCGCCGTCCCTTTCCTGGCCAGCCCGGCTCTCTAGGCGCGCGCCCCCTTGCAGCATTTAAAGAGGCCGCGGCGCGTCAGGGTTACCGACCCTCCTTGCTGACGTCAGATCCTTCTCAGTATAAATACTCGGGCAGCGTTTCTAAGCGTTGCCCTTACAACTGGTCCTCTTGTTCTCGTTGCCTTGGCTCCGTGGTTTCCAGAACCTGTCCTCTCCGTGCCTTGAGTCTTTCCAAGTCTGACCTTTGCCTGCCTGACTATGCTGACCTCTCCAAGCCTGACCTTTTGCCTGCCTGACTACACTGACCTCTCCAGAACTGACCTCTGCCTGCCTGACTACGCTGACCTCTCCAAGCCTGACCTCTGCCTGCCTGACTACGCTGACTTCTCCTAGCCTAACCTCAGCCTGCCTGACTATGCTGACTTCTCCTGACCTGACCTTTGCTCATGGTGGGTACACCTGTCCGCTACTTCTCCAGGAGACCCTCAGAGGCCCACCTAAGTCCAGGCGGTCCGGGTACCCAAGGGCTGAATCTGTGGAAACCCCGGATTGCTATTGGCGAAGCTCCAGCTAGCCTCAGTCTCCTTGTGTGCTCCGCCTTCTGGTGGCATGCGCTCTCTGGGTCCAACCAGAGGGCCGTACCAATCCTGCACCAGGCCAAGGGTCCACCTCCAGCGCAACACTACAATCCTCCCAAATGGCTCTTCTTTTCTCTCCTCTTCTGGCCTCTGCCAGATTGTGCTTTTTAAGACCTCTTGCTTTCAGCTGCTATACACCAAAAATTCTGAAGGAGGTACCTCTACCCCCATGACTTGAGCTTTGCTTCTTCACTTCCAGGAAAAAAGCTAAAGCTTGGCTCTTAAGCCAGGTCTTCCCTGCAGTGACCCACTTAGAACATAAGAACATAAGAAATTGCCATGCTGGGTCAGACCAAGGGTCCATCAAGCCCAGCATCCTGTTTCCAACAGAGGCCAAACCAGGCCACAAGAGCCTGGCAATTACCCAAACACTAAGAAGATCCCATGCTACTGATGCAATTAATAGCAGTGGCTATTCCCTAAGTAAACTTAATTAATAGCCATTAATGGACTTCTCCTCCAAGAACTTATCCAAACCTTTTTTGAACCCAGCTACACTAACTGCACTAACAACATCCTCTGGCAACAAATTCCAGAGCTTTATTGTGCGTTGAGTGAAAAAGAATTTTCTCCGATTAGTCTTAAATGTGCTACTTGCTAACTTCATGGAATGCCCACTACCTCAATAATCCTGTTCTTACTAGTTTGTTACTTTGTTTTTTTCCCCTTGCTTAAGTTATCCAAGTTCATTTCCTCCTTGTTTCATTGTAAGACAATTATTTGTTACTTTCTATTTTATGGTTGAAATGTAAACCGTAGTGATAAGTAACTCTGTTATTTGAACTTCGGTATAGAAAAGTTATAAATAAATAAATATTATTCGAAATTGTAAATAACCCTTTCCCCTGATCTTTCAATTAAGGATGACATTATATACCCTAGATTCCTAATGAAACATAGAAGCAAAGAAACATAGAAATGACGACAGAAGAAGACCAAATGGCCCATCCAGTCTGCCCAGCAAGCTATGCACTTTTTTTTTTTTATTTCTCTCATACTTCTGTTACTCTTGGCTCTTAGTAACCTTTTGGTTCTATTTCCCTTCCACCCACACCATTAATGTAGAGAGCAGTGTTGGAACTGCATTCAAGTGAATATCTACCATAGTTAGGGGTAGTAACCGCCGCAATAAGCAAGCTACACCCATGCCTTTGTTTACCCAGACTATGTAACTCAGTCCTTGTTGGTTATTGTCTGTATATAGATCCATCTTTCTAGGTACCCCCTGCCGTTGAAGCAGAGAGCTATGCTGGATGTGTGTTGAAAGTGAAGTATCAGACTTTCTCCCCTGCCGTAGAAGCAGAGAGCTATGTTGGATATGCGTGAAGTATCAGACTTTCTCCCCTGCCGTAGAAGCAGAGAGCTATGCTGGATATGCATTGAAAGTAAAGTATCTGGCTTATTTAGTTTAGGGTAGTAACCGCCGTAACAAGCAAGCTACTCCCCGCTTTTTGTGAATGGAAATCCTTTTTTTCCACACTTCCTCTTGCCGTTGAAGCTTAGAGAAATGTTGGAGTCGCATTAACCGTGTGTATGTTTATTGAATAAGGGTATAATCTCCAGGCAGTAGCCGTCATTCCCGTGAGCCACCCACTCTTCATTCACGTCCTCTAGACTTGATGGATCCAAGTGTTAATGCTATTCTATCTGTAAATTTGATCCCCACTGAAAGTTATTTCAATTGCAATTTGTTTGATCTAAATTGGCTGCAATCCACATAAATACGTAGTATATATATATATATATATATATATATATATATAATACATATATATATACATATATTTTTTTTTCCTATCATCATCTACTATGTTATTATTTAATATTTTAAATCACTAATCAACCACCAAAACCACTATAATGTGCAGGTATTTTTATAAATAATAACATAAGACCTTCATATAGTACAGATTACATAAGGGACATTAAAACAAGTCTTGGGAATAATCATTAATAGAAACAGAGAAATGATGGCAGAACAGGACCAAATGATCCACACAATCTGCCCAGCAAGCTCATGCAAGTATCTACTGCACTGTGTAGGTTATCCCCATGCTTATCAGTTTACAGGACCGTAAAAGTCAGGGCCCTCGGATGCTATTTAAATCCAATTTCATTACATTAAGTCAATCTGTGATATATATATATCATGTTGTAAACCGCTGAAATCTTCATTTGGAACGACAGTATATAAAATGACTAAATAAATAACTAAATAAATTTTCCTTAACAGTTGCCCTAAAAGCAGAGAGCAATGTTGGAGTTGCATCAAAAAAAATCAGGTTTAGTGATTAAGGGTAGTAAGCACCTTCCCCAAACCATAAAAGTCAGGGTGCTGTCTGAATCCAATTTCTCTTTCTTCACTGCCACTGAAGCAGAGAGCAATGAAGGAGTTGCATTAACAGTATCCAGGATTAATTTTTAAGGGTAGCAACTGCCACACCAGCAAGTTACCCTCTCATGTATGCTTTCCTTTATTTCCAACCTCTAGCCTTTAGGGATCCACAGTGTTTACCCCATGCCCCTTTGAATTCCTTGACTGTTTTCGTCTTCACCACTTCTTCTAGAAGGGCATTCCAGGCATTTACCACCCTCTCCATAAAGAAATATTTCCTGACATTGGTTCTGAGTCGTTCTCCCTGGAGTTTCATTTCATGACCCCTAGTTCTATTGATTTCTTTCCAACGGAAAAGGTTTGACAATTGTGTATCATTAAAACCTTTCAGATATCTGAAGGTCTGTATCATATATCCCCTGCACCTCCTTTCTTCCATGGTGTACACATTCAGATCCTTCAGCCTCTCCCTCATAAGTCTTCCAATGCTGACCTCTCACCATTTTGGTTGCTCTTCTTTGGACCGTCTGTATCCTGACTTTATCCTTTTTGAGATACGGGCATTAGCATTGAATGCAGTACTCCAGGTTAGGCCTCACCAAAGACCTGTACATGGGCATTATCACCTCTTTTATCTTACTGGTTATTCCTCTTTCTATGCAGCCTAGAATTCTTCTGGCTTTATAGCTATCGTCTTGTCACATTGCTTCACCATCTTCAGATCATCAGACACTATCACACCAAGGATCTTCTCCCAGTCCGTGTGCATTAGTCTTCCACTGCCCATCACATAAAGCTCTTTTGAATTGCCGCACCCCAGATGCATGACTCTATACTTCTTGGCATTGAATCCCAGCTGCCAAATCTTCGACCACTTTTCAAGTTTTCTTTTTCTCTACTCCTTCAGACATGTCCACTCTGTTGCACATCTTAGTATCATCCACAAATAGACAAACTTTATCTTCTATCCCTTCCCTAATATTGCTCACAAAGATACTGAACAGAATCGGTCCCAAAATCAATCCTTGTGGCACTCCTCTTAACACCGTTCTTTCTTCAGAGTAGGTTCCATTTACCATTACACGCTGTCTCCTGTCAATCAACCAGTTTGCAATCCATGCTACTACCTTAGCACTCACTCCCAAGCTTCTCATTTTGTTCACGAGTCTCCTATGTGGGACTGTATCAAAAGTTTTACTAAATTCCAAGTAAATCACATCGAGCAGTCTTCCCTGATCCAATTCTCTAGTCACCCAATCAAAAAAGTCAACCAGATTTGTCTGACAGGACATTCTGGTGCATCCATGCTGCCTCAGGTCCAGCAACCCACTAGATTGTAGATCAGAGTTGGGCAGTTCCGGTCCTTGAGGGCCACAAACCAGTCTGGTTTTCAGGATATCCCTAATGAATATGCATGAGAGAGATTTGCATGCACTCTGCCTCAGTTGTATGCAAATCTATGTCATGCATATTCATTAGGATATCCTAAAACCTCGACAGGTTTGTGGCCCTCGAGGACCGGAACTGCCCACCCCTGTTGTAGATAGTTCACTATCCCTTCCTTCAGCAGAGTCTCCATTCATTTTCTCAACATCAAGGTGAGGCTAGCCGGCCTGTAGTTTCCAGCCTTCTCTCTGCTCCCACTCTTGTGAAGTGGACAACCACCGCTCTTCTTCAATCTTGCGATACCACTCCTGTTCCCAGGGATGTATTGAACAGCTCCCTCAATATCCTGGGCCGATGGCCCTTTGCCCTTACTATGTCACAGAGGCCGACCAATGGCACCGGTAGCCCCTGTGACATAATAAGGGCAAAGGGCTGTCGGTGCCATTTTGATTACTGGCAGCCAACGGCCCAAGTGCAGGAGTTCACTCCCGGACCCCTGCTGGACCACCAGGGACCTTTGGCAGGTCTTGGGGGGGTCATGAGGGTGGGGGGTTCTAGTTAATTAATCTGGCAGGTCTTGGGGGGTCAGGAGGGTGGGGGTTGTTAATTAGTTTCAAGGGTTGGGATGAGTTGTTTTTTTGGGGGGGGGTTCCCACAGAAAGATAAAAGTTTTCTGATCTGGGGAGTGGACCGACATGGCCCTCCCCAGATCTGAAAACAAAATGGGGACAAAATAAAATGTTATGCACTCCCCTAATTTGCTCCATAAGACGCACAGACACCTAGGGACAGAGCCGGTTTAGCACAAATTTTTTTTTTAATTTTCCCCTGAATCCTAGGTGCGTCTTATGGTCAGGTGCGTCTTATGGAGCGAAAAATACAGTAATTACACTGTAAAAGAATCTAAATGATAGAAAAAGTGCAAAGAATGGCCAGCAAGTTAATTAAGGGAACAGAGAGGATTACATATTTAGAAAAAATGTTTAAACTAGGGTCTCTTATATTAGGAAAAGATATTTGAAGAGAGATTTAATTACACTATACAAATATATTTAATTTTACTGAATTTATAGCCCATCGTTCCTGAGGCTTAAGGTGGATTACAGTAGGAAGATACTGTAATAACATCTAAAAAGTACAAAAATGCAATAAATACAAAACAAAACAAAAAAATAGAATACCAGCAATCTTGTAATTTTACGAGCAACAAAGAGGCATCCTCTCAGGCTAAGAAGAAACAAAGGAAAATAATTTTTGTTCAGTGATGAAAGTATGAAATGTTTTGCTAATGGATACTACATTAACTGCAAAATTGTATATATTTGCAGGAAAAAGATCAATGGTTAGAATGATGCAGTTAGAGGTCAATAAGCAGTGCTACTTAGCTGGATAAGTAAGGACTTATCTAAGTGGTGATGACTGAATATCTGGTCCCTTTCAGCGGCTGCAACTTATTCGAATAAGTGGAGGGTAGATAAGGGTGTTCCAGGGAGGAATTACTTATCTGGCTAAGTAAGCCCGATAAGTAGTGAGATTCAAACTTATCCGGTTAAGTTGACCACATAAATTAGATCTGCTAACTTACTGGCTATGTTTGAATATCTACCCTTTAGGGTCTATGAAAAAGTGCCGATCCAGGAATTTAGGCTGATCAATATATATATAGAGCCATAAAATAAATTTTTAGTGTTCTGTAGCATTGATTACAGATGCAGCTTATTCATTTTCACCTGGACAACAACACAGAGAGCTGTTCAACAATTAAAATAAGGTTGGACTCCATGAACCATGGGTCTTCTTTCAGCCCAAACAAGTAGTATTACAGAACTTTCTTTTTAATTTTGATATACATTTCCAAAATTCATGAAGATCAAGTTTTGCTCTTCCCCTCGGTCAATGAGAAAGAGACTATATAGACTGAGATTTCAAGTACCTGAGTCAACCTGAATTTCCATCTGTTTATCTGTCTATTGTTGAACAACTGTAGTGGAATATAGCTCCAAAAATTATTTCTCATACATTTTAAATTTTCTGACATAGATTGGTTTGTGACAGTGATGATATATATATAATTACTAATCACTTACTGTAGCACTGGATGCAAACTTGATCCAAAATTTTCAAATATGCAGATGTCAGTGCTGGCAGAGGATCAAGCTCAATTTTTTTGAAGTCTTCTGGGCAATCCTTCTTCAAGTGACCATCTCGTTTACATAAACTGCATACAACTGTAGGTGACTACACAGAAAATTAGTTAAGCAATAATCCTTAATTTTAGAACCTAAAGTTAAAATATGGACATAAGCTACAGAAATTGCTTCATTGTCCTATGCAAAACTATAAGTACCATTGTACAAGGCTCAATCCATTCTATAAGTTTCTAAGACTTGTTTAATTGGAAGACTCAGTGCACAGAGTATCTAGCTAAATTGAAAATTAACTAGTTAATTCACAATATACAGTTTAGCAAATGTTGCTTACCTGATGTAACAGGTGTTCTCACAGGACAGCAGGATGTTAGTCCTCACAAATGGGTGACATCGAGGATGGAGCCCACCACGGAAAACTTCTGTCAAAGTTTAAACAGAACTTTGACTGGCCCCTACTGGGCATGCCCAGCAAGGCACTGACCCTGCAGCCAGCAGGGGTCTCCCTTCAGTCTGATTTTCAAAGCTACAGGCAGTGCCTAGAAAGTAAAAATAAAACGAACCCAACACCGCGGGGAGGCGGGCGGGTTTCGTGAGGACTAACATCCTGCTGTCCTGTGAGAACACCTGTTACATCAGGTAAGCAACATTTGCTTTCTCACAGGACAAGCAGGATGGTTGTCCTCACAAATGGGTGAGTACCGAGCTGAGGATGTCCCGACTTGCACCAAATGTACCCAACTGTGTGCAGCAGGCACAATAAGTGAGGAGAAATTTGGGAAAGGGCATCCGCACCCAACCGGGTAGGTGGAAGGGTGTTGGTACATGAGGTTGGAAAAAGGTTACGCAAGACAGACTGGCCGAAGATGGAGTCCTGTCTTCCAGCCTTGTCCAAACAATAATGGGCTGCAAAGGTATGGAGAGAACTCCAGGTTGCAGCTTTGCAGATGTCAGGAAGCGGCACCGATCGAAGGTGTGCCACTGACGTCGCCATGGCCCTCACAGAGTGTGCTTTAACACGGTCTTGAAAAGGAATGCCAGCTTGCTCATAGCAAAAAGAAATGCAGTCCGCCAACCAGGAGGAAAGAGCCTGCTTACCCACAGGTTGTCCCAACTTATTAGGATGGAAAGAGACGAATAATTGAGTGCTCTTCCTATGGGAAACTGTACGGTCTAGGTAAAAAGCTAGAGCTCGTTTACAGTCTAGGGTATGCAGGGTCTGCTCTCCAGAGTTGGAGTGGGGCCTGGGAAAAAAGATAGGTAGTATGATGGATTGATTGATATGAAACTCAGAAACTACCTTAGGTAAAAATTTAGGGTGAGTGTGGAGTACCGCGCGGTCCTGCAGGAGCTTAGTGTAAGGCGGATAGGTAACTAGGGCCTGTAATTCACTAACCCTGCGAGCTGAAGTAATAGCCAAAAGGAATAACACTTTCCAAGTGAGGTATTTAAAGTCACAGGAGTGCAGAGGTTCGAAAGGAGGTTTCATAAGACGACCAAGAACCAGGTTAAGGTCCCAGGATGGGGCCGGAGGACGCAAGGGCGGCTTTAGATGGAGCAAGCCCTTAAGAAAGCGTGTTACTAGGGGTTGTACTGAAATAGGAGTACCCCCAATACCCTTATGGAAGGCGGCTACCGCACTGACATGCATTCTGATAGAAGAGGTTTTAAGACCTGATTCAGAGAGATGCCATAAATAGTCCAAGAATTTGGAGATTGGACAGGAAAGGGGATCAAGGGACTGAGAAGTGCACCATGATGTGTACCTTTTCCATTTGTATGAGTAAGACTTTCTTGTGGAAGGCTTTCGTGAAGCTATCAGGACCCGAGAAACGGAATCTGAAAGGTTGAAAGGCTGAAGGACTAACCTTTCAACATCCATGCCGTCAGGGACAAGACTTGGTGGTTGGGATGGAGGAGGCATCCGTCGTTTTGAGTGAGCAGATGCGGGTCCTTTCCCAGAGGAATGTGCCTGCGGATGGAGAGATCCTGGAGAATTGGAAACCATACTTGGCGTGGCCAGTAAGGTGCTATCAGGATCATGGTTCCTCCGTCCTGGCGTAGCTTCACGAGAGTCTTTGACACAAGAGGGAGTGGAGGGAATGCATAGAGCAGACCGGTTGTCCACTTGAGGGAGAATGCATCCCTCGGCCGAGAGTGCTGGCTCCGAATGAGAGAGCAGTAATCGTCCACTTTGTGGTTCTGAGGGGACGCAAAGAGGTCTATGCGGGGATAACCCCACTTGTGAAACAGAGAGGTCGCTACTAGAGGATCGAGTGACCACTCGTGTGGTTGGAAGACACGGCTCAGCTGGTCTGCCAATACATTGTCTACTCCCGGCAGGTAAGTGGCCCTGAGGTACATGGAGTGGGAGAGGGCTTCCGCCCAGATCTGCGCAGCTTCCTGACACAGAAGAAAGGAGCCTGTGCCTCCCTGCTTGTTTATGTACCACATGGCCACTTGGTTGTCCGTCTGGATTAAGATTATCTGATGAAAGAGATGATCTTTGAAAGTGCGGAGCGCATAGCGGATTGCTCGAAGTTCCAGGAAATTGATCTGGTGTTCGGCTTCCTCTTTGGACCATAACCCTTGGGTTTGAAAGTCGTCCACATGGGCTCCCCAACCGATGTGAGAAGCGTCGGTGGTTAGGATTACTTGCGGATCCGGTGGAAGAAAGGGTAAGCCCTGAAGGAGGTTGACCTGAGTCGTCCACCAGGTTAAGGATAGGCGCAGCGCTTGTGTGACTGGGACTATGGAGGACAGAGGCTGAAAAGCTTGAATCCATTGTCGTAGAGTCCATTGTGTTACTCTCATGGCTAGTCGGGTCATGGGAGTGACACATGCCATGTGCCCTAGGAGAATGAGGAACTGGCGAGCCGTGGCAGTGTTCTGAGACTGGAGCTGGCGAGCCAGGGACATTAGGGTGTGGACCCTCTGAAGAGGAAGGTAAGCCTTTGCCTGTAAGGTGTCCAAGTCTGCCCCAATGAAGGATAAGGTTTGACACGGGACTAAGCAAGATTTCTCGTAATTGACGAGAAACCCTAAGGAAAGGAGTGTTTGAATTGTCAATTTTAGGGAGGATTGAGCTATCTGTTGGGTGGAGGCCCTGATTAGCCAATCGTCCAGGTATGGGTAGACGTGGACACCTTCCTTCCTTAGGAATGCTGCTACCACTACGAGACATTTGGTAAAGACTC
Source organism: Rhinatrema bivittatum (assembly GCF_901001135.1). Taxonomy (NCBI): domain Eukaryota; kingdom Metazoa; phylum Chordata; class Amphibia; order Gymnophiona; family Rhinatrematidae; genus Rhinatrema; species Rhinatrema bivittatum. Next base: position 563,945,991 of record NC_042615.1, on the reverse strand, counting down.
GTGGGGCAGAAGCTAGACCGAAAGGGAGGACACGGTATTGATAATGGTCGTGGCCTACTAGAAACCGCAGATATTTGCGATGGGATTGTGTGATCGCAATGTGGGTATAAGCGTCCTTGAGGTCGAGAGAGCACAGCCAATCCCCTCTTTGTAGCAGGGGGAGCAGCGCGCCTAGGGTTACCATTTTGAACTTCTCTTTTTGAAGGTATTTGTTGAGGGCTCGAAGGTCCAAAATGGGACGTAGTCCCCCTGATTTCTTTGGTATTAGGAAGTATCTGGAATAGAATCCCTTGCCTCGTTGAGAGGGAGGAACGGGTTCTATAGCATTTGATTGTAGAAGAAGGGATACTTCCTGTTGTAATTGAGCCAAATGGGTGGATAGACTCCACGCTTGAAGAGGCGGGGAGTCTGCCGGAAGAGTTATGAAGTTGAGGTGGTAACCCTGTGCGATAATTGTTAGCACCCACTGATCTGAGGTGATCTGCAACCAAGGTTGTAGAAAATGGTACAGTCGACCTCCTACAGGGATGTCCGGAAGAGGGGTTGGCATGTGTTCCCTACAGGGGAGTCAAAGGCCAGCCGCAGGCCCAGGAGGAGGGGCTACAGTAGGCCTTTGTTTCCTAGGCTGACGCGGCTGAGGCCTAGTAGAGGATCGAGCTGGACGAGGCCTGGCCGATGGAGGGTAGTAGCGGCGTGGTCGAAAGAACGACTTCTTAGAGTCCTTCTTTTGCGGTTGCTTGGAGGTCACCTCAGGTGGGACAGATGAGAGTTGTTTCAACGTCTCATGGTGGTCTTTTAACTCCGCCACAATCTGTTGAATTTGCTCTCCAAACAAATTGTCGCCTAAGCAGGGCAAATCAGCAAGACGATCTTGGACCTCTGGGCGAAGGTTGGATGACTTTAACCAAGCCCAACGTCTGGCTGAGATGGCTGTGGCTGAAACCTTCGTGGAAGCATCGAATATGTCGTAGGCAGTCCTAATCTCGTGCTTCCCTGCCTCAAATCCCTTGTGAAGAAGGGCTTGAAGCTGCGGTTGGTATTGGTCTGGCAACGTGTCAGCATAGTCTTGCATCTGCTTAAGGATGGCTCTGTTGTACTGAGTCATGTAAAGTTGATATGAAGCTATGCGTGAAATCAACATAGCTCCATGATAGACTTTCCGTCCAACACTATCTAGGAATTTGTTGTCCCTGGTAGGTGGGGTAGAAGAGTGTGGCTTAAGACGCTTGGCCTTCTTCTGCGCGGACTCAACTACAACAGAGCGATGATCCAGTTGAGGTTTTTGGAAACCTGGTGCTGACTGGACAAGGTAGGTGGAGTCAGCTTTTTTGTTAACTGGGGACACTGATGAAGGAGATTCCCAGTTTTTCTTGAGCAGATCCAAAAACACCTGGTGTATAGGGATGGAAGCGATGATTTTTGGAGCATCCAGAAATTGAAGGAGTTCCATCATCTGGTGTCTGTCATCAGCTTCAGATTGTAGTTGAAAAGGTACAACTTCTGACATCTCTTTCACAAAATTAATGAAAGATAGATCCTCAGGAGGAGATCTTTTTCTACTTTCTGTAGGAGATGGTGGCGAAGGCAAATCTGTGTCAGAAGATGTATCATCATCATCACCCCAGGTATCGTAGGGATCAAGTGGGGCTTGCAGCCCTGATGGACCTGGCTGAGGCTCTGAAGGCATCGATGGAAACCGAGGTGGAATCGGTGCCGTAGGTGGAACCAGAAATGGCATCGATGGCTTCGGTGCTGCCGATGGAATCGGTGCCTGGCGTGGAATGGATGGAACCGAAGGATATATCGGTGGAGATATACCAGAAGGCACCGATGGAACCACCCCGGAAGGAGGAATCCGGAACGGTGTTTCTCCTGCCGATGAAAATCCAGTCGGAGACGGTGGTGTTGTCGATGGTACTGGAATCACCGATGGAAGGGCCATCATAAGCGCCTCCATGCGACTCAGTAGCGGTGCTATCGCTTGTATCAACGGCTCGGTGGTCGGTTCCCTCCTCGGTGGCGAAGCCGGTGCCGGTGTCGGTGCCGGAGGCGGCCCTGGAACCGGTGCCGGAGACGGTGCCGATGGAGGTTGCAATTTCTTCATCGCTTTCTCGATGGCCTCCTGGACCAGCCGGTCCAGTTCTGCCCGGAGACCAGGGGTAACCATACCCGGCTCGACGGGAGAGGGAGGCTGAGGCAGGGCCGGAGGGACCACCGTAACCGGTGGGATCACGGCCCCCGCACCCCGGGAGGGTGAGGGTTTCCTCGATGCCGGCGAACGAGACGTGGAGGGTGTCCGGTCTGTTCGCGGCTTCTTTGTCGGTGGCTCGGCTTGAGCAGAGGTCGATGGCTGTGGATCCTCGACAGGCCGAGACTTGTGCCGTCGATGTCGGTGCTTTTCCTTCCGATCCCCTCGCCCATCCGGGGAAGGGACGGGAGTCGACGGCCGAGAAGCGATCGATGGCGGACGGTCACCGGAGGGTTGACGATGATGGTACAACTTCGACGGTGCCGGTTCCGATGACGTCGATGCTATCGATGGCGTTGGGGTGGGTGCATGGAAGAGGAGCCCCATCTTCTCCATCCTGGCCTTGCGACCCTTGGGTGTCATTAAGGCACACTTGGTGCAAGTCAGGACATCATGCTCACTACCCAAACACATTACACAAACCCTGTGGGGGTCTGTGATGGACATAGTCCGGGTACAATCCGGACAACGGCGGAACCCCGTTGCCATGGCCTGAAGCCAAAATTTAGGCTGGGGATCGGTAAGTGCCAACAGGCCTCAAGGGCCAAAATCGACTGTAGTCGATGGAAAAAGGCAAAAAACTTACCGGGTTCCGTAAGATGACTAAAAATTTGTCGAAGGGAGACCCCTGAGGGGCAAATTTTCTTAGGAAATTAACTTCCAAATTCCTGTCAGGAACGTGATTAGAGAGCTCCTTTCACCGCGTGGCAACTGCTGCGCGGAAAAAAGAAGACTGAAGGGAGACCCCTGCTGGCTGCAGGGTCAGTGCCTTGCTGGGCATGCCCAGTAGGGGCCAGTCAAAGTTCTGTTTAAACTTGACAGAAGTTTTCCGTGGTGGGCTCCATCCTCGATGTCACCCATTTGTGAGGACAACCATCCTGCTTGTCCTGTGAGAAAAACTAGTTTCAAAAGAAGAGCGGTGAATTTTCATGCTCTATCTTGTCTCCTTAACTTCTTTTTAACTACTTCTCTAGTCTCCCTTTATAATCCTCACTAAACCAGTCATTCTTTTATGTTCTCTTTTCCATCTTCTATTTTCTGTCACACATCCTTTCCCTCTTTTGTGTCAGGAACCTCTGGGTACACTTATGTTGTACTTTCAAGGATATAGCAGGGAATCCCCATCTCACTGCCTTTTCAGGTCATAAGGGATTTTCCAACCTTCCCATACACTGCATTTTCATAACAAAGGGAAGATATTCCCCTCTCTCCCTTGTGTTTCTTATTAAAGATCAGGAAAATGAGTTCTTTTTTTGTTCTGGTAAATTAGTTTAGGGCAATTTCCTGTCCACACTGCCAGTAATCTAGTTTTGTAAAAGGGGTTAGCCGGGTGGGTCAGTGGTAAGGATGTGGACTGTCATACAGATAGACCTGATTTCGATTCCCAGGTTATATCTTCTGCTCCCTGGGTTGGGGGGTGGGGAAGAGGAATCCCAGTCATCATTCAAAGGCAATTAGGGCCATTGCATGATGGGTGCCCATAGGCAGGACTGGAGTGTGAGGGGTGAGGGACCCCCAGAGATCAGTTAGTTGGTGAAGGTCTCTAACTCCACTCCCCTCCAGAGTTCCAGACTGCCACAGAACTGTCTCTTTGAATTGGATTGCTAGAGCAGGCTCTTTGGCACAGTTGCACTCCTCTTTGAGCTGGGTATTTAACGCCTTCAAATTTTGGCATCCTAGGCAAATACCTATATTGCCAATGCCTAAAACTAGTCCCAATGGCAAAACCTAATTAAGATTTTAAGGGCCACGACTGCAGGACTCTGGAAGGAGCCATGGTGCACAGCAATCGACTGAGGACTATTTATTTATTTATTTATTTATTTATTTATTTATTTAACACTTTTTTTATACCGACCTTCATAGTAATAACCATATCGGATCGGTTTACATATAACAAGGGTATAACTGAAGCAAAACATAAAGTAGATAACAACAGAGGTGAGTAAGGCAAAGTTACATTTAACAAGGAGTAAAAACTTGGACGCTTGATAGCTGGAAGAAGGTAAAGGCAGGAAGTAATTGTAACATAATACAGAATGAATATGGGTTACAGCTTAAGGTGCTTTAACCTGGAAGTGCCTGAAGGTGCTTTAACCTGGAAGTGCTATTGCTACAGTGACTGGATAAAAAAGGCCTATTTATTAAAATGTGGTATTAATACTGCAGTATTTACTAAACTTTGGTAGCAAGGACGCAGTTTAATGAATCACGCTGTGGCGATGTTTCTTGCCAGCTACCCACCCCAGGACTGCCATATTTTAAAGGGACTGCACAGTCCCAGAAACACCTCTGCACTAGTGTGTCCTAAATATCTCTTAGGGTCAAGTAGGACACCCTTCTCTGCATCTAGACCTGATGAAAAATATAAAAATTTGTAAGAAGCCCCCTTAGGCCCTGTACGTACTACTATTATGATGAAATTACTATTTATTGATAATTTTCTTTCCTCTAAGGAAGGCAGGCCAATCCACACCAGTGGGTTATGCACTCCTACCAGCAGATGGAGACAGAGTAAAGCTGACTCGCTGACGTTACTAACATATGGTCCTGTCGAAACATCAGGCTGCCAGCATGTCTAGAAAAGCCAAACATGGAGTGGCAAGAACTCTACCTGTTCCTGCTCCATTGCCCTGGACCATCACTTGGATCGAGGCTCCCCTGGCTGCCACATCTGACATTAGGAGGAGGGGCAAATCTGCCGGCAAAAGGAGGCAGCCTGCAGCTGTGTGAGGAGGAGGGGGGAGAACACTATGTGTTTTTGCCCCATTGTCACGGATCATTACTCAGCTTAGGCTTCCCCTGGCTGCTGCATCTGATGTCAAGAGGAGGAGCCAATCTACCAGCAAAAGGAGGCACCCTGCAGCTGTGTGAAAAGGACTGGGAAGAACTCTACCTGTTCCTGATTTATTGCCTCAGACCATGGCTCAGCTTAAGGCTCCCCCAGCTGCTGCATCTGACGTCAAGAGAGGCCAATCTGCTGACAAAAAGAGGTGCCCTGCGGCACCTGCTGCAAGCGTGCCAAAGGGGTGCACCCCTAGGCAAGGATCTCCTCTGTTTCAGAGTTTCACATTGTTTGTAAGTGTGACTCTCTTGGACCCATATTTTTCTTGTTTCTTTTTCTGCAGTGGTTAAGAAGAAAGGTTGGTTGTGTCCTTCTCTTCCATCTTCTTCCTCTCAGTAAACAATTCCTAGCATCTTCAGTGCTTCGGAGCAGTCTATATCAGGTGCTATGCTTCTTGCAGATTCTATTAAGAAGCTGGATAATATAACTTTGGAAGATGTCTGGAAAGCCATTATCGGCCTTGAGAAAACTGTGAATAAACAATTTACTGATTTTTCTTCTTAATTGGAAGAAGGGGACAATTGACTGTGGTACAATCTACTTCTATTAATCAAGATCAGAGAATTGAAACTATTGAATTTCAAAGTAATTCCTTGCAAGAATTTAAGGTTGTGTCTATTAACGATAGCTTGTCTATTCACAGGAGGCTTGACATTTTTTTAAAACTTGTGATTTCTCAATCTTCCCATTTCCCCATTCATATCGCCTTTGCAATTACTTAAAAAAATATATGAAAGAAGGGCTTGGTATTGCAGAAAATTCTCTTCATCCGGTAACTAAACTTTTTTACTTGCCTTTTAAGAAAAAAGTCTGAGAGGGGAATGTGGTGAATCTGTTAGCTTAAATTTGACAACTTTTTGGAACAATCTACTGAAGCTGTGCTACCTTATTGGTTACATGTTCATCTGAAATGGAAAAAATTGATCTTGCAGTTTTCTTTTCTAATAGGCATTCCTTACTTATGGGGAACAAACTCTGGGTCTTTCAAGACATTTGAAGGCAGACCCAAGTGCGGAGGAAGGCTTTCCTCCAGCTTAGAGTCGCCATTATTGAGCTTGGGGGTACTTTCTCTTTAAGATACCCAGCTAAGTGTGCAATTCATTATTCTGTAAATGGAGAAATTACTACTTACCTGATAATTTCCTTTCCTTTAGTGATGAGTAGGTCAAATGAGTGGGTTATGCATATCTGCCAGCAGATGGAGTCGGAGCAAAAGCTGACGTCATGGTTATATAGTCTTGCCCTGACATTAGCCCTCTAGTATTCTCTGGAAAAGCCAAACTATAGACAACCCAGTTAACATTATTAGCAACAGGAAACTATTTGTGTTTCTCAACCAACCAGAACACTGAGCTTAGACAAAAGAATGAACATATTTAGCAAACTAAGAGTTAGAGAAGCCACTTACAAGTTTTCAACAAAAGAGAAGGAATCATACTTTGCATCGCTCACCCTAAGAAGGCTAACCACAAAATCCAAAACCAGCAGCCGATTGACCTACCCATCACTAAAGGTAACTAGTAATTTCTCCTTCCTTAGCATTCGGGTAAGTCAATCCCAACGAGTGGTATGTACAAAAGCTAATCCCGAAAAGGGCAGAAGGCTGCCTGAGGCCCAGTCAAAACCACCTGCGCAAAGGCGGCACCCTCCCTAGCTCTAATATCTAAGCGGTACTGCTTGAAGAAGGTATGCAAAAATGACCATATCGCTGCTTGACAAATTTCAGCAGGTGACAGCAAATGAAACTCCACCCCTGATACTGCCTGGGCCCTCATGGAATGCGGTCTAGTCTGCTTCGGTAAGGCAACCTCAGCAGCCGCGTAGGCTGTCATAATGACCTCCTTCACCCAACGGGCAATTATTGCCGACATCACAGGTGCTCCCTGCTTACCTCCACCATGGAGCACAAACAGGCGACCAGAGTTCCAAATAGTCATAGTCACTTCTAAGTAGCGCAGTAAATGACGCTTGATGTTCAGGGACGCAAAAGACGGTATTCAGCTTCATCTCTATCCCTGTCCAAGGCATTCAGATAAATGGATTGATTCAAATGAAAGTCTAAAAGCACTTAGGGCAAAAAGGAAAGCACAGTCCAAAGCTGAACCGCACCCGGGGTCATATGGAGAAAAGGTTCACAGCAGGAAAGAGCCTGCAGCTCAGAGACCTGAAAAGCCGAACAGATTACTACCAGAAAGACTGTCTTCAAAGTAAGCAGCCGCAAGAAAAAAGTACGCAGTAGCTGAAAAGTTGGACCTGCTAAGAACTGGAGGACCAAGTTAATATCCCACAAAGGCACTGGAAGCTGCAATGGTGGGCGGGGGGTGGGGGGTGGAAGAGATATTTAACTCCCCGCAAGAAATGGGTCATATCCGGATAGGAAGACAAAGGTCCTCAATTGACTCTTTCCCTGAAACAAGCCAATGCTGCAACTTGAACCTTCAATGTATTAAAGGCCAAACCCTTAAGCAAGCTGTCCTGTAAAAACTCGAAAATCAAAGGAATATCCACCTTGAACGGTTGAGTACCTCGCTCAGAACACCAAGTCTCAAAGACCGTCCAAACTGTAATGTAAGCTAGAGAAAATTTCCGGAACCAAAGAAGAATGGAAATTACAGAAGGTGAATAACCATGCTTCAACAGCCGAGCCCTTTCATTGGTCATAAGACAGAACCAACCTAGATCCTTGTACAGAATGGGCAACTGACTTAACAGATCCATCCAAGCCGATAGCCGGAGGGGACTGACCATTAGAAGTCTCTGGAGATTTGCATACCACGGCCTTTGGGCCAAATCTGGAGCCACTAAAAAGACGGTGTTGGTTTGACTTGCAATCTTCTGTATCAGCTTGCTTATCAAAGGCCAAGGCGGGAACACATACAGCAGGGTGCAATTTGGAAACTCCTGAATGAGAGAGTCTGTGCCCAATACTTTTGGGTCCCGCCTGTGACTGAAGAAGGGTGGAACTTTCGTGTTGCTGAAGTTCGCTAACAGGTCTAGATCCAGTAGGCCCAGTGGTCCACCAGGAGCAGAAAGGCCCGTGTCCAAGCTTCTCCTGCTGAGGAAATCTGCTCTGATATTATCTGCCTCTCACATTGCCAGAAAGGACATGTTTGGGAACTGCTGCTGTAACTATACCATGAGCGTATCTATCTTCTCCAACACCTTGGTTCAACACTGATGATTGATGTAAGCTACTGCTGTCGCATTGATGTAAGCTACCGCTGTCGCATTGTTGGGCATTATCTGGACAGCCTGAGCCTCTAGCCACTAGGCGAACCGCAGGCATGCCAACTCGTGCCTCCAGTCTGTTGAATTTTCACTTCACTGCATTCCAGCGTCCTTGCACTACCAGCTCCTGACGGTGAGCCCCCCAGCCCCAGAGACTTGTACCTGTTGTATCAACTAATCCGGAGTCATCAGGGAAATTCCCTTCCTGAGATTTTCTATTGGGATTTTACCTCTAATGGAAGGAGCAGTCTCACCGCATAGTTCTGTACGTGTGGACTTCATAAGGAGAACAAGGCGCACTGAAGAGGGTGTTATATGTGCCCTTGCCCAGACAACCACTTCTAATGTGGCAGCCATCAACCCCAGGATCTGTAGATAAGACCACACGGTTGGACAAACAGGGTTCCACAGGGATCAGACTTGCAGCATCAATGAGTGGATTTCAGAATCCAGAAGAAACACTGCCCTGCCTTGTATCAAATCGAACCCTGAGATGCTCCAGGGTCTGAGACAGCTGCAAATTACTCTTGGCCAGATTCACCACCCAGTCTAGTTCCTGTAGCAAGGAAACCACCCTGTGGGAAATGTAAAAACTTTCTTCCAATGTCTTGGCCCGAATCAACCAATCGTCCAGATAGGGGTGAACTAGAATGCCCTCCTTACAAAGGACCGCTGCAACCACTAACATGACCTTGGAAAAGGTCCTGGGCACCACGGCTAGCCCGAAAGGCAAGGCTTGAAACTGGTAATAACAATCCAGGATGGCAAATCGGAGAAACCACTTATGTACCTGCCGGATGGGAATATACAGATATGCTTCCGTCAGATCCAGAGATGTGAGGTACTCCCCTGTTTGAATTGTCATTATGTCAGAACGCACCATTTCCATCCTGAAATGCATAACTCGTAGATGCTGGTTGTTGCCCTTGAGATCCAGTATGGGCCAAAATGACCCTTCCTTCCTGGGCACAACAAAATAAATGGAATATTGGCCCACATTTTGCCGCGACTCTGGAACAGAATCATGCTTTCAGAATCAACAGCTGTTGTAATGTTACTTCCACTTCTACCGTCTTTTGAGAGGAATTCCATGGAGAGACCATGAAGGCATCCAGAGGAATGTGAAGAAATTCTATAGCATAGCTGTTCTGAACCACTTTGAGAACCCATTGATACGAAGCAATATGAGCCCACCTGTGGTAAAACTGGGAGAGACGACCACCTATCTCTCACATCACCAGGTGAGCCTGCAAACCTTCATTGGGAAAGCAGAGTTGCTTACCTGCAACAGGTTTTCTCACAGGACAGCAGGATGTTAGTCCTCACATATGGGTGATATCATTAGGATGGAGCCCAATCACGGAACACTTTTGTCAAAGTTTCTAGAACTTTGACTGGCACCTACTGGGCATGCCCAGCAATGCACTGACCCTGCATCCAGCAGGGGTCCCCCTTCAATCTCGTCTTATAGTAAAAAGTACATGCGAAAAATAAAATAAAAAAACGTAAACGAACCCAACTCTGCGGGGTGGCAGGCGGGTTTCTTGAGAACTAACATCCTGCTGTCCTATAAGAACACCTGTTACAGGTAAGCAACTCTGCTTTCTCACAGGACAAGCAGGATGGTAGTCCTCACATATGGGTGAGTACTGAGCTGAGGATACCCGAACAATGCATCAAACGTACCCAAGACGTGCAACAGGCACAACAAGAGGGTTGGAAATTTGGTAGGAGGGCATCCTGAACGGGTCGGTGGAAGGATGTTGGGAAGTTAAACAGAAAACAAGTTGCGTAGAACAGACTGGCCAAAGATGGAATCCTGTGTGCCTGCCTTATCTAAGCAATAATGGGCTGCGAAGGTATGGAGAGAACTCCAGGTAGCAGCCTTACAAATATCAGCAAGCGGCACCGAATGGAGGTGTGCTACTGATGTCGCCATGGCCCTAACAGAGTCTTGTAGCGGAATGCCTGCTTGCTAGTAGCAAAAAGAAATGCAGTCTGCTAACCAGGAGGAGAGGGTCTGCTTTCCCACAGGATTTCCCAATTTGATGGTATCGAAAGAAACAAATAATTGAGTGGATTTTCTATGGGCCGACGTGCGGTCTAGATAGAAGGCTAGGGCACGTTTGCAGTCCAAGGAATGCAGAGCCTGTTCTCCTGGGTTTGAATGGGGCCTGGGAAAAAAGGTAGGTAGGATAATAGATTGATTGATATGAAATTCTGACACTACCTTTGGTAAAAATTTAGGGTGAGTGCGGAGCACTACCCTGTCATGCAGAATTTTAGTGTAAGGCGGGTAGGTAACTAATGCCTGCAATTCACTAACTCTACGATCAGACGTGATAAAGAGAAGGAAAACTACTTTTCACGTGAGATAACGGAGATCACACGAGTGGAGAGGCTCAAACAGAGATTTCATGAGCTGTCCCAAAACCACGTTAAGGTCCCAAGCAGGGGCCGGATGCACAGTGGAGGTTTTAAGTGGAGCAAGCCTCTCATAAAGCGCGTTACTAAGGGTTGTGTCGAAATAGGAACATCCCCCTCTCCTTTATGAAATGCGGCTACCGCACTGATATGCACTCTAATGAAGGAGGTCTTGAGGCCTGCCTCCGACAAGTGCCAGAGATAGTCCAGAAACTTCACTGTGGAACAAATGAAGGGGGCTAAGGACATAGATGTACACCATATTGTAAACCTCTTCAATTTGGAACGATAAGACCTTCTCGTGGAAGGCTTTCATGAAGCTACGAGGACTCGAGACACCGACTCTGAAAGGTTAAGAGGTTGGAGTATTAACCTTTCAACATCCAGGCAGTCAGAGATAGGGCCTGGAGGTTGGGGTGGCGCAGGCATCCGTTGTTCTGAGTTATCAGAAGCAGATCCTTCCCCAAAGGAATGCGGTGACGTACTGATAAATCCTGGAGGATTGGAAACCACACTTGCCGTGGCCAGTGAGAGGCTATCAGAATCATTACGCCCTTGTCCTTCTGTAACTTCACGAGAGTCTTTGATATGAGTGGAAGTGGAGGGTATGCATAGAGGAGATCGCTGGCCCACGAGAGGGCGAAAGCATTTCTCAGTTGCGAGTGGTGACTGCGAATGAGGGAGCAGAAGTTTTCCACTTTGCGGTTGTGGACTGATGCAAAGAGGTCTATGTGAGGATAACCCCCAACGTTGGAATTACTGAGTCGCTACTGTGGGGTTGAGAGACCACTCGTGTGGAAAAAACATGCGGCTCAACTTGTGTGCCAACACATGTCCACGCCTGGCAAGTAGGTGGCCGTGAGGTACATCGAGTGGGAAAGCTTCCTGACACAGGAGGTAGGAGCCCATTCCCCCTTGCTTGTTGATGTACCACATGGACACCTGATTGTCGGTTTGAATCAGGATGGACTTGTTTGAGAGACAATCTTGAAGCACTCTGAGGGCATATCTGATTGCCCGAAGCTCTAGGAAATTTATCTGGTGTTTGGCTTCCTCTGGAGACCAGGTTCCCTGAATCTGCAGGTTGCCGACATGAGCACACCACCATAGGTTGGAGGCGTCTGTTGTCAAGGTAATTTGAGGTTCTATAGCCTGAAATGGAAGGTCTTGAGTTAGAATGGAGTGTTGCATCCACCAGGCCAGTGATAGTCGGAGCTGTGTGGTAACGTGAACAATGCTGGACATTGGCTAACAAGCTAGAACCCATTGGGATTTTAAGATCCACTGCATGACTCGCATAGGTAGTCGTGCCATCGGAGTGACATGCACTGAGGAAGCCATGTGGCCTAGCAGTATGAGGAAGTGACAAGCAGTGGAGAATACTCGAGTTTGCAAGAGATGTTCTAGAGAGGCTAGGGTGAAAGCCCGAGCCTGAGGTAGGAAGGCTTTTGCCTGTATAGTGTCTAGGTCGGCCCCTATAAAAGACAGGGTTTGGGATGGAACTATCTTGGATTTGGGATAGTTGATTAGAAACCCTAGGGAGATCAGGATATGGAGAGTGAGACGCAAGGACATCAATGCGGCTTGCTGAGTCAGGGCCCTTATCAACCAGTCGTCGAGATGAGGGTAGACATGGACACCTTGACTCCTGAGAAAGGCTGCGACTACTACGAGGCACTTGGTGAACATCGTGGAGCCGACGCCAGGACGAATGGCAGTACACAGTACTGGAAGTGTCGAGGGCCGATCAGGAATCGCAGGAATTTGCGATGAGACGGAATGATTGAAATATGTGTGTGTGAGTCCTGAAGATCTAGAGAGCACAGCTAGTCTCCTTTTTGAAGAAGAGGAAGTAACGACCCCAAAGTTACCATCTTGAATCACTCTCTTTGAAGGTACATGTTTAGGGTGTGAAGGTCCAGAATTGGACGAACGCCACCTGACTTTTTTGGGATGAGGAAATACCAGGAATAGAACCCCTGCCCCTGTTAGGAGAGGGGCACCGGTTCTATTGCCTGGGACTGGAAGAGGGTTGAAACCTCCTGTTCCAGAAGGAGAGAGTGATCGATCATCCCCACGTGAGTCGAGGTGCGGAGTCCGCCGGTACAGTCAGGAAGTTGAGGTGGTAACCATGAGTGACCACAGCCAGTACCCACTGGTCGGTGGTGACTGTGTGCCAATTGTTGGTAAAGTGGCACAAGCGACCGCCGACTGGTACAGATGGAAGAGGAGGTTGGCGTATGCTCTCCAGGAAGGAGTCAAACCCTGATGCTGGACCCGGCTGAGGAGCAGGCTGGGTTTTCTGAGGTCGGGATTGTCTGGACTGACCTTTCTGATAAGGTTTAGAAGGTCTACCTCGGGAAGCCGGAGGGTAGTACCTTCTCGGTTTATAGGCCGGCTGCTTAGAATCTCGTCTGAATGTCCTTTTAGAGGTATACGAGAAATCAGAAGGCACTGAAGAAAGTTGACGCAGCGTCTCATGGTGGTCTTTTAGCTGCGCCACCGTCTCCTGGATTTTTTCTCCAAAGAGATTATCTCCAACACAGGGCAGATCAGCCAATCTGCCCTGTACTTCTGGCCTTAGGTCAGAGGACTTCAGCCAGGCCCATCTTCGTGCAATGATTCCTGCTGCGGACACTCTGGAAGCAGTGTAAAAAATGTCATAGGCAGCACGGACCTCATGCTTGCTGGCATCCAGGCCTTTCTGAGCCAGAGTATTGAGTGGATTCTGGAATTGTTCTCGTAAAGACTCAGAAAAATCTAGGATCTTCTTGAACAGGTCCCTGTTATACTGGGTCATGTATAATTGGTAGGCAGCAATGCGAGATATAAGCATTGATCCATGGAATACCCGTCTGCCAAAAGCATCCAAGGATTTCTGTTCCTTCCCTGGAGGTATGGAGGAATGAAGTTTGGAATGCCTTGCTTTCTTCTGGGCTGAGACCTTTGAAATCCAGGAGCTGATTGCAAAAGATAAGTGGCATCTGTTTTACGATTTACAGGCGGAATGGAACCTGGGAGCTCCCAATTCCTCTTTAACAGATCAATAAGGATTTCATGAATAGGAATAGACATGATTTCCTTAGGGGCATCAAGGAACTGGAGTACTTCCAGCATCTTATGCCGTGAATCTTTTTCTGTCTGAAGCTGAAAAGGAATAGTCTCAGACATTTCCTTAATGAAGTTAATGAAGGACAGATCCTCTGGAGGAGAACGCCACTTCTCTCTTCAGGAGGAGAGGGTTCTGAGGGGAGATCATATGTATCCTGGGAAGAATCATCAGTCCAAGAATCATAAGATCGATCACCAGCTCCCTGAGGATCTTCTGAGGGGAGAAATGGTATTATTCCAGAAGGTCCAGGTCTAGGCATCGATGGTATCGATGATGGCACCGATGGAACCGGCGACATTGATGGATGAGTCTACAGACGGTGGAATGGGAATCGGTGTTTCCTCGTCTTCCGATGACAAAGGAATCGATCCCGAAGGAAGAGGACATACCGGTGACCTCGGTTCCAATGGTGGAAGGGCACCGACCAATGCGTCCAGTCTCCCTAGAAGTGGTGCTAGCGCTGAAGGAATCGGCTCGGTGACCAGCGTTGATGGCGGCCAGAAGCTCTTCAGTGCTTTACCGATGGCCTCTTGGATCATCCGATCCAATTCCTCATGAAAGCCTGGGGCAGGGAATACCGGCACCGGAGTAGGAGGCAGCACTGGCATAGCCGGAGGGTCCACCGGTGAAAGTGGAATCGCGGCTCCTTGCACCGACGAAGGTGGGGAACGCCTCGGTGACCTGGTCGCAGAGGAGGATGGGGCCTTCTCTGGACGGGATTTCTTTGACAGTGGATCTGTCGATGCCAATGCCGAGGGCTTGCCTGGATCAGCAGACTGAGCCTTCCGATGCTGGTGTCAACGCTTTTCTGGATGCTCTCCTCGGTCCTTCTCCTGAGGCGAGGAGGAAAAAGTCGACACCTTCGGAGTAGTTGATGCAGTTGAGCAGCCCCGGTATCCCGCTGCTGGCAAGAGGTCGATGGCATCGGCTCAGATGAAGTTGAAGCAGTCAATGGAGTCGGGGTTTTGAATGAAAAAGAAACTCCATCTTCTCCAAGTGGGCTTTTCGACCCTTCAGCGTCATTTGGGCACATTTAGTGCAAGTTAGGGCATTCTGGTTGGCCCCCAAGCACAATACACAAACTCTGTGCAGGTCTGTGATGGACATTGTCCGAGGACAATCGGGGAACTGACGAAAACCTGATGCCATAACTTCGACAAAACTTTAGCTGCAGTGCGGTCGATGGCCAGTAGGCCCAGAAGGAAAAACTTGATGGGAATTGACCACAAATGAGGGTAAAGCCTTACCTTCGACCGCGGAGTACGGATATCAATAGGGGGACCCCTACAGGGTAGAATGTTTTGAAAATTTTTAAAGAAGTTCCGTGAGGAAAATTCCTGTTAGGAATTCTCAAGAGAGCTCCTTAATCCACGTGGCTACTGCTGCGCGGAAAAAAAGAGACTGAAGGGGACCCCTGCTGGATGCAGGGTCAGTGCATTGCTGGTCATGCCCAGTAGGTGCCAGTCAAATTTCTAGAAACTTTTACAAAAGTATTCCGTGACTGGGCTCCATCCTGATGATGTCACCCATATGTGAGGACTACCATCCTGTTTGTCCTGTGAGAAAACCAAGGGGCTCTGCCTCCAGATCCCATATGCTTTCAATGACCTCGGGGCCGAAAGGACCAAGATCTGCAGAAGAGATGGGATCTCTGGGAAGAACTTCCCCTGTAAAATCGAAAACTCCAGAAGTCTCGAGAGCAGCCACTTGCCTGGGAAGTCTGGGAAACTGGCTTCTTATCCTCCGGCAAACACGGGACCTGGGTCTCTCTCCATTTACTTGCCATTTTTGTTTTTCCAAATTCACTGCCAAAAAAAAGCAAGCCTTTGAAAGGCAGCTTAGTCAGATTGGACTTTGAAATAGTATCTGTGGGCCGGTTGTGCAGCCATTGCTGTCGCCTGGCCGCAATAACTGAAGCAGCTCCTCTGGCGGCTGTGTGTACCATGTCACAGCACACATCAGCAAAGAAGGCGGCACCGTGGTTCTACCATAGGTCCTAAATCAAACCTAATGCCACCAGACCCTTGACAAAGCCACAAAGTAGACCAAGCTTTCAAGTCACAAGAAGAAGCAATTTACAAGTTCATTGTCAATGCTTCAAAGGCTTGCTTCAGGATAGCCTCAATCCTCCTATCCTGAGCATCCTTCAGAGCCGCACCTAACTCCACCGGGATGGTGGTACATTTCATGAAAGAACACATCAAAGCATCCACACCTTAGGGAAATTCAACTGCTCTCTGGCCTGCAGATCCAAGGGGTATAAAATCCTGCTAAAGTGCCTCCTCTTTTAAAGGATGCTTCTGGCAAATTCCATTCCAGATCAAACAACTCCTGGATTGCATCAAAGAGGGGAAAGAAACAAGAAGCTTTGTGCAGAGTGACCAAAATAGGATCCTTTTTCTGCATCCCCAAGGAGTCAGGCATAGCCACCCCGAGGGTTTTCGGGGTCTGAGATATCAGACCTAGCAAATCATCTCTCTGAAAGAAATGTAAGAGAGTTTTATATGGCTCTAAATCTGGGGGAATATTCTCTTCCTCACCAGGAGAGCCCCACCATCATCAACGTATCATCCTGATCCACCTTTTTTTTTCATTTTTACTCACAGGCAATCTCCCGAAGGGAAATACACGTGCACCATCTGCTAGAGATGGAGAATACTGGCGGGCTGATATTGGGGCAGGACTATATAGCTGTGATTTCAGCTTTCGCTCTGTCTCTATCTGCTGGCAGAGGTGCATAACCCACTCAGGACTGAGCTACCTGAACGCTAAGTAAATGTAGTCCTCTCAACTGAAAACTTGCATTGAGAATAGATCTTCTCAGGTCTTTACTTCGAACCCTCCTCCTTTCTGAGTTAAAGCAACAGTATATGATAATGTTCCTTACAAACAATGTTCTTTAACTGTATTGTATTCATATTTTTGTCTCTATCTCTCCTGTCCTCTTCTTGAGGTCTATTGTTTTGGGCTATTAGAATGAGTCATTGTACTTAGTACTATTATTATTTTTTGGATATTTTCTGGGATAATAGCCCTTAATTTCAGGAAACCATTTTGTGCTTATGCAATCTAAGAAAACTGTAAATAAAAAGCTAAAAAAAAAAAGCCAAACTGTGGACAAATTATACTTGAACATGACTATTGACAGTCAGCCATCATGCTTCCAACCAACTGGGAAACACTGAGCTCAGCAAAAGAGATAGCAACAACTAATCTTAGGGGCTAGTTATGTCACTTACCAGCCCTTCAAATGAATTAACAGAAGCAACACTCTTCACTGTCTGCATTTAAAGGATGAACTAAAAGCAAATATACAGCCCAGAGTGGGTTATGGATTGGCATGCCTTCCTTAGAGGAAAGGAAGTTATCAGGTAAGTAATAATTTCTCCTACCTCTGTACTCAGGTAGGCCAATCCACACCAGTGGGATGTACCAAAGTTGCTCTCGAAAAGAGCAGGGGTTGCCCACGGTCCCGTCAACATCGTATGCACAAATATCCGAGCCCTCCTGAGCCCTAACATCCAAGCAGTAATGCTTGGAGAAAGTGTGTAAGGAGGACCACATCACTGCTCGGCAAATCTCATTGGTAGACAACCAAAGCTCTGCCCACGAAACTGCCTGAACTTTAGTGGAATGCGCCCTCACCTGTCTAGGTAATGGGACATCTGCATCCACGTAGGCAGCCGTGATGACTTCATTCACCCAACGGGCTATAGTTTCTACGTTGCTGGTTCTCCTTGTTTTCCTCCACCATGAAGTACAAACAGTCGATCAGACTTCCTGAATAGCAAGTAATCTTCAAGTATTGCACTTGATGCCGCTTGATATCCAAGGCATGAAACAGACGATAATCACGCTTCTCTCTATCCCTGTCCAGCGTGGGCAGCAAAATAGACTCATTCAAATGAAACTCCAAAACCACTAACGGCAAAGGAAAGATACAATCCTAAGCTGTACCACCCCCGGAGTCATTCATAGAAATGCTTCACAGCAAGAAAGAGTTTGCAGCTTGGAGACCTGTCATGCTGAACAGACTATCAGAAAAACAGTTTTCAAGGTGAGCGCCTGCAAGGAGAGACCACTCAGTAGCTGAAGTGTAGGACCCACCATAAAATGTAAGACAAGATTATGGTGCTAAAGAGGCCCAGGACGTGGAATGCTTAACTCCCTTCAAAAACCTGGACATATCTGGATGGGAGGACAAGGTTCTACTATTGACCCACCCTCTAGAGCAAGCGAGAGCTGCTACTGCAACCTCAGAGTGTTTAAGGCCAAACCTTTAAACAAACCTTCCTGCAGAAATCCCAATATCAGCAGAATTTAAACTTGAAGAGGGTGAGTACCTCATTCCTCACACCAGCTCTCGAACATTCTCCAAACCCTAACATAAGCTAGAGATGTAGAAATTTTCCTGGCCTGAAGCAAAATGAAAAACATTGCAGAAGAATAATCACGCTTCAGCAACCGAACACTCTCAAGGGCCAAATTTTAAGACAAAACCGACCTGGATCTTCATGCAGTATATGCTCCTGATGGAATAGATCCTTCTGAGTGATAGTCTGAAAGGACTGTCAACCAGTAACCTCTGAGGATCGGCATACCATGGCCTCCGGAGCCAATCCAGAGCCACCAGAAGTACAGTTTCAGTCTGACTTGCAATCTTCTGAATGACCCTGTGTATCCTTGGCCATGGCAGGAAGACATATAACTCCCCGCTCCACAGCCTAATGTAAACGAAAGCACTGATGCAAAGCGCTCTCCGATTCCTTCTGTGACTGAAAAACTGTGGTACCTTCGCCTTGTCGCAGCTCACCAGTAAATCCAGGTATGGGCGACCCCAGCATGTCACTATGGGTTGAAAGGCCAAGTCTGCCAATTAAGAACATAAGAAAATGCTATACTGGGTCAGACCAAGGGTCCATCAAGCCCAGCATCCTGTTTCCAACAGTGGCCAATCCAGGCCATAAGAACCTGGCAAGTACCCAAAAACTAAGTCTATTCCATGTAACCATTGCTAATGGCAGTGGCTATTCTCTAAGTGAACTTAATAGCAGGTAATGGACTTCTCCTCCAAGAACTTATCCAATCCTTTTTTAAACACAGCTACACTAACTGCACGAACCACATTCTCTGGCAACAAATTCCAGAGTTTAATTGTGCGTTGAGTAAAAAAGAACGTTCTCCGATTAGTTTTAAATGTGCCCCATGCTAACTTCATGGAGTGCCCCCTAGTCTTTCTACTATCCGAAAGAGTAAATAACCGATTCACATCAACCCGTTCTAGACCTCTCATGATTTTAAACACCTCTATCATATCCCCCCTCAGTCGTCTCTTCTCCAAGCTGAAAAGTCCTAACCTCTTTAGTCTTTCCTCAAAGGGGAGTTGTTCCATTCCCTTTATCATTTTGGTAGCCCTTCTCTGTACCTTCTCCATCGCAATTATATCTTTTTTGAGATGCGGCGACCAGAATTGTACACAGTATTCAAGGTGCGGTCTCACCATGGAGCGATACAGAGGCATTATGACATTTTCCGTTTTATTCATCATTCCTTTTCTAATAATTCCCAACATTCTGTTTGCTTTTTTGACTGCCGCAGCACACTGCACCGACGATTTCAATGTGTTATCCACTATGACACCTAGATCTCTTTCTTGGGTTGTAGCACCTAATATGGAACCCAACATTGTGTAATTATAGCATGGGTTATTTTTCCCTATATGCATCACCTTGCACTTATCCACATTAAATTTCATCTGCCATTTGGATGCCCAATTTTCCAGTCTCACAAGGTCTTCCTGCAATTTATCACAATCTGCTTGTGATTTAACTACTCTGAACAATTTTGTGTCATCTGCAAATTTGATTATCTCACTCGTCGTATTTCTTTCCAGATCATTTATAAATATATTGAACAGTAAGGGTCCCAATACAGATCCCTGAGGCACTCCACTGTCCACTCCCTTCCACTGAGAAAATTGCCCATTTAATCCTACTCTCTGTTTCCTGTCTTTTAGCCAGTTTGCAATCCACGAAAGGACATCGCCTGACTTTTTACTTTTCCTAGAAGCCTCTCATGAGGAACTTTGTCAAACGCCTTCTGAAAATCCAAGTATACTATATCTTCTGGGTCCAAGACCTGCTTGCTAAGGAAGTCGGCCCTTACATTGTCCTTCCCGGCAAAGTGGGAGGCGGATATGTCCTGGAAATATTGTTCTGTCCACACATGAGTGCATCTACCTCCACAGACACCGGTTTGGCTTCTGGTTCTGCCTTGATGCAGCCACTGCTGTGGCATTGTCCAACATTATCCTTAAGGATAAATAATATATAAATACCTGTGTATAATGTAACTCAGTTTTATTATTGCTCTTTTAATTTAACACATATACAATTCACAATTTATATTAAAACCAATATTATCACTCATACCACATTCACACATGCACATTCACATATCACAAAAAAGATATTGCACCTAACTCTAATACAATAATTCACCTATTTCCAACATATTAAAATACATCCTACATTATACAGTCAGAAAGCACCAATTTTATATTGTGTATTCCATTTATCATACAACCCACCCTTATTTCTTATTAATCTCTCTCTAAGTATCCTTTTAAACAACTCCCTCTCAGTTCCCTGTTGTATTCAATACTTAATTATAAACTCCAGACGAAAAGCTTCCATTTCACCAAGGAGGTTTCCTCAGGGGATCGTTATCCACTCATTGCTTTCATTAGAAAAGCCGGGAACTTCTCTATATATAATTCATCGGGTGCGTGTTGCTTGTGCCTTACCATTCAAGTTTCTAGCCAATTGGCAAAAGGCAAACATAGCAGTTGAACTGCACACACTTCTAACTGACAGATGGTCCTCTCCAATTCTTGGCATTCCACCGACCTTGTGCCATCAACTCTTGACAGTGAGCCCCCCAACCCAGAAGGCTCGCATCTATTGCAAGCACTAACCAGTTTGATGTCTCTAAGGAAACCCCCTTCCTGAGATGATCCGCTTATAACCACTAGTGCAACCGTACTCTCAACTCCAATGGCAAGTGGAGTCTCACTGTGTACTCCTGCAACTGCGGATTCCAGCGGGAGAGCAATGTGCGCTGAAGGGACCTCACATGCACCCTTGCCCAGGGAACTATGTCCAATGTGGCTGCTATCGATTCAAGGAACTGCAGGTAAGACCACACCATCAGACGAATAGTCCATCTCATGGCCTCAACTGAAGAACATAACAACATAAGAAATTTCCATACTGAGACAGACCATCAAGCCCAGCATCCTGTTTCCAACAGTAGCCAATCCAGACTACAAGTACCTGGCAAGTACCAAAACACTAAGTAAATCCCATGACACTGATGCCACTAATAGCAGTGGCTATTCTCTAAAACAACTTAATTAATAGCAGTTACTGGACTTCTCCTCCAAGAACTTATCCAAACCTTTTTTAAATCCAGATACACTAACTGTACTAACCATATCCTCTGGCAACAAATTCCAGAGCTTAATTGTACGTTGAGTGAAAACGAATTTTCACCAATTAGTTTTAAATGTCCTACTTGCTAACTTCATGGCATGCCCCCTAGTCTATCTATTATCCAAAAGTATAAATAACCAATTCACATTTACCCGTTCTAGATCTTCATGATTTTATCCCCCCTTAGCCGTCTCTTCTCCAAGCTGAACAGTCCTAACCTTTTTAGCCTTTCCTCATAGGGGAGCTGTTCCATTCCTTTTATCATTTTGGTTGCCTTTCTCTGTACCTTCTCCATCACAACTATAGCTTTTTTGAGCTGCGGCGACCAGAATTATACACAGTACTCAAGGTGCGGTCTCACCATAGAGCGATACAGAGGCATTACAGTTTTATTCACTATTCCCTTCCTAATAATTCCTAACATTCTGTTTGCTTTTTTGACTACTGCAGCACACTGAGCCGACAATTTCAATATATTATCTACTATGACGCCTAGACCTTTTTCCTGGGTAGTAGCTCCTAATATGGAACCTAACATTGTGTAACTACAGTATAGATTATTTTTCCCTATATGCATCACTTTGAACTTGTCCACATTAAATTTCATCTGCCATTTGGATGTTCAATCTTCCAGTCACGCAAGGTCCTCTGGCAAATTATCACAATCTACTTGTGATTTAACTACTCTGAATGATTTTGTATCATCTGCAAATTTGATTACCTCACTCATTGTATTCTTTTCCAGATCATTGATAAATATATTGAAAAGCACCAGTCTAAGGGCAGATCCCTGAGGCATGCCAATATTTACTTTTTTCCACTGAGAAAATTGACTATTTAATCCTACTCTCTGCTTCCTGTCTTTTAACCAGTTTGTAATCCATGAAAGGTCACCACCTCCTATCCCATGACTTTTTAGTTTCCTTAGAAGCCTCCCTGGAGGGACTTTGTCAAACACCTTCTGAAAATCCAAATACACTACATCTACTGGCTCACCTTTATCCTCAAGTTTATTAGCCCCTTCAAAAAAATGAAGCAGTAGTGAGGCTAGACTTGCCTTGGGTAAATCCATGCTGATTGTGTTCCGTTAAACCATGTCTTTCTGTATGCTCTGTGATTTTAATCTTTACAATATTTTCCACTATTTTTCCTGGCACTGAAGTCAGGCTCATTGGTCTATAGTTTCCAGGATTGCCACTGGAGCCCTTTTTAAATATTAGGGTTATATTGGCTACCCTCCAGTCTTCAGGTACAAGGGATGATTTTAATGATAGGTTACAAATTTTAACTAATAGATCTAAAATTTCATTTTTTATTTCCTTCAGAACCCTGGGGTGCATACCATCTGGTCCAGGTGATTTTCTACTCTATAGTTTGTCATTCTGGCAGACTACATATGCCAGATTCATAGTGATTTGGTTCAATTCTTCTGAATCATCACCCTTGAAATCCATCTCCAGAACCGGTATCTCTCCAACATCCTCATTAGTAAACACAGAAGCAAAGAATACATTTAGTCTTTCTGCAATGGCTTTATCTTCCCTAAGAGCCCCTTTAATCTTTCGGTCATCTAATGGTCCAACACACTCCTTCACAGATTTCTTGCTTCTGATATATATTAAAAAGCTTTTATTATGAGTTTTTGCCTCTACAGCCAACTTCATTTCAAATTCTCTCTTAGCCTGCCTTATCAATGTTTTAAACTTTACTTGTCAATGCTTATGCTTTTTCCTATTTTCTTCAGATGGATCCTTCTTCCAAGTTTTGAAGGATTTTTTTTTTTTTGGCTAAAATAGACTCTTTCACCTCACCTTTTAACTATGCTGATAATCATTTTGCTTTCCTCCCACCTATCTTAATGCATGGAATACATCTGGACTGCGCTTCTAAGATTGTATTTTTAAACGATGTCCACACCTTTCATTTTTTTCTATTTTCCTCATTTTATCATGGTTTCCCTTTTGAAAATTTAGTGTTAGAGCTGTAGATTTACATATTGACTCTTTCCAGTCATTAGTTCAAATTTGATCATGTTATGATCACTATTGCCAAGTCACCCCACTACCATTACCTCTCTCACCAAATCCTGGTTCCTGAAAGAAATTTGCTCCATGAAGCAGTCGTTTATTCCATCCAAGAATTTTATGTCTCTAGCATGTCCTGATGTTGCATTTACCCAGTCAATATTGGAGTAATTGAAATCTCCCATTATAACTGCACTGCCAAATTGGTTAGCTTCCCTGATCTCTCTTAGCATTTCATCATCTGTCTGATCATTTAGGCCAGGTGGAAGACAGTATACTCCTATCACTATACTCTTAACCAACCCACATGGGATTTCTACCCATATAGATTCTACTGAGCATTTAGTCTCTTGTATGATCTTTATCATGTTGGACTCTATACCCTCCCGGACATAAAGTGCTACACCCCCACCAAGTTGATCCTCCCTATCATTGCAATTTAATTGAATAACTAACTTCTGAATGAGACTCTCCGGTAGAAACACTCTACCCTGCTCCATATTGAATTGCAAACCGAGATACTCTAGTGTCTGAGATGGCTTTAAACAGCTCTTGGCCAAGTTCAGTACCCAGTCTAGCTCCTGAAGCAAGATTACCACCTTGTGACATGCCAAGTGACTCATCTGCACTTTTGGCCAGAATCAACATCCTTGCGCAGTGACACCACTACTACCTCCACCATGACCTTGGAGAAGGTCCTGGGCACAAGACCAAGGACAAAGACCAGGGCTTGTAATTGAGAATAACATCCCAGAACGGTGAAGCATAGGATACGATGTTCCTGGTGAAAGGGAATATGAAGACAGTCCTCAGATAGGTTGAGAGACATGAGAAATGTCCTTGTTTCCACTGCCATTATTATAGAATGTAGAGTTTCCATTCTGAAATGAGTCACATGCAAATGTCAACTGACTCCCTTCAGATCCCCTCTTCATTCTTGAGAACAATAAAATAAATGGAATAGTGCCCTATATTTTCTTGCGATGTGGGAACAGGAATTATGGCTGTCAAATCCAACAGTTCCTTAACATAGACTTCACTGCCTCTCACTTATGTACAAAGTTGCATGGAGAAACCATAAACGCATCCAGAGGAATTCGGAGAAATTCTAGAGCATAGTCATCCTTTACCTCTTCTAGGACCCACTGCTCCATTATAATCTGGGCCCACCTTTGACAAAAGCCTGGAGCATCCTTTGCCCCAAAAGGACACACTGCTGCCTTCTTGTCCTCCAGCCATCAAGGAACCTTGGATTCTCCCCAGCTATGTGTCAATTCTTCCAACTCACTTCTGAATAAAAGAGAACCCTTAAAGGGTAACCTTGTGAGATTGGACTTGGAAATAGTGTCTGCCAACCAATTTCGCCACCTTAACTGGTACCTAGCCGCTTTCACGGAAGCCAACTCATAGCGGCCATCCACACCAAGTCACAGCCTACATCGGCTAAAAATGCAGCTCCCAGTTCCATCACTGATCCGCCATCAGACCCCGGACTTGTGTCTCTTGAGAGAGACACAAACCTGCCTGAGCCACCAGGCAGCAGCAAGAAGGAATTTGTAAATTAATTTCCATGGCCTCAAAGGCTTATTTAAGGATAGCCTCAATCCTTCTATCTTGAGCATCTTTTAGAGCTACCCCTTCTTCCACCGGGATGGTGGCTCGCTTGGTAACAGTAGATACCAAGACATCCAACTTTGGGAATAGCAAATGTTGCTTACCTGAAACAGGTGTTCTCACAGGACAGCAGGATGTTAGTCCTCACATATGGGTGACCATCATCAGGATGGAGCCCAATCACGGAAAACTTCTGTCAAAGTTTCCAGAACTTTGACTGGCCCCTACTGGGCATGCCCAGCATGGCACTAACCCTGCAGTCAGCAGGGGTCCCCCTTCAGTCTTATTTGAAAGCTACAGGCAGTGCCGAAAATAAAATAACAAAATGTTACGAACCCAACACCGCGGGGTGGCGGGCGGGTTTCGTGAGGACTAACATCCTGCTGTCCTGTGAGAACACCTGTTACAGGTAAGCAACATTTGCTTTCTCACAGGACAAGCAGGATGGTAGTCCTCACATATGAGTGAGTACCGAGCTGAGGATGTCCGAACATGCACCAAATGTACCCAACGGCGTGCAACAGGCACAACAACGGGGGTTGAATTTTGTAGAGGGCATCCTGAACCCCACCGGGCAGGCGGAAGGGTGTAGGTAGGTCACGTTGGAAATAAGTTACGCAGGACAGACTGGCCGAAGATGGAATCTTGTCTTCCGGCTTTGTCCAAACAATAGTGGGCTGCGAAAGTGTGGAGAGAACTCCAGGTGGCAGCCCTGCAAATGTCAGGAAGCGGCACCGATCGTAGGTGTGCTACTGAAGTCGCCATGGCCCTCACAGAGTGTGCTTTAACACGGTCTTGAAAAGGAATTCCTGCTTGCTGGTAGCAAAAATATATGCAGTCCGCCAACCAGGAGGAGAGAGTCTGCTTACCCACAGGTTGCCCTAATTTGTTGGGATGGAAAGAGACGAATAACTGAGTGCTCTTCCTGTGGGCAACTGTACGGTCTAGGTAGAACGCTAGAGCCCGTTTACAGTCAAGGGTATGCAGAGCCTGTTCCCCTGAATTGGAATGGGGTCTGGGAAAGAAGATAGGTAGTATGATGGATTGATTAATGTGAAACTCTGAAACTACCTTGGGTAAAAACTTAGGGTGAGTGCGGAATACCGCCAGGTCCTGCAGAAGTTTAGTGTAAGGCGGATAGGTAACTAGGGCCTGTAACTCATTAACTCTGCGAGCTGAAGTGATAGCTAAAAGGAATATCACTTTCCATGTGAGATAGCTTAGGGCACAGGAGTGAAGAGGCTCGAATGGTGGTTTCATGAGCCGACCAAGAACCAGATTCAGGTCCCAAGAAGGGGCCGGAGGACGTAAAGGTGGCTTGATATGGAGCAAGCCCTTTAAAAAGTGTGTTACAAGGGGTTGTACTGATATAGGAACAGCCCCGACACCTTTATGGAAGGCAGCTACCACACTGACATGCATTCTGATTGAAGAGGTCTTTAAATCTGACTCCGACAAATGCCAGAGATAGTCCAAAAACCTTGGGATTGGACAGGAAAAGGGATCAAGGGACTGCTAGGTGCACCATAATGTGTACCTTTTCCGTTTATAGGAATAAGATTTTCTTGTGGAAGGCTTCCGTGAAGCAATCAGGACACGAGAAATGGAATCTGAAAGGTTAAGTGGTTGAAGGATTAACCTTTCAACATCCATGCCATCAGAGACAAGGCCTGAAGATTGGGATGGTGTAGGCATCCGTTGTTTTGAGTGATCAGATGCGGGTCCATTCCCAAGGGAATGTGCCTGCGGATGGAGAGATCCTGAAGTATTGGAAACCACACTTGGCGTGGCCAGTGAGGTGCTATCAGGATCATGGTTCCCTTGTCCTGATGTAACTTCACGAGAGTCTTCGAAAGAAGAGGAAGTGGAGGGAATGCCTAGAGCAGACCGGTTGCAAACAAGAGGGAGAATGCATCTCTGGGCTGAGAGCCCTCGCTCCGAATGAGGGAGCAGAAACTGTCGACTTTGTGGTTCTGAGGGGACGCAAAGAGGTCTGTCTGGGGATAACCCCATTGTTGGAAGATGAAGTCTGCTACCGAGGGGTTGAGAGACCACTCGTGCGGTTGGAAGACATGACATAGTTTGTCTGCCAAGACATTGTCCACTCCCGGCAAGTAGGTGGCCCTGAGGTACATCGAGTGGGAGAGCGCTTCCGCCCAAATCTGCGCAGCTTCCTGACACAGAAGGAAGAAGCCTGTGCCTCCCTGCTTGTTGATGTACCACATGGCCACCTGGTTGTCCGTCTGAATCAGGATGACGTGATTTGACAGGCGTTCCTGAAAAGCCCTGAGAGCATATCGCATTGCTCGAAGTTCTAGGAAGTTTATTTGATGTTTGGCTTCCCCTGGAGACCAAGACCCTTGTGTCTGAGACTGTCCACGTGGGCTCCCCACCCG
Source organism: Rhinatrema bivittatum (assembly GCF_901001135.1). Classification (NCBI taxonomy): domain Eukaryota; kingdom Metazoa; phylum Chordata; class Amphibia; order Gymnophiona; family Rhinatrematidae; genus Rhinatrema; species Rhinatrema bivittatum. Next base: position 563,918,607 of record NC_042615.1, on the reverse strand, counting down.
AGGTTGGAAGCGTCGGTGGTGAGGATGAGTTGAGGATCTGGCACTTGAAAGGGCAGTCCCTGGAGGAGATTGTTCTGATTTTTCCACCAGGCGAGAGACAGACGGAGTGAGTCGGTGATGTGGACAATGGTCGACAGAGGCTGAACAGCTTGAATCCATTGTGACCTCAGAGTCCAATGCATGAGCCTCATGGCCAGGCGGGCCATTGGTGTGACATGGACTGAGGACGCCATGTGTCCTAAAAGGACGAGGAATTGGCGAGCTGTTGCTGTATGCTGAGACTGCAACTGGTGAGCGAGAGACACTAGAGTTAACGCTCGTTGTTGAGGTAGAAAGGCTTTTGCCTGCAAGGTGTCCAAGTCTGCACCAATGAACGACAAGGTTTGATATGGGACTAAATAGGATTTTTCATAATTGACGAGAAATCCTAGAGAAATTAGAGTGTGTAGGGTCAAATTGAGGGACGACCGAGCGGCTTGCTGGGTTGGAGCCCTGATTAACCAGTCGTCGACATAGGGGTAGACGTGAACACCTTCTTTCTTTAGAAAAAGCTGCAACAACCACGAGACATTTGGTAAAGACTCGTGGTGCCGATGCTAGGCCGAACGGAAGCACGCAGTATTGATAGTGCTTTGGGCCTACTAAAAACCTGAGGTAATTGCGATGAGCTGGAGTTATCGTAATGTGTGTGTATGCGCCCTGAAGGTCCAGAGAGCAGAGCCAGTCTCCTCTTTGCAGAAGAGGTAGAAGTGAGCCCAAGGTTACTATCTTGAACTTTTCTCACTGTAGGTACTTGTTGAGAGCACGTAGGTCCAGAATTGGACGAACTCCCCCAGATTTTTTGGGGATCAAAAAGTATCGGGAATAGAACCCTAGGCCTTGCTGCGAGAGAGGGACGGGTTCTATTGCTCTTAACTGGAGAAGAAGGGAAACCTCCTGCTCCAGAAGGACAGAATGGTTGGATACTCTCCATGCTTGCAGAGGTGGTGAGTCCGGTGGAAGAGCAAGAAAGTTTAGGTGGTAACCCTGAGCAATGATTGCTAGCACCCATTGGTCGGTTGTGATTGATTGCCACATGCCGTGAAAGTGGCACAATCGACCTCCCACTGGTATGCTTGGCAGAGGAATCAGGCTGCTGCTCTCCAAGTGAAAGTCAAAAACCTGAAGCAGGCCCCGGCTGGGGAGCTGCTTGCGGCTTTTGCTTTCGGGCCTGGCGAGGCTGAGGTTTTTGAGAAGGCCTCGTAGTTCGGGACCTTGCTGGTGGAGGATAGTACTTCCTTGGACGGAAGAATGATTTCTTAGAGTCCTTCCTAAAGGTCTGTCTTGAGGGGAAGTCGGAAGGTATCGATGAGAGCTGTTTAAGGGTCTCATGATGGTCATTTAATTCAGCCACTATTTGCTGAATCTGTTCACCGAACAGATTGTCTTCTACACATGGCAGGACAGATAGCCTGTCTTGTACTTCTGGGCGAAAATCAGAAGATTTGAGCCAGGCCCATCGTCTTGCTGAAATGGCAGCTGCAGACACTCTAGTAGAGGTGTCGAAGATATCGTAAGCTGTTCTTATCTCATGCTTTCCTGCGTCAAACCCCTTGTTGACAAGGATCTGAAGCTGTTGTTGGAATTGGTCAGGCAGGGTTTCAGAGAAATCCTGTATCTGCTTGAAAATGACCCTATTGTACTGGGTCATATACAGCTGGTAAGCAGCAATTCTGGAGATGAGCATGGCCCCTTGGAACACTCGTCAACCAATATTGTCCAGGAACTTTGTGTTCCTTAACAGGAAGGGTAGTTGAGTGAGGCTTCGTCCTTTTTGCTTTCTTTTGAGCCGATTCCACCACCACTGAGTGGTGGTCGAGCTGAGATTTTTGAAAGCCGAGGGCTGATTGTACTAAATAGGTAGTGTCAGCTTTTCTATGGACTGGGGCAACGGATCCAGGGTTTTCCCAGTTCTTTTTGAGGAGGTCAAGAAGAACTTGATGAATGGGAATAGAAGTAATCACTTTAGGGGCATCCAGGAATTGGAGGAGCTCCATCATCTGGTGCCTATCATCCTGCTCCGTCTGAAGCTGAAAAGGGACCAACTCTGACATTTCCTTCACAAAACTAATGAAAGAAAGGTCCTCTGGAGGAGAACACTTTCTACTTTCAGTAGGAGAGGGAGGTGAAGGTAAGTCATCGATGTCTGTGGAAGTATCATCACCCCAGGTGTCATAAGGATCAGCAGACTGACCTGTAGGACGAGAAGGGGGTTGGATACCCGAAGGCCCTGGCTGAGGCTCTGAGAAAATCGAAGGAATCGCCGGGGGCACCGTGGACGGCCTGGAAGGCATCGGTGCTGGTATCGAAGGCATTGATGGCACCGATGTGCGTATCGCCCCCGATGAATGAATCAGTGGTGAGGGACGAATTGGCATCGATGGCTGAGGCAGTACTCCCGAAGGAGGAATGCGGAATGGTGTTTCTCCTCCGATGAAGCTGTCAACGGGGAGCGCACCGGAGCCATCGGAGACCCGGGAATCACCGGTGGAAGGGCGGTCATGAGCGCCTCCATCCTGAATAGCAGCGGTGCCAGCGCTGCTGTCATCAGGTCGGTGACCGGTTCCACTCTCGGTGCCGGAGGAACCTGGAGCCATTGCATCGCCTTGTTGATGGCCTCCTGGACCAGCCGGTCCAGTTCTTCCCGGAGACCTGGAGCAAGCAGCCCCGGCTCCGTGACGGAAGAGGGAGGCGGAGGCACAGTCGGAGGGACCACCTTTACAGGCGGAATCGCGACTCCCAAACCCAGATCGGGTGAGGGTGGCCTCGATGACCTGGTTGTAGGAATGGTCGGTGCCATTCCTGGACGGGGCTTCTTCGATGGTGGCTCGGACGGTGGCGAGGTCGATGATTTCGCTCCCTCGACGGTCTGAGACTTACGATGCCGATGGCGATGTTTCTCCCCACGATCCCCTCGATCTGGAGGGGGAGTAACTGGAGTCGATGGCCGTGAAGACGTCGATGGCGGACGGTCACCGGACGGTGGTCGATGCTGGTGCGACTTCGATGGTACCGGTTCCGATGACATCGATGCGATGGACGGCGTCGAGGTGTGAGCACGGAAGAGGAGTCCCATCTTCTCCATTCTGGCTTTGCGACCTTCTGGTGTCATGAGGGCACATTTGGTGCAAGTCAGGACATCATGCTCACGGTCTAAACACATTACACAGACTCCATGAGGGTCTGTGATAGACATGGTACGAGTACAGTCTGGGCACCGGCGAAACCCCGACGCCATGGCCATCGAAAAAAATCGAGCCGCGGTTCGGTCAATGGCCAGAAGGCTGCGAGGGCCATACTCGACTGTAATCGACGAAAGACGGTCAAAAATCTTACCGGAGTACCGCAGCCTGAGAAAAGTTAGAGGAGGGACCCCTGTGGGGCAATTTAAGTTTAATTAACTCCGTGAGGAAAATTCCCATCAGGAATCTCTTCAGAGCTCCTAAACCGCGAGGCTACTGCTGCGCGGAAAAAAGAAGACTGACGGGGGACCCCTGCTGGCTGCAGGGTTAGTGCCATGCTGGGCATGCCCAGTAGGGTCCAGTCAAAGTTCTGGAAACTTTGACAGAAGTTTTCTGTGATTGGGCTCCATCCTGATGATGTCACCCATATGTGAGGACTACCATCCTGCTTGTCCTGTGAGAATGCAATTGTTTCCTTGCCTTCTGATCCAAGGAATACAAACCTACTAAAGTATGCACACCCCATTTAATACGTGCTGCTGGGGTGTTCCACTCAAGGTCAAATCTTGAATCGGATCTAGGTGGGGAAAGGTATAGGACACTTTGCATAAAGTGACCAATATGGGATCTTGTTTCATAAGCCTGTAATGTCACCCCCGTCCACACTGAGCATCTTTAGGGTCTGAGTCAACAAATTTGCAACTCATCTTTGTGAACAAACCTGAGTAGTGTCCGATGTAGCTCCAAATCAGGTGAAATTTCTCCCTCTTCTAGAGGGGAAAAAACAAAGTCCCTATAGGAGTCATCCAACATACACTGACCCATTTCCTCCTAAACATCTCCAGAGATAGCTTCTTTGCAGCGTTCTCCCACAGTGGTTAAGTGGGAGACACAAGCATGCCATCCCTTCTTAGTAGATTGCTTTGCCTCCACTGGGTGCCTCTGCAGAAAAGCCTGCAGGTCCTGGAAAAATTCCACCCAGGAGGAGGAGTATGGATTCATGCTGGGGCCTATAGGCCCAAACCTGGCACTCTCCGACCCCTTTCTCGGGGATGCTTTGAAATTGGGAACAAGGGGGAACTGACCACTGTGTCACCTCCTGTTCCCACTCCTCTCTGGATCCATCATAGGCCAAGGGGATATCCCAAAGTCGTCAAAATCTGTATTAGCCAAATTGCCTTGGGCATCTAAACAATGATGACACATGCATAGAGACAGCAATGGCTGGATTGCCCTTATATGGCAAGCCTCACAGATATCAAGTTGCTCAGACTTTTGGGCCTCCAGTGCCATAGTTTTCCTACATTTGGCTCTAGGTGGTCTCCTCTGCGCACCCCATCGCCCGAGTGTACCTGTGCAAATACACGCTCAAATCTAGGATGCAGCTGCAGCCTCACACACACAAGCACCCATGCACATGTGCACTCATATCAGGACACTGCCACAGGGTGAGAATGCGCACATACACTTAAGTGCATGGGGAAAAAAAAATCTCCTCCATGGCCAACCACGTGGCTGACTGAACCAAGCCTGAGAAGCGGACACTATCCAAAAGCTGCTCAACCCACCGAGTCTGAGCTACCAGATAAATGAGAGTAAAAGTGGATAAGAAACGCAAAGGAACACACCAAGGGAAAGAGAATCTGGTAAGGAAAATAGAAGGGGGCCTAAATCTTCCTTTTTTTGTTATTTTTACCTGAGGTCAGCCCTCTGTGGCTGACAGCATGATCAGGTCACTGGCTACGGTGCTGGGGGGGAAGGGCACAAGCCTTCACCTCTGAGCACTCCCCTTGCCTCTTTTCCACCTTTTTTTTTTTTTTTTAAAGTCTACACATGAACAGGCTTCCAGACTTAAAAGCACTCAACTGAGGGAGGGACCAATCGGGTGTTACCTCAGGAGCTCAAGCAGTGTGTCTAAATCTCTGAGTCTTCTTTTATATGTATGTATGTATGTATTTTTATTTATTTATTTATTTTTACCACAAGCAATCCCCACAAGGGAGATGCATTGCCACCATCTGCTGGAGACGGAGAATACTGGCAGGCTGATGTCAGTGTAGGGCTATATGTCAGTGATGTCAACAAGTCAGCTTTATTCCATCTTAATCTGCTGGTAGGAATGCATAAACCACAGGTTGGGATTAGCTTGCCTGAGTGCAGAGGAATTATTTCTAAAGTTCTACTAGTCATATGCAGTGCTATTCAGTTACACATAAATGACAGTCTTGGCTTCATGGAACTTACAAGCTAACTAAGACAAAACATATATGACTAATTAGTCTATGAGAAGTGCATTACTGAAGAGAAGAGGTTAGGATTTAAAAGCAGCTTCAAAAAGATGAGTTTTTAAATTGGATTTGAATATGGCCAGACAGGGAGCATGACACACCGATTCAGAAAATCTATTCCAGGCATACATGGCAGCAAGATGGAAAGTCCGGAGTCAGGAGTTGGGGGTGGAGAAGGGCACAGATAAGAGTGACTTGCTCAATGAACAGAGTTTGTGAGGAAGGGTATAAAGATGAGTAAGAGAACCTTGAACTTGAAAAAAGGGGATACATGGTCATAGTGATGTTGAAGGAAGATAAGTTGTGCAGCCAAATTTTGAATAGACTGCAGTGAGAAAGAGGGTTCAGCAGGAGAACTTGAAAAAGGAAATTGCACTAGTCTTAAGTGAGAGGGGCTAAGAAATGCATTTTGGTAGCATGATCAGAAAGGAAGGGAGGGATGGCTTTTAGCAACGTTGAAGAGGAAGAAGCAATACGCCTCAATTTTAGTTTGATGTGCGTAGAGGAGAGCAAGGTATTAAAGATGACACCATGAATATGGGACAAGAGAACTGTAAAGATTAAAATAGTATCCACAAAGAGGGAAAGAGGTTTGGGTGGGTAGATGGGGGGAGAGGGTTCAGAAGAAATTCCGTCTTGGCCATGTTAATTTAAGGTGGCAGTGAGACTTCCAAAATGGCCTTGGTTGATCCCAGCATTCTTTTGCTCCTCTCTTATGAGAAAGGTAAAGAAGCGCCTGGGATCAGCTAGTACCATTTTGAAAAATGGCATTGTTGGGTAGAAGTGAGTATGGGTCATAGAAACATAGAAATGACGGCAGAAAAGGACCAAATGGTCCATCCAGTCTGCCCAGCAAGCTTATGGTAGTAACTACTGTCCATACAAGCCACCTTTATAATTATCAGTTTCCCAGACTGTCAAAGTCAGGGCCCTTGTTAGTTGCTGATTGAGTTCAATTCCCCATTACCTCTTGTCCTTGAAGCAGAGAGCAATGGTTCAGTTGCATCAACAGCATTAAAGGCTTATTGGTTAAGGGTAATAACTGCTGCAACGGCAAGTTACTCCCATGCTTGTTTTCCCAGACTGTGCAATTTAATATTCTTGTTGGTTGCTGTCTGAATCTAATTCCCCTTTTCCTCTTGTCCCCCTGCCATTGAAGCAGAGAACAATGATGGAGTTGCATCAACAGCATCAAGGCTTATTGGTTAAGGGCAGTAACCACCACACCAGCAATTAACCCTCATGCACTCTTTTCTTCATTCCTATCCTCTAGCCTTAAGGGATCCACAGTGTTTATCTCATGCCACTTCTAATCCCACTAGTCCACCAGGATGTTAAACAAGCATTGGGGAGGTGTTTTGTGGAAGACCATTTTTTTCATGGGTGCAGGCCTTATTAACTGTGGAAGCAGGGCCTAAGGGGGCTTCTTATTTTTTTTTTAATGGGCTGTGGTATAGGAGGGGCATTGGGAAATTAAAAAGAGGTATGGAGCATAAAAAACAGTAAGGCAAAAGTCATAAAAAGCAGCAGAGCCACTGAGAAAGTTAAACAATGTTTGACATCTCAGGCAGATAAAAAGAAACTTTGATGGGAGTCATGGGGACGCAGCAGCTTGGAAACTCCCATGTCACCATAAGCCTTCATTTACAACTACCTGAGGATTTTTCTCCTATTTTAGTAGATCCACCCTTCCACTGTTCCTAGTCTTGTCACTGCAGCAACAGTCCTGAGATCTGTAGTCACACATCAGGGTTCTTTCCAGAATTCTTTATTATGGGCTTTTAATCTAGCTACCAGGTGTTGACCTTAGCAATGGCATTGACTCCCTCCCCTACAGGGGTTGTGAACACCAAGTCCACAGCATCCCCAACTCCAGTCGACCTATCCACGAATCCTGCTTGATAGTACATCACATTAAGCCACAACGCTGGGCATTTTAAAAGTTGTTAAATTGGTTTAATAGCTCTAGTATGGAAAGAATTTTGGTGACTTACCTTGCCCTTTGTGAAAGCAAATTTGCTGAACTCATAAAATAAGAGAGAATCAATACAGTTTTCTGTGTGGATGCTACCCTTCTCATTCAAGCTATCTTTTTGCTCAGTAAAATCTCCCCTGTTGAATTGTTCTCCAACTACAGTTTCTTCCTGTTTTTTCAGTTCTTGGTAGGTGGCAAGGATAAGATTGTCTGGCTCTCTTTCATCTTCAGACAACACATCATCCCCAGAGCCTGTATAGGTATTGTCCAGTTCCTCTTCAGCAGTTGTGCTATCAAGATGCTGTCTTTGGTTTAAGATCAGACTCATTTCTTCATCATCATCCTCCTCCTCCTCATCTGAATTATTCATTTCAGATATCTGACCATGTTCTGAAGGCAAAAATTTGTTCAAGGATTCCTCTAGTTCATCAGTACCTTCTGTACTCTCCTCGTCCAAGTCTACCTTACAGTCCAGTGCATTACAACACTCTATGCTGTAATCATCACTCTCTGTCATTACAGTATTCGGAAAACTTTCCAGATCTGAAATATTGTCTGTTTCAGCATCATTTATCTTGCTTATGGTATCCAGCTCTCCATTTTCACTGTCCTCATCTAAAACTTGATCAATAGATATGAAATGTTTCTGCCATTTTACATCATGGTCATTGTCTTCTTCATCCTCATAGTCCTCATTTCCACTCTCCAGATCTTCATGATCTGCAAAAAGAACTTCATCCGTGACACAGTCTGAGTCTTCAAGAGCAATCTCCACATTCCCAATATCATCCACCAGGTCTTCTCCTGATGGGCTTTCATAGTTATTAAGTACTTTGTCAGTATCCTTAGGCAGTCTCTCATGGATATTTTGACTTGAATCTACAGCACCAATACTTTCATCAATGACCAAGTCTCCCAATTTATTATTTATGTCATGTAACTCAATTAAGAGTGGCTTATCAATGGTGTCATTCTTTGAACAATCCTTTTCTGCTTCTGATTTCTGTGATGCAACAGTGCCTGAAAGCTTTTTCTTGCTGGTCTTGGTTGGCTTTGTGTGGGGTAAAGCAAAATACTTGTAAGTTGTCCTTAAACAATGCAGGATATATTCATATACTAGCTGACTGTTCAGGGATCTTGCCACATTCCTTTTTACCGAGTAAGGATCTGAAAAGCAACAAAACATTTACAGTAACTACAACTGTTGTAAAATGTATGCAGGCATTACAGATTGGAAACCATATGCAATTGCTTTGCATTAAATGATTTTGTTGAACTTATCTCCTTTGATATTCCTTAACCTTCAAAACAGAATGCCCACTTTTTACAGAAGGGGAAAGAGGAAGCCTTATTTTATTACAAATTTATTTTAATGCCTTTTGTATGACACTGCAAGAGTGTCCTAAATGAAATCACTGAAGCTACAATAATATGTTCATATGCTTTCTCCCATCCCAATAAAAATAAATCAATAAGTTGAAAAATTCAAGGTGATTCACATAAACCCTAAAATAAACATCCAAAGAAAAATAAACAGAAGAATCCAACATATAAATCTGAGAAAAAGATATAAGCCCTGCATATAATTTTTAAAGAGTAAAAGTAAAAAAGCTATTACTAGGTAATCTTTCCTTTGCTGTATTTTCCTTTCCCCTAGTCATATAGATTACTATAAGAGAGAAATTAAATTGTGGAGGAAAGACCAGCGTAGTGAAAATTCCAAGACAATCTATTGTTAGGGCTCTTATTTGTTTTATTTTTATTTAAGTTTATTTTTGTGGAAGTAACATTTTTCCCTCCTGGTTTTCTCCCACCTTTTATTTAGCTGCCTGGCTAAGGATTGAAAGGGAGGGCTGCCTGGCTAAGGACTGAAAGGGAGGTTCTATAAGAGCTAATCTGAGTGCTTTCCTCTGCCCCTTCAGCATATGACCATCACCTCTCAACTGGGACCTGAGCACATCACTATATATAGTTCTAATATTAATGTGTATAGGATAATGAGAAAAGATTACACTGTTAATTTATATTGTGCAACTTTATTCTATGAAAGAACTAGCACTCCTATTAAAAGAAAGTAAACTAATAATAATTAATCTTATATGGTTGGCATAAATTGTACCATTCAGTGATAGGTGACTTGGTATAGCCAACAGCAAAGGTAGCTAGTAATTTGTTTTCCCTTTGTAACAAATTTGACAGTGGAGGACAAAGTAGATCTTCAATATTACTAGCAGCATCTTTATGAAGGTATTATATGAAACCCTACCAGAGTTTCCTGGGGTATTTTGTCAAACTATAGGACGGTGAGCGGGGGAAGAAGGAATATTAATGAAGAGTGCCTCCAGCCACATCCTGGGTTAACTTTTGGGCATTTTGATGCTATATTGGAACTGCAAGTGTAAGTGGACTAAATCAACTTAATAAAGATCTATTTTTGTAATGAGGATAGAGAGGAGGTGTGTGCAGTGACCTAGGCCTTAGTAAAGCCATCTATCTGAGGGGGTAAGAGGAGGATTGCATGGGGTTTGCAATATATACATTTTATTTGCACTTTTTCACTGTAGAAACAAACTTAGGACTAATTCTACCTTGCTTCTGATAACAGATAATGTTTCCTATAATATCAGTGAGTATTTAGAGGGCAACTTTCAAAACCATTTCCTTTATCAGCAGAAACCAGCTCCCTAAAAACTGCCCACCCTCACTGCGGGTAAAATTTACTTAACCTGTGTGGTTTGGAGGTGTTTCCCCAGTGGATTAGATCAGGGAAGCCACCACCATAGCTTTAGATTTTCAAAACGACATGTGTTGTTTTGGCTAGAAAAAGTACCTGCAGAAAAACCAAGCATACATCTCTACAGGTACTTTCTCCAAAGACAATAATCAAAGCAAAACTAGCTGCCTAATTTTGCTTTGATTGCTGGTGTAGATCCATCCCACATATAAAAAGTATTCATGAAGTGTGTACCCGTGCGGATAGTTTATTATTTCCTTGTCTTGTTGTCTCAGGCAATAAGCTGAAAGAAACCTAATAGCACTGAATGGGCCAGCAAGAGTAGGAAGGAATATATTCATTTTCTTACTTTGATTCTAATACATTTCAAATGTTGGAGTATTAAGCTGCTCATCATAAAGTGCAGAGGAAAAGGAAAGGCATGGGATTTAAAGGGCAATCTGAAGGTACCTTCTACAGCAATGCGCTTCTTGGGCCAGTCCTTTGATTCCCGAGACACTGTCCCTAGGCGAATGCTGATGACCTTTTCAGACAAACTGAATTCCAGTGCATAGAATCGAAGTAACTCAACCCAGAGTTGCCCGATCGGAGTAGAACACGGATGTTTTACAGCAAAGACCAAGGGAGACTGAAAATTGCACAAAAAACAAATGGAGAGAAAACAAATGAAGTATGTACTCAAGTTACAGATCATAAAATTAAAAATTTAACTATTGTTTTACAACAAAGTCAATCACATATTTTATGCTATGTGGACAAATCTACAACAGTGAACCTACACTTTTCAATGGACATCACGTGCAGCATTCAAACTTAGCAGGTCAGCGATTATGCAGTAACTAACTTGTGGAAAGAACAGTCATTTGTTACAAATACCAAAATTATGTTCAAGTACCTTAAACAAGAACAATTTACAAACACATCTGATTACATTAAGCCACCTGTAACTTAAATTACTCTAAAAGGAGATCATTAATGAATTAAAAAAAATAAACAGGAGAGAATGCACACAAAAATATCTTGAAAAGGATGGTATTTAGAGGAGCTGGAAAAATAAAACATTTCATCTAGGATAAGTAGCCAATTTAATACCAGAGGATTTCTGTTTATCTAAGACATAAAGGAGAATTCATGTGGCATATTATAAAATTTTCAGAAACTTATTAAAGTACAAAAGTGCTGAAGGGGCTGAATCTAGGAGCAGAACACAAGTGCTAGACGGTCTTGGAAGAACAGGACAAAGGAGAAATTACTACTTACCTGATAATTTGCTTTCCTCTAAGGAAGGCAGGCCAATCCATACCAGTGAGTTCTGCACTCCTACTGACATAAAGCATCAGCCTGCCAGTATTCCTAGAAAAACCAAACTCTGGACAAACTGCTAATATTTTAACACGATTATTAACAGTCAATCACTAATGCATCCAACCAACTGGGAAACACTGTGCTCAGCAAAAAAGTTAACACCAACTAATCTTAGGGGCTGGTTATATCTCTTACCAGTCCTTCAAACAAATTAACAGAAATAACACTCTTCATCATCTGCATATAAAGGACAAACTAAAATCAAGTAGGCAGCCCAGGGTGGGATGTGGATTGGCCTGCCTTTCTTAGAGGAAAGGAAATGATCAGGTACGTAGTAATTTCTACTTCCTTTACAATCAGGTAGACCGATCCATACCAGTGGGATATACCAAAGCTACACCCAAAAAGGGTGGGAGGCTGCCTGCGGTCCTGTCAACAATGCCCGCAAGAAAACCACGTACTCCTGAACCCTAACGTCCAAGCGAAAAGGCTAGGAAAAAGAGTGTAAGGAGGACCATGTTGCTGCACGGCAAATCTTGATGGGAGACAACAATCGAAGCTCAACCCACAAAACCACCTGAGCTCTAGAGGAATGCACTTTGACCTGTTTACGTAATGGGACATCTGTATCCACACAGGCAGCTGGATTGACTTCTTTCACCCAATGGGCTATAGTCGCAGGTGTTTCCAGTTCTCCTTGTTTACCTCCACCATGGAGCACAAACAGTCGATCAAACTTCCTAAAAGAGTGAATAATCTTCAAGTACTGCACCAGATGCCGCTTGACATTCAAAGTATGCAAAAGATGATACTCATGCTCATCATGTTAAAATAGGGAGGAGGAATAGCCTAATGGTTAGAGCAGTGGGCTATGAACCAGGAGACCAGGATTCGAGTCCTGCTGTCGCTTTCAGAATAAACGTCGTCTCCACTGCCACTCTCTTTGGTAGAGAGTTACATTAAGAGACCATAAATGCATACGGAGGAATTCAAAGAAATTCTAGAACATAGCCATTCCTTACCACTTCCAGGACCCACTCACTTGTCTGTCGTAATCTGGGCCCACTTTTGATAAAAGCAAGATAGATGCCTGCCTGTCTCCTGGTCAATTAGGTGAGCCTGCACACCTTCACTGTGAATAGCCAGGTGTGCTGGCCCCGGAGCTCAAATCCATATGAGGCTTCTTAGGCCAAAAGGACTGAGATCTTCCAAAGGGATGAGGCCTTTGAGTAGTTGCTTCTCTGTAAGGATGAAACCGAAGGGAATCCCTGGAATGCCCCTTCACCCCAAAAAGACACCATGCTACCTTCTTATCCTCTGGCAATTGAGAAACCTTGGATTTGCCTCGGCAATTCGTCATCTTCTCCAACTCACTTCCGAATAAAAGAGAGCACATTAAAGAGTAAACTTGTGATATTGTATTTGGAAATAGTGTTTGCCAACCAATTTTGCAGCCACAACAGGTGCCTAGCTGCAACAAAGTCACAGCCCACATCAACCAAGGTGGCGGCTCCCGGTTCCATCATTGATCTGCCATTGGACCCCCTCTCCTTGTGTCTCTTGAGAGAGACACAAACCAGCCCGAGCCATCAGGTAGCACAAGAAACAATTTGAAAATTCATTACCATGGTTTCAAAGACCTATTTAAGGAAAGCCTCGATCCTCCTACCCTGAGCATCTTTTAGAGCTGTCCCTCTTTTTATCGGGATGGTGGATTCACTTGATAACAGTGAACAGCAAGGCATCCACCTTCGGGAATCGCAACTGTTCCCTTGCCTTTGGATTCAAGGGGTACAACCCGCTTAAGCACGCCCCTTTTAAAACTTGCCTCCAGAGCATTCAACTCAAGGTCAATTAACTCTTGAATTGGATCCAGGAGGGGAAAGAAACAGGATACTTTGAGTAAAGTGACCAATATGGGATCTTTATTTTGTAAGCATAACGCCATCCACACCGACCATCTTCAGAGTCTTAGTCAATAGATTCAGCAACTCATCTTTGTAAAAAAAACCAAAAACAGTGTAGAGTCAGATGTGCTCCAAATCAGGAGGAATTTTCCCACTTCTAAAGGGGAGAATACTAAGTCCCCATTAGAGATATCTGACATGTCATGATCCACATCCCCCAGAACTTGTGCAGGGATAGCCTTCCTACAGCATTTGCCCAAGTGGCTGACAAGTGGGAGACCTGAGCACATGATCCCTTCTTATTAGGTTGCTTTGCTTTTGCTGGACGCCCCTATAGAAAAGCCTGCAGGCCCTATAAAAATTCCAGCCAGGAGGAAGATGGATCCATACCGGGACCCATAGGCCCAAACCTGGCACTCTCCAACTCCTCTCTTGGGAATGCCTCTGCCATCAGGAACAGGGGAACTGTCCGCTGTCACCTCCCGTCCTACTCCCCCCTCCAGAGCCATCAACGGAGAAGGGGATGTCTCAACAGCAGCAAAATCTATAGTAGCCAAGTCACCTTGAACATCTAAACAATATGACAAAGCATAAAGAAAGTGAAGGTTGGATTGCCTTTATATGGCAATCCTCACAGCTAACAAGGTGCCGAGGCTTTATTGTCCCAGGCACCTTAGTTTACCTGCATTCGGCTCTAGGCAGTCTCCTGCGTGCACACAATCGGCGCGGGAGAATACCCGCACAAATCCGTGCTCAAATCTAGGCCACGGTCTTACACGCACAAGTACCCGTGGCACCACCACATCAGGACATCACCGCATGGTGAGTATATGCGCACATGCCTAAATGCACATGAAAAAAACCACCATCGCCAACCAAGCGACTTACTGAACTGAGCCTGAGAAGGGAAAAGGGGGTAAGAGATGCAAAGGAAAACACAGAGGGAAAGAGACCCCGGTAAGGTAGAAAAGAGGGACCTAAAGATTCCCTACTCTCTTTATTTTATTATCTGAACTCAGTCCTCCATGGCTGAGAGCACGATCGAGTCACTGGCTACTAATCCTCTTTTTGTATATCTTTTTTTTTTTTTAAAGTCTAAGCCTGGTCAGGTTTCCAGACTTAAAGTGCTCAACTGAGGGTGGGAATAAATGGATGTCACCTCAGGAGCTCAAGCGGTGCATCTGAATCTTCTTCTAATATTATATATATATATATATATATATATATATATATATATATATAAATCTCAAAAATACATTCTAAAAAGAGTGGGGCAAAAGCACTTATGGGATAAAGTATCTTCAGTACAAATTAAAGGTGAATCTGTTATATTAAATCCTTAACAAACCACGGTCACCTTAGAGTTTTCCAATTGGACACTTGGTAAATATGTGACAATTATATAAGAAGTACCATAAAGTCCAGCAATCCCACATTATTAACTCAACGAACCTGTGTTAGTTTGACCCTTATAATAGGCTTCATCGTATAGTCTTGGAAACAACTTTAAAACTCCGCCTTATATATTTAATCATCGGTCAATTGTTATTCAATTTTTTGAGATTTTTTATCATTTCCCATTATTTGTGCAAATAGACTGTAGTCCATACAATATTACATGTGCTATATATATAGATAATCACTACTAGCGAATCTGGATAAATTCTTCAATTTGCTTCACCACATCACTTATCTTAGAACTGTAATTTGCTCCTGCGCTGATATAGAAGCCTTCTGCTATGAAGAAGCTCTGCCCGACACGGTGTTTCGGATTTGATGATCTTTTTTCAAGGGCTTAAATCACTGAAATGAAAGAGGTTCCGTTTGTAAAACTTTAAACAACATTTCTTTACTCTCAAGATGCTGGCATATAGATAAAAATTCAACATTGTGTCAATTTCTCTAAGCACTTACTGTTGCGATAGTCAGTGTTCAAATATGGCGTGGTGGTGTTCCATTTCCGGTATCAGTGGAAAGACGCCATTATCTTACAGGCTTTAAAGGGATTGAACTGTCAATCAAAGCACCGACGTAATTGGGGATTAGTTATTCCAAAAGACTGAATAGATGCGATGTTTAACTCAGTACACCGACCTGATTGAAAACTAGTTGTCATTTTTACATAGATGAGAATTTACAGCTAACTCGAATTTCAATTATAAACTTGATTTCAATTATAATTGCCCACCTCCCTCCTCCATAACTGAAATGAAAAATTGAAAATTAAATCAAAGAGTACCACTCTACTGCTGCGTTAAGGCCTCTGGGGTGAGAGGTATTTAGACAGAAAATCCACTGCTGTTCTTTTAAATTTAAAACTGACTTGGGATCTCCTCCTCTCGGGTTCGGTTGCACCTTTTCTATAACTCGCCATTTTAATTCTGCAAAATTGTGACTTAATTGGGTACAATGAGCAACAATTGGAGCTTGTACTTTGACTGTCCTCAAACAACTTCGATATTCAATAAGTCGGGTTTTTATAGCACGTTTAGTGCATCCAACATAATATAAATTACATGGACACACAATTAAATAAACCATATTGGTGGTAGAACAGTCGGAGTAATAGCGTGCTTGGTGGGTTTTTCCTGTTTGATCAATCCAACCAGATCCTGTGATGGCCTGTTTACAGAGATCACAATGTTGACTTGACCAATGGCCTATTTGGGCACAATTTTCACGTGATGGTATTGGAGATAAAAAAGAAGAATGGACCACATAGTCCCTGATGTTCATTCCACAGCTGTATGCTATCACAGGTCTTTCCTTGAAAGCCTGGTGCAACTGAAGAATTGGCCAGTGATGTAAGATAACTGACGCAGTGGCTGACGCTTTTGCAGAATATGTCAATGTGCATACCAAAGGAATCGAAGTCTGTGGTTCTTTGTCCAACAGTAGCCATTGTCTTTCAGCGTTCACTGTTCTCTTATAACCTTTTTTTGATGGTCGATACTGGATAGCCTCGTTCTAATAATTTACGAAATAGAACCTCAGATTGAGAAATGAACTCAACTTTTTTACTGCATAGCCGCTGTAGGCATAGAAATTGCCCTACTGGTAGATTTTTTCGTAGATGTAACGGATGAAAGCTGGTGTAGTGTAGTAAAGTTTCTCTCTCCATAGGTTTCTGTAGATAGTGGTCACTAAAGAATCTCCATTCTTCTCAATGCAAATATCAAGAAAATTGATAATGTTGGAATGATAACTCATGGTGAATTGGAGATGAGGATCTAAAGAATTAATCCAACTGTGAAATTTTTGTAATTCAAGCACATCTGATTGCCACAAGAAAAAGATGTCATCTATGTAGCTGGTCCAGAAACGTACATGCTGAAACACACTGGAATTGTACGCCAATACTTCTTCAAAATTTGCGACATACAAATTGGCTAAGCTAGGTGCCATAGTGGCACCTAGCTTAGCCAATAGTGTTTATAATAAATCCTTTCAAACACAAAAACGTTGTCACACAAAGCCAATTTGGCCAATGCCAAAATGAAATCCAAAGGTATTCTGTGTGGACACTCTCTTTTATCTAATGTGAATTGGATAATCTCTAGGGCCGATTCCTGTGGGATATTAGTGTAAAGGGCTTGTATGTCCATAGTGACGAAAAGTGCAGAACCCACATTTGTGATGGATTGCAGTTTGGTTAACTTATGTTTTGTATATTTTGGTAAGAAATGGCCAACGCTACAAACGTTTGTAAAAAATGGTCTACGAAAGTGGATAGTGGTTCCAGTATTGAGCCAATAGTCATCACAATTGGTATCCTTGGAGGGTCTGTTGGATTTTTATGTAGTTTAGGAACCATGTAGTTGGGTGGAATTTTCGGAAATTCTACTACTAAAAATCTAGCTTCTTTTGCTGTGAGAAAGCCTTGTGCTCTTCCATCTTCTACTAACTGACTGATAATATTGTGTAAAAATGGGCCAGGATCTTGATACTATTGGCTCAATACTGGAACCATTATCCATTTTCGTAGACCATGATCAAACAGGAAAAATCCACCAAGCACACCATTACTCCGACTGTTCTACCACCAATATGGTTTATTTGTGTGTCCATGTAATTTATATTATGTTGGATGCACTAAATGTGCTATAAAAACCCGACTTATTGAACATCGAAGTTGTTTGAGGACAGTCAAAGTACAAGCTCCAATTGTTGCTCATTGTACCCAATTAAGTCACACTTTTGCAGAATTAAAATGGCAAGTTATAGAAGTGGTGCAACCCAACCTGAGAGGAGGAGATCCAAGACAGTTTTAAATTTAAAAGAACAGCAGTGGATTTTCCGTCTAAATACCTCTTACCCCAGAGGCCTTAACGCAGCAGTAGAGTGGTACTCTGATTTAATTTTCAATTTTTCATTTCAGTTATGGAGGAGGGAGGTGGGCAATTATAACTGAAATCAAGTTTACAATTGAAATTAGAGTTAGTTGTAAATTCTCGTCTACGTAAAAATGACAACTAGTTTTCAATCAGGTCGGTGTACTGAGTTAAACATCGCATCTATTCAGTCTTTTGGAATAACTAGTCCCCAATTACGTCGGTGGTTGGATTGACAGTTCAATCCCTTTAAAGCCTGTAAGATAATGGCGTCTTTCCACTGATACCGGAAATGGAACGCCACCACGCCATATTTGAACACGGATTATCGCCACAATGTTGAATTTTTATCTATATGCCAGCATCTTCAGAGTAAAGAAATGTTGTTTAAAGTTTTACAAACTGAACCTCTTTCATTTCAGTGATTTAAGCCCTTGAAAAAGGATCGTCAAATCCGAAACACCATGTCGGGCAGAGCTTCTTCGTAGCAGAAGGCTTCTATGTCATCGCAGAAGCAAATTACAGTCCTAAGATAAGTGATGCGGTGAAGCATATTGAAGAATTTATCCAGATTCGCTAGAAGTGATTATCTATATATATAGCACATGTAATATTGTATGGACTACAGTCTATTTGCACAAATAATGGGAAATGATAAAAAATCTCAAAAAATTGAATAGCGATTGACCGACGATTAAATATATAAGGCGGAGTTTTAAAGTTGTTTCCAAGACTATACTATGAGGGTCAAACTAACACAGGTTTGTTGACTTAATAATATGGGATTGCTGGACTTTATGGTACCTTCTTATATAATTGTCACATATTTACCAAGGGTCCAACTGGAAAATTCTAAGGTGACCATGGTTTGTTAAGTGATTTTAAAGATTTAATATAACAGATTCACCTTTAATTTGCACTGAAGATACGTTATCCCACTTTATCTCCACTGAAAGGAGAGGATCACCTTGCTGGTGGCTGAAAGGAAATCATAAGTTTTTGCTTGAGACATTGTCTTTCTTAATAGTATTGGGGCAAAGTTAACTATTTGGGAATATTATTTAGTGTGTGTTTGTGCTTTTAATAGTCAGTAAGACCCGTGAATAAACAAGTTAGACTGTTTGTATTTTTAAATAGTCAGTCAATAAGGCAGCTAGAAAGCAGTATAGTGTGTTTATTTTTAAAAGTCTGTAAGGCAGCTAGTAAGCAGAACTGAGTGTTTGTATTTAAAACAAACAAAAAAAAAAGTAGCCAGGAGCAGTGTATGCCTAAGTAAAAAGGTTGAAAAGTTCAGTCCAGTTGCTCACCTTTGAAAAGTGTTGAGGTAGTGTGACTTGGTTTGAATAGGTACTAACATTTGTTAATCAAGAGAGCAGTGAGTCACTCTGGCTGACAAACTGAAGTTAGACTGTTTGTATTTCCCAACCCTCCCACACCTCGCCCACCCACCCCCAGCTCATCCTTTAATTTATAGGCAGGTGCCACTTTCACAAAAAAAAAAAAAAAAAAAAAACCAAACCAAAAAAAAAAACCATCAACAAAAACTTTATTGAGAATTCGATCACTAATACATTTAAAGGACGGTAGACACATTCCTACTCCCATAGCAACCTAAAACTTAACTACGAACTGATCAAAATTGAGATGAAGGCAGCAGTCCAGCAGCAAGAGGGGGGCTTCTCAGTCTTTTGCATCGAGTGTCACATGTATGATTTTTTACCCATCGGTGAGAAGTTGAACATGTGCATGCGATGCAAAGAGCTCCTGACTCTCAGAGAACGAGTCCGATCTCTGGAGGCTAGAGTGGCAGACCTGGAGGAGCTGAGGCAGACAGAGAGGTATATAGATGAGACCTTCAGGGACATAGTAGCCAAGTCCCAACTTCAGACTGGCAGCCCTGGTGCTGCCTTGGAGGAAGAAGGTCTCATGATGGGAGAGCATCAACTGGGTGCAGCAGGAAAGGATCCTGTAGCAAGGACCTGCTCTCCAGGTGATGCATTGTCCTTTCACACTGAGGATATCTCCCCAAGGCCTACTGCCCAGGAGGGAAGAGTTAGGTCGGCCGTCATAGTTGGTGATTCGATTATTAGGAATGTAGACAGCTGGGTGGCTGGTGGGCGTGAGGATCACCTGGTAACATGCCTACCTGGTGCGAAGGTGGCGGACCTCATGCGTCACCTAGATAGGATTTTAGACAGTGCTGGGGAGGAGCCGGCTGTCGTTGTACATGTGGGCACCAACGACATAGGAAAATGTGGGAGGGAGGTTCTGGAAGCCAAATTTAGGCTCTTAGGTAGAAAACTTAAATCCAGAACCTCCAGGGTAGCATTCTCTGAAATCCTCCTTGTTCCACGCACAAGTCACCAGAGGCAGGCAGAGCTCCGGAGTCTCAATGCGTGGAAGAGACGATGGTACAAGGAAGAGGGATTCAGTTTTGTTAGGAACTGGGGAATCTTTTGGGGAAGGGGGAGTCTCTTCCGAAGGGAAGGGCTCCACCTTAACCACGGTGTTACCAGACTGCTGGCGCTAACCTTTAAAAAGGAGATAGAGCAGCTTTTAAACTAGAACAAAGGGGAAAGCCGACAGTCGCTCAGCAGTGCATGGTTCGGAGAGAGGTATCTTCAAAGGATACTAATAATGCATTAGAATTAGGACATCCTGACAGTGAGGTTCCAATAATAAGAAAAGTAGTCCAAGTGCCTGTAACTAAAAACTCACCTGAGCTAAAATATTCTAACTTATCCCTAACAATTAAAAAGCAGAATGAAAATACAAACAAAAAACAAACTTTGAAATGTTTGTATGCTAATGCCAGAAGTCTAAGAAGTAAGATGGGAGAATTAGAATGTATAGCAGTGAATGATGACATAGACTTAATTGGCATCTCAGAGACATGGTGGAAAGAGGATAATCAATGGGACAGTGCCCTACCGGGGTACAAATTATATCGCAATGACAGAGAAGAGCACCTGGGAGGAGGTGTGGCGCTTTATGTCCAGGATGGCATAGAGTCCAACAGGATAAACATCCTGCATGAGACTAAATACAAAATTGAATCTTTATGGGTAGAAATCCCTTGTGTGTCGGGGAAGACTATAGTGATAGGAGTATACTACCGTCCACCTGGTCAAGATGGTGAGATGGACAGTGAAATGCTAAGAGAAATTAGGGAAGCTAACCAAATTGGTATTGCAGTAATAATGGGAGACTTCAATTACCCCACTATTGACTGGGTAAATGTATCATCGGGACATGCTAGAGAGATAACATTCCTGGATGGAATAAATGATAGCTTTATAGAGCAATTGGTTCAGGAACTGACGAGAGAGGGAACAATTTTAGATCTAATTCTCAGTGGAGCACAGGACTTGGTGAGAGAGGTAATGATGGTGGGGCCCCTTGGCAATAGTGATCATAATATGATCAAATTTGATTTAATGACTGGAAGAAGAACAGTGTGCAAATCCAAGGCTCTCGTGCTAAACTTTCAAAAGGGAAACTTTGATAAAATGAGAAAAATTGTTAGAAAAAAACTGAAAGGAGCAGCTACAAAAGTAAAAAATGTCCAAGAGGCGTGGTCATTGTTAAAAAAAAATACCATTCTAGATGCACAGTCCAGATGTATTCCACACATTAAGGTGGAAAGAAGGCAAAATGATTACTGCCATGGTTAAAAGGGGAGGTGAAAAAAGCTATTTTAGCCAAAAGATCTTCATTCAAATACTGGAAGAAAGATCCAACAGCAGAAAATAGGATAAAGCATAAACGTTGGCAATTTAAATGTAAGACATTGATAAGACAGGCTAAGAGAGAATTTGAAAAGAAGTTGGCCGTAGAGGCAAAACTCACAGTAAAAACTTTTTAAAATATATCCGAAGCAGAAAGCCTGTGAGGGAGTCAGTTGAACAGATAGATGATCGAGGGGTTAAAGGGGCACTTAGAGAAGATAAGGCCATCGCGGAAAGATTAAATTATTTTTTTGCTTCGGTGTTTACTGAAGAGGATGTTGGGGAGGTACCCGTAATGGAGAAGGTTTTCATGGGTAATGATTCAGATGGACTGAATCAAATCACGGTGAACCTAGAAGATGTGGTAGCCCTGATTGACAAACTGAAGAGTAGTAAATCACCTGGACCAGATGGTATACACCCCAGAGTTCTGAAGGAACTAAAAAATGAAATTTCAGACCTATTAGTAAAAATTTGTAACCTATCATTAAAATCATCCATTGTACCTGAAGACTGGAGGATAGCAACTGTAACCCCAATATTTAAAAAGGGATCCAGGGGGATCCGGGAAACTACAGACCGGTTAGCCTGACTTCAGTGCCAGGAAAAATAGTGGAAAGTGTTCTAAATATCAAAATCACAGAACATATAGAAAGACATGGTTTAATGGAACAGTCAGCATGGCTTTACCCAAGGCAAGTCTTGCCTCACAAATCTGCTTCACTTTTTTGAAGGAGTTAATAAACATGGTAGATATAGTATACTTGGATTTTCAGAAGGCGTTTGACAAAATTCCTCATGAGAGGCTTCTAGGAAAAGTGAAAAGTCATGGAATAGGTGGCAATGTCCTTTCGTGGATTGCAAACTGGATAAAAGACAGGAAACAGAGAGTAGGATTAAATGGACAATTTTCTCAGTGGAAGGGAGTGGCCTGTGGAGTGCCACAGGGATCTGTATTGGGACCCTTACTTTTCAATATATTTATAAATGATCTGGAAAGAAATACGATGAGTGAGATAATGAAATTTGCAGATGACACAAAATTGTTCAGAGTAGTTAAATCACAAGCAGATTGTGATAAATTGCAGGAAGACCTTGTGAGACTGGAAAATTGGGCATCCAAATGGCAGATGAAATTTAATGTGGATAAGTGCAAGGTGATACATATAGGGAAAAATAACCCATGCTATAATTACACAATGTTGGGTTCCATATTAGGTGCTACAACCCAAGAAAGAGATCTAGGCGTCATAGTGGATAACACATTGAAATCGTCGGTTCAGTGTGCTGCAGCTGTCAAAAAAGCAAACAGAATGTTGGGAATTATTAGAAAGGGCATGGTGAATAAAACGGAAAATATCATAATGCCTTTGTATCGCTCCATGGGGAGACCGCACCTTGAATACTGTGTACAATTCTGGTCGCCGCATCTCAAAAAAGATATAATTGCGATGGAGAAGGTACAGAGAAGGGCTACCAAAATGATGAAGGAGAATGGAACAGCTCCCCTATGAGGAAAGACTAAAGAGGTTAGGACTTTTCAGCTTGGAGAAGAGACGGCTGAGGGGGGAATATGATAGAGATGTTTAAAATCATGAGAGGTCTAGAACGGGTAAATGTGAATCGGTTATTTACTCTTTCGGATAATAGAAAGACTAGGGGGCACTCCAAGAAGTTAGCATGTGGCACATTTAAAACTAATCGGAAAAAGTTCTTCTTCACTCAACGCACAATTAAACTCTGGAATTTTTTTGCCAGAGGATATGGTTAGTTCAATTAGTATAGCTGTGTTTAAAAAAGGATTGGATACGTTCTTGGAGAAGTCCATTACCTGCTATTAATTAAGTTGACTTAGAAAATAGCCACTGCTATATTACTAGCAACGATAACATGAAATAGACTTAGTTTTTGGGTACTTGCCAGGTTCTTATGGCCTGGATTGGCCACTGTTGGAAACAGGATGCTGGGCTTGATGGACCCTTGGTCTGACCCAGTATGGCATGTTCTTATGCTCTTAAGTGCTTTTGTCTCACTCTTTTTAGAGTGTATTTTTGCTGTGCATAATAAGCACTAGTTAGTGGCACATATTTCCTGACTTTTTGTTTAAAAAATATATATATATCTATATATATCTATATATATATATTTTTTTTAAATCGCAAGCAAACACTTCATGGTGGACATGCATTTCCCTTCTGGAGGAGAATAGTGGCGGGCTGATGTCGGGGCAAGGCTAGATGTCAGCGAGTCAGTTTTACTCCGTCTTCATCTGCTGTTAGGAGTGCATAACCCACTGGTGTGGATTGGCCTGCCTGAGTGGAGAGGAACTGGGTATGTACATGTAAGCATAGTGTGCTCAGCTGCCTTCTATCTTTTCTTTTTTATTTTCACATTGTGACTGGCTAAAACTCCCTCTCATTTCAG
This sequence comes from Rhinatrema bivittatum, assembly GCF_901001135.1. Classification (NCBI taxonomy): domain Eukaryota; kingdom Metazoa; phylum Chordata; class Amphibia; order Gymnophiona; family Rhinatrematidae; genus Rhinatrema; species Rhinatrema bivittatum. Next base: position 563,894,694 of record NC_042615.1, on the reverse strand, counting down.
ACAATCACAAAACAAACAAGGAAAGTGTCTGTGTGTGTTTAATAACACGTCAACTTAAATTAGGAAACTACTAACTGAAAAGAAGATTTTGTGCTACGAACGGATTCTCAGTCAAAAATGACATCAGACGAAAATCTATATGGTTTTAGTTATTCCCATTTTAGTTTTGCATCTGTATTTATTCTCTTAAATGTCATTAAGATACACAGAATCAAACTATAACAGCAGTTAATGACTACTGTCCATTTTCCATTCATTTTGGAACATTACAAAACCTACTTGATCCTCACTTCCCCACAACTAAGGATCCTCTGTTCTTATCCCACCAACTCCAATGGGAGGCCGTTCCATGCCTCCACCACCCCTTCTGTAAAGAAATAATTTCTTATGTTAATCCTATTTTCATCTCAGCCTCATACAATGACCATTTATTCTTCAATTTCCTTGCCAGTTAGAAAAAAAGATTGCTTCTTTTCCATTGCAATATTTGAATGTCTATCATAAACTCTCTCTCTTGTTTAGATCCTTAAATGTCACACTTCGTAGGGCTATATCATTCTGCTAGCCTTCTTTAGGCCTGCCTCTATTCTATTTACTTTTCATTATTTGGCCTTCAATATTGAAAATAAGCCAGATGACATCTCACTGACTTTTTTACCAGAAAAATTTACCAGCTAATTTTCTTTCTTGAATCCTACCAGACAAGTTCTGAGCAATGAGTTTTGCTTCCCTATTGGCAGATGGAGATAGTTAAGGAGGTATTATTGGGCTGCAAGGCTTAGCTTTACAAAGGACTGGCTGAAGTGGAATAAGTGGTTGGCCTGGTTGCACTTGAAAGTGGAGCTGCAGAGAGCATATTTTGCTATCTATGTCTGCGGGCTCGCAGATGGCTCAGATGAAAGCCAGATCAAACTTACTGATTACACACACACTCCGAGTTTGGAGAGAGGTATGTCAACATATAAACATATCATTCAATAAATTATCTCCAGTGTCTTTGTTACATAATAATCCACAACTTTCCAGTCATAATTTTAATCCAAATATGCAAGGTTGGTGGGATTTGGAGCTATGACATCTGGGACAAATGTGGGATGAGATCGGATGGTTGTCTTTTGAGCAACTTCAGGATGAATTTGGTATAGATTCATCCACCCAGTCTCTATATATCCAGATGAAAGAGGCATTGGCTAAATTGGAAAGGATGGGGTGGGAGTGGAGAATTCCCCTGCCCCTAAAGAAGGTACTCATGGATGATGTTTTGAAGAAAAAAGTTACTACATGGTTTTACCGGGCCCTTCGGGGGTGGGGGAACACCCACTGCCGTTGAAGGATAAGTAGAATGCTGATCTAGGTCTTGTTCTTGATTGGAAGCAATGGCAAAGGATTTGGACTACAGCAGCAAAAAATTTCAATTTGTAGCAGAAGGGTGGAATTGCTATACAAATTATTACTCAGAACCTACCGATACCCAACATTTTACGTTAAACTTTCTGCCTCTCCCCCTGGGCATGCTGGAGGGGATGCGGCCAAGAGGGAACCTTTATACACACATGTGCTAGTCTTGTCATTTTATGCAATGCTTTTGGAAAGAGATACAGGCTGAAGTAAGAAATATCTTACACAAACAGATCCCCTTTCGGCTAGAAATGTGTCTACTGGGGACCATGCCTAGATGGATCCTTACCAAAGAAGAGAGTAAACTGGTGGCTCAGCTAATACATGCAGCTCATTTGGGAAACTGTCCCAAAGACAGAGCACTGGCACAAGCAAGTGCAAGATATTGCTAATCATTGAAAAAGTTATTTTTTCGCTTAAGCACATATCTGGCTTATATGATAAGATATGGGGTCCGTATTGGTCTTCTAAGCCATAATGACAAAACATGCTAGCAGTTTTTCTTTTGAACTTCTGCTTATTGAAATGTGCATCGATAACATTGATCTTTGACTTTATTATTGTCATATGTATATTGTGATTATTTTGATTATTTATTATTTTTCTAAAAGCTTTTCCAACATGATTAATTTAATTATATATTGATTTTTACTCTACTTTTATTCTTTTTCATTTTTTCTTTCCACTTTAATTCTCTCCATTATTTTGTATAACATCATTATTGTTGTATGTGAACCGATGTGATGGCTATGGCTGAATGTCGATATACAAAAAAACAAACAAACAAACAAACAAACAAACAAACAAACAAATAAATAAATAAATAAAATACATTTGGTTAGAACAAGTGCATTGGAAACATATCCTTTATGTACAGCATTAATATGATACCCTTGTATGAATATTATTATTATATACCTGTCTTCTTGTGCTGCATGCTGGTAATATAAATTAAAAAAAAAAACAAAACTAGATTGCTTAATCTACCCTCTGTAAAACACTGTGCAGACTGCGGTGCTCCAGTATTTCTGTATCAAAGCAAAAAGCAAACATATCTCTCCCCTTGAGAAGCAAGTAAATTGATATAACTGATACTGAAACCCCACTGAGGGATTAAAACTGGTAAAACAGAAACACTAATTTATGAATCTGTTAGAAAACCCGGCCGCAATTCGCTGCAGCCGGACCTTCTCACCTGCTCCAGCGGGTCTGGAAGCTCCATTCTCGGCATCAGGAGTCCGCCTGGGGGTTGTGGGTCGACCCACAACCCCCCGCCTGGGGGTTGTGGGTCGATCGCGTTGCTCAGGTCATCTTGTCGACAGCGTCGGTGCAGTCCTCTCAGGACACGCGCGCGAGTCAGTGATATCATCTGACGTCTTAAAGAGGCTGCAGCTGAGTTTCAGGGCTCAAGGCACAGAACTGTCATTAGAAGCTTTGGAGCTTATTTTAAACAGCAATCGTCTTGGATTTCTTTGTCCTGGCAACAGTCGATGGTGAGTGAAGTCTGCCAATCTGCTCCAGCTGCAGTTTTTCTTAGATCCAGCTTGTTCCTGCTTCAGTTTCAGCTTAGTCCAGCTTGTTCCTGCTTCAGCTTGGTCCAGCTTGTTCCTGCTTTAGCTTTAGCTTGGTCCAGCTTGTTCCTGCTTCAGCTTCAGCTTGGTCCAGCTTGTTCCTGCTTCACCTTGTTCCAGCTTTGTCCTGATCCAGCTTCAGTCAGCCTGATCCAGCCTGTTCCAGATCCAGTGTTTTCCACAATTCAACTACCTTTCGTTGACGTTCCCAACATCCAACATCAGGGGAATGTGGACTGGTATGAACTAATATTCTGTTAAGTTTTCTTCCCTTACACCGCCTTCCGCTGATAAATTCTCAAGGCCTCCACCTTTAAGACAACTTCATAATGTCACGGAGAAAGGGTCCACGATCTCAGCAGTTTGCCAGGACCATGGACTCGGCAGATTTGAGTGGTCTCCAGGCCATTCCTGATTTGGCCCAACGCCTTCAGCAGCAACAGATATGTTTGGATGTCCTGGCTGCAACCGTAGAACGCTTGGCGAACCGATTAGACTCCACTCCTATGCTGACGGCTCCAACAACACCTGCAATGGCTTCACTCTCTCAAGTTGCTCCAATTCATCTGCCAGCTCCTCCAAAGTATGCCGGAGATCCTAAGCAGTGTCGTGGATTTTTAAACCATTGCTTTATGCACTTCTCATTACAATCTGCTCAATTAAGATCACCTTCATCTTGTCCTTGTTAGATGGGAAGGCTCTTGCGTGGGCCTCCCCCCTGTGGGAACGTGGAGATTCTCTTCTTATGGATCTGGCTTCCTTCATACAAAATTTCAGACAAGTTTTTGATGAACCAGGTCAACAGTCTACAGCATCCTTGGATTTTTTGCACATTCGACAGGGTTCTCGACCTTTAATGTCTAATTTCATACTCTGGCTTCTGAGCTCAGCTGGCGCTATGACTGTTTACGCAGCATTTTCTTGGAGGGGATATCATCAAGAATAAAAGATGAACTTGCTGCCCGAGAACTGCCTTCGGAACTTGAATCTCTTACTGATTTGGCAGGACGAATTGATCGTCGTATCCAGCAACGCCTCCGGGAGATTAAAGCAATTCGCAAATCAGTGCTTCTAGTACCGGCATTCTTTTGACCAATAGTTTCGCCTTCTTGCACTGAATTAGTCTCTAAACGTACTGAAGAATATAGGCAGCTGGGACATAGAAGCCTTATGCCAGAAGAGAGACAACGTCATTGTTCCCAAGGTCTGTGCCTTTACTGTGGAGGCAAAGGTCATATTTTGGTCCATTGTCCCGAGAGGGCGGAAAACTCTCAGGCCTAGGAGTCACTGGGGAGATGACCCTAGGCTGCACTAATCCTGCTCCCCAGTGCACGGTTCCAGTGACTCTTTTTCATCAGGAAGATTTGTTTACTACAGAAGCTTTTATAGACTCTGGGGCTGGTGGAAATTTCATCTTGGCAAGCCTTGTTAAACAATTAGGACTTTCAGTCATTCCCAAGACACCTCCGCTCCTTATTTCCTCCATCCAAGGGGAATCGTTACCTGGCCAAGTAACTCATGTTATCAACCCCATGAGGTTTCGTACTGGGATTTTGCATGAAGCCATGGGTCTTCCATGGCTTCAAAAACATTCATCACATATTGATTGGGAGACTTTACAATTAGCTGCCTGGGGTCCAGCCTATCATACATCTTGCCTTCATAATGTACCTCAACCATTAGTCTTGCTTGCTATGACTTTTACAGGTCTTCCTTCTCAATATGAAGATTTCTTAGATGTTTTTTCGAAAGAAAAGGCTGAGACTCTTCCCGAGCACAGACCGTTTGACTGGCTATTAATCTCCTTCCAGGTAGTACTCCACCTAAAGGACGAGTATACCCATTATCTTTACCCAAAACTCAAGCTATGTCACTCTATATTCAAGAAAATCTTCAACGTGGCTTCATTCGTCTCTCCAACTAACCGGCAGGGGCCGGATTTTTCTTTGTGGCAAAAAAAGACGGGACATTAAGACCTTGTATAGATTATAGAGGTCTTAATGCCATTACGCAGAAAGTTAGATATCCACTTCCTCTCATTCCAGAATTATTGGATCGTCTCCAAGGAACTAAAATCTTTACTAAACTTGATTTCAGAGGAGCATACAATCTAATGCGAATTAAATCCAGAGATGAGTGGAAGACTGAATTTAACACATGCGACGGACATGACGAATACCTAGTGATGCCTTTTGGACTGTGTAATGCCCCAGCAGTCTTCCAAAACTTAATGAATGAGATATTTCGAGATCTCCTTAATACCAGTGTCATTGTGTATCTCGATGATGTACTTATCTATTCCAAGGATCTAAGGACTCATCATACTGCAGTTAGACAAGCTCTAAAACGTCTTTGGGAGCACCAACTCTATGCAAAATTGGAAAGGTGTTTGTTTAAGCAAACTTCACTTCCGTTTTTGGGATTTCTGGTCCCCACCGAAGGTTTCCGCATGGTTCCAGACAAAGTAGCTTGTATCCGAGATTGGCCCCAACCGGGTTTTCCAATTTTTAAGGGAACTTTATTTCTAATTACTCTCATCGCGTGGCTCCATTCACAGCTTTAACCAAGAAGGGAGCTGATGCACGGAACTGGTCTTTTGAGGCAAAGGAAGCTTTTAAAAATTTAAAGCAAGCATTTCTTCTAAAACCTTGTCTTAGGCATCCAGATCCAACACGACTCTTTGTGGTTGAGGTAGATGCTTCAGATGTCGCTGTGGAAGCAGTTCTCAGTCAACATTCTGATACTGGAGTGCTTTTACCTTGCTCCTATTTTTCTAGAAAATTTTTACCAGCTGAGAAAAATGATGGTCTTGGAGATAAAGAATTGCTGGCAGTTAAAATGGCATTGGAAGAATGGCGACAATGGCTTGAAGGGGCGTTGCATCCATGGACCATAAAAATCTAGAATATCTCAGTAAGGCCCAACATTTGAATCCTCGTCAAGCCCAGTGGGCGTTATTTTTTAGTCATTTCAATTTCACTTTAAGATATCGACCAGCTTCAAAAAACGTCAGGGCTAATGCACTATCAAGAGTTTATGAAACAGATGATTTTCCGACTCTTCTACAATTTATTGTGGATCCAGCACAAATAATCCTTGCGGCAATGCAAACTGTACCAGTAGGGAAGACTGTAGTTCCCCTTTGTCTTAGACAAAAAGTACTTGCCTGGGCTCATGATTCTCTAACAGCTGGACATCCTGGCAGGCTACACACACTTAAATTAAGTCATTACTACTGGTGGCCAACCATAGAGAAAGAAACACAATCTTATGTAGATTATTGTCCAATTTGTGCACAGCAAAAACCTTTACAGGGCGTCTAGGGGGTCTCTTGCAGCCTTTACCAGTACCAAAAGCACCTTGGACTCATTTCTACAGACTTTATTGTAGTTACCTCCATCTGTCAGTAATCAAGTGATTTGGGTGGTAGTAGATAGATTTTCAAAGATGGCTCACTTTGTTCCTCTTCTTAAATTACCCACAGCTCGCACCATTATTTACATAACACATATTTCGTTTACATGGATTGCCTCAACATATTACTTCTGACCGAGGATCCCAATTTACAAGCAAATATTGGCAAGCTCTTTGTAAAAAATTTCGCGTACAGTTAGATTTTACCACAGCATATCATCCCCAAGGTAATGGGCAAACTGAGCAAGTTAATCGGACTCTAAAGACGTTCCTTCGCTCTTTCGTCAACTCTAAGCAAGACAATTGGGCGTCGTTATTACAGTGGGCAGAATTCTCTCACAATATGCATGCCAATTCAGCTACTAAAAAAAATCCCCTTTTCAAGTAATTTTTTGTCGACAACCTGTTCCACCATTGCCAAAGCAACTCGTCTCTTCTCCAGCTGCCCAGCTAACATCTCAGCAACTCCACGTACTATGGAAGGATATTCAAACAAATATTGCAAAAGCTAATGACGTTGCTAAAAGAACCACTGACAAACATCGACATCCAGCTCCTCATTTCTGCATTGAAGATCGAGTATGGTTAAGTACACGCCATATTCGCCTTAGAGTACCTTCTATGCGGTTGGCACCTAAGTACATTGGACCTTACAAAATTACTGATCGTTTAGGTCCAGTAACCTATCGTTTACAATTATCTTCTATACTTCGTATACATAATTCATTCCATGTATCCTTACTAAAACAATTAATACTTTCCTGGCTGCATCGTAAAACGCCAAAAACACCCAAGGTGGTGTCCGAAGATCAAATCTATCAAGTTAAAGAAATATTAAATGTGCGTCATCTCCGACATTGGGAATATCTTATAGCTTGGGAAGGCTATGGGCCAGAAAAAAATACTTGGGAACCAGCCTCTCACATTCTAGACAAATCACTCCTTCAGCAATTCCTTTGAGAACATCCACACAAGCCTAAGCCTTTTTTGAGGAGGCGGAAGAGGAGAGGTACTGTTAGAAATCCCATTGTGATTCGCCACGGCCGGGCCTTCTCACCTGCTCCAGTGGGTCTGGAAGCTCCGTTCTCGGCGTCGGGGGTCTGCCGTGCCGTTCCCTGGGGGTTGTGGGTCGACCACGTTGCTCGGGTCATCTTGTTGGCAGCATCAGTGCAGGCCTCTGAGGACACTCGCGCGAGTCAGTGACGTCATATGACGTCTTAAAGAGGCTGCAGCTGAGTTTCAGGGCTCAAGGCACAGAACTGTCATTAGAAGTGTTGGAGCTTATTTTAAACAGCAACCGTCTTGGATTTCTTTGTCCTGGCAAGTCGATGGTGAGTGAATTCTGCCAGTCTGCTCCAGCTACAGTTTTTCTTAGATCCAGCTTGTTCCTGCTTCAGTTTCAGCTTGGTCCAGCTTGTTCCTGCTTCATCCTGATCCAGCTTCAGTCACATCCTGATCCAGCCTGTTCCAGATGCAGTATTTTCCATGATTCAACTACCTTTCGCTGACGTTCCCAACATCCAAAGACTGAACTTCAGGGGAATCTGGACTGGTATGAACTAATATTCTGTTAAGTTTTCTTTGCTTATACCACCTTCCACTGACAAATTCTCAGGGGCTCCACCTTTGAGACAACTTCATAATGTCATGGAGAAAGGGTCCACGATCTCAACAGAAACCCAATAAGAAACTATTAGACAGAAATCTCTTCTGATACGCAGGCTAAAGCAAATCTGGATCGGAACCTGGACAGGTCTAGAAGGACTCAAGTAAAGAAAATTAGTAGGTAAGACTACATTTTTCCTTCCTTTTCATCCTGCCAGACAGTCCAGATGCATCTGATGTACCTTAACCACACACAAAATGGGAGGGAACCAGCAATGCCTGTTCTCAAGATGACCATTGTAAAAGTAGAAGCCCTGCTAGCCCAAATATCCAAGCAGTAATGCTTGGCAAAGGAATTAAGAAAACTCAAGTTACAGCCTTGCATATCTCTTCTGGCGACCAAGTAATGTTAGCCCATGAAGTTGACTGAACCCTGGTTGAATGGGTTCTGAGCCCCTTTGGAACCGGATGGCCTTTGGAGATATAAGCCAAGCCTACTGTCTCCTTTAACTACCAGGCTATCTTTACAAAACACCGCAGCTACCACCACCATTGTCTTGTAAAAAAAAATTCAAAAATCCAATCCAAACAGAAGTGGCCAAAACTGGAAGTGTTCTCCCAGAACTGCAAACCTGAGGAATCTGTTGGTCTGGTCAGATGACAGTACAGAAGTAAGACTCTGTGAAGTCCAAATTTGTGAGAAACAGCCCCTGCCTCACTGATACCATCACTGATCGAAGAGTCTCCATGCAGAAAATAAGCACTTGAAGAGCTTTATTGACCTGTTCCAGATCTAGGATGGGTAGCACAAAGTAGATAGAATACCTTTCCCCATCCCCACTTCTCCCGTGGGATTAGAACCACTGCGGCCAAATGGAGGAGATGGTCCATAATAGTCCTCTCACTGCTGCTCTCTTTTTGGAGAAAACCAGGGAGAAATCATGAAGGCATCTGCTATGTGGTGTTAAAATTCCAACATGTATTTACTTTTATAATGTTCAAGACCCACTGGTCTGACATGATTTGGGTTCATTCCATGCTAAAAAAAAAAAAATGGACAAGCAGCTATCTATTTGTGACTCTAGAGAATGAACCTGCAAAACTTCATTGGGAGCTCCTGTTTCCAACTGCAACAGTCATGCCTCTGTCTCTTGAACCCTTTGTGCAAAGACTTGTTGAAGAAACACTTCTCTGCTCAGCTGATACAGCCTCATTTCTCTAAACTTGGGCTTACTGCATGCATGTCCTCCTCTGCAGGACCTATCTTCAAGCGACTTCTGGGGCTTTGTTTCTCCCAGGTATTTCAACAGCTTCTCGAGATACTTGGAACAGAAGCATCCTCCAGAATAGAAGCTTACTCATGCATACCTTAAAAGCAGTGTCTACAATTCAGACCTTGAGCCATAACCACCTCCTGGCCAACATTGCTAAGGACATGCCCCTCACCAAAGTTCTAATAAGGTCACAGAATGCATATGCCATGAAGGCCAGTTCAGATGTGTGGTCTCCTCTGGATCTATATCACTCCCTGAATCCGGTGCAAACATTCTGTCCATATAACCGCTACATATGGATGCCTGTAGTCCCAGGGAAGATATCTGAAAAGATTGCTTAAAGCAGTGCCTCAATCTTCCTATACTGAAAATCCTTCAGGATTCTTTCCTCCACTGGAAACGTGGTCTTCCATGATACTGCTGAAACCAATTAGAGATCTTAAGTTTCTCTTTTTCCTCAGTAGACGAAGAGTATTAACTTACTCATCACCCTGCCCATATTTAACCCAGCTTCTGAACTATCCAACTCCACCAATTTCAAGGCCCTAATAGCTCAATGCACAGAAAAAGACTGCAGTTTTCCTCAACCCTTCCAAAATGTGATCTCCTGCCGCTCTGCTGTATTTTGTCTGCTCCTTCACTATATTTAAAGCTGCCAGCTTCTGTGCAATCATTGACAGTAAATCCTCCCTTTTGAACTAGTATTCCACCAGCAGATAATAATGCTCAGCTGCTGGAATCTCTGTATCCTCTAAGCCCCTCCTTCAGGATCACTATCCCATTCCTCTACACTCCAGGAATCTAAATGCAGAATATTTGACTCTGGAATCCCGGAATGTTCATCCTAGTTCAATTCAATCTCCCACTTGGGCCTCTTGGCCAACCGTGAGGTTCTGGGGTCCTGAAATGGAGAGGGATGCAGAAACAGCAACTGAAAAGGCAGCCACTGCTAAGGAAGATCCCTGCTTCAGATAAAAAGCCTGATGAAACAACAACACAAACTCCAAAGAAAATGGCACAGAAGAATGCTGCAAGGCAGAATCACCTAACCCCTGACCATGTACTCCCTTTTCCTGTGGCAGCCAAGAGTCCAGCTCTGCTGGAATTAAGCTTTGAAGTCCCTGCATAAGGTCCACGGAACTCCCCCACAGACAAAATGGCCACAGATCCTGAAGGTACAGATTCTTCACCCCCATTTCCCCAAAGGGGTCTGCATCTACTGTTGCCACTGGCCTTGGGCCCAGTGTGGGAGAAACCTCCATACACATACTTCATTTTTGCTGGGAGAGTCTCTAACACTCATCTCAAGCTGATCAGCACCTCTAACACAGCTCCTACATAAAACAAAGCCAGTGAAGTTACTGCAGTATCTCCTGCAGGTCAAGTGGTGTTTCCCATGCTCTGCCAGAGTGCCATTCTTGGGCTTCACATGCACTCTACTGCAAAAATCACATGGGGAGCAGAGGCCACGGAAGGGCCACAAAGGCACTGCCTCTCTGCCCAATCCCAGACTCAGCAAAAAGAGCTGTATTTACCAGGCAGATGTTTTGGTTCTTCTTCTTTGGTTTTTTGTTTTGTTTTTTTTAAAAGCTTCAAAACAGCTTCATTCCATCAGGCAAATAGGGACTAAGCCTAAAAGCTAAGGTGCAGCTGAAAGTTCTGGCTCCAACTATCATTTATTTTTTTCACAAAACAAGCAGGGGTGGGGTGGGAAAAGGGATCCAGACTCCTATGACTTTCAGCCCCTTAGAGCTAGTGTATCTATGGTAGTCAGGGACCACTAACCCCCTGCTTGACCCTACTCAACTGGCAACACCACTAGGTCCAACACCCAGAAGCAATTTCTTCTCAGACTTCTACAGCTGCACAGGTCTTGCATGTCCACCATCTGCTAGGAATACAGAATATTGGAGAGCTGCAAGCTACATAGGGACTTATATAAGACAGGTTCAGCAATCTAGTTGTTCTCTATCCCCATCTGCTTGTTGGATGACAAAACTCATTGGTCTAGTGCGATGGAAAGGGAAGAGGCATCTTCTTCTCCATTTTCTACTATTTATACCTCTCCATATACATCCCTCTGGGTCTTGCTACTGCCTTATTGCACAGTTTGGTAATCTTGGGAACATCAGGTTTGATCATGTCAAGATCCTGTAGATCAGTACCTTTTGCCTTTTCATCGAATGCCTTTCTGGGATTCTGTGCCCCAAATCCATAACTATGCACTTTCTGTGTAAAATCATAATTGCCAAATTCTTGACTATTATTCAAGCATTCTAGACTACTCATTTTTTCACTCACTATTTGATACAGCCACCTGTTGAAGGTTTGCCAGCACACAAGCCTTTCTTTCTCACCAGTCCCTCTTACAATATAATTTATTAAAATACTGAACAGAACTGGAACCAGGACAGAACTCTGTACCACTCTGTTAGTACCACCTACTCTTCTTGGCATGAAATCCATTTATGACTTTTCTCTATTGCCTATCACTTCAGTTTTTAATCCAATTTATCACTTTAAGACCAACACGTATGCTGCTCAGCATATTTATGAACCTACTGTATTGAACGGTGACAAAGACTTTATTGAAACGTAAGCAAACCATATCTAATCAGCCAAATAAATTAATCACAATTGAAATGACCTCCTTCTAGTATAGCAAGTTTACTTTCCATAAACAGTGTTTTCCGAAGATAGCAGGATAAATTAGCCATTATATGTAAGTAACGTAATCCAGCAGCACTGAGCAGACCTCTTCTCAAGCTTGTAGAGCTTTTGCTCTACTGAGCATGTGTGGGAATTCTCATATGGGTGTTGCCTTGTGAGCCTTCTCAGTCAATATCTGAGCTAATTCCAACTAAGTAGTTAACTTTTCACAGAGGCAGGTATTACATAGCTAATTCATTCTATCTACAGAAAACACATTTATGGTAAGAAAGTTTGCTTTTTCCCATCGATAAGTAGGAAGAAGGAGCCATTACATATGGGGAGTCCCAAGCTGAGAGTTACAGAAGAGCATTTTCTGAGCTACCGTGGTGAGCTGACTACTGGCTGAACAGGCTATGCAAAACTGCTTGCCAAAATTTACCGTTCACTCTTCTGGGGATAGTGTTAGGCTTGGCTCCTCAAAAGGGAGGAGTTAGCAATCTATTAGGCTTGACTCCTCAAGAAGGGGAGGAGTTAGCAATCAGTTATGATCTACTCCTCAAGAAGGGAGGAGTTAGCACTCTGTTGTGGATCTGACTGCAGAGTTAGCAATCTGTTGTAGATCTGCTCCTCCAGAGAGGAGGAGTTAGCAATCTATTATAATTCTGCTGCTTGGAATTAGCTATCTATTATCGAGCTCCTCCTGTAGGGGGAGTAGTTAGCAGTCTGATATGGATCTTCTCCTGGAGAGAGAGGAGTTTAACAATCTGTTATCAGTCCCTGCTGCTATGGATAGCAATCTGTTATAAGAACGCCAGGGAGTTAGCAATCGATTATGGATCACCCTGCCAAGGGGAAGCGCTAACAATTGTAATACTCCATAGGCGGAGTTAATGATCTGTAGTGGGTTGGCTTCCCACAGAGTGGCAGTCGTATAATACCGCTCTAGTATTGTAAGGAATGAACACTTGAGGTAAACTGGTGAATCCCTGGGCCGATGGCAGATGACAGCGCCCCCAGGAGGATATCCTGAGAGGGGCCACCGGTTAGGCTGGAGTATGGAGACAAACACAGATAGTTCTTTATTTAGACAGGAAGTAGAACCACCAGAGGTGGCAGTGGTGAGCTGATGTGCCAGGCAGGGCTGAAGTACCTCAGATACTGGAATTGCGGTCTCTGGGTTGCTGAGCTGTAGAGAGAGACTATAGGTAGTGAGTAGACAGGGAATGCTGGATACATAGCCAGTAGTAGATGGTATAGTCACAATTGTAGAGATCTGTAATGGCTTCTCTGCAACAGAGTCTTCAGTATATTCAACAAGAGCCGTAGGCGAGTGCTGGTTCCTATAAGCAGTCTGAAATGAGAACTCACAATATCTGTGTATGAGATGGCTTATGGAAGGGAAGAGAGTCTTTGGAGGGTTTTTAGGAACATAGGCCCTCATGGAGCGAGTACTGGTTTCTATCTGCAATCTATAATAGTAATGCACAAGATATAGGTATATAATAGTAATAGCTTCTGAAATAGAAGAGAGTTGAGAAGGGATTTAGGAACATGGGTCCTCGTGGAGCGTGTACCGGTTCCTATCTGGAATCCACAATAATGACTCACGATCTCTGTACCTGCGATAACGTCTTAGACAGAAGGGAGTCTTGGAGATTAGGAACATAGGCCCTCGTGGAGCGAGTACCGGTTCCTATCTGTAGTAGAACTCACTGTGTTCACGTCTGCGATCGCTTCCAGGTAGTCAGGAGTCTTCTGAGCATTCAGGGACATAGGTCCTCGAGGAGCGAGTACCGGATCCCGTCTTAGCAATCTGAAATCAAGAAGAGAGAGAGCAGGACCCCTGAGGAGCGGGTACCCCTGGTAAGGTGGTGGAGGCAGAGCAGCGGAGAAAGAATTCCCCTTGCTAACTCGATTCGTAGTTGCAAGCAAAGACCTTTTAAAGTGGAAGCGGATGACATCACTACAGGGGAACGCCCCCGAGGTTCACGCCCTTGCTGGTACAAACTCTGGAGCGCGCGCGCACTTTTACGTCATCAAGAAACATGGCGGATCCGCAGCGTCAGGCCAGCCCGGGGATTCCAGGAAGTACGGCGAGGAGAAGCCGCGTCAGACCCGAAGGGAGTCGCCAGTAAGGTAGAGAGGGTGGAGCGAGGGCGAGAACAGGCATGAATGCAACATGTAGTCCGTTCTGTAGGAATTCCAAAACCGCAGGAATTTTGACTGAGCATGGAACGATGTCGTGGTCCTTGCACCAGGCTTCGAACACTCTCTAAATCCTTATGTATGTTAGGGTGTGGAGAACTTGCGTGCTCGGAGTAGGGTGTCAATTACTGCCCCCGAGTATCTGCTCTTCCTCAGGCGAGTCCTCTCAATGGCCAGACTGTAAGAGAGAATCGAGCTGGACCCTCGTGGAGGATCGGTCTTTATTGGAGCAGGTCTCTGTGTGGAGGTAGAGGGAGGGGGTTCCCTGTCAGCAGTCTTTGCATGTCTGCGTACCACGGTCTTCTTGGCCAGTCTGGGGCCACTAGAAGTACTGGTCCCCTGTGGTGTTCTATCTTGTGGATGATTATGCCCAATAGGGGCCACGGTGGGAAGGCGTATAACAGAGTCTCCTGTGGCCAGATCTGTAGCAGGGTATCGATTCCCTGGGACTGGGGCTCCCACCTGCGGCTGAAGAAGCTGGGCACTTGGGCGTTGGACCGGCTTGCCAGGAGGTCCATGTTTGGTGTTCCCCAACGGTTTACTATCAATTGGAATGCTGTGGTCGACAGCCTCCATTCTCCTGGGTCTAGACTTTCTCTGCTGAGGTAATCCGCAGCGAAGTTGTCTTTCCCGGCGATTTGGACGGCCGAGATCTCTTGAAGGTTCGCTTCTGCCCATGACATTAGGGGGGTCTATTTCCAGAGACACCTGTTGGCTTCTGGTTCCTCCCTGACGGTTGATGTGGGCCACTGTTGTGGCATTGTCCAACATTACTCTGACTGATGCACTGACTTGTCTCTTGAGTCTGTGACCGAACCGTAGGCAGGCTAGTCTGACTGCCCAGGGCCTCTAGGTGATTGATGTTCCACCCTGACTCTTCTTTGTTCCATTGTCCCTGAGCGGTCAGCTCCTGGCAGTGTGCTCTCCATCCTCAAAGACTGGCGTCCATGGTGAGCAGGATCCAGGATGGTGAGGATAGTCTTGCTCTCTGGCTCAGATGGTCTTCTTGTAGCCACCATCGTAGTTGGGTCCAGACTTTGTCCGGGAACTGAAGGCATATGGTGTAGTTCTGGGACAGTGGTTTCCATCGTGATAGTAGTGAGTGCTGTAGGGGTCTCATATGAGCTCTTGCCCATGGCACTACTTCCAGTGTGGATGCCATGAGGCCGAGGACCTGTAGGTAGTCCCATGCTATGGGGCGAAGCTCGCTCAACAGAGTTCGCAACTGGTTCCTCAATTTCGATCTCCTTGTCAGTGTCAGGGTGACCTTGTCTTGTTTGGTGTCGAACCGGACTCCCAAGTATTCTAAAGATTGGGAGGGATGCGGACAGCTCTTGTTTGTGTTGACCACCCACCCAAGGCTCTCCAGTAGAGTTCTGACTCTGTTGGTCGCCTGGTGGCTCTCCTCTGGGGATTTCGCCCTGATCAGCCAATCATCTAGGTAAGGGTGTACGCGGATTCCTTCCTTCCTTAGTGTTGCTGCCACCACCACTGTGATCTTGGTGAACGTGTGGGGTGCTGTGGTTAACCCGAATGGTAGTGCCCGGAACTGGTAGTGATGGTCCAGGATCGTGAAGCGTAGAAAACGCTGATGCTCTTGATGGATCGGAATGTTTAGGTAGACTTCCAACAGATCCAGGGATGTAAGGAACTCTCCCCGGTTGTATCACCCTTATTACCGAGCGTAGGGTTTCCATGCAGAAGCAAGGAATCTTCAGGTGACGGTTGACCGACTTGAGGTCCAGGATGGGCCTGAACGTTCCTTCTTTCTTGGGAACGATAAAATAGATGGAATGATGTCCAGTATTTACTTGTTGCGGAGATACCAGTGTTATACCCTCTAAGGCTAGTAATCTGGTCAGTGTAGCTTCCACTGTCATCCTCTTGGAAGGGTCGTGGCAGGGGGATTCCACAAACATGTCCGGAGGGAGGTGGTGGAAATCCAGGTAATATCCCTCTCGAATGATGGCTAGGACCCACTTGTCCGAAGTTATCTCAACCCATCTTTGGTAAAATAGGGCAAGCCTGCCCCCTATGGCTTCCTCCTTTGGATGGGTTGGCTGATTTTCATTGTGGGGTGCGGCTGGGGCCTGGGCCCGAGCTGGCTCCCCTTTTGTTGTGCTCGTTCCAAAAGGACTAGCTCCGGCCTGCGGGGCGGGTCGCTTGATATGTGTTTCTATATGGGTTGAAGTGCTGTGATCCTCTGCCCTCTGGAAGTTCAGGGGAAGGGTCGCTGGTTTCTCTTGTTCCTGTCCTCCGGTAGCCGCAGCAGTGGGGACTCGCCCCATTTGTTGGCTAGTTTCTCTAGTTCGCTTCCGAACAGGAGGGTTCCCTTGAAGGGCATCCTTGTGAGTCTCGTTTTGGAAGATGCGTCGGCCGACCAGTTTCGGAGCCAGAGTTGTCTTCTGGCTGCCACGGCAGATGACACTCCTCTAGCTGCGGTGCGCACCAGATCAGAAGCAGCATCCGTGAGGAATGATACTGCTGGTTCCAAGGCTTCCCCAGGAGTGTTGTTCCTGGTCTGTGATAAGCAGGCGCGTGTCACCACGGCACAGCAGTCCGCGATCTGTAGAGACATAGCAGAGACATCAAAGGACTGTTTGAGGATAGATTCCAGAAGTCTGTCTTGAGTGCTGCTCCTCCCTCCACTGGGATAGTAGTGCGCTTCGAAACCACGCAGACCATGGCATCCACTCTCAGACATGCCAGGAGATCTTTGGCAGCTGGGTCCAGAGGGTACATGGCTGCCAGAGTCCGCCCCCCTTTGAACGTAGTTTCCGGGGCATCCCATTCCAGGTCAATTAGTTGCTGGACGGCTTGTAATAGTGGGAAATGACGGGAGGTCTGACGGAGCCCCTCTAGTAGGGGGTTCATCTTAGGTTCCCCTGAGGTGCTTGTGTCCGGGATAGCAAGCTCTTTTAAGCTGTGTGTGACCAGGTCTGGAAGCTCATCCTTGGTGAAGAAGCGTCTCATGGTTTGGTGGGGTTCTGTCCCCGGAGGGAGTACGCCTTCCTCCAGGGGTTCTGACTCCTCATCCGAGTTGTCCATGTCCCCGAAGGTGGGGCTTCTGGGTGGTGGGATCACTTCCCTGGGCATAGAGGGACCCAGGATGTTGAGGTCCTCTGGTGGAGCTTGTGGCCGTATTATAGGAGGCCCAGGTTGCATGTGGACGAAGGTATGCAGACCTTTGAAGAATTCCATCCAGGGGCGCCGTGTCCCTGGGGAGCCCCGTTTGAGGGGGGGGGGGGGGTGTCCCGCTTGCAATGCTAGGTCCAGCGTACTATTCAAAAGGCTGGAACCTGGTACCAGCTGGGGAGGGCCATGAGTTGGATCCCCTACCGAAGGTCGGCCGCCAGACCGAGGCTTACCTCCGAGGGATCGCGGAAATCACCTCGGGAATTCTCAACTGGGGGAGGGACCCAATGGGTGTCACCGCAGGAGAGCGGGGCTCGTCTGTAGAGGTAAGATTTATTTTTATTTTGGTTTTCTTTGGTAAAATTACTCTAACGCTGTGCGAGTGTGCATAGAGTCCCTAACTGCTATGGAGACGGAAAATACTGAAGAGCTGCACTTTCTGCACTTTGTACTAGGGCTGACGTGAGATTGAAATCTGATCCATCTCCAATTGCTATCAGAAGTACACTATACCCATTGGTCCTGAATCCATCTGCTACACACCAGGAAATTCCTGTTTCATTTCTTTAGAAACATGCAGTTTGATTGTCAAAGGGCAAGTGAAATAGTCTAATTGGGAATGAAGGCCCTATTGTAGGTGTCATGTATAAAGCGTAGCGAGTGGAACCACAAACACAGCTACCACCATATAGGCGAAAAAAAACATTACATATCTAGCTGTGTACATATCATATGTGTTCAACAAGATGTACACTAGGGATCTGAGAGTGTCGCTCGCCTTGTTGGAATGTAAGCTCTCTCTGGAAGAGAAACCATCCAGGCTCCAATGAATGTTATTTTCCAACAGAGAATCAGAAAAAAAGGTCACTCAATTTTTACTAAAATAGCTAACACCTGAAGTGGCTGTATTGAAATTTTTAGGGTAGTCAATGTAACTTCCTGAGAACCAGGCACAATTAGCCAGTTGCCTAGATATGGGAAGACTTGGAAGCTCTAGTATCGCAGGAGTGTCTACTCCTACAGTGAAACGCCTGGTGAGTACTCTTGGTGCTGACAGGCCAAAAAGGAGCACTATGTATTGACAGTGGAAAGAAACCCCGTGAAGCCTTCAGATAGAGAATGCACACCCATTCTCCCTTCAGGATAAAGGAAAGGATTGTATTGGAGGCATTTGAATCAAACTTCTCTTGGATAGGAATTGATTGAGGCTCCTTAAATCCAAGGTGGATCTCAGCACCCCTGATTTCTTGGAAATACGAAAGTATCAGGAGCACACCCTATGCCCATGATGGTGATATGGAAGGAAGGGATCTATATCCCTAGGTGGCAAAATGACTCCTTTTCCAGGCAAAGTTGCATCAAGTAAGACAGACCTGAACAGAAACTGAACAATGAAGGATTAATAATTCCTGGAAAATCACAAACAGTTTCCAGGTTCTAAAATATTGAAAATATAATGATCTTTGGTGATGTTATGTCACTCCTCCAGGAAGGCTTGTTTTCCCCATCTGGAACAGTTGAATTCTGATTTCCCATAGTAATCAAAAAGCTTGGACCAGGCTGCTTTATTTTGTTTGGCAGACAGCTTTCTTGCTGTAAAATATGAGTCAGGGCTATTGTTACTGGGGTGGAAAAGGTGGAAGCCGGTACTGTGAAATTCACAGAAGGAGTATATTTGAGAAAATGGCATTTTTAAAAGTACAGTAGGAGCACCGTGAGGGGGATTCCTGCTTTGGCTCCATAGATAGCTGCTCCTTTTATTAAGAAATGTTTCCCTTAGATTTTGTTCAAAGAGATGCTCTTCTAGTCAAGGAGCATTTACCACTTTGTTGAAGACATCATCACGTAGTATACTAGCTCAAAATCATCCCCTATGGGGAGCTCTTGTAAGAGACAATGGAGTAATGAAAGATTATCAAAAAATTCATAGATGATGGAGACAGATGGCACTTGCACTGTTCCGCATTCCAGAGTGGTTGAAACACTACCACTTTTTGGGGCTGAATCAAAGGCTTCAGCTTCTGTGCACAAGCATACAAGAATTGTACCACATGGAGTTGGTGAATACATATTCATGCATTAAGCAATGAGATTTGAAAAGATTTTTTTTTTCAAAATTGTGTAATAATTCAGGCAGGGAGTCAGTTGGACCAACAGATGGCTGAGGGGTTAAAGGGGATCATAGGGAAGATAAGGCCATTGTAGAAAGATTAAATGATTCTTTGTTTCTGTGTTTACTAATGAGTATGTTGGGGAGATACCGGTTTCAGAGATGGTTTTCAAGGATGAGTAGTCAGATGAACTGAACTAAATCACTATGAACCTGTAAGATGTAGTAGGCCAGATTGACAAACTAAAGCATAGCAAATCACCTGGACCAGATAGTATGCACCACAGGGTTCTGAAGAACTAAAAAATGAAATTTTTATTCTATTAATTAAAATTTGTAACCTATCATTAAAATCATCCATTGTACCTGAAGACTGGAGGGTGGCCAATGTAACCCCAATATTTAAAAAGGGCTCCAGAGGTGATCTAAGAAACTATAGACCAGTGAGACTGACTTAGTGCCGGGAAAAATAGTGGAAACTATTCTAAAGATCAAAATCACAGAGCATATAGAAAGACATGGTTTAATGGAACACAGTCAGCATGGATTTACCCAAGGGAAGTCTTGCCTCACAAATCTGCTTCACTTTTTTTTGAAGGGGGTTAATAAACGTGGCTAATTAGATATAGTTTATTTGGATTTTCAGAAGGTGTTTGACAAAGTCCCTCATGACAGACTTCTAAGAAAACTAAAAAGTCAAGAGATAGGAGGTGATGTCTTTTGTGGACTGCAAACTGGTTAAAATACAGGAAACAGTAGGATTAAATGGTCTGTTTTCACAGTGGAAAAATGTAAATAGTGGAGTGCCTCAGGGATCTGTATTTAGACCGGTGATTTTTAATATATTTATAAATGATCAAATTTGCACATGAGACAATTATTTAGAGTAGTAAAATCACAAGTGGATTGTGATAAATTGCAGGAAGACCTTGTGAGAATGGAAGATTGGGCATCCATAAGAACATAAATTGCCATGCTGGGTTAGACCAAGGGTCCATCAAGCCCAGCATCTTGTTTCCAACAGAGGCCAAACCAAGCCACAAGAATCTGGCAAGTACCCAAACACCAAGAAGATCCCATGCTACTGATGCAATTAATAGCAGTGGCTATTCCTTAAGTAAACTTGATTAATAGCAGTTAATGGCAGATGAAATTTAATGTGGACAAATTCAAGGTGATGCATAGGGAAAAATAACCCATGCTGTAATTACATGATGTTAGATTCCATATTAGTAGTTATCACCCAGGAAAAAGATTTTAATAGTTAATATTACATTAAAATCATCAGCTCAGTGTACTGTGGTGGTCAAAAAAGCAAATAATGTTAGGATTTATTATGAAGAGAATGGCAAATAGCTCCATGGTTAGACTGCACCTTGAATACTGTTTGCAATTCCCATCGCCACATCTCAAAAAATATATAGTTGTACTGGAGAAAGTACAGAGAAGGGTGACCAAAATGATAAAGGGCATGGAACCGTTCCCCTATGAGGAAAGGCTAAAGAGGTTAGGGATGCACAGCTTGGAGAAGAGATGGCTAAGGGGGAATATGATAAGTCTACAAAATCATGAAAGGACTTGAATGGGTAAATGTTAATCAGTTATTTACTCTTTCAGATAATACAAGGACTAGTGGGCATTCTATGAAGTTAGCAAGTAGCACGTTTAAAATTAATCAGAGAAAATTCTTTTTTACTCATCGTGCAATTAAGCTCTGGAATTTGCTGCCAGAGGAGAAGTCCATTAATGGCTATTAATCAAGTTTACTTAGGGTACAGCCACTGCTATTAATTGCATCAGTAGCATGAGATCTTCTTAGTGTTTCGGTAATTGCCAGGTTCTTGTGGCCTGGTTTGGCCTCTGTTGGAAACAGGATGCTGGGCTTGATGGACCCTTGGTCTGACCCAGCATGGTAATTTCCTATGTTCTTATGAGGATGTAGTTAGTGCAGATAGTATAGCTGGGTTTAAAAAAGGTTTGGATAAATTCTTGGAGAAGTCCATTAACTGCTATTAATCAATTTGATTAGGGAATAGCCACTGCTATTACTGGCATCAGTAGCATGGGATCTACTTAGTGTTTGGGTACTTGCCAGGTACTTGTAGCTTGGATTGGCCACTGTTGGAAACAGGATGCTGGGCTTGATGGACCCTTGATCTGACCCAGTATGGTAATTTCTTATGTTCTTATACCCTGGTTGCTTTTGCTCTTTTAAGAGGTTAACAAAAACCTCCATTGGCTCCCCATCCTCTCCCGTATCCACTATAAAGCCCTCACCATCATACACAAATCCATCCACTCACACAACTCCAACTGGCTAGATATCCCGTTCACCCCTCACCATCCCTCCCGCCCTTCCAGATCCTCTAATAGCAACACACTACGTGTACCCTTCCTAAAAACAGCCCACCTCTCCTTCACCCGTGACCGTGCCCTCTCAATTGCCGGCCCTTCCCTCTGGAACTCCATGCCCCTCACCCTGCGCCTTGAACCCTGTCTCATCAAGTTCAAGAAGAAATTGAAGACCTGGCTATTCAAACGAGCCTACCCAGAATAGCCCAGGCTACTAAGTGCCCCCTTAACTTGCACCTAACTCTTATTGATGCATGTAATACCTAATTCTCTGATGTATGTAATACCTGATGTATATAATACCTAAGTCTCTTATGTATATAATACCACTAATACTGTAAACTGTTGTAATTCCTTGTTTACTGCCTCTGCGGCATGTTCTCTATCCTTCTATGCTTCACTTTCGTTCTCCCCCCCCCCCCTAGTTCCATTGCCCTGTTATTATGTAATTTTCTCTTTTGCTGTTAATATGTGAACCGTTGTGATGTCCCCACTAACGCCGGTATATAAAAGTTTTAAATAAATAAATAAATAAATAAATAAATAAACAAACAAACAAACAAATGCAGCATCTTGAATTACAGGAACTCTGGTTCGCTCCCCCACATTGACATGTGAAGAGAATGGAGAAAACCTGGTCTCCTCAGCAGGTGGTGGGGGAGGGGAGGTCTTATCTGCAAGCCTGCGACTTTGAAGAGATTCCTCCTTGCAGAAGTAACTATTCTTCAGCTAGGAAGAGATGAGGAAAGTCGCACTTTCTCAAGGTCAGGTAGTCAAATTACCACAAACATAAAGGGGCTATTATAGGGGATATTTCCCTGTAATCCAGAATTGGGTCACTCAAAGTGCCTGTACAGGCTATAGAAGACCTTTGGCTCTGTTGCACTCCAAATATGCAGGTCCTATATGTAGGGTGTAGTGACCAAGATCAAGCGAAGTGCTATCTCTTATTGCACATTTGTCAATAGTTTCTGTATGCTGACAGTCTGAGAACTTTTATATCAGTGGCACCTTGAGCGCTGACTTTAGTTTCACTGTGCACAAACCTCGGCTGTGCCATGAAGGGCACATAGACTTCGACTGCACCGCAAAGGGCACAAAAACCTTGATTGCGCTGCTGAAGGTGCACAAAATTTGGTTGCGTCATTCGGTTGCAATGTGAAGGGCACCTTGAGGGGTGCTTGCAGTGATGGTGCAGAATTCATCTTGCATTGACAGTGTCAGGAGATATTGCATCAGCAATGTCATTAGATCTTGCACTGGCAGCACCAGGAAAATCTTATGTTGGCGGTGTTAGGAAATCTTACATCAGCGGGGCTCCATGCATCGGCTGTGGCTGTCTGCATCGGGGCATCTCAGCAGCTTGCTTCAGTGGCAATACATGCATCGATGTGGTTAGCATCCACAAGATTGTTCATTGGTTGCGCTGCAAGTTCCTGAATCAGCACACCTTGAGATCAGTGGTATCAGCATCACTGTGTCTTCCTACATTGACAATACCACGGGTGATGCATGCATCAGTGGTGCTTTAGCTTGTATCAACCGCACTGTAAGCAGGTGCCTGAGTCAACAATGCCAGATGTGGCTCTCATGTTGGAGGTACTGTTCCACTACGGATCCCAGAGCAACTATAAGCGAAAGCGGACTCTGACAGAGCTCCATTCCATGGAGCTTGCTTAATGGGGCTGGAGCATCGATGTTGCACCAAATGGCTAAAACATCAGAAGATGCAGAGTTCATTCAGCCTGCTCATCCCTAAAGCCACTGTGCTATAGGGAGGGTGAACCTTGAAACAGCAAGTCTCACTCGCACCGAGAATGCTGGGGCTCCAAGTGATGAATCCCAGAAGCTGCAGTTTCTTTCTCCTCCTCCTTTTCGACAGCAGAAAATACTGCAGAAGGTACAGGTTAGGCAATGAAGAAAAAGTTTTAAATAAAGTATCCTGAGGAGAATATTTCTTTTTTTTTTTTAGTAATAGCACTAAAATGCTATTTGGGGGCTGCTAAGGCAGCGAAGCATTTTTAAGCCTAAACATATCAATATTTTAGAAAAATATAAGCAAAGAGAGTGTTAGAGGTACCCAAGTCCATGCTGGTTCTCAGATGAAAAAAAACAAACTAAGCAGGCTCATGAGGCAATGCTTGTGCAGGAATTCCCACACATGCTACTAGATGCGAGAGAGGTCTGTTAGGTGCCGCCAGATGACTTCACCCACATGTAATGGCTAACTCAGTCTGCTTATAGATGGAAAAAAACACAAGGCTACCAGCCTCCTGCAATTGTTCAAAGTGAGAGGTAGAAACGTCTGCTGCACAATTTTAAAGATTTTGCAGTATATATATGTATATAAACATATATATACATACACACATACATATGTAATGTTTCTCAATACAAATACATTTCTTTTTATTTAAAATTTACAAGGTCCATATTCAGACACAATCCAGATAGCAAAGTTAGATAAACTTATCAGGCTAAATTTAGGGGTACCTTCAATAATACACTTGCACTACTGAATATAGCTGGCTATCTTAAAGTTAGCCAGCTAACTTTAACCAGTTAACTTTAGGACAGCACCTTGGCCTGACCAGACTTACGGGCCGATACAGTAAAAGTCACGGGAGAGTGGGCAAATGCTGCTCTCCTGTGCGAGCGATTCTGTATTCAAATGAGGGCCAGCGGCAAAAAGAGGAGCAGTGGCTGTCAGCGGGTTTGACAGCCGATGCTCAATTTTGCTGGCATCGGTTCTCAAACCCGCTGACAGCCACGGGTTCAGAAACCGGACGCCGGCAAAATTGAGTGTCCGGTTTTCAACCCGCGAGCCGCGGGCCGATTTCAAATTTTTTTTTTTAACTTTTTTTAACTTTCGGGACTTTCGACTTAATATCGCCATGATATTAAGTCGGAGGGTGCACAGAAAAGCAGTTTTTACTGCTTTTCTGTGCACTTTCCCGGTGCCCGGAGAAATTAACGCCTGCCTTTGGATGCGGCTTGGCTGCACATTTTGCTTTCTGAATCGTGCGGGAATACCTAATAAGGCCATCGACATGCATTTGCATGTTGCGGGCGCTATTAGGTTTGGGGGGGGTGGATGCGCATTTTCAACGCACTATTACCCCTTACTGAATACGGAGTAAAGCTAGTGCATCGAAAACGCGCGTCCAATCGCAAACTGTATCGGCCTGTTTGCTGGCAATGTTAACCAGCTAACTCTGAATAATAGAATTAACCAGTTAACAGTGCCGACTAAATTTACTCCTCCCAGATATGTCCCTCTGGAATGCCCCTAACTTAACTGGCTACTTTCTAGCTTTCTAATTTATTAACCAGCTAGGATTTAGCTGGATATGTATTCAAATATTCATTTAGCTACCAAAATGCTTCTTTCCTTTAAAAGAAATTTCTAAACTCTGCGTGCCTCTGAATGATTTATTTTGTTCTCTTAATTTTTTTTGTTTATACATTTTATTTCCCTTTTATAATCTTTAATTCCTTGTTCTTTCTTACATTTCCTTTGTTCTTTTTATTCCAGTCTCCCCTTTTAAACTCGGCCTTTCGCTATTGCCTGTCTCTCCCTTTTCCACAGGAACCTCCCATCCTTTTCCCCTACCTCTCCTCCTCAGTCTCCCTCCCCTCTGTAGTCTTTCCGTCCTACCATTTCTCCTATTTGCAATCTTTTCTGGTCTCTTCTTCCTTCCTTCCTTCATCTCCTTCCTTTTTCTCAGTGCTCTCACCCACCCAGTCTTCTCTTCCTCCCATCTTCTCTCAAGTCTCTCCTTCCCTTTTGTCTTTCTTTCTATTGCCTTCTCCTGTCATTCTTCTTAGATAGTTCCTCCTTCAAGATTTCTCATCTCTCCTGATGCTGCTCAAGGCTGCTTTCATTTTGTCTTCCCTAGCTGTGCACAGCTCTGCTTTTCTGTGAGCCGCATGGTGCTGGTAGCAGCATCAGCAGCTGGAGGGAAGCAGGGTGGTCTGGGCCACATCTACTGCAGAAGAAGAGAGGGATAGCAGCAGGCACTTAGGTCATGTCTGTATCAGAGGAAGAGAGGGAGGCTGAGTGGCCTGTGCCTGTAATCCCAAAAAGGAATATAAGGCAGCCTAAGCCATTTTTGCAATAGTGGGAGAAAGGGGAGGCCACAGGGCAGCCTGAGGTAGGCAATGTTAGGCGACTGGGCAGTTTCTGGCAATTCTGTGGCTAGGGCTAGATTCTATTGCAGTTGTCAAGGAATCACATGAAACTGGTGACCATGGGTAAATCATGATGTCCAAAATCCTATAACCTGCTGGATTTAAGCTAAAACCAACTGTGAATATGGCACTTGTTTTTTACATCATCACTTAACACAAAGCTCAGGAGCCAAAGGTAGAGCTGTTCAAGGAACTTAGTGCTTTTTCTACATCATTTCTTTAAACAAAATATAAATAAACCAGCCAATAAAATGACAGTAGCACTCAAAAAAAATTATACTGTAGCACAACAAATTGTATATAAATCATTAGGTTAGCACTTAAGACTGTTGAATTTCTGAGCAGAAAAGTTCTAGGGGCCACATTGGTACTGAAGAAAGCTGTAACCTGTAGTCTGGGATACTTTTGATTGGATCAATGAAGACATCGTTGTAGTGCATAAACTTGCAAGACTACACAGGTTTCAAAAGCTCATGCTCTACAACTATGTCTTTTGCTAATCCAATGAAAGTTATTTTTGAACTACAAGCTCCAGCTTTCAGAGTAGAAGAAAATACTTGATGCTTTTTTCTTAAGCATCATCCAGCTTGGAAAAGGTTATCAGTACAGTTCTACATGAACAGAGTTACTGCTTTTCTGTCATCAAAACCTTTTCCTGTCACAACCTGATGCATTCCTAATTTATTTGTGACAGTGAGTGTGAACTCATAGGATGACATTTCAACGGTGTGACTTTGATACAAACGTGCAGATTTCAGTTATCAAAGAAAAATAAAAATGTAAACACAATAAAAAATCTATTGTAGAGAAAAAAGACAGACCTAGAAAGATCGACACAAAGAGGAACATAGGTACAAGCATGCTGATAAGAAGCAGTATAGGGACAAGGGCTAGGATGAGAAAACTCTTAATGCGGAATACCTGGTTTGCTCTGCACAGGGTGCACACAGTTCACTAGGACATGATGAAGGTACAGAAGCTGCATTAGCACAAACCTTGCCTCTGCGCAGAGTTTCATCATCGCGATGATCTTTATCATCAGCAGCTGGGCTATACTCCCACAGCACCATGTTATTTTCAACCATTTTAAGGTTAAAGTTCACTGATTTGCGTACAGCAAATCCCTCAATCTGAATAAAAGAAAAAACAGGCAAAGCTGAATAAAGTTAAAGAAATATGGGATTTTAATACTGAATACCCATGCACAAGGAACGTATTCCAAGGGAAAAAAAAATCTCTAGAACTGGCACGGACAATAACCAACTCCAAAATATGGTAGGGGAGTGGACAAGCCTTCCTTGAGCTTTCAAACCTGTCCTCAGGAAATAGGAAAATAATTAATTTTGGCAGAGCAATTCAAATTTTTCTCCTTCAGCATTTTCCAAGTTTTCTAGTAAAGCAGGAGTGTCTCAGTTTTAATTATCTTAACAGTAAAGATTTCAGGACTGATGCAAATGTTCCCTGCTGGAATGTATTTCTCAAGAAGAGGAGATTCATACACCAGATGCAGCTGACTCAACCAAATAAGACTGATAGATTTTGCTGCGTCTGATACAATGTTGTGTATGTGTTGGAAAGGAAAATCTGAACTAAGTGCCTTCATTTCCCAGCACCCTTTCAAATAAAGTGGAGGGTTATCTTATGTTCTTATTTTGAACACAATGTTTTTGTCCTTTAGTAAGACACACATTTTTGTATCAGTATAATAGAAGCTACTGCAGCCAGCAAAGATGAAAAAACTCAAACTGCCTCTGATTTGAAAACCAATATACCCTGAGTGAGATCTTCCCAACCCTTTAAAAAAGTAACAGATGACTCACATTCCCTTCAACCCTACCCTTACCACTGGGCTACTCTGGTCAGCACCACTCCTGGCTATAGAGCTGGTACATATACCTCATGCTCTTTACAGTCACTTCACAAGAGTTTTATTTTTAGCATAGTTTGTATTTCCTATTGAAGTATAATCGATTTACTAAAAGCAGAGAATGAAGATGATCTGAGTATTCTGAATGTCATTTATTTACTTATTTATATTTTAATTTTAACCTTGAAGTTTTCACCTATTTCTTTGTACTTCCAGCACAATTTCCACCAGTGCTGGGATCTAGGGTCATGTTGCCTTCATTCACAACTACCCGGGGATTTTTTTCCTCTTATATCTCCCCTTTCCCTTCTCCCATCCCTCTCCTAGATTGGTCATTACAGTGATGGTCCTGGGCCAGAGGTCATGTCCCATGGTTCCTTCCAGAACCCTGCAATCATGTGCCCTGATTCTAGCTACTAAGTGTTACCCTTAAGCAATGACCATGACTCCCTCCCCCCATGGGGCTGTGAATGCTGCCTCTACAGCATTCACAGCCTTGGTTGACTTTGAGAGCAGAATATTCGACCTGCCTATTGAACCGGGGACCTTCCCCACCACTGGGCCGGCCCCTGAATGGCACTTATTTACAGTAGGAAAGAGACCAATACATACAAAGTAAATGATTTTTGATGCTTTCTTGTAAGATATTATTGTTAAGGGAAAGATTTGGGACAGATGATATAGAGTTGACTGACACTGATAAAGCTACACAAGTGAAACATTCAGGTTGTGGATTTTTGATTTAAAAATGGGATCAGCCCTTGAAAAGGCATACATGGATGGTCAGAAAGAGCTTGTCAGAGATGTCTATATAGTAAGCATTTTCCCTATAGACACCAAATGGAAAAATCTATTAGTACATCAGGCCTTATAGTAGCAATGTCCCTTTGCTCCTTTAGTCAGCAGACAGTAGCAAGCATGACAAGAAAAGAAAAGTGAAAAAGCTGTTATTAAATTTTAAGCATTAATAGGATATCAATAAAATGCCAAAATTTGAAGACAATACCATAATATGTATGGTGTCACCTAACAAATGTTCATACCCACGATCCGAAATATACAGGCAGAAGAGGCTGTTTCCTCTGTTGTAGAAAGAAGATGACCATTAAGGCAAACACATAAGGTGGCAAGCCTCCTTCTTCCGGCTGATCTATGTGGCAAAGCTATTTGGGGGGAGGGGACAGGGTGAGAAGAAGAATGAAACATCATTAAATGATACATATTAACCTATAACCATTTTTTCTTGTCTCATGGATTATTATAAACCAGTATCTCAAATTTAACATTCATTTCTTTAGTTTCAGTTTGCAAGCTTTTTTAAGTTTATGTTTTATAGTTGACTATGGACCCCAACTAGGAACGCAAACATAACAGACACCTCAACAGAACCCTCAATGTATGATCTGGTTTCTACAAATGTTCTAATATCAGTACTCCAATCTGGAGCCACCAGTAAACAACAACAAAATGAATAAACTAATTAAATTAATGCTGCATTTGAGAAATCTGATTTATAATGTAATCGTAGGCTACTTATTAACCAGTGCATTTATAACATGTTTAGAATAAATCTACAAGCGAGGTACACAATCAGCCATATATCAAATTTACAAAACAATCAGAACACTGAAAAAAAAGAAAAATCTAACACAATATCCAGGCATATCCTTTGAAACAAACAGTAAATAATTTAAAAAAAACAACATAATATTTAAGATATTAAACTCATTTGCAGTTCTCAGCTGCCAACAAATTATGGAACTCACTTCCTGAATGTCTTTGTTTCATGTCAGACACAGTGCAGTTTAAAAAGGCACTTAAAACTCAATTTTTTCATGAATCTTTAAACTTAAATGAGTAATTACTTTCTTCCGAATAATTCATTGCTCCCCCTTTTCTTGAATTATGGCTCTTTTTAATTGCCATAGCTGTCAGTTATGTCTTCCCTTGCTTTTGAAGTATTTAATATTTTTGCTCCTTTATGTTCGTATAGTTTGGTTTGTACATTGTTTATATTTTATTTTACTTTTGATTTCATGGATGTTTACTGTACCCCGCTTCAGGTGCAGGTAACAAATCTTTTAAATAAATACAATAATAAAAGATAATATTCTTAATCAAATAATGTCAGCATCAAAAACAATATTAGACATCCAAATTATACTCCAAAGGCTTGTTTTAAGCCACCAACAATGAATCAAACGATATAAAAATCAATTTATAATACTATACATCCAAGTATAAATCAAAGGTTTGTTTAAAACCACGTTTTAAATTTATTTATAACCTGGGTAATCTCCCTTTAAAGTCTAGCTTCTACTAGACGTGAATTACAAAGTTTTAGCAAATAGCACAAAATGCTTGCTGTCTAATCTGTATGAAGCTACAGTTCCTAAGAGGAGGTGTTGGAAAAAAAGGAACCTAGGAAAAAACAAAGCAGTCTAGCTGGAAAATAGGACCCCAATAAACAGGTCGATACAGTAACGTGCGGTTAAAGATTCCCCGTCTGTAACGTGCTGGGAGCGCACAATACAGACGAGTAAGGCGATCCAGCGATACAGTCTCCAGTTTCACGCGTCCTTAGCGCTTCCTAAAATAGACTCATAACC
This sequence comes from Rhinatrema bivittatum, assembly GCF_901001135.1. Classification (NCBI taxonomy): domain Eukaryota; kingdom Metazoa; phylum Chordata; class Amphibia; order Gymnophiona; family Rhinatrematidae; genus Rhinatrema; species Rhinatrema bivittatum. Next base: position 563,864,311 of record NC_042615.1, on the reverse strand, counting down.
CTTTCCGCACCCAGCATGTAAATGAACGAAAAAGCTGTATAATGAAGGAATTAGCTATTCCCCTCCGATACTGTAACGGGCGCTGATATTATCTCCTTAGTAACCCGCTGTTTTGCCGCGGCCTTAACGTGTTAGTTTACCGCCTCCCCCAAGTAGGTGTTAGGACTGTGAGTCTAGTAACAAATCCATCGACACCGCTTAAGATACTCAAAAACAATAAAACACAATAAAAAAAAAAGCGATACAGAGATGATCGAGAAAATGTAATGCTGTGGGACACATAAAACCTGTCAGAAAAAAAAATAAAAATTTTTAAATACCTGTCGGAGGGCCGCGTGGGTCCAGGCGGCCGGCGGCGGGAGCCGGGGGGCGGGTGGTCACGTGTTAAATCTAGGCCACGGGTGGGTGGGCGCCTGTTCCAGGCGGCGGCGGCGGGGGCGGGTGGACGCGCGTTAGTTTCAGACGGCCGGCAGGCGGCGGCGGGAGGCGGGTGGTCGCGTGTTAAATCTAGGCCGGGTCGCACAGATGCGCATTCATCCAGGCGGAGGAGCCGGCGGCTTTTGCCGCCGGCTCCTCCGCCTGGATGAATGCGCGTCTGTGCGCCTGTGCGACCCCTGCGATTCAGCGCTCAAGGCTGACGTCACGACGCCCGACGTCACGGCTCCGCAAAACACACTTTCGCCAAAGGTCGGCTATCCTGGAGCCTGAACATCTAAATAATAATGGCAAGATAAAGTCTGAAGAGAAGAACATGTCACTGCTCTACAAATCTCCTGCGGCGACACTAACTGACATTCAGCCCATTTTTTCTTAACAGCAAAATCTCAACATCCAATAGTCCTACTATCACCACCAGCATTCCCTGGTCCGACCACAGACTCATCCAGACCACCCTCCACCTCAAAACCCACCACCCCACTCCAAATAACTCCAAAAAATACATCAGCTTCCAAAAGCCATGCCCCAGTGACATCCTTGCTGAAGACCTCACTAATGCTCTTACTGCACTGGAACTCAAAGACCCAAACACGGCCATCAACTCCTGGATTGACATCAACGCAAAACTCGCCAAATCAAAATGCCCCATCATCACCAGAGCAATTCCCAACAGCAACTCCTACAATACTCCATGGTACACCCCCGAACTGAAAAACACCAAAAGACTACTCCGTCAAGCCGAAAAAACCTGGAGAAAACACCCCACCTCTCCACACCCCGACAGATACAGGACGCTCCTCTACATCTACAGAACCGATACCGACAAAGCCAAACGTGAATTCTTTGGTAAAAATTCATCAACATCAACACAACCCTAGAACCCTCTTCGACTTAGTCTCCAAACTGACGCAACCTCCTCCTCTTGCCCCATCCACAGACAGCAACACAAAGACCTGCAAAGATCTTGCCCGATTCTTCTCTGATAAAGTCAGCAATCTCATAAATCCAAACCTAGTGCGCTCCGGTGGAGTTAACAGTGGGTTAACAGTGTGGGTTAACACACTGTGGGTTAACAGTTAACTGTGGGTTAACAGTGTGGGTTAACAGTGCGCTATTACCCCTTACTTATTCAGTAAGGGGTAATAGCGTGTCGAAAATGCGCGTCCAACCCTCCTGAGACTAATAGCGCCCGCAACATGCAAATGCATGTTGATGGCCCTATTAGTCATTCCCGCGTGATACATAAGTAAAATGTGCAGCCAAGCCGCACATTTTACTTTAAGAAATTAGCGCCTACCCAAAAGGTAGGCGTTAATTTCTGCCGGTGCCGGGGAAGTGCACAGAAAAGCAGTAAAAATTGCTTTTCTGTGCACCCTCTGACTTAATATCATGGCGATATTAAGTCGGAGGTCCCAAAAGTAAAAAAGTAAATAAATAAATACATAAATAAATAATTTAAAATCGGTCCGTGGCTCGCGGGTTGAAAATCAGATGCTCAATTGTGCTGGCGTCAGGTTTCCGAACCCGTGGCTGTCAGCGGGTTTGAGAACCGACGCCAGCAAAATTGAGCGTCGGCTGTCAAATCCGCTGACAGCCACCGCTCCTGTCCAAAAAGAGGCGCTAGGGATGTGCTAGTGTCCCTAGCGCCTCTTTTTACCGCGGGCCCAAATTTAAATATTTTGTTTTACTGTATCGCGCGCACAGGACACTGGCCTGTGCGCTCGCCTGCGAACTTTACTGTATTGGCCCGAATGAAAAGGAATGAGCTGTAGCTAAATCATTTGTTCACAAAGCTGCTTTAAAATGTAATATATGAATTTAATGGGAAAATTGTCCTATGGATACTAAGTCTCCACTCAGCACAATAGTACTTTAACCACGTTGCCTTTGCTATTCAAGTATTTTGCTGAATGACTCACTTAATACAAATACTACTGATAACAGTCTGTCTACATCCTTAATGCTCAAAAATATGGCTACGAAGATACAGTCAACACAATTTTTTCCATACAGACAATATGACTTGGCAATTCTGATTCTATTATCATTTAATTTGTCTGTTGATCTGTTAGCCTTTTCTATTTCATTGCACTGAGAAATATGCAATTATTCTTACTTCAAAAGCACAAATTGCTCCTATGGGTAACATATGCAAAAAATTAAAGATATCAGTCTTCCTCATTTGGTCAAGTATTTTGATATTAAAAGTGTGATTATTGAACTGACATCCATTTTAATAAGTCACAACATTAATTGTATATATGCATAGGCAAGTGCAGACATTCATTTTATTAATATTTTAAAATAAAGTTTGCAAGATGAACAGGGCACTTGCTTTGTAATCTCCATGCACTTTAACAAGGTTTTGGTGAGTCATTTAAAAGTAGTTATCCAAAAAAACGTAGAAGACCTTCCTCTAACAAAAAAATAAACTATGACTGCCAAAACTGTACTTTTTATTGTTTAAAAAGTGGGGCACTTATTTAGACTTCAAAACACATTGTACTATGTAGGCTCTCTGGCTCAAGCTGCACTGCTGTACACCACAGCAGTTAAGGATCCCCCATTCTTTAGGTCCATTCAAGCCTTGGTGAACCAGAAAAGTAGTATGAACAGGCCCAGAGATGGAGGGGTAATGGCTACTATTATTATTATTTGTTAGCACTAGCTAACAAAGGACATGCCCCCTCATCCACTATAGCATGCTGCCCAGGGATGGCAGGGGAACAAGGTTTTACTTCTAAACTTCAGCTTGAACTAAAATAAACTTTAACTAGCAAAAACAAATTCTCACCAAGATGGGCTTTATAATATATAGCTACGGGACAACTAAAAAGAAAATTGTGTGTTGAGGTAAGGGACCTGACTCCTAAGGTCTAACTGAAGGGCTGTTAGCCCTTGAGGCTCAGGTTCAAATCGCATGTTCAGGTGGGATCTGCTGCTACTGTGGTGATGATTTCCTGGTGGAAAGATCTTTTTGAGAGCATTAATGTCAGATAAGACTTTCCCCTATAGCCCTCTGCCAGCAAGGGAACTGGTAATTACTCAGTCATGCTTACTGGGTGACATGGAAGGCTGGTATAAAACGTGGGAGAAATTTGGCAGGACAGAAAGGAAGTAGGAATTGTTAGCAAACATTGTATAATTTTTTTAAAATAAAAAAAAAATCTCACCTTTGCCCAGTACCTGAAGGCAACAACCAAAGGAGTAAGGCTTGGTTCCAGTCTTCCTAATGCAGCCAAATGGATCGTGGTGAGATATGCATTTTCATTCCCTGCACTCACCTTACACAAAAGGCCACTAAAATCATAAAGATATATATAATGTTAAAATGCCATCAAAAATATTTTTCATACAAAACCTTAGGACAGCCTAAGGCCTTGGATAATTACCATAATTTCTGCTGAGTTTCAAAAGTCCTATACTCATATTAGATCAGGACTAGAAAATCCCAGGCACCTAAAGTCCAAGGCCTTGCATCCAATGCAAGAGACTTTAGTGGAGCCCAAGCTGTGGAGTATTGCAGTGACTATTGCAGGTGAAGCTCTATTGTCAGACCACGGAGGAGGAGGAGAATGGTGGGGTGAGTGGAAACGTATGTGAAGTGGATGAGGAGGGAAGAGTGCTTGGAATCCTGGGAAGTAGTAAGGGAACGAGAAAAGATAAGGGAAGAAAGTATATGGAAATGAAGGGGACAGCAAAGAAAAGCAAAAAACAAAGAGAAAAATAACATTAAAAATAGATAAAAAGATAAAGAGCAAAAAGCCAAGAAAAAAAAAAGGACAAAAAAACTTGGCTTCTAAAAGGTTTGTCTAGCACCTAAGGGCCTGATTTTCAAAAGCATTTACACACATAAAACTGGGTTTTCCATATATAAATGCACTTTACCAGAGTAAGTGGGGTTTTGAAAATTGCTACAATATATGCCATGAATTGTTCGTAGGCTTTACCCACGTTAAATGCACTTACGCAGGTAAATGGCTTTTGAAAACTGCTATGATAGTATGTTACATTTACATATGTATCGCCTTTGAAAATTCACTTGCAAGTTTCTAAATATTTTTCTACTATGTAATAGATTTACAAAACAAATAAATATAAATTAAAAATGCAAATAAGCCAATAGGAATCTTTGTTTGTAATGATTGTTTAATTTGATTATTATCATAACATAATATCCATTAATGTTTTGCCAAAAGATTTGACATTTAGATTCACCCTGAAGACAGGATAGTGAACTATGTACAATCCAGTTGATTACTGGATCCAAGGAAACATGATTTTACTAGAGGAAGGTTGTACCAGACGAACCTAATAGATTTTTTTTTTATGGGTGGCGAAGAATTAAATCAAGGACGAGCACTGATGTGATTTACTTGGATTTCAGCAAAACTTTTGGCACAGTCCCATACAGGAGGCTCAAGAAAAAAAATGAGTGGCCTGGGAGTGGGTCCAAAGGTAGTGCAATGAATTAGAAACTGGTTGACTGAAATGATAGCAGGTAGTGGTAAAAGGAACTCTACTGGTGGTAACTGGAGTGCATCAGGGATGCGTTCTAGGGATCAGTTCTGTTCAATACCTGAGTGTTGATATTGCAGAATGGTTAGAAGGAAAGATACTGTTTTTCTGCAGATAGCACTAAAATCTGCAACAGAGTGGAAATCCCAAAGGAGTAGAGAGAATGAGAAGTGATCTAAGAAAGCTCTAAGAGTGGTCATAGGTTTGGCAGCTAGGATTCAATGCCAAGAAGTTCAGAGTCATGCATTTGGGGTGTGGTAATCTAAAAGAAATGTACATTTTGGTAAAGGGGGGGGGGGGGGCAATAGGCTGATGTACCCAGGAAAGAGACCTTAGGTAATAGTGTCTGATGATGTGAAGACAGTGAAGCAAGGACCTTCCAGCCAAAGGGATGCTGGGCTGCATAGAAAGAGGCATAACCAGCAAGAAAACGGAGTGATAATGCCCTTCTACAGGTTACTAGTGAGGCCTCACCTGGAGTACTATTCAATTGTGGAGATGTATCTCAAAATGAATAGAGATAAGATAGAAGTGGTCCAGAGAAAGGCAACCAAAATGGTATGGGGTTTGCACCAAAAGACATTTGAGAATAAACTTAAAGACCTAGACATGTATATCTAGAGGAGAGGAGAGTCAGAGAGATATGATACAGATTTTTAAATACCTAAAGGGTACTAATAATGCAAAAAAATCAAACCTTTCCTTTTTTTATAATTAATTCTTTATTAGTTTAATTCATATTTACAAAAAACATGAAATACCAATACATATATATCTATTGGTACAAATATAAAAGAAACTATCCTAAACCACATTAAACACATAGGGGTAGATTTTATAACATGCGCGCGCGCTACCCGGTGCGTGCACATGTACACCAGATTTTATAACTTGCGTACGTAAGTTATAAAATCAGGGGTCGGTGCGCGCAAGGGGGTGCACAATTGTGAAGGAGTGAAGAGGTTCGAATGGTGGTTTCATGAGCCGCCCGAGAACCAGATTAAGGTCCCAAGAAGGGGCCGGAGGACGTAAAGGTGGCTTGATATGGAGCAAGCCTTTCAGAAAACGTGTTACGAGGGGTTGCACCAATATAGGGACATCCCCGACACCTTTATGGAAGGTGGCTACCGCACTGACATGCATTCTGATGGAAGAGGTCTTTAGACCTGATTCCGATAAATGCCAGAGATAGTCCAAAGACCTTGGGATTGGACAGGAAAAGGGATCAAGGGATAGCAAATGTTGCTTACCTGTAACAGGTGTTCTCACAGGACAGCAGGATGTTAGTCCTCACATATGGGTGACATCATTAGGATGGAGCCCAATCACGGAAAACTTCTGTCAAAGTTTCCAGAACTTTGACTGGCCCCTACTGGGCATGCCCAGCATGGCACTAACCCTGCAGTCAGCAGGGGTCCCCCTTCAGTCTTATTTGATAGCTACAGGCAGTGCCGAAAAAAAAAAACAACAAAACGTTACGAACCCAACACCACGGGGCAGCGGGCAGGTTTCATGAGGCCTAACATCCTGCTGTCCTGTGAGAACACCTGTTACAGGTAAGCAACATTTGCTTTCTCACAGGACAAGCAGGATGGTAGTCCTCACATATGGGTGAGTACCGAGCTGAGGATGTCCGAACATGCACCAAATGTACCCAACGGCGTGCAACAGGCACAACAACTGGGGTGGAATTTGGTAGAGGGCATCCTGAACCCCACTGGGCAGGCGGAAGGGTGTTGGTACGTCACGTTGGAAATAGGTTACGCAGGACAGATTGGCCGAAGATGGAGTCCTGTCTTCCGGCTTTGTCCAAGCAATAGTGGGCTGCGAAAGTGTGGAGTGAGCTCCAGGTGGCAGCCCTGCAAATGTCAGGAAGCGGCACCGATCGCAGGTGTGCTACTGAAGTCACCATGGCCCTCACAGAGTGTGCTTTAACACGGTCTTGGAAAGGAATGCCTGCTTGCTGATAGCAAAAAGATATGCAGTCCGCCAACCAGGAGGAGAGAGTCTGCTTACCCACAGGTTGCCCTAATTTGTTGGGATGGAAAGATACGAATAACTGAGTGCTCTTCCTGTGGGCAACTGTATGGTCTAGGTAGAACGCTAGAGCCCGTTTACAGTCAAAGGTATGCAGAGCCTGTTCCCCTGGGTTGGAGTGGGGCCTGGGAAAGAAGGTGGGTAGTATGATGGATTGATTAATGTGAAACTCCGAAACTACCTTAGGCAAAAACTTAGGGTGAGTGCGGAGTACCGCCCGGTCCTGCAGGAGTTTAGTGTAAGGCGGATAGGTAACTTGGGCCTGTAACACACTAACCCTGCGAGCTGAAGTGATAGCTAAAAGGAAAATCACTTTCCATGTGAGATATTTTAGGTAACAGGAGTGAAGAGGCTCGAATGGAGGTTTCATGAGCTGACCGAGAACGAGATTAAGGTCCCAAGAAGGGGCTGGAGGACGTAAAGGTGGCTTGATATGGAGCAAACTTTTAAGAAAACGTTTTACGAGGGGTTGGACCGATATAGGGACATCCCGACACCTTTATGGAAGGCGGCTACCGCACTGACATGCATTCCGATTGAAGAGGTCTTTAAACCTGACTCAGACAAATGCCAGAGATGGTCCAAAAACCTTGGGATTGGACAGGAAAAAGGATCAATGGACTGCGAAGTGCACCATGATGTGTAACTTTTCCATTTATAGGAATAAGACTTTCTGGTGGAAGGCTTCCGTGAAGCATTCAGGACACAAGAAACCGAATCTGAAAGGTTAAGTGGCTGAAGGATTAACCTTTCAACATCCATGCCGTCAGGGACAAGGCTTGAAGATTGGGATGGTGTAGACATCCATCGTTCTGAGTGATCAGAAGCGGGTCCTTTCCCAAGGGAATGTGCCTGCGGATGGAGAGATCCTGGAGTATGGGAAACCACACTTGGCGAGGCCAGTGAGGTGCTATCAGGATCATGGTTCCCTTGTCCTGACAGAGCTGCACGATAGTCTACGAGAGAAGAGGAAGTGGAGGGAATGCATAAAGCAGACCGGCTGCCCATGCGAGGGAGAATGCATCTCTGGGCTGAAAGCGCTCGCTCCGAATGAGGGAGCAGTAATTGTCCACTTTGTGGTTCTGAGGGGACGCAAAGAGGTCTGTCTGAGGATATTGTTGGAAGATGGAATTCACTACTGAGGGGTTGAGAGACCACTCGTGCAGTTGGAAGACACGACTCAGCTTGTCTGCCACCACATTGTCCACTCCTGGCAAGTAGGTGGTCCTGAGGTACATGGAGTGGGAGAGCGCTTCCGCCCAAATCTGCGCAGCTTCCTGACACAGAAGGAAGTAGCCTGTGCCTCCCTGTTTGTTGATGTACCACATGGCCACCTGGTTGTCCATCTGAATCAGGATGACTTGATTTGATAGGAGATCCTGAAAAGCCCTGAGAGCTATCGCATTGCTCGAAGGTCCAGGAAATTAATTTGGTGTTTGGCTTCCTCTGGAGACCAAAACCCTTGTGTCTACAGATCGGCCACGTGGGCTCCCCACCCGAAGTTGGAAGCGTTGGTGGTGAGAATGACTTGAGGATCTGGCACTTGAAAGGGCAATCCCTGGAGGAGATTGTTCTGATTTTTCCACCAGGTAAGAGACAGACGGAGTGAGTCGATGATGTGGACAAAGGCTGACAGAGGCTGAATAGCTTGAATCCATTGTGACCTCTGAGTCCAATGCATGAGTCTCATGGCCAAGTGGGCCATTGGTGTGACATGGACTGAGGATGCCATGTGTCCGAGAAGGATGAGGAATTGGCGAGCTGTTGCAGTATTCTGAGACTGCAACTGGTGAGCGAGAGACACGAGAGTTAGCGCTCGTTGTTGAGGTAGAAAAGCTTTTGCCTGCAAGGTGTCCAAGTCTGCTTCAATGGACGACAAGGTTTGAGATGGGACTAACTAGGATTTTTCGTAATTGACGAGAAATCCTAGTGAAATTAAGAGTGTGTAGAGTCAAATCGAGGGACGACGAAGCAGTTTGCTGGGTTGGAGCCCTGATTAACCAGTTGTCCAGATAGGGGTAGACATGAACACCTTCTTTCCTGAGGAAAGCTGAGACAACTACGCAACATTTGGCAAAGACTCGTGGTGCAGACGCTAAGCCGAACGAAAGCACTCTGTATTGATAGTGCTTGGGGCCTACTAAAAACCTCAGGTACTTGCAATCAGTTGGAGTTATCGCAATGTGGGTGTATGCGTCCTGGAGGTCCAGAGAGCAGAGCCAGTCTCCTTTTTGTAGAAGAGGTAGAAGCGATCCCAAGGTTACCATCTTGAACTTTTCCCACTGGAGGTACTTGTTGAGAGCACTTAGGTCCAGAATTGGACGAACACCCCCTGATTTTTGGGGGATCAGAAAGTACCGGGAATAGAACCCTAGGCCTTGCTGCAAGTGCGGAACGGGTTCTATTGCTTTTGACTGGAGAAGGAGGGAGACCTCTTGATCCAGAAGAATGGAGTGGTCGTTCTTCCCCCACATCTGCAGAGGTGGGGAGTCCGGTGGCAGGGCGAGAAAGTTCAGATGGTAACCATGAGCAATGATTGCCAATAACCATTGGTCGGTCGTAATTGGCTGCCACATGTTGTGAAAGTGGAACAATCGACCTCCCACTGGTATGCTTGGCAGAGGAATCTGGCTGCTGCTCTCCAAGCGGAAGTCAAAAATCTGAAGCAGGCACTGGCTGGGGAGCTGCTTGTTGTTTTTGTTTTCGGGCTTGGCAAGGCTGAGGCTTTTGATAAGGTCTGGTAGCACGGGACCTTGCTGGTGGCGGATAGGCCTTCCTTGGACGGTAGAACGACTTCTCAGAGTTCAACTGAGGCGTCTGCAAGGAATTGAGATTACAAGGCATCCCCTGATGAAGGCTGGTGACTGTCGAAACATGGTCCATGTCGGGCAGTGTTAAAATATGCTACAGTGGGAGCTAATTATAATTTTTAAGAAAAATAATATTAATAAAAATATTTGATAATAAGAGATAATAAAGTATACTTTACTTTATTTATTTATACGTTTTTTTATACTGAAGTATTAGTATTGGCCTTCACTCCGGTTTACATTAAAGGTGATGGAATAGTTTTGGGTTTAAGGGAAATTGATTTTTAAAAGGATTAAATAAATTTAGTGGGTAGTTGTACAGAGACAACGTCAAATGATTACAGTGAAGTACTAGACAAATGGCTGATACTGTTGGTGGCCCATTGCATGGCGAGAGACAGTGGATTACATATAATTTACACTAAGTTCTGATGATGTTGTTCTCTTTGTAAAAATTGGGCAGATTGATGGTCTGATAATAAATAAGATACTTCCTCTCTATGATCGATTTGGATGGAATAAATGACATTTTTATGGAGCAATTGGTTCAGGAACCGATAAGAGAGGGAGCAATTTTAAATCTAATTCTCAGTGGAGCACAAGATTTGGTGAGGGAGGTAACGGTGGTGGGCCTGCTTAGCAATAGTGATCATAATATGATCAAATATGAATTAATGACTGGAAGGGGGACAGTAAGCAAATCCACGGCTCTCGTGCTTAACTTTCAAAAGGGAAACTTTGATAAAATGAGAAAAATTGTTAGAAAAAAATTGAAAGGAGCAGATACAAAGGTAAAAAGTGTGCAAGAGGCGTGGTCATTGTTAAAAAAAATACCATCCTAGAAGCACATTAAGAAAGGTGGAAAGAAAGCAAAATGATTACCGACATGGTTAAAAGGGGAGGTGAAAGAAGCTATTTTAGCCAAAAGATCTTCATTCAAAAATAGGAAGAAGGATCCAACAGAAGAAAATAGGATAAAGCATAAACGTTGGCAAGTTAAATGTAAGACATTGATAAGACAGGCTAAGAGAGAATTTGAAAAGAAGTTGGCCGTAGAGGCAAAAACTCACAGTAAAAATGTTTTTAAATATATCCGAAGCAGAATGCCTGTGAGGGAGTCAATTGGACCAGTAGATGATCCAGGGGTTAAAGGGGCACATAGAGGAGATAAGGCCATCGCAGAAAGATTAAATTATTTCTTTGCTTCAGTGTTTACTGAAGAGAATGTTGGGGAGGTACCCATACTGGAAAAGGTTTTCATGGGTAATGATTCAGATGGACCGAACCAAATCACGGTAAACCTAGAAGATGTGGTAGGCCTGACTGACAAACTGAAGAGTAGTAAATCGACTGGATGGTATACACCCCAGAGTTCTGAAGGAACTGAAAAATGAAATTTCAGACCTATTAGTGAAAAATTGTAATCTATCATTAAAATCATCCATTGTACCTGAAGACTGGAGGATAGCTAATGTAACCCCAATATTTAAAAAGGGTTCCAGGGGCGATTCGGGAAAATACAGACCGGTTAGCCTGACTTCAGTGCCAGGAAAAGTAGTGGAAAGTGTTCTAAATATCAAAATCACAGAACATATAGAAAGACATGGTTTAATGGAACAAAGTCAGCATGGTTTTACCCAAGGCAAGCCTTGCCTCACAAATCTGCTTCACTTTTTTGAAGGAGTTAATAAACATGTGGATAAAGATGAACAGGTAGATGTAGTGTACTTGGATTTTCAGAAGGCGTTTGACAAAGTTCCTCATGAGAGGCTTCTAGAAAAAGTAAAAAGGGATAGGTGGCGATGTCCTTTCATGTATTACAAACTGGCTAAAAGACGGAAACAGAGAGTAGGATTAAATGGACAATTTTCTCAGTGGAAGGGAGTAGGCACTGGAGTGCCTCAGGGATCTGTATTGGGACCCTTACTTTTCAATCTACTAGATAAAGGAGCCCTGACCGACATGCCGCAAATGCGCAGTAGAGAGCAGTTCTACCGCGCATGCGCGGGCGAGCACGTTGGTCAGAGCGGAGCGTGCCTGAAAAAAAAACTGGCGCTGGGAGGAGCAGTAGCGGCGGCAGCGAGGAGCAGTAGCGGAGGCGGTGTTGGCGCACGCGAGGGAGGGAGAGATCTCCGGGGGGAGATCTCCCCCAGGAGATCTTCTGTCTGCGGGTTGTGGATGAGCTGAAAGGGGAGGGGATTGAGAGAGGGGGAGTGACTGAGGGGAGGGGGCAGAGAGGAGAGAGGAGAGAGGGAGGGGAGGGGGGAGGGGGAAGTGAGTGAGGGGAGGGGAGAGACTAGATGAGGGAGATGAGAGGGAGGGAGACGAGGGGAGAGTGAGTGAGGGGAGGGGGAGGGGGGAAGGTGATAGGGAGGGAGACTAGAGGAGGGAGATGACAGGGAGAGAGACTAGAGGGGGAGGTGAGAGGGAGTGGGAGGGAGACTAGAGGGGGGAGGGTGAGAGGGAGGGAGAATGAGGGGGAGGGAGTGGGAAGGAGAATGAGTGGGAAGGAAATGGACTGAAAACATTTTTTAAATGTAGCCCGTTGTTACGGGCTTAACTGCTAGTATATTTATAAATGATCTGGAAAGAAATACGACGAGTGAGGTAATCAAATTTGCAGATGATACAAAATTGTTCAGAGTAGTTAAATCAAAAGCAGATTGTGATAAATTGCAGGAAGACCTTCTGAGACTGGAAAATTGGGCATCGAAATGGCAGATGAAATTTAATGTGGATAAGTGCAAGGTGATGCACATAGGGAAAAATAACCCATGCTATAGTTATACAATGTTAGGTTCCATATTAGGTGCTACCATCCAAGAAAGAGATCTAAGCGTCATAGTGGATAACACATTGAAATCTTCGGTTCAGTGTGCTGCAGCAGTCAAAAGCTAACAATGTTGGGAATTATTAGAAAGGGAATGGTGAATAAAATAGAAAATGTCATAATGGCTCTGTATCGCTCCATGGTGAGACTGCACCTTGAATACTGTGTACAATTCTGGTCACCACATCTCAAAAAAGATATAGTTGCAATGGAGAAGGTACAGAAAAGGGTGACCAAAATGATAAGGGGAATGGAACAGCTCCCCTATGAGGAAAGACTAAAGAGGTTAGGACTTTTCAGCTTGGAAAAGAGACGGCTGAGGGGGGATATGATAGAGATGTTTAAAATCATGAGAGGTCTAGAATGGGTAGATGTGAATCGGTTACTCTTTCAGATAATAGAAAGACTAGGGGGCACTGCATGAAGTTAGCATGTGGCACATTTAAAAGTAATCGGAGAAAGTTCTTTTTCACTCAATGTACAATTAAACTCTGGAATTTGTTGCCAGAGGACATGGTTAGTTCAATTAGTATGGCTGTGTTTAAAAAAGGATTGGATAAGTTCTTGGAGGAGAAGTCCATTACCTGCTATTAATTAAGTTGACTTAGAAAATAGCCAGTGCTATTACTAGCAACAGTATCATGGAATAGACAGTTTTTGGGTACTTGCCAGGTTCTTATAGCCTGGATTGGCCACTGTTGGAAAGAGGATGCTGGGCTTGATGGACCCTTGGTCTGACACAGTATGGCATGTTCTTATGCCCTTATGCATCAGCAACTAGAGAGTGTCCTGCTGCTGTTGGGGCAATTGTACAGCCACCTCCTGCACCTGCTTCCAGAAGTCCCGCATGTATGACTTATTTAAAGCTGGTAGGCTGCTATGCCAGCAATAAGCATGCTACCCTGACAAACTTTCCTCCCAAGAGCATCTATGGCCCTCTGATCCTTCCCAGGGGCACCGAGGAATGAGTCCGAGTGCACTTGGCCTTTTTGAGAGCAGATTCAGCCACCAAAGATTGGTGCAGTAGCTGATGCTTGCCGAATCCGAAAGCCTTCTGGATGAGATATAACGTGTCTACCCTCCTATTTATTGGAGGAACAGAAAGGGGGTATTCCCACATCTTCATCAGGAACTCCACAAGGATCTTTTGCACTGGGACTGCATTGGGAGGCTCCAGGTACGAGATATTCAGCATTCTGTGCCAGGTATCCTCTTCAGTTTGTAAATGAAATGGGATGGTATCTGCCATCACCCTGACAAATCCTACCAAGGAGAGATCTTTCGGAGAAGGCTTCCTTCTGTCGGCAAGGGGAGATGGGTTTGAGGGGAGACCATCCAATGTGTCATCAGAGACAATGGAGTCCTTATCCCCCAGGAGTCATATGTGCCCCCATCCTCACTTCCTATTGGCAGGGATGGGGCCCTAGGCGCTTGGCCACCAGTCAGCGGTATGGGTACAGACTAAACTGGCCGTATGAGCTCAGGTTCCAGTACTGCTGTCCAAGGAACCAACACAACCTGCGTCGGTAACACTCCGATGAGCACATGCAAGGATTCCATTGGCATCTTGAGGATGGACAGTGCTGATCCTGGTATCATCGGTGCCTCGACACCAAGGCTTCACACTGCCCTCTCCATGGCCAACTGCTAGCGCCTCTCCAGCTCCTCCTTGAAGAGCACTGATGCAAAGATCAACTGAGATCCAGGAGGTATAACCACATTCTCGTCAGAACCGAGATGAGGATCGATGGTGTGCATTGCAGCTGGTAGAGACCATCATGTACCCTGGGTATCAATGCAGGCTTGGCGCTCCTCACCCTGGGGACACTTCAGGGGTATCACAACTGAAACTGGTGCATCCCAGAGCCTGGCACCATACATTGACAGAGACCAATGCCGATGCTTTCTCAGCTTCCCTCTGTGCTCGGATCAGTCCATCCCTTGTGCCAAGGCCAAAGTCTATGCACCCAATGTCTTCAACCTTAGGGAGAAAGACAATGGCCTGTCTCCAGCATCCCTGCCAGTCACCCACACCAACGGAATAAACAATCCCGCCAATGTCGATGGCTCGGTGTCCATCAGAGTGACTCCATGGCTCCTCAATGGCAATGCCAATAAGCTGGTCTTCTCTGACACAAAAAGTCATTCCATCTTATCAAGCTGGATCTTATATCCTTTTGGGGTCATCTGGGGTGCACTTACTGCAACCCTAGACATTGTGCAGTACCCCCAGGAAGAAGATACATCGATCATGGGAATCCGTGATCAACAGAGTTCTCAACCCAAAACAAAAGGGACGCAAAATCGAAGTCAATGGTGATGACCAACGATGGCCGGCAGGCAGTGAAGCCATCATTGTCTGGGGATAATGACTGCGAAAGAAAACTTACCTTAAATAGCAAGAAACCTGGCTAAGATGATAAGAAGGCCAACCGGGAGGACACTGCATCGATACTGCGTGAGTACAGAGAGAAAATAAAAATGTGAAAATCCAAAAAGATACTTCAAAGAAGTTTAATAAAAATTAGAGAGACTGAATGCCGTGACCACTAGTCTTCGCAAAAAAAAAAAAAAAGACTGAGGGGACACCCCCATGAGGAAGCATGGTATAATGCATGCTGGGCATGCTCAGAGAGTTCAACCAAAGTTCTAAACTTTGACATGTTTCCCATGCCGGGCTCCATCCAATGATGTCACCCATATGTGAGGACTGTGATCCTGCTTGTCCTCGGAGAAACAAACAATCTAAAATATAAATGCACCTCTCAAACTATATCATTGTATGTATACTGTTCTCAGAGTCCAACTCTGTTCAAAACTCTCTACGATGCCTTATATTTCTATCATTGTCCAGAAATCATTCCTTCTTTTTCACTAGATTCACTATCAACGCTCACTTCTCGAGCTGTACAACTTGAAATTACTGATTCATGCATTTGTAATTTCCAGAATTGATTACTGGAGCTCTCTTCTTCTTGAGCTTCCATTCGGTCAACTGAAGCAACCACAAGAATTACAGAATACAGCTGCCAAGGTCATTTATGGCTTAAAAAAACTCAAATGACATAACCCCAATCTTCCAATCTCTATATTGGTTACCTGTTTGCCAAATTAGATTTAAAATCCTCTAACTTTTCGTTCACTTCACTCTGGTCTCCCTTTGTAGGTTTCAAAACTTTGGACTCCTTACACTCCATACTGCACACCACACTCCTCTCAAATGAGTCTCCTTCATCTTCCCGCTCCCTCTTTCAGTTATTAGATGTTAGAGAACTATCATTCATTTATCAAGTTTATCTAGTCTTTACATATGCACAGAACTAAACTTCATGAAGTTTCGTAAAGCAGTCAAAACTTCCTGTGACCCAGGAAGAACGCAATATGGGTACATGCATCCTTTAGTTTGAGGGAGCATAGCCAGTCCCATTTTGCAAAAGGGGATCAAGATGCCCAGGGAAACCATCCTGAACTTTTATTTTTTTTTTAGAAACTTGTTCAAGGCCCTCAGGTCTAGGATGGGGCAGAGTCCTTCTGTTCTCTTTGGAATCAGGAAGTACTTGGAGTAGACTCCCCGCCCTCTTTGCTTTGGTGATACAGGCTCTTAACGCTCTGGCCGTTAAGAAGGAGGAGAGCTCCATTAGTACCTCCTGATGCGCTACTAGCCCCCAATATGGGCATGGAGTACAGTTTAGCAGGACACCCAATAAGTTCAATTGATACCCCTGACGGATGATGGACAAAACCTACTGGTCCGAGGTTACACTGGGTCACTGATTTGCAAAGAATCGCAGCCTGCCCCCAACCAAAGGAATGATCACCCCGGGTACAAGCAACTGGGTTATGCTCCCAGGTTTGGTTGAGGAACCAGCTAGGGCTTGGGAGCTTTCTGCTGCTTGGGACAGCTCTGATTATGTTGATGGGAGCAAGGAGGCAGAGGATAGGCTTCCTTTGGCAAAAGAAAGACTTCCTTGGCCCCGGCTCTAACGATCTCCTGGAGGAGGAGGATGGGTCCGGAGTACTGGCGGAAAGTTGTTGGAGGGTTTCATGATGGTCCCGGAGCTGGGCCACAGCGTCCTTTGCCCTATCTCCGAAGTCATGTCATTCCTGTACCTCCGGTTAGAGATCAGAGGCCTACAACCATGCCATTCTGTGGGTGCTGATTCACGCTGCAGACTTTCGATGCTGACTTAAAAATGTTGTAGGTCGCACGTACCTCGTGTTTCCTGCCTCCAGACTCTTATACACCAGTGACATGAGGGTGTCTTGCTGCTGTTGAGGCAGCTGCTCAGCCACCTCTTGCACTTGCTTCCAAATGTCTCGCAAGTATGGCTCATGTAGAGCTGGTAGGCAGCAATGCGGGCAATAAGCAAGGCATCTTGGAACATTTTCCTCCCAAGAGTGTCCATCACCTCTATGGTCCTTCCCCGAGGGCGCCAAGGAATGGGTCAGAGAGTGCTTAGCCCTCTTGAAGGCGGATTCAACCTCCACCGACTGGTGAAGCAGCTGACCCTTAATTGAATCCAGCAGCCTTCTGGCGAGGTAAACCCGTCTGCCTTCTTATTAACGGGAGGCACCGTGAGGGGTTGTTCCCAAATCCTCAGCAGCAACTCCTTAAGGAGTTTGTGTACTGGGATCGCCACGATCCCATTAGGAGGCTCCACGAACTGAAGGATCTCAAGCATTTTATGCCTGGCATCCTCCCTCTGTCAAAAGCTGGCATGGGATTGCCTCTGCCATCGCCCTCACAAACCCTGCAAAGGTTAAGTCTTCAGGCAAAGACTTCCTTCGCTCATTTGGAGAAGGGTTTGATGGGAGACCATCCAACTCCTTGGAGGACTCCGCTTTATCATCCTCCTGGGGGTTAAGATAGGGATCCTCATCCTCACTGTATACCACAGGGGATGAGGCCTTAGGTGCTCGGCCTACGTCCAGAGGTGCAGGCACCGCTGAAACTGGATGGGGGATTACAGGCCTCAGTTCCTACATTGGCCTCGGTGGAGCTTCCTCCTCATCAGAACTGGTGAAGATATCTGTATCGGTAGGGGGATGCCTTGGTGCCCCGCCGGGCCCCGTTGCCGTCCAGGGAACGGGCACCTGCTGGGTCGGTAGCACATCGATAGGTCCACTGAGCTTCTCCAGAAGCAGTATTAGGATGGGCGGCACCAGCTCCAGTGACATCAGTGCCACAGGATGGAAGCCCTGCAGTGCCTGCTCCACTGCCAGCTGAACTCGATGCTCCAGATCCTCCTTGAACATTGCCAATGCCAACACCAACTGGGAGGAAGGAGGGGTGGCCAGATTTTCCTCGGTCCCGTAAGGGGGATCGGCGACTGGCACCAGGACCAGTGGAGCCTGTTGCAGACTACGGGCATTGATGGAGGATGGGATCTCCTTGCCACGGAGGTCGCTTCAGGGGCATCACAGCAAAAGCCAGTGCATCCCCGTACCCGGCACCGTGCATCGACAGGGAACAGTCTCGATGCTTGGCCCAGTCCTTCCCCAGAGCCGAGGTCGGAGATCAACAATGGTGGGTTCCATCAATGTGGCTCTGAGGTTCTTCAATGCCAATGGCTTGGACTTCATCAACTCGAAGAGCTGATCCATCTTGTCGAGTCAAAGCTGATGTCCTTTGGGGGTCATCTGGGCACACAATCTGCAACCCCAGATGTCATTTGATACCCTCAGGCAGAGGATGCATACCTCATGAGGATCAGTGATCGACACGGTCTTCAGGCACTGGGGGCATCAACGAAAACCAGACATCGCCATGACATCGCCTGGGTACTTGCCAGGTTCTTATGGCCTGGATTGGCCACTGTTGGAAACAGGATGCTGGGCTTGATGGACCCTTGGTCTGACCCAGTATGGCATTTTCTTACGTTCTTAGAGCAAAACAAAAGGGCTGAAGGGCGGAACAATGGCGTGGGTGTGTATGTCCAGCAGGTACCAAGGCACCACCACCAAGTGGGGAATTGACTGTGAAAAGAAATTTACCCGAAATGCCAAAAACCCTGACTGAGGACACTATGGGGAGGTACCAAAAGGGTCCCGGCAATGAACCAAAGATAAAGGATCGCAAAAAGATGCGAAAAATTAGGTTTTCAACATGGCAAAAAAACACATTTTTAGAGCCCAATCAAACCACGAGGCTCACAACTCCACGGGAAAAAAAAGACCGAAAGAGGATTCTGCATGGATGTGTGGTATAGGGCATACTGGGCATGCTCAGTATGCCTAGTCAACATTCTAGAAACTGTGTCATAAGTTTTTCATATCAGGCTCAATCTGATGATGACACCCCTGTGTGAGGACTACCATCCTGCTTGTTCTTGGAGAAAGTAAAAAGCTGCAGATCCAGAAAAACCTTTTTTCTATTCTTCAGATTAAGTCCCTTTGCAAAATATTATGCAAAAAAATGGTATTGTAATACAGTAGATGATGGCAGAAAAAGACCAGCTGCATCATCTAATCGGTCCAGTTATTCTGATCCATATTGCCAAGGATATATCCCAATTGCTAAACATAGAAGACTGACTGCTTGTAGGATATTTTCTTGTCAGTCTAAATTGTTTCTTGTTGTTATATAGGTTTTTGATGAGTACACTGAATGTTTTGTGTTAACTTTCAGGCCGATACAGAAAAACGTGCGGGAGAACCGGCGAGCGCCCACTCTCCCGGCGCGCGCAGAGGCCACTCTCCTGGGCGTGCGATTCAGGAGGGTGGCCTATGCAAATTAGGGCCCGCGGTAAAAGGAGGCGCTAGGGACACTAGCGCATCCCTAGCGCTTCCCTTTTGACAGGAATGGCGGCTGTCAACGGGTTTGACAGCCGACGCTCAATTTTGCAGACGTCGGTTCTCAAACCCGCTGACAGCCACGGGTTCGGAAAACGGACGCGGGCAAAATTGAGCGTCCGTCTTCCAACCCGCGGGCCGATTTTAAATTTTTTTCTTTAATTTTTACTTTTTTTTTTTACTTTTAGGGCCTACGACTTAATATCGCTATGATATTAAGTCAGAGGGTGTACAGAAAAGCAGTTTTTTCTGCTTTTCTGTGCACTTCCCCGACGCCGGCAGAAATTAACACCAGCCTTTGGGCAGGCGTTAATATCTGAAAGTAAAATGTGCAGTTTGGCTGCACATTTTACTTTCTGTATCGCGCGGGAATAATTAATAGGGCCATCAACATGCATTTGCATATTGCGGGCGCTATTAGTTTCGGGGGGGGGGGGGGGGGGAGACACGCGTTTTCAACGCGCTATTATCCCTTACTGTATAAGGGGTAAAGCTAGCGCGTTGAAAACACACGTCCAAACCTGGGCTAACAGTGAGCTCCACTGAAGCGCACTGTACTGTATCCGCCTGTTTGTGACTCTCTCAAGTATAATGTTATGGTTTCGTGCAATATAAAACTAAAATATTACTCCTCAATCAAGTCACTTTTTGTTGTTTTCCTCTTTGTATCTCCACCATTACAGACAGTTGAGTTTCCCCGCTCTCTTCATGCCACCCCCAAGCCCTGCAACTATCCAGTCATCAAAACCAGTAGGCCAGTGCCCAAACATCTGGTCGCTTAGGTGCCTGTGGTCTTGCTAGGCAATAACTGGACACTACCAACATATCAGGTACTGTACTGGAGCAAGTTGCAAACTGTGGAACTACTTGGGAAGTAGATAATGTCTCAAAAAGGAAATACTATACTAGTGTGTGAAGGAGTAGTCCAGTGATTAGAGCAGTGGTCTGAGAGCCAAGAAAGCCAGGGTTCAAATCCCACTGAATTCCTTGTGATCTTGGGCAAGTCACTTTACTTTCCATTGCCTCAGGTACAAACTTAGGGGGTCTTTTACTAAGTTGCCATAAGAGTATAATACGCAAAAAAACAGTATTTATCTCACAATATATCCATATTGCAGCAATATGACAAGATATTTGGCCTACAAAATCACCTAATATTTAGAGGAGCTGCTTTGTATGCATTTACGTACACATGTCCCAATGCCTTTGGCCTGCTTCTTGAAAGTCCACACAGCCTAACAGGAGCAAAGACCAGTCGGCATCATTTTGAAAAATGGTCACATTCAGGCCTGGAGCCTAGGAGGTGCTCCGGGTTACCACTGGACCACACAGTGACTTTTTAAGGTAAGTGGGGATCTGGGGGGTGGGGGTCCCCTAGACTACCAAGGAATACGTTTTATGAAGGGTGGGATCCACTAGACTACCAGGGAATGTGTTGTATGTTAAGGGAGATGTTTGGATCGGGGGTGGGACTGACTTTTGAGAACAGGGAAGAGTTTGGGAAGGGGTACAACTATCAGATCTATTTTTAAACTTTTTCCCCTGTTGAGCTGCTTCTATAGGCAATAGAGGGGTAGGCAGGGGTCTACCCAGATCCCCGGGTGTGATTTTGTCACACTGGGAGGGGTTTTTCCAGGCCATGTGGCCCTTTAAAACATTAGCAGCCACAAGAAAAGTGACAATCATGCGTTTTTGCCCCTTTCCCATTGATATTTTTCCTTGCAAAATTTTTCTGAGAGAAAAATATCGCAGGGAGGCAGAGTAATTTGTCTGAGAGAAAAAGTATCGCGGGCTAGCCACCGCAATATTTTACCAGCGAGGGGGCAAAATATCATGGGAACACCCCCTGCAATATTTTTCCCCTCCTGTGATAAAATATCACAGTATAATAAATGAACTTCCCTTAGAATGTAAGCCAGGGGTCCCCAAACCTGTCCTGGAGGGCCACCAGCCAGTCGGGTTTTTGGGATATCCTCAATGAATATGCATGAGAGAAAATTTGCATGCACTGCCTCCATAACATGTAAATTTTCTCTCATGCATATTCATTGAGGATATCCCAAAAACCCGACTGGCTGGTGGCCCTCCAGGACAGGTTTGGGGACCACTGATGTAAGCCCTCTGGAGACAGGGAAATACCTATGGTACCTGAATGTAACTCACCTTGAGCTATCAATGAAAGGACATGAGCTAAATAAAATATCTTTAAAAGTGCAATATTTAAACATTAGTAGCATTGCTGCTTCAATACGTATTGGAATAAAACATGACCAATTGCCTGACCTTTGCTTTTCTCTGCATATTACTACAGGTACCCTTGCATGGAAGTCTGTAACGATATCAATGAAAGATCCTGGAAGAGATAACAGAATAGAACAACATATCATGGAGCAGATCTGACTTGACAGGGAAAGATATAATATAAAAAGAACACTGGTGACACTTTCTACTTACAGAAATCAAGGGTCCAGTAATCGGCTCTTTAACAGTATTCAATGTGAAGTAATGCTTTGTCTAGCAAATTACGATGCTGCCATAACATTTTCAAACCAAGACGGATTGGATCAATTTTTTAGGAACCTGCTTGAGTACTTGGACCTGGATGGCCACTGTCAGAGACAGGATTGCTGGTCTTAATTGACCCTATAATCTGATCCAGTATGGCATTTCTTATGTTTTTAACCTGTTATTTTGACATACATATATAGGCAATCAAAATTCATTTTTCAGCACAAGTACTTAGTGCAAACCTTGGAAACCTGGTTACATTTACTCAAAATCCCTCTCAGCCGAAACAAGTGTGCAGGTCAAACCATTTTTCAAAACTAATGTCCCAAGGGCTGGGCTATTGGCTTACTGGCATGTGCAGCATACTACCATGCGAAACACTTTTTGATTCCTGGGTCAGGACTCTGCTTCCTGAGCCAGTTGATGCTGGGGTTGCTGCAGAGGCAGTCTCACTCAAGGCTGTCAGAAGGAATAACCACATTGCCAGTTCCTGTACGGTTGTTTCTGTGTGGCCTGAAGGGGACTGCTGATGGCCACATAACAGTGGGGAGTTCCCCTAGAGCAGGGGTCAGGAACCTTTTTGGCTGAGAGAGCCATAAACGCCACATATTTTAAAATGTAATTCCATGAGAGCCATACAATATGTTTAAAACTAAATACAAGTAAATGTGTGCATTTTATGTAAGATCACACTTTTAAAGTACAATAAGTCTCTGAAAATATTACACCAGGCCTTAAGACACCAATACATCTCCTATTAGGAAAACGGACCAAGTCAGGCTGCTATAGAGTCCTACACAGAAACTACACGCCAGCAGAAAACCTCACCTGAATCACGTGCTGTCCCTCACCTAACATAGAATAAAGAGACCAAAACGCATAACAAGAAGCATGCAGACAAAAACTGAATTGGAAACTGCAACAAGCCAGAGTCTCTGTATGCAGTGTAACAAAGGAAAAAAGAAACATCACACATCCTTATAAAACAAATCAAGAAATATAAAATCATCAGCAGTAAAACTGTACTAACAAAAAGAACATATTTCGAAACAGCTGATGAGTGGAATATCCAATAATTAAAAACTCATATAAAACATTTCCAGATACCAACAAAATATTTCAAAATAGCAGACACAAAGATCCAGTAATGAAAAATAATAAGGATACAAAAATTTTTTTTGCTCTGCATACCTGGGAACGTTTGATATCCAGGTGTCCTGAGATTGTTCTGAATTAGCAGGAGGTGGGGTGGTTTGCTTGGAACTTTCTCCTCTCTCAGTCACATACCAGCGCTCTCTCTCACACTGGCTCTCAATGACACACCTATACACACATGCTCTCAGTCACTCACATATACAAATGTTTTTTCTCTCTCACTTATATAGGCTCTTAATTACACATTTACACACATGCTGTCTATCTTTTCACGCTTACACACACACAGGCTTTCAATCACATAAATACATGCTGTCTTTTTCTCTCACACACAGACTCTCATTCACATGCTTACAAACATGTCCTCTCTTTCTCTCATTTACACACAGGCTCTCAATCACATACTCACATGCTCCCTCACCTAAATCAGCTCTCAATCACACACATACACACATGGTCTCTCTCTCTCATTTAAACACAGGCTCTCAATCACATACTCACATGCTCCCTCACCTAAATCAGCTCTCAATCACACAGACACACATGGTCTCTCTCTCTCATTTAAACACAGGCTCTCAATCACATACTCACATGCTCCATCACCTAAACCAGCTGTCAATCAGACACAGACACACATGATCTCTCTCTTACTTATACACACAGGCTCTTAATCATACATACACATGATCTCTCTCACACACAAAGGATCTCAATCATACACACATACTCTTTCAAACAAACAGGTTTTCAATTACAAACTTACACATACAGGTTCCCAATGGTAAACTTACATTCATGCTCTCTCTCTCACAGGCAGGATCTCAATCACAGACATACTCTCTTTCACATATACAGGCTCTCAATCATTCACATACATGCAATCTCTCACTCACACACACAGGATCTCAAACACACATGCTTGCTCGCTCATTCATTCACTCTCTCTCCCCCCCCCCCCCCCCGGGAACTCGCGGCAGCAGCAGCCACCTCCCAACGCTAACCTCCTTCATTTTCAGCCCTCGCGGAGGCGAAGGCGGAGTCCCATCGGCCGCGGTTGAAGATTTTCATTTTCCTCCGAGCCGCGCTGCAGTCTTCTTCCCGTCGGACACTAGCGTGCCTGCGCGGGTCTTCCCGCGCAGGCACCCGATGCTCTCCACTTCCTCTTCCGGGCCGCGGGAAGAAGAGAGCACCGGCGTGCTCTCTTCTTCCCGCGGCCCGGAAGAGGAAGTGGAGAGCATCGGGTGCCTGGGCGGGAAGACCCGCGCAGGCACCCGATGACTCCAGTGCTGGCACCCGGCTGACACCCGATGACTCCCGCGCAGGCACCCGGATGACTCCAGTCGGCGTGCTCTCTTCTCCTCCCCCCCGCGGCCCGGAAGAGGAAGTGGTGAGCATCGGGTGCCTGCGCGGAAGAAGAGACCACGCTAGTGTGGTCTCTTCTTCCCGCGCAGGCACCCGATGCTCTCCACTTCCTCTTCCGGGCCGCGGGGGGGGGGGGGGGGAGAAGAGAGCACGCCGGTGCCGCTGACTCCAGCTGTCCTTCCGCGTTCCGCCCGGGCTGACAGCATTTTAAGCCCGGGCGGCGGAGGACCGGGGAGCAGCTGGGTCAGCGGGGAACCGCGAAGTATGGCGACACTTGTCTGCGAGCCAGATGCAGCCCTCAAAAGAGCCATATCTGGCTCGCGAGCCATGGGTTCCCGACCCCTGCCCTAGAGTATCACTCTGCTTTTTTCTCTTTTAAGTGAGGGAGGGGGGGTGTCCTCAGTCTGTGAAACCTTAGGACTCTCCTGGTCTTAATCATTGCTCAATGGTGACAACTGGTGGCCACACTTAGAGTTCACTTTAACCAGAGTTTGTGGCTCTTGGCCAAGGACTATAGCTGCAATGGATGGGCTGAAATGAGTGGAAGCATATTAGAGTGGGGGAAAATTCCCAAATAATTGCTAATGAAGGCTCATGATTTAAAGCCCAAGACAGGCTGGTTTCAAGCTGGAAGCCTAAAAGTAGAAGGAAACTGCTGAATTAAAAAAAAAAAAGATTCAGCTCAAAGGTAATTATAAGTAAATTAAATTAATATAGGAAAGAGCTATTCTTGTTTTATCTATTTTCAAGAAAGATACCTCTCGGCAGGATGACGTCCTGTGCAGACATGGGAAATAGGCAGTGTGCCACAGAAAATCATCTATCAGCCTACAACCTATCCTCTCCCTTTTTGAAAATACAATGTCTGAACAATAAGGTATCCTAGTTTAATTTATATTTTCTGGAACTACAACAAATTAAGAAAATGAAAAGAAGCAAAATGTCAGTCTCTCAAAATAGGGACTCATGAATCAGACTGGAAGCTACTGTATCTTTCCTCCGAACACAGTGTCTGACTAATTAGCTATTTTAGTACAACTTATTTTATTTTCTGAAAATAAAAAATGAAGTTTAAAAAATGGGTGGGACATTTATCCTATAGAAATTTCTTACACATCATCCTTCTTGAATTGGAGCAAAGATACAGACTGTTAAGTTTTAGTAATAATACTCTGATTCAGAGGACTCATGGCTAAACAGTTTTTGCAAGGCATATATCTAATCCCATTCCTCAGATATTCATTTACTGTGGTTTCAAAAAATATAACTTGTGACAAATCTTACTGTATAGATACTATTTTCATATAGAAAAGAAGGACTGGGTCCAAGGATGTTTTAAGGAGGTCCTGCTAACCAACAGAGTCCCTGTAAAATCATAAATGAACAAAATGACAGTCCTGCCATAAATTTTAATTCTTGGAACTACACAAAATGAGAATCTCAGTCATGCATTCCTAGAGATATCTTACACATAATCTGTCTTGAACTGGAGCAAATATTTGAAGTGTGCCATTTTTCAATTGTAATGCTTTATATCAAGGAGTAAAAATGTATTGCAGAGGAAAAAAAAGGAAAATTAGTTCTTACCTAATAATTTTCGTTCCTGTAGTACCACAGATCAGTCCAGACCATGGGTTGAGCCTCCTGCCCAGTAGATGGAGACAGACTAAAACTAAGGGTATCCTATAACAGGACAGAGCCTACCCTTCAGTATAACCATTGTCAAAGCAGAATAAAGATAACCAGTAAAAGATCAAACAAGTAACAAAAGAATCTAAACAGGAAACGAGATAACTCTCAGAACGGAAGCAATTGCAAACATTGAATGGACTCTGTATAAGATCGCTCTTGTATATCCCTCGTCATCATGCTTCCTGTGCCTTTAAGGATAATCGTAGAGAAAGTCCAGTGCCACGGACGGATCCAAAGTACCTGTAGGGACAAAAAGAAACAAAACTTCGAGCAACCGAGGACAGACGGGAGGGCGTCTGCACTGATCCGTGGTACTACAGGAATGAAAATTATCAGGTAAGAACTAATTTTCCTTTCCCTGAATGTACCCGGATCAGTCCAGACCATGGGATGTACACCCTAGACAGGGTGGGCCTGAGATAGTCCCGCTTGAAGCACCTGCCTGCCAAAGGAACCAAACACTGGAGCCTGTACATCAAGGCGGTAGTGCCGAGCAAAAGTATGCAGGGACTTCAATGTAGCGGCCCTGCAAATTTCCTGCAGAGAGATCGAATGACTCTCCGCCCAGGAGGTAGCCTGAGAATGCAAGGAATGAGCCTTTAAGTCCTCTGGAACCGCGCGGCCTTGAGAAATATAGGCAGACGAGATTGCCTCCTTCAACCAGCGGGCGATCGTAGCCTTGGAAGCTTGCTTGCCCGTTTGGGCCACTCCAAAGAACAAAAAGATGATCCGAGACTCGGAAATCATTGGTGACCTGAAGATACTGCATCAAGACATGTTTTACTTCAAGGCGGCGAAGGTCACCCCCAACCAAACTGGCAATATCCTCAGAGGAAAAAGCAGGAAGCTCCACCGTCTGATTGACATGAAAGGAAGAGACAACTTTCGGGAGGAAAGACGGTACAGTCTTGAGGGAGACTCCCGAATCAGAAAAACGCAGGAAGGGCTCCCTACAGGACAGCGCTTGGATCTCCAACACCCTTCTGGCAGAGCAGATAGAGACTAGAAAAACCGTCTTAAGCGTGAGATCCTTAAGGGTAGACCATCGGAGGGATTCAAAGGGAGCCTGAGAGAGGACCCAAAGAACCAAATTAAGACTCCACGAAGGACAAGTGGAACAGAGAGGTGGATTCAAATGCTTGGCACCCTTGAGGAAACGGACAACATCTGGATGCGACGCAACCGCGTAACCATTAATATTGCTCAAGAGGGAGCCGAGAGAAGACACCTGCACCCGGAGCGAACCAAAGGATAGGCCCTTGGAGAGGCCTCTCTGAAGAAAGGAAAGAATCAGGGAAACCGGAGCCGCATGCACCAACACACCCGACTCCACACAGACAGTTTCAAAAACCTTCCATACCCAGACATAGGCGAGCGAAGTAGAGGTCTTGCGAGCGCGCAGGAGAGTGGAGATAACCTCCTCCTTATATCCCTTCTGCCTTAGACTCTGCCGTTCAAAAGCCAGGTCACTAGACAAAAGCAATCCGCCTGGTCGAAAAATACGGGGCCTTGACGGAGCAGACGTGGAAGATGGCTGAGGCAAAGAGGGCCATCCATCGCCAGGTTGACCAGATCCGCGAACCACGGTCTGCGAGGCCACTCAGGAGCTACGAGAATGACTGGACCCGTGTGGAGTTCTATTCTTTGGAGAACCTTTCCTACTAGGGGCCAAGGCGGGAACACGTACAGAAGGACATCACGGGGCCAAGGAAGGACTAGTGCATCTACCCCTTCTGAGCAGTGCTCCCTCCAGCGGCTGAAGAACCTGGAAGCTTTGCCCAGGGTCGCCATCAGGTCCAGGTGAAGAGAGCCCTATCTGCGCATGATCAGCTCCATCACTCCGTCAGACAACTCCCACTCACCCGGATCGAGGCGCTGGCGACTCAAAAAATCAGCCTGGACATTCTCCTTGCCGCTATGTGAAAAGCTGCTAGGCATTCCAGGTGGCACTCCACCCAGGCGAAAAGCTTGCTGGCTTCCAGGGCTACCAGATGACTCCTGGTGCCCCCCTGTGGATTGATGTAGGCCACCGTGGTGGAGTTGTCCAAGAGCACGCACACTGCCTTGCGGTGGATCAATGGGAGGAAGACTTGGAGAGCCAGATTGACTGCTCAGGCCTCCAGGCGATTGATATGCCAGCGAAACTGGACCGGGGACCAATAGCCTTGGGTAGCTTGAGACTGACAGAACACTCCCACCCAGAGAGGCTGGCATCCGTCGTGACAACGACCTACTGTGGCGTCAGTAGGGAGATTCCTTTCAGAAGGTGCGTTAACGATAGCCACCACTGTATGTCGACGATGGTAGAGTCGGAGAGCAGGAGGGCCATCCGAAACTGCTCCCACACCGGCTCCTAGTGGGATAGCAATGCTTTCTGCAATGGACGCATATGCGCAAATGCCCAGGGGACCAGGTAGATAGTGGAAGCCATGGTCCCCAGAACCTGAAGGTAGTCCCACGCCATAGGGAGTGGCATGGAAAGAAGATTTTGGACTTGGTCCATTAACTTGAACGCCCGAGCGTCCGGCAGGAACACCTTGCCGACCCAGGTTTCGAAGCGAGCCCCCAGAAATTCCAGGACCTGGGAGGGCTGTAGATTGCTCTTGGGAAAATTGACTATCCACCCCAGGGAGGTGAGAAGAGCAAGGACTCTGTTGACTGCCAGCTGGCAAAGGTCCTCCGACTTGGCCCGTACGAGCCAAACGTCCAGGTAGGGATGGACTAGGACTCCTTCTCGCCGGAGGGTGGCCGCCACCACCACCATGACTTTGGTGAAAGTGTGTGGTGCTGTGGCCAGCCCATAAGGCAGGGCCCTGAACTGAAAATGCTGGCCCAAGATGTGGAATCGAAGAAACTTCTGATGCTCGCGTCGAATTGGAATGTAGAAGTAAGCCTCCATCAGGTCGAGAGAGGCCAGAAACTCCCCGGGGCGAACGGCCACGATTCCCGCCCTCCGGGTTTCCATCCGAAAATGGGGTATCCTGAGGGTCCAGTTGACTCTATGGCAAACCCAGATGGTGCTTTCTCTGTTTATGTGTCAACAACGCAGGAAGCCTGCCTCTCCTGTCAGCATCCTTCTTGTAGCAATAAACAGCCTTTCTGAGCAGAGACTGGCTGGCCTGCCAAATCTCCTGCAGGCTGGATGATATTTATTCATCCTCCTCTGATTATTTCATAGATTTCCATCATATCTCCCCTCAGCCAACTCTTCTCCAAGCTGAAGAGTCCTAACCTCTTTATCCTTTCCTCATAAGGGAATTGTTCCATCCCCCTTATCATTTTGGTTGCCCTTCTCTGTATCTTTTCTAATTCTGCTATATCTATTTTGAGATGTGGTGACCAGAACTGCACACAATATTCAAGATTAGGTCACACCAAGGAGCGATACAGAAGATTTCAATGTATTATCAATGATGACACCTAGATCCTTTTCCTGAATGGCAAGTCCTAATGTGGAACCTTGCTTTGTATAGCTTTAATTTGGGTTACTCTTCCCTAAGTGCATCACTGCACTTGTCCACATTAAATTTCACTTACCATTTATATTCCCAGTCTCCCAGTTTTGCAAGTCCTCTTGCAATTTCTCATAATCCTCTTGTGATTTGACAACTTTGAATAATTAGGTGTCATTGGCAAATTTAATCACTTGTTGCCCCCATTTCCAAGTCTTTTAAAAATATATTAAAAAGCAGTTGGTCTCAGAACAGATCCCTGGGGCACTCCACTATTTACCTTTCTCCATTAGGAAAATGTAACCTATTTACCATGCCGGTAGTAATTTAGCTTTCCTTCCATCTTTTCTAATGCGTGTTATACATCTGGTCTGGGCTTCCAAGATGGTATTTTCAAACAATGCCAATGCCTGATGTAAACTCTTAACCTTTGCAGCTGTTCCTTTCAGGTTTTTTTTTCATAACTATTTTCCTAATTTTATCATAGTCACCTTTTTCAAAGTTAAATGTTGTTGCAGTATTTTGTTGGTGTCCTTCCTCCAGTTATTAAGTCAAATTTGAGCATGTTGTGATCACTATTGCCAAGTGGCTCCAACACTGTTACCTCTTTCACCAAATCCTGTGCCCCACTATGGACAAGGCTAAAATAGATTCCCTTCTTGTTGGTTCTTATACCAATTACTCCATGAAGCATGTCCTAATGTGACATTCACCCAGTCAATACTGGGGTAATTGAAATCACCCATTATTACTGTGCTGATTTTGTTGGCTTTTCTAATTTCTTTTAGCGTTTCATTATCTGTCTATTCATTCTGGCCAAGTGGATGATAATATACCTCCACTGCTATTTTATTCCCCTTTCCATCTGGAATTTCTATCTATAAACATTCAATATTTTATTTTGATTCCTGCAGAACATTTACCCCTTTTGACTCAACGCCCTCTTTAATATACAGTGCCACCCCTCCACCCATTTGATCTATCCTATCATTTTGATATAATTTGTACCCTGCTTTCACACTGTCTCATTGGTTATCCTCCTTCCACAAGGTCTCAGAGATGCCAGTTTTATCTACCTCTCCATCCAGTGCTATACACTCGACTCTTCCATCTTATTTTTCATACTTCTGGCATTTGCATACAGACATTTCAAAGTATGGTTTTTTGTTTGTATTAACAAACTGCTTATCAGTTGACAGGAGTAATTTGAAATCTTTCTGCTCTGTTGGCTCTTTACTTAAAGGCACCTAGTTCACTTTAGCATTTATTGCAACCTCTCTACTGGGATGCCTAATGGAGAAATTACCTATCTGATAATTTTGTTTTCCTTAGTGTAGACAGGTGGACTCAAGACAAATAGGTTATGTTTGGTTGAGTACAGTTGTGGTCTCCAGTTTTTTAATCTCAAGTTTTTAATCGAGTTATTAAGTTGTATCCAAATTTTAATCAAGTTTTTCAATAGTATGTCCACAATGGCTTTTGAAGAGAATACTGGATGGCTGAAGTCACTGCAGGTGTATATCTAGGGTGACATCAGCTTTGAAACCTGACTCTGTCTCCATCTGCTTGCAGGGGAGCACATAGCTCATTGGTCCTGAGCCCATCTGGCTACATGCTAGGAAATTTCCCTGTTCTCTTGATAGCCTTCAAAGATACATCATTCCAAAACATGCGCTTCTGAGAGACTGCCAGCTGTCCCCCATTATCTAGTTTAAAAGCTGCGCTATCTCCTATTTAAAGGTCAGTGCCAGCAGCCTGGTTCCATTCTGGTTAAGGTGGAGTCCATCCTTTCAGAAATGGTCCCTTTTCCGCAAAATGATACCCAGTTCCTAACAAACCTAAAACCCTCTTGTCTGCACCATTGTCTCATCCACACATTGAGACTCTGTAGCTCTGCCTGCCTCTGGGATCCCGCATGTGGAACGGGAAGCATTTCTGAAAATGCTACCCTGGATATTCTGGATTTCAACTTTCTACCTAAAAACCTAAATTAGCCTTCCAGAACCTCCTTCCAGCACTCTCCTATGTCATTGGTACCCACATTTACCAATACAGCTGGCTCCTCCCCAGCACTATCTAAAATCCTATGTGCGATGCATACTTTTTTAAAGCACATCTGATTGAAGAATACAAGCTGAAAGCACTGATTTGATTAAAAAAAAAAAAGATTGAAGAGAAGATGACTATCAGCACAACTACTCATTTTGATCCAGCCTCTTATGTGTTCAGCACCAATCAATCTGAGACACCTAGCAACCATGAAAACAATCACCATTTGTCTACACTAGGGAAAACGGGGTTATCAAGCAAGTAATTTCTCCATTTATTCTCCCATTTCCAAAATTTGCCAAACTCAGCACTACTCGCGAATGTGCCTTCTCCATATCAGCACCAATTCTATGGAACTCTTTCCCAATTGAAATCAGACTTTGTGATTCACGTCCTCAATTTACAAACTTATTAAAACCTTTTTATTTAATCTAGCTTACAGTTAATTTTACCCTATCATTTTACCTATTTGATTATTCATATTAATTTTATGTTTTCAAGTTACTGCTTTTATTTATTTATTTTGGTTTTATGTAACACATTACTTTAATTTAAATGTATGTTGTTTTCTATTATTCTTGATTTAAATTGTGTATGTTTTTATGTTCACCACCTAGGCCTTCTTAGTGTTAATGTAAATGTAGAAGTGGGTTACTCAGCGTGCCCATAGGTATTGAGGTACCCGATGCAAGCTTTTTGGTAGCCCTGACGTGTCAAACACCTCTGTGGCCAACTTATCCAACTCTGAACAGAACATCTCAAGTGACAAAATTGGGTAGATTTCATAAGGTACCAGATGTGAAAGAAGGCCATATAGATGAAATACTGAAAGTTGGGTCTTGGTCCATGAAGACCAATCTCCAGATGGAAATTTAGGTAGTTCTCCAGGTTTAGCTACTTGGAGCATAAGTTCACTTTCACATATTCAAAGCCCATGGGCCATGCACCAAAATTGAGCTCTGGGACTCCCGATGCAGATACTCAACTTTTGCCTACTTCGCATCCTAAATCTAATCTTGCAAGCCCTTGTAAAGGAGACTCAGGCACAGAGGATGGTGGCGGGAGGGGGGGGGGAGGGGGAGCATGGAGCAAGATTTGTCCCTGCTCCTGGGTATATTCTTGGACCATGGAGTTGAATTGACTAAAAACTTTCAATGAGGCTAGACTACCAGTGTGACCATGTCTTTTTAGCAGGTTTCAAGATTAACTTAACCACATTAGTCAACATTTGTTTTAAAAATGTAATTGACACAAAATTAAAGGTGAAATGTTTCAAAGAAATAAAGATTTGTTTAGAGAGAAAAAAATATATAACAGGCTGGTAGCAAAGAATGTGAGTTAGTGGAGCTAAAGCTGCAAACATGATTGTTATTGAACATTTGCTTTATAAGATTTTATGAATTTGATGCAGTAACTTGTTTAGAATTTAGAAGATAAGGTGGGTAATGAGAAATTACTACTTAACTGATTAATTTCCTTTTCTTTAGTGAAGACAGGTTAATCCACACCAGTGGGTTATGCACTTCAACCAGCTGATGGTGACGGAGCAAAGCTGACATCACAGTATATATACCCCTACAAAAACATTAGCCCACCAATATTCTCTGCAAAAGCCAACTGTGAACAGACTAACAATATTTGATTATAAGTATCAACAGACAACCACTCAAGCAGTCAGATAACGGGGAACACTGAGCTCTGACAAAGAGTATAACATCATTAATCTAGGGATTAATCTAGGACAACAGAACCATAAACTGGCAGCCAAAGGTGAGAAGGTGGATTAATCTGTCTTCACTAAAGAAAAGGAAATTATCAGGTAAGTAGTAATTTCTCATTTCTTAGCATTCAGACAGGTTAATCCACACCAGTGAGATGTACCAAAGCTACTGCCAAATAGGGTGGGAGGCTACTCTCTGTCCAACCCACACCGCATGCTCAAAGGCTACGTCGTTCTGGGTCTTCACATCCAGGCAGCAATACCTAGAAAGGTATATAATGGAGGATCATATACCAGCTCGTCAAAACATGATGGGAGACAACAATTGAAGCTCCACCCATGACACTGCTCAAGCCCTAGTGGAATGAGTCCTAACCCTTCTAGGTAACAGCTGCTCAGTATTCACATACGTGACTGTGATAACTTCCTTAATCCAGCGGGCTATAGTAGCCTGTGACGCCAACTTACCCTGTTTAGTGTCATCGTGGAGAACAAACTGCGAGGTGAACAATGTTCTTGAGAGGTTTAGAAACCTCCAACTACCTCATTAGATGCCTCTTGACATCTAAGGTCTGCAACAGAGGATATTCATTCATATCTCTCTTTCTCTCTCCCTGTCCAGCATTGGCAGGGAAATTGAATGATCCAAGCAAAGTCCAAAACCACTTTTGGCAAAAAAGACAGAATAGTCCGAAGCTGGACCATCCCTGGAGACACCCACAAGAACGGTCTCCAGCCAAAGAGCCTGCAGCACAAAAACTTCATGTGCATAACAAATTGCCATGATAAAACCATCCTCAAAGTCAGTAACCTCAAGAAGAAGTGACATAGTGGCCAAAAAGTTCTAGAACCAGATTAAGGTTTCATAAGAACATCGATAACTGTAAGGGAGAATGAAGATGCTTCACCTCATTCAAATACCAGACCAAATCCGAATGGCTGACAAGAGTCTACCATTCACCTGACCCTGGAACCTGGCAAGATATGCCACCTGCACCTTTCAAGGTGTTAAGGGCCAAGCCCTTAATGAACCCATCCTGTAAGAATTGCAAAATGAGCGGAATCTACATCAAACGAGGAAGCACACTTATTTCCTCACACCAAGCCTCAAACACACTCCAATTCTAATGTAAGCTAAAGAAGCGGAAAACTTCTGCAGTTGAAGCAAGGTGGAAAACAAAGCAGTGGAAAATCCATGCTTCAGCAACCGAGCCCTTTCAAAGGCCCTACCGTAAGACAAATTCAAGCCGGATCTTTGTGAAGACAGGTCCCTGTCATAGCAGGTCCCAGTGGATCATAAACTGGAAAGAAAATTCAACAGAAATCTCCACAATTGTGTATACATGGCCTCCCGGGTCAACCTTGCGATACTAGAAGCACCAATCCCAAGTGTCTTTTTATCCTTCGAATCACTCTGCCCAACATGGGCCACTGGTAAAAGGCAATCAGAAGCTTGCCTTCCAGCCACTCCTGCTTTTGTACTGTGCGATATCGTCAGACGTCTAAGAACAGTAGGCCCCAGAGGTCCACTATCAGCTGTCATGTCTCATCTTAACATCTCACAGTCTCTCAATCCAGACTCTGCCTGCTCAGAAAATCAGCTTTTACATTGCCTTTTCCCACCATGTGGAAGGTAGAGATCTCCTGTAGATATATCTCTGCCCAGTTGCTGAACTGGGCTATGTCCTGCAACACTTGCTTGCCTTTAACGCTTCCTAGGCAAATGACAAACCACTATCGACGTATAGTCTGACCTTACTCAGTGCACTTGACCCTGCAAGTGATCAACAAACCACAAGCATGCCAGCTGAATGGCATGAGTTTCCAGCCAAAGGATGACCCAGAGAGTCATCTGCACAGCAGAGCCCCTGCACTATAAACTCCTGACAGTGAACCCCTTAAACCAGGAGGCTTGCATCCATCATGTTTATCAGCCAGTCTGGAGTCTGTAGGGAATACTCTTCCTCAGATCATTTGCTTTCAACCATACTGCAGTTTGCTGCTGATCTACAAAGGTAACTGAAGCCAGATCAGGAAGTCCTGAGACTTTGCGCAAACAGTATGCGCTGAAGAGGATGCATATGTGTCCTTGCCCATGGAACTACCTCCAGGATGGCTACCATCAAAACTAGCAGCTGTAGGTAAGATCACACTGTCAGGAAGAATACTTCTGTCAATAGCCATGCCTGCGCCAGCAGTTTCTTAAATTGACCTTCCAGCAGGAACGTTCTGCCTTGCTTCATGTCAAAATGAACACCGAGATAGTTCAATGTCTGAGATGGCTGTTGACTACTCTGGCCAGGAGATCACCTTATGCGAGGAATGAAGACTCTCTTCCAGGCTCTTGGCCTGAAATAATCAAGTTACATGTGGGAGAACCAGAATGCCTTCCTTTTTCAACCCTGCTGCTATCACCACCCTGACCTAAGCAAAGGTTCTGGGTGCGATGGATAGACCGAATGCGCTCGAAACTGATGATGCTACCCCAAAAGGGCGAACCGTGGAAAACCGCTGATGCTCCAGCTGAATGGGCATATGTAGATATGCCTCTGACAGATCCAGAGACATAGAATTCCCCTGATTGTATTGCCATTATCACGAGCTTAAGATTTCCATAAGGAATTGTATCACTCACCAATGACGACTGACTTCTTTTGTCCAGGATGAGGCAAGAGGAACAAGGTGGAAAGATGTAGAGCAGGATCCGGGTCGGCCAGGGGAGCACCAGGGCATCCACCCCCTCTGTGCCGTGTTCCCTTCTTCGACTGAAGAATCGAGGAGCCTTGGTGTTGGAGAGTGTGGCCATGAGATCCATGGCCGGAGTCCCCCAGCGCCTGGTGATGAGCAGCATTGCGGCGCCGGAGAGGGCCCATTCCCCAGGGTCCAGAGTCTGGCGACTCAAGTAGTCCGCCTGGACGTTGTCTACCCCGGCGATGTGTGAGGCAGCCAGACGCGTGAGAAAGCGCTCTGCCCAGACCATCAGGCGAGAGGCCTCGAGGGCCACTTGTAGACTCCTGGTGCCGCCTTGGCGGTTGATGTAGGCCACGGTGGTCGCATTGTCCAAAAGGACTCGTACTGCCCGATTTCGTAGGAGAGGGAGAAAATGGTCGAGCGCCAGCCGAACCGCTCTGGTCTCCAGACGGTTGATGGGCCAGGATGCTTGGTCCTTTGTCCACTGTTCCTGCGCCGAGCTCTGTTGGCAGACTGCTCCCCAACCGGTAAGACTGGCATCGGTGGTGACTACCACCCAAACCGGAGTTTCGAGGGGGGAGCCTTGGGCCAGGTTCCTTGGGTCCAACCACCAGCGTAGGCTGTTCCTGGCGGTCGTGGGGAGTGGGAGAACCACGTGATAGTCCCGAGACACGGGTTTCCACCGAGACAGCAGGGCCGCCTGCAGGGGACAAAGAGGTGCGAATGCTCACGGGACCAGGTCTATTGCAAAGGCCATGGATCCCAAGATCTGTAGATAATCCCAGGCCGTGGGCTCTGGCAGCGCATCGAAACGCTGAACCTGTTCCCGAAGTGCTTGCGCTTTGTCCGGGCGCAGAAAGACCTTGCCCTGAGCTGTGTCGAAGCGGGCTCCCATGAAGTCTAGGCACTGGGAGGGCCGGAGACGGCTCTTGGTGAAGTTCACTACCCATCCGAGGGACTGGAGGAGATGTACGACCCGGTCGACTGCGGCCACCCCCTGCGAGAAGGACTTCGCCCGGATAAGCCAATCGTCCAGGTAAGGATGAACCAGGATCCCTTCCTGCCTCAGGGCGGCCGCCACTACCACCATGATCTTCGTGAAGGTCCTGGGGGCGGTCGCCAGGCCGAAAGGAAGGGCCTGGAACTGATAGTGCTGGTTCAGAATCTTGAAGCGAAGAAACTTCCGATGAGCTGCCAGGATCGGGATGTGCAGATAGGCCTCCGTGAGATTGAGGGAGGCGAGGAACTCTCCCTGATGGACCGCCGCAATGACGGAACGCAGAGTCTCCATGCGGAAGCGGGATATCCGAAGTGCCTTGTTTACTTCCTTGAGGTCCAGGATGGGACGAAAGGTGCCGTCCTTTTTGGGTACCACGAAGTAGATGGAATAATGACCCAAGCCCACCTCTCCGGAGGGGACGGGCGAGATGGCCCCGAGGTCCCAGAGCCTGTCTAGGGTCTGCTGTACCCCCAGCCGCTTGATGCAGGGCGAGAAGATGAACCTGTCTCTTGGGGTGCGAACAAACTCCAACGCGGAGCCTTGTCTTAGAATAGCCAGGACCCACTGATCTGTGATGATGTTGGCCCACTCCCCGTAGAAAAGAGAGAGACGGCCCCCGATCCGAGGCAACGGGGAGTGGGTTGGCCTGGCATCATTGCGGAGTCTTCGAGGAGGCAACCTGTGCCGAGGCCTCCCTGGGAGGCCGGCGACCACAAAAGGGCGGGACCACGACTGGGACCTTGAGGAGGGTGTCCGGCTCCCCTGCTGCCTGGAGCCCCTGTAACGGCGTTGAGTGCGAGGCCGACTCCTGGAGGAAGAGGAGGGACGATACGACCGTTGGCGGTCCTCAGGGAGACGGTGTACCGCATTTTCCCCAAGGGATTTGATAATCTGGTCCAGATCTTCGCCGAACAGGAACCTGCCCTTGAAAGGGAGAGCACCCAGGCTGGATTTGGAGGAAGAATCCGCCGCCCAGTTGCGAAGCCACAAGAGGCATCTGGCCGAGACTGCGGAGACCATGGTCTTCGCCAGGACGCGCAGTAAGTCGTGAAGGGAGCGGAGCCCCTCCTCCCGCGGGTCCCGGGATTGCACTGGCCATGTCCGCTAGGCGAGGGACCTTGCAGGGAGATGGAGTTGAGACCGGGCCCCCCGGTTGCTGAGTAGCCTGTAAATAAGCCGTGTGCATAAGCACAACAAATTCGGCCGAGAAGGTGGGGGGGCCCGGGATGGGGCGCAAGTGGGGTCCCCTGGAGGATCCACAGAGGGTAGCGCGAGACCCTGGTTAAGGGACGGCAGCGACGAGCCTGCAAGGTCCTCCGGAGCTCCCTCTGTGTCTGAGAAGAAGCTCTCTTCCAAGTCCAAAATGGCTGCCGCTGCCGCCGAAGGAGGGGGCAGGGCCGTCCCTCGAGGATCGCGGTGCTCGGCGGGAAGCGGTGGCGAGATTGCCTGGAGCGCGGGGCTGCTCTCCCCACCAGGGAGACATCTACGGCAGAGCCCCTCTCGCGATCCTCCCAGCCCCGGGCCGCCGCTGCAGACGGAACAGCGGGCGGAGAGCTGCATGACGCGGGCCCGGGGGGAAAGAGTGACAAGCATGGGAAAATTTGGCGCCAAGACGCGCCGCAGGAGGAGCGGGAAAGAAGAACACCTCCGCTCTACTCAGAAGCCCCCCCCGGCGGGGGCAGCAGGGGGATGACACTTCCCTGCTGCGTCGGCCCCGGGGAATGTCACTTCGCGGGGCCGGGGGGGGGGACTAGACCGCGGCGAGTGGGGAGGGGCCGGCCCCACCAGCATCCACCCCCTGCTCCACCAGCAAACGACGACCTGCACCGGAGAAAGAAAAACCCCAACAGGATAAAAAGAAAATAACAACTTACCCCCGAGACAGAGGGGAGAGAAGGAAAGACTCGTAAAACAGCCCTGCTGGCAAGGAGATAGGGCTTCAAGGAGCCCAGTAAGATAAACAAGAAATTGTAACTTTCACCTTTTTTTTTTTTTTTTGACAAACACTGCGAAAGTGCTGTTCCTAACTTGATCCAACCTGAGAAAAAATAATAAAGAGAAAATGTGGGAAATGTCCACCACACAGGGGGAACACCGAGTTCCCCTACTCGCATCTGCTGGAGTCAGAGAGATACTGAGGCTCTGGGGAGGGTGCACCAGCTTATATGCCAGCACCCTCCGAAGTTTGCTCTGACTCCATCTGCTGGACGGGGGACATTACCCATGGTCTGGACTGATCCTGGTACGTACAGGGAACCTGAAGTCAGTCCAAGGGGAAGACAGGAGCAAGGAAAGAAAAACTGACGAGGCAGGGCAGGCTGGATGAGATGAGGTAAGGTAAGGCTGGACAGGAAGAGGCAGAGCAGGCTGAAGAGACGAGGCAAGGAAGATAGGAAGATAGGAAGCTGGCAACACGCACTGAGAAGGCAGGAAACCCGTTGCTGAGGCAAGATAGAGAACGTAGCTGGAGCTTAAGTACCCAGCTGCATGATGTCATCAAGGTGCATTGGCGGTCTGTTTCCCGCCACAGAGACTTCAAAGGGTGCAGCGCTCCTTGCGCGTATACCTAGGAGAGCCCAGGAACCAGCGAAGTTGGTGGTGTCATGGCAGCAACCTTGTCATTAAAGACAGGACCAGCCATGCCTGAGCCATGCTGGAAGCTGCTCGCTTCTAGGAGTGAGTGAGGCTGGTTGTGGTGCTATTCCGCGGCTGGCAAACATAACAATAACTTCCATAAACTGAAGCACTGTCAATGAAAATAGTAAATGTAGAGATTACTTACCTGATAATCTCGTTTTCCTTAGTGTATGCAGATGGACTCAAAACAAGTGGGTATAGTGTGCTCGTGCTAGCAGTTGGAGACGGATCTGACGTCAGCACGGGTACATATACCCCCACAGGAAGTGCAGCAATTCAGTAATCTTCCTTGCAAAAGCTTTATGGATATATGTGTAACTGACCGATCGTTTAAATGAACAGGATTACCCTGACCGATTGATAGTAGCTGGAGACCGCCAGTGTTCTCAACCGGAAGGCGTCGACACCCGGCAGGGTGGATGCCCTATTATAAGAAAAACATGGCTTACCGTGAGTCGGTGAATCCCCATGTATGCCGGCAGCCGGGCGGGATGCTGAGTCCATCTGCATACACTAAGGAAAACGAGATTATCAGGTAAGTAATCTCTACATTTCCTAGCGTGTAGCAGATGGACTCAAAACAAGTGGGATGTACAAAAGCTACTCCCGGACTGGGCGGGAGGCTGCCCGAGGTCCGTTCAGGATTGCCCTCGCAAATGCTGTGTCCTCCCTGGCCTGGATGTCCAGACAGTAGAATCTGGAGAAGGTATGGAGGGAGGACAACGTCACCGCTTTACATATCTCTGCAGGCGACAGCATCCTAGTTTCTGCCCAAGAGGCCGCTTGCGCTCTGGTAGAGTGAGCCTTGACCCGTAGAGGTGGTGGTTTTCCCGCTTCTACGTAGGCTGCCTTGATAACTTCTTTGATCCAGCGGGCGATGGTCGCCCGTGAGGCCGCTTCCCCTTGCTTCTTCCCGCTGTGAAGGACGAACAGGTGGTCCGTCTTTCGTACTGCTTCTGACATTTTCAGGTATCTGGACAGCAGCCTGCCGATGTCGAAGTATGCGACCTTCTTCCGACTTCTTCAAACCTTCCGTGGTAGGCAAGGATATGGTTTGGTTGAGGTGGAAGTGTGAGACTACTTTGGGTAAGAAGGAAGGAACCGTGCGAAGATGGATAGCCTCTGGAGTGATTCTGAGAAACGGATCACGGCAGGACAGTGCTTGTAGCTCTGAGATGCGGCGTGTTGAGCATACAGCCAACAGAAACACCATCTTCAAGGTTAGCAAATGGAGGGACAGGCCTCGAAGTGGTCTAAAGGCGTGTTCCGCTAGAAATTCCAACACTAGGTTGAGGTTCAACAGGGGTACTGGCCACTTCAGTGGCGGGTGAATGTGTTTGACTCCTTTCAGGAAACGTGAAACGTCCGGGTGTGTGGCGATGCTGTTGCTGTCACTCCGGGGACCGTAGCAGGATAGTGCTGCTACTTGAACCTTGATGGAATTGAGGGACAGACCCTTCTGCAGTCCATCTTGCAGGAAATCCAAAATGATAGGGATCTTAGCGGCATGTGGATTGGTGCTGTGAGTTTCGCACCAGGCTTCAAATACTCTCCAGATCCTTATATATGTTAGTGATGTGGAGAACTTGTGTGCTCGGAGGAGTGTATCTATTACCGGCCCCGAGTATCCTCTTTTCTTCAGTCTAGCACTCTCAATGGCCAGACCGTAAGAGAGAATTGAACTGGATCCTCGTGGAGGATGGGACCTTGCCGCAGCAGGTCCCTGTGTGGAGGCAGGGGAAATGGAGTCCCTGCCAGTAGTCTTCTCATGTCTGCATACCATGGTCTTCTTGGCCAGTCCGGGGCCACTAGAAGAACTAGGCC
This sequence comes from Rhinatrema bivittatum, assembly GCF_901001135.1. NCBI lineage: Eukaryota > Metazoa > Chordata > Amphibia > Gymnophiona > Rhinatrematidae > Rhinatrema > Rhinatrema bivittatum. Next base: position 563,822,796 of record NC_042615.1, on the reverse strand, counting down.
TCTGTGCCGCTGAATCTTGTGTACAATGGCGCCCAGCAGGGGCCATGGAGGAAAGGCATATAGCAGGATCCCTTGAGGCCATGGCTGTACCAGGGCATCGATCCCCTGGGATAGCGGATCCCGCCTGCCGCTGAAATATCTGGGTACTTGAGCGTTGGACCTGTCCGCTAGTAGGTCCATGCCCGGTGTCTCCCACTGATCCACAATCATCTGGAAAGCTGTGGGCGACAGCTGCCATTCCCCTGGATTTAGGCTTTCTCTGCTGAGGAAGTCTGCCGTGGTGTTGTCCTTCCCGGCGATGTGGACGGCGGAGATGTCCTGGAGATTTGCTTCCGCCCAAGTCATCGGGGGGCTATTTCTAGGGATACCTGTTGGCTTCTGGTTCCGCCCTGTCGGTTGATGTATGCCACCATGGTGGCGTTGTCCGACATCACTCTGACCACTCTGTTTCGAAGTCTGTGGGCAAATCGCAGGCACGCTAGCCTGACTGCCCGTGCCTCTAGTCGGTTGATGTTCCACCCCGACTCTTCTCTGTTCCACCGCCCTTGAGCGGTGAGTTCTTCGCAGTGTGCTCCCCATCCGTTCAGGCTGGCATCTGTAGTGAGCAGGGTCCAGGTTGGGGAGGACATTCTTGACCCCCGGCTCATGTGGCCGGGCTGCAACCACCACCGTACCTGATTCCGTACTCTGGCTGGTAGAGGTAGGTGTACGGTGTAGTTCTGTGATCGTGGGCTCCACCGAGATAGGAGGGCGCGTTGTAATGGTCTCATATGAGCCCGCGCCCATGGTATCACCTCCAGAGTGGATGCCATAAGGCCGAGGACCTGTAGGTAATCCCAAGCTGTGGGCCGGGTGGCGCTCAGCAGGGCCTACAGACGATTCCGGAGCTTTGCTCTCCTCTTGGTGGTCAGACTGACCTTGTCTTCCTGGGTGTCGAATCAGACTCCTAGGTATTTCAGCGACTGAGAAGGCTGTAGGGAACTCTTGTTCAAGTTTACTACCCATCCTAGGCTTTCCAGAAGAGATATAACTCTGTTGGTTGCCTGGTGGCTCTCCTCCGGTGACTTTGCCCTGATCAGCCAATCGTCCAGGTAGGGATGGACGAGGATTCCTTCCTTCCTGAGTGACGCCGCCACTACTACTATGACCTTGGTAAAGGTCCGCGGTGCGGTGGCTAACCCGAAGGGTAAAGCTCGGAACTGGAAGTGTTGGTTCAGGACTTTGAAGCGTAAATAGTGCTGGTGATCCCGATGGATTGGGATATGCAAGTAGGCTTCCGACAGATCTAGGGATGTGAGAAACTCCCCTGGCTGTACTGAATTTTTGACAGACCGCAGAGTTTCCATGCGAAAGCTGGGGACCCGTAGGTGTCGGTTGACCGACTTGAGGTCCAGGAAGGGCCTGAAAGTGCCCTCCTTCTTGGGCACTATGAAATAAATGGAATAATGCCCAGAATTTATCTCCCCTGCAGGCACTGGGATTATGGCTTTTAGGGACAGGAGCCTCTGCAAGGTAACTTCTAGTGCCGTCCTCTTGAGGGGTGAACAAGGAGATTCCACAAACTTGTCCGGCGGGAGCCGAAGAAAGTCCAGGTAATACCCTTCTCGGATGATGGCGAGGACCCACTTGTCCGAGGTAATCTCGACCCACCTGCGGTAGAAGAGGGTTAGCCTGCCCCCTATGGCTGCTACCCCCGGATGGGTCGGCTGATTGTCATTGTGGGGTACGGCCGGGACCCGAACCAGAGCCGGTTCCCCTCTTGTTGCGATTAGTCCGAAAGGACTGGTTCCTGGCCTGTGCTGAGGTGCTTGGTAGCGAGTCCTGTAAGGGTTGAAGCGCTGAGAGTTTCGACCTCTGGATGGTCTAGGAAAAGGGCGCTGGCTCCTCCTTGGCCTGTCTTCTGGTAGACGTGGTTATGGAGAGGCGCCCCATTTATTGGCCAGTTTCTCAAGGTCGCTGCCGAACAGGAGGGATCCCTTAAAGGGCATTCTTGTGAGACGTGTCTTGGAAGAGGAGTCGGCCGACCAATTACGTAGCCAGAGCTGCCTCCTGGCTGCCACTGCGGATGATACTCTCTTGGCTGCCGTACGGACTAGGTCGGAGGCTGCGTCAGTGAGGAACGAGAGAGCTGATTCTATCTCTTCTCCCGGGGTGTTGTTCCTAGCCTGTGATAAACAGGAACGCGTCACCACGGTGGAGCAGGTCGCAATTCGTAGGGACATGGCTGCCACCTCAAAAGCTTGTTTCAGAATGGCGTCCATTCGCCGGTCATGTGTATCCTTGAGGGCCGTCCCCCCTTCCACCGGAATGGTGGTGCACTTCACAATTGCGCTTACTATGGCGTCTACCTGAGGGCACGCCAGCATTTCCTTAGCTGCCGGGTCTAAGGGGTACATGCCAGCCAAGGCCCGACCCCCTTTGAATGAGGCCTCCGGCGCATTCCATTCCAGATCGATTAGCTGCTGTGCTGCTTGTAGGAGGGGAAAATGGTGAGTCATTTGACGCAGGCCCTCTAACAGGGGGTTCATTCTCGGTTCTCCTGGAGCATCATGGCCCGGAAGAGCCAGTTCCGACAGGCATTGAGAGATCAGGCCTGGGAGATCCTCTTTCAGAAAGAAGCGCCTCATGGTCCGATATGGTTCAATCCCCGAGGGAAATTCTCCCTCCTCGGGGGGCTCGTCTTCCTCCGGGCAATCTGAATTCCCATAAGTGGGACTTCCGGGTGGCGAGTGGCCGTGCCTAGGCCTTGAGGGTCCAGGGGCCGGGTCATGCGGTACATATGGACCCGTTCGGGGCGCAGCCTGCATTGTAACAAAGGCATGAATCCCCTTGAATAATTCCACCCAGGAAAGCGAAGCCGAATCTGGCCTTAGTGGCACCAGGTCTCTCGGGTTCCCTGGCAGCTCCCCGCTGCCTGCTAGGTCCGGGGTGTTCCCTGAGGAACTCGCAAGTACGCTGGGCTGCGACCGGTCCTGGCCTGGAACTCCCAGGGCCTCTTCACATTGGGCACATAGGGAGTCTTGCTTCCTCGCTCTGTGTGGCTCTGAGGTTGTATGCAGAGCAGAGGCTTATGCCTGATTCAGGAGGTGCCGGCTCCGCTGACGCATGGGCTCTCTTACGCTCCATCTCGTCGGTTAATTCAGCTAGAGTCTGCGCTTTGTAATATGCGCGAAAGATGTGCGCCTACCAATATGCACTTATCCACGTGCGCCTGTCCACGTGCGCGTATCAACGTGCGCCTATCAACTGGCGCCTATGAACGTGCGCTTATCGGCGGGCGCCTATGAACGGGCGCCTAACAGTATGCGCTTAGCAACAGGTGCCTAACAGAGCAACATGCGCCTATCAACGTACGTGTAGCGACATGCGCCTATTGCGCGGTGACGAACCAGGACAGAAGGCGTCGGCGAGCAGACAGGAAAAATGGCGACCCCTTTGGCGGGTTGCCACGTAGGCAGACTCTGCTACTCCTCGGTTCCTCGGAGACCCACAAGTAAAGATGTACGCCTTACCTTGTCTTCGGCGCTTCCCGGTTGCGACCCGGGCGGTCTCCGGCTGCGGGGGGAGAGGGCGATTACCGTCACCGCCGCGTTCGAGGAGGTGCACCCGCTGCCTCTAGGCCGCGCCCGAACTCGTCTCGCTTGGGAGCCAAGTCCACGCCAGGACCGAGGCTGCCTCTATGCCAAGCCCGAGCCCTTCTCACCCGGGGGCTAGGTCCCTGCCGCGAATCGGCCACCGGACCGAGGCTCTTACCTCCGAGGGACCACGGAAATCGCCTCGGGAAACTCAACTGGGGGAGGGACCAAATTGTATCACCGCAGGAGTATGGGGCTCGTCTTCAGGTAGGTTTCTTCTATGAATTTAGTCGTTAGAATTTGGAAACACGCTCAGCGAGCGTGAGGTAGCTCCAAACTGCTTTGGAGACGGAAATTACTGAATTGCTGCACTTCCTGTGGGGGTATATGTACCCGTGCTGACGTCCGATCCGTCTCCAACTGCTAGCACGAGCACACTATACCCACTTGTTTTGAGTCCATCTGCTACACGCTAGGAAATTAAACATTCATTTGCTTCAGGTTAAGGAGGTTTATGGATACCAAAGCACCATGCAGAAAGGTAACATTATCAAATTGTGAAAATAGCATTTGATATAGTTCCAAATAAGATAATTTGGGGCTTGGTGCACTATTAATTTAATACAGAATATGTGAAGGAGAGAGAATGATAGCAATCTTCCTGTTGGATCTGACCGCTTCTCCCCTCCAATTTTTTGCAAGCCAAATAAAGTAAAAAAGTTAAAAAACCTTCATGTTGTAGAAATAATCTATTTTTGTCTGTGTCTACTAATAGATTTGATAATTTTTTTAATGTGACAAACTAAATTCTTACCAACGTCATTATTTTGCGATTTAAGTTCCTTCTCTCTGCCTGGCTCTCTCCCTCTTTGTTCTTCTCTATTCTGGTTTTTTTCTCTGCTTTTTGCCACCCTTCACTCTTTCCTATCCTTTCCCGCTAACCTATTCCCTCCCCTATTCTCCACAGCTTTGCTCCTGCCTCTAGTCCTTCTTTTCTCCTTTCCTGTTTTTCAGCTCTGTGTACTATACCTCCTCCTGAGCCTTCCAGAACCCACCCGAGATCCAGGATATACAGAGCCACTGCCAGGATGCCCATAGCAGCAGCAGCATGAGCATGCACTAGGGTTGCCAACTGGCTCTGGATTTTCAGGACATGTTGATCCAGTCCTGGTTTTACCACATTGCATGATGGGACTTATTTTGATTTACCTATGGCATTCCCTCAGAAAATCAAGACTATAAGTACTTGCATGCAGGGGAGAAAAACCAGGATCGGATCAACACGTCCTGAAAATATGGAGCTGGTTGGCAACCCTGGCATGCGCTGCAGCAGGAAATATATGCCATATGTCCTAAAAACTATGCTGGTACTGGATACATATAAGGCCAGGGAAGAAATTAACAGTCCCATAATACTTGAATAATTTATGTTACATGACTTATGTTAATAAAAACAAACAAAAACCAGCACACAACTTATTTATAAAAATTATTTCTGAAGCAATGCTGAATGGTTTTATTAAATCCATAGATGGCTATAGATGACTGCAACCCAGTCAGTACAATAGTCATTTACAAGAATAAACTATAAGCCATTTTTAATGCACGTTCCAATAATATTCATTTATTCTTGTTTTCTGAGAGCCAGCTTTTGTTTTAAATTGAATGCCATATATCTTTGTTAGACAATCAACTGTACTCATGGAAACTATGAAAATGTCCAATTTTGTCACCAATAAAGATCTATAAGAAAATTATTCCTTACCTGCTAATTTTCGTTCCTGTAGTACCATGGATCAGTCCAGACGTTGGGTTATGTCCCCCGTCCAGCAGATGGAGTCAGAACAAAAAGCTCGGGGGGAGGTCCTATATAACCTCACTTCCCTTAGCTCAATCTTCAGTAACTAGACTAACAAAGCCAAGAAAAAAGAGACGGAGGGATCAAGTAAAACGAACGCCCTCTAGGCAAATTTTTAACTAAATTCATAACTGCAGCTCAACTAACCCCAGAGGGAACTTGCACAAACAGAACTATGAAACAAGTGACAGTTCCTGGAACACCAGGGAGCTCAAAGTAGCACCATAAGAACAGTCGAGCAGGGCAAAACCCCAACTACCCCCAACAAACAGGGAGGGTGTCTGGACTGATCCATGGTACTACAGGAACGAAAATTAGCAGGTAAGGAATAATTTTCTTTTCCCTGTACGTACCAGGATCAGTCCAGACGGTGGGTTGTACCAAAGCTTCCCTACTCCGGGTGGGCCGAAGACAGCCCTGCTCGAATGACTCTATTGCCGAAGGAACCAAAGACTGGAGCACACACGTCCAAACGATAGTGCCTTGCAAAAGTATGGAGTGACTTCCAAATGGCCGCTCTGCAGATCTCCTGCGTGGACACCGACGTGCTTTCCGCCCAAGACGCGGCCTGGGACGAAGGGAGTGTGCCTTAACCCCCAGTGGTGGAGGCCGGCCAGCCCCGAGATAAGCGGAAGAAATCGCTCCCTTCAGCCATTTGGCGATAGTGGCCTTGGATGCCATATGGCCCTTCTTAGGTCCTGACCAGAGAACAAACAGATGATCCAAAAGCCGGAACTCATTGGTGGACTCCAAATAACGCATCAAGCATCGCTTGACATCCAGACTACGAAGCTCCCTGGACTCGCCGTGGAAAAGGAAGGCAATTCCACCGACTGATTGAGATGAAAGCAGAAACTACCTTAAGGAGAAACGAAGGTACCATGCGCAAGGAGACCTCCTCCTCCGTAAAATGGAGGTATGGCTCCCGACAAGACAACGCTTGTAGTTCAGAAATGCGACGCGCCGAGCTGTTCGCCACGAGAAAAAGGGTCTTAAATGTGAGATCCTTGAGGGTGGCCGCCCGAAGGGGCTCGAAAGGTGAGCCACTGAGGACGCGGAGGACCAAGTTGAGACTCCAAGAAGGACAAGGTGTCCTAGATGGTGGCCTCAGATGTTGTACCCCCCTGAGAAAACGCAGTATGTCCGGGTGGAAAGAGAGTAACGAATCACGCCCGTCATGAAGAAAAGCTCCTAAAGCCGCCACCTGCACCCTGATGGAATTATATGCGAGTCCCAAGTCCAGCCCGTCCTGTAGGAATGAAAGAATCTGAGGTACCGAGGCGTGAGCCGGAGGAATGGTACGTGACGCGCACCAAGTCTCAAAAACCTTCCAAACCCGCACATACGTAACGGAAGTGTACGTCTTAAGGGCCCATAAGAGTGTAGAAATCACCGCCTCCGGATAGCCACAGCGCCTCAACTTACGCCTCTCAAAAGCCAAGCCGCAAGACAGAAGCGATCTGCCTCCTCGAAAAACGCGCGGAGCCGTCGCCAATCCAAAGGGCAGAGCTCGAAACTGAAAATGCTGACCCAGAACCTTGAAGCGCAGAAAATGTTGATAATCCCTGTGGATCGGGATGTGAAGATAGGTGAGATCCAGGGAAGCGAGGAACTCCCCTTGATGAACCAATACCGAGCGGAAGGTTTCCATGCGGAAGCGGGGAACCCGGAGAGACCGGTTGACGGTCTTGAGATCCAGGATGGGGCGGAAGGTACCTTCCTTCTTGGGTACCACAAAATAGATGGAATAATGCCCCCGACCCAGTTCGAAGGCAGATACCGGCACTATCGCCCCCAGGGAGAGGAGGTGGTCGAGGGTCTGCCGCACAGCCCTTCGCTTGAGGAGGGACCCATATGGGGAGAAGAGGAACCTGTCCCTGGGCGCGTGGGCAAAATCCAATACGTAGCCGCGTTTTAGGATATCCAGGACCCATTGATCCGATGTAATCCGGACCCACTCTACGTAGAAGAGAGCAAGCCGGCCCCCTATCCGAGGAGTCGGCCCGGGGGTCGGCCTGGCATCATTGTGTTGATTTAGAAGCGGTGCTCGACCCTTGGCCCTCCTTACCGGGCCTGCGCCCTCGAAAGGACCGGTTCCAGGTATGAGAGCGAGACGAAGGAGCCCGAGGCGATTGCTGCTGTCTTGCAGACCGGGACCGGCACTGATTCCGGGTCCGGTTCCTGGAGAAACTGAACGACCTTGCGGAGCGAGGCCTATCCTCCGGGAGCTTGTGCACTGCATTCTCATTGAGGGACTTGATGATTTGATCCAGATCTTCTCCGAAAAGGAACTTGCCCTTAAATGGAAGCGACCCTAGCCGGGTCTTAGACGAGGCATCCGCTGACCAGTTGCGGAGCCACAGAAAGCGACGGGTCGAGACCACCGCCACCACTGACCGGGCCAGGACCCGGAGGAGGTCATACAGGGCGTCTGCACCATAGGCCACCACGGCCTCCAATCTGTCCGCCTGCTGCGCCTCGGCTGCTGGTAAGTCCTGCGAAGTGAGAAGTGTTGTACCCAACGCAGTCCTGCTCGCTGTGCTAAGGAACTACAGATGGCTGCTCTCATCCCAAGCGCCGAGACCTCGAAGACCCTCTTAAGGTAGACCTCCAGCTTCCTGACCTGCAGGTCCTTCAACACCGTGCCACCCGTCACCGGAATGGTCGTACGCTTTGTGACCATTGAGACCATTGAATCCACGGCCAGGACCTTTATCAGCTCCAGGAACTCCACCAGGAGCGGATAGAGCTTCTCCATCACCCTACTGACCCTAAGCGTAGCCTCCGGGGTGTCCCACTCCCTAGAGATCAATTGTAAGAAGGTAGGATGCGTAGGGAAGGCCTTAGCCATGGGCCGAAGGCCTGCAAGAAGCGGATCCCCTTTCCTGACCTTGGGATCCAGTGCGATCGGATCCGGAGGAGCATCGATGTCCATCTCCTGCAGGATATGGGGAATCAGGTCATTCAGTTCTTCCGACTGAAAAATATGAAGCACCCTCGGATCGTCACTGTCCACCTGGGACGCCAAGGTGGGGTCATCCCCGGCTGGATATGGGAGAGGTTCCTCCTCCGGCGTGTGTAAACCCCGCGTAGACCCCGCCGGGTCATGAGAGGGATCCTGCCGCTCGCCCGCTGGCTGACCACTGTCCTGTGGGGAGGGCCCCCCTAGCGGAAAGACCGTGCGCGCCAATTTGGAGGGAGGAGGCCCCATGGCAGGGGCGGTGCAAGGGGATTTGGCACCCTAGGCGAGCCTTCTCCCTTGCGCCCCCCCCGTTGCGCCTCCACCCCCCGGTCTCGATTCCTACCTCATTCTCGATCACGCCGGCTGACTGTGTGGCTTTCTGGGTTGCGAGCAGGTTAGGCACTGCTTGCGGCCCGCCAAATCTCCACTCCTCTTTGATTCCGCTTGCGGCTCCATATGGCTTGTACCCAATGGCGGATCAAGGTTCTCCAGCACCCGAGGGCTAATCCATGTGTGTGCCTCTTCAGCATCCCCCCCTTAATCCTTCTTGTACTAATGCTTAAGGTCACAGAAAATCTGTGGTGTCTCTAAACAGAAGAATTGGGGGGGGGGGGGGGGGGGGAGGAGCCAAAATTATATTTCTTCATCACACCCACCTCTATAGCATGGATCCTGCTTTAAAATTGGTTATAAAAAAAAAAGTGTTAATAAAAAAGTCCAAAGGGTCTTCTGCGTAATTTATAAAAGCTGGCCAGTTTCACACTATAAAATTATTTGATAGCCTCATTCAACTAATTCTATATGGCTATGAGAGTGAAGTCTGGAATATATAGGAAGGGACAGAATGTCAATATAAATCCTGCACCCCCAGTTCTGTAACTCTGTGCATCCACTGAAATTCCCCCAAACAATGGAGCTTGGATGTTTCCCTTACAGCTCATCATACTAAAAGATATTTTCAAATTCTGGTGTCACCTCACAGTAACAGCAGCACAAACACCTTCCACTGCCAGGCACATTGTGAACTAACACAAAACCCCGCAAAAAAGACACTCAAAATCTATACTGCAATCCCATCGTAACATAACAGTAATAATACCAAGGACTCAAATAACAATAACCCTACCTGTGAAAAAGCAAGGGTAAATATTACACTGTGTCCTAGAATACCAATGCATCACCTACTGAGGAAACAAAACAAACCCGATTGCTATAGATCCCTATACAGACACTACATGCTAGCAGAATCTCTCATCACAGTCACATACACATAGCAGAGACAGACCCTCACCAAATACAGAATACAAAATAAAGGAGCACAAATTAGAAAAAACTGAAATGGAAACCCCAAGAAGCCAGACTATGTGTATTAATAATGGAAAAACAAAACCACCATTCCTCATAAAACAATAAAATTAAACATAAAGCATCAGTTATAACAGTAAAACCATACTAATAAAAGAATATTTTAAAACTACTGATAAATAGAATTTCTATTAATTAAAATCATATACATTTTTTACAATTTCCTAAACACCAATAAAATATTTCAAAACAGCACATATATCAAATAACACACAATAATTAAAACTAATAAGGATTTTAAAAAGCCCCTGCTGTCCATACATGGGAGCTCTTGATTTCCATTCACCCTGATATTGTCGAGGATTAGGAGGTTATCCTCTCTCTCTCTCACACATACTCACATGTCCATTCTCTCTCACACATACACTGTCACATACATACACATACATGCTCTTATACCCACCATAACCTCTCGCTCTCACAGACACTGACACACTCTCAGGCTGTAAGACACTCTCTCCCCCAACACACACTCCCCCCCCCACACACACACTCTTACGCCCCTGGATTTTCTCATACACACATGCTCTCACTCTCACTGGCTCCCTCACATACACACAAACACACACACCCAGGCAAGGTCCCAATCATTCTCACACAAACACACACACCCAGGCAAGCTCACAATCATTCTCACACAAACACACACCCACAGGCAAGCTCACAGTCATTCTCACACTGACCCCCAGGTAGGCTCCCATTCATTTTCACACCACTCCCTCCCCATCCCCCAGGCAGGCACCAATTCATTCTCACACACACACACACACACATATACCACACACAGGCAGGCACCTATTCTCACACATACAAACCCCAGAAAGACATTCATTCATTCTCATACACAGACACACCCTCAGGCAGGCCCCCATGCACACACATACACCCCTAGGCAGACTCCCATTCATACACATGCACACACTAAAGGCAGAGACCCCCTCTCTTTCTTTTGCCAGCAACCTCAGAGCCTCTCTCATTCCTCTGCTGCCACTGTCACTGCTGCTGCGTGGCTATTGGAGAGGCACTGATTGCTGCTACTGGCACTGAAGCCCATTCTGCTGCCTCCTCTCTGCAGGCCCCGTGGGCTTCCACTTCCTCCATGCTGATCTCCTACATTGTGAGATCCGCATAGAGAAAAGTGCTACTCTTGCACATTACCAAAGATTACATGTGCCAATCAGTAAAAAGTAATTTATTTTTTTTACTTTGCTGTCTGATCTTAGTTTTCTAATCGGTTGGTCACAGGATTTTTTTTCCCACCTTTCCTATTTTTTTTTTTTTTTTGCCAATTCCTTTTATATTGTCTTTTTTTCTATTTCTTTTCTCTCCATCTGTCTTCTTCCCTCAAACACAAGGTCAGGTTCTCATTCTCACATGCATTCTCTCTCTCTCTCTCACACACACACAGGCTCTCACTCATAGAATCATTCATACACAGTCTCTCACTGGCACATGCTGTGTCTCTCACACACCACACAGGCTCTCTCTCACTCCCACATGCTGTCTTGCTCAAACACAGGCCCTCACTGTCACATGTTTTAACTCATACAATCATTCATACACACAGGCTCTCACTGGCACATGCTGTCTGACTCATACACACAGAGGCTCTCACATGCTGTCTCTGCAAACATTCAGGTCCTCACTCCCACACACACTCTCTCAACTCATTTCATACACGCACACACACACCCTCTACAGACCCTCAGCCTCTCTCTCTCACCTCTGGGCCTCCTCTTCACGGGTCGCCGCAGGATGGGCTCTGCAGCAGCCCTGGTCTTCTCGGGCCGCCCGCAATGTGGGATTCGCGGCGGCCCGTAAGCGCTGCTCCTCTTCTGCACGTGGCTGATGCTCCTCCTCCCTTCGGCATGCAGCTGATTCTCCTCCTCTGCCCGCGGCTGATTCTCCTCCTCCTTCCGGCACGCGGCTGATGCTCCTCCTCCTTCAGGCACGCAGCTGATGCTCCTCCTCCTTCAGGCACGCAGCTGATGCTCCTCCTCCTTCCTGCCCGCGCGGCTCCGGCAACATTTTTCTTCCGGGTCTGCGGGGGCAGGAAGGAGGAGGAGTATTTGCAAGCTTAGAGCGACCTTTTTTTCGGGCCGATCTTCAGCAGCCGTATGAGCCTTCTTATCGGCCACCAGCAGCTCGGCGCCCCCTAATGCTAGGCGCCCTAGGCGATCGCCTAGTGGTTCCACCAGCCCTGCCCCATGGGAAAACCCAGGGGCAGACTGCTGCTCTGGAGAAAAGTCCTATGCATGAGGACCACGAATTCCGAGGAAAATGCAGGCACCCCCGGGGGAGGGCCAGCCGGGGTCTCCCCCTCCGAAAGGCTCTGCTCCTGTGCCCCAAAAGGCGCTAGAACCGGCGGAGCCGCTGTGGTCGGGCCCCCTGTCTCCTGATCTGACATGCCAGCATCGTCATCCGAAAACAAGATGGCCGCCGTTCCCGCGCTCAGCAGGAACGGGGCCTGCCGCTTGCGAGCCGCGCGGTCCTCCCCGCGGGCTCCTGTGCCATCTCCCGGACTAGAGCTGTCTTCCCCCACAGGGAGACAGCTCGCGCAAAGTCCCTCGCGCAACAGCCGGCTCTCCTGTCGGCCACAGCCCGAACAAGCCGCTGCATGCGGCATCACAAGGCCCGGGGAGAGACAGGAGCAACTAACAGCGGCAGGAATCCCTGCGTCCGCCAGGCCAAGCGTGCGACCGACCCCCCCGACCGCCCCGAAGGAGCCTCTGAGTAATCTGGCCTCCCAGTGGCTAGTGGCCCCGGGGAATAGTGCGTAATAACAGTAACGGGGGGAGGGGGGGGGGGGGAGAGATCAGCACCACTGATATGCACCCCCGCAAACCGGCGCAAATCCAAAGGACCGGCGAGTGTATCTGAAAGGAACCTTAACCAAAAATAAAAGCCAACACTTACCCTGACCGGCCCAGAAGGACAGAGAGAAGGGACAACAGGAGGGAAAAGACAAGAAACAGACTGCCCACAAGTTCCCCCTGCTCCCTCAGCAACAGCTTACTCAGCTGCCCTGTTTTATCGTATATCTTTTTTTTATTTATTTATTTATTTGATGAGTTTTATATACCGTTATTCGGTTGAGCCATCATAACTTGATCCCTCACAGAAAGAACAAGATCTAGAAGTCTAAGCTCCTGTGCTGGGGACTACCAGTCCCCTGCTCACATCTGCTAGAGTCAGAAGATACTGAAGATTGAGCTAAGGGAGGTGAGGTTATATAGGACCTCCCCCCGAGCTTTTTGTTCTGACTCCATCTGCTGGACGGGGGACATAACCCACTGTCTGGACTGATCCTGGTACGTACAGGGAATATGAGGTTCTGAATAATTTAATTGAACCATATGCTGACAGCTAGAGTTCTGAATACACACAAGAAAACAGAAAAGGAATTGCACTTTTAATATCTTACCACTATTTTTCAGACTTTCTTGAACAAGCAAAAGAACATCTGGTTGAGATATCTGTGAAATAAAATCCAAATGCATTAGCCACACCAAAAAAAGGAAAGTTAAGTTTATTATGTTGCTGATCAAAACTACTTCATTCAAACCATGTTCCCTCACATTAAACCTTCAACACTCAAATATCACCTATATCAAAATATTTAAAACCCAATCATAGCCCTCCCCCCTATCCAATTTTTAAACCCCACTAATTCTCTAATCACCCTACCACTTACCTCCGATCTCTGTTAAAACACCTTCTCCCCAAAATCTACTCACAAATCATGTTGGAGGTTTCAGGTGGTAGAAATTTAATGTAATATTTGGGGTAGTTGATGATTTAAGATCTGTGGTTTATGGGTTATATGTGATAAGGTTAATTATATGTTAATTAAATGTTAATTGAATATATTCTGATGGGTATATTTTGATGAGATGAGTTTTGTATTATATTTTATTTATTTATTTGGTTTTCTATACCGAGGTTCAATTAGACATATCACACCGGTTTACAGAGTAGCAGAGGATTCTATAAGAATTAGGCTTCTTATTTTACATTGTAACTTCGTAACATATGTAACAATATAACTTGTAGAGTAAAAATAGGCGGCAATATAAATTATAATATGGATATAATAAGACATATCACACTGACATATGGGGAAACAGAGGATTCTATAAGAATTAGGCTTCTTATTTTACATTGTAGTTTCGTAACATTTGTAGCAACAAACTTGTGTGAGAAGATGGGTATCGAAATAGATTATAATAAGGAACTAATAATAATAATAAGGAACTAATAATGCCGCATACGAAAAGAAAGGGCCATCTAAGAGGTGAGAATGTTGGCTCACCATTAGAGGACCCACGACAGCCACAGATCTCTGGATTCTTTGCAGGTGTACCACTGACGAACCCGGAATGCTTGGTCACTGGGGGAACGGCCCTGGAGCATGAGCCGTCCCCCTTGACCCTGGATATGACCCTAAGCCCCGGATCACCGAGGAAACCAGCTTACCCCGGGAACATCGCAATACCTGGCCCGGCTTCGGTGGAGGAAGGAGCAGCCATGGCAATGGCCTGGGACAAAACTTCTGAAGTCAAGCGGATAGGAGCCATGAGTGCCCGCGAGGTACAGCTGCTGGGGGAAGCAAGCCCAGGAGAAGGAGAAATGGAGAGTCCTGCAATGGCTTCCTCACTGTTGGTTCCAGAAATTGCTGTCCTACCATCAACTTCGGATATCAGGGTGAGTGGGGGAATTGTGGAAGGTGAGGGGATGAAACAGCTGAGAGTGCTCTCAGTTTCCCCATTAATGTCCAAACCTGATGCAATATCCTTGGAAGGGATTTGGACAATGCTCAGTGCTATTGAGAGTTCCATTAAAACATTGTCGGTGGCTACAGTGGAGATTAAAAATCAAGCGATTAAAAATAATAACTTAATATCTACCTTTATGAATAAAATGGAAGAAGTAGATAAACGAATGACATCTATTGAAAACAAGCAAGTTAAATTGATAGAATCTGAATGTAATACTACTAAAAGACTGTAGTCAATAGAAAATGCTTTATGTGCTCACTACAGGATCTTGAATTTTCCTGTAGTGAGATTGATTTCTCCAATGGATTTGTTTAGAGCTTATATGATGCAAGTTCTCAAGATTCTGGAGTCTGCCTTGCCAATTTTCGTAAAGGCTTTTTACCTTCAGCAAAAACCACAAAATGAGGAACAAGAACATTCTTTGGAACTGACAAATATATTAGAAATGTCATCAGAATTGCAGATTAACATGAGAAGACCTATGTTAGTGTTGTATGCCTTTCTTTCTGAAAGAAATCACGTAATGAGTCTGTTCTTTAGGAACAGGCAATCTTCTTTCTATGGTAATCCTGCATGGATATTTCCTGACGTGGTTAAACCTACTCAGGTATGCAGAAAGGAATTCATTAGGCTGCAACCTGAGGTTTTGAAATTGGGAGCTCGTTTTGTCTTGAAATATCCTTGCAAGGCATGCATCAGATATTTGAACATAAATTGTTTTTCTTGACCCTGAGCAATTGAGAACATTCTTAGCAGGACGGTCCCCTGTTATAACTTCCACAGGCCCGGTGTTAAATAGTGTAAGAAGTGGTAGCAACTCGGCGAGTTATCGATTACAAATGTTTGATTTAAATTTATATTGAAAGATATGCTCCTTTCTGCCCCTAATTACCATTTGTTTTTCTTATAATTTAAATGTCACATTATATGGAAATGATATTTACTCTATTGTGTATTATCTTTACCTTATTGACATTGATTTTTTTCTGTATAGGAATGTTTATTCCTGGAAAATTTTCAAAAATTTTGAAAATAAAGAATATTAAAAAAAAAAAAAAAGGATGATACTATTCTGATGCAGACTCCATCCTCCAAAAACTGAAGGGATCCCTGAAGCTCCAAAATACACCTTGCTGGGCAAATAGCTACCAAAAAAACTGTCTTCCAAGTAAGGGCCTTTAAAGACACCCTTCTCAATGGTTCAAAAGAAGGCTTACACAGTGCTGTCAGAACCAAATTAAGATTCCATGGTGAAACTACCCACTGAATTGGCAGACACAATGCTGCACTCCCTTGAGAAACATCACTATGTCCAGGTGTGAGGCCAGTAAAGTCTTATACTCTTTTCTGTATGTAACAGATCAATGCTGAAACTTGCACCTTAGAAAAGCTCAGGGCTAAATCTTTCTGTAAATCCCTTTAAAGACAGGAAAGGATATGCAGAACCAAAGTCTGAAGCAGGGTAAACCCCGCCTCCTGACACCAGGCCTCGAACACCTTCCAAACCCACACATACGACAAGGAAGTTGAAGAATTCCTAACTTGAGGCAAGGCTGAGATGACTTCCACAGAATAACTTTTAACTCTCAGCCTTTTCCTCTCAAAAACCAGGCCACAAAACAAAAGCAATTCTACTGATCCAAGAAAAATCAGACTCTAATGCAGCAGTCCAGGAATATGATCTAGTTTTAGGGGGGCCCTCTAACTTGAGATTTACCAAATTCGCAACCTACAATCGCCTGAGCCACTCCAGAACCACCAGGATCACTCTGCACTGTTGTCATTCTTTACACCTGATTATTTTGCCTATCAGAGGCCAAGAAGGAAAACAAAGCAAGAGCTCGAGGACACAGTTATGAAAGTGCGTCAAGCACTTCTGAACCCGACTCCCATTTTTAAGGTTTATTGTTGATTTATATACCGTTGTCTCAGCATAGCTTTCACAGCAGTTTACATTTCAAATAATTATACAATAAAAATACAATCAATTGTAAGGATAAAATAATAAATATATAATCAAATTACAGTTATAAAATAAAACAAAATTTAAAGAAAAAGTAACTAAAACCTGTTAACTATTAAAATATATAAAATATCTATAAATATTAAACCAATAAAATACTAAAAACATAACCATACGTTTCCAGTATTAATTAAAGGTTTAAAATGAAGCCTCCTATAGGTGTTAAATTTATACGCATGCCTGTTTCTCGTTTTCAGTATAGGCCAAATTAAACAGCCATGTTTTTAGTTCTGCTTTAAATTTACTTTTTTCTTGTTGCATCCTTAGTTGAGCTGGAAGTGTATTCCACAATTTTGCTCCTGCTATTGACAATGCTCTCTCTCTGACCTGACTGAGATGTGCGGATTTAATAGTTGGAATGGATAAAAGTCCTTTATTGGCCGATCTCAAATCTCTCTGTGGTACATGCAGTCGCAGTTCTGCATTCAGCCATTCTGTCCTTTCTCCGTAGATTATATTGTGTATTATACACGCAGCTTTGTAAAGTATTCTGCAACTGATTGGGAGCCAGTGTAATGCAATTAGAGTTGGGGTAATGTGGTCAAATTTCTTCTTTCCTGTCAATATTCTTGCAGCTGTATTCTGAAATACTTGTAACTGTCTGATGGTTGATTGAGGAAGTCCAAGTAGCAAAGCGTTACAATAGTCCAAACTGGCGAACAATAAAGCTTGAAGAACAGATCTAAAATTTTTGACTGAAGAACCACAGAGACTTGGCATTTAGTCTCGTCACCATCAAATCGAAATGGGGAAATCTCTAAGAGATGATCTCTTTGAATGAAGATGTCAAGATAGGCCTCTGTCAGATCTAAAGATGCCAAGGATTCCCCTTTTTGGACCTTCGTGATCACCGCGCACAGAGTTTCCATCCAAAAATGGAGCAGCCGCAAGGACATATTCACCTTCTTTATGTACAAAATGGGTGGATTCGTGCCTTCCTATTTGGGCTCCACAATGTAAATGCAATATCTGCCCCAACCACTCTTTGCATCTGGGACCGGAATTACTCCACCAACAGAAGACGACTATCCAATTTTGATCAAACTGCACTCTTTTTCACCTTTGAGGTGCACAGAGACCATGAAGGCCTTAACCCTCAGATGAGCCAATTCTAAAGTGTAATTGTCCCTTAAGATGAAAATTATCCACTGATCTGTGGTTATCTTGGTCCACTCTTCATAAAAATGGGCCAACCACCCTCCTCTATGTACGCACGGAGAGTGGATCAACTGAATCTCCTTGCGGTCCATTAAGTCCTTCTGAACTGGTGCCTGAACTCTCATGCAAGGTTTTATGGCCCAGCTGAAAGGACTGGGATTTACTCGAGTGCTGCTATTGCAAAAAGGATCCTTGCCTGGACAGTAATACCTGGCCTCGCTGAACTTCTACCTGCTGGGGAAAGTCTTCCAGTTCCCCTTAGACTTATCTTCCAGCAACTTATGAAATGGCGGAATAAGGGCTTAGCCTTTGTTGCCCAGCTTTGGGATGATGAAAGTTATTTAACCTTTAAATGACCTAGTACAGGAATATGACTTGAACCCCAGGGCTCAATACTTTCAACTAAGACAGGCACTGCAGGGGCATTTTGACTTAACGGGGCCCTTAAGCCCCTGACATACAATGGAGACCTTTTTAAGTAACTCAGATGCATCCGCCAAGGTACAGCAATTATTTATCAGAGAATTCTTGTAGGAAAATTTGGCAGAGATACTCCAGTATTTTGATTGTGAAATGGAATGCTGACTTAGGTCTGGATTTGGATTGTAAAATATGAAAAGTTATCTGGACTTCAGTGCATTGTCTAACTATATGTGCCAGGAGGACTGAACTCACAGTTAAACTGCTACACAGAACGCATCACACTCCTCTGCACTACTCTAAATTTCTTCCAGGATGTGGTGAAAATGGTACATATATACACGTGGTGGTATTATCCTGAGATATTATCCTGAGATTCTGGTCACAGATTACGCAGGAAATCTCTAATATCCTTGGTATCCCTGTACATATCATGCCTGTGCAGGGTCTCTTGAGGAGTCCCTGAAAACTATGAAGTTTCATAAATTAGAGGGTCAGATGTTGCTTGCAGCTTGATTTACCATTGCAACTTTTTGGAAGTTTGTCACCCAAATGGATTATTGAAGAGCGCAAGTGCAAGATGTGGTGAATATTGAAAAACTCAGATACAATTTGAAGAACAAAGGATTTAAGTATGAGAGAATTTGAGGAATATATCACTAATTCTATGGACTATCTTCATTCACTTTCCTTTGAATGACAGTATGGGAACAGATGTATTTGGTGCTAGTTTCCCTATTTTTCTTTCTTCTTTTTTTTTTTTTTTTGTTCTTCTCTCTTTTCTTTATCAGTATGCCACCTCTGTGAAGAGATATTTTCTTGTCAATTGTTTATAACTGGAATTTCCTATTGCTTGCTGTGTATTGTTGTTGCATGTCAAAACATTTGTATAAATAAAGAGTTATAAAAAAAAAAAACCTATCTTTTTAAAATGAATCTCAAATTTCAGATCCTGGGAATCCCTAAGGACACACAACTCTCTGCTGAGATAGTGGTCTTCTTAGGAACTGCCGATATCAAAGCATCTACCTTAGGCAACTTTAGAAAGTCTAGCAGAGGATAAAGCCTTGCCTTGGCCCTGCCTACTTTCAGACTGGAATCAGGAGATTCCCATTCCTTAAACATAAGGGCCTTGACCATCCTAAGAAAGGAAAAAGCCTTTGAGGACCCCGAAGACCCTCCAGTATGGGATCCTCTCCATCATGCTCCAACTCTGTTGCAGACTCTTACGTTTAGCTCCACTAGAAGGTGTTAAATCATAAAGGGCAACTGTTTTCTCCTAAAGAGATGCACCAACTTAGGGTTGTCTTCTTCAGCCACTGGAATTTTCCCCTCTTCTAAGTGGTCTTTATCCATGTCCTCATCTCCTGGACAGTCATCAGAACCTCCTGAATCCAAATGTAAATCTGGTGTAGGCTTCAGCTTGTTCCTTTTAGAATGGCATGGAATCACAGTGACCTCTTGAGAGGTCCTTTTTGTGGAAAGCTCTTTTGCCACATCTACCTTCTTCACTAAGGCGGCCTTAAGCAGGAGTAAGACAAACTCCGCAGAAAAAGGGTCTTCAGACTCTGAATCCACCTCTAACAAAGCAGAGGCTCCCCCTGAATTGCCCCAGGCAAGATTTGAACTCTCCTGTACCAGGGACAACGGGAAAGAATCAACAGACATGTGTCCTGCGATCCCCTGCAGCGCAGTAGAGGAAGCCAAAATGGCCACAGTTCCCGCACTGCCGGAATCTCCAGCACTGCCTGCCTCAGCACCGCGGGTGTTACTGGCGTAGTAGTGGACCCTTGGACCGGCCTGGCAGAGTGAGATAGGAGAAGAGGACGGCACTCTGCAGAGAAGAAGAAGGCCAGCGGGCGGTGTCAGGTCACACGAAGATCCGGAGTCTTCACCCTGGAAGCCTGCGGAACCCAGAGAGGAGCTCGTGAGGTCCCAGACCGCTGGGACTTAGGAGAATTCTGGAACCCAAGCGGAGACTTCACCCTGGAAGCCTGAGGACCCCCCGAGAGGAGCTCGTGAGGTCCCAGGCTGCTGGGACTTAGGAGATCAAGAGCGAGGGAGAAGATGAGACAGTCCGAGGTCGAGGCAGGCGGCAGAAGCGGAACCAGGAGCAAACCGGAGTCAAAGCCAGGAAGACCAACCAGAGAGGATGGAAGTGGAGGCACGGAAGGCAGGAAAGCTGGAACTGGAGCAGAAACACCAGGAGCAGGACTGGAGCGTCAGGAACCGGAGCAGGAACAGGAACGTCAGGAGCAGGACCAGGAGCCAAGGATCAGGAGCTGGATGAGGAGCACGAAGCAACTAGCACTCTACAAGAGGAACCTCGCTGCAAGGCAGAGAGAGGAAGCAGACGCCGGCTTAAGTACTAGCCAGCGTCTGACGTCATTCAAATGGGCGGGCCGCAGTCTGGCGGGAAAAGCCCTTTAAATTGGGCTTCCCCACGCGCGCCTAGAGAGGGAGGAGCCCACCGCTGTCGCCGGAGGGCCGAAGGTAAGGACCCGGTCACAAGGCTTGCGACCGGGACCGCAACAGTACCCCCCTTCTTACGCCCCCCTCTTAGAAGGGCCGGGATTACCAGGGTGACTGAGGTGGAATTGATGAAGCAGAGACTTGTCCAGGATGTGACGAGCGGGCTCCCATGTGTTGTCCTCAGGACTACAGCCCTCCCAGGCCAACAGGTACTCCCATCGTCGCTGGTGAAAGCACACATCAAGAACCTCATGAACTTAATAGATGGGATCGGCAGGTACCTCCAAGTCCGCAGGCTCTGGAACCTTAGGGTGATATCTTGAGAGAATGAGAGGTTTTAACAGCGAAACAAGAAATACATTGTGAATGCGCATGGAAGAAGGGAGGCGTAACCGGTAGGAGACTAACCCCACACTCTCTTCCACACGGAATGGTCCACAATACCATGGTGCTAACCTTCGGAAAGGGACCCGAAGGTGTATGTTTTTGGTGCTGAGCCAAACTCGATCCCCGGGAAGAAAGACCGGTGCAGGTTGACTATGCTGGTCTGCCCATCTCTTGGTGGTTCTAGCTGCCTTGGTGAGTTTGACTTGGATGGAGAGCCAGAGGTTATGCATCTGTTGAGCTGACAGCTGAGCCGCAGGCGAGGTACTGAACGTTGGCAGAGGCAATGGTGGTTTGAGTTGCTTCCCAAACACAGTCAGGAATGGGGATTTGCCAGTTACCGAATGGGTGTAATTGTTGTAAGAGAATTCAGCAAGAGGTAATAGGCTCACCCAGTTGCCTCGCCTATCATTGACGAAGGAGCGGAGAAAAGTCTTTAAAGAGCGATTAGAGCGCTCTGTTTGTCCATTAGTCTGTGGATGGAAGACTGATGACAGACTAAGTTGCACATCAAATTGCTTACACAAGCCTTCCAATAGCGGGCTGTAAATTGATATAGTCCGCAAGATATAGTCTCGGTCTGAGACTATATCTTGCGGAAGGCCATGAATACGAAAGATATGTGAGGCAAAGAGCTGAGAAAGTTCTGGTGCAGAGGAACAAAATGAGCCATCTTGGAGAAGCTATCCACAGTTACCCAGATGACAGTGTTCTCCTCTGACGCTGGCAAATCTACCACGAAGTCTGTGGTGATGTGTGTCCAGGGCTCCGTGGGTATGGGCAGTGGCTGTAACAGCCCCCTCGGCTTTCCCACCAGAGGCTTTTGTCTGGCGCAAGGCTAACTTGATCGCTAACAGCTCTTTATCCCCTATGCCATAATTGCATTCTGCGGGAGAGAACTTTTTAGAAAAGTATGAACAAGGTAGTAGCCTCCCTGAAGAAGCGCTTTGACTCAGCACAGCTCCTACGGCTACATTGGAAGCATCCACTTCCACTATGAAGGGACGGAGAGGGTCTGGATGACGTAAGCAAATGTCCTGCATGAAGTCTTCCTTAAGGTTTTCAAACGCCTGGCAGGCCTCCACTGACCAATCCACCGTGTCGGCTCCTCTCCTAGTAAGAGCGGTCAGAGGGGCCACCTTGGACGAGTAGTGAGGAATGAAGTGCCTATAGAAGTTCGCAAAACCTAAAAAACGTTGTAGGGCTTTCAACCCTCTAGGACGCGGCCATTCCCAAATAGCTGTGACTTTGCCGGGATCCATCTGGAAACCTATTGCAGAAACTATGTACCTCAGGAAAGGAAGGGACTCCTGCTTGAACATACACTTCTCCAACTTGGCGTATAAGTGGTTGTCTCTGAGGATCTGAAGAACTTGTCTTACATGTTGTCGATATGAATCCAAGTCGCGAGAAAAGATTAGCACGTCATCCAAGTACACTATAACCGAAAAGTAGAGGAGATCACGGAGTATTTCATTCATTAAATGTTGGAAAACTGCTGGGGCGCTGCATAAGCCGAAAGGCATAACGAGGTACTCATAATGCCCGTCCCTGGTGTTGAATGCCATCTTCCACTCGTCACCGGGACAAATACGAACCAAATTGTAGGCTCCCCGTAAATCTAGTTTAGTGAATATTTTAGCCCCCTGTAATCGATCCAAAAGCTCGAGGCTCAATGGAAGGGGGTAACGGTCACGCTTAGTGATAGCGTTCAGACCTCTGTAGTCTATGCGGGGTCTCAGGGAACCGTCTTTCTTGCCTAGAAAGAAGCCAGCCCCTGCTGGCGACTTTGAGGGTCGAATGAACCCCCTAGTGAGATTTTCAGCTATGTACTCCGACATAGCTCGTGTTTCAGGCAGAGATAGTGGATACACCCTTCCACGAGGCGGCGTGGCTCCCGGTAACAATTCAATAGCGCAGTTGAATGGACGATGTTGTGGCAGAATCTCTGGGGCGGATTTTCATACTCCGCGAATAGGCCTACTTTTGTTTGCGCTCCAGGCCCTTCCCCTACCTAACCCACCCACCCGGCCCTGTCTAAGCCCCCACCTTACCGGCGCGCGGGGATTTACGCCTCCCTCTGGGAGGCGTAAATCCCCGCGCGCCGGGCCGCAACCTGGGGGCGGGTACGGAGGGCGCGGCCACGCCCCTGGACCGCCCCGGGCCGTAGCCACGCCCCCGTACCCGCCCCCAAAACGCTGCCGACACGCCCCGAAAACGCCGTGACGACCGGGACCGCCCCCGACACGCCCCCCTCGGAGAACCCCGGGACTTACGCGAGTCCCGGGGCTCTGCGCGCGCCGGTAGGCCTATGTAAAATAGGCGCACCGGTGCACAGGGCCCTGCTCGCGTAAATCCGGGTGGATTTACGCGAGCAGGGCTCTTAAAATCCGCCCCTCTGCCTTTTTCTTTGAGAAAACCTCAGCAAAGTCAGCGTATGCCCTTGGAATCGCCATCGAAGTGTGTAGCAGTGGAATGCTGGGCGTCTGCGGAACTTGAAGGCAGTTGTTGAAGCAATAGGGGCGCCACCTAGCTATCTGTTGGGTATCCCACTGAATCACCGGGGAATGTTGCTGCAACCACAGTAGTCCAAGTATCACTGGGTGAACGGCCTTCTCTAGTATCAAGAAGGAAAACCTTTCGGAATGGAGAACCCCAGTGTGGAGTGTGAGAGGTTCCGTAGAAGCGGAAATACTTCCAGGGAGCGGTGTTCCTCGGATCGAGGTAATTCGTAGCGGAGTCCTACGAGGACGGACAGGGATCCGAAGCTGTTGCATGAGATCATACAGAATGAAATTCCCGCCTGCACCGGAATCAATGAAAGCAAGAGTCTCAAAGGTGCCGCCAGGATACTCTAGAGTGATAGGGATGGTACATTGAGGAGCAGAAGTAACACAACCTAGGAGTAGATCCTCAGGACCTCCTAGGCTCGGGCGTTTTCCGGACGCTCCTTACACTGGGCCAGGAAGTGTCCCTTCACCCCACAGTAGAGACAAAGACCCAGAGAACATCGGCGTTGCCGTTCCTCCGCCGTTAAAGAGGTACGCCCCAACTACATGAGTTCTTCAGCGGGCATCTCCGAGCGCGCCGTTTCTTGACTGGGTGCCGACGTCATAGGCCTAGAGAATGCGGGTGCTAGAGGCACTGTGCGTCGGAAAGGATGGCTCTCTCGTGCCCGCTGTTGCAGACGACGATCTATCCTTGCAGCCAAGTCGATCAATTCATTGAGATCATCTGGAAGATCATGAGCCGCCAGCTCGTCCTTAATTCGAGCCACCAACCCCTCCAGAAAGAGGCCCCAAAGGCTGTCCTCTCACCACCCGACCTCGAGAGCGAGTGTACGGAAGTCGATGGCATAATCGGCCAAGGAGCGAGAGCCCTGTTTCAGCTGTAGGAGTTCCGAGGTGGCGGTAGCAAGTCGTGCCAGTTCATCAAAGGCTTGCTTGAAGCTGGTTATGAACTGCGGCAAATTATTCAGGAGAGGATCGTTCCACTCCCACATGGGTGAGGCCCAGGACAGCGTCTTCCCATCCAGCAGGGACAGGATGTAAGCCACCTTCACAGAGTCTGTCGGGAACTGGTTAGGCAACAGTGAGAACCTGTTGTCACACTGGTTCAGGAAACCACGACAAGCCTTGGCTTCTCCAGAATAGCGAGACGGTGCTGGCAACTGAGTTGGCGTCTGGAAGCTTACCACCGGTGTGGGTAACGGCGCCCGAGGAACCTCTGGAGGTGCTGCGTCCAACCGATTGGCCAAACGCTCCACCGTAGCCGCCAGGACGTCTAACAGTGCTGTTGTTGCTGTAAACGTTGGGCCATGCCAGGAATGGCCTGGAGCCCTGACAAGTCCGCCGAGTCCATGGCCTTGCAAACTTTTACTGGCGTAGTAGTGGACCCTTGGACCGGCCTGGCAGAGTGAGATAGGAGAAGAGGACGGCACTCTGCAGAGAAGAAGAAGGCCAGCGGGCGGTGTCAGGTCACACGAAGATCCGGAGTCTTCACCCTGGAAGCCTGCGGACCCCCCGAGAGGAGCTCGTGAGGTCCCAGACCGCTGGGACTTAGGAGAATTCTGGAACCCAAACGGAAACTTCACCCTGGAAGCCTGAGGACCCCCCGAGAGGAGCTCGTGAGTTCCCAGGCCACTGGGACTTAGGAGATCAAGAGCGAGGGAGAAGATGAGACAGTCCGAGGTCGAGGCAGGCGACAGAAGCAGAACCAGGAGCAAGCCGGTGTCAAAGCCAGGAAGACCAACCAGAGAGGACAGAAGCGGAGGTACGGAAGGCAGGAAAGCTGGAACTGGATCAGAAACACCGGGAGCAGGAGCAGGACTGGAGCGTTAGGAACCGGAGCAGGAACAGGAACGTCAGGAGCAGGACCAGGATCCAAGGATCAGGAGCTGGATGAGGAACATGAAGCAACTAGCACTCTACAAGAGGAATCTCGTTACAAGGCAGAGAGAGGAAGCAGACGCCGGCTTAAGTACTAGCCGGCGTCTGACGTCATTCAAATGGGAGGGCTGCGGTCTGGCGGGAAAAGCCCTTTAAATTGGGCTTCCCTGCGCACGCCTAGAGAGGGAGGAGCAGGATCCAGAGACTTGGCGTCGTCTCCCTCATGGAGATGCCGCTGTGAGAAGGCCCGAACTGGGCCGGCAAGGCGCACCTCCTGCCACTGGGCCTCCGGAGAACCCAAGCAGCCCCGAACCTCCCGCCGCTGTCGCCGGAGGGCCGAAGGTAAGGACCCGGTCGCAAGGCTTGCGATCGGGACCGCAACACCGGGACTGTTGGTTTATTTCCGGGTATCTTTCTAGCTTCTGCAGCCAAAACAGGGGTCCCAAGCAACCCTCTCTACTTCCCGCAAACCAACACATAGCCCTGATGCTTGTAATTTGCTCCTGCGGTCTTTGCAGGCTACACACCACTTTCTGTGCTCAGCATGGCACCAGAATGCCAACAAAAAACAAATTATCAAACCCCACCTCTCCTTCCTTTCAGTCACTGCTACTGAAATTCAGCCCCCTGACAGCCTGCATCGCAGACAGGAGCCACACAGCACTCCCCCAATGGTCAGAACAAAAGGCCTGCAATCTTGCATTTGGCTAATAACCCTTGAACCTCTCCTGCTTTTTTTTTTTTTAAGTTCATAAAGAGATGGTACATTTCCCAAAAACCAGCCAATTAAGAAAAGAAAAGCATAAATATTACTTCTCTGCTTGAAGTCTTCTCAGTGTGCCAGAGGGGAGAAGCTAATGAGAGGAAGCTTAGGGCAGGTATTCAGGAAGTCAGAGCCCCTGTCAAATCCCCCTCCAGGACATGGCACCAGCTAAAACAAGAACCACTGACCCCATTTCGCCCCTACTACACCAGGGTTTAACACCCTTGGGAGCAATTTGGAATCCAAGTCCAACTGCAGGTCTTTCTGTATTCTCTGTCTCCTGGAGACAGAGAATACAGAAAGACCTCAGGTGGCACACTGTACAAGAGAGTTTTTCTTCTCTGTCTTCATCTGATAGTAGGGAGAAAAATCCATTCACCTTGACTGATTTGGGGATGATAAGGAAATGAGAAATTGTCCACTTTACTAGCAAGACTTAAATCTGAAATTCTGAACAAGAAAACAAAACATACAAGGGACACGATAGCTTGTGGCACAAGTTACAGAGCCCTTTACCTCTAGATTACTGGTTCAAATCAAGCTCAGATCAATAGTGACCAAAAGTCATTAACATCTGGAAAACATTTGGTAGCCTATACGAAAATGTTGTTGGTATCCACATCACATGATCCACCATTAAAACTTTCTGGCACCAACTGGCATTCTTGAGTAGAGATGCCAAAGATTAAAGGCAGTGCCTCCAGAGCAAGGCAACATAGGGAAGCTGACATTGATGCTGCCTGTACTTTATCTGTTCAATAGCTAAATGGAAGACTTTGGCTTCCAGTGTTGTCAATATGGTTTCTCACATTTGCTAGAAATACAATTTTTAAAAATGAAGAAAAAATATAAAAAAATCATCCAACTCCTGTTTTATCACAGACTTATTAGAACCCCTTGATGTTTATAGAATGCAATAAAATGATTAAAAATAAATTTAAAAAATTCAGGATGTTTTTGTTTATAGATGAAATTTGCTTATTTCTTTACTATGCCATTAGACGGTGCTATATGTTATATATTTTTAATTAAAAATTTATATATTTTACCACGTTTGACACTTGTAAGCAGTAGCACCAATTGTCAAGGCTTCAACCCTGACTACTGTCCACTTGCGCATCTTTCATACATATTCATAATACAGTCAATCTTTTAAAAAAATATATCTAATGTGGAGAGCCTGTTCATATTTACTTTCCTCGTGCTTAGATCATAAATGGGTGAACTGCATTCAGGCTGCAAACTCTTATGGAGTAAACTCTTATGGAGTTTGCTTGAGAAATTTAGATATCAATATATGAACAGTTTGTAAGTAGATGTAATTGTTCCAAGAAAGGGTTAGGGGAAAGGAGATTGGGAGAGAAGCACTTTTTTTTTTTTAATTTTAAGTAGCTGTATGAGATAAGTGACAGTTCTACATCTGAGCCTGGCTTATTTTTTTTGTACAGCCAGGAATAAAATGCTTTCATTTGCCATCTCAGGCTGAAGAGTTTTACTTCAAAGGCGTGCAGATCTGTTTTGTACATTTTTTTTTTTGCTATTAAAGACTTTCTTTGGACCTATACACCGGATTCACTATCATGAGTGCTTTAAATTTACTTGAAATGCTGCACATGTATAGTATTGGTCTGCATAAAACATGAGGGACAATGATGAATAAGAATATAAGGCTTGCCATACTGGGTGACACCCAGGGTCCATCAAGTCAGTATCCCGTTTCCAACAGTGTCCAAGCCAGGTCACAAGTACCTGGCAGGATCCCAAGGCGTAGATAAATTCCAAGCTGCTTATCCCAAGAATAAGCAGTGGATTTCTACAACTCTCCCTTAATAAGGTGTTAATGCTTTTCCTCCAGGAACTTATCCAACCCTTGTTTAAATGCAGCTATACTAACAGTTTTCACCACATCCTCTGGTAACGAATTCCAGAGCTTAATTATGCGTTGAATAAAAAAATATTTTCTCTTATTATTTATTTATTTTATTTATTTATTAACTTTTATTTACCGACATTCGTGAAGCACATCATGCCGGTTTACAAAGAACTCAGTTTTAAATGTATTACCCAGTAACTTCATTGTGCGTCCCTCGTCTTTGTATTTTTCGAAAGACTAAACAGTTATGCTTATTGATGTTTGGGTGGATCCTTGTACACTGTGGCAGCTGACCACGCCCACGGGGGGCAGTCCCGTGAGGGACCACAGTGTCAGGCTAGTACCTGTGGAATAGATGGTAGTTGTACTCACAGATGGAAACTGTTAGTGAAATCTTCCAAGCAGAAAGGTTTGAAGATGCAGGCAGCGACTCAGGGAACATGGGCCCTCGAGGAGCGAGTGCCAGTTTCCTGATAGTACCTGAAAGAAGCAGACGAGGACCCCGAGGACTAGGTACCCCATTAGCAACCCCGAAGGGTGTAAGAGTTCCAGATAGCGCTGGAGTGGCAGAGAACTTCGGTATGGAGAGCGAATCCCATCCGTAGAGATCCGTTGCTAACTCAATGAGCTAGCAAATACTGTAGGCTTAAATATCCGGGCAGCGTGACGTCATATCAGGGGGATGCCCCTGAGGTTCGCGCCAACGTAGAAATAAAGATGAGGACGGTGTGCGCGCGCATACCCTAAGGTACCTTGGAGGAGCATGGCAGGAGGCAGCACCAAAGCCGGTCCGGGGACGCCGGAAAGGACGGCAAACAGACGCCACGGCAGCCAGTAGTCCGAGGTGAGCGGGAGGAGCCGCAAGAAGTGAGAGGTAGGCGGGGCGAAGCCGTTGAAGACCGATGGTCGCAACATAAACTGATTAACATTTACTCATTCCATTCATTATTTTATAAACCTCTATCATATCTCCCTTCAGCTGTCTCTTCTCCAAGCTGAGGAGTCCTAATCTCTTTAGCCTTTCTTCATAGGGGAACTGTTCCATCCCCTTTATCATCTTGGTCGCCCTTCTCTGTATCTTTTCTAATTCTGCTATATCATTCTTGAGATGTGGTGACCAGAACTGAACACAATACTCAAGAGGAGGTCGCACCTTGGAGCGATACAGAGGCAATATGATATTCTCTGTTTTATTCTCCATTTCTTCCCCTAATAATCCCTAGCATTCTATTTGCTATCTTGGCTGCTGCGGCACACAGAGCAGAAGATTTCAATGTATTTTCAACAATGACACCTAGATTTTTTCCTGAGTGGTGACTCCTAATGTGGAATCTTGCATTATTTAGCTATAATTTGGGTTTCTCTTCCCTAAATGCATCAATTGCACTTGTCTATATTAAATTTCTTTTGCCATTTGCATGCCCAGTCTTCCAGTTTTGCAATATCATCTTACAATTTCTCACAACCCTCTGGTGATTTGACAACTTTGAATAATTTGTGTCATCAGCAAATTTGATCACCTTACTTGTTCCCCTTTCCAGGTCATTTATAAATATATTAAAAAGCATCGGTGTCAGAACAGATCCCTGGGGTGCTCCACTATTCACCTTTTTCCATTGGGAAAATTTACCATTTAGCCCTACTCTCTGTTTTCTGTCTTTAAACCAGTTGGCAATCCAAAATAGGACACTGCCACCATGACATTTTAATTTCCTAAGAAGTCTCTCATGAGGGACTTTCTGGAAATCCAGATATACTATATCAACTGGCTTACCTTAATCTACATGTTTATTTACACCTTCAAAAAAATGTAGTAAATTTGTGAGGCTAGATTTCCCTTGGCTAAATCCATGTTGGCTTTGTCTCATTAAACCAGTGGTTCCCAACTCTGTCATGGGGATCCCCCAGCCAGTCAGATTTTCAGGATATCCACACTGAATATTGCAAGAGAAAGAATTTGCATGTACTGCCTCCATAACATGCAAATTTTCTCTCATGCATATTCATTGTGGATATCCTGAAAACCCGACTGGCTGGGAGATTCCTAGGACAGGGTTGGGAACCACTGCATTAAACTATGCTTATCTATATGTACAGGAATTTAATTCTTTATGATAGTTTCTTTTTTTTAATTAAATTTTATTGCTCAAGCACTAAAGTATAACAACTTTCACATAAGTATATTAAATACAATAAAGAGATTGAGCACATCACAATTTTTTATTACGATTTTCATACTCAAACATCCCCTTCACCCCCCAAAAATCCTGCATACAGAAAGCAGAATTGCTTACCTATAACAGGTGTTCTCCTAGGACAGCAGGATGTTAGTCCTCACACATGGGTGATATCATCGGATGGCGCCCGGCACGGAAAACTTATGTCAAAGTTGACTGCGTACATTCAGCATGCCCTATTCCATGCATCCGCTCGGGGTTCACCTTAAGTCTTGTAACATAGAATTACGATAAATAAAATAAAATAGGAAAAACCCAAATCTGCAGGATGGTGAGCCAGTTTCATGAGGACTAACATCCTGCTGCCCTAGGAGAATACCTGTTACAGGTAAGCAACTCTGCATTCTCCTAGGACAAGCAGGATGGTAGTCCTCACCCATGGGAAAATCCCTAGCTACAAGCTGCTCCCCAACACAAAAGGAGACCAACAGACACCCACCAGGTGCAGACAATACTGTTGGTAACAAAGGAGGAGAAAGCCTGAACCCAAACAATGGACCCTAGGCAGGGAGGGTTGGGTTCTACACCTCAAACAAATTTCGGAGGACAGACTGGCTGAACCTACTGTCACGTCGGCTATCCCTATCCAGGCAGTAGTGTGATGCGAATGTACATCGCAGCCTTGCAGGTCTCCTCCATGGGAACTGCTCACAGTGGACGTCACTGTGGCTCTGGCAGAATAAGCCTTGACAAGACCCCCAAGATGCAGTCCTGCCTAGGCATAACAGAAGTAGATGCAATCTGCTAGCCAACTGGATAGGGTCGGTTTGGCAATGGCAACTCCAAATCTATTTCTGTGAAAAGAAATGAAAATTTGGGTGCTTCTGTCCGCTCCAGGTAAAAGGTTAAGGCTCTCTTGCAATCCCAAGTGTGCAGTGCTCATTCGCCTTGATGCAAATGGGGCCTGGGAAAGAATGTTGGAAGGACGATTGACTGGCTAAGATGGAAATCTGTCACCACTTCAGGCAGGAACTTAGGGTGCGTGCGCAAGACCACCGTGTCATGATAAAACTTGGTATAAGGTGTATAAGTCACTAAGGCCTGGAGCTCGCTGACCCTGCTTGCTGAAGTGACCACCATCAAAAATATGACCTTCCAGGTCAGGTTCTTCAGGTCACAGGTGTGCAGCGGCTCAAAAGGAGCTTTCATCAGCTGAACTAACACCATGTTGAGGTCCCAAGACACAGCAGGAGGCCTCAAGGGAGGCTTCAACTGAAGCAGACCCTGCATGAAGCATACAAATATAGGCTGTATAAAGATGGGCATACCATCTACACCTTGGTTATATGCTCCAATTGTACTTAGATAACCTCTAACGGTGTTGGTTTTTAGGACAGTCTCCGAAAGGTGCAGAAGGTAATCGAGCAGTTTTTGTGTGGGGCAGGAGAAAGGATCTAGGGCCTTCTGCTCACACCACACAGAAAACCTTGTCCACTTCAGTCCATAGGCCTTTCTAGTGGAAGGCTTTCAAGAAGCTATGAGGACCCAAGACACATCTTTTGAAAGATCCAGCAGCTGCAGAGTCAGCCTCTCAACATCCAGGATGTGAGCAGCAGGGCCTGGAGGTTAGGATGCCGCAGTCTGCCCAGATCTTGCGTGATGAAATCCGGGGAAATCCCCAGATTGATCGGTTTCTGGATGGACAACTCCCGGAGGAATGGAAACAACCTGTTTCAGCCAATTAGAGGCTATGAGTATCTTAGTCCCTCGGTCCTCTCGAAGCTTCAAGAGAGTCTTCGTTACTAGAGGAAGTGGAGGATACGCGTACAGAAGACCCTTGCCTCAATGGCAAGCAAAAGCCTCTGAGGCTGGTTCGACAAATGACCTATACAGGGAGCAGACCTGAGTCATCTTCCTGTTGCAGGGGGATACGAACAATTCCACGTCTGGGTTCCCCCACAGGCGAAAGAGCCAATTCACCACCCCCTGGTACAATGACCACTTGAGGGGCCTGAAGGCTCGACTCAGTCTGTCCGCTATCATGTTCTCCATTCCAGCCAGATACATGGCCCGGAACACCATCCCATGGGATACAGCCCAGGACAGATCTGGACCGCTTCCTGACACAGGAGGTATGACCCTGAGCCTCCCTGCTTGTTGATATACCACATTGCCACCTGTATGGATCAGGACAACTCTGTTGGACAGCCGATCTCTAAAAGCCCATAGAGCGTACCTGATTGGCCGGAGCTCCAGGAAATTGATTTGCATTGTGCTTCCTGAGCAGACCACAGACTCTGTTTATATGAGTACCCCACCCAGGGTGGACTCATCCACGGTAAGGACAATTTGGGTAGGGAGAATCTTGAAAGACTCTCCCTGCTCCAAATTCGAGAGAACCTGCCACCAGGACAAAGAGTCCTGGAGAGCTTGAGTGATGCGGATGCGAGACTGAAGGTCTTGGGTAACCTGGCGCCACTGTGTCCTCAAGGTCCATTGGGCTCTGTGCATGTGTAAATGTGCCAAAGGAGTTACATGGACGGTTGTGGGCATATGGTCCAACAGCCTCAACATGTGCTGAGCTGATTCCTGCTAGCTCAACTGAATCACCTCCACTATGGATGCCAAGGTAATTACCCTGGAGGGCGGCAGATAGGCTTTTGCCTGAGCCGTGTCCAGTAGGGTTCCTATGAATTCCAATCGAGGTGACAGGCTGAGATGGGACTTCGGGTAATTGATAACGAACCCTAGTGTCTTCAACACCCGGATGGTCAAGCGTAAGGACTGAACTGCACCAGCCTGAGATGTGCTCTTGACCAGCCAATCGTCCAGATACGGGAAGACATGCACTCCCAGTCTGTGGATGTGCGCCCCCACCACAGCCAGGCACTTTGTAAAGACACGTGGGGCCAACATTAGCCCGAACAGCAGCACTCTGTACTGGAAGTGTTGTTTTCTCACTACAAATCTGAGATTCTTCCTGTGACTTGAGAAGATCTTGATGTGGGTGTATGCATCCTTTAAATCGAGGAGCATAGCCAGTTCCCTTTTTTTAGGAGGGCAAATAGGGTGCCCAGGGAAACTATCTTGAACTTTTCTATTTTTAGAAACTTGTTCAAGGCCCTCAGGTCTAGGATGGGACAGAGCCTCCCTGTTCTCTTTGGAATCAGGAAGTACTGGGAGTAGAATCCCTGACCCTTTTGCCTTGGTGGGACAGGCTCGACTGCTCTGGCCATTAAGAGAGCGGCGAACTCCCTTAACAGTACCTTCTAATGCACTACTGGCCCCCAAAACGGGCACGGAGGAGAATTTGGTGGGACACCCAATAGATTTAATCAGTACCCATGATGGACAATGGACAGAATCCACTGGTCTGTGGTTATGCTGGGACACTGATTCATGAAGAACCGTAGCCTGCCCCTGACCAGAGGGGGGGGGGGGGGGGGAGTCCAGTGTCCCAGGTATGAGTGGCTGGCTTATGCTCCCTACGATCCAGTCAAAACCCCGTCACAGGATTTGGCTGGGGCACCGGTTGGGGCTTTGGAGCTCGCTACTGACTAGGAAGGCCATGGGAGTTCACACGCTGTGAATGAGAGCAAGGGGCTGGAGGACAGTACTTCCTCTGGTGGTAGAAAGACCTGACGAGGCCATGATGATACAAACCGAAGGAACGAAAAATGACAACAGAGGCGGTGGACACCAAGGAACTGCCACCACAAGGGAACGGAAGCATAAGAAAACTTACCGAACCAACAAAAAGCCTGACTAGAATACAGGGGAACTGAGAGGGACCTGCACACGGGAAAAAAAACGAAAATGATTGGTGGAAAGTTTTCCAATACGTTTTTTGTAAACAATTAACACGAGCTCAGTAACTACGAGGCGAAAGCTCCGCAGAAAAAAAGAGAATGAAGAGGGATTCCTCATGGACACATGGTTTACGGCATAATGGGCATGCTCAGTGCACCCAGTCAAAGTTCTAAAAACTTTGACATAAGTTTTCCGTGCCAGGCTCCATCCAATGATGTCACCTATCTGTGAGGACTACCATGCTGCTTGTCCTAGGAGAACATAGGTATCATAACATGTTCATCTGAATTATAATACGTAAACTAAATTAGGATCAGACTATATCTTAGAAAATGAATCCTTCCAGATAAGAAAGAACAACTTCTATTAACCTCCATAATAAAGGCCAATCAGAGGCCCTCAAGTCAATACAATGACAATACTATGACCTAGAACACAGCCATCTCATAAAAGGATCCCACCTCTTTTCAAATTCGCTAAGATACAGTGCTTTGAGGCTGTCAGTTTACATAAATAAAACAATATCTCTACTCTATGCACTATAGCTGCCAAAAATGGTGGATCCACAGCATTCCAACAATAGACTATTTCACATCTAGCAGCAATAAAGATCTGTTGAACTAAAAACCAAGCAGAAGCTGATTTCTGATCATCAGGAAGGGTTAAGAGAGTAGTATCGGAAGAGTCTTTTAACTGTAACTACAAATATCCTTAATTAAGGTAAAGACAAAAGAACATAAGAAATTGCCATGCTGGGTCAGACCAAGGGTCCATTAAGCCCAGCATCCTGTTTCCAACAGAGGCCAAACCAGGCCACAAGAACCTGGCAAGAACCTAAACACTAAGAAGATCCCATGCTACTGATGCCAGTATTAGCAGAGGCCATTCCCTAAGTCAACTTGATTAATAGCAGTTAATGGACTTCTCCTCCAAGAACTTATCCACATCTTTTTTAAACTCAGCTACACTAATTGCACTAACCACATCCTCTGGCAACAAATTCCAGAGCTTAATTGTGCGTTGAGTGAAAAAGAATTTTCTCCGATTAGTCTTAAATGTGCTACTTGCTAACTTCATGGAGTGCCCCCTAGTCCTTCTATTATCCGAAAGTGTAAATAACCAATTTACATCGACTCGTTCAAGACCTCTCATTATTTTAAAGACCTCTATCATATCCCCCCCCTCAGCCATCTCATCTCCAAGCTGAACAACCCTAACCTCTTCAGCCTTTCCTCATAGGGGAGCTGTTTCATCCCCTTTATCATTTTGGTCACCCTTCTCTGTACCTTTTCCATCGCAACTGTATCTTTTTTGAGATGCGGCGACCAGAATTGTACACAGTATTCAAGGTGCGGTCTCCACCATGGAGCGGTATAGAAGCATTATGACATTTTCCGTTTTGTTAACCATTCCCTTCTTAATAATTCCTAACATTCTGTTTGTTCTTTTGACTGCTACAGCACACTGAGTCGACGATTTCAAAGTAGTATCCACTATGATGCCTAGATCTTTATCCTGGGTGGCAGCTCCTAATATGGAACCTAACATCGTGTAACTACAGCAAGGGTTATTTTTCCCTATATGCAACACCTTGCACTTGTCCACATTAAATTTCATCTGTCGTTTCTTCCAGTCTCGCAAGGTCCTCCTGCAATGTATCACAATCCACTTGTGATTTAACAACTCTGAATAATTGTTGCGCTCAGGGGTGGACTCCTGTCCTGTGGCAGTACAGGGACTGGCCACAGGGGGCGGAGCACGGAAGGAGACAGAGGCAGTGTAGGTCTTCACCACTGGAAGCCCGAGGTCCCCCCGGGAGGAGCCGTAGGGACCCGGGCCGCTGGGACTTAGGTGGGCCTCGCAGGGTTTCCTAGGAGAGTCAGAGTCTGGCGTGCCCACAGACACTGGGAAAGTGCTATCGGGTTCGAAGCTGGAAACAGGTTGGAAGAGAGCGAACCAGAATCGAGTTGGTGAGGACAAGGCTAGGGACAGAGCCAGAATCAAGCAAGGTCAGGCGAGCAGGGTCAAAGTCCAAGAATCAGTCTGAGGAGTGGTCAATGAAGCAAGGGTCAAGATCCAGAGATCAGGCAAGGTCGAAGAGCAAGCTGAGGTCTTTGGCAGGCGGCAGGCAGGCAGGTCAGGAACAAGCTGAGGTCTTTGGCAGGTGGCAGGCAGGCCAGGAACAAGCTGAGGTCTTTGGCAGGCGGCAGGTAGGCAGGTCAGGAACAAGTTGAGGTGGCAGGCAGGTCAGGAACAAGCTGAGGACTTTACCAGAAAGTCAGTCCGAGGTAAGACCAGGGAGATGAACAATGAAGACAGGAACAAGCAGGCAAGGAGCAGGTACGAGCAGGAACGGAACTGGAACAGAAGGATCCTGGAATGAGACTAGGAACAAGCAAGCAGGAACACAAACAAGGGCAATCTCAGGAACAAACCGACCTGATTGTCAAGGCAAGGAAGTGAGGCCAGGAACTTCTTTATAACATGAGTTCAATCAGGGTGCGCCGCAGAACTAGGCCCCGCCCTGGAACCTACATCAGGGCGGCTGGTCCGCACGCACACGCACGTAGGAGCGTGGCTAGCTGCTGAGACGCCGAGGCCTGGCGTGAGGCTCGGCACGCGACTGAAGGCCCGGCGACCGCCGCCGCGGGACGCCAGGCCTAGCTGGACTTGCAAGGGCCGTGAGGGAGACAGGACCGGGACCCGCTGTGTGACCCCCGAAGGTGAGCGGTCAAGTGCGCGGGCCGACCACGGGTGGGGCACGTAACAGTACCCCCCCTTCTAGGCCTCCCCCTACACGGCTGGGGTTTCTCAGGATTCTGTCTCTGGAAGGTCTTCAGGAGATCCTTGTCAAGGATATTCTGAGAGGGTTCCCACGAATTCTCCTCGGCCCCATAGCCCTCCCAAGCGAGGAGATACTCCCATTTGCCTCGACGTCATCAGACATCTAGAACCTCTCTTACCTGCAGAGAAGTATCGGGTTCTGCCGAGATGCATGGAGCTGGAGGGTCTTTGCGAGAGGGCAATGATAGGACAAGAGGCTTCAGTAAGGACATGTGGAACGTGTTGTGGATGCCCATGGACCGGGGAAACTGGAGCTGATAGGAAACAGCCCCCACTCTTCTGAGGATTGGGAATGGACCGATATACTTCGGGGACAGCCGATGAGATGGAAGTTGAAGACAAATATGGCGGGCACTCAGCCAAACTTTCTGTCCAGGTCGGAAGAGTGGAGCAGGTCGTCAATGGAGATCCGAGGTGCGTTTAGTGAGCTCAGCGGCCTGCGAGAGACGTTCTCTTACTTGGGTCCATACTTGGCGGATGGTTTGAGCCATAGAGTGTGCTGCAGGAGACGGAACCGAAACAGGAAGGCAGTGGGCTGCCTTCCAAAGACCACTGAAAAGGGAGACATATTGGTGGCTGCTGCAAGGTGAGTATTATGTGAGAGCCCGGCCCAAGGGAGGAGGTCTGACCAATCATTCTGTTGCCTTAAATGACTGACTGGATTATCATCGGTTGGAAGTAGCAAACACAAGAACGGTATCTGAATTAAAGCAAGCATGCGATAAACACAAAGGATCTCTGAAGGAGGGGTATCAATTGTAAAGCTGAATAATTGGTGTGGATGAGCAGACGAGATAGGCCATCATATTTCTATGTTTCTATGGCTAGGCTGATGACAAAGTTGTATTATAAAATATTTCAAAGTACACATAGTAAACAATAAAACTGACATTTATTAAACTTTTTACTGCTAAGTAACCGTTTTTAATATTTTTTAAGCTGCTGCCCTGGACATTCTCTGAACATCTAGAAGCATTCATTGTTCAGAGAGTAGAACAAACTGTTCCACATGGAATGGGATCTGATTGGTTCATAGTAGTTGTGGTCAGAAATGGTATCACACAGATTCTATGAACCAATCAAAACCAATAAACAATGCAGGCTCTACTATCTGGAATGTACTTCCTTTGGAACTGCACCAAGAAGAGAGCTATTTGTTTTTGTAAAAAAGTTAAGGTCTTTTTTTTCTGTAGACATTCAACAATGTCTGACTTAATATAGTGTCAACTTGTGAGCCTTTTTTCTTTGAGTATTTCTTTTTTGATTGCCTAACATTTGGAAATTTTTTTAGGTTTGCCTTCTGATTTAATATATTATTTTTTATGATTTTTTAAAATTATGTAATCTGCCAAGCACACGGCTGTTGGATCAGCAGAATATAAATATTAATAATAAAATAAACATAAGGTACTATAATTTATTACTTTCTGAAATGGCTGCTCTAAAGATTCAGAAGAGCTGTGGGAAATGTAAAAACTTCAAAATATGATGACCAAACAGCAACATTCTTTACTCAAATTGGGTTATTACTCAAATTGGGTTATTATGATCTCTGTTGGGTTTTTTTTTAATACTATAGAATATAGATAGTATAGCTTTATTTTAAGGAATGTAAATGATAACTTGAAAACAGAAAACTGACCAGCCTTGTAGCTCTGCCATTACTTTGTGGCTCAGGATACTTATATATCTGACCACATATCTAGAAGTGCCACAGAGGTCACATGTTAGAACTTAAGGGAGGGAGGAAAAGCAAGTTTGCTTACCGTAAACTGTGTTTTCCGTAGATAGCAGATGAATTAGCCATGCTGTCTGGGTACGTCCTCTGTGCCACTAGGTGGCGGAGCTCTCTAAGATCACCCAAAGTCTTTTGAAAAGGGAGCTCCCTCCTGCCCATCCCTATATGCCTGTGCTCGAGGCTCCTCAGTCCGTGTTAAAGCAAGACGATATGCAATGACAGAACTGTCTGGGGAGGCGGGCGGGTCTGCATGGCTAATTCATCTGCTATCTACGGAAAACACCGTTTACGGTAAGCAAACTTGCTTTTTTCTCATAGATAAGCGGCTGAATTAGCCATGCTGTCTGGGAGTCCCCAGCTGAAGTATTGAGCGTAGTAATTAAGTCTTGATTGGTATGACAGTTAATGCTCAATATGCAATAAGAGGCGGACAGTTCTGAAGATATGGAAACTAAATAGTGTTCTTTTGGAGAATGGTCCGCCCCATTTGTGCGTCATCCTTCGTCTGCTTGTCCAAACAATAGTGGAATGCGAAGGTGTGAAGTGAAGACCATGTGGCTGCTTTGCAGATATCTGATAAAGGAACATCGTGAAAATGGGCCACAGAAGCAGCCATGGCACGAATTTGGTGTGCTTTGGGTGTGGTGGATAACGATTCCAAACACTTCAGGTAACAGTTTGTAAGCCAGGAGGATAATGTTCTCTTTGAAACTGGAAGACCTTGCGCATTTGGGTTAAATGAGAGGAAGAGCTGTGAGAGTCTGGTAGGAGAATGAGTGTGTTGTTTGTAATATGCAAGAGCACGTTTACAGTCTAATGAATGAAGACGTTTCTCTCTGTCATCTGTATGTGGTTTAGGATGAAAGATCGGCAGTGTTATGGTTTGGTTCAAATGAAAAGTAGAAATTACTTTAGACAGAAAATTAGGGTGTGTACGTAGTGTAACTTTGTCATGGTAGAATTCCAGGTAAGGTGAGTAGTGAACCAGAGCTTGAAGTTTGCTGATTCTTCTTGTGGAAGTGAGAGCAACTAAGAATAGTTCCTTCCAGGAAAGGTACCTAAGATGGCAAGTGTCCATTGGTTCAAAGGGTGGTAGCCTAAGTTGTTCTAACACTGGGTTAACATCCCATGGTATTGGAGGTTTTTTGATTGGAGGTCGTAAATGTAGAACTCCTTTCATAAAGCAGGAAACGAGAGCATGGCATGCTATAGATTCTCCATTAAGAAGATTGTGATAAGCTGATATCGCGCTTAGATGAGCGTGTTATAAAGCAGTGGCTAAGCCTTGTGTATAAAGGACATGGAGATAAATTAGTAGTTTCTCGGGTGGACATGTGAGTAAATCTATATCCATAGTAGAACACCATGTGGCATAATGTTTCCATTTACGTTGATAGTTTAATCGAGTAGATAGTTTCCTTGATGCTACCAAGATGTCTTTGAGATGTGGAGAGATGTTTACGTTCTTGAAAGTGAGCCATTCAATCTCCATGCAGTGAGATTCAGGGATGCGTGGAGTAGATGAAGAAGTGAGCCCTGTTCCTGGGTGAGAAGAGTTGGGGGCATTCCCCAGAGGAATTGGTTCGCAGATTGAAAGATGGAGCAGGTAAGAGTACCATGGTTGATGCGGCCATGCTGGTGCGATCAGAATTAAGTTTGCTTTGTCTTCGATGCATCTCTGTATTGTGCGAGAGATCAGTGGAATTAGAGGGAATGCATAAAGTAGATTCTGAGACCAATCCAGTAGAAATGTGTCTTGTATCAATCTGTGAGTACTGGGGTAAACTGAGCAGAAAAGGGGAACCTTTTGGTTGCGTTCTGTTGCAAAGAGATCTATGTGGGGAAGATTCCATATTGAAAATATCCAGTCGGCTACTGATTGATCCAATTCCCATTTGTTTGGGTGAAAAATTCTGCTTAATTTGTCCATTTTGGAATTGTTGATTCCCGGAATATATGTGGCTTGTAGGGACATTTTTCTGCTGTGGGACCAGTCCAGAATGTCTACGGCTTCTTTGCAGAGGTTCCATGAACCGGACCTTCCTTGCTTGTTTATGTAAAACATCGCTACTTGGTTGTTGGTATGGATCATGACGACACGGCGTAGTAGTTTGTGTTCGAAGGCTCAAAGGGCGTATTTGATGGCTCACAATTCCAGGAGATTGATGTGATAAGTTCATTCCTGGAGTGACCACAATCCTTGAGTTTGTAGATTGGCAAGATGGGCTCCCCATCCCATCGGCGAGGCATCTGTGGTGAGAATTAATTGATGCTGTATAGGTCTCAATGGTGAGCCTTCTGTTAATGTTGGTGGACAAATCCACCAATGAAGATCCTTTTTCATACTGGTCGTCAATTTTATTTGAGTGGACAAGGGACTCCTGAACTGAGACCACTGGTGCTTCAAACCCCATTGATGGCGACGAATGTGTGGTCTCGTGCTCTGGACGACATATGTACATGACGCCATATGACCCAGGATAGTCAAGATTTGGCGGGCAGAGGTAACCATAAGGTTTATGAGATGGTGGGCCAGAGAAGTAAGTGCTACCACTCGGGTTTGTGGCAGAAAAGCTTTGTCTTGTATGGTGTTTATGGATGCTCCTATGAAGACTAAGGTCTGGGTAGGTTGAAGATGAGACGTTTCGTAATTTATCAGAAGTCCTAGATTGTTCAAGCAATTGATCGTTTGAATTAAACTGTTTCATAGAAGAGAAGGAGTTGAGGCGACAAGTAGCCAATCGTCGAGGTATGGAAATATTTCAATTCCCCGACGACGGAGGTGTGCCACCATTACCGCTAGGCATTTCGTGAATACCCTGGGGGCAGATGAGAGACCAAAGGGAAGGACTTTGTACTGAAAATGTTTCTTTCTCATTTGATGGCATAGGTAATTCCAGGATGTTGGATGCATTGGAATATGAGCATAAGCATCCTTTAAATCTATGGAGCACATCCAATCCATATGTTGCATGAAGGGAAGAATTGATTTGAGTGAGGTCATTTTGAATTTCTCCTTTCGAATGTGTTTGTTGAGAAGACGGAGGTCTAGAATTGGACGGAGACCTCCGGATTTCTTGGGAATGAGGAAGTATTTGGAATAAAATCCCGTTGGATGATGGGATGGTTGTACTTCCTGTATACAGTGTTGATGAATTAGATGATTGACCTCTTGAAGCAGAGTCTCCCGATGAGCACTCTGAGATCTTGCCATAATTAAATGCAGAAGACGAGGTGGTAATATGAAGTTGAGGGAATATCCATGTTGAATTATATTCATGACCCAAGAATCTGTTGTGAGAGTGCTCCAATGAGGAAGAAAAAGAGAAAGTCGACCTCCTACTGTTTGGGTAGGTAGTGGTGGCGGAATTACCTCTAAAAACTTGGTTGATTTTTAGTGGTTTGAGGTTTTGTAGCTGTTTTTGGTTGCCGTTGTGCGCGTGGGCGCTGACGAGGAACTGACTGTTGATACGGATGTTGGCAATTTTGCTGATATGGTTGAGGCCTATAGGTAGTATAAGGTCTATACTGGCGTCTCTGGTAGGGTCTTTTATATGAACTGAATTGACGCTTAGAAGATGAGGAATCATGCTGAGTTAAGGAAAGTACCGCTTCTTTTTGTTCCTTTAATTTTGCTACAGTTTCCGTAAGCTTTTCGCCAAACAAGTTTTCGGGACGACAAGGAAGATTGGTTAACTTATCGTGAATATCTTCACGTATAGCACTGGCACGTAACCATGCCAACCTTCTGGCCGCTATAGCATTAGCTGATGTTTTAGTGGAGGTTTCGACTCCTTCATAAACTGAGCATACAAGGTGTCTCAGTCCTTCCTCCATGTCATGAAATTCAGATGGTAACGTGCCATCTGTAGAGTTTTGTTGTAACATAGGCTTTAAAGATTGAAGACACTCGAAAAGATACTGAATTACATAAAATTGATGATTCTGTATCTTAGCATTAAGGATTCCGAATTGGTATGCTTTACATCCAAAATCATCGAGATT
The DNA here is from genome assembly GCF_901001135.1 of Rhinatrema bivittatum. Lineage (NCBI taxonomy): Eukaryota > Metazoa > Chordata > Amphibia > Gymnophiona > Rhinatrematidae > Rhinatrema > Rhinatrema bivittatum. The sequence goes on along the minus strand of NC_042615.1, from coordinate 563,780,203 downwards.
TTTGTGATCTTTGCCAGGAGGGTTGTTTGAGTGTAAGCGAGATTTGCGTGCCTTCTGCATAGCTGATTCAACTATGACAGACACGTGTGGCAACTGTACATTAGCGTAAAAAGGAGAGTGGCGAAACTGGTTCTGGAGGCAAGTCTTGAGGGTCAGACGGGTAGCCAGTTGACGATCCTGGTGATGATTGTGGAGTAGGAGAATCTACTAGTATTGGAGATGGTCTGCTGGGCAATTTCTTTGGTGCTGGATCAATTATAGGTGATGGAGGCACCTCGACTGGTGAAGCAGGGGCTGGTTGATTTTGCTGCTGAACTGATTATAAAAACTGTAACAAAATAGATGTAATTTGCGTCAGTGTATCAGCAGTTGAAATAGATGTTGATGGTCTGACATCTGGACCTTGACTTGATGGTGGCAAGGTTGTCTTGAGGATGACCTTGTGTGTTTCTTTGGAACGTGCAGGACCTTCATGAAGTAAGGGTTCTTGGATTAAGGGTCTAGTACGGGAATGAGATGTTGTAGAAAGACCTGAGAGAAATTCAGAAGAGTAAGAAGAATTCTCTGAGAATCTTGCAGGAGACATGGAGTCCTCTGATTCCACTAGCAATAATGGAGATGGACTTCTAGGTCGTTTATGTCCCGTAATATGTTTTTTAAATTGCTTTCCAGCAATTGTCCCAATGTGTCGACGGCTCTCTGATGCATCGGAATACGCATGTTGCTTCAGTGCATCGGTAGAACTTTGCTGTTCCAATGCGTTGGGTGTTGGACGCTGTTTCCATGCGTCGGGATGTGCCGATGAGTCGGCGGGTCAACGATGTGCCGATGCGTCGGCTGATCGACGTTGCGTCGGCGGGTCGATGATGTGTCAAAGGATTGGCAGGTCGATTATGCGCCGATGCGTCGGCTCGTCCGCTATGCTCCAGAGTTCGATGGCGCATCGACGCATCCGACGCAGGATGTGGGTTCAGCACATCTCCCGTGCTTTGCTCCGAAGGATTTTTATTTTTTACCTTCTGTTTTTGACTTGGAGGGTCAGCAGAGGTGGCCCTCCTATGGGCATGTTTTCTGCTTTGATTTCGGTCCTGGAGCTGACCTGGCAGAAGCATCAGAGGAGGCATACGAGCCCGCAGCCTCCTATGTAAGTTGGGCAATCCGCGCAGCTCTCTGGTGCTGTGCCCTTGGGGACATCCGTCCACAATCTGAACAATTTGCCTGATCATGGCGTCGGCCGAGGCAAATGTAATATTTCAGATGTCTGTCAGTTACAGACATTATTTTTCCACAGTCACAGAATTTAAACCCTGGACGTGGCATGATGAGAAAATCCTGTGAATTTCTGAAAAGTTTGAAAGATTTATGTAAGTTTTTCTCCTCACAATGACTTTCCTCACAAGAGCTAAGAGCTCCGCGTGCGATTAGTCGCACGGAAAAAAACAGACTGAGGAGCCTCGAGCACAAGCATAGGGATGGGCAGGAGGGAGCTCCCTCTGCAAAAGACTTTGGGTGATCTTAGAGAGCTCGGCCACCTAGTGGCACGGAGGATGTACCCAGACAGCATGGCTAATTCAGCTGCTTATCTATGGGAAAAAGATGGCTGCCACAAATGTGGCAACCACTAGTCATACACAATACCACTATGGTTTAGTCTCAGTGAAGATTACCCCTATTTTTCTTAACCAGCAATGGATTCTGTCTCCCCTGAGCATGCCATCTGGAGAGAGGGAGCTATAAAGTTAGGATAAAGCAAATGTTGCTTACCTGTTCTCAGGTTCTTAGGTGTTCTCACAGGACAGTAGGATGTTAGTCCTCACGTATGGGTGACATCATCAGGATGGAGCCCAATCACGGAAAACTTCTGTCAAAGTTTCCAGAACTTTGACTGGCCCCTACTGGGCATACCCAGCATGGCACTAACCCTACAGCCAGCAGGGATTCCCCTTAAGTCTTATTTGAAAGCTACAGGCAGTGCCGAAAAATAAAGTAATAAAACGATACAAACCCAACACCGCGGGGCGGCGGGTGGGTTTCGTGAGGACTAACATCCTGCTGTCCTGTGAGAACACCTGTTACAGGTAAGCAACATTTGCTTTCTCACAGGACAGGCAGGATGGTAGTCCTCACATATGGGTGAGTACCGAGCTGAGGATGTCTGAACATGCACCAAATGTACCCAAAGGCGTGCAACAGGCACAACAACTAGGGTGGAATTTGGTAGAGGGCATCCTGAACCCCACCGGGCAGGCGGAAGGGTGTTGGAAATAGGTTACGCAGGACAGATTGGCCACAGATGGAATCTTGTCTTCTGGCTTTGTCCAAGCAATAGTGGGCTGCGAAGGTATGGAGAGAACTCCAGGTGGCAGCCCTGCAAATGTCTGGAAGTGGCACCGATCGTAGGTGTGCTACTGAAGTCGCCATGGCCATCACAGAGTGTGCTTTAACACGGTCTTGGAAAGGAATTCCCGCTTTCTGATAGCAAAAGGAAATGCAGTCCACCAACCAGGAGGAGAGAGTCTGCTTACCCACAGGTTGCCCTAATTTGTTGGGGTGGAAAGAGACGAATAACTGAGTGCTCTTCCTGTGGGCAACTGTACGGTCTAGATAAAAAGCTAGAGCCCGCTTACAGTCAAGGGTATGCAGAGCCTGTTCCCCTGGATTGGAATGGGGCCTGGGAAAGTAGGTAGTATGATGGATTTGTTGAGATGAAAATCCGAAACTACCTTAGGTAAGAATTTCGGGTGTGTGCGGAGTACCGCCCGGTCCTGCAGGAGTTTAGTGTAAGGCGGATAGGGCCTGTAATTCACTAACCCTGCGAGCCGAAGTGATAGCCAAAAGGAAAATCACTTTCCACATGAGATATTTTAGATCACAGAAGAGGCTCGAATGGTGGTTTCATGAGCTGACCGAGAACCAGGTTAAGGTCCCAAGAAGGGGTCAGAGGACGTAATGGTGGCTTGATATGGAGCAAGCTCTTCAAAAAGCGTGTTACAAGGGGTTGTACTGATATAGGGACATTCCCGACCCCTTTATGGAAGGCGGCTACTGCACTGACATGCATTCTGATGGAAGATGTCTTAAGACCTGACTCTGATAGATGCCATAGATAGTCCAAAAACTTCGGAATTGGACAGGAAAAGGGATCAAGGGACTGAGAAGAGCACCATGATGTGAACCTTTTCCATTTATAGGAGTAAGATTTTCTCGTTGAAGCCTTCTGTGAAGCAATCAAGACACGGGAAACTGGATCTGAAAGGTTAAGTGGCTGAAGGATTAACCTTTCAACATCCATGCTGTCAGGGACAAGGCTTGAAGATTGGGATGCCGTAGGCTCCTGTCGTTTTGAGTGATCAGGAGTGGGTCCTTTCCCAATGGAATGAGCCTGCGGATAGAGAGATCCTGAAGTATGAACATAAGAACATAAGAAATTGCCATGCTGGGTCAGACCAAGGGTCCATCAAGCCCAGCATCCTGTTTCCAACAGAGGCCAAACCAGGCCACAAGAACCTGGCAATTACCCAAACACCAAGAAGATCCCATGCTACTGATGCAATTAATAGCAGTGGCTATTCTCTAAGTAAACTTGATTAATAGCAGTTAATGGACTTCTCTTCCAAGAACTTATCCAAACCTTTTTTGAACCCAGCTACACTAACTGCACTAACCACATCCACTGGCAACAAATTCCAGAGCTTTATTGTGCGTTGAGTGAAAAAGAATTGGCGTGGCCAGTGTGGTGCTATCAGGATCATGGTTCCCTTGCCCTGACGTAGCTTCACGAGAGTCTTCGAGAGAAGAGGAAGTGGAGGGAATGCGTAGAGCAGACCGGTTGCTCATGAGAGGAAGAATGCATCTCTGGGCTGAGAGTGTTCGCTCCGAATGAGGGAGCAGTAGTTGTCTACTTTGTGGTTCTGAGGGGACGCAAAGAAGTCTATCTGAGGATATCCCCATTGTTAGAAGATGGAGTTCGCTACCAAGGGGTTGAGAGACCACTCGTGTGGTTGAAAAACGCAACTCAGCTTATCTGCCAGAACATTGCCCACTCCCGGCAAGTAGGTGGCCCTGAGGTACATCGAGTGGGAGAGAGCTTCCACCCAAATCTGCTCAGCTTCCTGACACAGCAGGAAGGAACCTGTGCCTCGCTGCTTGTTGATGTACCACATGGCCACCTGGTTGTCCCGTCTGAATTAGGATGACCTGATTTGATAGGTGATCCTGAAAAGCCCTGAGATCATATCACATTGCTCGAAGCTCCAGGAAATTTATTTGATGTTTGGCTTCCTCTGGAGACCAAGATTCTTGTGTCTGGAGATCGGCCACGTGGGCTCCCCACCCGAGGTTGGAAGCGTCAGTGGTGAGAGTGACTTGAGGATTCAGAACTTGAAAGGGCAATCCCTGGAGTAGATTGGTTTGATTTTTCCACCAGGCGAGAGACAGATGGAGTGAGTCGGTGATGTGGACAACGGATGACAGAGGCTGAATAGATGGAATACATTGTGACCTGAGAGTCCAGTGCATGAGTCTCATGGCCAAGCGGGCCATTGGTGTGACATGGACTGAGGACGCCATGTGTCCCAGAAGGACGAGAAATTGGCAAGCAGTCACAGTGTGCTGAGACTGCAACTGGTGAGCGAGAGACACGAGAGTTAATGCTCGTTGACGAGGCAGGAAAGCCTTTGCCTGCAAGGTGTCCAAGTTTGCCCCAATGAACGACAAGGTTTGAGATGGGACTAAATAGGATTTTTCGTAACTGACGAGAAACCCTAGCGAAATTAGAGTGTGTAGAGTTAAATCGAGGGACAACCGAGCAGCTTGCTGAGTTGGAGCCCTACTTAACCAGTCGTCCAGATAGGGGTAGACGTGAACACCTTGAGTTCTGAGGAAAGCTGCAACAACTACGAGGCATTTGGTAAAGACACATGGTGCAGACGCTAGGCCGAATGGAAGCACTTGGTATTGATAGTGCTTGGGGCCTACTAAAAACCTCAGGTACTTGCGATGAGCTGGAGTTATCGCAATTTGGGTGAATGCATCCCGGAATGTCCAGCGAGCAGAGCCAGTCTCCTCTTTGTAGAAGAGGTAGAAGCGATCCCAAGGTTACCATCTTGAACTTTTCCCGCTGGCGGTACTTGTTGAGAGCACGTAGGTCCAGAATTGGACGAACACCCCCCGATTTTTTGGGGATTAGAAAGTACCAGGAATAGAACCCTAAGCCTTGCTGAGAGTGCAGAACGGGTTCTATTGCTCTTGACTGGAGGAGGGGGGAAACCTCTCGATCCAGAAGAATGGAATGATCGGATGTTCTCCACATCTGCAGAGGTGGGGAGTCCGGAGGTAGGGCGAGAAAGTTTAGATGGTAACCCTGAGCAATGATTGCCAATACCCATTGGTCGGATGTGACTAAATGCCACATGTTGTGAAAGTGGCACAATCGACCTCCCACTGGTATATGAGACAGAGGAAACTGGCTGCTGCTCTCCAAGTGGAAGTCAAAAACCTGAAGCAGGGCCTGGCTGGGGAGCTGTTTGGGGCTTTTGTTTTCGGGCTTGGCAAGACTGAGGTTTTTGATAAGGTCTCGTAGCACGGGACATGGCTGGTGGCGGATAGGACTTCCTTGGATGGTAAAACGACTTCTTAGAGTCCTTTCTGAAAGGTTGCTTTGAGGAGAAGTCAGAAGGCATCGAAGAGAGGTGCTTGAGGGTCTCATGATGATCTTTTAATTCAGTCACCATCCGTTGGATCTGTTCTCCGAACAGATTATCTCCTATACATGGTAGGTTGGACAACAGTCTTGCACGTCTGGGCGAAGGTCAGAAGATTTGAGCCAGGCCCACCGTATGGCCGAGATAGCAGCTGCAGACACTCTGGTAGACGTGTCAAAAATATCATAAGATGTTCTAATCTCATGCTTGCCTGCCTCTGCTTACAAGGGTTTGTAGCTGGTCTTGGAATTGTTGAGGTAGGGAATCGGAGAAGTCCTGTATCTGCTTAAAAATGACCCTGTTATATTGGGTCATATAAAGCTGATAGGCAGCAATTCAGGAGATGAGCATGGCCCCTTGGAATACTCGTCGACCAATATTGTCTAGGAATTTTTGTTCCTTAACAGGAGGGGTAGACGAGTGATGTTTTGACCTTTTTGCCCTCTTTTGGGCAGACTCTACCACAACTGAGTGGTGATCAAGCTGAGATTTTTGAAAGCCTGGGGCTGACTGAACTAAATAAGTAATGTCAGCCTTTCGTGCACTGGAGCAATTGATCCAGGATTTTCCCAGTTCTTTTTGAGGAGATCAAGAAGGACTTGATGAATGGGAATAGAGGTGATCACCTTGGGGGCATCCAGGAATTGGAGTAACTCCATCATCTGGTGCCTATCATCCTGTTGAAAAGGAACCAATTCAGACATTTCCTTCACAAAATTTATAAATAAGAGGTCCTCTGGAGAATGCTTTCTACTCTCAGTGGGTGAAGGTGGTGAAGGTAAGTCATCAGTGTCTGATGAAGTACCATCATCCCAAGTGTCATAAGGATCAGCAGACTTCCCTTTAGGAAGTAGAGGGGTTTGGATACCTGAGGGTCCCGGTCTAGGCTCCGAAAACATTGGAGGAATTGCTGGAGGCACCAATGATGACATCGAAGGCACCAGTGCAGGCATCGATGGTATCGATGGATGACTCGGTGGCGCCGACGAACATATCGGCACCGATGGATGAATCGATGGTGAGGGACGTATCGGCATCCTTGGCTGAGGCAAAACAGCCAATGGAGGGATGCGGAATGGTGTTTCTCCTCCCGATGATGCTGTCATCGGGGAGGGCATGAGAGCAATGGGAGACCCGGGATCCATCGGTGGAAAGGCAGCCATCAGCGCCTCCATCCTGGATAGCAGCGGTGCCAGCGCTGCTGGAATCGGGTCGATGGCAGGTTCCATAGTCGGTGCCGGAGGAACCTGAAGATGTTGCATCGCCTTGTCGATGGCCTCCTGAACCAGCTGGTCCAGTTCTTCTCGGAGACCTGGAGCAAGCAGCCCCGGCTCCGGAACAGAAGAGGGAGGCAGCGTCATAGCCGGAGGGACCACCTTTACAGGCGGAATCGCGGCTCCCAAACCCCTATCGGGTGAGGGTAGCCTCAGTGACCCGTTCGCAGGAATGGTCAATGTCTTTCCTGGACAGGGCTTCTTCGACAGCAGCTCGGACGATGGCGAGGTCGATGATTTCGCTCCCTCGATGGTCCGAGTCTTACGGTGTCAATGGCGATGTTTCTCCCTGCGATCCCCTCGATCCTGAGGTGGAGTAGAGGGTGTCGAAGGCTGTGAAGTCGTCGATGGCGGTCGGTCACCAGTCTGTGATCGATGCTGGTGCGAAGTCGACGGTGCCGGTACAGAAGACGTCGATGCAATGGACAGAGTCGGGGTTTGAGCACGGAAGAGGAGTTCCATCTTCTCCATTCTGGCTTTGCGACCTTTAGGTGTCATGAGGGCACATTTGGTGCAAGTCAGGACATCATGCTCATGGCCTAAACACATTACACAGACTTTATGGAGGTCTGTGATAGACATGGTGCGAGTAGAGTCCGGGCACTGACGGAACCCCGACACCATGGCCATTGAAAAAAATCGCGCCGCGGTACGGTCGACGGCCAGTAAGCCGCGAGGGCCAAACTCGACAGTAATCGATGGAAAAACGGGTAAAAACTTACCGGAATACCGCGGTCAGAGAAAAATTAGAAGAGGGACCCCTGTGGGGCAATTTAACTTTTAATAATTCCGTGAGGAAAATTCCTGTCAGGAATCTCTTCAGAGCTCCTTTACCACAAGGCTACTGCTGCGTGGAAAAAAGAAGACTGAAGGGAGACCCCTGCTGGCTGCAGGGTTAGTGCCATGCTGGGCATGCCCAGTAGGGGCCAGTCAAAGTTCTGGAAACTTTGACAGAAGTTTTCCATGATTAGGCTCCATCCTGATGATGTCACCCATATGTGAAGACTACCATCCTGCTTGTCCTGTGAGAAAATAACTTAAAAATCACTCAAAACAAAACACATTGTAAATTGTTTTAGGATGGATACTAGTATTTACCATATATATCTGAAGTATTACACAGCTCAAAGTAGAAACAAGTTTCCTGTAAAATAGCAGTTGGTTATGGTATTAAGATTGAATCAGATGGCATGTTTCTGATAGAAAACAAAAATACTTCTGACTTACACTGGCTGGAAACTGGATGTCTATGTTCAAGTCTGAATTTTTGAAACCAAATCTGCTGCAGGAAGAGCCATAGAGTCTTAGCGAGCAATCTATAACCAATAAAATAAAATCAGTGCATGAATTAATAACATCACATGTGGTTCAAGGCAAATGAACGGGGAAAGGAAAGAAGGAAATGTGCAAATATACAGGGAAAGCTGACAGCATGTCAGATCTTGTCTAACAAAAAACTGCATAAAATATGGGAAGAGTTAATCAACTGTTTTTAGAAGTGCAGTAACTAATCTGGGAAAGTTTTTACTACTTCAACACGTCCATGACATTTGTCCTACAGTTAGGATATGGGAGAGGAGTAGAGGCTGTGTTGCACATCAAATCCCAAGAATATTTTGAGGCTTCACGTTTACAAAGGGAGTGCTCATCAAGCTACATTCAGACTTGGGTTAAGGGAGCTCAGGGGTCAGAGCCCATTAACTCCCCTTTAACTGCAGGTAAGAACTATTCAAGTATGATGAGGAAACATGGGAATATACAAGACTAAGGTGGTTCTTTACTTAAGATGCCTAACAAAATGCAACGTAGCTAATACCTGGTAACTTCTGATGTATTAGATTTTCCATGGCTCTTTCAATTTGGAGTCTTTTCTCTACATCTTCATGATTTAAACCAAATTTCTGCACAACCTTGTCAATGGCAATGCCAATAGCTTGGATGGAAGACAGTGTGGGCAGAGGTAGAGTAGTCAGCAGTTCCTCCTCTTGCTTTTCCTAGAAGACAAAGGTTCTTTTTAGTCCAGATATAAATCCAAGCCGTTAAACCTGAAGAATATTTAACTTTCTCCTATTGGGTCGGCATTTATTTACTAGCCCATGGTATTTTCTCCATGTCCTGGATGTAATTATGTCAGTTATAATGATGGATCAGCCTCCACTAGTGATTTATGTTTCCTTGACAAGGCACCACAATGCATTCTGACTGGCACTAGCTTTACTTGGCAAAGAAACAGATTATAACACTTAAAAAATTCCATTACTGACATAAATTCAAATCCATTGTCAACTTAACCACGCATTCTTCTGAGGCAAATGAAATGACTTCCAATTATTAATGAGCAATATTAATGGATTCTGCATCTGTAGATGTTATGGTTGAAATTCTGTGGTTCAGGAGATGCCAGAATAAAGAGCTTTAACACTAATATTGCTGTACTTTTCTTTCTATATGTACATATCTTTGGACAAAGTTATTATATAAAATAAATTCTATTTTCTTTTTATACGAGCTCAATAAAAGAACTCTGTGTTAAGCATTCTTTTCATTGTATTAAGTCAATGGAAATGAATTCCATCTAGGTAAGAAACCAGTGACAGCAGAATGCCTCTTCTATATAGAACGGTTTAGCAGTTACATCAGCTTTACAGACAGAAACTCATTTACCAGAATGTGTCTCACTTATAATATTACATTTCTCTCACCAAAAATCACTTCAATAGCTTTAACTATTAGGTAGATATTCAGAAGAAAACGTTTAAGTAAGATAGCCAGATAAGATTTATCCAGCTAACTTACAAAGGGATATTCAGTAGCATAGCTATGCTGCTGAATAACCCCAATTAAAATTACTAGTTAGATAAATCTTATCCAGCTAACTTTAGACCTGCTATTGAGCTGTTATGTTAATTGGATACTTTGCTCCTCCCAGAAACGCCCATTTCCCATACAGCTAAGTACTTATCTGGATAAGTGGCAGATGCTAAATATGCCAGATATTCACCATTACCATTTAGCTGGCTAAGTCCTTACTTATTGTTAGGAATCTGTTAGTCAGTTAGCAATCTGTTGAGAACTAGCTCCTCAGAAAGAGGAGTTAGTAGTTTGAATGATCTGATGCTGAGTGGGCAGAGCAATCAGATAGAGGTTGCAATCTGTTATGGGTATGACTGTGAAGATAGCAATCTGTTGTATAGCAACTCCTCAGAGGGACGGAGTTAACAGTCTGATGAATCTGATCCCCGCAAAGAGAGGAGTAGCAATCTGTTGTCATGTACTCCTCAAGAGGGAAGGAGTAAACAATCTGTATGCTTCTGTTCCCTGAGAAGAGAGGAGTTAGTCTGTTATCAGCGGAGTGCTGGGAGAAGGCACTCAGCTGTAAAGTAATGTAGAAAGGTGGATCCTTGGACCGATAGCAGATGACTGCGCCCCCAGGAGGAAATCCTGAGAGGGACCACCGGCTAGGCTGGAGTATGGAGACAGACACAGATAGTTCTTTTATTCGACAGGGTAGTAGGACCACCAGAGATGGCAGTAGTGAGCTGCAATGCCCGGCAGGGCTGAAGTCCCTCAGGTACTGGAACAGCAATCCCAGGGTTGCTGAGCTGCAGATAAACTATAAAGCATGAGTAGACACGGTATGAAGCATTCATAGCCAGCAGTAGATGACAACACTCACATAAGGTCTTTTAAAGGAGCTCAGTAGCTGGAAAGGGTCAGGCCCTCGAGGAGCGAGTACCTGGTTCCAGGGAAGGCTCTGAGAGAACGTTGGTAACTCACAATGTCTGTACTGCAATAGTTTCTAGGCAGTAGAGAATCTTCAGAGTATCTAGGAACATGGGCCCTCGAGGAGCAAGTACCGGTTCCTATCAGCAATTTGAAATAGAAAAAGAGAGCGAGGTCCCCGAGGAGCGGGTACCCCTGGTAAGTTTGAGGAGTTTGAGGAGGCAGAGCAGCGTGGACGAATCCTTGCTAACTCGATTAGTTAGCGAATGTTGAGACCTTTTATCCTGAAAGCGGATGACGTCATCTTGGGGGACACCCCCAAGGTTTGCACCCTTGCTGGTACATCAATGGGAAATTGCACGCCCTACGTCATCAGGACATGGTGGATCCGCAGCGTCGAGCCGCTCCGGGGATGCTGGAGGAAGACGGCAAGAAGACGCCGCGGCAGCTAGCTGTGGCGACTCCCTCCGGGCCTGATGGACAGCTAGCTGCCGCGGCGTCTTCTTGCCTATTCGCCACCCTCTGGTCCAGGGATCACTTGTTGGTGTCTGAAGGCTCAACTCAGCCTGTCTGCTACCACGTTCTCCATCCTGGCCATGTACATGGCCCTGGGCACCATCCTGTGAGACAGGGCCCACGAACAAATTTGGACCGCTTTCTGACACAGAAGGTACAATCCCGTGACTCCCTGCTTGTTGACATGCCACATGTCTACTTGGTTGTCTGTGTGGATGAGGACAACTTTGTTGGACAGCCGATCTCTGAAAGCCCACAGCACATAGCTGATCGTCTGAAGCTCCAGGAAGTTGATTTGACAAGAACGTTCCTGGGTGGAGACCCTGGGTTCCAAGCCTAACTACATGGAGATCCCCACCCCAGGATGGATGCATCCGTGGTTAGGACAATTTGGGTAGAGGGACTTTGAAACAAGATCCCCCGTTCCAGATCTGAAAATACCTGCCATCAGGACAAGTCCCAGAGGGACGGGGCGACTCGGATGCAGTCCTGGAGGCTCTGAGTGGCCTGATGCCGCTGCGACCTTAGGGTCCATTGGGCTCTGCGCATGTGTAAACATGCCATGGGAGTGACATGGATGGTTGTGGACATATGGCCCAACAACCTCAACATGTGCTGGGCTGATACCTGCTGGCTCTGTTGGATCTCTGCCGCGATAGTCATCAAGGTATCGGCCATCTTGCGAGGAAGGAAAGCCTTGGGCTGAGTGATGTCAAGCAGGGCTCCTATGAAGTCCTGTTGAAGTGATAGCATGAGATGGGACTTTGGGTAGTTGAGAATGAACCCTAGGGACTCTAACACCCAGATGATCAAGCACATGGATCTGGTGGCCCCTGCCTGAGATGTGCTCCTGACCAGCCAATTGTCCATATATGGAAAAACATGCACCCCCAATCTGCGGAGGTGCACCACCACCACAGCTAGGCATTTTCTGAAAACCCAGGAAGATCTCGATATTGGTGTATGCATCCTTTAGTTCGAGGAAGCATAGCCAGAAGAGCCTGCCAAAAGCCCTCCTTCTCCCTGTCCAGGGACTTCAAATGTCTATGCAGTGTGTAAGTATTGCATCATATAGAGTTGGTGAGACACAGTGCGGGTACTGAGCAGAGTTCTGGAAGATTATCTTCTCAAAACTATACAACAAATTAAGGTCTTTATCCAGGGGTATGTTAAAAAAATATCCTGGTCTTTTGGCCCATTTCAACACCGACTCTACTACCACACACTGCTGCAGTAGTTGGGCTATGCCAAACCCAGGAACCTGTTGCACTTTGTATTTAAAGTCCAATGTCTTTACTTGGGGGCAGGAAGCTGGATAATCCCACATTCTTGTTTGCAGATTTCACAGGATTTGATGAACTTGGATTGCTGATGGTTCAGAGAGGGGTTTCAAGGATATGAAGTAGCTGAACACCTTGATGCAGGGATCCTTGTACCAGAACACATTGACCCTGAAGGCCATATCCAGCTTGAACAGGAATCTGGAGTACGAGAGATCTTCTGGTAGGGACAAACACTCAAGCAGGTCAGGTAAGGGGTCTGAGGGGGGATCTCCATAGACCCTTCCTTCAAACCGAGTGGTAGAGGGACACTAACCCATGACCACAATGAAGATGGCGGCGTCCAAGGCAGAGATCTCTGTTGTCCTGGTTCCTAATTGGATCAGCATTTCATCATTGGAATGCTGACTATACTCTTCCATAGAGAGAGATTACCTGCCTAACTGAAAGGGCTAGTTTCCACTGCTGGTATTTCTGATGGGAGTTCCCGTAGTGTGGAAATGAGAGGGACTCCACCTCGAGAGAACAAATCCAACATCCTAGACAGGAGAGGCTAAAGGGTGCCCTCCCTGTCATTGGCCCCAAACAGGTAAAGAAAGTCTTCAACAATTCAGCTATGTGATCCATGGACTGTTGGTCCTCTGGCCCAGAGTTGGAGAAGAGACTTTTTTCTCTGAAAGTCACCTTCTGGAAGGGGTCCATCAGCAACCTCAGGTTTTCACGGATCACAAAAATTTAGAACACCTGAAGACCACAAGCAACATGAATTCTAGGCATGTTCAGTGGTCACTTCTTTTCCCAGTTCAATTTCATATTAACATAGCAATCAGGCTCCATGAACAATAATAGCACCTTACATGGAATTCCCAAGAAAATGAAGGCATTAGCTCTTATCCCTCAATGCAAAGAGGTGTACTGGCTTAATTCTTGCTGTCTTAATGCTGGAAAACTTACTTTTAGTCTGAGGTGGCATAAAGTTTCCAGCACTGATGTTAGTCAATGGGCAGAAGCAAGAGTACCTGTGTTGGTATCTGTAGTCAGTATTTTATTTGTAAAATACTTTGCCCACATAAACCATATTTTCTGCACATAAAAATTTATGTGCATAAATTATACGCATAAATCATGTTTTTTTATGCACTAAGCCTTTTCTTTGTACACATTTTCTGGTTTGTATGCATTTTTTTTTTTTTTTTACTTCTGATGCATTAGCATACCATTAGCTTACTGCACTGGGAATTTTAAAATATTAGCTTGTGCATTAAGAAACTGTGCTGAATTTCAGTGCATAGTTTTAAAAATCAGCTAATTACATGGGCTCCAAAAATTGTTACTAATCAATGAACAGCTCAAACATAACCGCCTGCCAGCTCTTAGAAGCAGGGACCTTGCAGCTGTATGATCTATCTTTAGGAACTTTTGGTTTTTAGTTATTTATTTATTTTTCCTAGAAATCAACGTTATAACAAAAAAAATCTGTGGAAAAATTACTTTTCCCACTGATTTTTTCTCCTGCATTACCTGAATTTGCTTTGAAGTGTCACGAAAGGTAGCATATAAATAAAAAATTATAATTAGATGTAGTGGCAGTGCTGCAACATACACAAACTGTGGGAGGATGTCAGGAAGCGCAATTCTTACAAGCTGCTGTTCCTGTTTCCTCTGGTAGGTTCCTACTTATGATCATTTAGCTGATAACCAATAGGCTGCAAGAGGAGGCAGGAGTAATAGCTTCTGAAGGAAGAGCTTCCTGGCAGCTTCTATAACCTGTTGACAAGTCACTTGCCAGCCTGGCATTTTCAATTGCCAGTGGCAAGGCTGGCAACCAGAAGTTTCATGCCCTGGGGTTTACAGATATTGTAAGCCCATTCATTAACATCCAGAACCGAGATCACGTGATGTGGTGAGTGCAACCGGGTGTCTGCTGGTTGAGCTCCGGGGATAAGGCCCCTAATCCTTCACCATCCGCATTGCAAAGGCGTTTCTGGAGCACAACACCCCCAGGAATTCGCTGCATATGTCGATTACAATCTATATGCAGAAATCACCGTCGGGAATGCCACCGAAAACTGCCAGATGCAACAAAGCAAAACCTCGCGGCCCAGAAATCAAGATGGCGGTGGCTACAAGCAAAACAAGTGGAAGCTCCTGCATGGTGGGGTGTATCTGCCGATACACCCCACCAGGAGCTGCAGGAAGCGACTGTGGCGGCGCTGGAAAGTAAATTCACCAGGCTTTCGGAGCAGTTAACCACGATGCAATCAGAGTCTGCAATTTGGAAAAAGCACTGGCAGAGCAACGGTACAAGACAGATGATCTCGAAAATAGATCGAGAAGATCAAGCATTCAATTGATGGGCATTCCGGAAGCGCTTGACGATCAAAATTTGCGCTCAACCTTACGGGACTGGATACCTGAAGCCCTGGGCCTATCTGAGATTAAGCCCACGTTTGAAATTGAGAGGGCGCACCAGTTGGTGGCAAGATTAACTGCCGGTAGTGGAGAAGGACGACCATGAATCGTTATCTTAAAAATTCTTAATTTCCATCATAAGCACTGAATTCTGCAAGCAGCGAGGAAAGCAACTAACCTGCAGTTTCAAGGCCACAGAATCTGCATGGCGCCCGATTATTCTGCAAGAGTTACAGCTCAAAGAAGGGCCTTTTCATCAGTATGTAGCCTTCTCATTTACAGGCAAATCCGTTTCACGCTACAATTCCAGCAAAACTTCGCGTTTTCAAAGATGGGAAATAAACACAGTATGACTCACCGGATTCCACAAAGTCGCTGCAAGCTGAGTTAAACAAGTGATGTATTGCTTATACACTGTTGTTGACGATTTGACGATGTGCAAATCATAATCCCCATCTCGGACCCCATCTTGTCTACTCTAAATTTTTGGAACAGCTGCTTACACGCCATCAACCTTCTTCTCTCGAGTCTCAACCTGGTCCTTAATACGTCCAAAACAGAACTCCTGGTTATCTCCCCTAGCGATAACAACCCCTTCGCCAACAATGCAATTATTCCACTAGCAAGCCAGGTTAGAGACCTTGGGGCCACCCTTGACTCTAGAATGAATTTCAAAAAGTTCATTAACACTACAACCAAGGAATGCTTCTTTAAGCTACAGGTCCTGAAGCAGTTAAGACCGCTCTTACACCTCCAGGATTTCCGTTCAGTGCTTCAAGCCATACTGTTTTCAAAGATCGACTATTGCAACGCTCTTCTACTCTGTCTCCCCGCCTCTTCTACTAAATCTCTACAGATGCTGCAAAACGCAGCGGCCAGGATCCTTACAAACACACCTTGTAAGGACCACATCACACCAATCCTAAAAATCCTGCACTGGCTACCCATCCAATATAGAATACTCTTCAAGGCTCTCACCATCATCCACAAATCCGTCTACCAGCAATCCACACTCCAACTCGCCATCCCTCTCGAACTACATACTTCCGCAAAGCCGATCAGATCCGCCTACAAAGGTTCGCTCAAGGCCCCCCCTAACAAATCCTTGGTCCATAACTCTATTCATAAGCGAGCACTTTCGACAGCGGGTCCGCTCCATTGGAATTCGCTTCCCCCAGATATACGCCAGGAACAATGCCATCTCTCCTTCAGAAAGAAACTGAAAACCTGGCTGTTCACACAAGCTTGCCGTTGAAGGAACCTCTATCAACCAACATCGACTCTCACCCTCCGACCTCTTCCCTAACTCCTCACCACCCCCCCCTGCTTACCTCCCCATGTCTCCCCCTTCCACAGGATATATTAAGTTAATAATCGCCTAGGATAAATCTCCAGCCGAGCTCAACAATCTGTTTATGTCTCGCTACTCTATTGTTTTTTCGTTGATTATTTTATCACTCTCCAGTTATTGTTTAAAATCTTTCCTGTCTTCCATCTCCCATGTTTTTGCTCCCTGTTTAATGTAACTTCACCTTCTACATAGTTGTTAATTGGTTTCCCCCTGTTCTATTGTAAACCGGTACGATAAGACCTCGTCTTGAGTATCGGTATAGTAAAAGAATTTAAATAAAATAAATAAATAAAACTTCGCGTTTTCAAAGATGGGAAATGAACACAGTATGACTCACCGGATTCCACAAAGTCGCTGCAAGCTGAGTTAAACAAGTGATGTATTGCTTATACACTGTTAAAAGCTTTCTTTCATACAGATGAACATGGGTAGGTGCTAGGAGGGGGCCCTATTACCCAAACACATCAGTACTTGATCTCCAGACAGGCCTAATAGCCTGGGAGGCTACTATAGAGAGGAGGTGAGGGAGGGATAAGGGGATCAGGGGGGTCAAGGTACTCAATAATTCTTCACAGCATTATTGACAAGGAAATGAATATGGGAAATAAGGATACGTATGAGTGAGCATGGGAACAGAAGTTGAATGCAAGGATTTTTGAGAAATGTATGGGGAGAAGGTGAGGCTGGGGGTCTCCTCTTTTTCGTGTCTATCTACAACGGTTTACTAAAGGTTTATTAGATATGACATGAATGGGATGAATTATAAAATTGTATCCTGGAATGAGAATGGACTGGGTAGTCCCATCAAAAAAAAAAAAAGATATTTCAGCATTTAGCCCGCCTCAAAACTAATGTGGCATGTCTTCAGGAAAACCATTTAAATCATTTAGAAAGTAAAAAATTGTGTAGAGAATGGGTAACAACGTGTCACTTCGCCTCAGCAGTAGGACGAAAAAAAGGGGTAGCGATTCTAATAAATAAAAATACGCCATTCTTGGTCTCCAAGGAAATAGTCGATCCGGATGGTAGATATATTATAATCATTGGGAGTCTGGAGGGGCAACCTATGACTATTTGTAATATCTATGCTCCAAATAATATAGAAAAAAGTTTTTTCCCAACTTAATCAACATCCTCTTAGAACATAAACAAGGGTGCCTACTACTAGCAGGAGACTTTAACTGTGTCTCAGATGCTTTGCTGGATAAGTCTGCCATCCCCACCAATTTTAAGATGCCAAAGGAGTCTGTAGTACAACTTACCTGTCAAAAATTGGACTTATTGGATGTATGGAGGGTTTTGAACCTGGATGCCTGTGATTATACTCATGTGTCTCGAGCGCATGATACATTGTCCAGGATCGACTATGTTCTAGTAGATACAACTCTGTTTCCAAAAATCGAAGGGGCAGAGATAGGTTCCATTGTAGTGGCTGATCATGCCCCAGTGTGGGTTGAAATTCGGCTGTCCCGAGATGATCAACCATCAAAGATCTGGAGATTCCCTGGGCACTTAGGTGATGATAAAACCTTCCACTGTTACCTTGTTCAACGATGGGAGGACTTTGTACAGAATAATAAACAGCACCTTGAGCAAACCATCCTGTTTTGGGCTACAGGTAAAGCAGTTCTTAGAGGGGATATAATAGCATACACAATTAAGAAGCATAAACAACTGTTAAGCTCCATTTTAAATCTGGAACAGGAGTTATGCAGTAAAAAAAGGGCCCTGGCGCAAACCCCCTCACAAATCAATAGAGAAGCATATTGGGTGTATTTAAGTTACCTAAATTCCCTTCTTCATATTAGAGCCCAGAAAGAGTTAAAACACTCAGAACACTGTTTTCACCTTTATGGCAATAAAGCAGGGAAGCTGTTAGCACGCCTAGTCGCTACTAAGTGGAGAAAAAATGTTATCAGTAGCCTCAGAGCAAAAAATGGGCAGTTAATGACTAAAACTTCCAAGATCTGTAAGATACTCCAGAAGTTCTATGCTGACCTCTATACTGAGGACAGATTGGGATCCCTTCAGGATGAAACCAATTTTTTTAGTCAGTTACCGCTTCCCTAATTGACCGCATCCCAATTAACCTGCTTAAGTAAGCCCATATTGGAAATGGAAGTGCTTCAGGTCATAAAGAGTAGCAAGGCACATAACGCCCCAGGACCTGATGGGTTCACTTCAGACTTTTATAAAATTTTGGGAGATAGGATAGCAGGACCCCTTTGTCACTTCTACAGGGCGGCAGGAGAGCAAGGGAGTTTTCCATCTGACTTCAATAAGGCCTTTTAACGGTACTCCCCAAACCAGGGAAAGACCCCCTACAAGCGGCTTCGTACAGACCCATATCGCTATTAAACTGCGATTTAAAAATTTATGCCCGCATATTTGCCCAGCGATTAAGTACTGTACTCCCAGCTCTCATCTCTCCACATCAAACTGGGTTTGTTAAGCACCGTAACCCAGGGGCAAATGTTATTAAACTCATTTCTGCCACTGAAGTTACCAGAGCCACAGATTCACTTTCAATAGCGATAGGCTTTGACTCCGAAAAAGCCTTTGACAGAGTGGCCTGGGACTACATGTTTTCTGTCTTGCAAAGGTTTGGAATCAAAGGTGCCATATTGGAATGGATAAAACTATTATATCAATCCCCAGAATCATACCTAGTAGTAAATGATTCTATATCGGAAGCTATAAACATTCAAAGAGGAGTGCGGCAAGGCTGCCCTCTCTCTCCGATCCTGTATATCCTGTCCTTGGACCCATTATTATGAAAATTGGGTAGCACAGAGAACATAAAAGGATTTCAGGGGACTCATACCCCCTTCACGGTAGCCGCCTTTGCTGATGACATGCTCATTTTCCTAAGTGACCCGATCTCTTCCCTACCTGAGGTGCTCAAAATTCAGGCAGAATTTGGAAGATTTGCTGGCTTAAAGGTGAACCAGGAGAAATCTGAGGCTTTGGATATTACTGGGAAACTTAGTAGTCAATGGCCGGGTACCTTCCCCTTAAAATGGGTCTCCACTGATCTAAAATACCTGGGGGTGCGTATCTCAGCCAACCCAAAGAGCTTATATACTCTTAATGTGGGGCCACTGACGCAAAAGCTACTTAAACATCTTGAAATGTGGCGAAATCTCCCTCTGTCCCTTTCCGGGAAAGTTCAATTGTTAAAAATGATGGAGATTTCCAGATGGATTTACACACGGGGATCTCTTAGACATTAATAAGGCAATCCGCAAATTTCTTTGGGGAGGTAGACGTTCACGTATCCCCCTTGAAAGGATAATGCAAACCAAACAACAAGGTGGTCTCAACTGTCCAGACTTGGCTTTATATAACCGTGCGTGTTTGCTTAGGCATATTAGGGACTGGCTTTTTGGTCTAAATATTTTACACCTCTGGAATACTATATTGAACATGGGTTACTGAGCTCCATTTTGCACATGAAAGCAGAGTTATTACCCAAACACCTTCTGCACAGTAAAGTGATTTCCCCTATGCGGAGCGCATGGAAGTTTTTATGTAAGCAAATGTGTATTCCTGCAGACAGCTCGGCATGTCTGCAAATTACAGGATGCTCTCTCTTCAGCCCTGGCCAAAGTCAATCTCTCTTCTCAACATGGCAGACGAAAGGACTGACAACCACCATTTTTCAGTTCATGAGATGGTTCGGGTCACTTGCTGAGTTTCCAAGAATTAAAAACCTGATACTCCCTATCCAACAATGATTATGGATTTCTACAATTGAGACATTTTATCCAGGAATTACTACAGGCGAATCCAGCCCTTCCAAAGTTTCTTCCCTTACACAAAATGTTCCTGGGTCCCAACGGCAAACGTAATCAATGTGCTGAATACTATAAGGCTTTATTAGACTTACGATCTAATCAGTGCATAATGGTTCTGCTTAAATCCTGGAACGCCATATTATCCACCTCTAATACTAGCGAGGATCTCTCCTCTTGTTTTGAGAAGATACCGCGGATGGTGGAAGATGTAAATCTAAGGGATAAACAATATAAACTCTTACACCAAGCCTATTATGCGCAACAGCAAGCCTTTTATATGGGCTTGGTGCCTACCTGCAACTGCACAAGGTGTTCCAATCCAATGCCAGATTTCTTACACAGTATATGGTTCTGTCCTTATGTGCAGGAATTCTGGAAGAAAATACAGGACAGGCTAACAGGTTTATGGCACCAGCGGATCCCTCTGGACCCAGAAGTATGGCTGCTGGGGATTTACGATAGGCAGATGGACTGGTGCTCTCAATACCAACAATTATTTGTAGATAAAGCAGCACTGATAGCGAAATCCTCAATCCTCACCTTATGGATTGAGAAAGCTCCAGATTTCTGGCCTCTTTGGACGCAAAAGTTTCACAATCTCCTTCATCTGGAATACTTAACAGCTATTTCTATGGCTTCAAAAATGACTTCCCATCTGCTCCAAATTTGGGGAGACTATATTTTGACGTTGTCAAAGGAGCTCCAACTACAACTGCTGCCAGGGTTGAAGGGGACATCTCCTGATCCCTATCACTTATCTCCCATTACTTGATTGTTGATATCTGCTATACATAACCTGCTGGTTGTTATTTACATTTGCCGTACGTACCCGACGTATGTCATATAATTCTGATAATTCATTCCCTTTGTGCTTATTGTTTAGTGTTCGTTGGTTAGAGATCCTTATTTCGTGTTAATTGCTTAGTGTCCTTAATTGTTCCCTATCATTATGTTGCTTTATATTATATTATGGTACGTTGGTATGTTACACTATGTTGTGATCCATTACGTTACATTATGATACCTACACATGAGGGTTGAGTACCTAGGTGGGATGGGGAGGGGGGGGATAAGTAGAGGTAGTAGGAGGAAATAATAATACAAAAAACACTTATTAAGTTCTCTTGCGTAGCTTTATTTCATCTCATTGATGCTGTACATTACAATCGGACAAATCTGCATGCTATGCTCTGTTACGTCTTATGTTCATGTTATACTTTATTACTGGTTGGATGTTTAATACTGTAATCAATAAAAAATACATTAAAAAAAACAAAACCAACATCCAGAACCCCCAGTGGAGGGCAAGGTGAGGCAACCCATTGCTTTACTTCTGCCTCATCTCTGGGAAAAGCCTTTGAAGGTTTCCTTAACAGAAAAAGGAAATATAAAGAAGGAAGAAGACTGCATTGTAAGTCCCTGGGGGCAGGGACTGCTACCATTTTATTCTCTTCCATCACTCTAAAGCTATAATACCCAAGTATTACTTTGATTATAAGTGTATATTAAACTTATTTCATGAATGTTTTGTCCCTATTCTCAGCACGTGACACACAATACAACCAAATAAATATTACAAAATAAAATAACTCAACACAAGTATTCTCTCTCTTTTATGCTTTTTTTTTTTTTTTTAATCAATTACAGTTCACTCACCTTTAGGATCTTTTTGTGTCTCTTCTCCTTGATATGCTTATGAGCAGATGTGACAGACTCAACCAAAACATCACACAGCTTACAACTGTAAGTGGCTGTAGGGTAGTTCCGAGGTCGCTAAAATGTAGAAATACATTCAGGAATAAGGTAGAAATAAGACAAAGCTGTGCTGAGTTTTAGAAAACAGATGGCTAAAACAATAAGCAGCATCCAAAATGAACTAATGTACACCAGGCACTGTGGAACATCATGACAAGTCCTTCCATTTATGAAATGGTGCAGCCAGGGGTATTAGAGTGCAGTGTGAAGGAAAATCTGAGTGTTGTTGTTCTAACAATGCCTTTCATTAGGCTATCTGTTCTGAATGTTTTTTGGGGGAATTTTTCTTTTACAAACAATTCAGGCCAAAAAAAAAAAAAGTACTGTAGTCACTACATTAGTTGCAAAAACAATAAATGCAAAATTGTGTGAAACCTACAAGCAAATCAAATTTGAGCTTTTGCAGGTCAATCTTTTAAATCTATCTGTGAATACAAAACTTGGGAGTTGAACTGTATGTTGCAGGATGAGGACTCTTTTGTACTGTGAATGATGAGGCAGACCAGGCTTCTGTTTAAGGTGTTGCCATTAAATTTGTCCACAAATTGCAGGCCCTGATATCACTTAAAGCACTCCCAAACCAGCAATTACAAATCTTAACATACTTTTATCCCTCTCTAACTAAATGATATCAATTTTATCAAACCTTAGCTCAGATCATCATAATTAGAACTCAGATCTTAATAATAAAAACACAATTAGAGTATGTTACAGAGCCCCTACCCTTCAAACAAGAAGTCTTCCATAAGAAGATGAAATACCAGCAACAAACTATCAGGAATTCAGACAGCTTCATTAGCAAAATAAACCTGGGAGTGCAGATTATATTTTCAGCATGCAGACTGCAAACGAGCTCAGACTGTAGCACAAACCCTTTTGAGCCGGTAAATACAATCTCGCCTTAGGCGATCTTCAGCTTGCTGCAAACCCAGCAATTCCTTCTTGGACAATGCCGACTCATCTATGACAGTGCTGTCGAAATCTACTTCTGGCTGCCGCTCATCCCTCCTCATCTTTCGTGGCCTCTTTGGTTTCTTCTGATTCATAGTATCTAGAAGAATAATGCTGGCATAAGACAATATCCACACCAAGAAATACAGGAGCACCACAGAGAACTGGAAGCTAATTGTAATACAAAACATCCTACTAATGACTAGTGCTTTCAGAAGAATTTTACTACTACAGTGGCAAAGTAATTAATTTTGCTATTAGCGAGCAGCTAATTACTAGTTAAAATAGATTTCTGTAGCCTGTTATCAGACAACCCAAATTTGTATTATGGACTTCAAGGAGATGGGAGGGACTGGGTAAACCCTGTGGAGAAGCAACAAAAAATGAGTATGACATTCCTTGCTCTGCCCAAAATCACAGGACAGCATTTGCTAAATTCTGTAGGACAAAGAGCAAATATGAAAACTGCAATAAGTCAAGCATCAGTTATTACACTTAGAATGGAATGGCTGATAGTGGATGAAAAAGGTGATGCAACAAGTGCAATTCATGGAAGAAAATCATTGACATGGGGTAGCAGTTAAGGATGTATTTGTGCAATATAAAATTGTTGTATGTTTTTATATTAAGGTACTTTGTTTTGTTTTTATTTTTTTTTTAACTTTTAATATTTCATATTATGAATGTGATATTTAATCCACGTTGAATTTATTGGATTTGTGGAATATAAAATGCTAAATAAATAAATAAATAAATATTCTCCCTCCATGTTCCCTTTTCCCCACCACCATTACCTGGCACTATTTGCTACCCTCCCTTCTATCATCATCCTTCAGTTACATTTTTGCCACAGTCCCTAATTTCCCATGATACTGAGGCCATGGCAAGAGCTATAATCTGGCCCTTCCCAAAGAATTTGGCAATCTCCATGAAATAATAACATATGGGCAGATACAGTGCAGTGCGCTCCAGTGGAGCGCACTGTTACCCCGCGATTGGACGCACATCCAAACCCCCCCCCCCCCCGGAACCTAATAGCGCCCGCAACATGCAAATGCATGTTGATGGCCCTATTAGGTATTCCCGCGCGATACAGAAAGTAAAATGTGCAGCCAAGCGACATATTTTACTTTCAGAAATTAGCGCCTACCCAAAGGTAGACGCTAATTTCTCCGGGCACCAGGAAAGTGCACAGAAAAGCAGTATCATGGCAATATTAAGTCGGAGGTCCCGAAAGTTAAAAAAAAAGTAAAAAAATTTGAAATAGGCCCGCGGCTCGAAAACCAGATGCTCAATTTTAAAGGCGTCCGGTTTCTGAACCCGTGGCTGTCAACAGGCTCGAGAGCCGATGCCGGCAAAATTGAGCGTCGGCTGTCAAACCCGCTGACAGCCACCGCTCCTGTCAAAAAAGAGGCGCTAGGGACGCGCTACTGTCCCCAGCGCCTCTTTTTACCGCCAGCCCTAATTAAAATAAATTAAAATACTGAATCGCGCGCACAGGAGAGTGGCCTGTGCGCACGCTCCCGCGTTTTTACTATATCGGCCCAATAGTAAGGATGGCAGATAAAGGCCAAATGGCCCATCCAGTCTGCCCAGCAAGTTGCTGATGGTAGTAACTGCCACTGCATGCAGATTACTTCCATGCCTTCTGTTAAGAATAGTAACTGCTGCTTGGTGTAGGTTATCATACAGACTTATGAAGAACGGAAAGAGTGGTTAACCCCATGTTGTCTGTTAAGGGAAGGAAGCCAGCTGGCCAAAAAGGAAGGTGCATGTCCAACATGATTTAAAGTCAGCATCTGGCCCAGGCAGCAGGAGAAGACAGGCATGGCATGAAGTGCCACTCACCTCCCCCATCTGGCTGACAGAAAGGATCAGCCTGGCGTGACAAGGAGAGAATGGTAGAGGACTCATCCATGGGATTCTAGAAGATGGGGAAAGGAAAAGAGTGACAACATAGGAAGGGGGACAGAGAGAAGAAAGGGTGAAAGGGAGGGCCCCTTAGATGGGTTACACAGGAGGAGGATGGGTAACAGTGAAGGGGGGAATGAGGAAGAGGTTGGCAGGAGAAAAGGGATGGATGAGTGAGAGATTACTAGTGAAGAAGAAAGTGGGAGGAATGAGAAGTTGAGTGGTGAAGCTGCATAAGAGAGAAAGGCAGGGAGCAGAACTAGGAAAAAGAATATGAGACTGGAGGAAGGGAAAAACCCACAAGAGAGATCAAACAGGATACAAGGGGGAAAATGGGGTTTAAGGGAACAATGAAAAGAATAGTAAAGGGGTGAAGGCAGGAAAGAGAAAAGAAACCATTAGAGAAAGAAGGTATAAGAAGAGAGGAGACAAGAAAGTAAAAAAAGGAATAGAAAGTTATGAAGAAATGAGACAAGAACCAATATGGAAAAAAGAATGAGCAAAAAGCAAAAAAGAATAAAATAAAATATTGAGAGAAAAGAAAGGTAGAAAAAAAGCAAGTTTGCTTACCGGAAACGGTGTTTCCGTAGATAGGATGAATTAGCCATGCTGTCATGGGATGTCAATCAGGCCCGGGAGGCGGAGCTTGTCAAAGCAGAGATTAGATTTTAGCTCTCTGCGGCTGCGCATGTGTTCCTGCGCAGGAAAGTAATGGATTCTCCTCAGTCTGTGATTAAGCTGTAGTGTAGTCGAAGAAACGGTGACTGCCAGGGAGGTAAGTGGGTCAGCATGGCTAATTCATCTTGCTATCTACGGAAACACCGTTTATGGTAAGCAAACTTGCTTTTTCCCGTTGATAGCAGGGCTGAATTAGCCATTCTGTCATGGGAGTCCCAAGCTCCCGATCACGTTGTTTATGATATATATATATGTTTGTAAGTGATCATTAACAGTGTGGCAGTCACCGTGAAGAAGAGGATAGAAATTGCAGAATTGCGGCCCTATCTTCGCATCAGTGGCTGCTTGTTGATCAAGGCAGTAGTGAGATGTGAAGGTATGGATCGATGACCATGTAGCTGCCTTACAAATGTCTATGGGCTGTACATTCTTAAGATGTGCCAAGGAAGCTGCCACTGCTCTGACTTGGTGAGCGTTAGGAAGAGAATGTAGCTGTAGTTTCTGCTTGTTGTAACAGAACGTGATGCATTGTGCTATCCAGCTGGAGATGGTGCGTTTAGCTACTGGTAGTCCAGGTGCTTTCGGGTCGAAAGAGACAAAGAGTTGAGAAACACAAGAGTCCAAGTGTGTTCTCTCTTTGTAGTATGCTAAGGCTCTTTTGCAATCCAGTGTATGCAGTAATTTTTCCCTATCATTTGCATGAGGTTTAGGGAAAAAGATGGGTAGTTCTATGGATTGATTGAGATGAAATTGAGAAACTACTTTGGTAGGAAGGATGGGTGAGTTCGGAGAACCACCTTTTGGTGATAAAACTGTAAATATGGAGAGTAATGGACCAAGGCTTGTAATTCACTGACTTGTCGTGCTGATGTTACTGCAATCAAGAATACCACCTTCCATGTGATGTATTTAATGTGTGCCAAGCCCATGGGTTCAAACGGGGAAAGCATGAGCTGTTCCAGAACGATGTTGAGGTTCCACGGAACTGGAGCCTTAGAGATCAAAGGACAAAGGTGAGTTAACCCCTTAATGAAACAAGAGAGTAATGGGTGATTGGATATAGGAATATTGTTAACTGGTCTATGATAGGCGCCTATGGCACTGAGATGAACTCTAATAGATGATGTTGCGAGACCAGCTGCGTATAGTGTATGAAGATAATCCATAAGTATCTCAGGTGAGCAGTCCAATGGTGGTACGCCTTTGGAAATGCACCAGGTAGAATAGCGTTTCCATTTATAGCTATAATTTTTCCTGGATGAGAGTTTCCTGGATTCTAACAAGATGAACTGTGCCGAAGTGGAAACTCCCTGTTCTGTTAGAAGGAGCCTCTCAATCTCCATGCTGTCAAATGCAGAGATGAGTGTAGTGGATGTAGGAGCGTCCCGTGATCTTGGCAGAGAAGATCTGGACGATTTGGTAATCGAATTGGGTCCATGATGGACAGTCGGAGAAGGAAACTGTACTACGGTTGCCTCGGCCAAGCCGGGGCTATGAGTATCAGTTGAGCTCTGTCCGTTATGCACTTTTGAATTGTCCTTGTTATGAGTGGTATGGGAGGAAAGGCATACAGGAGGCCTGTCATCCACGGAATGAGGAAGGCGTCCTGAACGATCCTGAATAGGCTTGGTCTTATCGAGCAGAATTCGGGAACTTGAGCGTTGATTTCCGTTGCAAAGAGATCTATCGCAGGCATTCCCCAGCGCATGAAGATGTCTTGGGCGATTTCTGAATTGAGTGCCCATTCGTGAGGGTGAAAGATGCGGCTTAGCCTGTCCGCTCTTGTGTTTGCAACTCCTGGTAGGTAAGTTGCTTGGAGATGTATGCAGTTTCGGTGAGCATGTTCGAAGATTGACAAGGTCTCCTTGCAAAGGGCCCATGAACCGGACCCTCCTTGTTTGTTGATGTAAAACATCACGACTTGATTGTCCGTGTAGATTATGACCCTGCGACCTTTCAGGTGGTCTTGAAACACTTGTAGTGCATTCCGAATCACTCTGAGTTCTAATAAATTTATCTGTAGGTTTTGCTCCAAGATTGTCCATAACCCTTGCATTTCGTAAATCTCGAGATGTGCACCCCATCCCTTACGAGACGCATCTGTAGTTAATACTGCGTTGTGAGGCGGGGAACTGAACAATGCTCCCTTGGACAGGGTTGAGTCTAGAAGCCACCATGTTATGTCCTTTCTCATCTCGGTGATCAATGATAACTTTTGTGTCAACAGTTGTGAGTGTTGTTTCCATTGACATTTTAGTCCCCATTGCAGGCGTCTCATGTGTAGCCTAGTGTTGGGAACCGTGAAAATAGCCACTGCCATGTGGCTGAGGACTATTAGAACTTGTCTCGCCAAAGGTGTCCGAGTATGGTTCAATACCTGAAGAAGATGACGCATTTGTGTTATTCTCTCGATTGGGAGGTATGCCCGGTTGCGAGTGGGGTCCAGGCATGCTCCTATAAACTGTAATGTTTGTGTTGGCTGTAGATGTGATTTTTGGAAATTGATCACTAGTCCCAACTCCTGTAGGCACTGTATCACTCGACGGAGTTGGTCGATCAAGACTTCCGGAGTCAAGGTGATTATCAGCCAATCATCCAGATATGGAAATATGATTATACTTGTTGTCTGAGATGCGCCACCACCACAACCATGCATTTGGTGAAAACCCTGGGTGCAGCCAATAGTCCAAAGGGCAGGACTTTGTACTGGTAGTGGTGATGCTTGTAGCGGAAGCACAGGTATCGCCAAGAGGATGGATGGATTGGAATGTGTGTGTAAGCATCTTTTAGATGGATAGAACACATCCAGTCGTTGGGTTGAATCAGAGGTAGGATTGATTTCAACGATACCATCTTGAATTTCTCTTTGGTTAGGAATTTGTTCAATTCTCGCAGGTCTAGTATGGGACGAAGGCCACCTGACTTTTTGGGATTGAGGAAGTATGGGGAATAAAACCCCTCCTGTTGGGTTTTCGGGAAAATCCGTTGAATGGCCTGTTGCTTGCGAAGCAAAGCAATTTCCTCCCCCAGTTGTGGTTGAAAGCTTTGAATCTTTAGAGTGGAAAGGTGAGGTGGCATGGGTTTTGTGGTAAATTGGAGTTGGTACCCATGTCGTACTATCTCTAAAACCCATTGATCGGATGTTATTCTTTCCCAGGCTGCCAGGCAAGAATGGATTCTGCCAGGTGGTACTTGGTGTTGTGGTGGTGGCTGGGTTATTAAAAAGATGGCGTTGATTTTACTGCAGCAGCCAGTTGTTGAGTCTGCTGTCTTTGGTTACGTGCTTTGCCCCTACGTTGGTTTGGGATATGCTGTTGCGGCGTAGAACGCTGGTAAGATGGGTACAGCTATATATGAAAGGACTGATAAGATCTGTAAGGTCTACGGGCATATGATTGTCGACGAGTGGATCAGACATAACGACGTGTGGTCAAGTAGTGAGGTGGTGATGTTAAGGATTGCACTGCTAGAGCTTCCTCTTTCAATTTGCCCACTGTGTCCTGAAAACGCTCTCCGAACAGGTTATCTCCCTTACACGGGAGGTTCGCCAGTTTCTCGTGCAAGTCTTCCCATATCGTACAGGAACGTAACCATGCCACTCTACGGGCTGCAATGGCTGTTGCAGATGCCCTGGAAGATGTTTCGAATCCCTCATATATCGACCGCAGAAGGTGGCGAGAACACTCTTCCATATCGTGAAGAGGCTGTGGTATCTGATCTGCCATCGAGGAAAGCAAAGCTTTTTTGGCTTGTATGCATTCATATAGGTATTGTACCATGTAAAATTGATGGTGCATAATGTGGGCATTCAAGATGGAGCTGTGGTACATTTTCCTGCCAAACTCATCTAAATATCTGTTATCCTTGCCTGGTGGATATGACGCGTGCGACTTTATTTTCTTGAATCTTTGCATTGCAGACTCTACCACAATTGAAGCATGAGGTAATTGTGGCATAGCGTAAGGCAATGTTTTCCACATATGAAATTTTATATCCATTTTCCTGGAGACCGCTGACAGAGAGTAAGGTGTTTCCCACGATTTCTTTAAGACTGTATGCAAATTTCTTGTGGTGGTAGAGATGTTGGTTCTCCTGGAGTATCAAAAATCTTTAGGAGACCAAGGGTCTCTGATCTAGGGTCTGTCTCCTTTTGGACCTCTAGATGTAATATAGTACCCAATTTCTCCAAAACTTTGGGGTACACGAGGTCCTCTGGAGGGGAATACGGTTCCTGCGGTTGTTCCTGTGGGTCTGATGGAAACCCCGTAGATGATGATGGGGAGGTCTGTGGAGATGGGGAATCGATAGGTGTATTTTCGTTTCGAATTGGAGAAACTGGTCGTTTTGTTATTGGGGATGCCGGAGGCTCCGCCGACTGTTCCCTAGAGGTATGATTATTATGTTCTGGGGAACTCATAGATTGATCATTAGGCATCTTAAAGGATGATTGAAGAGTTTCATAAAATCCTGCCAATGATTGTGATAATTGTAGACATGCCTCTTTTGTGTGAGGAGGCATTGTTGAATGAACAGATGGCTTTAGTAAGTCAGCTGTGTTAGGATGCATCATAGGTACTTGAGGTAAAGTACTTGGCACATTGTATTCTCTCCCCATCTTGTTGTCTATTGTTCCCATAGAATCCTCTGAGATAATAGAATTATCAGAGGAAGTGACCTGTATTATCTCTCTATGAGATAAGGGTCTTGCAGTTTGTGTACGTGATGGCTTACTTCCCATCTTACACATCACTCGCACCAAAGGAAAGCTAAGAAGGCGAGTGAATGTTAATGATGATGGTGTGATGAGGATCCTGAATGGTCCTTCTGTGACGATGGTGATCGTTTTCTATGTTTTGTTGCCAAGCTCGAAGAGTAAGAGGAACTCGAGTGGTTTGATGTTACAGCTGGAGAGGTTGAACGAGACACTTCTGAGGACTCATGTCATCGTTTTAAGCCCTGTTTTATTGAATGAGATGGTTGTTTGTATTTGTCTCCAGCTTTTTGAGGTGTTTCCTGTGAGACCATATGTTGTATAGGCGTCAGTATTGTGTCATCTTTTTGTATATTAAAGATTGATGTCTTCTGCACCGTATGCACCGATGTTTCCGGCGGTATGCGCGCAGTTTGACCTGTGCGCAGAAGTCAATTTGTGTGCATATCTTTTTGGCGCCATACGCGTAGATGTCACCGGCACCGTGCGCACATCGGCGCCGTGCGCCCAGATGGCGCTGTGCGCGTACATATCTTCGGCGCCATATGCGCAGATATCTTCGGCGCAATATGGTCTTAGGCGCAGACGTGTGCACCGATGGTGAGTTAGGCGCAGAAGGCATCTTGGGCGCACAAGTTTTAGGCATCAGATTTTTAGGCGCGTTTGCTTCCCGTGCTGGTAGTTCTGGCACTGTCTGTTCATTCGAATCTGATGGCCTATGCCTTCGTGGCGAGTCCTTACCTCCCAGCATGGAGGAGTGGGGATCCCACGAAGATGCCCGTTTCTGTGTCGGAGGCATTGTTTTCGAAAGGCCAGGTGACAAATGAGCCTCCGATGGCTGCGATGGACTAAACAGTTCTTTTATTCGATATGCCCGTTGTTTCTGTGCTCTCGGTGACATTCGAGCACAGAACTGACAGGGTTGGAGATCGTGATCTGGCCCAAGACATCGGTAACATCGGCCATGGCCATCCGTGACCGACATTACCTTGCCGCAAGTGCAGGGTTTAAACCCCGATTTTTTAGACATTTTTAGAAAAAAAAAAAAACCGTTGAGGAGAAAAACAGCTCCGCGTGCAATCCCGCTCATGGAAAAAACAGACTGAGGAGAATCCGTTACTTTCCTGCACGGGAACACACGCGCAGCTGCAGAGAGCTAACATCTAATCTCTGCTTTGACAAGCTCCGCCTCCCGGGCCTGACTGACAGATCCCATGACAGCATGGCTAATTCAGCCCTGCTATCAACGGGAAATTAATTTTAGCATATTTGATAATTTAAAAAACTTTTCATGTCTATCCATCTGTACCATTGACGTCATAGATGGACAGGTGAACAAAGCTGTAAGCCATGAGCAGTGATGCTGGTTGGTTGCAACCAAATGAAGACAAAGAGGAAAAATAAGCATGGATCCTCAGGCACTCCAGACAAAGACCTGGAGAAGCCAGTAGTCATGAATAGGTAGCCATTTCTCCACCACTGCTCATCCATCCGCCAACTGCACGTCTTCTTTGGTGGGAGGTGGAGGTAGGCAGGAATGGGAATAGGAGTACGAGGGAGCAAAGTAGGAGGGAGAGTACAAAATCTCCCACTTCTTACTCTTTTTTTTTTTTTTTTTTAACTCTGTACCTGAGCTCAGCCCGTCTCGGCCGAGTACAGAGTCTGTCTCCGGCAGCAGGGAGAGAGGGCTAATGCTTCATCACCATGCTCAGTGCTAGCCTCTCAGCTGATTCTCTCCTGGCTGCTAAGTCCATGCTGGGAACTGAGGGAGGAATCACCAGATATCACCTCAAGAGAAGCGGTGTCTGATTAATCCTTCTCTTTCTCCTTCTTCTTTTTTTTTAAACAAGTAATTCCCAGTAGGGAAATGCACATCCACCATTTGCTGGAGACGAAGAATACAGGCGGGCTGTCAGAGCAGGGGTATATATACTGTCAGCTTTGCTCCGTGTCCATTTGATGGCAGAAGTGCATAATCTACTGGTCGTGGATTAACCTGTCTGAATTCTGAGAAAGGTGGTCATTAAAGGCAGCTCAGCATTAGCATCACCAGTTAAAATCTTCTAAATGTCAGCTTGTCTGTTTCTTGGCTGTCCCTCTGTGCAGGGCTGGATTTAAAATATCAGCGCCCACAGGCACTGTTGGCAGGGTGAAGATCACAGAACAGGGGTAGGGGCTGTCCCCTAAAATATGCCCTTGCTCAAATCCTTCCCTTCCCCATGCATTCATCCTATTTCTCCCTTCTCCTTCAGCCAAAAGCAACAGAGGAAAAAGGTTAGCATCGGATCTAAGAGACAGTGCTTGTTCACAAGCCCTGGGGGCCTGCCCCCCCCCCCCCTTCCATGCAGATTTCCCGTTACCAAGGAAACCAGTGCCAGGAGCAGGCTGCTGAAGAGCCTGTGACCACACACCAGCTCACAGGCCCTGTGCTTTTTTTCTTCCACTGCTGCAGATTCAAGCACTAGCTGAATATTGCAGATGAGGGCACAGTACCTTCAGAATCGGGCTCCAAGAAAGTTGCCTATATTGCTTATGCAGAAATCCTTGTCTACCTGTATTCCTATAGCTCTCTGCTTGGTTAGGGTTTAGTGTGTTCTAAAACTTCATTATTTTATTTTATTATACCTTTTAAAACACATTATTGTATGGTTACATTTATATCAACCCCTCCACACTTTCTTTTCTGGTCTCCTTGCCTGGGTCCACTAACTGTTGGCACAGCAGATTCCCACTTAACTGAGAATCATAATGGTGGAAGTGACTAGGATGGAAGATCTTTCAAAAGCTTTAAATATGAATAGCCCTGAGGAATGAAAGAAAATGAAAGCATAAGGAGAATACATTAATTGACAACTAAACGCTATCTGTTTTTGGTACTGCTGTTTTAAGAGAAATAAAAAGCATGTGAAAGAACTGCATGTGTTCGTGACTGGACAAGAAGCATCCCTTCTGGACTCCCAAGAAAGCAGAGTTGCTTACCTGTAACAGGTGTTCTCACAGGACAGCAGGATGTTAGTCCTCACATATGGGTGACATCATCAGGATGGAGCCCAATCACGGAACACTTTTGTCAAAGTTTCTAGAACTTTGACTGGCACCACTAAGCATGCCCAACATGGCACTAACCCTGCATCCAGCAGGGGTCCCCCTTCAGTCTCATATATAGTAAAAAGTACGTACGAAAAATAAAACAACAAATTGCAAGCGACCCAACTCCGCAGGGTGGCAGGCAGGTTTCATGAGGACTAACATCCTGCTGTCCTGTGAGAACACCTGTTATAGGTAAGCAACTCTGCTTTCTCACAGGATAAGCAGGATGGTAGTCCTCACATATGGGTGAATAGCGAGGTAAGGATGCCCGAGCAATATACCAAAAGCACCCAAAGACATGCAACAGGCACAACAGGGGTGAATTTGGATAATGGGCAGCCTGAAATTCCCAGCGGGCTGTTGGAAGGAAGTTGGGTATTAAGCTGAGAACAAACTGCGCAGAACAGACTGGCCAAAGAATCTTGTGTGCCAGCTTTGTCCAGGCAATAATGGGCTGCAAAAGTATGGAAAGAACTCCAAGTAGCAGCCCTGCAGATGTCAGCAAGAGGTACACACCAAAGGTGTGCTACCGACGTTGCCATTGCTCTAATAGAGTGCACTTTAACGCATCCCTGTAGCGGAAGGCCTGCTTGTTGGTAGCAGAAGGAAATACAGTCTGCCAGCCAAGAGCACAGAGTCTGCTTTCCCACCGGGATTCCCAGTTTGATTTTATCAAAGGAGACAAATAGCTGGATGGACTTCCTATGGCCTGCAGTGCGTTCCAAATAAAAGGCTAGCGCACGCTTGCAGTCCAAGGAATGCAGAGCCCGCTTAACTAGATGTGAGTGGGGTTTTGGAAAGAAAATAGGCAAAACTATAGATTGATTTAAATGGAACTCAGAGACTACTTTCTGCAGAAATTTAGAATGAGTGCGAAGGACCACCCGATCATGAAGAAATTTTGTGTAAGGGGGTTAAGTAACCAGTGCCTGCAGCTCACTGATTCTGTGAGCAGAGGTCAAAGCAAGAAGGAAGAACACCTTCCACATGCGATACCGTAACTCGCAGGAATGCTGAGGCTCAAACGGAGGTTTTATGAGTCGCGCTAGAACTACATTAAGGTCCCAAGCAGGGGCTGGGGACGGAGAGGGGGCTTGAGGTGAAGCAAGCCCTTCATAAAGCGCACCACTAAGGGTTGTGTCGAAATAGAGACATCCCCTGTAGCCTTATGGAAGGCGGCCACCACACTGACATGTACTCTAATGGAGAAAGTTTGTAGACCTGACTCCGAGAGGTGCCAGAGGTAGTCTAAAAACTTCGTTGTGGGGCAGGTAAAGGGATCTAACTCCTTTGAAGTGCATCATAATTTATTTATTTATTTAGTGATTTTTATATACCGCGGCACGTAAAAATATACATCACCTCGGTTTACAGTAAACAATAAATTAGCAACAGGCTTTACAGGAAGAAAACAGATGACAGCAACAGGCTTAACATGAATAACGGAACTCCGGAGTGCCTAATATAACTCCTTTAACTATAAAGAACAAATGCATATTCTAATTCAATAACAAAGCTGGAACAGGTAGCTAGTGAAACGTAAACAGGAAAACGGTATTTCCGATTAATCGATGATCATTGCGTGAAAGCTTGTTCAAACAACCAGGTTTTGAGATTTTGTTTGAAAGTTTTATGGCAGGGTTCGAGACGCAAGTCCATGGGCATTTTGTTCCAGATTTTGATACCAGCTATGGAGAAAGTACGGTCTCTTGAGGTCACGTGTTTGATGTATTTAAGAGGCGTAGAGGCAAGTTTAGCTTGGTGGATATTTCTTATTGGTCTATTAGATGTACGGAATATAAACTGATCGGAGAACCATTGCATCTCTTGGTTATGTATTGATTTATGAATGAGGGATAGTACTTTGAATGTAATCCTGTAAGCTACAGGAAGCCAGTGCAGGAACATGAGAGCTGGAGTGATGTGTTCGTGTCGGCGAGTATTGGTGAGTAAGCGAGCAGCAGAGTTTTGTAGCATCTGCAATGGTTGAATTGTGTTTTTCGGGAGACCTAGTAGTAAGGCGTTACAGTAGCCTATTTTCGGCAGTATTGTGGCTTGTAACACAGTCCGGAAGTCTTGTGGATGTAAGAGAGGTTTAATTCTGATAATGAAAATCTTTTCCATTTAGAATGATAAGACTTTCTAGTAGAAGGCTTTCGAGAAGCTACCAGGACCTGGGATACAGAGTCTGAGAGATTGAGAGGCCACAAGATTAGCCTTTCAACATCCAAGCTGTCAGTGACAAGGCCTGAAGGTTGGGATGGCGCAGCTGTCCGTTCTTCTGAGATATCAGAGATGGATCCATGCCCAGGCGAATTTGTGGACGAACGGAGAGATCGCGAAGGATGGGAAACCATACCTGACTCGGCCAGTAGGGGGCTATGAGAATCATGAGGCCCTTGTCCCGGCATAGCATCACGAGAGTCTTGCTGATGAGAGGAAGTGGTGGGTAGGCATACAGGAGACCTGTTGCCCAGGAGAGGGCAAAGGCGTCCCTCGGTGGAATTTTGTGACTGTGATGTAGGGAGCAGAAGTTCTCCACCTTGCGATTGTGAACCGATGCAAAGAGGTAGATGGTCGGATACCCCCACTTCTGAAATATCTAATCCGCCACCACGAGGTTCAGGGACCACTCGTGGGGCTGAAATGTATGACTGAGTTTGTCCGCTAGAACATTGTCCATGCCCACCAAGTAGGTCGCTCACAGAAGCATGGAATGAGAGAAAGCTAAAGCCCAAATTTGCGCTACTTCCTGACACAGGAGGTAAGAACCGGTCCCCCCCCCTGCTTGTTGATGGACCACATCGCTACTTTATTGTCTGTTTGGATTAGGATTGTTTTGTTGGATAAGCAATCCTTGAAGGCTAGAAGGGCATATCTGATCGCCCTGCACTCCAGAAAGTTTATCTGATGTTGCACTTCTGCTGCAGACCAGGTTCCCTGAGTTTGCAGGTGGTTGACGTGTGCTCCCCAACCTAGAGTGGAAGCATCAGTTGTCAGAATTATCTGAAGTTCTGGAGCCTTAAACGGTAGCCCTTTGAGCAGGTGGGACTCTTGGATCCACCAAGCTAGTGAGAGACGAAGCTGCCTGGTGACATGGACAATGTTGGACATTGAATGGTGTGCCTGGGACCACTGGGATTTTAATGTCCACTGCGTTACACCCATGGCAAGTCGAGCCATTGGGTTAACATGGACCGAGGACGCCAAATGTCCGAACAAGACGAGGACATGATGAGCAGTCGTGGTTCGGCGAGACTGTACAGTGCACGCAAGCACTGCCAGTGTATGAGCTCGGTCCCTGGGAAGAAAAGCTTTCGCTTGGATAGTGTCGAAATCCGCTCCGATAAAGGAGAGGGATTGAGACGGAATCAAATTGGACTTCTGATAATTGATTAGAAATCCCAAGGATAATAGGAGCCGCATGGTGAGATGGAGGGAGTGAAGAACCACCTCCGGAGACTGAGCACTCAGAAACCAGTCGTCTAGATAAGGATAGAGATGAGTGCCTAGTCGTCGTAAGTATGCGGCTACTACTGACAGGCATTTCGTGAAGACAGCGAGGGGCCGATGCCAGGCTGAATGGAAGTACTCGGTACTGGAAGCGCTGGTTTCCGACGAGGAACCGGAAGTACTTTCTGCGAGATGGGGTAATTGCTATGTGCATGTACGTGTCTTTTAGATCCAGAGAGCAAAGCCAATCCCCCTGTTGGAGAAGAGGGAGTAAAGAGCCTAAGGTTACCATCCTGAACTACTCCTTTCGAAGATGTTTGTTTAGGGCACGAAGGTCTAATATGGGGCGAATGCCTCCCGTCTTTTTTGGTATTAAGAAGTATCAGGAGTAGAAGCCTTGTCCCCTTTGCAAAGGGGGAACTGGCTCTATGGTATTGGCCTGCAGGAGGGAAGCTATCTCCACCTGCAGGAGTTGAGAGTGGTCGGAGGAAGTCCACCCCAGCCGAGGTGGAGAGTCCAACGGTATGGAGAGGAAGTTTAGATGGTAACTTTGAGCTACGACCGACTGGACCCAGTGGTCCATGGTGACCTTGAGCCACATGGTGGAGAAGTGGCAGAGACGGCCGCTGACTGGCAGGGATGGCAGAGGGGGAAGATGACAATCGCTGTCTAGCGGGGAGTAAAAAAAAATTTTTGAAAGAAGTTTCGTGAGGAAAATTCCTTTCAGGAATCTCTAGAGAGGTCCTTAACCCGCGTGGCTACTGCTGCTCGGAAAAAAAAAGAGACTGAAGGGGGACCCCTGCTGGATGCAGGGTTAATGCCTTGCTGGGCATGCCCAGTAGGTGCCAAAGTTCTAGAAACTTTGACAAAAGTGTCCGTGGTTGGGCTCCATCCTGATGATGTCACCCATATGTGAGGACTACCATCCTGCTTGTCCTGTGAGAATTAACTACAAATTCATTTTATGTCATATTCTACTCCCCAGACTTGTATAATTGCTATTTTAAATTAGTCTAATTTTTGTTTTTGGCACAGAAGCTTGCCACTTCTCCTTTATACATCCAACTTGGAAACAGCCTCTACTAGGGCTACAGCAACATTACTACTACTTCTACACCCTTATTTCTAGAGCACTACTAGACATTTACAGAGCTATACAGAAATGCATAAAAAACATTCTCTTCTCCATGGAGCTTACCAACTAGTCTAGTGAAGACAAACATGCATAACAAATGACAGTCTACAGGAAATATATTTAGTTTAGAGGTGTGATTAAGATTTAAAAGCAGCCTCAAAAAGCTGAGTTTTTAGAACTGATTTGAATATGACCACTGAGGGAGTATGACACCAACTCAGGAGGTCTTTTCCAGGCATCTGCACAGAAAGGTGAAAGTGCAATCTTGGGAATTGGTGATAGAAATGAATGGCACAGACATGGGTGACTTGCCCAATGAACAGAGTTCATGAAGAAGGGCTTAGGAAAAGAGAAGACAGGTAATGAGGAGCTACAAAGAGAATGCATTTGGAAGTGAGTAAGAGAAGCTTCAAAGAAGAGCTGTAGCCAAGCTATTTGGCACCTATGGCCAAGTAAAAAAAAAGAGCACCCTCAACCTGAACATAATATACGACCCCACGAGCCAGGACACTGTTATATGGGACTTTCATTTTCATTTTGATCCAGCAGTTTCCTCCTGCCCCTATAAGCTTCCAGGTCGATACAGCAAGGCCGCGTTAGAAAGAGTGCGGCAGTGCCGGGCGCACCCTCGTTCGCCGCACGCACAGTCCTGCTCACATACCGCTCGATACTCTATTTAAATTGCTTGCAAATGCAAGCCGCGCCTGCGAAGCGTTAGGCCCGCGCAACCCATTTTACTGTATAGGCGCTTAAAACAGCGCCTATACAGTATCCTGGGTGCGCTGGTACCTGTCATTTCAAATGTCATTTCAACTGACATTTGAAATGACAGGTACCAGGAAGTGGATGGTTCCCCCCTCCCGAAGCAAGGCGCAGGCGAAAATTAAAACAAAAGTGTAAAAAACAAAAGTGTAAAAAAAGTTAACTTACTGGTGGGAGCCGGCGGGCGCGTGTTCGAGGTGGGAGCGAGTTCATCGAGGCGGTAGCCGGCGGGCTGGTGATTGTCAGCCCTCTCCCCTCCTCCCGAAGCAAGGCGCGAAAGCAGCCTTGCTCCGGGAGGAGGGGAGACAGGACTGGCAGTGTAAAGCGAAAAAAAAAGTAGCAAGAGTAAGGGGAGAGAGGACGGGCAATCCTACGCTCGGATTGCCAGTCCCCCCTCCCCTCCTCCCGAGGCAGGCACGAAAAGCAGCCTTGCTCCGGGAGGAGGGACTGGAAGTGTAAAGCGACGAAGCGACTTACTTTTTGCAGCTCCCCTCCGGACATCGGCGAGGACGACCGCGGCTCCCCTCTCCTGCCTCCAGCTGCTCGCAAAGATGGACGCCTGCACGGGCAAAAGCGGCCCCTGTTCGTGCAATTGGGCCGCTCAAGGCGTGACGTCACGACGTTTGGCGTCACGGCACGTGATGTCACGCTTTGAGCGGCCCAATTGCACGAACAGGGGCCGCTTTTGCCCGTGCAGGCGTCCATCTTTGCGAGCAGCTGGAGGCAGGAGAGGGGAGCCGCGGTCGTCCTCGCCGATGTCCGGAGGGGGGGCTGCAAAAAGTAAGTCGCTTCGTCGCTTTACACTGCCAGTCCCCCCTCCCCTCCTCCCGGAGCAAGGCTGCTTTTCGCGCCCTGCTTCGGGAGGAGGGGAGGGGGGACTGGCAATCCCGAGCGTAGGATTGCCCGTCCTTTCTCCCCTCGCTCTCTTGCTACTTTTTTTTTCGCTTTTTTTTTTTTTTTTCGCTTCGGGAGGAGGGGAGAGGACTGGGGCTGCCCCGGAGACCGGCACCCATGGACGCAGCCAGGGCAGGAGAGCGGGGGCTGGGGGAAAGTTTGCCGCCTACCCTTACCCCTGCCTCTAACACAGGGGTAAGGGTAGGCGGTAAGTTAGCAGGTTAAACGCGCGGCAAAACGGCAGGGTAAAATAGCGATAGTCGGGGCGCGCGTTACTGGATGGTAGGGAATAGCTAATTCGATCGTTTACATGCAATATACATGCCGCGTGCGGAAGGGGTTGCCCGGGGATTTTAGGACGTGGTAGGAGTAGGTTAAAGGGGATAGTGTATCGCAGGAAGGGCTAACGCGGCTGGAAAGTGAGTAGAACGCGAGTTAGGAGCGGGGTAAACGTGGCCGCACTTTACTGGATCGATCTGTTAATTGGAACCAATACAGGGATCCAGGCACCATAAGCCTACATTCAAAAACTGAACTGGAAACCCCAATAAACCAGATTCTGCATGCCATGCAACACTAACAGATTTGTATTGTGCAAAATAAGATATCCTGACCTGCACATTCCAAATCGATGAAGTCCATCCACTAAACTGAATATAAAATGCTTTTTTCTACTCTGGCTGTCTGGACTTATTTTTCTAATCATTTTGGTCCTCATTTCTTTATACTGTTTTCCTCTTCTTTGTCTCCTAACTCCTTTACAGGGTCTCCTGTTCATTTTCTGTTCCATCTCTCCTGTCTCTGCAATACCTCCCCTATGCTTCTAATATCGATCTTTCCCTTTTATTCTCCTTTTTCTGCATTCTCTTTATTTCTGCCTCTATTCATTCATCTAGATTTCATCTCCTCTTCTCTCTCTCCAGTTCTCTGTGCCAATCCTACATCTCCGCAAACCTCCCCTCTATTGCCCTGTCCTAGTCCTCCATCTTCCCCCGAGTTGCTCCTTTTACCATCTCCAGCTCCCCTTGTTCGTCCCCTCAACAGCTGCATCCTTTCTTGTGCTCTTGAAACCCCCTCTTCTCCTCCCCCTCTCTCATCTTCCACGGTCATCTTGCAACCAATCATACCTTCCACTCTTCGCTAGGGCTGGTATATAGGTATTAAACACCCTAGATGAACCTTACAGCCTTGCATCCTCCCCGTACACAATTCAAAATTATGCATTTATAATAACAGATGTTATATGAGAAATAACTTTGAGGTAAAAAAAAAAATCACTTAGAGCATGTATATTATATGTACATGTACTGCTGTGGTGCCAACCAGAAACCCTGCAAAAAAAATAAAGACGACACTTGGAACCCATATGATATTAGGCCTATGGTAATACATATTGGGTGTGGGTTTGACCCTGGGAAAGCCATGTATTGAATTGCAATTACAATATTGTAAATCTCCCATATCAAAACAGCCCTAAACTGCCAGTACTCAAACAGTAAATATCCTACTTATGAAAAGGCAACACTGTAAATATTACACAGGTCCTAAAACATCAAGTTATTTCCTATTAGGAAAACAAAACAAGCCAGGCTGCTATAGATCTCTACACAGAAAATACATGCTAGCAGAATACTTCACTTCTGTCACATGTATAGAACATAAGACAGACCTCACTAAATATAGAATAAAGAGATCATAAGTTATAGATAGAAATGTGCAAATACTGAATTGGAAACCGCAAAAAGCCAGACTCTGTATGCAGAGCAACAAGAGTAAAACAGAAACATTGCCATTCCTCATAAAAAATCTAACAATAAAAAAAATATATAAAACATAATAGTAAAACCATATTAATAAAAAAATATTTCAAAACAGTTGACAAATAAAACAGCATCCAATAATTAAAAATTCATAAAACTTTTCCATACGGCAATAAAATATTTCAAAACAGCAGATATCATTATTAGGTATTATTTAATGTAACAGGGATTAATAAATCCCCCGCTTTTCATACCTGGGAACTTTTAATTTCCAGATGCTCTAAGATTGTCGTGGATTAGTGGGGTGGTCTGTTTGTTGCACACAAACTTTCTCCCTTCTCTCTAACACACACATGCTCATTCACTCTCTCATACACGCTCAATCATACACACACATGCTCCTCTCTCTCATACACGCTCAATCATACACACACACA
Source organism: Rhinatrema bivittatum (assembly GCF_901001135.1). NCBI lineage: Eukaryota > Metazoa > Chordata > Amphibia > Gymnophiona > Rhinatrematidae > Rhinatrema > Rhinatrema bivittatum. Next base: position 563,738,611 of record NC_042615.1, on the reverse strand, counting down.
CGCTCCTCTCATACATGCTCAATCATACACACACACGCTCCTCTCTCATACATGCTCAATCTCTCTCTCATACATGCTCAATCATACACACACACACGCTCCTCTCATACATGCTCAATCATACACACATGCTCCTCTCTCTCATACATGCTCAGACACACATGCCCATTCACTCACATGCTCAGTCATGCACACAACGCTCATCCGCTTGCTTTCATTATTTATTTTATTTATAATTTTTATATACCGACATTCTTACATTAAAATGCAAATCATACCGGTTTACATAAAACAGAAAAAGCAGGAAAAATATTTCCATAGTCAAATACAGAGAACATTTATAATAAAATTGTTAACAAAGGCATAAGGTAGGAACTTGAAAAAAGGTTACTTAACAGAAAACGTAAAAGAAAAAATAGTAAATGAAGCACAAAGAGTTGACATATGTTCACACACATGTTACTGTGCTCCCTCCCTCACACACACACATGATCAACCATATATACACACATGCTACTGTGCTCTCTCCCTCACACACACATGATCAACCATACATACATACATGCTCACTCACAAACACTTAACACTGTCCTTTGCTCGCTCTCTCTCTTGTACACACTCATGCTCTTTCTTTCTCTCTCTCTCTTCTGCAGGGGCAGAATAGGAGGCCTTTGTTTTTGTTTTTTCAGTCTGCGAGCCACACTCTTCTTAAATGTGGGGGAGGTGAAGGAGGCCCATGTTACTTCATGGACTGGCTCCTCCTGACTTCCAGAAGTGGGAGGTGGATGCTGTTTTTGTTGCTCTGTGGGGGATGGGAAGATGATGCAGCTCCAAGGGCAGTTCTTCTTCAGGCTGCAGGGGCAGGGTGAGAGGTCCCTGTTTGTTTTTTCAGCTCGTGGCTCACACATTCCCTAAATGCAGTGGACGAGGCTGGCGCTGCTTGGCAGGCTGTGCTCCTGACTTCAGGGGGAGGGAGGCTGATGCTTCTGTGCATGGGCAGGGACGGTGTTAATGATTTGTTTTAGGCTCGATTTGGGGGGGCTGCTGCTGCTCCCCTCACCCCACCCCCACACACACACTCCAGAAGCTGGTACAGCAGTTCTTCTTCCCCTGGCAGCTGAGCTCTTGAGGCGCCACCCTCCCCTCTATTGCTAGAGGGGAGGGTGGCTCTTGAGGCGCCACCCTCCCCTCTATTGCTAGAGGGGAGGGTGGCGGCGTGCAATGGCACCTCTCGTGGATGGCGCCTATGGCTGAGGCCATGTCGGCCATAGGCTAGCTATGGTTCTGCTTCAAATACATGCACGAGCAGATAGGGAGCTAATGAAGTAACCTGAGGAGAAGTTATATGGTCATAGTGATACTGAAGGAAGATAAGTTGTGTGGTTGAATTCTGAAGAGGTTACAATGAAGAAAGATAAGCAATGGGAGGCTCATGAAGAGCAAGTTGAAGTAGTCTAAATGGGAGGTGATAATGTAGATAAACATTTTAGTAGCATGCTCAGAAACAAATTGATGGATTTCAGCAATGTTATAGGAGGAAAAAACAATACACTTTAGCGGTTTTGGATGTGTGTAGAGAAGGTGAGACGTATACATCAGATAGATCTGCATACATTGAACACCTATTGTATGCAAATCTCTCTCATGCATATTCATTACAGATATTCTGAAAACCCAAGTGGCTAGGTGTGCTTCCAGGAAAGGATAGGGATACACTGGCATTAAAGATGACACAAAGGTTAGGGGACAAGGAGACTGGGAAAATGAGAGTGCCTTCCACAGAGATAGAAAAAGAAGAATATAGGTTGAGTTGGGGGGAAGGAAGAAAAAAAAATTCCATCTTGCCCATATTCAGTTTAAAGTAGCGGTCGGACATCCAGGTGGTGATATTACATAAACAGGCTGAGATTTAGAATTGGATTTGCGGTAAAACTTCTGATGCAGAGAAATAAATCTGAGATGCACCAGCATTAAAGTGTTACTGAAAGCCATGAGCCTTCACTTTCACCCCATCCCACATAGCTCACTCATCATAGCAACAATCCTTGACCAGAGATCATGGCTCCTCCTGGAAGGTGATACATGTGCATATAGCGAGTCTGGTCAGTGACGGCTGGGACTCCTCACCCTCCACGGGAAATACAAAAACTGCCTCTGCATAATCCCCAGGGCTGGTTCAATAAACAGAAGCTAGGCTCAATAAATTAACCCAAGATCTCCTGCATGATAGCAATCCCTATATGTTAACTTTTATTCATTTTTGCAGCCAAAAATCTTTACTATGACTCTTCTTACTTGGACTAAAGTCAAAATCACTGCTGTATGGAAAAAGGGACTTTGAAGATATAAATTAGAGGGGTCAGAAAAATCATGAGAATTTTAGGGGATTCCAGAGAGAATGAAAGAAAATGATCCGGTAAAATTTATGTAAACACTTCTGCCTAAGCAACTAGAAAATCAGTTTACAAGGACTGAGATTAAAATAATACGAGCAAAAGAATTCCCGCCTAATACTTATTCGTATCTTGAGACACTTTTCAATTATTAAAATCCTGAAAATGTCACAATAAAGGGCAGCTGTAATGTCAGAAGGAAACAAAATTTTGATTGTCACGGATCTAAATAAAGTCAGAGCACAGAAAAGGAAGACATTTCTGACAGTACACGTGCAGCTAAGAAATGCAAAAGCAAGGTTTGTATTGTTCTATCCAATGAGGATGAACATCATTCTGAATAAGACCAAATCAATTGAGGACCTGAAAAATTATAAGCTTATATTGATTCTCTTTCAAAAAACAAATTGGAGACACAGTGATTCATATGTGCAGGACACAAACAGAATATTTAATAATAACTTTTTATTATAAGCATGAGACAGTGAGTTTTATATAATATAATCCTATTTTATTTGTACTGTTATTATTTGGTCTTATTAAGAGATACAGTTGACTGGCTAATTGATGGGATAGTGCATGGGAGGCCTTGAAAGGAAGATTTGTGGGTATTGTTGGTTGGGTTTTTACTTTTTTAGATATCTCTGAATTGTACTGATTTGGTATTTTATTGATTATAACATGCTTCAAGAGACATGAAATTTATTATTATTAAATGAAAACAAGTGTTTATATATAGGATTGGGATTAAGTAAGGTTACTGACTACATGAAGACTGTGGAGAATCTGTGAGTACCTGAGACACCTAGGAAGAAATATTGCAAGTCTGTATATATGAAGTTTGTATAGATTGAGAGCTTCAGGTCTGCAGGCAGCTTTGTTATTGGAGCTGAGAAATATATGTATAAGAATTTACATTAAACATGAACTGGTATACTGTAGTATCTATTCACAATATGAAAAATCTTCCAGACATATCCTGTGAAATGTAATGGGAATGTAAAGAATGCATCATAATAATTGTAAGTCAATATAGAAAGCTATGTAAGTTAGCAAATGTTGCCAATGATTTATGGCTTTAATAGAAAATATGGAGAAGATTCAAGAACATTAAATAACAGAGATTGTGCTATAAAAACATAAGAACTGTCAGACTGAGGGTCCATCAAGCCCAGTATCTTGTTTCCAGCAATGGCCAATCCAGTTCACAAGTACCTGGAAAATCAGTAAAAAGTAGTAGTTATTTCCTAAGAGTCTGATTTTAAAAAGCTTTTACTTGAGTAAAACTGGGTTTTACTCAAATAAGTGAGCTTTTGAAAATTGCTACAATACATAGCCAATTTTTGACCCCACTATTGGCTCCTCTGTCATGATAAGAGTTAATTCCCATGTTGTAATATGTTGTCATCTGTGGTACAAGGCTCCCACCCTATTGAACAATTATGTAATGTGCTCTTTTATCTTGCTCAGTTGATTTACGTATGTTCATATTGTTCCCACCCTGAACATAGAAAGGGCAGGTAATAAATGCTTTTAAATAAATAAATTATTGACTTGTCCATAGGATTTACTTGTGTAAGTGCACTGTTCTCGAGTAAATGGCTTTTGAAAATTGCTATGTTAGTATGTTACATTTATGTGCGCAACTCCTTTGAAAATTACCTCCTATATCTATTTGGTCAATAACAGTTTATGGACTTCTCCTCCAAGAACTTATCCAAACCTTTTTGAAAACCAGCTACAATTACTAACTTAACCACATCATCTAGCAATGAATTCCAGAACTTAACCCAACATTGAGTGAAAAATAATTTTCTACAATTGTTTTTGAATGTGCAACTTACTAATTTAATGGAGTGTCCCCTTATCTGAGATATTATGGATGTTTTTACTGAAACTTGGCAGAGCGAGCTAGAAATCTTTTAAATAGTCTTTGTATTTTTTTTGTTTTTAAAGAGTATGCAACTGATTCACATTTACTCATTCTATGCCAAGCTGAACAGCCCTAATCTGTTTAGCCTTTTCTCAGAGGAGCGCCATTCCTTTATTTTATTTTTTTATTTAGTCAAATTTATATACCGACTTTCAAATTCATATCAAGTCGGTTTACAATAACAAATTCAAAACCAATCATATCAAACAGATTTCATACAATAATAAACGAATATTTCCTAGATATAATACTATCCTAGGACAGTAATTACAATTCCCTATTCTTATCACAATATTAAAACAAATATCATAAATTAATTTTAAAAACTAAACATAAAACCATAATAAAACATTTTAAGTAAAACCACCCAAAAAATAAAATAGAACTATATTGGAGTTAATCAGCTGAGTACATAAAAACAGACAAATTCTAAGAAGTATCAATCAACATGATTAAAAGCCTGATCAAACAGCCAGGTTTTTATCTTTTTTTTTTAAACTCTTAATATTCTCCTCAGTATGAATGGAAACTGGCAATGAGTTCCACAGCTTTGGTCCAGCCAATGACAGAGCTCTCTCACTAACTGAAACAAGATGGGTCAATTTCGGAGAAGGTATTGTCAATAGATCCTGTCCTAAGGATCTGAGATTACGCGTTGGAACGTGAATGTGAAGCGAAGCATTCAGCCATTCAGTATTGTAACCATAAACGGCTTTGTGAATTAAAGTGAGGCATTTATATTTAATTCTAAACTGAACAGGCAACCAATGTAGTTTCTTCAACACCGGAGAAACATGGTCAAATTTCTTGGTCCCAGATAAAAGCCGCGCCGCGGCATTTTGCACCAGTTGCAAAGGTCTAACCGTGGATGTCGGTACGCCCAGTAACAGGGCGTTACAATAATCCAACTTTGGCAAAATCAAAGCCTGCAGTACCGTCCGAAAATCATTTTCGTGGAGAATGCCCTTCCGGAGGAAGTGGTGAAGACCAGAACTGTGAAGGACTTCAAAGGGGCGTGGGATAAACACTGTGGATCCATAAGAGGTCGTCAATGAAGAGTGGGTGGCTCACCAGAATTGACGGCTACTGCCTGGAGATAATACCCTTATTCAATAAGCATACACATGGTTACTGTGACTCCAACATCGCTCTAAGCTTCAACAGCAAGAGGAAATGTGGAAAAAACGATTTTGCACTCACCAAGCGGGGAGTAGCTGGCTTGTTACGGTGGTTACTACCCCAAACCAAATAAGCCTGATACTTCACTTTCAATGCATATCCAGCATAGCTCTCTGCTTCAACGGCAGGGGAGAAGAAAAACTGATACTTCACGCATATCCAGCATAGCTCTCTGCTTCAACAGCAGGGGAGAAGAAAAACTGATACTTCACGCATAACCAGCATAGCTCCCTGCTTCAATGGCAGGGGAGAAGAAAAACAACCAATAAGGGCTGAATAACATAGTCTGGGTAAAACAAATAAGCATGGGTGTAGCTTGCTTATTGCGGCGGTTACTACCCCTACTACCCCTAACTAATCAAACTTGATATTTCACTTGGATGCAGCTCCATCACTGCTCTCTACATTAATGGTGGGGGTGGAAGGGAAATAGAACCAAAGAGCTAAGAGAAACAGATAAGTATGAGAAAAAAATGTGTGAAGCTTGCTGGGCAGACTGGATGGGCCGTTTGGTCTTCTTCTGCCATCATTTCTATGTTTCTATAAGTGGTTTCATTTTTTTTAAAATATGTAATTTGAAAAAGCTGTCCCTTGTAATAGCTTTAACTGAAGCTTTCATACTTAGATCAGTATCAAGCACACAGCCCAGATCCCTTGCTTCACGTCATATATTATAAGAAGAGGCACAAACTAACATATCTGACTCTATTTTTTCTTTGACTTTGTTTGTAAGAAGCATAATCTCGGTTTTAGTGTTGTTTATTGATAAAGACATATGGGTCAGGAGCTGTTTGATCGAATTATATTTATTTATTTATTTCGTTTTTTTTTTTTATATACCGCGGCACGTTGATAACATCACCTTGGTTCACAATAAACAGTAAATCAGCAACAAGCTTTACAGTCAATATGAGAACGAAATCAGGTGTACATAATAAATCAAAAATTAAGAACAAAATAAGAACAATAATACATCTCCCACAATTTCAATCATATCACACTTCTCTGTATCTTTTCCAGTGCAACTATATCATTTTTGAGATGCAGCGACCTCACAATGCAGGTAAAATTATAACATGCATAATTTTACTTATATAAAGTGTGGGCAATATTCAAAAAGCCCATTTCTGCAGAGAAAAATCCATTTTACCTTTAGAAAGGGTTTTGAAAATTGCCTGCAACATTAATAGGAGTATATGAATGTAGTAAGATGATGGGACATGCCAAAATGCTGGCAGCGGAGATGGCAGTATAGTCTCAATATGAAGTTGGCAATAGTTGTTAATATGGTTGGTTTTGAGAGTGATGCAGAATCAATTGATGGATGTAAGTACAGGAAATGGTTCATGTATATACCCTAGTGGAAAAACTGTAGAAATCTTAACCACTGGAGACATCTTATACAGAATTTTTCCTCCCCTCATTTTTGAGCTTTTGCACTCTCGCCATCTCTGCTCAACTTTTATTTTTTTTCTCTTCTGCATACCAACAGTACTCCACCCAGATCTAGCTCCTGACCATCCTCCTGCTCCAGTAGTTACTATACCTCTTTCTAGCTCCAGGAGCCATTTCACACTCTCACTTTGACCAATCACTATGCCATCTTCCAGCTCTGATGGGTTATTGCTCCTTTTTGGCCCCAGACCTTCTACCTAGTGGCAGGTACCAAACTCTAGGCATCCAGGTTTTTTCCAGCACGATAGCTATACTATACAGAGTAACACAATAAATGACAGCAGATAAAGACCAAAAACCAAAATGGCTCATCCAGTCTGCCCAGTAAGGTATTGAGGATTGTAACTGCAGTTCCAGGCATTAGGAGTCACCACTCTGGAAAATCATTGAAAATAATGTTCTGCTCAGTGTGCAGCAGCAGCAGCAGCCAAGAAAGCAAATATAATGCTAGGGATTATTAGGAAATGTACTGCTCCCTAGTGCGACCTCATCTTGAGTATTGTGTGCAGTTCTGGTCACCATATCTCAAGAACAGATATAGCAGAATTAGAAAAGGTATAGAGAAGGGTGACCAAAATGATAAAGGGGTTGGAACAATTCCCCTATGAAGAAAGGCTAAAAGGTTAGAACTCTTTAGCCTGGAGAAGAGACAGCTGAAGGGAGATATGATAGAGGTCTATAAAATAATGAGTAGAATGGAACAGATAAACATTAATCAGTCATGTACTCTTTCAAAAAGTACAAAGACCAGGGGACACACAAAGTTACTAGGTAATACATTTAAAACTAACCAAAGAAAATATTTTTTTACTCAACGCATAATTAAGCTCTGGAATTTGTTGCCAGAGGATGTGGTGAAAGCTATTAGTGTAGTTGTGTTTAAAAAAGGTTTGGATAAGTTCCTGGAGAAGAAGTCCATTAACAAATATTAAGGTAGAGCTGCAGAAATCCACATCTTATTCTTGGGATAGGCAGCTTGGAATCTACTTGTGACCTGGTTTAGCCACTATTGTAAACAGAATACTGGGCTTGATGACCTTTGGTCTAACACTGGGGGGTGGAAGTCTTATGCCCCCTTGCCTCCTGTATGCAAGTTAAATGAGTAAATAGGATTACATGAAAAGGATGGAGGTGTAGTATGGAGAGAAGGAAAACTATAGAAATATTACTGGTATAAATGAGATGATGAGACTGCAATAGATTAAGTGGAAAAGAAACAGGAAATTATTTTTTTTAAACTGCTTCCAATATATAGTGATAGGCCTATTAGGAGGAAGTAAAATTGTTCAAAATGTAAACCGAATTGATCAATAATTCTGTTATTGGAAAGTCGGTATAGAAAAAACTTTAAATAAAATAAATAAATAAATAAGTAATTAGATTTAGACTTTTTAGGAGGAAGTGAAGTCTTTCATGGATATGCAGGATACAAGAAACGGTTGAATACTCTATTCCTCTTACAGGTCATAGAAATATAGAAAATAACAGCAGAAAAGGACCAAATGGTCCACCCAGTCTGCCCAGCAAACTTATGGTAGCATCTGCTGCACCATACAGGTCACTCCTTACTTAGTTTTCCAACCCATCAAAGTCAGGGCCCTTGCTGGTTGCTGTCTGAGTTCAATCCCAGTTACCTCTTGTGGTTGAAGCAGAGAGCAAAGTTGGAGCTGCATCCAAAGTATGTCTTATTGGGTAAGGTAGTAAACGCTCCACCAGCAAGTTAACGCCCATGCACTCTTTTCTTCATTTCCATCCTCAAGCCTTTAGGGATCCACAGTGTTTATCCCATGCCCATAAGAAATCTTTCACCATTTTTGTCTTCGCCACTTCCTCCAGAAGGGCATTCCAGGCATCCATCAACCACAATGTAAAGAAATATTTCCTGACATTGGTTCTGAATCATCCTCTCTGGAGTTTCATTACATGACCCCTAGTTCTACTGATTTCTTTCCAATGAAAAAGGTTTTTTTTTAATAATTAAAGTTTTATTATGGTCAATAAGAACACAAAGACTGTGCTCGCTGGCACCGTAACCATCATTAGATTAAAACAAATGGCTAACCAAAGTTATACAATCAAAGTATACTGTCTCCCGGCCAAACCCTCCCTAGATCATCCATTATTAACATTTAGGATCTCATATGTCCATAAATTATTCACCTTTAGAGGTCTGAGGAGTCAATCTCAATAATCTATGTTGCTGTTTTTGCTACTATCCATTGCTCATATAACAGCCAAGATTTGTGGAATAGTTCTAATTTATCCTGACACATGGCGGTCAATTTTTTAAGATAGTAGATACTAGCCAATCTCCGCAAAATTTCTGCTAGGATTGGGCAATTTTTTGCTTCCATGTTGCAGCAATTACTAATCGGTTGGCTATGACCATCTGGGATATCAAAATCTGATGATTCTTATTGAAGTCCGTATGTGGAAGTGTAAGCAAACATTTAATGTCCTTAAATACTGTGTTCTCAACAGCTCAGAAAGAGTTTGAAAAATAGAGTCTGCATATGTCCAGGCCATGACCACCACATATGCGGGAATGTTCCAGCTTGTGTGCAAGTTCTCCAACATTTACCAGAAAGATTAGGATATATCGTATGCAATTTATGAGGAGTTAAATACTATCTGTATAGCAATTTGTAGCCATTTTCCATGAGCATGGTCATTACTGAACTTCGCTTAATGCTATAAAAACAGGCATTCCATTCTTTATCTAATACCTCCCCCAGATCTTTTTCCCAGACTTGGATGTGTTTAGGTGATTCTTTCATATCTCCCAAAAGGTAAAAGGTATAATTTTGAAATCACTCTCTTAGGTTTTCCTAATGTAACGCAAAAGCCTTCAAATAATGATCTAATTGTAATTGATCTTTAACTGTGGTGGAAGAAATTTAATGCACTAGCTGCATATACATAAATATATCTAAATTGGGCAAATTAGATTTATCCTGGACTGTTCATAACTTAATACATGGTTTTGCTCCCACAAATGCCCTAATGTTCATATGCCTATCTTATGCCATTGCTGAAATCTACCTTGTGTAAGGCCCAGTGGGAATTCTTTATTGTCACAAATAGGAAATCAAATAATCTTTTGAAACTCCCCTATTAATTTGCATTTCCATCTATCCCATAATCTAAAAGTATGCAAAGAATATGGTGAGATAGACTTCTCAACTATCCTATTTCGTGGGAGCCAAATGTGCCCCAAGTGTACACCCTTAGCCAAAGCTTGTTCTATTGCAACCCATTGTTTGCTGGGCTTTCTAAATGCCATTCTATTATAGCTTTCATTTGAGCTGCTAGATAGTATTTTTTAATATCTGGCATTTCTACCCCTCCTTGCACTTTTGGTTGGTATAAGATCCTTCTAGCTATTCGTGGGGGTCTCCTTCACCAAATAAAATAAAAAAATGCATTTCTGCACTAGTTTCAAATAACTGTCAGGGACCTCTATGGGCAATGTTTGGAATAAATAAAATAGTCTAGAAAGTATATTCATCTTTATCACAGCTATTTTCCCCAGCCATGATAGATTCAGGGAGTTCCATACATCTAAGTCAAACAAAATCTTTTTTGCCAGTGGTTTAAAGTTAAGAGTGAATAAATCTGTTCCCGTACCATTCAGATTTATGCCTAATTAGCGGCTAGCGTGGTGCGCCTATTTAAACAGATATTGTCCTTCCAGATACTTCTGCATGTCATTTGTTACCCAAATCGGGAGTAATTCCGTTTTATCCTGATTCATTTTAAAGCCCGAAACTTGGCTGTAAGAATCTTACTCCATGATTATGACTGGAAGAGTAAATAATGGGAAGCTTAATGTAAATAAAATATTGTCAGCAAACATAGATATTTTGTATGAGATCCCTCCTACTTCTACCCCTTGAATCCTCTCATTGTTACATATTTTGGTTGCAAAAAGTTCTAACACAAGTGTAAATAATAGTGGAGAGAGCGGGCAACCTTGCCTGGTCCCTCTTCCCACCTAAAATACTGACGAGTAGCCGCCATTAATTTTAATAGATGCTTCTAGAACTGAATATAGCTGTTGAAGCCAGCCGATAAAGTTGGAACCTAACTGAAGTTTCTCCAAGAGTTGAAATAAAAAGGCCCAGGGTACCCGATCAAAAGCCTTTTCGGTGTCGACTGACATTAATGTAGATAATTTTTTAGTTTTGGCAGTCCAGATCTGATTCAGTACTCTACGGACGTTGTCAGAGGCCATACGTCCAGGGACAAAGTCTGATTGATCTGCATGGACCAAACTGGGCAAAAGATGCCCCAGCCAGTTAGCTAATATTTTTGCTAGAAATTTTAAATCTATATTTAATAAAGAAATAAGGCGGTATGAACCACATTGGGTTATATTTTTCCCCAATTTAGGTAAAACTATTATGCCAGCTATATTAGTATGAGGTGCCAAAGAAATTTCTCCTAGTAATGAGTAAAATGCTGTAGTTAAAAGGCGTGTTACTTGATCGGTAAAAAGTTTATAGAATCTCCCTATGAAGCCATCTAGGCCTGGTGCCTTCCCTGCTTTCAGTTCTTTGCCTGTCTTGTTTCATCTAATGTTATTCCCTTATTTAAATATTCCTTCTGCTTAACAGTGGGTACAGGAAGAGTGACTGTGGATAAATATTCAGATATTTTTTCTATCATATAGTAGTGTCAGTCTTATATAGCTCTGTATAAAACTGAACAAACCTGTCCCTAATTTGAACGGGTTTATATACAAGCGTCCCTTTCTCATTTTTAATTTTTAGAATCTGGGCTTGTGTTTTTTGCTTTTTTAAAGGTCGTGCCAGCAATTTCCCAGCTTTATTGCCACCTTCAAAGTGGCATTGTTTTACCAGGTCCATTTGGTAAGCTGTTTCCCATATGTTCAGATGTTATTCCTGGAGAGCTGTATACAATTTTTTCAGATCACTGATGCACTTGTATTTTTTATGTATAATTTCTAACTCTCTTATTTGTGTTTCTAATGCAATTCGCTGTTGACTGAATATTTTTCTTATAGAATGTCTGTGCTACCAAATGACCCCGGACCACTGGCTTGAGACTATCTCATAGAATCACTGGGGATACCTCATTATTCAGCTGCATATAGTCCATGATTGTGTTCTGTATTTTATGTACCATGATTTTGTCCTCAAATACAGTCATTACAACACCAGAACCATTTTCCTTTATTAGCTTATGGTAAACGTATCTCTCAAATTATTGGTGCATGATCTGACCAAGAAATAATATCAATGGATACTGCTGATGTTTTGGGAATTAATTTGTCTATAAGAAACATGTCTATTCTAGAATAAGAATTATGTACAGCTGAGTAAAAAGTATAGTCTCTAGTATTAGTGTTTAAAAATCACCAAATATCTACAATCCCAAAGTGATCCATAAAGCATTTCAATCCCCTGCCCTGTGATGTTGACACTGAGCTCCTACCTGCAGAAGTATCTAGTAAGGGATTCAATGTAATATTAAAGCCTCCCCCAACTATAAGGTAATCCCCATGGACTGATTTAGCTTGAGTTGAAGGTTCTGATAAAATGCTAATTAATAGGGCCATATACATTTACTAAAATTTATTTCCCTTGAGGGGTGTTCATTTACAGAATCAAGAATCTTCCTTGTGTCTTGGTGTACTAACTGAAAATCAGCAAAAATATGATTAGCAATCATAATTCCTACTCCTCCATATTTGTTAATAATGGTATTAGGAAAACCATTGGATATTGACGGTTGCCCCGTAACAATCCTCTGCCGCTTCTCCGTAAATGTGTCTCCTGCACAAAACTAATATCTGCACAGAGACGTTTTGCTCCTTTTATATGGAGAATTTAAACCTTTAACATTGATGGAGACTAATTTAAGCTTACTCACGTGAAATTCCTGAAGTTTCTTAGATACTTAACAATACCAATATGTAGAAAGTAGAGAAAAAAAACTGAACCATCATCATCCAAGGTTTCCCCACCAGATCCTTCATAATCTTGTCCATTTTAGCTCCCAACATATGGGCAATCCAATTTTCCCTTATGACTTCCTCCCCTCTCTCCCCAACCCTAACTACTATGATAGGCTGTAATGTAGGTGGTAGAAGGGAGACTCCTCGCGTCTTCCTACCGACCCGCCACCACGTTTTAAATGTAATACATAAATGTACCCAGACTAACAATTTAAAACTTCGATACTCCTGAAAGCCATTAATGAATAAATCAAAACATATGCATTACCTTTTGTCTTGACCCTCATCTGTTTGCGAAGACTTAACATAACTCAAATTTCTGGTTACCATAAAGTATTTTTAAAATATAACCAAGCATATAGCCAACTGCTTGAATCACCTAAAAACCATTTAAGGTAAAAAAGAAAAAAAACCTGTAATGAGTCTAGGTAAGGCTAAATCTGACTGCCAAATAATAAAGAAGTGATATGACTCATGTGCAGAGGAACATCAATCATGTTTCCACATTTCTGGATGAAGAGGAGCCTCTGAGTTCCTCCTTAGCCTTCGCCTGCCAGACGCTACCCTTTGCCATCTTCGAGTGTCTTTCGTTGAGTCTAAATGCAATTCTTGAAGTTATGAAAGCGAGGATGTTGGTATCCCAGCTGCTTTAAGAATTTGTGCAGCTTCGATGTGCGTTTTGATCCTTGAAGTGACTCCGCCAAGCATAAAGGCAAGTCCAAAGGGAAACAGCCATTTATATTTTCTCGGCGTAGGGCTTCCGTAATCGCTTGTAGACTTTTTCTTTTCTTCAGCAAATATCATTATTTTATGTCCTTGCCATATTGTTTGACTGTCCTTCCTGGCTGCTTAAAAAATATTTCCTCCTTCAAATGATAATTCCTGTAGCAGGCTATATCTCTTGGTAGATTGTTTCTCCTCAGGCCCAGGGATGTGTGCTTGTATTTCTTCAATGTCACCTTCCTCTCTTGTTTTAAGGAGGATGAATTTACTGATTTGTTGAACTACCATTCTGGTGTCTTTGTATTCCTCGTGTTACAGGATCCCCCAGAAGCAGAGATTACATCATTGGGATCTGTTCTCTAGATCCTCTATCTTTTCTTGGACTAAGCTCTGTGATGTTTCCATGGCCATAAGTTTTTTTCGAGAATTTATCCGCGGCTACCATTTGGTTCTCCAATTAATTTTCTATATCATCTACACGTTGTCCAATTGCTCCGATGACTTATCTAAGCTCGGCAACCATTTGAGATATTAAAACAGAACTACCTCCGATATTGTTTAAATCTTCAAATCATCTGATGAAGTTAAATTTAGAGACAGCTTCATATTGGTTTGGGCTTGTTCCTTCTGGTTGTTGGTAGTCTCTGCAATCTTGTTGTTCCGTTGCAGTTCCGGCAGCCATTTTGTCCTTTGGATCGTTGTTACTGTCTGAAGAAGCTATCGCATAGGAAAACTGGCGCAGATCTACCGCTTTGTTTTTGGTTGCCATCTGGGAAGGTAATAGTTTTATATCTTGTCATTTTAGAGAGCTTTTGGTGCATTTCTGGGTCCCAAAATAGTGATTTACACAGCAGGGGAATGGGAGCTCCTCAGCTATGCTTCCATTTGCGCTAGTGCCTTCACTTCCCCTCCCACGGAAAACGTTCGATTGTGCATCATTAAAACCTTTCAGGTATCTGAAGATCTGCATCATATCTCCCCTGCACCTCCTCTCCTCCAGGGTATATGTTTAGGTCCTTCATCCTCTCCTAAATCATTTGATGGAGACTCCCCCAACATTTTTGTTGCCCTTCTCTGGACCGCCTCCATCCTGTCTCTGTCTCTTGAGATACAGTCTCCAGAACTGAACACAATACTCTAAGTGAGGCCTCACCAAGGACCTGTACAAGGGAACTATCACTTCCTTTTTCTTAATGGTTATTCCTCTCTCTAAGCAGCCCATCATTCTTCTCGCTTTAGTTATCGCCTTGTCACATTGTTTCACCATCTTCAGATTGCTAGACACTATCACCCCAAGATCTCTCTCTTGCTCTGTGCACAACAGCACCTTCACCCCCCAAGACATACAGCTCTTGTGGATAACCATACCCCCAGATACATGACTCTGCACTTCTTGGCATTGAATCTCAGCTGCCATATCTTCGACCACCAATCAAGCTTCCTTAAATCATGTCTCATTCTCTCTACTCCTTCTGGCATGTCCACTCTGTTGCAGATCTTAGTATCATCCACAAAAAGACAAACTTTACCTTCTATCCCTTCCACAATGTCGCTCACAAAGATAATGAACAGGACTGGTCCCAACACCAATCCTTGCAGCACTCCGCTTAATATTAAATCTCTCTTCAGAGTAGGTTCCATTTATCATCACACGCTGCCTTCTGTCAACTAGTTTGTAATCCAGGAGCTCACTCTCAAGCTTCTCATTTTATTCACAAGCCTCCTATGCGGGACTGTATCAAAAGCTTTGCTGAAATCCAAGTAGATGACCGAGTGCTCTTTCTCAATCCAATTCCTTAATTAACCAATCATAAAAGTCAATCAGATTTGTTTGACAGGACCTTCCTCTGGTGAATCCATGCTGCTTCTGGTCCAGCAATTCTTCTGACTGTAGATAGTTCATTATTCTTTCTTTCAGCAGTGTCTCCATTACTTTTCCCAACACTGAGATGAGGCTAACCGGCCTGTAGTTTAAAGCCTCCTTTCGGCTCCCACTTTTGTGAAGTGGGGCAACCACTGCTCTTCTCCAATCTTGCGGTACCACTCCCATTTCCAGAAATGTATTGAATAGGTCCTTCAACAGACCCACCAGCACATCTCTGAGCTCCCTCAGTATCCTGGGATGTACCTCATCCGGCCCCATAGTCTTGTCCACTTTCAGTTTTCCTAGCTCTTCTCTTCTGTAAACGGAGTTTAGTCTACTCCACACCCATTCAAAGTCTTGTTAACTAGTGACTGTCCTTCTCCAGGGTCTTCTTTAGTTAACACCGAACTGAAGTATTTATTTAATATTTCTGCCATTTCTTCTTCTCTCTCCATAAACTGATCCTTTTCACATTTCAATTTCACTATTACTTCAGACCTTTCTTCTTTCTCTGATATACCTGAAAAATGTTTTGTCACCTCACTTTACCTCTTTGGCAATCCTTTCTTCCACTTGACTTTTTGCTTTCTTGATTGCTTTCTTCGTCTCCCCCAGTTTCACCAGATATTGTTCCTTGTGTTCCTCCCTTTGAGATCCTTTATATTTCTTGAATATTGTTCTTTTTGCTTTTATCAGCCACCTCCTTTGAGAACCAGATAGGTTTCATATTTCTCTTGCTTTTCTTTACTTTTCTAACATATAGATTAGCTGCCTTCGTAATTGCTCCTTTTAATTTGGCCCACTATTTATTTAGTAACTTTTATATACCGGTATTAGTGGGGACATCATACAGGTTCACATATTAACAGAAGGTTTAGAAATACATTTCAACAGGGAAGGCGAACTGGGCAGGGGGTTAACCTAGGGCAGTAAGGAAAATAGATTAAACAACAAGAAATCAACAAGAGGTAATAACAAGACGACAACAATGTACAATGTGATTAAAATTCCTTAATATAAGGAAAAGGGCGGTCACTTAGGGGGTATTGTTCCACCTCACTCATTTTCTCCCAGTCTTCTAGTTCTCTCTCCAGATATTTGCCATTTCAACAAAGTCCATATTTTTGAAATGCAAAACTCGGGTCTTCAAGTGACTTCTCCTTATCCTAGTTGCGATATCAAATTATACTATTTGATGATCACTGGTGCTGAGGTGGGCACTCACGCAGACATTAGAGACATTATTCCCATCAGTGAGCACTAAATAGAGTATAACTCTCGCCCTTGTAGGTTCCATTACCATTTGTTTGAACAGAGCCCCTTGCAAGGCATCCACTATCTCTCTACTTCTGTTAAGATTCTGCAGATGTGATTCTCCAGTCTATTTCCGGCAGATTAGGTGTCACTTTGTTTCTCAAATATCCTTGAAAGTGTTTATTAACTTACCAGAATAACAAGTTTGTGTTTTATGATCCTGAACACCTAGATCAATTTATAAGGGATAAGGCTTAGCATCTAGTCAATTAATAATGTTTAGAGGAGTTGAAATTGGTTGAAAAAAAAAAAAAGTGATACTGTTTAACATGTTCTCTCCTTTTTGCCTCTAGATGTTGGCCAAAATATCTATAAGTATGGATTTTGTATGTCTTATGTATATGATATATGAATATTTGTTTAAATTCCTGAATTAAGATTACAGGGTTTGCATTACAAACGAATATCACCAAGAAAGCAGTCTAAAATAAGGCTAACGTTTTACTTAACTGAAGTTATGGCTGTCTCCTTGCAATCCAAATCAGACTGAGGAGTTATTAATGGCCCCCTGCAATGCACTATGAGTCATCTGAATGCAACTCATGGAGCCGTTTGAGGGTAATTTGGAGGTAATTTTTTAGTTCACAGGTTGTTGTGAAAAGATTCAATTACAGAAATTACAAAAGGTTTGGGTTATGCTGGTTGCTAATATTAATATGTTGTAGTTTATATAAGCTATGTATGTTTTACAAAAAGGGGATACTATCATCCCAGACAAGTTTTGTTCAAATTGTATATAACAAAATGTGAATTTAACAACAAAAAAAGAATGCACTGAAAAGATAGCTAAAACAGGACCACAAACACATTGTTTAAAAAAAATAAATGTTATATTAGCCAAAAGACTCCACATTCAAAAAAATGTAATAAATCATTCCATTTTAAATATAAAATTTTCATCATAAATTAAGGGAAAATGTTAAGCTGCCACCTTAACATATAAGCAGATTACAAATAAATCAATCAGTTCAGTCACTTGACATAAAAACTACTGAAGAATGTATTAATTCACTATTGAAATCAGAACATTCATCTGAGATGCCATGAAAAATCTTTAAGATAACATTATGAATACAAGAGTCAGTACTCCTGTTGGCATTTAACAGCAGATCAAAAGAAACACCATTAAGAGAAAAAAAATAGAACTTAGAAGAAACTGAAAAACTGTGTAGAAGACTTTTAGGTTTACTATGGTACCTTATTGCTATAACCCCTGATGCAGCTCTTTATGAGCAAAACATAACTCATGCCAGGGTTTCTTTACTGTTAAAAAGATTTTTCATGACCTTTAAGACTAAAGATTTCAACAATGAGCTAAATCCCATGGTAGCTACTGTGCTTTGGTTGGAATCATACAACAGCAATAGCGTTGGACTTGCATATCTTTAAGAATATAAGAAATGCCATGCTGAGTCTGACCAAAGTTCCATCAAGCCCAGCATCCTGTTTCAGACAGTAGCCAGTCCCAAAGCAGATCCAATTTCTGGCTACTCACTCCCTCTGACAAGTAGTGGGTCCTGCGAGTCACCTGGTTAATAACCATTTATGGACGTTTCTTGCAGGAACTTACCAAAACCTTTTACCCAAAAAGTTGCCTTGACCACATTCTCTGGCAACAAATTCCACAACTTATTTGTGCATTGAGTGAATGGGAAGAAAAAAAAAACCCACACACAACCTTTCTCCAAGCGGCTACCTGTTAGTTTCAAGGAGTATACCCTGATCCTAATGTTACTTGTAATGATAAATAGCTATTCCTATTTACCTGCTCTACCCTACTTATGATTTTATAGAGTTCTAATACATCCTGCCTCAATTATCTCTTCTCCAAGCTGAAGAACCCTAACTTATTTAGCCTTTCTTCATAAGGGAGCTGTTTCAACACCACCATTTTTTGTCCTCCTTCTTTCTAATTTTGCTATATCCTTTTTTGAGATGAGATTACCAGAAATACACACAATACTCAAGATGCAGATGCAACTACACTATTAATCTAAATAGAAGCATTATAGATGTTTCACCATTTCTCCCCAAATTCCTAGCATTGTTTGGTTTTTTTTTTGTTTGTTTTGTGTTTTTGTTTGGTTTTTTTTTACTGCCGCCACATCCTGAGCTGAGGATTTCAACATACTGTCCACAATGACTGACTCCAAGATTTTTCCTAGGTGGCTACTACTAATGCAGATTTGTGTATAAAATTAGGGTTATTTTTCCTTATATCTACTTGTCCACATTAAATTATCTACCATTCAGATGCACAGTTCTCCAGTCTTCTGGAGTATTTCACAATCTGCTAGTGTTTGAACTAACCTGAATATTGTGTCAAGTGCAACTTTGATCACTTTACCCATCACTCCCCTTTCTAGCCCATTAATGAATAAGTTGAACAACACTAGTCCCTGGACAGATCTTTAGGTAATTCCACTATTGACCTTTCTCCACTGTGACCATTTAATCCTTTTTGATGTTTGTTTTTTAATCCATTACCAACACATCGCAAAACAGTCTCTTATCCCATGGCTTGTTTTCTGAAAAGTCTTTGATAAGGGACTTTATCAAAGAATGTCTGAAAATCCAAATACACTATGAGGCCGGTGCAAAACAGTGCGCTAAGCCGAGCACACTGTTTAACCCATGGTTGTCACACGTTCTGAAGGCATGTCCTGTAAATTTACAGTCCCCAGCCCCTTATGCTATAAGGGGATTAGCGCCTCCACAACACGCGTCCAAAGTGCTGCAAAACTAATAGCACTAATCACATGCAAATACATGTCGATGAGGCTCTCATTCATCCCACATGAAAAAAATGCATCCAATCCGTACATTTTAACACTCAGAAATGAACGCCTGCCCAGAGCTTTTCTGTACATCCTCCGATTTAATATTGTGGCGATATTAAGTCGGAGGAATGAATGAAAAGTTTAAAAGATTTTTTAAAAAGTGGCAGTCAGGTTAGGGAAACAGATGCTCAGTTAACCAGCGTCCTTTCCCTAACCCGCAGCTGTGCGCCGGTTAGGAAAACAGACATCGATAAAGTCAGTGTCCGTTTTCTTAACCCGTGGACAGCCGACCTCTCCTGGGAACCCACTGCCAAGGACGCGCTAGGGACATGCAATCGACCCTATCGACTCCTTGGCAGCACGTCCCCTAATTTAAATATTGCATGCCGCCCTCAGGAGAGGTGCCTGGGCGCGTTAGGAAAGCGGGCGCTGAACACTCAGCGCCCATTTCCTGCACTTTTTTTTTTTCATCAGCCTATTGCTCTGCTCTCCTTTACCCACATGCTTGTTTACACCTTCCAAGAATTCTAATAGGTTAGTAAGATATGATGTCAATCTCTGCTGGCTTTACCATTAAGTCATTTTTATCCAAATAACCAGTAAATTTTGTTCTTAATTATAGCTTTTGCAATTTTACCTGGCACAGATATCAGTTTCACCAGGCAATAATTGCTCAAGCCATCCCTGAAGCCCTTTTTGAAAACTGACAAAAGACGTCAGTGGAAAAATGACTTTGCTATAACAGAAGAAAAACCAGTGAAAAAGTAATTTTTCCAGTGATTTCTTTTTTATTCTAACATTGAAATTTGAAAGCAAAATGAAAAACAAAAACAAAGGTCCCTAGTTATATATTACAAGTATGCAATGAGCTCCTTTAGAATTCTGGGATGAATACCATCAGGTCCCAATGATTTACTACCATTTGTCAATTTGTTCTAGCATTTGCAGATTCACACTGATTTGATTCAGTTCCTCAGTCATCATCTAGGAAAACAAAAAAAAAAGAATCAGGAATATGTATATCCTCCTCATTCTCTGTAAAGAATGAAGAATTAATTTAATTTTCCTGCTATGGATTTATTCTCCCTCTGCACCCTTTTACCCCCGGTCATCTAACAGCCCAGCTGACATCCTTGCAGTTTTTTTATTTTTAATATACTCAAATGTTTTTACCTCTGTCAACTTTCTCCTCGAATTCTCTCTTGGCCTGTTTTATTCGTGTTTTATATATAATTTGGTAGTACTTATATGCTTTCCTATTTCCTCATTAGACCTTGCTTTCCATTTTTTAATGGATAATTTTTTTTCTCTTTGATAGCCTCTACATCAGTACCATTTAGGTGCAGGAAGGCTGGAAAGAAACCATTTTAGGAGATGTTGATTTGGAGCAACAGACCCAGTTGACCAGCACTAAAACCCTGCAGGAGCCTAAAAGCCACACCAACAGTATAACTGTAGCAGGGACACTACAGCATAGTATAAGACATTCCATGTTTTTGGGGAAGTGCCACTGGAACAAGACTGCAGAAAAATATTCTGTGAAGACAGACATAGTAGCATTGTGTCTCTTGAGGGGCATAGAGAGACAATGGTAAGGGCTAGAAGAACACCACTCCCACACATATACTCTGTATCCATAGGACTTTTTAATTTTATTTATGACATTTCTATTATTAGAACTGAATGATTTATCACATTTTAATAATTCTGATTTTGGCTACAACAAAAACAGACATCAGATAACCACCAGCCTACTACGAGATCACATAAAATGGTTTATCAGGTTTTTGTTTTGGGTTTTTTTTTTTGTTTTGTTTTTTCTTAAAGATTACAGAAAATACAACAGAAATAAATATTACACATGTTAACATGCAGTCCAGGATCATACATTAAAACACAAACTAATAAAATTCTATTACATTTTTTCTAATCACAGAGATAGAAAAATGCTAGGCTTGGAGGTTGTTGGGTAGCTAAAAGCTGATATCAATCATCTGATGCTACCAAAGCCAAAGGACACTGCCACTCCTACTGTGAGAGACTCAGGCCTAGAAGTTGCCACTGCTATCATTAATGGAGACCTGGGCCCAGGAGGAAGTGCTACCCAGACTACTCCCTTCTTATCCACAAGAGGTTAAAAAGGAGCAGAAGATGAAAGGGAGTTAGGTTCAAGGGAAGAAAAAGGAAACAAGCCAAATAAAGTTAAAAAAAATCTGAATAGATCAAATAAAATAAATCAAGCAAGGGAAAAATGGTTTTACCATGGCTTTTAAAATGTTTTGACTAGTATCTAGGTTTTCAAAATATTTTTTCTACCCTTGGCACAGAGATTTATTTATTTAAAATTGTTTATATTCTGCTTTTTCAGTAAAATATTGGTCAAAATGGTTTACATAAAAATACATAAAGTAGGTTGAATTTTAACAGATAAAATCAACTTAAGACTAAAAATAAACAAAAGATTTCCAGGATATTTTGAAGTATGACATTTTCCCCATGCAAATCTCTCATTTGCATAACAAAGAGTGGAGTGGAGGAGTAGGCTAGTGGTTAGAGCAACAGACTGAGGACCAGGGAAGCCGGGGCTCAAATTCACTATCAATACTTGAGACCTTGGGCAAGGATTGATATTGGGATTACTCGGGTACAAACTTTAGGCCTGATTCACTAAGGCATTTCTCCCATTCTGTCTCTATAGGAAAATGCCTTGATGAATCAGGCCCTTAGACTGTAAACCCTCTGGAGATAGGGAAATACCTACAACTACCTGAATGTAATCTACTTTATATTCCACAAAAAGTGGAATATAAATTTAAAAAAAAAAGTTACATAAAATTCTCAGAAAATACTACACAAATTTTACTAATGCCCTAACTCAATTTGATCTGATATGGTTAATTAGAATTATATGTTTAGTTAAAAAAAAGTCCCTCATATTAAATTTCTTATGCTCTCTCTCAAAAGTATTTCTAAGTAGTCAAGTAATTGAACTGAAATATTTGATTGGGAAGGGCAGGGGGGAGGAAATCAAATTAACAAAAATACTTAATGTGGTTTGGTTAGAGGAAAAATGTGCTCTGGCAGGCCTTGAACTCGGAGGCCCTGCCTGGTTAGAGGCTGGTCTTGCATATATAGCCATATGGTGGCTTAAGCAAACACTCAGATAGATGTAACTCTAGCAACCACGATGATAGTGTCAGCCCGGCTACATCCTCCCTTGCCCCAACCCATTATCCACTATACTCAGACAAATACCCAACATGACTTGGTACAGAATTCATAGCAATGAAATAATTACTTAAGAATAGCAGAGGGATATAAAAGGCCACAGCTTTATTCAACAATATATTCCCCTTAAATAACTGTACCCGAGCCGAGATGGTAATCGCGAAAACAGGCTACACCCCCTCTGTTGCCCACCATAGTACCAAACAAGGCAGCATCAAATTGGTCCCCTGCTTTGTCTTCAAGCAAGGGGGCCTCCTGAGGCATACAGATGCCCCACCCAAGGCCCCAGTCCACTGCTGACCTGGACCATGATGCATCCCTGAACCACATCCGAAACACCCCACACCGGCTCGGGTACCCGCCATGAGCATGAGGTAGGGCATGACCTTGCCTCATGCCCCCCAACAACATTCAACTGCAGCCAACACCATTCCCCAAAAACAGGTCCTCCAAAGCCTCATGTAGAGTATATTTTAATAGATCGCAGCCGATGTCCGACAGATGAACTTTGTCTGGCCTAAAAACATGCCCTCTCATTGGACATCTACCCACTCATGTCTGATTTGGCATCCACCAAGCTTGCTAGTCCACATGCTGATCTGGCGGTTGACCTTGTGTTCTCTCCTCCACAGCTTTGAATCAATTTTGGGCACAGAATGACGACAGACCATAAAATATGAGTGTGCAGGAACCAGGAGGCCAATTTGGCCAAGTCAGCTTTAATCTTCTTAATCAATTGTTTGCTCGATAGGTCGCCCAGGTCATTCCCCCCAGATGTATTATGAGGACATCAGGGGCAGTCGATGAATCTCTCAACCACCGCAGAAGGGTAACAATCGCTCCCAGTGCATACCCTGCTTGCCCATCCAAGTCACGATAAGCCCGCGAGGTGCCAATCCCAAATGCGGTCCATAGGGGCGATCATGCGCCCTCCTAGCGGCCCAATGCATAAAAGAATGTCCGATAATCCATGCAGTCCGTTGAACCCAGCTCAAATCTGCAACGACAGTTAAGAGTTATGAGTAGATACGTTTGGCCTGCAGAGCTGCAGGAGCATCAGAGCAAGCATGAACAAATGGGTATGGGGTGGGGTACAAGAGTGAGCAAGGTGGGCTGGAAGATGGGGATGACAGTGAGCACTATGAATAAGAGGGAGAAAATGACAGAAAAGGCCTCATATGTGGGCAGCACTTATCTTTTGGTCAGACTGTGGATTTTTTTTTTTTTTTACACACAGTACTTTATTTATACTGTTTAAAATGATTTACATGTAATATCAATATAATTTTAGTTGCTGCTTGAAATAGCTGTAGTTACAGTCCTGCATCTTTATTTTATGACGAGGGCAGTCAGAAAATATTGTCTGGTTCATATGGATTGAGTGTTTTCTTCCACTGTGGAAAACCGCTGTTGTATACAAGCTTTTGAGACCACACTGATCCCTTCTTAGATGGATTTCAAGAACTCAAAAAATTACCATTTTTGAACAATTCATGATCCAAAAGAAAGCATCATACCACAAATTCACTTTTCTCCTAACTTTTTCGTTTTTAATACTACTCCAAGGTAGTAATTTGTAATGAAAGCAAAATATAAACCAGCATAAACAAAGACTGAAAGAGGCACTTCAACTCACACTCCAAATACATCCAAGAGGCTATAGTATTATCTGCTTCAACCCAAAACAATTTCTTTTTAGTCATTTAGTGCCTCTTTTCTGGCTCAGTTGGAACAATGCTGGGATTCTGGTGCTATGAGCCTTCAAATGTACATCAACACCAGTGTTCTTGCCATATTTTAATAGAAATACTTTCCCCTGCTCCTGTCAGGTTATCGTAGCAATGGTCCAAAGGCAGGGAGCCATAGAACAGGGATCCATATCCAGACAACACATGTCATCCTTAAGGATGACAGACTTCTCCTCATACTCTGCCTCTACAGTGTACTCAGTTGACTTGAATAAAAGGATCAAATTGGGGACCTTGCACATGGACCCAAGAAAATGAATTCTTAAAAGTTCTCTCTCTAGCCAAGGGTTCTGCATGCACCATGGAGAACTCAAAGCTTCCCTGACCGTGTCAGAGAGGAGCACGCACTTATTGCTGCTAACAAACAGTGGTGAGGAAACAGGCAAAAGATATTTCTTGGTTTTCCAATCTTGCTTTTACTAAGAAATAGAAATTACATGGAACTGTTGCAGTCAAGGCAAGATCTGAAAAGCAAGAAAAAATCTCTGCTAGAAGTGCCCAAAAAATGATCATATCTGTACAACAGAATCCACAAATCAATGCAAAATGATCTGCTTAAAACTTTAGTCAACACTTAAGTAGTTGGTCTACAATAAAGCATTGCTGACAAAACAGTGATTTTGTGGGACAGCTGTCATACATACAGAAACTTCTTCTAAGACCTCATCACAAAAGTCATCATCTAAACTAAACAAGACAAACGCTTTATATGTCTGGAATTTTTTGAACAAAGCGCTTTAGACTGATGAAATGAAAACTGAACTATTTGACCACAACTGCACAGGATACTGTAAAGCAGAGTTGCTTACCTGTAACAGGTGTTTTCTGAAGACAGCAGGATGTTAGTCCTCACCATGGGTGACATCATCAGATGGAGCCCTGACACGGAAAACTTATGTCAAAGTTTCTAGAACTTTGACTTGGTCACATTGAGCATGCCTTATTACCATTTGTGCACCTGGGTCTCTCTTCAGTCTCTTCTTTTCCATGAAGCTGCCGCATCGCAGCTGAGTGAGCCTCCTATTTTTTGAAAACTATTCCATATGGTATTTTCGTAGGCTTCAGTTTTTGCTGTACAGCGATCAACACTGGGTCGCTCTCGGTCCACCTCTAGAATCTTAGTTAGGGTTTTTGCTGTTTTTGGGTAAGTTTCCTTTTGTGTCAGAAGCCCCGGGGACAGCAGTGTAGTCTGTGTCAGACTGCCATCAATGGCCATAGCCATCAGATTTGATCTAGCGTCCCTTTTCTTTTATCCCATCATGGCCATGTCCGGGTCTAAGCGATGCCCTTGGTGTCTGAGGACCATGTCGATCACAGACCCCCATGATGACTATGTCCGTTGACTGGGGACATCACATGACATCCGGGGTTGTCGCAAATGCACCCAAATGACCAGAAAAGGATGTCTGCTTTGACTTAATAAAATGGAGAGCCTCTTTGGGTTGAAGAAGTCCGAGCCATCTGGATCAAGGAACCAAGAGCCGTATTTGGTGGATACTGTTGGGAAGCTCAAGTAAACTGGTCACACCTAATTTATTACTGAACCCCATCTTTATCCTCAGCACTCCCTTGCTCTGAAAGTAAAAAGAGAAATTCAGTTTTGTAAGGAACTGGGGAACCTTTTGTATATGGGAGTCTTTTCCGAAAGGAAGGGGGCTCCTCCTTAACCAGGGTGGAACCAGATTACTGGTGCTAACCTTTAAAAGCTGCTCTCCTTTTTAAACTAGAACAAGCGGATTGTGATAAATTGCAGGAAGATCTTGTAAGAATGGAAGATTGGGCATCCAAATGGCAGATGAAATTTAATGTGGACAAGTTCAAAGTGATGCATAAGGAAAAATAACTTATGCTGTAGTTACACGATGTTAAGTTCCATATTAGTAGTTACCACACAGGAAAAGGATTTGGGTTTCATAGTTGATATTACATTGAAATCATCGGCTCAGTGTGCTGTGGTGGTCAAAAAAGCAAATAAATGTTAGGATTTATTATGAAAGGAATGGCAAATAAAACGGAGGTTGACATAATGCCTCTGTATCACTCCATGGTTAGACTACACCTTGAATACTGTGTGCAATTCCCACTGCCACATCTCAAAAAAGAAAAAAAAAAAAGTTGTACTGGAGAAAGTACACCAATATAATAGAGGGCATGGAACGGCTCCCCTATGAGGAAAGGCTAAAGAGGTTAGGGTTGCTCAGCTTGGAGAAGAAATGGCTGACAGGGAATATGATAAAAGGTCTACAAAATCATGAAAGGACTTGAACGGGTAAATGTGAATCTGTTATTTACTCTTTCGGATAACACAAAGACTAGGGGACACTTCATGAAGTTAGCAAGTAGTATATTTAAAACAAAATCAGAAAAAAAAAATTCTCTCTCAATGCACAATTAAGCTCTGGAATTCATTGCCAGAAGATGTGGTTAAGGCAGTTAGTGTAGCTGGGTTAAAAAAAAAAAAAAAGAAGTTACTAGAGGAGAAGTCTATAAACTCATGAGAGGCTTCTAGGAAAAGTAAAAAGTCATGGGATAGGTGGCGATGTCCTTTCGTGGATTGCAAACTGGCTAAAAGACAGGAAACAGAGAGTAGGATTACATGGGCAATTTTCTCAGTGGAAGGGAGTGGACAGTAGAGTGCCTCAGGGATCTGTATTGGGACCCTTACTTTTCAATATATTTATAAATGATCTGGAAAGAAATACGACGAGTGAGATAATCAAATTTGCAGATGACACAAAATTGTTCAGAGTAGTTAAATCACAAGCAGATTGTGATAAATTGCAGGAAGACCTTGTGAGATTGGAAAATTGGGCATCCAAATGGCAGATGAAATTTAATGTGGATAAGTGCAAGGTGATGCATATAGGGAAAAACAACCCATGCTATAATTACACAATGTTGGGTTCCATATTAGGTGCTACAACCCAAGAAAGAGATCTAGGTGTCATAGTGGATAACACATTGAAATAGTCGGTACAATGTGCTACGGCAGTCAAAAAAGCAAACAGAATGTTGGGAATTATTAGAAAGGGAATGGTGAATAAAACGGAAAATGTCATAATGCCTCTGTATCGCTCCATGATGAGACCGCACCTTGAATACTGTGTACAATTCTGGTCGCCGCATCTCAAAAAAGATATAATTGCAATGGAGAAGGTACAGAGAAGGGCTACCAAAATGATATGGAGAATGGAACAACTCCCCTATGAGGAAAGACTAAAGAGGTTAGGACTTTCCAGCTTGGAGAAGAGACGACTGAGGGGGGATATGATAGAGGTGTTTAAAATTATGAGAGGTCTAGAACGGGTAGATGTGAATCGGTTATTTACTCTTTCGGATAGTAGAAAGACTAGGGGGCACTCCATGAAGTTAGCATGGGGCACATTTAAAACTAATCGGAGAAAGTTCTTTTTTACTCAATGCACAATTAAACTCTGGAATTTGTTGCCAGAGGATGTGGTTAGTGCAGTTAGTATAGCTGTGTTTAAAAAAGTATTGGATAAGTTCTTGGAGGAGAAGTCCATTACCTGCTATTAAGTTCACTTAGAGAATAGCCACTGTCATTAGCAATGGTAACATGGAATAGACTTAGTTTTTGGGTACTTGCCAGGTTCTTATGGCCTGGATTGGCCACTGTTGGAAACAGGATGCTGGGCTTGATAGACCCTTGGTCTGACCCAGTATGGCATTTTCTTATGTTCTTATTAATCAATAGGGAAGAGCCACTGCTTGTTGCCAGCATTAATAGCATGAGATCTATTTAATATTTAGGTACTTGCCAGGTATTTTAATGGACTGGCCACTGTTGGAAACCAGATACTGGGCTTGATGGACCATTAGTCTGAACCAGTATGGCATATCTTATGTTCTTATATTTGCAGGTTGGAGCAGGAGCACAATCTCTAATATATAACGTTTGAAGAATTTCATTAGTGAAAAAACATTAACTTTAGGAAAATTGATAAATATTACATTTCTGTATAGAATTCTTCATATTCTCCACTCTGAAATTTCTAATTATCTTTAACTAATTATCCTGATAGCACTAAGTATTACATTTTTTTTCATTAAGATGAAAAATTATTAGAAACCAGAGAATTACCCCTCCTACTACAGATGACTTTCAAGTTTATTTACTATAATTTTTTTTAATATTCAAGTTAATGTTAACAGCCATCACTCTTAACAAAACATCCCAGTTTGCAGAGTGATATGACCAGACTTTCTTCTTCAAAAGAGTATATGTGAAGAAAGTTTGTTACCGGAGAATATCTTCTTCATCTTGTTGGAAAGTTCTCGCACCCACTTCCACCACAGCTGGATCCTTTGAAGCACATACCTCTAAATGGCACTCAGTATCCATGGTTTTCTTCAGAGGGACCACACCTCACTTTTGCAGCTCCGACTCGGCTTGTCTCAAAATGTAGGGAGTTGCAAAAATCCAAAAGGCAAGTCAGATGCCACTTATTTATTTATTAACTTTTATTTACCGACATTCGTGAAGCACATCATGCCGGTTCACAAGCTAAAAAGCAGATATTCTTGGCAAGATTCCCCAGTGGCACTGAAACAAACAGTCTCAATGACACACTGTCAGCAGACAAACACAGCCTAAGAGTCCCCACCAGAAACAAGGAGTAAAGCTTCCTCCATTCCTGGTTCCTTCTGATAAATAAATGTGTCCATTGGGCATCAAATTTGCATGAAAATAATAATAGGATAGAGCCCCAGAAGGCAAGCAACAAATGAAGCAAAAAAAGATGTGTCCTTCTATGCAATCTTGGATCTTCCCTTACATTCACACCTGCAATTTCAATTATTTTCTTACTGATCCAAATCCAAAAATGGAGAAATGAGTGAATTTGACCACTAGATATGTGCATCATACCACACCTTCCTCACATCCTTTAATAAAGCAAGGAGCAATTGTTAGACATTTTAGTTAATCCAACAGGCACTGGATATCCTCAGTATATCACAGTCTAATGGTTCTCCTTTATCTGTGCAGATATTAAAGAGATTGCAGCTGTGTCCCATATGGAAATCCAAGTATTTTCATCTATATTCACTCCCTCCTCAAATTCCAAATTATTCATGAGGCAGTAGCCCACACTGGAAATGTTCTTGCTTTGGTTTTAATCTGCTTCTTTCACTTTGATTTTATTTCTTGCATTGTTTGGCAGAAGGAGAGAGACAGGGACATCTATCCTCTCTTATGGACAATTATGGGGGAATTAATGGGGGGCAGGATGAAGCAGAAGGTAGTGGGATGCATGGCAAACAGGAATGTTTCAGATTTGTTCTGTTAAATAATACTTGCATATTGTCTTGGAACTCGAATGAATGTAAGCTGGTGACTAGGAATAGCAGAAACCATACTCTTCGCTGCAGTTCACTCTGTTGACATTTCATGTTTATTCCAAGAACTGAATTTGTAGAGCAGTCTGATGATTGCATTTTGAATGTTAATAAAAAGACTGAAACAAAAATATCTTTCATCTGACGTCAGGGCACCTGTTTTCACTGTATTCATACTTTCACTGTGGCAGAAACCCAGAGATCAAACCATAACATTATATGGCCACACAGCAAGCAAGCTTCAAAGGATTCTGCTACTCCACAAAGTGATCTACTGGGATGGTGCTAGCTTACATATGACAGGAACAGTTACTGCAGAGTTGCTTACCTGCAATAGGTATTCTCCAAGGATGGCAGTACTCTCAAGTGGGTGACATCATCCAATGAAGCTCAACCTGAACTTTTGTGTCAAAGTTTCTATGAGGAGAAATTACTACTTACCTGATAACTTCCTTTTCCTTAGTGCAGATAGGTGAATCCAAAACCAGTGGGATATGCACCTCTACCAGCAGGATAGAGAAGAACAAAGTTAACTTCACAGTATATATACCCCCGCAGTATTCTCTGTAAAAGCAAACTGTGGAGACTAACAAAACTTGAATATTAACAGATAACCACTCCAGCACTCAGCCACCAGGAAAACACCGAGCTCAGACAAAGAGTTTTAACACTAATCTAGGGAGTGGATTGACACTTACAGTATTCCCTGGAACACAGACTAGCGAAGAAGGACCATAGAACAACTGCTCGGCAGCCAAGGGTGGGAAATTGGATTCACCTTTCTGTACTAATGAAAAGGAAATTATCAGGTAAGTAGTAATTTCTCCTTTAACATACAGACATGTGAATCCAAAACCAGCGGAATATACCAAAGCTATTCCTGTACAGGGCATGAGGCTGCCCGCGGACCAGCAAAAAATATACATGCGAAGGCTGCGTCCTCCCAGGCCTGTACATCAGAGTGATAATGCCTGTGTAAGGAAGATCACATCACAGCTTGGCAAATGTCGACGGGAGACAATCTAACCTCGCCAATGCATTAGCTGAGCCCTGGAGGAATGAGTCCTAACCTGACTAAGCATCAGCAGCTCAGCATCCATATATACAGCTGTGACTATCTCCTTAATCCAGAGGGCTATTTTAGCCCACAACGCCGGCTCACCCTGCTTACTCCCACCATGGAGTATATACAGCCAGTCCATCTTCTTGATAGGTTCAAAAGCTTCCAAATACCTCAACATATGTTTCTTGGCAGTGAAGGGCCATAATAGGCAATATTCCTCTTCATCTTTTTTCCTGTCCAGGGATGGCAGGGAAATAGACTGATTCAAGTGAAAATCTGAGAACACCTTTGGCAAAAAATGAAGGAAGAGTAATTGTATTGCCCCTGGAGTCTCTTGTAGAAATGGCTCCTGGCAAGACAAGGCCTGTAGTGTAAACACCCGATGAGCTGAACAAATTTCCACAAGAAACACTGTTTTTAAGGTCAGTAACCTCAAGGAAAGGTTATGCATTGGTCGAAAATAGGGCCCGTTAAGACTAAGATTAAGGTACCACAAGGGCACCAGTAACTACAAGGGATGTCAAAGAAAACTGGCCACATCTGGATGAGCAGACAAGGACCCACCATTCAACTGATCTCGGAAATAGATAAGAGCCACCATCTGTACCTTTAAGGAATTAAGGGCCAATCCTTAACTCAATCCATCCTGCAAAAATTCCAAAATGAGCAGGATCTTAACCGAATGAGAAAGAAACCTTCCATCTTCACACCAAGCCTCAAACATTTGCCAAACCCACACAGACAAAGGTTTGAAGAACTTTCGCACTTGTAGCAAGGTGGCAACCATGCAGCAGAATATCCACAGTTTAGTAACCAAGCCCTCTCAAGGGCCATACAGTAAGACAAAATCAATTCAGGTCTTCGTGAAGAACAGGCCCATGCCATAGCAGATCCCCGTGCGCAGGAAACCAGAAGAGATTCCACCAGGAGCCTTCACAGATCCACATACCACAGTCTTTTGGTTCGATCTGGTACCACCAGAAGCACCATCCCCCCTGTGAGTCTCGATCCTCCAAATCATTCTGCCCAACATGGGCCACAGAGGAAAAGTATAAGCAGCTTGCCCTCTGGCCACTCCTGCACAAGAGCATTGATACCCAAGGACTGTGACCCTCTCCTGAGGCTGAAGAAGCGAAGAACCTTCGCATTTAGAGAAGTCGCCAGCAGGTGCAGAAATGGAAGGCTCCAGCGATCCACTATTAGCTGAAAGGCCTCGTTTGACAATTCTCATTCTCCTGGATCCAGACTCTGCTGAGAAAAATCGGCTCTTACATTGTCTTTTCCTGCAATATGTGAGACTGAGATTTCCTGGAGATACGCTTCCACCCATTCATGTACGCCCTGTCGTTGCATTATCTGACATTATCTAGACCGCTCGACCCTGCAATCTGTCACCAAACCGTAAACATGCCAACTGGACCACAGGGGCTTCCAGATGAATGATGTTCCAGAGACTCTTTCTGCACTCCAGTGCCCTTGCGCTGTCAGTTCCTGACAGTGAGCTCCCCAACCTTGGAGGCTCATATCCGACGTGAGTACTAGCCAGTCCAGTGGTAGGGAAACACCTATTCTTAGATGATCCACTTTTAACCACCACTGTAGTTGAGAGTAGATTTCCATTGGCAGGAGGACCCAAATCAAATAGTCTTGAGACTGTGGGCTCCAACAAGACAGCAGGCTCCAATGAAACAGCAGTGTGTGCGGAACTGGGTATATATCTGCCCTCACCCACAGTACCACCTCCAGGGTCGCCATCAATCCGAGCATCTGAAGACAGGACCACTGTTGGGCATAATGTATTCGTCAACAGCTGCACCTGTGCCATCAGCTTCTGAATATGGCTTTCCAACAGGAATTCCCTGTCCTGTTTCATGTCAAACTGAACACAGAGATACTCTAGCAACTGTGCTGGCTGAAGATTGCTCTTGGCCAGGTTCACAACCCAACCTAGCTCCTGCAACAAAGAGATCACCTTGCGTAAGACCCAGAAGCTCTCTTCCATACTCTTGGCCCAAATCAGCCAGTTGTCCAAGTACAGGTGAACCAGGATCCCATCTTTTCTCAACTCCACCACCACCTTGGAAATATTTCTAAGCGCAGTGGCCAAACCAAAAGGTAGCATCAAAACTGATGACGTCCCAAAACCGCAGAAATCTTTGATGCTCTAGTCTGATGGGAATATGCAGGCACGCCTCAGACAGATTCAGAGATGCCACTATTACTGAGCACAAGGTTTCCATGCAAATAACGGTTGACTACTTTGAGATTCAGAATGGGCCAAATAGATCCCTCCTTCTTGGGCACAATGAAATAAATGGAATAATGGCCTATATTTTCTTGAGATGTGAGCACTGGAACCATAGCCCACAAACTGAGGAGTCTTGACAATGTACACGCTACTGCCTGTGTCTTTTGCGGATAGTTGCAGAGAGATACCATGAACGCTGCGAAACTCCAGTGCACAGCCATCCATCCCCCATCACCTCATAACCCACTGGTCTGACGTGATCTCGACCCACCTCCGATAAAAAAAAAAAAAAAAAAGAGAGGCGACCTATCTCCTGATCCCAGAGAAGGGTTGGCACACCTTCATTGGGAAGCTTGGGTTTCCCTACTACTGAGCCTGCACCCTGTCTGGGCTATCCAAAGGTAGAGTCCTCTGAAAAGCTGCTCCTCTATAGGGTTGAAAACGTCTGAACCGTCTAGTAAGACCTCTCGTACTGAAATATTGCGGCACCTGTTTCTTATCCTCTGGCAATCGAGGAACAGAGGACACACCCCACTTATTGGCCATCTTATCCAGCTCACTCCCAAATAAGAGTGAGCCTTTAAAGGGCAGCTTCGTAAGGTTAGACTTCAAGGTTGTATCGGCCGACCAATTTCTCAGCCATAGCTGATGCCTAGCTGTTACTACCAAAGCCACCCCTTTGGCCAAAGTGCAGACCAAATTGCAGCCCACATCGCAGACAAATCGCAGCTGCTGGTTCCATCACTGCCTTGGAATTTACACCAGATTCATCAATCTCCTGAGAGAGCAATAAACAAGAGCAAGCAACCAGGGAATAACAGGAAGCTATCTGCAAATTCACTGTCATTACTTCAAAAGGTCTGCTTAAGGATAGCCTTGATTCTCCTATCCTCAGCATCCTTTAAGGCCACGCCCCTTTCTACGGGAATAGTCATCCACTTGGTGACAGCACACACAAGGGCATTCACCTTTGGAAAACATAAGTGCTTTCACACAGCTGGATCCAAAGGGTACTGGTCTTCCAAGTCTCGGCCACCTTTGAAATTAGCTTCCAGGGCGCCCCACTCAAGATCAATTAATTTTTGAATAGCCTCCATAATAGGAAAGAAACATGAAGCTTTACACAGAGAAATCAAAATGGAATCTTTCTTTGGCTCAGACATGGATTCAGCCATAGGTACTCCCAGCATCTTCAATGTCTGGGAGATCAAAGCCGGTAATTCATCTTTATGACAGAATCGCAACATAGTTCTATACAGCTCCAATCTCAGAGGAACTTCCCCATCTTCCAGGGAATAAGGATTGGTTTCATTATCTGTGCCATGTGGATCCCGATCAGGAAGACAGCCGCCGATCTAGGCATACCCCAGGGCTTACCTGCAGCACCAGTGTGCAAGGTTTCACCACCTGCGATCCAGAACTGGTAACAGCAGTTGGGAGAGAGGAATGCGCTTGAAGACTGTAGCCCTTGAAAAAAAAAAACTACCCAAGAAAAGCCAGAGGGATCCATGCCAAAACCAGGAGGCAACAGTCCTGAGCCCACTGAGCTGCCATCCCCCACTGATGAACCAGTTGAAGGAGCTCCAAAGTTAGGCGACCCTTCTGGAAGCTCTTTTCCCATCCCACATCAGGCTGGGAAGAACCGGACTTAGTAAAATAAGTCGAAGGCAACTCCCCCTGAGCCTCCAAGCAACAATGACACAAGTTAGAGGAAATGCCAGGCTGAGATGACCAAATATGACAAGCAGAACAGAGGGTCTTAGGTTTCTTAGCTATAGGCGCCATCAGTCTATCAGTATGCTGAATTAAGCATCTGAGGAGTCTGAATCCAGCTGTAAGCATACTGCAAAGAACTAGGTGTCCAAAATCCAGGAGCTCACCTTACCGCGAAGGGCACCCAAAAATTGGGCTCCCATAAGACCGCACCACTTGTGCTCACAGATGGACAACCCTAACCAACTGGATGTCCAACCAGGTGCCCAACCAAGCAACCAATTGGACGAACCATCGGTCGCAACTGCATGATCTGTCAGAAATGAAGAAGGCAACCTAATGCACGGGAAAAGCATGCCGATACAGACTACCACATGGCGAACAAGGAAAAAAACCTGAGAGCGAGGCCTAGCCAAAAAGCCACTCAACCCGCCAGGTTGCCCACCTCCCCTAAACTCCCAAAAAGGCGGGAGCAAATGTCGTATTGGTGCACCAAGCACAGAGACCGAAGGAGAGAGGAACCCCTACAAAAACTCACCATGTCAATTTTTTTTTATTCTTTACCTGAGCTCACCATTCTGGCTGAGAACAGAATTGGTCTCCGACTTCGGATGGAGAGGGCATATACCTTCATCACTGCACTTGGCTTCCTGCACCTGCTGCCTTTCAGCTGTTTTTTTTTTCATTTTTTAAACAGTTAAGTCCATGCCGAGTGAAAACTAGCTACCAGACAAAGGCACTCATCTGAGGGAGAAACCAAGGATAGCACCTCAGGAATTCTAAATTGAGAGACGGACCATATGATATCACCACAGGAAAATGGGGTGAAAAATTTCCTTTTCTCCTTCTAAAACTTAAAAGCAATCCCCAGTAGGGAGATGGCATGTCCACCATCTGCTGGAGATAGAGAATACTGGCAAATGTCACTGCAGGGGGTATATATACTGTGATGTCAGCTTTGCTCAGTCTTCATCTGCTGGTAGAGGTTCATAACCCACTGATTTTGGATTCACCTGTCTGTATGCTAAGAAGCTTTGACTGTGTCTCATTAAGCATACCAACATACCACACATCCACATAGGGCGTCCCCTTCAGCATATATAACTGGAAACCAACTCCAAGGGGAGGTAGGCAGGTTTCGTCAGGACCAACATCCTTGGAGAACAAGTGGCAGTCCTCAGAAGTGGGGAAATCCCTAGCTACACACTGACCCCTAATGAAAAAAGGTAAAACAATATACCAATGGATACAACAATATTTTTGCTGGTAACAGGTCTTTCATTTTATCTTATCAATAAGGGGCAGCCTGAAGTAAAAACAGGCCCTAGGTTGGAGTGGAGTTAGTTTCTATGCCTGAAACAATTTCTACAGGACAGACTGACCAAACCTATTGTTACATCAGCCATCCCTGTCCAAATTTAATGAGTTGTAAATGTATGGAGAGAACGCCATGTCGCAGCTGTGAAATTCTCAATGAGGGCAAATCAAAGATGAGTCACCAATGCTGCTAAGGCTTGGACAAAATGAGCCCACCAGATTATGGCCCGCCTGGACATAACAGAAGGAAATGCAATCTGCTAACCAAACTGATAACGTCTGTTGGCAATGGGAAACCCCAGCTTGTTGGTGTAAAAAAGAAACAAAAAGCTAAGGACTTTCAACGAGTTTCAGTCTGCTCCAGATAGAAGGCAAAGGCTTTCTTACAGTTCAAACTGTGTAGTGCATATTCACCTTGGTGGACATGTGGCCTGGGGTGGGGAGAGACACACTGGAAGGACAATTGATTGGTTACGATGGAATTCTGACACCATCCATGGCATTTTAGGGTGTACAGAAATACAGAGTTTCATCATGTGAGGTTAAGGTGGCTAAGTTACTAAAGCATGGAGCTCACTGACCCTGCACACTGAAGTGACCACCATAAAAAATATGACCTTCCAGGGCAGAGTACTTCAGGTCACAGGAGTGCAGGGCTCAAAGGAAGCTTTCCTCAGCTGGGGCAAAACTACACTTACGTCCCAAGACCCAGCTAAAGGCCTGATGGAAGGTTTCAAATGAAGCAGGCCCTACATAAACTGGACAACCAAAGGCTATACAGAGCTGTGTCTACCTGGAATAGGCTTGACTGCTTTGATCTCTAACAGGAAAGAGTGTTCCTTCTGAAGCCATTCCAGATGTGGAAAGTGACCAACTAGCAATTGGAGGCTGATCTGGCAGAGACCCAATAGATTTAAATTTGTATCCTCAAACCCAAACATCCGAAGTTACACTGGGCCCATGATTTAGATTAAATTTCAGCCTGCCTCCAAAAGGAAGGTCCCTCCGGCATAGGTACCAGAATGCAGACTATACTTTCCATGATCCATACAAAACCTCAATGAGTTGGCTGGGTACAGGCTGTGGCTTAGGGGCCTACTGCGTTCAGAACTGAGGGGGCAGAGGGTAGCACCCGCAATTGGAAAAAGCTCCAAATCTGGGAGCTTTTTGGGAGAGAGAGCACGTCCGCCTTTTATTTACAGGATCCATAAAGAGGGGATTTTCCCACATCCTCATCTGTATTTCCTGAAGGATCTTGTGAACTAGAATGTTATGGCCTCATTAGAAGGCTCCAAAATTGGCCTTATCCTCTGTTAAAGTAAATGGAATGGCCTCAGCCACTCTAATAAAATCAGTGAAAGAGGTCCTCAGAAGGGGACTTCCTTCTCTCTACAGGAGTCTGAAAGGAAACCTGTTGATCCCTCCTCTTCAGAGACATTGTCTGATCTACAGCCATATCTCCCCAGTATAGTTCGGAGTCAGACCCTGACTGGTAGGCTTTTAAGACACTGATGGTGTCTGATCCATAGTCAAGGCCTCAGAGAAGGGTGCACTTGCCTTGCTTTGTATCTTGATGAACTCTGGTGCCTCAAGGAAGCTTCCTCTCCCAAAGGGCTGAAGATCACCATCAGTGTAGTTGACATTAATCTTGACTCCCCTTTGGGAACCCGCATCAGTACAGATGGCAATGTCTGTGCAAAGCTGCTGGGCAGTTGGAGGCTTTCGAGCAGCAGCTTGACTTCAGCCTACCCCAGTCCTGATGCTGATGCACCAAGGCCTTGCAGGGCCTTGTTCAATTCCTCCTCAAAGATAGTTGATGCCAACAGCCAACTGTGAAGCACATAGCCTCCTGGTAACTGAGAGGTGCATCGGTGGCAGACACCTAGACCCTTGGCATGCTCAGCATGCTCAGTGAGTCATAGAAAAAAAAATTTAAAATAAAAAGTTTCTAGAAGTTATTTTCAACATTTTCAGCATACAATACAGACAATGTTATATAATACAGACAAAATCTATAATGAAATTGTTACAAAAAGCAATTCATACTGCATTATAAAAGGTATAGACCCTTACTAATACAGAGTTCAGTCAAGCCTATATGTCCCCCCATTGGGTAATTATTGGGCCAATAACCCAGCCTGATAATATTAGAGGTAAACACCCCACACATTTTTGTATTTGAAGTTTTCCCCTTTTAAATCAAATCTCAACTTCTCAATATCTACTATAGTGCCCTCCAATAAGTAAGGCAGGGGTTGAACTTCAAGAATGTCACTACTGTGAAGCGAGCTACTAGCAATAATTGCCCAACCAAAGCTCTGTTCTTTTAGGAAACAGGGACCAGCCCAGCAGATCCAAAATGGGCCCAATATGGACTGGCTGTAAATATGTGCCTGTCTCTCCACATCCTCTCCAACACTCTGCATTTGGAAACAGCTTTGCATAATAGAGGAGTGTCCGAAAGACAGATATCCAGATAAAGTTCTAGAAACTTGGACATAAAAGATCCAGGATTGGCTCCATTAGATGAAGTCACTCACTTGTGAAAACTACCATCCTATTTGTCCTCTAAGAAACTTACAATTATAAATATCATTATTTCTTCTCAGAAATGAGGGGATCAGGGGAAAGGGAACTCAGACTACTCCTGAATGTGATGCTGGGTGCAAAATGGGTACCCTCTATAGTTGAAAAGCATGATTTTTATGCTAGTTTAGTTGCAAACATTCTTTTTCCTATTTAAATTGAGTATCACAGACTGAACACAACAGCCACTTGCCCAGATAAGTATGATAGCCACCCTATATTTATGACATACATGAACCTAATATTAGGCTTATTTTAGTCTGCCATATTATGAAATTAAGTTAAAGATTTGAGTTGAACACAAGAAAATTATGTTTCAATAATAACGTGTTTCATACCCAACAGCATATGTGCTGCTGTGACAGTTCTGCCAATAGGAATATGGACTTCCCTCGCAGCCACCTTTCACTAGGTTTATCATAAAAATTTCTAAGCAAAGTTTGGTTGACATGGTTTAAAACTACCAATTTGATGGTGCTCAAAAACAAAAATATTGTTGCTCTATTCCACCTACAAGTTTCAAGTCAGAACATATTTAGTATGTTAGTTTTATAATAGTGCAATTAATGGCTATCCATGGGCCTCCCTGGCTATCTTCTGTCTTGTATTGACATTAATCAACCTGATTTATAAAAGGTTTTCACCTATTTATGGCTTTAAAAAAGCCTTTCATAAATCTGAGATGGTGCATTGTATTCTAATATTCTACAGCAACAATTCTCAACTGGTGTGTCGAGACACACCAGTGTGTCGCCAAGCACCAGCAGGTGTGTTGCAGCTTCCCCGTGTGTCTCACTAAGAGCATGCCATACTGAGTCAGACCAAGAGTCCATCAAGCCCAGCATCCTGTTTCCAACAGTGGCCAATCCAGGCCATAAGAACCTGGCAAATACCCAAAAACCAAGTATATCCCATGCTATTGATGGCTATTTTCTAAGTCGACTTAACATAGAAACAGAAATGACAGAAGAAGACGACCAAATGGCCCATCCAGCATGCCCAGCAAGCTATCACATGTGTTTTACTTTTTTTTTTTTTTTTTTAAATCATCTCTCATACTTATCTGTAGCCTTTGGTTCTATTTCCCTTCCACCCCGTTAATGTAACCTTTGGTTCTATTTCCCTTCCACCCCCGCCATTCATGTAGAGAGAGCAGTGCTGGAACTGCTTCTAAGTGAAGTTTCTAGCTTAATTTGTTAGGGGTAGTAACCGCTGCAATAAGCAAGTTACTCCCCACGCATATTTGTTTACCCAGCCTGTGCAATTCAGTCCTTGTTGGTTGTTGTCTGAATATAAAATCCACTTTTCTTCATTCCCCCCTGCTGTTGAAGCAGAGAGCTACACTGGCTATGGATATGCATTGAAAGTGAAGTTATCAGGCTTGTTTGGTTTGGGGTAGTAACTGCCGTAACCAGCAAGCTACTCCCTGCTTTTTTGTGAATGCAACTCCTTTTTTCCACATTTCCTCTTGCCATTGAAGTATAGAGCAATGTTAGAGTTGCATTAACCGTGTGTATGTTTATTGAATAAGGGTATTATCTCCTGGTTGTAGCTGTCATTCCCACAAGCCACCCTCTTTTCATTCACATCCTCTAGATTTTATGGCTCCACAGTGTTTATCCCACACCCCTTTGAAGTCCTTCACAGTTTTTGTCTTCACCACTTCCTCCGGAAGGGCGTTCCAGGCATCCACCACCCTCTCCGTGAAGAAATACTTCCTGACATTGGTTCTGAGTCTTCCTCCTTGGAGCTTCAAATCATGACCCCTGG
This sequence comes from Rhinatrema bivittatum, assembly GCF_901001135.1. Classification (NCBI taxonomy): domain Eukaryota; kingdom Metazoa; phylum Chordata; class Amphibia; order Gymnophiona; family Rhinatrematidae; genus Rhinatrema; species Rhinatrema bivittatum. Next base: position 563,697,959 of record NC_042615.1, on the reverse strand, counting down.
TTCTGCTGATTTTTTTCCAACGGAAAAGGTTTGTTGTTGTCTTTGGATCATTAAAATCTTTCAAGTATATGAACATCTGTATCATATCACCTCTGTTCCTCCTTTCCTCCAGGGTATACATTATTTAGATTCTTCAATCTCTCAAGTCATCTGATGAAGACCCTCCACCTTTTTGGTAGCCCTTCTCTGGACCGCATCCATCCTGTCTCTGTCCCTTCGGAGATATGGTCCAGATATGGCCTCACCAAGGCCCTGTACAAGGGGATAATCACTTCCCTTTTCTTACTCTATATTCCTCTTTCTATGCAGCCCAGCATTCTTCTGGCTTTAGCTATCGCCTTGTCACATAGTGTCAAATGATCTGAAGTCGGGGAAACAATCAGCCCAAGGTCTCTCTCCTGCTCCGTGCAAGTCAGCCCTTCACCCCCCACCCCCCCAGTCGAATACAGTTCTTTCGGATTTCCGCACCCCATATGCATGAATTTGCACTTCTTGGCACTGAATCTCAACTGCCATATAATTGGCCACTCTTCCAGCTTTCTTAAATCCCATCTCATTCTCTCCACTCCTTCCGGCGTGTCCATTCTGTTGCAGATCTTAGTGTAATCTGCAAAAAGACAAACCTTACCTTCTATCTTGTCCGCTATGTCGCTCACATAGATATTGAACAGGACCGGTCCCAACACCGATCCTTGCGGCACTCTGCTTAACACAGCTCTCTCTTCAAAGAAAGTTCCATTTACCATCACACATTGTCTTCTGTCCGTCAACCAGTTTGCAATCCAGGCCACCACCTCGGCACTCACTCCTAAGCTTCTCATTTTACTCACCAGCCTCCTGTATGGGACCGTATCAAAAGCTTTGCTGAAATCCAAGTAAACAACATTGAGTGTTCTTCCTCTAACCAATTCCCTAGTCACCCAGTCAAAAAAGAGTCAGATTTGTCTGACAGGATCTTCCCCTGGTGAATCCATGCTGCCTCTGGTCCAGCAATTCTCCCGACTGTAGATAGTTCACTATTCTTTCTTTCAGCAGTGACTCCATTACTTTTCCCACCACCGAGGTGAGGCTAACCAGTCTGTAGTTACCAACCTCCTCTCTGCTCCCACTCTTGTGAAGCGGGACCACCACCGCTCTTCTCCAATCTCTCAGCACCACTCCCGTTTCCAGGGATCTATTGAACAGGTCACTCAGCGGAGCCACCAGCACATCTGAGCTCTTTCAGTATCCTGGGATAAACCTCATCAGGCCCCCATGGCTTTTTCAACTTTCAGTTTCCCCAGCCTTTCCCATACATTCTCTATTGTAAATGGAATTACATCTACTCCCCTCCCCTCCGGTTTCTTGTTAACTAGCGACGGTCCTTCTCCAGGGTCCTCTTTAGTGAACACCGAATTGAAGTATTTGTTTAATATTTCTGCCATGTCTTCGTCTCTCTCCACACATTGATCTTTTCCATCTTTCAATTTCACTATACCACTGAACTTTTCTCCTTTCTCTGATGTATCTAAAAAAATGTTTTGTCACCTCGCTTTACCTCTTTGGCAATCCTTTCTTCCGCTTGACTTTTTTGCCTTCTTGATTACTTTTTGTCTCCCTCAGTTCCACCAGATATTCTTCTTTGTGCTCCTCCCTTTGGGATCCTTTATATTTCTTGAACGCTGTTCTTTTAGCCATGATTTTGTTAGCCATCTCCTTTGAGAACCAGATAGAAAAGTATAGAAAAGCAAAAGAAAAATGAAACCTAACATATAGATTAGTTGCCTTGGTAATTGCTCCTTTTAGTTTGGAACACTGTTCCACATCTCTCTCATTCTCCCAGCCTTCTAGTTCTTCCTCCAGGTACTTCCCCATTTCATCAAAGTCTGTGTTTTTTTAACTGCAAACCTCGGGTCTTCGTGCTTCTTCTTCGTATCCTTTGTGTGATATGAAACCATACCGTTTGATGGTCACTGGTGCTGAGGTGGGCGCCCACCTGGACAGAGACATTATCTCCATTAGTGAGCAGTAAATCGAGTATAGCTCCCTCTCTCATGGGTTCCATTACCATTTGTTTGAACAAAGCCCCTTGCAGGGCATCCAATATTTTTCTACTACTGTTAGATTCTGCAGAAGGGATTCTTCAGTCTACATCTGGCAGATTAAAATCTCCAACAATCACCACTTCTCCCTTCTTTCCCATCTTTTGGATGTCTTCAACCAGATCTCTGTCATGCCCTTCCTTTTGATTTGGAGGCCTGTAAACCACTCCAATATAAATGGATGCCCCATCATCTTTTTTTAGGTCGGCTCATAGTGCTTCTTCATTGCCCCATCTTCCTTGCAGCTCAGATGCTTGGATATTGTTTCTGACATAAAAAGCCACTCCTCCCCCTTTCCTATCCTCGCTGTCCTTCCTTAACAAGTTATAGCCCAGTATTGCCGTATCCCAATCATGTGATTCTGTGAACCACGTCTCCGTGACAGCAACAAAGATCAAGTCCGCCTCCACCATTAGGGCTTGCAGATCTGGGATTTTATTGCTCAAACTACGAGCATTTGTGCTCATAGCTTTCCAGCTTTTCTCTTTCAGGTTACTGCTTTTCCTGGACTCCTTTTGTGACATTGAGTTTTGTTATCCATTTCACACGTCACCATGAGCTTTTTCCTTTGGTTACTGATCTGGAATTTCTGTATGCACTGCATTTCTTCTCTCTTTTCAGATAACACTTCAATCTTTTTCTCAAGAACTTCTTCAATATTTAATACAGAGAAGGCTTTTTGTACTTGATACAGTGTGTGTATCCGCATCACAGGTCTAATTCTACCAGAGCCCACTGTAATCCTGTTGTATTTTGAGTTCCTTATTGCCCTGTGTGAGTGGGGGGGTAGATTTGTGGGCTGCACAGATGTCAAGAACGGGTGACTGTGGGTCACAGGTCTTATCCTACCTGAGCCCACTGTAAATTTCATTTTCTTTGACTTTTGGTGTTTATCTGGTAATGGGGAATTAATTCCTGAATAATGTAAAGTGGGTGAGGCTCTCTTTATTGAAGCCAATTCAGCTTTAACTTCAGCCAGCTCCTTTTTCAATGAAGAGAGTTCTGAGCAAATGTGGCAAGCACTAAGTTTCCAGATGATTTCCCTCAGAATAAAGGCTCCACAATAGTTACATTGGATAATCCTCATTTTGGTAAAAGCAAGTTTGCTTACCGTAAAATGGTGTTTCCGTAGATAGCAGGATGAATTAGCCATGCTGTCATGGGAACTGTCCATCAGGGCCCAGGAGGCGGAGCTTGTTAAGCAGAGGTCAGAGTTTTGTTTCCTCTGCGGCTGCACATGTGTTCCCGCGCAGGAAGTAACAGATTCTCCTCAGTCTGTAATTAAGCGTAGGTATATGCATATAAGAGAAAATGGTCGACTAACAGGGAGGAGGGTGGGTCAGCATGGCTATCTACGGAAACACCGTTTACGGTAAGCAAACTTGCTTTTTCCCATTGATAGCAGGGCTGAATTAGCCATGCTGTCATGGGAGTCCAAAGGTCCCTATCACGCTATTGTATTTGGGTCATCTTGAGCATGATCTTGGAAGTGTTAGTCGGCCCTTTGTTGCACTGCATATTTCTATGTTCACCTTTGTTACTTTTTTTTTTTTTTTTACACTGTGAAGGATTGCAGTACAGCTTGACCAACTTTTGCATCAGTCATTGATTGTTGGGCTAAACAATAATGGGTCGTGAAGGTATGAAGAGATGACCACGTAGCCGCTTTACATATGTCTATGGGAGAGACGTGTCGAAGATGTGCTAGAGCTCGTACTTGATGAGTATTTGGAAACTTCGGTAGAGTTTTACCTTGTTTAGCATAGCAAAAAGTTATACATTGTGCTATCCAGCTAGATATTGTTCGTTTGGTCACCATTAGAACTGGCGTATTAGGGTTAAAGGAAACAAAGAGTTGAGAAGCACATTGAGCAGAATGTGTTTTGTTTGTAATATGCTAATGCTCTTTTGCAGTCTAGCTTATGCAGCATACGTTCCCCGTCGCTGGTATGACGCTTGGGAAAGAATGTTGGTAATTCTATTGTTTGATTTAAATGGAAGGGCGCTACTACTTTTGGAAGGAAAGTTGGGTGAGTCCGAAGAACTGCTTTCTGGTGAAAAAACTGTAGATATGGAGCATAGTGAACTAAGGCTTGCAATTCACAGACTCTTCTTGCAGAAGTAACTGCTGTTAAGAATACTACCTGACTTCGGATTGGCTAGTAGTGATTCCTGGTGTGTGACTTCGGACTGGCAAGTGGCGATCCTCATAGTAGCGTCGAGCTCAGATATTGGTACAGCACCTTCAACAGTTGATAGTGTCTGAACACTCTGGGTTAATAATTATCACAAATTGAACTTGAAACCCACTCAAATTCTTCAATTCATTGGTGCTCGACTAGACACGATATGCCACGGAGCATTTCTACCGGAAGAGAGAAAACTCAAAATGTCGCCTCCTCTGAATTCTTCTCCACACTCAAAAACAGACAGCACATCAGATACTAACGGTGTTGGGTCATGTGGCAGCAGCCATTTTCACTGTTCCCAATACCAGACTACACATGAGTCTTCTACAATGGGGGTTGAAGCGACAATGGAATCAATACCCGCAACCATTGCACAACCATCTAATACTCACTGCGGAAATGGCACAGGACATCAGTTGGTGGCTCAAGAAATCCACCCTTTTCCAAGGGAGCATTGTTCAACCCACCTCCTCACAATGCAGTCCTAACCACAGATGCATCTCGCAAAGGATGGGGAGCCCATCTAGACCTCCTGGAAACCTCGAGGTCTTTGGTCCCCGTCCGAACAACACTTGCAGATCAACCTATTAGAACTTCAGGCGATCAGAGAACGCCCCTCAAATGTTCCACTCCCATCTACGAGGTCGCAGGGTGATGGTCTACATGGACAACCAAGTGGCGATGTTTTACTTAAACAAACAAGGAGGGTCCGGTTCATGGTCCCTTTGTCAGGAAGCCCTGCTGATCTTCCAATTAGCACATCAACATTCCATTCATCTGCAAGCAACATACTTACCAGGAATTGCAAATTCCAGAGCGGACAAATTAAGTCGGATATTTTATCCTCATGAATGGACACTGAACACAGAGATAGTTTAAAGTCTTTTTCAAATGTGGGGGACTCCAACAACAGATCTCTTTGCAACAGAGGAGAGTGCTCAACTTCCTCATTTCTGCTCACTGTGGCCAACTCCAGAGTAGCACAAGATGCATTCCTAATTCCGTGACATGAACACCTGATGTACGCTTTCCCTCCGATACCGCTCATCACAAGGACTACTCAAAAATGTATAACGGACCAGGCACAATTAATCCTCATAGCACCGGCGTGGCCCAGGCAACCATGGTACAGTTATCTGCTTCGCCTTTCCATAACAGACCCGATTCGTCTGCCGAATCGGTCAGATCTCCTACTCCAACAACAAGGTACGCTTCTTCACCCACTTCACGCCTCTCTTCACTTGACGGCGTGGAGATTGAGTGGCTCTTGCTAGAAGAGCAAGGCATTTCTACAACAGCCCAACAAGTATTGTTGGAATCTAGGAAACAATCAACTAGACGCAACTATGGATTCACGTGGAAACATTATACCAATTGGTGCACATCTAACAACATTTCCCAAATGGATTGGTCCCCGGAGCTGCTCCTGGACTACCTTATATGCTTAGGGCCTTGCAGTCACCTCGATTAGAGTTCATCTGACTGCAATTGCAGCTTACCATAGACCATACCAAAATCAATCTATCTCCACTCACCCATAGGTGTCTTGTTTTATCAAAGGACTCACGCACCTACGTTCGCCCATTGCTAAACCACCAGTGCTGTGGAACCTAAACTTATTAGAACAGCTAATGTTCCCACCATTTGAACCCATGGACTCTGCTCACATGTGAGCTCATCTAGACGACTGGCTCATAGTAGCGTTATGGAAAGATTGTCATCCTTTTCTGACGTGAGCCACCACTACCACCATACACTTGGTAAAGACTCTGGGCGCCGCTGAGATTCCAAAAGGGGAGAACTTTGTATTGGTAATGTTGTTGCTTGTATTGAAAGCAGAGGTACTGCCACGAGGATGGGTGGATGGGAATATGTGTATAGGCATCCTTCAAGTCTATTGAGCACATCCAATCGTTTGGTTGTTGCAGAGGAAGAATGGACTTTAGGGACACCATTTTGAACTTCTCCTTGACCAGATATTTGTTCAAGTCCCGGAGATCCAGGATTGCACGAAGTCCTCCCGATTTCTTTGGAATGAGGAAATATGGGGAGTAAAACCCTGTGTTCAGGGTTGTGCATGGTACAACTCGGATTGCTTGCTGTTGAAGTATGGAGACCTCTTGGCCGAGTTGAGGATATTCTTTCGCATAGACTGGTGTTGTAAATGAGGGAGAAGGGGTTTTGTGGTAAATTGGAGTTGGTACCTTTCCTTTATTATCTCTAGTACCCACTGGTCTGAAGTGATCGATTCCCACGCCTGCAGACATTGTTGAAGTCTGCCCGGGAGTGCTTGCTGTAGTAGCTGTGGCTGAGGATTCAAAAAGACTGCATGGATTTTATAGGGGCCGCCGGCTGCTGTGTTTGCTGTCGTTGGGCCCTCTGTTTCCCTCTTCTATTTTGTGTTGGTTGTTGAGGCGTTTGCTGTCTTTGATATTGAGGGTATGTTGGTTGCCGATAAGGTTGAAAAGAACGATATGGCAGTCAAGCAAAGGGTTGGCGGGGATTGTTACTGAAGTATCGACGTGAAGAGGTAAATGGCAACAGTGTGGTTAACAACTGTACCGCTACAGCCTGCTCCTTCAGTTGGGCGACAGTCACCTGGAATCGTTCTCCAAAGAGGTTGTCCCCTGTACAGGGCAAATTCGCAAGCTTGTCGTGAAGGTTTTCCCTAATAGCACTAGCTCTAAGCCAGGCTACCCGTTGAGCTGACCGTCTTGTAGCAGAAGCTCTCGATGAGGTTTCAAATCCCTCATAAACAGCCCGGAGGAGGTGTCTGGAACATTCCTCCATGTCTTGGATGGGTTGAGGAATTGGTTATGCTGTGGAAGATAGCAGACCTTTAGTCACCTGAATACATTCGTACACGTATCGGACCATATAGAATTGATGTGTGTATATTTGTGCTGCTAGCATAGAATTTTGGTAAATTTTTCGGCCAAATTCATCTAGGGTGTGATTATCCTTTCCAGGAGGATAGGAGGTATTAGACTTCGATCTCTGAGCGTTGCATCACAGATTCCACCATGATGGATGTGTGTGTAAGTTGCGGCACTGTATAATAAGATGCTTTTAATATCGGTCTTTCGCGAAACCACAGACAAAGTATGTGGGGGTTTCCCATGACTTCTTAAGTACCATGTCCAGTATCTCAGGTGGGGGTAGTGATGCTGGTTCCCCTGGAGTTTCAAAGATTTTTAGGAGACCAAGTTCCGATCTTGGGTCAGGTAACTTTTGCACTTCTAAATGAAGTATGGTGCCAAGTTTATCTATGAACTTAGGATACGATAGATCCTCAGGAGGAGAATAAGGCTCCTGTGGTTGATCCGGGGGATCTGAAGGGTAACCTGTTGAGGAAGAGATTGTTGAGCGAGATGAAGGAGAAGCTCCCAATGATGGATGTTCGGGAACAAGCGTGTCATGTACCAATGGTTTTGGTAAAGGTTCTGGTTGTGTCAGATTCTCTTCCTGACCTTATGGTTCTGGAGAACTAGGTGAGGAAGCATCTGGTAAATGAAAGTGTAAAAGAAGCCTGATAAAGCCTCAGATAAATGAGAGAAAGCCTGTTTTGCCGATGGAGGCATCCTCGGACGTGGGACCACAGCTGGAGGGACTGGGGTTTCATGTGAATCAGGTCTTTTTAGTGATGTACTGAGTCCTGGAACTTGATTGTCTTTATCCTGTGGTTTATCGGTTCCAGACAGGGATTTGGCGTGCTCCTGCCTTGAACGTACGGTACTCTGCATAGATGAGCGTAAAGACGTGGAAGAACATGGTCTGGAAGATGAAACACTGACCATATCCCTCCCCGAGGTAGTAGCATGTTTTGAGGTCCTGGCATGTGGTGATGAAGACGACTCTGAATAATCCCTGATCGACCTTTGACTTTTGGGTTGACTATGTCCCTATCTTGTTTAGAGGGCCATGTTCCTTTGGTAGGTAGGTCTTGTGTCGTTTTCTTTGTGGCGTTGATTCCAGAGAGGTTGAGTGTCTGGAGGAATGTCGCTTCTTACGCATATGCGTCGACTTGTGTGTCCGTGGCGTCGATTGCGGCGAAGGCGCCGATCGATGCTTCACTTGCGAAGGCTGTGAATAAGTTGGTGTCTGCGTCGGTTGTACTCCTCTTGGCGCCGCTTGTTCTTGCCTCGACTCCTTTTGCTTCGTTGCCAGCACAGGTCTTTTTCTCCTGAAGCAGGTTGCTCCGATGTCGAAGCAGGTTGCTTCAAGGTCGACGCCAACTGCTTCGGCCTCGATTCGTGTTCCGTCGTCGGCACATGCTGCATCTGCTTCGGTGTGTGCTCCAGCGTCGTCGCGGCTTGCGTCCGCTTCGCCGAAGCATGCATTGGCTTCAGGTGATGCTTCGATCGGTGCAATTCGTCCATCGATGTCGATCGATGCGGCAAATGTTCCCGGCGCCGTGCTCCTGTGTCAGTGGGCCAGATCTCTGGGAGCCGCTTCCCATTAGATGTGACGCTACGGTCGAATCCCTCCTTCTTTCCAATGACTCTCCAGGCCTGGAGAGCTTGGAGTCTAAGGAGGATGCTCTTCTTGCCACTAGGGCAGATATTTTAGTCGGCCCCAGCGAGGAATGGGATTCGGAGGGGAGGGGGCATAGGAGCCACCTACCACCCTTTGGAGGTCCTGAATCTTCTGGGTCCTCTGTCTTCGGGCCCTCGGAGACATCCGGCCACATTTATCACAGTCGGCCTGGATGTGTTGAGGGCCGAGGTAGCGGTAGCATAGATCGTGTCCGTCTGTGACAGACATGATTCTACCGCACGGGAAAGGCTTGAATCCAGAGGGACGTCCTTGTTTCTTCAACATCCTGAGGAGAGATGAGCTCCATGTGCAATCCCGCGTGCGGAAAGAAACAGACTGAGGAGAATCTGTTACTTCCTGTGCAGGAAAACACGCACAGCCGCAGAGGAAACAAAACTCTGACCTCTGCCTCCCAGGCCCTGATGGACAGTTCCCATGACAGCATGGCTAATTCAGCCCTGCTATCAATGGGAAAATCTATTTAATGGATAACACCTAAGGAAATTTCAATTTGCTAATTCATCTTGTTGCCAATTATGTATTTAGGAAGACTATATCAGAAAAACAAACCTACGGGTGGGTGGGCAGAGTGGGAGGGAATTAAACAGTTAAACCTTGGAAAAGGTTGTTCTCAGGACTCTGCATCTGCAGTTGAGTTGGATAAGACCCTCTCCCTGATTGGCTTACTAAGTTAAAACTTTTACTTTGCTGGACACAGGAAGCTTTAGTGCTTCCTATCTCCTGCCTAAGCACAGCCCAAAGTTTCAGATAAACCCCTGGGACAAAATATCTCACTTTCAGGTTTCAATATCAAATTTGCCCCTTACAAACAGAGCAAGGCACAAACTTTGGCGAATAGACAGCTCTATTTCATTAAAGCACAGGAAAATAAAATAAAATTGTACTTATATTCAGCAGATATTCAGATTCTGTTTCCTTAGAATCCCAGCTCCAAAGAGTTTGTTTTAGTTTGCCAGTGTATGCTTATGGCTGAGCAAAAATCCAATTAGCCACACCTCAAAATGGTTACAACTAGGTCTATTCAATTAATAACAGGTAATGGACTTCCTCCAAGAACTTATCCAATCCTTTTTTAAAACCAGCTACACTAACTGCACTAACCACATCCCCTGGCAACAATTTCCAGAGTTTAATTGTACATTGAGTGAAAAAGAACTCTCTCTTATTAGTTTTGAAGGTGCCACATGCAAACTTCATGGAGTGCCCCCTAGTCCTTCTATTATCCAAAAGAGTAAATAACTGATTCACATTTACCCGTTCTATACCTCTCATGATTTCAAAACACCTCTATCATATCCTCCCTCAGCTGTCTTCTCCAAGCTGAACAGTCCTAACCTCTTTAGTCTTTCCTCACAGGGGAGCAGTTCCATCCCTTTATCATTTTGGTCTCCCTTCTCTGTACCTTCTCCATTGCAACTATATCTTTTTTGAGATGCGGCAACCAGAATTGTACACAGTATTCAAGGTGCGGTCTCACCATGGAGCGATACAGAGGCATTATGACATTTTCTGTTTTATTCAGCTTTCCCTCTCTTTTTTATTTATTAAGCTTTATTACAGCCACAAAGTAATAATTTGTTGAAGAAATTTTAAGAGAGTACAATTCAAGAAAACAATTACTACTAGTCAATCAATACAAAAGCAACATTACAGATTTTTCATCATAGAGGAAATTCGAAGAGGGGGAAGGATAAAGAAAAAAAAAAGATCAATGAAACCACAAAATAAAAGGAGAAACTGCAGCATAAAAAAAACCCCACAATCAGAACTCACTTTATGACCCACTAACACTAAAAATTAATGGCAGGTACTGGCAACCTAGCATTTAAGAATTCCTGTAATTTAATTATAAATTTACATACAAAAGAAAACTTACACCAAGAGAAGTAACTTCAGATCTCATATTCAAAAAGGCCTTCCGACGCATCTGGGTGGACCTAGCTAGGTCTAGATAGACACGAACCACACCCCCCAAAAAAGAAATATTTATATTTTTAAAATAGTATCGCATAACAAGGCTTAAATCTTGCCCAGAGAAGAAGATAACTGACAAACAATGTAGATCTACAAGTAACTTCTATGGAGGAATTTTCTAAATATTCAGATAAGTTGGAGATGTTCCCCTCATTATTAGGCTGCAGCAAACTTTGCTTCTGAGATACAAATGCAATCTTCTTGGTAGCTGGAACCAAATCCATGGGAATCTTTAATATCTCAACCAAATATTTTTTAAGAGCAATCAAAGGCAATTCACCAAGAATCTTTGGAAACTTAAACAGGTGCAAATTAAAATGTCGGAAAGAATTTTCCAGAAATTCCACCCTCCTAACAGAGGACAAACGTTCCCGAATAATAGCTGCATTGGTAACCTGTAGATTTTTAACATCTTCTTCCAGCTTCTGAATAAAAGTAGAATGATCCTGAAGGATTCGCTGGTGATCTTGAGCAACCATTTCCAATTTTAAAGAAACAGTTTCTAAATGTTGTGTCTGCTCTTTAAAAGTAGAGGACATACCTACTATTAAGTCCCAAAGGGATTCCAAAGAGACAACAGCCATTCTCAAAATCCCCTGGGAAGATTGACTTGCTTTTCCAACTCCAGCAGCACAAAAACTCCCAATAGATGAAACCAGGAGGACATCTCCACTAACTCTAACTCTCTCCACAGAGACCTCCAGCTGCTGAGCCTGAGTAGAAGTCAATGCCTGATCAAGCATAACGCCGAAAGCTCCATTCGGCAGAGGAATACTGATAGAGTCTCCTCTCGGTGCCTCGGCAGCATCGCCTGAGAGAAAAGCCATCAGCTGTTGTCATGGGTCAGGAAGGCTCAAGGATATCTCCCCAGGTGAGAACAGAGCTCCTCTCTCTGTTTCACCAGCGGGGCTAATAGCCCTCAGTTCTATAGTGGGGATCGCAAACTCACAGATAGATCGCTGGTCCGCAGGGTGGTTAGGTTTGTACGGAAAGCAGAGTTGCTTACCTGTAACAGGTGTTCTCACACGACAGCAGGATGTTAGTCCTCGCATATGGGTGAATAGTGAGCTGAGGATACCCGAATAAATATACCAAAAGCATCCAAAGACGTGCAATAGGCACAACAGGGGAGGGTTTGGTTAGGAGGGCATGCTGAACCTCAGTGGGTCGCTGGAAGAAAGTTGGGTTATTAAGCTGAGAATAAATTGCGCAGAACAGACTGGCCAAAAATGGAATCCTGTTGCCAGCCTTGTCCAGACAATAATGAGCTGCAAAGGTATGGAGAGAACACCATGTAGCAGCCCTACGGTAAGAGGCACCGAACGGAGGTGTGCTACTGATGTTGCCATGGCTCTTATAAAATGCGCTTTTACGTGTTCCTGTAGTGGAAGGCCTGCTTGTTAGTAGCAGAAGGAAATACAGCCGCTAACCAGAAAGATAGGGTCTGTTTGCTCACCGGAACTCCCAGTTTGGTTTTATCGAAGGAGACAAACAGCTGAGTGGACTTCCTATGGACTGCAATGCGCTCCAAATAAAAGGCTAAAGCATGTTTGCAGTCCAAGGAATGTAGCACTCGCTCACCCAGGTGTGAGTGGGGTTTTGGAAAGAAAGTAGGCAGTATAATGGACTGATTTAAGTGAAATTCAGGTACTAACTTTGGTAAAAATTTAGGCTGCGTGCGAAGCACCACTCGGTCATGTAGAAGTTTTGTATAAGGTGGGTAAGTTACCAGCGCCTGTAGCTCACTAACTCTGCGAGCAGACATTATAGCTAGGAGAAATAGCATTTTCCACATGAGATAACATAGCTCGCATGAGTGGAGAGGCTCAAAATGGAGGTTTCATGAGCTGTGCTAATACAACATTGAGGTCCCAAGCAGGGGCTGGAGGACGTAGTGGGGGCTTTAGATGTAGTAAGCCCCTCATGAAGCTCGCTACCAAGGGTTGTGTCTATATCGAGACATCCCCCATGCCAGTATGGTAAGCAGCAACGGCACTGACATGGACTCTAATGGAAGAAGTTTGTAGACCAGACTCCGACGAGTACCAGAGATAAGTCTAGGAATTTCGATGTGGAGCAGGTAAAGGGATCTATATCCTTTGATGTGCACCATGAGGAAAACCTTTTCCATTTGGAATGATAAGATTTCCTGATAGAAGGCTTCCGTGAAGTTTAGAGGTTGTAGAATTAGCCTTTCAACATCCATGCCGTTAGCGACAGGGCCTGAAGGTTCGGATGATGCAGGGGTCCGTTCTGTGTTATCAGAAACGGATCTGCTCCCAGGCAAATATGAGGATGGACTGAGAGGTCGCAAAGGATGGGGAACCACACCTGCCGCGGCCAGTAGGGGGCTATGAGATTCATTAGGCCCTTGTCCTGCCGTAACTTCACGAGAATCTTGCTGATGAGTGGAAGTGGATGGTAGCATATAGAAGAAACTTCAACCACGAGAGGGCGAGAGCATCCCTTGGTGGTGTCCTGAAACTGCAATGTAGTGAGCAGAAGTTGTCTACTTTGCGGTTGTGAATAGACGCAAAGAGATCTATTTGTGGATATCCCCACCGCTGGAAGATTGACTGCTACAGTGGGATGTAGGGACCATTTGTGGGGATGAAAGGTCAGACTCAAGTTGTCCACATGTACATTGTTCATGCCTGCCAGGTAGGTTGCTCTCAGGAACAGAGTGGGAGAGAGCCCAGGCCCATATTTGTGCTACCTCCTGACAGAGCAGGTAAAAGCCCATTCCACCCTGCTTGTTGATGTACCACATCGCTACCTGGTTGTCTGTTTGGATCAGGATTGTCTTGTTGGATAGGCAATTCCGGAAAGCCATTAGGACATACCCGATTTCCCTGAGTTCCAGAAAATGTATCGGATGTTGTGATTCTGCTGCAGACCAGGTTCCCTGAGTTTGCATGTTGTCGACATAGGCTCCCCAACAGAGGTTGGAAGCATCCGTTGTCAGTGTAATTTGAGGTTCTGGGAATTGAAAAGGTAGTCCCTTGAGAAGATTGGACTCTTGAATCCACCAAGCTAGCGAGAGACAGAGCTGCCTGGTGACGTGGACAATGCTGGACATTGGATGGTGGGCCTGAGCCCACTGGGACTTTAGGGTCCATTGTGCTATTCTCATGGCTAGATGAGCCATTGGAGTAACATGAACTGAGGATTCCATGTGACCCAACAAGATTAGTAAATGACGAGCCGTTGTGGCTTGACTAGTCTGTACCAGTCTCGCAAGGGTTGAAAGAGTGTGCACGAGAAATCCCTTGGGAAAAAGGCTTTTGCCTGTATGGTGTTTACGTCCGCTCCAATGAAGGAGAGGATCTGTGAGGGAACCAGATTGGATTTTTGCTAGTTTACTAGAAATCCCAGTGACAGTAGTAGCTGTAGGGTTCGTTGGAGGGAGTGTAGAAAGTCCTTCTCAGATGGAGCCCTTAGCAACCAATCTTCTAGGTAGGGGTAGACATGGATGCCCTGCAGTCTTAGGTATGCTGCTACTACTGCCAGGCACATCATAAAAACTCGAGGTGCAGAAGCTAGGCCGAATGGTAGTACTTGATACTGGACGTGTCAGTGTCAGACTAGGAAACGGACGTATTTTCGATGAGACAGGGTTATCGCTATATGAGTGTATGCATCTTGCAGGTCTAGAGAGCAAAGCCAATCCCCCTTTTGAAGAAGAGGGAGTAGGGAGCCCAAGGTTACCATTCTGAACTTTTCCTTTTGTAGATGTTTAAGACACAAAGATCCAAAATTGGACGAATGCCTCCTGATTTTTTTGGTATTAAGAAATAATCGGGAATAAAACCCTTTTCCCCATTGTAGCAGGGGCACTGGTTCTATGGCATTGGATCGGAGGAGGGTCATTAGTTCCTCCTCCAGAAGTGGAGTGGATAAGGTGGGGAATCTGCTGGTACGGATAGGAAGTTGAGACAGTAAACTTGATTCACTACAGAGAGGACCCATTGGTCTTTAGTGATTGTGTGCCAGGTGGCAGTGAAGTGGCACAAGCGGCCATCCACCGACAGAGATGGTAGTGGAGGTTGACACTTGCTCTCTAGCCTGGAGTCAAAATCCCAAAGCAGGGCTCGACTGCGGAGCTGGTTGGGCATTTTGGGGCCTGGACTGATGGACTTGACCTTTCTGCTTTGGCGTGGTTGGGCGGTTGCGAGATGGGGGAGGATAATACCTACGAGCTTTATAGGTGGTCCTCTTAGCCTTTCTTCTGAACGGCTGATTTGAAAAAGAGGGAAAATTAGATAGTACAGACAAGAGCTGGCACAAGGTCTCGTGGTGATCCTTGAACTATGCGACAATCTCCTGAATCTTATCTCTAAAGAGGTTATCACCTCTTCAGAGGTCTGTCAACCTCTCCTGAACTTCTGGTCGTAAGTCCGATGACTTCAACCATGCCTGTCTTCTGGCACTTATCCCCGCTGCAGATACTCTAGAAGCTGTGTCGAAGATGTCATATGCAGCATGGACCATGTGCTTCCCAGCATCAAGGCCTTTTATAAGAATGGAGTTGAGCTGCTCTTGAAATTCTTCTGGAAGGGACTCAGAAGTCTTCAAGCAGTTTGAAGAGGTTTCTTGTGTATTGCATCATGTAGAACTGGTAAGCTGCAATACATGAAATAAGTATGGAGCCATGGAATACCCTGCGTCCCAGGGCATCCAGAAACCTCTGTTTCTTCCCAGGAGATGTAGAAGAATGTGGCCTAGGTCTTCTTGCCTTCTTCTGAGAAGATTCCACCACCACAGAATAGTGCGACAGAAGGATCTTTTGGAACCCAGGAGCTGATTGAACTAAGTAGGTGGCATCTGTCTTACGGTTCACTGGTGGCACTGTACCTGGGTACTCCCAGGTTCGTTGTAGTAGTTCCAGGAGGAACTTGTGAACTGGAATAGACATCACCTACTTAGGGGCATCCACAAACTGGAGGCCTTCAAGCATCTTGTGTCTAGAGTCCTCTTCTGTTTGTAGCTTAAAGGGAATGGTTTCTGACATTTCTTTATAAAGCTAATGAAGGCTAGATCCTCTGGAGGTGAATGTCTTCTCTCATTAGGAGGAGATGGCTCCAAGGGAATGTCATCAGTATCCTGTGAATCTGAAATATCATCAGACCAGGGCTGGTATGGTTGATCTCCTGCATCGGGTGGGCTTCCTGATGGAAGGAAGAGGCCTATCCCAGCTGCATCCGGTCATGGCACCGAGGGTATCTGTGGAGGCACCGACAAGGGTCGATGTGGCACCAAAGCCAGAAGAGGCACAGAAGGAATCGGCGACATTGATGGATGTGTCGATGGAACAACTCCCGATGGCTCTGGAACAGGATCTGTTATCGATGATTCCTCATCCTCTGATGACAGGGGAATCGGCGTCGATGGTTGCGGACATATCTGTATTTTCGGAGGTACCAGTGGTAGTGCCCCGATGAGCGTGTCCAACCTGTCCAGTAATGGAACCAGCATTGTGGGCATCGGATCGGTGACCGGGATCAGAAGCGGTGTCGATGGAGGCGGAAGACCTTGGAGTGCTTGGATTACCGCCTCTTGAACCATCTGGTTCGATTCCTCGCGGAAAGCTGGTGTTTGAAAAACCAGTTCTGGAGCAGGAGGCTGCACAGGCGTGCCGGAGAGAGCACCGGTGAAAGTGGAGTCTCGGTTCCCGGCACCAGCGAAGGTGGGAAACGCCTTGGTGACCCAGGAATGGAGGAAAATGGGGGCTCCTCAGCGTGGGCTCTCTTCTTCTGTGGTTCCGTCGATGCAGACGTCGAGGCCGTGCCAACATCGGTGGCCGAAGCCTTCCGATGCCAATATCTGTGCTTGGCTCGGTCTCTCTCTGGCAGAGATCCAGATGACAGAGAATCGCCAGTGGCTTGTCGGTGCCAAGGAGTTGAAGGCAACAGCGTTGATGACGTCGAGGGTTTCGACGGAGTGGGCTGCTTAGTCTGGAACAGGAGTTCCATTTTCTGTAAGTAAGCCCGGCAGCCTTTAGATGTCATTTGGGTGCAGTTGGTACAAGTCGCAATGTCATGGCTAACCTCCAAGTACAGGACACATACCTGATGCGGGTCTGTGATGGACATAGTCGAAAACCTGTCGCCATACTTGCTAAGAAAAAATTTAACTGCGGTGCGGTCTGTGGCCATTGGGCCTAAAAGGGGGAACAGTCAGTAACAGACTGTGAAAACAAGGTAAAGCCTTACCTAATGTTAGCGGGTATCAATAGTCAATAGGGGGACCCCAGATGGGGTGAACTGTGTCAAATTTTGAAAAAAATCCATGAGGAAAACATTTCCTGTCAGGAATAGTTGTGAGTGTAACTCAATCCACGTGGTTACGGCTGCGTGGAAAAAAAAAGAGAATGAAGGGGGACCCCTGCTGGATGCAGGGTTGATGGCATGCTGGGCAAGTTCAGTGTGCCAAATCAAAGTTCTAGAAATTTTGACAAAAGTGTTCCGTGAGGGCTCCATCCTGATGATGTCACCCATATGTGAGGACTACCATCCTGCTTGTCCTGTGAGAAAAGCCCTAACCTTCCCCTTCCTCTTATGTGGCATGGCAGTAAGGCAACCCGCAAAACGGTGATAACAGGAAAATTGAGGAGATTGCAGATCAGCGAGGAGTAACCTTCTCTCAGGCAGCCATCTTGGTTCCACCCTCTACCATTCCCTTTCTAATAATTCCCAACATTCTGTTTGCTTTTTGGACTGCCACAGCACACTGAACTGACGATTTCAATGTGTTATCCACTATGACACCTATATCGCTTTCTTGGGTGGTAGCTCCTAATATGGAACCTAACATTGTGTAACTATACCATGGGTTATTTTTCCCTATATGCATCACCTTGTACTTATCCACATTAAATTTCATCTGCCATTTGGATGCCCAATTTTCCAGTCTCACAAGGTCTTCCTGCAATTTATCATAATCCGCTTGTGATTTAACTACTCTGAATAATTTTGTATCTGCAAATTTGATTACCTCATTCGTCGTATTCCTTTCCAGATCATTTATAAATATATTGAAAAACACGGGTCCCAGTACAGATCCCCGAGGCACTCCACTGCCCACTGTCTTCCACTGAAAAAATTGTCCATTTAATCCTACTCTGTTTCCTGTCTTTTAGCCAGTTTGTAATCCACAAAAGGACATTGCCACCTATCCCATGACTTTTTACTTTTCCTAGAAGCCTCTCATGAGGAACTTTATCAAACGCCTTCTGAAAATCCAAATACACTACATCTCTACCGGTTCACCTTTATCTACATGTTTAACCCCTTCAAAAAAGTGAAGCAGACTTGTGAGGCAAGACTTGTCTTGGGTAAAGCCATGCTGACTTTGTTCCATTAAACCATGTCTTTCTATATGTTATGTGATTCTGATCTTTAGAACACTTTCCACTATTTTTCCTGGCACTGAAGTCAGGCTAACTGGTCTGTAGTTTCCCGGATCACCCCTGCAGCCCTTTTTAAATATTGGGGTTACGTTAGCCACTCTCCAATCTTCAGGTACAATGGATGATTTTAATGATAGATTACAAATTTTACTAATAGATCTGAAATTTCATTTTCGAGCTCCTTCAGAACCCTGGGGTGTATACCATCCGGTCCAGGTGATTTACTACTCTTCAGTTTGTCAATCAGGCCTACCATATCTTCTAGGTTTCACCATGATTTGGTTCAGTCCATTTGAAAGATTACCCATGAAAAACTTCTCCAGAACGGATATCTCCCCTACATTCTCATCAGTAAACACTGAAGTAAAAAAATAGTTTAATCTTTCGCGATGGCCTTATCTTCTCTAAGTGCCCCTTTAACCCCTCGATCATCTAACAGTCCAACTGACTCCCTCGCAGGCTTTCTGCTTCAGATATATTTTAAAAAGTTTTACTGTGAGTTTTTGGCTCTATGGCCAACTTCTTTTCAAATTTCTCTCTTAGCCTGTCTTATCAATGTCTTACATTTAACTTGCCAACGCTTATACTTTATCCTATTTTCTTCTGTCTAATCTTTCTTCCAATTTTTGAATGAAGATCTTTTGGCTAAAATAGCCTCTTTCACCTCACCTTTTAACCATGCCAGTAATCGTTTTGCCTTCCTTCCACCTTTCTTAATGTGTGGAATACATCTAGACTGTGCTTCTAGGATGGTTTTTTTTTATTTTTTTAACTATGTCCACGCCTCTTGCACTGCCCTGGTTGTGCTTCCCTTACTCTCTTCCATTGCAGCGAGATGCAGATATTCTTCTTCTAACACTGCAACTGTTCCATCCAGGCAGTAACAGCAGCAACGTTAGAAGCTGGCAACATCAGCAGCATGGTCCTTTTCTTCTTTCCGCCCCCAAGGCCGGAAACAGGAAGTGATGTACAGTGGGGTGCATGAGAAACAGTGACTGGTGTGTGTTTGTGTGAGAGAGAGAGACAGACAGACAGACTGGTCAGGGCAGTGACTGGAATGTGTGTGTGAGTGAGACAGAGAGACACAGAGACAGACAGGTCAGGGCAGTGACTGGAGTGTGTGTGTGAGGGATTCAAGAAAAAAAAATCAGAAAAACGGGATATACAAAATTTAAATCAAAACAAAGCAAGTTTGCTTACCGTAAACAGCAGGATGAATTAGCCATGCTGTCTGGGAAGTGTCGCGATCCCGAGGTAGGCGGAGTTTCTCCTAGCTGATCAGAGTTTTCAACTCTGTGCGTCTGCACGGTCCCCTCATCTCTTCAGTTTCTTTGTAGCCAAGCGAGAGGTAAGTCCAGAAGGTATGTCTGTCTAGGGAGGAGGGAGGGAACACATGGCTAATTCATCCTATCTTCGGAAACACTGTTTACGGTAAGCAAACTTGCTTTTTCCCGTCGATAGCAGGGCTGAATTAGCCATGCTGTCTGGGAGTCCCAAGCTCCCGGGTTGTGTCCTTGTATATTCATTGTTTGTAGGTTTGGACATCAACCCCTGAAGTGGTAGTCTCATGTTCTTTTTAGTGATAAGACTGCTGTGTCTAGTGCCGCATCAGAAGTCGTTTGCTGTCTGAGGCAATAATGCGATGTGAGGGTATGAATGGACGACCATGTTGCCGCTTTGCAGATATCAATTAAGGGAACTTTGTTCAAGTGGGCAACTTGATGCTGCGGTGGCGCGGATTTGGTGCACCTGAGGCTTTGCGCTTAGTTTAATGGAACGTTTATTGTAGCAAAAAAGTATACATTGTGATAAACTGGCTATAGTCCTTTTTGAGACTGGTTGTCCAGGATCATTCGAGTTAAAGGAAAGGAACAGTTGAGAAGGCCTCGAAGTTGACTAAGTCCTTTTCTTATAGTAAGCCAACACTCTCTTACAGTCCAACGTGCGTGAATGTTTTTCCCGCTCGTTATGTGGTTTTGGCATAAAAATAGGTAGAGTTATGGTTTGGTTAAGATGAAAAAATGTTACCATCTTAGGTAGAAAGGAAGGGTGAGGACGAAGTGTCACCTTGTCATGGAAGAATACAAGGTAAGGGGAGCAGTGAACCAAGGCTTGTAGTTTGCTGACCCTCCTTGCAGAAGTAATGGCAATGAGAAAAACTGTTTTCCATGTCATATATTTGATGTGGCTAGAGTCTAATGGTTCGAAAGGCAGAAGCATTAGTTGTTCCAGCACTACATTTAAATCCCATGGAATTGGGGGTTTAGTCACCGGTGGGCGAAGCCAGATCATTCCCTTCATGAATCTAAAAATCAACGGATGGTTAGACACTGGAAGGTTATTAAAGGGTTCATGAAAAACTGCTATAGCACAGATATGAACTCGTACCGAAGTGGTGGCTAACCCTGCTTCATAAAGTGTATGCAGATATTGTAGTAATTGGCAGTGGATGAGAAAAGGGTTTATGTTCTTTGGTGTACACCAGTCCAAGTACTGCTGCCACTCCTTTGTAGTTACGTCTGGTTGAAGGTTTACGTGACGCAATAAGAATATCCTCTAGTCGAGCAGATAAACCTAAGGGAGTCAGTATTTGCCTTTCAATCTCCACTCTGTGAAATGAAGGGATTGATTCATGGGGTGAAGTAATGAGCCCCCTTCCTGTGTCAGAAGATGTGGAAGATTCTGTAGCGTTATTGGTGGATGAATGGAAAGTTTCACGAGATATGTGTACCAGGGCTGTCTCAGCCACGCTGGGGCTATTAATATCATGTGTGATACATCTTGGATGCATTTCTGAAACGTTCGAGAAATGAGTAGAATGGGTGGATAGGCGTACATCAAGTCTGGCGTCCATGGAATGAGAAAGGCATTTGGTTGCTGGGGTAAATTGAGCAAAAGGTTTGAACTTGTCTGTTTGCTTCCGTGGCAAAGAGGTCTACTCCGGGAAATCCCCACTGTTGGAAGATGTTTTGCGCCACCTCTGGATTTAAGGTCCATTCGTGTGTGGATGAAAAATCTGACTGATGCGGTCTGCTGTTACATTGTCCAGACCTGGAAGATAGGTTGCTTGAAGTGATACTTGGGCTTTGACTGTCCAATGTAGAATTCGTATTGCTTCCTGGCATAGAGTCCAGGAACCGGACCCTCCTTCCTTGTTTATGAAAAACATGGCTACCTGGTTGTCTGTATATACCATGAGGCTTGATCCCTTTATCTGATCCGAGAACATTTGAAGTGCCATCCAAATGGCTCGTAGTTCCAGGAGATTGATCTGGTATGTAGATTCCTGAGGGGTCCATAGACCTTGAGTTTTCAGTTCGCCCAGTTGTGCTCCCCAACCCTTGTTGGAGGCATCCATTGTCAGAGTTCTCATGAGGCGGTAAACGGAATGGAGCTCCCGAGGAAAGGTTTTTGGAAAGGAGCCACCATCGAATGTCCTCTTTCATTGCGTTTGTAATTTGAATTCTGGTGCTGAGTGGCTGTATGAACTGAGACCACTGAGTCTTTAAACCCCATTGCAAGCATTGCATGTGAAGTCTGGTGTGAGGAACCACATAGATCGCTGCTACCATATGACCCAGAAGTTGTAGAACCTGGCGTGCAGATTCTGATTTTGGAGAAGTAGGCTGTGTACCAATGATTGTATGATCTGCATCCTGTCTTGAGGAAGGTATGCTCTCTGTTCTACCGTATTTATGAGAGCGCCTGTGAACTGAAGTATTTGAGTCTGTTGTAGGTGAGACTTCTCGAAATTGATAAGAAATCCCAACCTCTGAAGGCATTCGATCGTGCATAACGTACAATCTCTCAGTGTAAACTGATCCGATGCTACTATTAACCAGTCGTCCAGATAAGGAAATATATGGATCGAAAGTTTCCTGAGGTGAGCCACCACCACTGCTAGACATTTGGTGAATACTCTTGGGGCTGAAGATAGGCCAAATGGGAGAACCTTGTATTGGTAATGTATATCCCGAACTTTGAAACAAAGGTAACGCCAAGACGTCGGATGGATTGGTATATGGGAATATGCATCCTTCAGGTCGATGGAACATACTCAATCGTTGTGCTGAATCAGCGGTAGGATATTTTTGAGAGAGGTCATTTTGAATTTCTCTCTCTGAATGTGTTTGTTGAGTAGTCTGAGATCTAGAATGGGTCATAGGCGCCCCCCCCCCCCGACTTCTTTGGAATCAGGAAATATTGGGCATAAAACCCTTGGTGATGTTAATGAAGGGGAATAATCTGTATAGATTGTTGAATTTGTAGGTTGTTCAATTCCGCTGTGAGGGATGTGGAGTGGGATTTTATCATTATCTTCGGAGGAATATGAGGAAGAGAAGGAATGGATTGAAAATTTAGAGAGTAACCGTTTTTGATAATGTTGAGTACCCACTGATCTAAAGTGATGGATTCCCAATTGTGGAGAAAAAATTGAAGGCATCCGCCTATGAAAACCGGTAGTGGTGGTGACTGTATTAAGTTAAAAAAAAGAGGCGGCAGGTTTCTGTTGAGGGGCTGGCGTTTGTTTTACTTGTCTTTGTTGTCTGGCACGACCCCTAGAACTCGGCAGAGCTGTATTTCTTGGAGGGACATACGGTTGAGGCCTGTATGCGAATAAAGCCTATTGTATGGTCTGGAGTAAAACCGGCGACGGTAAGGATAAAATCGATGTTGCGATTTTTGAGAATCTGCAGGAGTGGTGAGAGATAGTACAGCTGCGCTTTGTTCCTTCAAACAGAAGGCTATGTTTCCAAATTTATCTCCAAAGAGATTGTCACCCATACATGGGATGTCTGCTAACTTCTCATGTACATCAGTTCGAAGGAGGAAAGGAGGAGCAGGGGTGATATGATTCAGACTTTCAGATACTTGAAAAACTTTAACGATCCAAAGACAACGACAAACCTTTTCCGTCAGAAAAAAATCAGCAGAACCAGAGGTCACGAGCTGAGGCTCCAAGGAGGAAGACTAAGAACCAATGTCAGGAAGTATTTCTTCACGGAGAGAGTGGTGGATGCCTGAAATGCCCTACCGGAGGAAGTGGTGAAGTCCAAAACTGCGAAGGACTTCAAAGGGGTGTGGGATAAACACTGTGGATCCATCAGGTCTAGAGGAAGCGTATAAAGAGGAGGCAGCAAAACACTGCACGGAGCGGCAGTAGCCACAGAGACATTCACGGAGCAGGATGCCTGTGGCCAGTGGGGTTTGTGTTCCACCTTCACAGAGCGGAAGGATGGAGGGCTGCCATCTCCAAATTAAAAAAAGAAAAAAAAAAACAACAAAAAACAGGGATGGGTTCATGGGCTATAGGTATTACCAATTATTAGGCTTATTCAATTACCAATTATTAGGCATTTCAATATTAGATGATAGTTAATGTGTCTTTCAAGGCATACTTCACTTTCAATGCATATCCAGCATAGCTCTCTGTTACAACGGCAGGGGAGAAGAAAAACTAATACTTCACGCATATCCAGCATTGCTCTCTGCTTCAACGGCAGAGAGCTATGCTGCCGCTTAACCAACTAATCAAACTTAATATTTCACTTGGAAGCAACTCCATCACTGCTCTCTACATTAATGGTGGGGGTGAAAGGGAACTAGAACCTAAGGTTAATAAGAGCCAAGAGAAACAGATAAGTATGAGAAAAAAGAAGTGTGAAGCTTGCTGGGCAGACTGGATGGACCGATTGGTCTTCTTCTGCCGTCATTTTCTGTGTTTCTATGAATTGTGCTGGCTTTGAGCCAAGCCATATGTCTGGCCGCTATAGCCGAAGCAGATGCTCTTGCTGAAGATTCAAAGGATTCGAAAAATGGAGCGCAGAAAATGCCCGAGTCCTTCTTCCATATCTAAGAAAGATTGGTGTGGTGTGTTGTCCTCCGAAAGACACAGTGGATGCAGTTTTTGGAGTGATTCAAAAAGGTACTGCGTAGTGTAAAACTGATGATGCTGTATCCTGTTGGTGAGCATGGAGGAGTGAAATCTTTTTGCCAAACACATCTAGGCATTTATTCTCTCTGCCTGGTGGAGTATTTGAATGCAACTTATTACGTTTTGCCTTGGACAAGGCTGATTCTACCACGATGGATTGGTGGGGGAAGTTGGGCAGATTCGTAAATTGATGAATTACGCATCTTGTATTTGATGTCAATTTTCCTTGAAGTAGCCGATGATGAGAAAAGAGTTTTCCAAATTTTAAAGAGTAGATTTTCTAATACAGAATGAGGAGGAAGAGCAGTGGGCTCGGGAGGAGACGCAAATATTTTTAATATGCCGAGCATTTCAGCCCATTGAAGAATTCAAAGAATGAACTGATTCCGGAGAGCCTGAATTGATGGGTTGAGTTGGAGTATTTTCTTTGACCGGTTCTAGAGGTTTTATACTTGGAGGCGATGCCGGAGAACCCTCTGGAGAATGCTGTGGTGGTAATTCTTTCATTTTTTCCAATTCTTGGAAAAAAGAGCTGAGAATATCTGAGATTTTCGTCATAGTAGATGCCGCCAAAGTACCTTGTGGAGGAATGTGTAATTTTTGCTTTGGGGTTTTTGTTGGAATTGCTGCAAGCAGGTGTTTTCCCTTGTGTTGACCTTAAGGAGGTATAATCGGTGAAGGGCAAATACGTTTTGTTAATGGCATTTGTAAGGAAGGAGAACATCTCTTTTCTCTAGAAACCAATGAGAGACTGGCCAAAGACAGTTGTGGGCCATCAACCATGTGGCCACTGTAGTTGGTGTGCACAGACCCTCACGGGGATACTTTGGGAGGATCCCGTTTCTAAATATAAAGTCTGGAGGAGAAGCAATACAGACTGTCATTCACATAACGTTGTTTATGTGATCATTTGCCCATGCCCAAAACTTTATATCGGCCGCACCATGAGACCGATTAAGGTCAGATTGGGAGAGCACAAATCAAGATTCACAACAGCCAAGATGACAGCTCCGATGGTACAACATCTTAAAGATTTTGGTCACACCATAGCATAGTGGACAGTTTTAAAGCACATTGAACTCCCCTCTAGGGGTGGCGACATACGGACATTGCTTAATTTTCGAGAAGCCTTTTGGATTTTCACCCTAACATCTTCTTCCCCCCGGGGCATGAATGATGAATTAAATTTTAACACTTTGTTGTAAATTCTCAAAAGGGGATTCATCATAGCCGACTGCACATTATGTGTAGAGATCTTTTCTGTCATTCCAATAATATAGCACCGACACTCAAAGATACAGTTTATAGTTTTTGCTAGTGATACCGTAGGATGTTTACAAACATTTCATATTCCCATTAGGTCTGAAATCTGCATTGTGACAGCAGGACATAAGTCTTCTATCAGGTCGGCCCCTGACGTCAGCAGGGATTGCCGCCATTTTAAATATATGAGACACACACCGGAGGACGTTCAGAACCTGCATATCTCTTTCACGTCCATGCATGACAGAGCTACCAGCATAATAGTTTCCTATCAGGTCGGCTTTAGACGTCATTTTAAATATATGAGACACACACCGGAGGACGTTCAGAACCTGCATATCTCTTTCACGTCCATGCATGACAGAGCTACCAGCATAATAGTTTCCTATCAGGTCGGCTTTAGACGTCATTTTAGTCTCTTGCAGACTCTTAATTACGCGAATCGCTGATTGGCCAGGATGTGCTCTTTCACACATTACAAAAGGGGTCAGTCTGAATCTCAGATCATTCTTCCGGAGGCTCACGACTGAGCAAATCCGGCTACCTCCAGAGAACAGGATGTCCTGTCTGGTGGAGCTTGTGCTGGAGATGCCAGCGCCCTGTGTCAGGACGCCCTGGGAGTGCTGGAAGAGACACTGAAGATGGCCCTGCTAAGGGTAATGCCAGCTCACCAACAGAGAGGCTTTCAGATCCAGGCTGAACATGTGTCTACCCCTGCTACAAGCCCTTTGAGAAACTTCTCTGTTCTTGCCCTTGTAAGACCTCAATTGATTACTCTTGATTCCATCTGGGAAGCTATAGTGAATCTTGGAACTTCTATAACTTTGCAAGTGAATCCTGTTGTCGACTTACGTGAATATAATTGAAAATAGAGCAATGTTACTGGAAAAATCACAAGTTTTTTTTCAAAAACAAATAGTGAAAGTCAAAGTTTGAAGCCCACTCAAGATCTGTTGATAAAAGATAATCAACTGCTTCAGAACTTGAGAATCTAGAAAACATAAACCGCGGGAAAAATCTTTGTTTTACAAATTTCCCCACATATTTCAGCAAAGGACATGTTAAAAGGATATCTTTTGGAAATTCTCAAAGGTTCCTGAGGCGGCAGAACCTTCATTATCTAAATCATATTACTTGCCCCAATTTAAGAAGAAAGAAAATCAAGAAAATGCTCATGGCATGGACCTCCTAACTCCAAATTTGGACGTAGCTCAATTGCTGGAAACTTCAGATACTATCCTAGTACAAGCGGCCACTATTGCGTTTGAATTTGATCGTGACTGGGTGATTAGATTATTTTTTAAGCACCGTCTTGAGCCTTTTTTTCAAATCTCACTATCAAGGTATATCCTGACGTTTCGAGGCAAACAAAAAGGAGGCATCAATTTCTTTTGATGAGACCCAGGGTTTTGCAAATTGGGACTTTGTTTTGAAATTTCCATGCAAATGCCTTAGTAAATATAAGAGTCTGTCATATGTATTCTTTACTCCTCCTCAGCATTTTTTTCTTAGTGATAAACTGGTCTTGCAGTTCAACCTGTTCTGCCCTCGGAAGGTTGAGAACCTTAAGTATTTGCTTTTGTACCCACTGTATTTATATTGCTCTTTTTTTTTCCTCTCAACTTCCCTTAGGTGTTCTTTTCTTAATATCTGTTATTGGATCCCTTATTGTGGACTTATGGAAATGAAGAATAGAATGTATTTCTTCTTTTGTTTGTATTTTGAAATTTATTTTTTCTTTTTTTATATTTCAAGATTGTTTTCTTGAATTTATTGGAAAATGCATAAATTAAAAAAAGAATACATTTTTCTTTTGATTCCCACAGTGTTTCATATCTGGACATTACGATTTCACTTACCCTTGCCGGTTTCTCTCTCTCAATCTTTAAGAAACCTACCGATCACAATCCATTCTTGCATTATTGTTGCTGTCACCAACAACATCTACGTGGCAACTTCTCAGCTGGTCAATTCCTTAGATTGTGGAGACTGTGTTCAGAACGCTCTGATTTTAAGGTGCGTGACAGGGAAATCAGTTCTTGTTTCTCAAAAGAGGCTACACGCCATCTGTTGTACAGCATGCATACATGAGAGCTAGACAGGTGAACCAAGATTTATTGCTATTACACTACTAGAAATTGGTTCCCCTGTATGGGGTATGTGTTTTGCCCTATTCTCCCTATATGTACAAAAGTACAGTGCATAATTTATCATCATTGGGGAACTTTAGGTTTATATCCTTTGAATCATGAGAAGCCCATTTTTGGTTTAAGAACGGGTAAAAATATTAGGGACATGGTGTTAACTCGAAATTTGTAAGCACTGTGCATTCCAACAATCAGTCAGCTGGCAGGACAGCGTATTTCCCTTTTAGTGCTCTGTGTGCACTCAATCTTTCAGTGGTGACCATTTACCTTTAGAGTGTCTTTCTAACTTTACTTTTAAATCAGTCGCATCTTGTGATTCCTCTTGTGCAGTCTATATTATGTGGTGTACTTGTTGGTTAATCTATGTAGGCAAAACCATGCGGCTCATACGTACCCATATGCTTAACACACCAGTGCTATTAAATTCGCCGTTTAGAGGCTCAGTTGGTGGCCCATCGCTTAGATCGGGGATACACATTTGCTGATTTTACATTTGCAGTTTTGGAGGTTCTTCAGGTTGGTTTCCAAGAGGGTGATTTAGATTACATTTTGATCCGCAAATAACAGCATTGGATTTAACCAACTGGGGACAGTTCTTCCCCACTGTCTAAACAAGGCAGTGGACTGGGAGAAGTGGTAGCTAATGGAATTGTCTTTCACATCCATGTGTAAAAGACTACATCCATGTAGTGTTCTCTTTCAAGTCGTGTGGTCTGATCATTTCATCATGTAGTGTAGTTGCTCTTGTTGCATAGTTCCCTACACATCTGCCATCTGTTTAGAGTCTTTTTCTTGCCCCTCCCATCAAGTCCCTCCTATTTGGATTGGTTGGTAACACTTCAAAATGTTTATATTTAAGCAGACTGTCTGACCAGTTTTGGTTGAGCGTTTCATTGCCTTTTTTTTTTTTTTTTTTTTTTAAACAATAGTTTACTGTCTAATGGAAGTTTGAAGGTGGGTCTTTTTATGACCATACAATATACACTATAGATATGTGAATTTCTTTTTGTGCTATTTGTTTATAAGTATTTCATTTTTTTTCTTTGTTACAGATTGTTCACCCCTTTCTGGGAGTTTACCTGCTCCTTTCTTTAGCTGTCTCTGATGCAGGCAGTTGGGTCTGCCGAAATATGGGTTCTTGTCAGGCACCTTGAGCCTTCTTAGGCTGTTGAAAAGGGATTTTTCGGGCTTCTTTCGAAAGTGCAAGAAAAGTGCTCCATGTTTATTTTGGGAATATAAAGTGGTTTGAGTTTGTCTGCAGTGGCAGGAGACATTTTGTAATTAATTTTTTGGTTAATGGTTACAATAGAAGTTGTTAGTTTAATATTTAAATACATTTATGAGACTAGAACTTGCAAATGAATGATATTTAAGGTGTCTGAACTGATACCGCTTGTGGCCCATTGCGAGGCGCGAGACGGTGAATGCACATCTATTAACATCTCATAGCTCTGATGCAGTGTTCTGTATAAATTTATATTTGTTTTTTCACCTCTATATTTTATTTAAAAATTTTGTATATCCCGTTTTTTGATTTATTTTTTTCTTGAATTTCAATAGAGGGACATCTACATTATTACTGTTCACATCGTGTGTGTGAGGGAGACAGACTGGTCAGGGAGGTGACGTGTGTAGGTGAGAGAGAGATGCACTGGTCGGGAGAGGATCAGTGTGTGAGGAAGAGACTGGTCAGGAAGGCAACTAGTGTGTGTGTGAGAAAGACTGGTCAGGGATGTCACTGGTGTGTAAGAGACAGAAACTTGTCGAGGGGTCTAATTGGTGTGTGTGTGTGTGATGTGTCTGCAGTTTTGAAATATTTTATTGGTATTTGGACAATTAAAAAATTAAGTTTTTAAATTGTTGGATTTTATTCTGTTCATCAGATGTTTTGAAAGATTAGTATAGTTTTACAATTATTTCTGTATGGGAATCTTTAGCAGCTTGGCTTATTCTATTTTCCTAATAGGAGGTGTATTAGTTTAGGGCCTGGTTTAATATTTGTAGTGTAGCTTTTTCATAAATATGGTTATTGTTTCAGTGTGCTCCATAATACAGGTGTAAACTTTGTGCAGATTAGTTTGTGTGCATTATTGCATATCTTAGGACTATGTTAGGCACTATAGTTCTCGTTCCATTTCTCCAGGTTTGCACTGCATGCAGAGGGGCTTTTTTGGGTTTCCATCCAGTTTGTCTCATTTATAATTTGTGGTCTTTCTGTACTTGGTGAAAGTCTGTTTTGTGTGTGTGACAGAGGTGAGGAATTTAACTAGCAAATAGGCATTTGTATCAATCTTTATTTGTTGTGTTTTCTCAAACAGGACATGCATTGGTGGTAAATTACCGTCTTTTCAGAAGGGCTATTACGCCTGGTAGTAGAGGGAGTTTGTTTTGCTTTTACTGAGACGACACCAGAACCAGAATGGAGAAATTACTACTTACCTGATAATTTCCTTTTCTTTAGTACAGACAGGTGAATCCAGAACTAGTGGGTTATGCACCTCTACCAGTAGATGGTGACTGAGCAAAGCTGACATCATGGAATATATATCCCTGCAGTGACATCAGCCTGCTAGTATTATCTGCAAAAGCCAACTGTGGACAAACTAACAAAACTCGATTAAGATAACCATTCCAGCACTCAGCCAACAGGAAAACACTGAGCTCAGTCAAAGAATGTAACACTAGTCTAGGGACTGGACTGACACTATTACTCTTTAGAATATGCAGCTACGCAGGCTCACCACAGCACAACCATTCAGCAGCAAACGGTGGGAAGGTGATTTACCTGTCTGTACTAAAGAAAACAAAATTATCAGGTAAGTAGTACATTTCTCCTTTCTTAGCTTTCAGACAGATGAATCCAGAACTAGTGGGAAGTACCAAAGCTACTCCCGAACAAGGCGGGAGGCTGGCCATGGTCCAACCACCACTGAATGTGCAACAGTTGTGTCCTCCCTGGCCTGCACATCTAGGCAGTAATGCCTGGAAAAGGTGAGTATGAAGGCCCATGTCGCAGCTCGGCAAATGTCAACGCGAGACAACAATTTAAGTTCTACCCATGACACTACCTAAACCCTTGTGGAATGAGCCGTAACCTGACTAGGTAATGGCTGCTTAGCATCCATATTTGCGGCCAAGACTACCTCCTTAATCCAGAGGGCTAGTGTAGCCCACAACGGCAGCTCACTCAGTCTACTTCCACCATGGAGAACAGAACAGGCGACCTGACTTCCTGTGAGGTTTAGAAACCTCCAAATAGCTCAAGATGGCTCTTGACATCCAAGGGCCGTAACAGGCAATATTCCTCCACATCTCTTTCCCTGTCCAGAGACGGCAGGGAAATTGACTGATTCAAGTGAAAATCAGACCCCTTTTGGCAAAAACGAAGGAACAGTATGCAGGTGTACCATACCCGAAGTCACCTGTAGAAATGGCTCCTGGCAAGATAAGGCCTGCAATTCAGAAACCCCGTGCGCCAAACAAATTGCCACAAGAAACATTGTTTTCAAGGTTTGTAACGTCAAGGAAAAACTATGCATCGGTCAAAAAGTAGGGCCCGCCAAAATATCCCAAACTAGATTACGACTCCAAAAAAGCACTGGCAACCACAAGGGGAGGTGAAGATGCTTCACTCTAACAGGCCACATCTGAATGAGCTGACAAGGGTCCACCATTCACTTGACCTCTAAATCAGGCAAGAGCCGCCACCTGTAACTTCAATGAATTAAAGGCAACCCTTTACTTAATCCATCCTGCAAAAATTACAAAATGAGCGGGATCTTAACCGAACGAGGTGGAACCCCTCGATCTTCACACCAAGCCTCAAACACTTGCCAAAACCGCACATAGGCTAAGGAAGAGGAGAACTCTCTCGCTTGGAGCAAGGTGGCAATCACTGCAGCAGAATAACCACGTTTCAGCAACCGAGCCCTCTCAAGGACCATACCATAAGACAAAACTGATTCGGATCTTCGTGAAGAACCAGCCCCTGTCAAAGAAGATTCCTATGAGCCAAAAACCAGAGAAGAGAGTCCACGGTCTTCTGGGCCAATCCCCATGTGTCAACGCTCCGAATCATTCTATCCAACATGGGACATGGGGGAAAGGCATACAGTAGCTTGCCCTCCGGCCAATCCTGCATGAAGGCATCAATGCCCAAGGAATTTTAGCCTCTCCTGCGACTGAAGAGGAAACTTCACACTGGAAGAAGTCACCAGCAGGTCCAGAAACGGAAGGCCCCAGTGATCCACTAAGAGCTGGAATGCCTTATTTGACAACTCCCATTCTCCGGATCCAGACTATGTCTGCTAAGAAAGTCGGCTTTTGTCGTCTTTTCCCGCAATGTGCAAGGCTGAGATCTCCTGAAGATGTACTTCCGCCCATTCCATAAGATGGGCGATTTCCTGTGACACTTGCTGGCTCTTGGTTCCTCCCTATCGATTGATGTAAGCCACTGTCGAATTGTCTGACATCTGGACCGCTCGACTCTGCAATCGGTTGCCGAATCGCAAGCATGCCAACTGGACAGCATGGGCTCTTAGCCAACTGATGCCCCAGAGAGACTCTTCTGTACTCCAGCACCCTTGTGCTGTCAGCTCCTGATCATGAGCTCCCCAAATCTGTAGGCTTGCATCTGTCATGAGTACTAGGCAGTCTGGTAATCTTAAGGAAACCTACTTCCTTATATGATCTGCTTGCAAAGACCACTGAATGTGTATTCTGATCTCCATCGGCATGTGGAGTCAAATCGAACAGTCCTGAGACTGTGGGCTCCGAGACAGCAGAGCATGCTGAAGAGGACACATATGTGCCCTTGCCCAAGGCACTACATCCAGGTACGCCATCAATCCGAGTATCTATAGATAAGACCACACTGTCAGGCATATTGTGGTCATCAATAGATGCATCTGCGCCATCAGTTTTTGAATGTGGTACTCCGGCAGGAACACCCTGCCCTGCTTCATTTTAAACTGATCACAGAGATACTCCAGTAACTGTGATGGCTGAAGATTGCTCTTGGCTGGGTTCACTCAACTTAATTCCAGCAAACAAGGAAAATCACCTTGCACGAGATCCAAAGGCTGTCTTCCAGACTCTTGGCCCGAATCAACCAATTGTCTAAGTATGTGTGTACCAGAAGTTCATCCTCTCTCAGCTCTTTGCCACCACCACCATAACCTTAGAAAAAGTTCTTGGTGCAGTGGCCAGCCCAAAAGATAGTGCTTGAAACTGATGCCCCAAAACCACAAAACAGAAATTGTGCATGCTCTAGCCAGATGAGAATATGAAGGTTGCCACAGACAAGTCCAGAGACATCAGAAACTCCCTGGTCTGTACTGCCATTATCATTGAGCACAAGGTTTCCATGCAAAAAATGACTTGCCTGCAAATGATAATTGACCCCTTTGAGATCTAGGATGGGGCAAAAGGAGCCCTCTTTCAGCACAACAAAATAAATGGAATATCAGCCAGTATTTTCTTGAGATGGGGCACTGGAACCATAGCCCATAGGCTGAGGTGTCTTGACAATATACACTCCACTGCCTATTTCTTCTGCAGAGAGTTGCAAGGAAACACCATGAAAAGTCTCAAGGAATTCTGCAAAATTTGAGCATATAGCCATCTCTTATCACCTCCAGTACCCATGGTCTGACATGAGCTTGACCCACCTCCGATGAAAGAGGCGACCTATCTCCTGATCCTGGCGATGGGTCAGCACACATTCACTGGGAGGCTTGAGGTGTTCCATTACCAGAGACTGCACCCTGCAGGGGCTCCCTGGGACAAAAGGACTGAGACCTACCCATAGGTCGAGTCCTCTGAAAAGTCACTGCTCTGTAGGGCCCAAAACGTCTGAACCCCCTTGTATGACTTCTCGTGCTGGAGAATCACACTGCCTGTTTCTTATCCTCTGGAAACTGAGCAACCTGGGACTCACCCCACTTACTGAACATTTTCTCCAGCTCGCTCCCAAACAAGAGTGAGCCTTTAAAGGGCAACTTTGTAAGGTTAGACTTCGAGGTTGTATTGGCCTACCAATTTCTCAGCCATAGCTGATGCCTAGCCACTGTTACTGAAGCTACCCCTCTGGCCGAAGTGTGGACCAAATCGCAGCCCATATCTGCCATCACTGCACTGGAATTCACACCAGATTCATCGACCGCCTGAAAGAGAAGTAAACAAGAGTGAGCCACCAGGGAACAAAAGGAAACTATCTACAAATTCACTGCCACTGCTTCAAAAGCTTCTTAAGGATAGCCTCAATTCTCCTATCCTGTGCATCCTTCAAGGCCACTCCCCTTTTCACTGGGATGGTCGCCCACTTGGTAATGGCACACAAGTGCATCCACCTTTGGAAAGCACAATTGCTCTCTCATAGCTGGATCCAGAGGGTACAGTCCTTCCAAGACTCGTCCCCCTTTAAAATTAGCTTCCGGGGTGCCCCATTCAAGATCAATCAATTCTTGAATGGCCTCCATAATAGGGAAGAAACAAGCAGCTTTACGCAAAGAAATCAAAATGGAATCTTTCTTTGGCTCAGACATGGATTCCTCCCCCGGAATTCCTAGCATCGTCAATGTTTGGGAAATCAGAGCTGGTAACTCATTTCTATGAAAGAAACACAACATAGTTCTATACAGCTTCAACCCCGGAGGAATTTCACCATCTTCCAGGGAGTAAGGATTAGCTTCATCATCCGTGCCATCTGGGCCCTGATCAGGGAAACCCGCAGCAGAACTAGGCTTACTCCAATGCTTATCCCCAGCACGAGGCTTGAAATCAGCAGCCTGCGATCCTGACCTGACAAGATTGGCCGGTGCCTGTGCCTCTAGAAAAGGCTGCAGTCCTAGAAAATATTCTACCCAAGAAAAGGCAGAGGTATCCATGTCAAAACCAGGGGACATCGGACCTGTGCCCACTGACCTACCCTCCCCTGACGACAAACCATTTAGGGGAGTTCCAAAATCAGGCGACACCTCTGGCAACTTTTCCCATTCCTGCACCATGCTGGGATGAACCGGGTTTAGTAAAATCAGACGGAACAAAATTCTCCCTAAGCTTCCAAACAGCACTGACACAAGTCAGAGGGAATGCCAGGCTGGGTTGCCCGAATATGACAAGCAACACAGAGCAAGGTGCTTAGGCTTCTTTGCTATGGGAGCCATCAGCCTGTCAATATGCTCTAATGTGCCCAGGCACGTAACACTGTACCTCATTAAGCACCCAAACTGAGCTCACACCAGGATAGTGGGAGCTCAGTTTAAGCGCCCTGGTAGGCGCCCCTATGCACCTAAGTAGGCACCCAACAAAATGTATAACTAGGTGCACAACTGGACACATAAGCATAAACCGACAGAACTGAAGAGGGTAATCTTATGAGCAGAAAAAAAAAAGCATGAAAAACCCACACCACAGCCTACCACATGACAAACAAAAAAGCCTGAGAGCGTTGCTTAGCCCAAAAAGGGCATCGATCCCTTGGGACCGAGGTTCCCGCCTGTGGCTGAAGTACCTGGGTACTTGGGCGTCAGATCGGTTTGCCAGAAGGTCCATGCCCACATCCCCTAATCTCTTCAAGAGGCGGGAATGACCGGATCGGCGCATGGAGACTGGTGGGGGGAGGCTGAATCCCTACTTAAATCCCCTTCTCTTTTTTTTTTTTTTTTTTAAATTACCCTTTACCTGAGCTAGGCCCATCCCAACTGAGTACAAGTCAGTCTCTGGCTGCAGGGGGCGAGGGGCAAGGACTTCACCGCCGCACTCTGCCTCCTGCACCCATTTGCCTTTCAACTGTTTTTATTTTTACAGCTAAGTCCACGCCAGCTGAATCATCAGTTACCGGACCAAGGCACTCATCTGAGGGAAGGATCCAAAGAAATCACCTCAGGATTTCTCAACTGAGGGAGGGACCATAAGATATCACCACAGGAGAACAGGTTGAATAATTCTTCTCCTTTGAATTTTTTCTTTTTTTTTTAAACAATC
Source organism: Rhinatrema bivittatum (assembly GCF_901001135.1). Lineage (NCBI taxonomy): Eukaryota > Metazoa > Chordata > Amphibia > Gymnophiona > Rhinatrematidae > Rhinatrema > Rhinatrema bivittatum. Next base: position 563,662,419 of record NC_042615.1, on the reverse strand, counting down.
CCCAGTAGGGATATGCACGTCCACCATCTGCTGGATATGGAGAATATTGGCGGGCTGAGGTCACTGCAAGGGTATATATACAGTTAATACAGCTTTTCTCAGTCTCCATCTGCTAATAGATGTGCATAACCCCACTGGTTCTGGATTTTCCTGACTGAATGCTAAGAAAATACTTTTTATATGGTGAGCTGTACAGGTAATGCCCTAGTTCTGCTCTGCACCCATTGTTGGGGGTCAAGGAGTTTCCTGTGGATGCCCCATAACGATCACATATTCAGTGTGTCACACGTATGAGAACCATCTGTCAGGTGTGTAACAACCGAAAAAAGGTTGAAAACCACTGATCTACAGCACATATTTCTTTTCTTTCACCAACTTCCCAGTCATTTTTTGCAAAAACCTGGGTCACTGGAAAGACATGACAGGTGTCATGGGCAATGCAAGTTATTTACATGTACTCCTCCTGATAAATGCCAATAGATAAAAATTAGATGTTTATGGTAGAGTTGTAAATTGGAGAAATTACTTACCTGATAATTTTGTTTTCCTTAGTGTAGATAGATGGACTCAGGACCAATGGGTATAGTGTACTCCTGATAGCAGTTGGAGACTGATCAGATTTCAATCTGACATCAGCCCCTAGTACATATACCCCTGCAGGAAGTGCAGCCCCTCAGTATTCTCCTCGAAAAGCATTATAGATATGTGTGTGACTGACTAATTTGATTAACTTGGATAACTTCATAACTTGGTTAAACTTTATAACTTGGTTAACTTGATTAACTTTGAACTTGTTGAATCGACTATAGCTGGAGACCACCAGTGTACTCAACCGGAAAGCGTCGACACCCGGCAGGGTGGTAATCATAAGTGACTGAAAACATGGCTTCCCCTTGATCATTCGAGTTCCATGTGTAACGGCAGCCAAGGGTGGGATGTTGAGTCCATCTGTCTACACTAAGGAAAACGAAATTATCAGGTAAGTAATTTCTCCATTTCCTAGCGTGTAGCAGATGGACTCAGGACCAATGGGATGTATAAAAGCTACTCCCGAACCGGGTGGGAGGCTGCCCGTGACCCACTTAGTACTGCCCTTGCAAATGCCATGTCCTCCCGCGCCTTAACATCCAGGCGGTAAAATCTGGAGAAGGTGTGGAGGGAGGACCATGTCGCCGTCTTGCAAACGGCGGGTGACAGCATTCTGGTTTCTGCCCAGGATACTGCCTGGGCTCTGGTAGAATGGGTCTTGACCTGTAGAGGCGGTGGTTTGCCTGCTTCTACGTAGGCCGCCTTGATGACCTCCTTGATCCAGCGGGCTATGGTTGCCCACAAGGCCGCTTCCCCTTGTCTCTTCCCGCTGTGCAGGACAAAAAGGTGGTTCGTTTTTCGTACGGTTTCCGCGATTTCCAGGCATCTGGATAGAAGTCTGCCGATGTTGAGGTGTTGTAGACTTCGAGCTTCTTCTGGATTCTTCAAGTCATCTGGCGATTGTAGCGAGATGGTTTGGTTAAGGTGGAAGTGTGATACCACTTTTGGAAGGAAAGAAGGGACCGTGCATAGCTGTATGGCCCCCGGAGTTAGCCTGAGGAACGGTTCACGGCAGGACAGTGCTTGTAGTTCTGAAATGCGGCGGGCTGAACAAACTGCCAGCAGGAATGCTGTCTTTAACGTTAACAGGCGGAGGGACAGCCCTCTGAGGGGCCTGAAGGAGGTTCCTGCTAGAAAATCCAGGACCAGGTTGAGATTCCAAAGAGGTACCGGCCACTTTAGTGGTGGGCATATGTGCTTGACTCCTTTCAGGAAGCGTGACATGTCCGGGTGAGAAGCTATGCTGTCGCCCTCGCTCTTGGAGCCGTAGCATGCCAATGCGGCCACCTGTACCTTGATGGAGTTGAGGGACAGCCCTTTCTGTAGGCTTTTCTTGGGGACGATAAAATTAATTGAATGCCCAGTATTTATTTCTTGTGGAGGCACTGGGGTAATGGCCTCGAGGGCCAGTAGCCTGGTCAGTGTAGCTTCCACTGCCGCCCTCTTGAAGAGGTCGTGGCAGGGGGATTCCACGAACTTGTCCGGAGAGATTCGCAGGAAATCCAGGTAGTACCCCTCCCGGTTGATGGCTAGGTCCCACTTGTCCGAAGTTATCTCGACCCATCTGTGGTAGAATAGGGCTAGTCTGCCCCCTATGGCTTCGTCCCTTAGATGGGTCGGCTGAATCTCATTGTGGAGTACGGCTGGGGCCTGCACCCGAGCCGGCTCCCCTCTTGCTGTGCTTGTTCTGAAAGGGCTGGTTCCTGCCCGTGGGTCGGGGCGCTTGATAGTTGTTTCTGTATGGATTGAAGCGCTGAGAGCTTCTGCCCCTGGAAGATCGGGAAAAGGGTCATTGGTTTCTCTTAGTCCTGTCCTCCGGTAGGCGCGGCAATGGGGACTCGCCCCCATTTGTCGGCCAGTTTCTCTAGCTCGCTGCCGAACAGGAGGGATCCTTTGAAGGGCATCCTGGGGAGGCGAGTTTTGGAAGATGCGTCGGCTGACCAGCTTCGGAGTCAGCTTCTGGCAGCCACTGCAGATGACACTCCTCTGGCCGCAGTACACACCAGCAGGTCGATACAGTAAAGTGTGCTCCGTCGGAGCGCACTGTCAGCCTGCTCTGGACGCGTGTTTTCCCTTACCCCTTATTCAGTAAGGGGAGGAAAACACGCGGCCCACCTGCGGCACCTAATAGCGCCCTCAACATGCAAATGCATGTTGATGGCCCTATTAGGTATGCGCGCGGGATCCAGTAAGTAAAATGTGCAGCCAAGCCGCACATTTTACTCTAAGAAATTAGCGCCGACCCATAGGTCGGCGCCAATTTCTTCCGGCGCCAGGAAAGTGCACAGAAAAGCAGTAAAAACTGCTTTTCTGTGCACCCTCCGACTTAATATCATAGTGATATTAAGTCGGAGGTCCCAAAAGTTAAAAAAAAAAATAAAATAAAAATTTGAATTCGGCCCGCGGCTGTCGGGCCGAAAACCGGACGCTCAATTTTGCCAGCGCCCGGTTTCCGAGCCCGTGGCTGTCAGCGGGCTCGAGAACCGACGCCGGCAAAACTGAGCGTCGGCTGTCAAACTCACTGACAGCCGCCGCTCCTGACAAAAAGGAGGCGCTAGGGACGCGCTAGTGTCCCTAGCGCCTCCTTTTCCCCGTTTTTCCCGCATCACCTCATTTAAATACTGAATCGCCCGCACCAGCAAAGGGCTGGTGCGTGCGCCGGGAGAGCGGGCGTTCGTCCGCTCTCCCGCGGTCTTACAGTATCGACCTGCAGGTCGGAAGCGGCGTCCGCAAGGAATGATATTGCTGGTTCCATGACTTCTCCAGGGGTGTTGCTCCTGGTCTGAGATAAGCAGACACGTGTCACTACGGTGCAGCAGGCCACTATTTGTAGGGACATAGCGGCTACGTCGAAAGACTGTTTAAGGATGGATTCCAGATGCCGGTCATGTGCGTCTTTGAGCGCTACTCCTCCCTCCACTGGGATAGTACTCGCTTGAGACTGCACAGACCATGGCATCAACTTTTGGACATGTCAGGAGGTCTTTGGCCATCGGGTCCAGGGGGTACATGGCTGCCATAGCTCGTCCCCCTTTGAAAGAGGACTCTGGAGAACTCCATTCCAGGTCAATTAGCTGCTGGATGGCTTGTAACAGAGGGAAATGGTGAGAGGTCTGGCGGAGGCCTTCTAGCAGGGGATTCGGCTTAGGCCCCCCCGAAGCCCCTGAGCCCGGGATGGCGAGCTCCTTCAGGCTGTGAGTGACCAGGTCAGGGAGCTCGTCCTTGGTGAAGAAGCGTCTCATGGTTCTGTGAGACTCTGTCCCGGGGGAAGTTCCCACTCTTCTAGGGGCTCTGCTTCCACTTCAGAGTAGTCCATTTCCCCATAGGTGGGGCTTCTGGGCGGTGGAAACCTATGTCTAGGCCTCGAGGGCCCTGGGGCCCGCAGGTATTCTGGCGGCAAGTGTGGCTGATCAGCCAGAGGTTCCGTTTGCATTTGAACAAAGGTATGTAGCCCTTTGAAGAACTCCACCCAGGAGATAGACGCTGGATCCAAGCCAAGCGGCGCTGGGTCCCTGGGGATCCCTGTCTGCGGGGGGGGGGGGGGGGGGGGGGGGGGGGGGGGGGGGGGGGGGGGGAGGGGCCTGCTGGGATTTGCTAGGTCCGGGGTACCCACAGAGGAGCTATTACTTGGCCCTAGGTGGGACTGGCCCTGGGCTGGATCTCCCAGGGCCTCCTCGCACTGAGTACACAGGGCGTTGGCCTCCTTGCTTTGTGCGACTGATATGGCATGCTGGGCAGAGGCCTTGAGCCTTTATCTGTGTTTCCGGTGGTGCCAGGTTATCGGCGCGTAACCCCTTATGCGCTCCGGCACGTCTAAGATATGCGTGTGGGTTGTGCGCGCAGTTGTGCGCTCAGCACGTGTATAACTTATGCGCACGGCCTTTGTGCGTGTAACTTTATGCGCACATGTAATTTGTGTGCCTAGACAGACATATGCGCTCGGGCGAACGGAGCGGCAAATAGGGCCAAGATGGCGACCACCTCGGAGGGTCTCCACGTGGGTAGACACTTGAAACTAACCGGGGCCTGGCCCTGCTAGGGCGGATCAACCCGGTGGCACTGGTCCCGGCTGGCGACCTGTGCAACTCCTCGAACCTCTGAGACCGGAGTCGACGCTGAAGATCTCTACCTTACCTTGTCTTCGGCGCTTCCCAGTTTCGTTCCGGGCAGTCTCCGGCTGCAGGAGGAGAGGGCAAATACCTTCACCGCCACACTCGAGGATGCACCCGCTGCCTCTCAGCCACGCCCGGGATCGGGGGCTAGGTCCTCGTCGCGATTCGGCTGTCAGACCGAGGCTTATCTCCGAGGGATCACGGAAATCACCTCGGGAAATCTCAACTGGGGGAGGGACCTGAGGGTATCACAGCAGGAGAGCGGGGCTCGTCTTCAAAGGTAGGTTTTCTTCAAAATGTGTGTTTTCTTCTTTGAGTTGGTTCTAACTCTGTGAGAGCATGCAGATAGTCCCTAACTGCTATGGAGACGGAAAATACTGAGGGGCTGCACTTCCAACTGCTACCAGGAGTACACTATACGCATTGGTCCTGAGTCCATCTGCTATACGCTAGGAAAAGTGCTATTACCTGCACCCTCTGAAATGCTGCAAGACTGTCATAATTTGGGTTTTCTTGTGGTTCTTATCAATGCAGCAACAGGGAAGAGTGAAGAGACTGGCTGAAGTGGCAGCAGCAGTCTGCAAGGGTTTTATATGAACAAGCAGGCCACTGTGGGTGTAGCACACTATAGTCCTGGGGGAATTTTATGCTACTGTGGAGCGCAGAATTGCCATTTTCTGTGCAGAATTTGGCAAAGGAGACCCCGGCATGCCGCGAAAGGAGTGTGCCGTTCGCTACGAAGATGAAGGCCCCCCCATGTGCCTTGGGACGCACTCCATTCGCAGCAAAGATGAAGGCTCTGGTGAGCATGAATGTATGTAGAGAGGTGTATGTGTGTGAGGAGGGGATTGTGATAGAGTGGAGGAGGGGGTGCAAGAGTGGAGGGGAGAGATAGGAAAGGAGGATGAGAGATTAGGAGGGGGTGAGAGAGCGAGCCTATATGAGGAGATTGTGAAGGAGTGTGTGTGTGTGTGTGTGTGAGAGAAATTGGGAGCTGGTGTGTATGAAAAAGGGATCCTGTATGTGTGAGAGCAAGCCTGTGTGAAGTAGTGCGTGAGAGAGAGACATAGGTAGCCTGTGTGAGGGTGTATGTGTGAGAGAGAAAGGGAGCTTGTGAGGGTGCGCATGCAAGAGAGAGGGACCCTGTATGAGGGGATGTGTATTGGCACTAGAGAAAGGAAGCATATGTATGAGAGAGGGAAGGACAGGGAACCTGTGTGAGGGGCAGTACTCAGAACGGGGTCAAACTCTGGGAGAGGAGATAGTGGAAGAGGTCGAGCCCAGAGATGGAGGGGAGAGATACTGGCAGGTGGAGGAGTTGGGGCCTGAGAGGGCAAAGTGGCCAGGGGAGTAGGGAGAGAGTGTGGAAGGGACACTCACAGTGAATTTCTAGGGAAATTCTGCTCAAAATAAATTCTGCATCTCTAAATAATAACTTTTTTCTGTATTAATTTAAAATGTAATTACTTAAGGACCGTCATGCAAATTGTGTTATTTTGACCAATATAAACTTTGCAGAATCTTAAGTTTTTTTGCACAGAGTAGACAGATGGATTCAGGACCAATCGGTATAGTGTGCTCCTGATAGCAGTTGAAGAAGGAGTCAGATTTCAATTTGACGTCAGCACTTCATATACCTGTGCAGGAAGCTCTGCTCTTCAGTATTCTCCTCGCAAAGCAATTGTGGATGTGTGTGTTTGAATAACTTGGTTAACTTGAACCGGTTGACGTGAATTATAACTGGAGACCGCCAGTGCACTCAACCGAGAAACGCCGACACCCGGTAACTATGGGTGTCTTAACAACTCACCTCAACCCAAAAGAGAGCAATCTCCCTAGGTAGCCCAAAACTCTGGAACTCCCTCCCAACCGAACTCAGAACTCAAGAAAACCTACAAACCTTCAAAAAAGATCTAAAGACATGGATTTTCACCAAAGCATACCAACTCACCCAATGAACAACACAACGCCAACCCCCTCCAATCTAACCTGAAGAAACATGAAACACAACAATGTATTATAACAAAGAATTGAAACATAAAAACTAACTTCTATATGATATCTCTATGTTAACAAGATTTTGAACCTTTTTTGAAGCCCTTATCCTCCTTAACTTTGTAACCTTTGTATTTTTGTAAACCTTTATGATGGGGAAACCGAATGACTGTATATAAAACTCGATAAATAAACAAACTAGGGGTAAAGCGTTGCTTACCCGTGCTTGTCTTGCTCTCGGGGATTGTCACCCAAGGTTTCCGTACTTTGAGGCAGCCATGGATGGGATACTGAGTCCATCTGTCTACACTAAGGAAAACGAAATTATCAGGTAAGTAATTTCTCCATTTCCTAGCGTGTAGCAGATGGACTCAGGACCAATGGCATGTACAAAAGCCACTCCCGAACCGGGTGGGAGGCTGCCCGTGGTCCACTTGGGACTTCCCTTGCAAATGCTGTGTCCTCCCGGGCCTGAACATCAAGGCGGTAGAACCTAGAGAAGGTGTGAATGGAGGACCATGTCGCCGCCCGACAGATCTTGGCAGGTGACAGCATCTTGGTTTCTGCCCAGGACACTGCCTGGGCTCTGGTGGAATGGGCCTCGACTTGTAGAGGTGGAGACTTTCCTGCCTCTACGTAGGCCACCTTGATTACTTCTTTGATCCAGCGAGCTATGGTTGCCCACGAGACCGCTGCCCCTTGTTTCTTTCTGCTGTGAAGGATGAATAGGTGGTAATCTTTCGTACGGATTCAGACCTTTCCAGGTATCGGACTAGGAGTCTGCCGACGTTAAGATGGTGAAGAAGACAAGAGACTCTTCAGAGTTCTTATGCTCATCTGGAGATGGCAGCGAGATGGTTTGGTTTAGAGGGAAATGAGAAACCACCTTCGGAAGGAAGAAAAGGACAGTGCATAGCTGTATGGATCCCGGTGTGAATCTGAGGAATGGTTCCCAACAGGATAGTGCTTGAAGCTCGGAGATGCGACGGGCTGAACATATTGCCACCAAGAATGCAGTCTTCAAGGTTAGAAGCTGTAGAGACAACCCGCGGGTAGGTCTGAAGGAAGCTCCCGCTAGGAAGTCTAGTACTAGATTGAGATTCCATAGGGGTACCGGCCACTTTAGTGGTGATCGGATTTGCTTGACCCCTCTCAGGAAGCGGGAGACGTCTGGATGTGAAGATAGACTGATGCCATCCCCTTTGGCTCTGAAGCAAGCCATCGCGGCAACCTGAACCTTGATGGAGTTGAGAGACAACCCCTTCTGTAAGCTGTCCTGAAGGAATTCCAGGATCGCGGTGATCTTGACTGTCCGCGGAAGTATGTCACGGTCTTCACACCAGGCTTCAAATATTCTCCATATTCGTATGTAGGTTAGAGATTTGGAGAACTTGCGTGCTCACAGCAAGTGTCAATCACTGCCCCCAAGTATCCGCTCTTCTTCAGGCACGTCCTCTCAATGGCCAGAGCGTAAGAGAATCGAGTGGGGTTTCGTGGAGGATCGATCCTTACTGGAGCAGATCCCTGTATGGAGGTAGAGACAAGGGGCTCCCCTCCAGAAGTCTTCGCATGTCTGCTACCACGGCCTTCTTGGCCAGTCCGGGGCCACTAGAATCACTAGCCTCCTGTGGTGTTCTATCTTGCGGATGATCCCGCCCAGCAGTGGCCATGGAGGAAAGGTGTACAGCAGGTCTTCCTGTGGCCAGGACTGGACAAGGGCGTCGATCCCCTGGGTTTGTGGGTCTCGTCTGCGGCTGAAGAAGTTGAGAACTTGGGCGTTGGACTGGGCTGGCAGAAGATCCATGGCTGGAGTTCCCCAGCGGTTTATTATCAACTGGAAGGCTTGGTCGACAGCATCCATTCCCATGGGTCTAGACTTTCTCTGCTGAGGTAATCCGCAGTGACGGTCTTTTCCCACGATGTGAGCAGCCGAGATCCCTTGCAGGTTTGATTCCGCCCACACCATTGGGGAGGGGGGGGGGGGTGCTTGGCTTCTGGTTCCTCCCTGGCGGTTGATGTAGGCCACTGTTGTGGCATTGTCTGACATGACTGATCGATTCTCCACGGAGTCTTTGACTGAATCATAGACAGGCTAGTCTGACTACTAGGGCTTACAGTCTGTTGATGTTCCATCCCGACTCTTTGTTCCATTGCCCCTGGGCCGTCAGTTCCTGGCAGTGGGCTCACATCTGTGGTGAGAAAGACCCAGGTCGGTGGGGATAGCCTTACTCCCTTGCTCAGATGGTCTTCTTGTAGCCATAGGAGCTGGATCCGTACATCCGCCGGTAACTGGAGGCATACAGTGTAGTCCTGGGACATCTGGTTCCATCATGACAGTAGGGATCATTGTAGTGGTTGCATGCAGGCCCTTGTCCAATGGGTGACTTCTAGGGTCGATGTCATGAGACTGAGGACTTGGAGGTGAGCACCGTTCAACAGTTTTCTCAACTGGTCCATCAATTTCCTTCTCCTTGTAAGGGGAAGGATGACCTTGTCTTGTTGGGTGTCAAATCGGACTCCCAGGTATTCTAGAGAATGGGAGGACTGCAGGCAGCTCTTGGTTGTGTTGACGACCCACCCATGATTCCGCAGTAGATTCTTGACTCTGGTGGTCACCTGATGATTTTCCTCTGATCAGCCATTCGTTCAGGTACACGTCACCACGGCACAGCAGGCAGCGATCTGCAGGGACATAAACAGTCATTTGATGTAGCAGCTAAGGATGGATTCCTGACATCTGTCCTGGGCATCCTTGAGTGCAGCTCCTCCTTCAACTGGAATGGTAGTGCGCTTTGCAACAGCGCAGACCATGGCATCCACTTTGGGGGAACATCAGGAGTTCTTTGGCTGAGGGTTCCAGAGGGTATAGGGCTTCTAGGGCCCATCCTCCTTTGAAACTGGCTTCTGGAGCGTTCCATTCCAGGTCGATCAGTTGTTGTACAGCCTGTAGCAATAGGAAATGGCGGGAGGCCCGACGGAGCCAGACCAGAGGGTAGGTTCGTCTTTGGTTCCGCTGTGGCACTTGTGCCTGGGATGGCCAGCACCTTCAGGGTCAGAGACACGAGATCTGATAACTTGTCTTGGGAGAAGAAATGCATCATGGTTCAGTATGGTTCCGTTCCTGGAGGGATTTCCCCTTCCTCCAGGGAGGCTGTGTCACTGGTGGTGCCGATTGCGCCTGGATGAAGGTTTGAAGTCCTTTAAAAAATTCCACCCAGGAAAAGGTTCCTGGGTCTATGTTGAACCCAGTGTCATTCCTCGATGGACCCGTCTGAGGAGGGTCCGAGCCAGGGATAGAGAGGTCCAGGGTACTATCGCTGGTGAAGCCGGATTCCTCTACTGGCAGAGGATGGCCTTGTCCTGGTACCCCGAGAGCCGCCTCGCACTGTAGACACAGGGCAGTAGCCTCTTCGTGTTGCGCAGCTCTTAGGTGGCAGGCTGGGCAGAGGGCTTGTCCCTTGACTTTCTTGACCGGTGGTGCCATGTTTTGTGAGCGTAGAGTCATTCAAAACTGGTCTGTGCGTTTATATGCACTCCAGGTGCGTCTAAGATGTGCGTGCAAGCTGCGACGATATGCGTGCAGGTCGCTATGTGCACTTAAGGAGGTGCGCACAGGCTCAATTTGTGCGCCCGGCATAGATGCGCACGCCACTGTGTGCACAAGTAGGTTATGCGCCTGGCTCACCGCTGTGCGCTTGGCTCAGTTATGTGGACAATACGGCGATCAAGGGGGGGGGGGGGAAGATGGGGCAGACAACCATGCGGGCAAGATGGCGCCCCCCACCCCCGGAGGGTCTCCATGTGGGAGGACCCTCGAACCGGATCGGGGTCTAGCCCGGACGGGGCTGATCAACCAGATACGACAGATGCTGGCCGGAGATCTGAGCGGCTATCCGAGCCTTGGAGACCAGAGATTTTAGGAGAAGATTTCTCCCTTACCTTGTCTCAGCGCTTCCCGGTCTCGTGCCGGGCGGTCTCCGGCTGCGGGGGGAGAGGGAAAAGTACCTTCACCGCCACGCTCTGTAGTGCACCCGCTGCCTCTCAGCCACTCCCGTTCCTGGGGGCTAAGTCCACGCCGGGAACCAGCTACTGGACTGAGGCCTACCTCTGAGGGATCTCGGAAATCACCTCAGGAATTTTCAACTGGGGGAGGGACCCTTAGGTATCACCGCAGGAGAGCGGGGCTAGTCTGTAGAGGTAAGATTATTTCTTCTTTCTTTTGGAATTTTTTCTCTTCTTTTGATTTGGATTCTCTAACGCGGTGCGAGCGTGTGTAGAGTCCCGAACTGCTATGGAGACGGAGAAATACTGAAGAGTAGAGCTTCCTGCACGGGTATATATAGTGCTGACATCAGATTGAAATCTGACTCCATCTCCAACTGCTATCAGGAGCATACTATACCATAGGTCCTGAGTCCATCTGCTACACACTAGGAAATTTATATTTTTTATGTGCAGAATTCCCCCAAGAACAACACTACCCTTTCTGGCCAATCAAGGAAAAGATGACTCCCCACCCCCACTGCCCACTAGATACTCATTTTCATTGCTGACCTTGAATGATGCTAAAACTTGAATTTAAAGGAAAAAAAATGTTTTATTTGTTCTGTATTCATATTAGCTGTAGAAAACAATAGCAATATTGCTGTGGCACAGCATTTTATGTAATATTACTACACCATCCACCCAATTACATGTTTACAGTTCACTGGGGGCCACAGAATTTAAAAACAAAAAATAAAAAAAAGGAGGTAAAACAGTGCTCTTTTAGTGGGCATAGAGTGATAACCTTATCAGTTACCTCAGTATTAAAACAGATCCCTCCTTGTCAGCTAGATCGTGCAATGATATCCAATACAAAATTAATAACCACAATGTCATTACACTTTACTATAAATTTTAACACATTATACACTCAAAGCATACCATTCAAAACTGCTCTGCTTACCATGCAGCTGCAAATACTGTTCAACACCTTAAAGAAATGATCATTTGCAACAGTGACATTCTGGGAACAATTTGGTTGAAGACAGTCCAAGGAGCAGAATGAAACCATGAGTATTTTCACAAAAAGAGGCCAACTTGGATTTCTCTACTTGAGCCACTGTCGACAGAGCGACTAAATCAGGAAGTTAATTGTACACTTCTCACGCAACAAACGTTCAGTTTGATGTGCAGCTAATCATGACTCAATGTTCAACTCATTATAGTAATGAGTTTACTATTTGAAACTGATCTGGCCACATATGAGCCTATATCTCGACTGTATATAGACACAAGAACTAAATCAGGGGGAGGAGCCAAGATGGCCGCCGGCATGAGACGCTGAACAGAGTTGCTCCGCAGATCGCTTGTTTTTTTCCCTATTAAACTGTTTCTGAATTCTATTAAAACTTTGAAAATGCCACACAAGCGTAAAGGCAGGGTAAGGGTATACCCTCCAAGCCTTCCCAGCCCGGCGGGGCAACGATATATCGCCGAGTTCGCGTCGGTGTCCCCGAATGTGGAAGCTCGTAACGCCGCTGCGGTGAAGCCGAGAGAAGCGGCGATATCGCCTGGCGAGATATCTCTGAGCCCACCAGAACCCCGGGGACTTCTGAGCAGCTCTCCCTTCCAACCGGACAGAGGAGTTGAAAACCCGGACGCTGAGGGTGCCGCGGGAGATCAACGTGAGGGATTTTCTGACCGGATTGGAACAGGGTTCCCCTCCCCCCACCTGTTGGAGGTATGTGAAGGCTTCTCGAGGATATTGGGGGACGAGGATAAGAATGGAGATTCTCTGGGAACAGCTAGAGAAAACCAACAGGAGCAATTGGGGGGAAATATCCTGCAACCCCTGGAGTTTAAAAAGCCAGAAGTCATTACTCTTGAAGCCATTTGGGAACTTATGGCTACTATGGCCCGGACTCTGAATACTCAGTCCCAGTTGATCAGCAAATTTGAAAATAAAATGGGAACTGTGGAAAAAGAACACTTGCAATTGAAACAAGACCACTTAACATGCACTCAAGATTTAACTACTAAAATCAATCAAACTCAGTCCCTTAATTCCTCAACAATGAAGGATTGTATAACTTCTCAAAGGAGGCTGGAGTCTGTTGAAAATTATTTGCGTTGTGCAAATGTAAGATTGGTCAATTTCCCAAGAGTTATGGGGGAGCCAAGTTTGGTGACTTTCAAGCGTTTTGCAACGGAGACCCTCAAGATTGAATCAACTAAGATTCCTACAGTGAAAAAACTCTTCTTTTTTAGAAGTAGTTCTCAGATTGCCATAGGAGAGAGAGGAGAAGTTTCCAATAACTTGACACAATTTTTGGAGAATTCTGAAATGGAAATCATTGAAAGGGCTACCCTTTTTGTTCAATTCTATACAGAGGAAGAAAAAAATTTCCTAATGAAAGCTTTTTTCCAGAATATGAATAATGATTTCATGGGGGGGCAGTGAGGGTTTATCCTGATCTCTCACGTCCCACCCAACAACGTCGGAGGTCTTTTTTAGCTATGCGCCCGGAGGTTTTGGCCAAAGGGGCTAGCTTTGCCCTTCGTTTTCCATGTAGATGTATTGTAAAATATTCTGGAAATCTATATGTTTTCTTTATGCCAGACCAACTGAGAAAGTTTTTAGATGGAAGGGCCATAACATGAGTATTAGGAGGTAAAGATATGTGAGAACACCTAATGCCGGTTTAAATATATAACGTGTATTTCAATAATGTCTTCTCTTATTTTCCTTTGGGTATCTCCCCCCCCCCCCTTTAATTTCCTATGAAAGAACTAATGAATGTTAGGTTATCCATTATATATGATATATGTATTATGGAAAAATATTTTTCTTTGTTGACATTTTCTGTAATTTCAGTCAAGATATATTCTTGTAATTATTTTGAAAACCCATAAAGAATTAAAAAAAAAAAAAGAACTAAATCAAAATGACAAGAAGCTGTGAGAACTTTTTTTTTTTTAATTTAAAGACATCTGTGGATTTGATACTGGTTAATATTTTTTTACATATTCAATTCTTTGTCCCTGTAACCACCATTTATGCTACTGCTTGGGTCAGGACTAACTGTTTTAAGATGTATTAAGAGCTGGATGTTTAGTAACAGATTTGCACTAAATCTTGGTAAAATTAAGTTGATAGTACCAAGCAGATTGTCTCGAGAGAATATCCCAGCTTCATTTCAGTTTGAATGGTCCATTCCTGTTGCTAAATGTGTCAGGAATTTAGGGAGCCTATCACAGCCTGATCTCATTACATATGCAGGTCAAGTTCATGATAAAAAGTGCTTTTTTTAAGCTTCATATGCTGCAAAAATTGAAGCCTTATTTATCTCCACCCAATTTTCATAAGGTATTACAAGCATTAGTACTGCAGGGCCTTGAGTATTATAATTCATTGTAGATTGGGCTTCCTAACTTAGCAATAACGACGTTTGTAAGTAGTTCAGAATACAGTCACATCAGTGCTGACAGGTTTTGGCTCAGAGAGCATATTATCCTATCACTGGTTGGCTTTAGCCTGCCACATCAAAGTTTAAGATCTGTACAATGGTCCACAGATCCTTCCTTGGGTTGTGAGACTCCAGTTTGAATTAATGCCATATTCACAAGCCAATAAGGGCTTTATGATCTGCCAGACAGAATCTTTCAGATATACATTCTGTTCAGCATGTGTGCTCGGCTGAAAAATAAGAAAATTTATTTTTTTATTTATTTGGATTTTCTTATATACAGATAGCCGTTTGCACATCGTATCGGTTTACATACAACTAATAACTTGTGGGCATAGCCCTTACAGAGAACAGTAGAAAGATGTGAAAACAAATATACAAGAGATATACGTATAATTAATAGATCTATGCACCAAAAAAACAAGGGATATATATGTATATAATAACAGGGAGTATAAACAGGGTTTCTTATACAACTAAATTAATAAAGATATCTTAAAGAGGACAATTATGATGGAGGAGTCAAGATACTAGCAAAACAATAACCTTAAACTATACAACGTTGTCATGAGAGATAGTAAACAGCCGTGTGGAGCTAAGTAAGTCAAAGATCCTAAAAGATTGGGTCGGGGAGATATAAGGGGTGTGTGAGAGAAAAACAAAGGAGGGCATACAGGGGATTGGAGAGAGGGGTGGGTCATGAACTACAAGGAGGTGGCCAAAAGGGGTTAAAGGAGTAGCAGGAAACGCTAAGGGGGGTGAGAGTCAGATGCAAGGGGTTATCCTATCGATATCCTGTTGTAGGGTCTTCTTCATTGGGAGGGGGAAAATGTGGGTAGGCCTGTATGAACAACCAGGTTTTTAGGTTTTTTTTTAATTTAGGAGTTGAGGTCTCAGTGCGTATATCAGGGGGTAGGGAGTTCCATAGAGTAGGGCCAGCAAGGGAGAATGCTCTATTCTTGGTAAAGGTAAGTTTGAAGGTTTTGATTGTCGGGGTGCGGAGGGTTCCTTGGAGGGCGGGGCACGGATGTAGGGGAGGGGTGATCCAGTTGAGGTTTTCATTAGTCAGGCTTTTATGTATGAGTGAGAGGGCTTTGTACAATATGCGTGACTGTATGGGGAGCCAGTGAAGTTCAATAAGTGTTGGTGTGATGTGGTCCCTTTTTTTTGGAGTTGGTGAGGATACGTGCAGCGGCGTTTTGTAAGAGTTGTAAGGGTTTGGTATGTGTAGAGGGGAGGCCAAGGAGGAGGGCGTTACAGTAGTCTATTTTAGAAAAGATAATAGACTGGAGAACTGTGCGAAAATCAGAGAAGTGTAGTAGTGGTCTGAGTTTTTTAATAGTTTGTAGTTTGAAATAGCAGTCACGGATGATAGCGTTGATGAAGGGCTTGAAAGAGAGTTGGTTATCAATGATGACACCAAGAACATTATCGGTAGCAGGGCCCCTTTTTATGGGGTGCACTCTCAAGCGAGCTACAAACAATTGGATGTGTTCAAACATTCACAAAGAAGTCTGAAACATTGTTCTTTCAATATTCATTTGATGTTGGTGATTTCTCCTAGTTTTATTACCCATGCTAGTAGCTATTTTGATTTGTTACAGATAGTCTAAGCAAAATTCATTGCAGTTTTTGCTTAATCATTGTTTAGCAGGCATGGCTTTATATTGTTTTATGCCTTTGTATTGAATTTGTATGTTTTTATTTTATCCTGCTTAGAACACTGGATTATATGGGTTAGAAATGTTTTGAAATAACACATGTTTCTTATGATACCATTATCTCCTGTTCTAGTCAGCCAAATTGTATCACCTGGGGTTAATGATGCAGCGGAAAACTCCTTATCCATTTCTGCATACAATTCAAGCTGCCCTAACCTAAAAGTATGTTCACTCTGCAGTTCTTCATCTCTCCTCTCTCGCTTTACACCTTCTTTCAAAAACTCTGCTCATCAGGCAAGTGGCTCTTATCTGTGCCTTTCTCCTACACTGCTAATGCCTAAATCTTTGCTTCCCACCGTGCTGCACCATACAACTAGAACAGCTTGTGGAGTTGGTGCACAATGCTCCATTTTTGCCGTATTCAAATTCATCCTAAATACCTACCTTTTGAGGCCTCTTTGAAACTTATTGGTTTTAATTTTTTTCTATAACATTATTGAAGACTATCAGGGCAAGACCCTGATGGGGGCTTGAACTGAGGTACTCTCAACCTAGTTTGATGCACTCTCTACCTAGATGCTACAATGTACAAATCTCATCCTTGTGTATCTTTCCTCACTCCAAATCACATCAAATCTTCACCGAGTGTACTGTGCTGTTCGTACCTCTGATTGTGCATATAATACTGCCCCCCAAACCTTAGACCACCACCAAAACCTCATCTCGAGTTACTAGTTGACCCTCGTATAGTGATAAATAGTTAACTATTATGAGAGCCTTATAAAAAGAGTCTCTCTCTCCCCCACCACCCCCTAATGCGATAAAAAACCTGTCTGGGCAGTAATGCAGAGTGAGATGAGAAAACGCGGTGTGCGATAAATTTAACCTGTGTTGCGATAAAATAGCTGTGTGAGGCGGTAATACAAAAATGTCCCTGAACACACCCCTTTCCCTTATCGTGGACGTTAGACCTGCAAAATTTATAGCAAAATGATGAATCCAGGTCTTGACCACGTCCTCCGGCACAGATTCCTTGATTGTGTGCAGAGTGAAAAATGTTTTTAAATTTGCCAGTTTCTAGTTTCATGAAGTGTTCCCTTGTGCTAGTGATTTTGAAGAGATAAATAACAGTTCCCTATTTACTGGTTCCACCTCACTCATGATTTTATAAATTTTAGTCATACCTCCTCACAGTCCTCTCTTTCCCAAGCTAGAGAACCCTAATCAGTTTAGCCTGTCTCCCAAGGGAGCTTATCCATCCCCTTTTATCATGTTTGTCACCCTTCTCTGTACCTTTTTTGATGTCTATTATGCCTTTCTTGAGATGGGAGCAACCAAAACTACACACAATACTTGAGGCATAGTTGCACAATGGATCTATACAAAGACATTATCATATTCTCAGTTTTGTTCTCTATTCCTTTCCAAATAATTCCTAACATTATATCTGCCTTTTTGACCACCGCTACATACTGACCCAAAGATTTCAAAGTATTATCCACAAGGACGCGGAGTTCCTTCTCCTGGGTGGTGACTCCTAACACACAACCCAGCATCGTGTACTTGCAGCTGGAATTATTTTCCCCAAAATAATGCACTATCTGGTAGATCTAGAGAAATGATAAATACTAATAGTAATAGTAGATGTTTGCATGTTCAATTCTAAAGCTGGAGACAAAATTGTGAGGTATGAATTTATTTTTTTTTTTTACTTTCTAACCCACTCAAATTGTTCTCTGCAGGGAACCAAAGAACATGCATTAAAAAACCAAAGCATATATAGAAAACTACAAATCACAAACTGACAAATTAAATATCAAAAATATTGGTTTCCTATATATTCACCCCATGACAACATCTAAATGCTGACACCACAGCTACAGAACTCAGTTACAAAAGCATATCTTAATGCTCTATACCAAGAGCCTGCCTGAAAAATATTTTCACCCTTTTTGCTTGGAGAAAGGAATGCAATATGAATTGTCATGGTTCTGACCTCTTGGGAAACACTGATCTGCCTGTGGCATTTACATGATTAGGGAGAGTTACTGTGACCTAGTCTCAAATAAATTAGATCATGTGACAACAGTGCTTAAAAATATAATTTATTTTTCAGAAATGCAGCTTAATAAATGAATTTCTGATATAGTCTACTAGATCAGTAGTTCTCAGTCCTAGAGATGACTAACTTAGAAACCAGTCAAAACCTTTTAGAGCCTAAAAGGAATTATTTTCCTTATTTTGTTTATTTTTTTTTTTTTTTTTTGCTTTTGAGTGTGGAGTTTTGTTTTGGTTTTTTTTTTTACTTTATCTATCTCCTGCCCCATTAGGCTTTACCCCCAACTCTCCCTGCTTCTTTCAGGCACTCTCTCCCTGTGGAGTATACATAAGACAACCCCAAAATACCTTAAAAGACCAGAACCAGAGATCTAGTCTGGTCCACCTTAAGTCTCAATACAACAGGGAATCATGGTCTGGGCGGAGCCTGCTGAGAAGATATATATCTAGCTGGACCCAGGAAGGAATAGGAGGTGCTGACGTATGAAGGAACCTACGGAAGACCCAGACCGAGAAACTGTAAGTGTTCATAAGGTGCAAGGTGTGCAGAGTGGTTTCTTTTCTATTGTATATTAAACATGCATGGAAAACCAGTCAGAGCGTAGCCTGCATCTATTCTCTGGCCATTATGACCACACAGAGTGCCACACTCCTCTTCTAGCACAAGACCTAGCAAAAGGGGACAGCTTCAGGCCACATCATCTTAGCCTGGAGCTCCCCGAGTGATAGTGGCTTTTTGGGCCAGGTTGGGACGCCAATATCAGCAGTTTCTTGAGTGTGCCTTGGTGGTAGGCCCTGAATTTCAAGTGACTGCCAATAGTCTGGTTTTCAAGACAAACAAAATAAGTAAATTATCCTATTTTATGGTAAATCTGTTTTTATTTTTTAAAAAGCATAAAATAATGAACATTATAAAGTATATATATGAATACATACAGCATATTTTTTGTAAAACTCTTATGTTCATTTTTCTCTTCCTAGTCCATTTAACTCCCATCCCTCCTCCCAAAACCATCCCTCCATTCCATTCCTCCCTCCCTCCCTGCACCAATGGAGTTCTTAAATAAAAATACATTAAAGATCTTATCAAGTCCTTATTCAAGTACATTAAAGATCATCTGTTAAATGTCTATGCGATTAAGAAAAAGACTTTTTGAGTCATGTGGTAATGTTAGTATAAAGGGTAACCAAATGCATTTATTGCTCTTCTAGTTCTGATTGAAGATTGGGTGGCATAGGCACCCGTTGTTCTGAGTGATCAGAAGTGGGTCCTTTCCCAAGGAAATGTGCCTGCGAATGGAGAGGTCCTGAAGTATTCGAAACCACACTTAGCGAGGCCAGTGAGGTGCTATCAGGATCATGCTTCCCTTGTCCTGACGTAACTTCACGAGAGTCTTCGAGACAAGTGGAAGTGGAGGGAATGCATATAAGAGACCTGTTGCCCATGAGAGGGAGAACGCATCTCTTGGCTGAGATGTTGGCTGTGAGCGAAAGAGCAAAAGTTCTCTACTTTGCGGTTTTGAGGTGATGCAAAGAGGTCTATGTGAAGATAACCCCAACGTTGGAATATTGAGTCCACCACTGTGGGGATCAAGGGACCACTCGTGCGGTTGAAAGGCGCAACTCAGCTTGTCTGCCAACACATTGTCCACTCCCGGCAGGAAGATGGCCCTGAGGTACATCGAATGGGAGAGGGCCTCCACCCATATCTGCGCAGCTTTCTGACACAATAGGTAGGAGCCCATCCCTCCCTGTTTGTTGATGTACCACATGGCCACCTGGTTGTCCGTCTGAACCAGGATGACCTGGTTGGAAAGGTGATCCTGAAATACCCTGAGAGCATATCTGATTGCTCACAGCTCCAGGAAATTGATTTGGTGTTTGGCTTCCTCTGGAGACCAAGCTCCTTGTGTCTGCAAATTGGCAATATGAGCTCCCCAGCCGAGGATGGAAGCTTCGGTTGTGAGAATTATTTGAGGGACTGGAGCCTGGAAGGGTAGGCCTTGGAGGAGATTGATCTGATTTTTTCACCAGGCTAGAGACTGACGAAGTGGGTCGGTGATGTGGACAATGGTCGATAGAGGTTGGATGGACTGAGTCCATTGTGCCCTTAGCGTCCACTGCATGACTCTCATGGCAAGCGGGCCATTGGGGTAACCTGCACTGAGGACGCCATGTGTCCCAGCAGGATGAGGAAGTGGCATGCAGTCGAGCGGTGCTGAGACCGTAGCTGGTGTGCAAGAGAAATGGGAGTGAGAGCTCGCTGTCAAGGCAGGAATGCCTTTGCCTGAAGGGTGTCCAAGTCTGCCCCTATAAAGGACAAAGTTTGAGACCGAACTAAGCAGGATTTCTCGTAGTTGACGAAAAATCCTAGCGAAATCAGAGCGTGTAAGATAAGATGTAGGGACGACAGAGCAGTTTGCTGAATGGAAGCCCTGATCAACCAATTGTCTAGATAGGGCTATACGTGAACACCCTGAGTCCTGAGAAAGGCTGCTACTACTAAGAGGCAATTGGTAAAGACTCGTGGTGCAGATGCCAGGCCGAATGGTAGCACTCTGTACTGATAGTACTTGGGGCCTACCAGAAATCTCAGAAATTTGCGATGAGATGGAGTTATCGCAATGTGTGTGTACGCATCCTGGAGATCGAGAGAGCACAGCCAGTCTCCTCTTTGCAGAAGAGGAAGGAGGAAACCCAAGGTTACCATCTTGAACTTTTCTCGGTGGAGGTACTTGAGGGCACGTAGGTCCAGAACTGGAAGAACGCCGCCTGATTTTTTGGAGATTAGAAAGTACTGGGAATAGAATACTAGGCCTTGTTGGGAGTAGGGCACTGGTTCTATTGCTCTGGACTGGAGGAGGAGGGAGACCTCCTGTTCCAGGAGTGCTGAGTGGTCAGATGTTCCAAGTCAGCAGAGGTGGGGAGTCCAGTGAGAAGGAGAGAAAGTTCAGGTGATAGCCCTGAGAGATTATGGCAAGGACTCACTGGTCTGAGGTGATTGTGTGCCACCTGTTGTGGAAATGGCACAATCGACCTCCCACTGGTATCTGAGGCAGTGGGGGCTGGCTCTGCTCTCTATGCAGGAGTCAAAAACTAGAAGCAGGGCCCGGCTGAGGAGCTGCTTGCGGCTTTTGTTTCCGAGGTTGACAAGACTGGGCCTTTTGGAAAGGTCTCGTGGAACGAGTTCTAGACTGTGGTGGATAGGACTTCTTTGGACGGAAGAATGACTTTTTAGTTTCCTTCCTGAATGGCTGTTTAGAGAATTACTCAGAAGGCATCAGAGTGAGTTGGTGAAGGGTCTCATGATGCTCCTTGAGTTCCACCACCGTCCGTTAAATCTGTTTCCCAAACAGGTTGTCTCCTATGCAGGGCAGATCAGACAATCTGTCTTGTACTTCAGGGCACAAGTCCAAAGACTTAAGCCAGGCCCATCTTCTTGCAGAAATAGCAGCTGCAGATACCCTAGAAGCGGTGTCTAAGATATCATAAGAAGATCTTATTTCATGCTTCTCTGCCTCAAAACCCTTGTATACCAGGGTTTGAAGCTGTTCCTGGAATTGCTGAGGCAGGGACTCTGCAAAGTCCTGTATCTGCTTGAATAAGACCCTATTATATTGGGTCATAAAGAGCTGGTAAGAGGCGATCCGAGAGATGAGCACTGAACCCTGGAAAACACGCTGGCCAATGGCATCCAGGAATTTCTGCTCCTTACGGGGGGGGGGGGGGGGGGGGGGAGGAGTGGGGTTTTGAGCATCATGCCCTCTTTTGGGCAGATTCTACAACCACAGATTGGTGATCCAGCTGAGGATTCTGGAACCCTAGGGCTGACTGTACCAAATAAGTGGTATCTGCCTTTCAGTTGACTGGGGCTACGGAACCAGAGTGTTCAATTCTTTTTGAGAAGATCCAAAAGTGAATAGGGATGAAGGTTATTTCCTTGGGAGCATCCATGAATTGTAACAGCTCCATCATTTGGTGCCTATCTTCTTTCTCATTCTGCAATTGGAAGGGAACAAAGTCAGACATTTCCTTCACAAAATTTATGAAGAACAAGTCCTCTGGAGGAGAACGCTTCCTACTTTCAGTAGGAGACTGTGGCGATAGTAAATCATCGGTGTCTTGAGATGAATCGTCAGTCCAGGTGTCATAGGGATCAGCACTTGCCCCTCTAGGAACCTGAGAAGAACGGAACAATGGCATTCCTGAAGGTCCTGGTCTAGGATCTGAAGGCATCGAGGGAAGTACTGGAGGCACCGATGAAGGCATAGAGGGCATCGATGGATGGATTGGTGGCGCCGATGGCCACATCGGCAGGACTCCTGATGGAGGAATGCGGAACGGTGTTTCTCCTCCCGATGACAGGGTAAGCGGGGAAGGCACCAGAGCCATCGGTGACCCAGGATCCATCGGTGGAAAAGCGGCTACAAGGGCTTCCATCTTCGAGAGCAGTGGTGCGAATGCTGCCGGAATGGGATCGATGGATGGTTCGGCAACCGGCACTGATTTCGGCACCGGGGGAACTTGGAGTCTGTGCATTGCCTTATCGATGGCCTCCTGAACCATCCGGTCCAGTTCTTCACAGAGACCTGGAGCAAGCAGCCCCAGCTCCGGAAGGGAAGAAGGAGGCAGAGGCATAGCCAGAGGGACCACCGTTAAAGGCGGAGTCGCGGCTCCCGATACCCGTCCGGGTGAGGGTTGCCTCGGTGACCCGGTCGCAGAAAGAGTCTATGCCTTTTCTGGACGGGGTTCTTTGATGGCGGCTCGGACAATGGCGAGGTCAATGATTTTCCTTCATCGATGGTCCGAGACTTCCGGTGTCGATGCCGATGTTTCTCTCTACGATCCCCTCGGTCCTGAGGGGGAGTAGAGGTAGTCGAAGGCTGAGAAGTTGTCAACGCCGGACAGTCACCAGCCAGTGGCCGATACCGGCACAAAGTGGTCAGTGCCAGTTCAGATGACATTGATGCAATAGAAGTCGTCGAGTTTGAGAACGGAAGAAAAAGTTCAATTTTCTCCATTCTGGCCTTGCGACCTTTTGGTGTCATTAAGGCACATTTGGTGCAAGTCAGGACATCATGCTCGCACCCAAGACACATTACACAGACTTTATGAGGGTCTGTTATGGACATGGTGAGAGTACAGTCCGGGCACTGATGGAACCCAGACGCCATGGCCTTTGAAAAATTGAGCCGCGGTGCGATCGACGGCCAGTAGGCCGCGAGGGCCAAACTTGACGGGAATAGACCGAAAATGGGTGTAAAAAAAAAAAAAAAAAAAGACTTACCAGAGTACCGCGGAGTCAAAAATTCAAAAGAGGGACGCCTGTGGGGTATGAAAGTTTTTAGTAATTCCATGAGGAAAATTCCTGTCAGGAATCTCTGTGGAGCTCCTTAACACGCATGGCTACTGCTGCGTGGAAAAAAGAAGACTGAAGTGGGACCCCTGCTGGCTGCGGGTTTAGTTCCATGCTGGCTTGCCCAGTAGGTGCCAGTCAAAGTTCTAGAAACTTTGACAAACGTGATCTGTGATTGGGCTCCATCCTTTGATGTCACCCATATGCGAGGACTACCATCCTGCTTGTCCTGTGAGAAAGCCTATTTATTGCAATGTGCGTTATTACCATAAAACATGCCCCTCTTCCAATCACATGCAATAGTTTGGTGAATCTAGTCTAAGAGATGAGAAGCATTGGTTCCTTTCTGTAATGCAATCTTAGAACAAATGACAGCTCATAATACTAAAAAAAAGTTTAATAAATGTTTTGTATTTCCCATTTTCTATGAATTTTGATGATTATGGGATTATTGCATTTTTTTAAGGTTTATTGATTCCCCCCCCCCCCCCATGCGAACCTTAAGCTCTTGGAAAAAATATAAAATACTTCCAGTAGTTACTTGTTTATCACAACTAAACTGATTTCCAGTCCCTGCTGACACTATTATATTAGCAAAAGGTTTGCCACTACAACCCCTTCCCCCAACCACCACCTCTAATCTCACTCTATGAAATCCACTTATAATTGCAAATGACTGGGCAGTTTTTCACGATGCCAGTGGGTAAGCATCTAGCAACATTATTAATAAACTTCATGCTACAAAACTAGGTGATCTTGCTAAGTTTTAAGCCCAAAATTTTAATTTTGCCAGGCAAGTGTTCAAAATTTAACCCTTAAGTGATCTCCCCAAAAATATGGAGCCCTATTTTTCAGTCATTGGTCATAAGGTCACAGAAACTACTATGCAATCTCATTTCTGGTTTCACTACAGTCTTCATGTAAAATCCTCTCTTTAAATTCAAACAACCCAGTATTAAAGTAAAATAACCCTCTTACTTTCCACTGTAAGAGACTCAGGTATTTTGATAATTTTCTGATCACTTGACAAAAAAAAAGTCATTAGAATAATGAGCAAAGAAATGGAGACATAAGTGATCAAGTAAATGTATCTGTAATGCTGTCAATCTCCACATGGAAAATACCAGTATGCTGGTGAGATTCACAAAGCTTTACAGAGGACTGTTTCATTGTTGCAACAACTGGAAAAAAATGGACCACTTGAGAAATTAAAGCCTGTAAAGCTAGAATATAAAACAGTTAAAAAAAAAAAAACAACAAAATACCTTCCTTTTCCAAGATTATTCTATGCTCATGATAGGAATCAAGAATTTCTGCTTGCCTTTAAGCAATATGCTTGTATTAAATGATATCAATTTCACCTTAGAGACAACTGTTTCACTTGTCAAACTCATCAGCAGCGGTGGAAATGTTTTTTTTTATTAAAAATAAAATTGATATAAGGTGTAGGGGGAAATATTTATAGGTTTTTTTTCTTCCCACTTTTTACTTTTCTAACTAATTTTTTTGCCCCTTTCCTTTGCTCTCCCATTCTTTTTCCCTGTCAACTTGTCCTTAATGTCCTTCTTGTTTCTGCAGCCCTGGCCTGGTGGCCACTGCTCTTTCCAGCCCAGGACCACTACTGCTTTTTCTGGCCCTGGAACTTCTGTTGCTCCTCCCTTCCCAGGTCCCTCCTCCTAGCCCAAAGCCAGCGTAGATCTAGTGGCAGACACACGGTGCCAAATTTTAGGCATACAGTTTTTTTCCAGCCCTGTTTAGCAATCATCTTTGAGTGTTACCATTGATATGAAGGATGACAACTATGATGATCCAATTCTCTTTTGCCCACAATTCCAGATCTTGACCACTTTTAATATCACCCCAAACTGCTCTCATCTTTTTTTTGTCCTCTATTGTGTTCTCCAATACTAGATAATCTAATTTGTCACCAGAACCTCTGAATACAATACCAGAAAGCCTAATTCTCCTTTTGATCTTCCACCTTCCATCATCTCACGCACTATTTGAGATCGACCTTCTAGCTAATTTTCAGAGTTCTATAACAGCACACTTCAAATACCTGCAATTCTTCATGTTCTCGTTATTATAAGTCCATGTTCCACATCTATACCCTACCATTGAAATGTAAGTTCCATCTGCTGTGATCTATGTACAAATCAGCAGTTACAGGTGAATTTTAAAAGGAGTTACATGTGTAAATGTAACATACTATCATACCAATTTTAAAAAAGCAATTTATGCACGTAAAGCGTACTTATGTGTATAACCTTTGGACAATTCAATGGCATATATTGTAGCAATTTTCAAAAGCCCACTTACTTGAGTAAAGTGCATTTACATGTGTAAAATCCAATTTTAAGCACGAAAATGCTTTTTAAAAATCAGGCCCTTAGCCAAGTGTAATGGGAAGGCATCATGGCGAATTATAAACAAAATTAATTTTTTATTTTTTTTTTAAACAGTGGCCAAGTGTTTTGCTTCAGGCCACTGAACACCTAGGTGCTGCTGACTAGCACCTTATTTTCAACTACAGAAACATAGAAATGACGGCAGGAAAGGACAAAACCGTCCATCCAGTCTGCCCAGCAAGCTTATGGTAGCATCAGACTTATTGGTAAAGGGTAGTAACAACTGCATTAGCAAGTTACCCCCATTCTTATTTTTTTCCCAGACCTTAAAATTTAGTGTCCTTATTGACTGCTGTCTGAATCTGATTCCCCTTTTTTTCTTTACACCCTACCGTTACAGCAGAGAGCAGTATTGGAGCAGAGAGCAAAACTGGAGTTGTATCAACAGTATGAAGGCTTATTGGTTAAGGGTAATAACCACCACACCAGCAAGTTGCCCCCATG
Source organism: Rhinatrema bivittatum (assembly GCF_901001135.1). Lineage (NCBI taxonomy): Eukaryota > Metazoa > Chordata > Amphibia > Gymnophiona > Rhinatrematidae > Rhinatrema > Rhinatrema bivittatum. The sequence goes on along the minus strand of NC_042615.1, from coordinate 563,636,346 downwards.
CACTTTTTTCATTTCCATCCTTTAGTCTTTAGGAATCCACAGTGTTTATCCCATGCCCATTTAAAATCTTTCACTTTTTTTGTCTTCACCACTTCCTCCAGAAGGGCATGGGGTGGTAGGTCATGAGGAGGAAGAAGTGTTTATAGTGTTGTGCCTCTGACTGAGCTGCCTGAGATGCAGCATTATGTAGGTGAATAATACCTGCACTGCAGAAGACTAAAGCTTGTTTTTTTTATTTATTTATTTTTTTTGGTTGACCAGCAGATTTTATGCAGCCCACTAAATTTCTTCTGTGCAAGCTCTGTGGTCAAGTTAAAATTTAAGTAAAACAATACATATTTCCTGTTCCTTTAAAACTAAAGGACAATTATCTTATTGAGGATAGGATAATTTAATGTCTTTGGGGAGAACCTTAGCCATTTAGAACTACATCTATGAAACACAAAAAGGCAACATACCTTACTGTGCTCATAAATGGTAGTGGCAGTACAAGTTTTTGGACGTGTGCCTCCACTCTCTTCTATGGTACACCTGAAAGATCAAAAACATAATTCAGTTTCCACATCCACCCAAACTCTGGCTTTTCTGTTCATACTCCCAATTAAGTGCCAAGAATAAGAGGATAGTGGTTTTAAATAAATCTTTGTACGTCTTGCTGAAATTTACATACCTATCATTTACAATTTACAATTTTGAAGTTTCTATTTTTCCTTAAACCAGGCATGTTTGGTACAATGCCACAAATCAACACTTGTTTATTTCTGTTGGGAGTCACTGTCCCCCCATATGCCTGCATTTTGGACACAGCACAATACCATTTTCGTAAATGAGGGATATGCTAGTGTTTACTTCCATCTCTCAGATACACTGGGTACCTCAATTGTAGTAAAGATTGCTTTTTGTGGGAGTTCCTAAATTGTCATACAGCGCTACCAGAGGGTCAATGGCCTTAAACATCCGTTTTCATTAGACTAGTGGCCCCTGTTTTAAGCGTGTTGGGCCCCAGTCTTCACATTCTAGCCTCAGTGTTAATACACAGATGTGAAGCACGTTGCTCAATACTGTCTAAACAAAACAATGGAAACCCAGGCTAAAACTTGCTTTTCCTATCATATTTTGAATCAAACTATCAGTAGCAAAGACATACTAATAAACAAAACCCCTCTAGGGCTATACATCCACTTCTGCCGACACGAGTTTCTTCGCAACCAAGAACATCTTACTCTGCTAAAGATCAAGAAGCTGCTGCGGTTCCCCGGGAAGAGAGAGAAAACAGAAAACTGTCCAAAACTACAGACTCTTCCACAGGGAGCTCAGGAGCAAGCACCAACTTCTCACCAACCACTTTTCCTTCTCGACCAGAACCACCCTCTCCTTCCGCATCACGGAAGCCACGTGAACACGCAATAAACGCACGCACAGACACCCACTGCGCAGGCGGAGCAGGTAGTAAACACCGGCAAAAAGAAAAAAAAAAAAGGTGGGGGCAAGAAGATGAACCCAGCCTACTCTTCGCCGAGGAGCCTCTAGCGTCATTTTTATTTCAAACAAATTAAAGACAGCGGGGGCAACACACATCGGTTTACAATTAACACACACACCCCACCCCCGCATAAAACGAAAGCAAGCTTAACATGCTCCGTCAGAAGAGAGATTAAGAGACGCACCGCCTATCACCGAGGAGCGGAGCTTAGGCCCTAAAGACCGGCGCGCACCCCCACCCCCCTGAACTAGAAGAGGCGATCCACACCCGTGACATCACAAAGCAAAGGCGCCCTTTGTATACCAACACACCCACCCACCCCAGCAACGCGGCTTCCAGAACCCCGCCGAGCGAATGAGTGAAAGCGGCGTCTCTTACCGCTGCCGCCCTGCGCTCCTCTGGCGCGTAACCGCCAACGCGTCCACAAGATAATTCACTCGGGAGAGTGTCCGGCCGCGCGCTGCTCCTCACACAAGAGATGCGGGCGGGAGAGCCACTCGCAGAGCCTGTCGGGAACGAGAGAACGTGAGCCCCCCCCCCCCACCGCCGGCACCAGTAAGCCCCTCTCCCCGCTCTACGCCGAATCACGTTCACGTGCCGTCACGGCTCCGCAGCCTCGACCGTCCCCCGGGGAAAAAAAAACTGAGGACACCTGGGCAGGACAGCGGCAGCGCCCCCTAGCATCAGGAGGACCGCAGGCGCACCTCCGGACGCTCGGGAGGAAACAGCGCCCGCGGAAATCAAAGCCCTGCAAGTGCGAAGCCGGGCTATTCAAGGAGAGCGCGATAAAAATGATAACATCAATCAAAATGAGGGTAGGGTGGACCGCTGTAAGGTTAATTCATCTAGTATGGTGTGGTTTGTTTTTTTTTCTTCTTCTTAAAGATTTCTCTTCAGCTTTGCATTCTCAAATCTTTCATCCGCTCTAAACAATAATACAGCTTTAAATCTCGCCCCGCCCCCTCACCGATTTAAAGTCTCAACTGAAAATACATAATAGCCAGATGTCTAACCTTTCAAGAAGGTGTCGAGGATGGGGGGGGGGGGAGAGAGAGAGAGGGGAGGTGCTGTTTTTCTGCACGGAAACCCCGAGATGGCGCTCTGGTAGGACTGCGCTTCCCTCCTCCTGGCTCGGCCCTTTGTCTTTCTTTTCTTTCCCTTTCTGTACATCAACTCTATGCGCTGTTGCTATAGAGAAAATAGGGTCGGGGGGAGAGACTGGCTTTGGAGGAGTATTGTTGTTGGAAGGACTACCGCTGCTCATTTGTCCCCCTTTTCTTACCCCTAAGAAAACGCGGAGGGAAACTCCCGAACGTCGGCCCCATTCCGCGCAATGCAAGTCAGCAAACGCGCCTCGGAGTGGCTCTGCTCTCTGGTGAGTGCTGCAGGAGGGCTCTGCTCCGTTCGCCCTGCTTAGCTGCACGGTAGAAATCTGAAACACATTGGTAGCTAAGTTACTGGTTTAACTTTAGACATCTAAAACGATGGCTAAAGAAAGACGGAAAGGATTCTTGTTTACAGGCTGAACATCGTTATCACTATCCTTAGGAGAGAAGTATTCTAGAAAAGCATTTTGATGCTTGCTTGTACGTTTGAATGTGAGCAAGGCATATCGTGACTTTTTTTTTTTTTTTAATCCTTACTCGAAGGGGAGTCCCATGCTGATGATTCATGTCAAGACTCCAGCCAAAAAAATACCCAAACAAACAAAACTAAGAGGAAAGAAATATATTCCCAGGAGGTCTGCCAGCTAGCATGATGTCAACTCTGCTGCATTTCACATAGGGTAACATCTTTTACCGCAATCCTTGGCTAAAAACTCCTTAACGAAAATGTTTTTCTTTTATTAAATCACTTTTTATATTTAGTAACTTCTCATTGTACTATACCTCTTTACCCTAACTTTCCTGCTACTTAAGGAATTCCAGAACTGCCACTACTACCTTCTTTTGGAGGCAACACCTTGCATTCATTACCGTCTCTAGAGAACACTTTCTTTTTAATAATAGCTAAACTCACAAAACATTTGTGGTCAAATAAGTATTTTAATTGAACCATCCCTATCTCCGTGCATCCTCTCCCTCCTCGGGGACAAATCTATTACAACAATAGTCTTGTGTCCGACCTGGAAACCAGATCTGTTTGTGGCACTCCAGGACCAGAGTTGCCTACCCTCTGCACTAGTGCAAACCTATTGAAAAGTCTTTGGAGGAAGCAGCCCTTTCCCCACCATGCCCAAAGGGCTGCTTTATTTTTTTTTTCTTCTTGGATGACACTGGCTACCCCAACCCTAATACCCATTTCTGCTTGGTATGAGGGCTCTTGAACTTGTTTGAGCTCACTTTATAAGAAGTCATATTCTTGGGCATAAGCGGTCACGAGTTCAACTACTAACATTTGTCAAGTGGTGACCTAATTAGCATCGCGTACCTTAGAAACTGGATGCTTTGACTAAAGAGGATGCAACCAGCAGGGCTGGAGTTTTCAAAGCGACCCTTTCTTCCCCCCTCCCAAGTGGGCCTGATTAGTGGGTTTTGACTGGACTGGTGTAATGAAATGAAATGAGAAATTTTTTACCTGTTAATTTTTTTCCATTAGTTTCACTACACCAGTCCAGGTCCCTCATGGGACGTAGGACCCCTTTGCGCAGAGCAGTCCCAAGAAAGATATAAGAGAGATTCCCATGTCAGAAATGATATTCAAAGTTGATTATTCAGAGGAATTGAAACAAATCTGTGTACCTGGAAGATGTAATAGGGCAAATTGACAAATTAAAGCGTAGCAAATCTCCTGGAAAAGATGATATGCAGCCCAGAGTGCAGAAAGAACTGAAAAATGAAATTATAAACCTACTATTAGTAATTTGTAAACTATTATTAACATCATCTGTGGTACCTAAAGGCTGGATGGTTGCCAATGCAATGCCAAGCTTAAAAAAGGGATCAAGGGGTGATCCCGGTAACTATAAATGCAAATGGTACAAACAATTATAAAGAACAAAATTGCTGAACATATAGATAGGCATAATTTAATGGTATAGAGCCAACACTGATTTAGCAAAGACAAGTCTTGCCTCACCAATCTGCTACATTTTTTGAGAGTGTAAATAAATGTGGCTAAAGGTGAACCAGTTGATATAGTGTACCTGGATTTCCAGAAAGCATTTGACAAAGTCCCTCATGAGACAAACTGATTGAAAGATAGAAAACAGAGAATAGCGCTAAATAGTACATTTTCCCAATGGAGAAAGGCGAATAATGGAGTGCCCCATGAATATGTTCTGGGACCACTGCTTTTTAATATATTTATAATCAGCCTGGAAATGGAAACAAGTGGGGTGATCAAATTTGATGATGAAACAAAATTATTCAAAGTTTTAAATCACAAAAGGATTGTGAGAAATTGCAAGAGGACCTTGCAAACCTGTGAGACTGGGCATGCAAATGACAAATTTAATTTAATGTCGACAATTGCAAAAGGAAGAAAAATCAAAATTTATAGGCACACAATGCAACATTCCACATTAGTAGTAAACATTCAGGAAAAGGATTTAAGCGTCATCATTGATAATACTTTGAAATATGTTCAGTGTGAGCAGCAGCCAAGAAAGCAAATATAATGTTAGGAATTATTAGGAACGGAATGGAGAATAAAACAGAAAATCATAATGCCTCTCTATCGTTCCATGGTGTGACCTCATTTTGAGTATTGTGTGCATTTGTGGTCACCACGTCTCAAAAAAGATATAATTAGAAAAGGTACAGAGAAGGGTGAGCAAAATGTTAAAGGAGATGGAACAATTTCCCCAAGGTCGAAAGGTTAAAGAGGTTAGGACTCCAGCTTGGAGAAGAGATTGCTGAGGTGAGATATGATAGAGGTTTATGAAATGAGTGGAGTGGAACAAGTAAACATTAATCTGTTTACTCTTTCAAAGAGTACAAAGACTAAGGGACATAATGAAGTTACTAGGTGATACATTTAAAATTGAGTAAAAAAATACTTTCTTATTAATGCATAATTAAGCCCTGGAATTCATTGCCAACGGACGTGGTTAAAGCTGTTGGTATAGCTGCATTTAAAAAAAGGTGAGGAAAAGTCCATAAACCATTGTTAAGTTGGAGTTGCAGAAATCCACTTCTTATCCTTGGGATAAGCAGCATGGGATCTATTTACTGATTGGGATTCTGTCAGGTACGTCTGACCTGGATTGGCCACTGATGGACCTTTATTCTGACCCAGTACTCTTATATACTTATGTAGTATAGGAGTCTCTTATGAATCAGTTTGCCGGTACAGTCAACACTGTTAATTAACATGGTACCCATTATTCAAGAGGATCACTAGCATGTTTACAAAAAACTCATACGTGAACAGTATAAGGCTAAAAAGTTGTAGGATCCTTGTAGAAATGACAGGATTCAAAACACAATCCAGTGAGAGAGATCTTCAGACACTTTTATTGAAAGATGCTGCAGATCTCTGTTATCCAACACGGACCGTTAGGTCACAAGGACTGCATCGGAAAGGGCTGAAGCTCTAAGCTACTAACACAGCATTAGTATACTATTCTATCATAATAGCTGCAAGTTCGTGCAATAGAAATGCAGAACGGGCTGAATAGCCTACGCTGGCAGGTATACAAGGCACTCAATTCCGAGATGAGTATATGTTTTTTTCGAGTTTTTTAATTTGGTTAAAGAGGCAAATGTGAAATTCAGCAACGCTGAACATCAGACACCGTGGAGCAGAACACCCCTCATAGACACCGTCTTTGGAATAAACAGGCTGATTTAAAAAAAAAAAAAATAAAATAATGCAGAGGAGGAAGTTGAATAGGGATTTCTTCTCCCACCCCCCACCCCCCCCCCCCCCCATTGGTCTCCTTGCTCAGTGTGTGATCCGTTGGTCGTTCTCGCCTCCGGTGGAGTTCAGAGGATGGGGACAGGTTGAGAACTCCTTGCATCTAGGCCCCACTTTCAGGCTCGTCTGGTTTGCTGCGTGGTAGGCCGCAGTTGCATTTTTGTGCACTTTTTGTACATCGAAGACTTCTCACTTCAGTTCCGTCGGGTCGTGATTGTGCGGCCCATTGTGTGCTTACTTGTGCGCCTAGTTGGGCACATGGGACTGCCCACTTATGCACGCTTGCACACAAGCTGTTTTTGAGCACAGTATTTGAGCGTCTTGGGGGAGCTCAGTTTGGGCACTTATCTAGACACAGTGTTGAGTGCCTTATTTGTGAGCTCCTAATATTTTGGGTACTTTTGTCAGATGCCTGTTAGGGTGTGACAACATATGCCCTCTCCCCCCACAGCCAGAGACAGTCTCTGTACTCAGCTGGTTGAGGTTGAGCTCAGGTAAGTTTTTATAAAAATAAATAAAATAAAAAATACAGAGACAGGGTTTGTGGCTGTAGGGCTTCCTCCTTCCTCAGGTCTCCGTGCTCAGCGAGCCATTCTGACATTAGAACATAAGAAAATGCCATACTGGGTCAGCAAGGGTCCATCAAGCCCAGCATCCTGTTTCCAACAGTGGCCAATCCAGGCCATAAGAACCTGACAAGTACCCAAAAATTAAGTCTAGTCCATGTTACCATTGCTAATGGCAGTGGCTATTCTCTAAGTCAGGGGTCAGGAACCTTTTTGGCTGAGAGAGCCATAAACGCCACATATTTTAAAATGTAATTCCATGAGAGCCATACAATATGTTTAAAACTAAATACAAGTAAATGTGTGCATTTTATGTAAGATCACACTTTTAAAGTACAATAAGTCTCTGAAAATATTACACCAGGCCTTAAGACACCAATACATCTCCTATTAGGAAAACGGACCAAGTCAGGCTGCTATAGAGTCCTACACAGAAACTACACGCCAGCAGAAAACCTCACCTGAATCACGTGCTGTCCCTCACCTAACATAGAATAAAGAGACCAAAACACATAACAAGAAGCATGCAGACAAAAACTGAATTGGAAACTGCAATAAGCCAGAGTCTCTGTATGCAGTGTAACAAAGGAAAAAAGAAACATCACACATCCTTATAAAACAAATCAAGAAATATAAAATCATCAGCAGTAAAACTGTACTAACAAAAAGAACATATTTCGAAACAGCTGATGAGTGGAATATCCAATAATTAAAAACTCATATAAAACATTTCCAGATACCAACAAAATATTTCAAAATAGCAGACACAAAGATCCAGTAATGAAAAATAATAAGGATACAAAAATTTTTTTGCTCTGCATACCTGGGAACGTTTGATATCCAGGTGTCCTGAGATTGTTCTGAATTAACAGGAGGTGGGGTGGTTTGCTTGGAACTTTCTCCTCTCTCAGTCACATACCAGCGCTCTCTCTCACACTGGCTCTCAATGACACACCTATACACACATGCTCTCAGTCACTCACATATACAAATGTTTTTTCTCTCTCACTTATATAGGCTCTTAATTACACATTTACACACATGCTGTCTATCTTTTCACGCTTACACACACACAGGCTTTCAATCACATAAATACATGCTGTCTTTTTCTCTCACACACAGACTCTCATTCACATGCTTACAAACATGTCCTCTCTTTCTCTCATTTACACACAGGCTCTCAATCACATACTCACATGCTCCCTCACCTAAATCAGCTCTCAATCACACACATACACACATGGTCTCTCTCTCTCTCATTTAAACACAGGCTCTCAATCACATACTCACATGCTCCCTCACCTAAATCAGCTCTCAATCACACAGACACACATGGTCTCTCTCTCTCATTTAAACACAGGCTCTCAATCACATACTCACATGCTCCATCACCTAAACCAGCTGTCAATCAGACACAGACACACATGATCTCTCTCTTACTTATACACACAGGCTCTTAATCATACATACACATGATCTCTCTCACACACAAAGGATCTCAATCATACACACATACTCTTTCAAACAAACAGGTTTTCAATTACAAACTTACACATACAGGTTCCCAATGGTAAACTTACATTCATGCTCTCTCTCTCACAGGCAGGATCTCAATCACAGACATACTCTCTTTCACATATACAGGCTCTCAATCATTCACATACATGCAATCTCTCACTCACACACACAGGATCTCAAACACACATGCTTGCTCGCTCATTCATTCACTCTCTCTCTCTCCCTTCCCCCCCCCCCCCCCCCCGGGAACTCGCGGCAGCAGCAGCCACCTCCCAACGCTAACCTCCTTCATTTTCAGCCCTCGCGAAGGCGGAGTCCCATCGGCCGCGGTTGAAGATTTTCATTTTCCTCCGAGCCGCGCTGCAGTCTTCTTCCCGTTGGACACTAGCGTGCCTGCGCGGGTCTTCCCGCGCAGGCACCCGATGCTCTCCACTTCCTCTTCCGGGCCGCGGGAAGAAGAGAGCACCGGCGTGCTCTCTTCTTCCCGCGGCCCGGAAGAGGAAGTGGAGAGCATCGGGTGCCTGCGCGGGAAGACCCGCGCAGGCACCCGATGACTCCAGCGCTGGCACCCGGCTGACACCCAATGACTCCCGCGCAGGCACCCGGATGACTCCAGTCGGCGTGCTCTCTTCTCCTCCCCCCCGCGGCCCGGAAGAGGAAGTGGTGAGCATCGGGTGCCTGCGCGGAAGAAGAGACCACGCTAGTGTGGTCTCTTCTTCCCGCGCAGGCACCCGATGCTCTCCACTTCCTCTTCCGGGCCGCGGGGGCAGGGGGGGAGAGAAGAGAGCACGCCGGTGCCGCTGACTCCAGCTGTCCTGCCGCGTTCCGCCCGGGCTGACAGCATTTTAAGCCCGGGCGGCGGAGGACCGGGGAGCAGCTGGGTCAGCGGGGAACGCGAAGTATGGCGACACTTGTCTGCGAGCCAGATGCAGCCCTCAAAAGAGCCATATCTGGCTCGCGAGCCATGGGTTCCCGACCCCTGCTCTAAGTGAACTTAATAGCAGGTACTGGACTTCTCCTCCAAGAACTTAACCAATCCTTTTTTAAACACAGCTATACTAACTGCACTAACCACATCCTCTGGCAACAAATTCCAGAGTTTAATTGTGCGTTGAGTGAAAAAGAACTTTCTCCGATTAGTTTTAAATGTGCCCCATGCTAACTTCATGGAGTGCCCCCTAGTCTTTCTACTATCCGAAAGAGTAAATAACCGATTCACATCTACCCGTTCTAGACCTCTCATGATTTTAAACACCTCTATCATATCCCCCTCAGCCGTCTCTTCTCCAAGCTGAAAAGTCCTAACCTCTTTAGTCTTTCCTCATAGGGGAGTTGTTCCATTCCCCTTATTTTGGTAGCCCTTCTCTGTACCTTCTCCATTGCAATTATATCTTTTTTGAGATGCGGCGACCAGAATTGTACACAGTATTCAAGGTGCGGTCTCACCATGGAGCGATACAGAGGCATTATGACATTTTCCGTTTTATTCACCATTCCCTTTCTAATAATTCCCAACATTCTGTTTGCTTTTTTGTCTGCTGCAGCACACTGAACCGACGATTTCAGTGTGTTATCCACTATGACACCTAGATCTCTTTCTTGGGTTGTAGCACCTAATATGGAACCCAACATTGTGTAATTATAGCATGGGTTATTTTTCCCTATATGCATCACCTTGCACTTATCCACATTAAATTTCATCTGCCATTTGGATGCCCAATTTTCCAGTCTCACAAGGTCTTCCTGCAATTTATCACAATCTGCTTGTGATTTAACTACTCTGAACAATTTTGTGTCATCTGCAAATTTGATTATCTCACTCATCATATTTCTTTCCAGATCATTTATAAATATATTGAAAAGTAAGGGTCCCAATACAGATCCCTGAGGCACTCCACTGTCCACTCCCTTCCACTGAGAAAATTGTTCATTTAATCCTACTCTCTGTTTCCTGTCTTTTAGCCAGTTTGCAATCCACGAAAGGACATCGCCACCTATCCCATGACTTTTTACTTTTCCTAGAAGCCTCTCATGAGGAACTTTGTCAAACGCCTTCTGAAAATCCAAGTATACTATATCTACCGGTTCACCAATGCAGGAAGACATTGGTTGTGCTCCTTGGGAGGTCGAGAGATTTGGGCAGCCTGACGAGTTGAGCAGCCTCTGTAGGCTAGGCCCAGCTCTGAGGCTTTTTACTGCGTGCCACACGGTGGGCCTCAACAGCATTTCGTGCGTTTTCTTTAGGCTGCCCTCTACAGGATTGCTGGTTCGATGTGTGCATCTAGTTATGCGTCCAAGATGTGTGTCCAGTTTTTGGATGCTTAGGCAGGCCTAGTAGTCTGCGTCCAAGTTAAGCAGCGTCTTAAATGGCCATCCGCTTACCTGTGCACACAAATTGTGTGTTGCTGTGTGATTATTTTTACGGTGCCTGTCCTAGGGGTGCCTAAGTCTTGGACGCCTAGCTGTGAGATGCCTAGTTGTTAGATGCCTAGGTTGGACACCTACAATTTTTTGGATGTCTTTAAAAAAAAAAAAAGTAGAAACATCCTCTGGCCGCTAATCAGCGCACTGCCAGTCTAAAGGCACCTATATCTAAGAAACCTTTGCGCCCTTCTCTTTGCACTGCTTGTCATATTCGGGCATCTCAACCAGGAATTCCCATTGACTTGTGCCAGTGCTGTTTGAAGGCTCAGGGAGAATTATCTCCCTCTGATTTCACTAAGCCTGGTTCTTCCCAGCTTGATGTAGATCTGGGTAGCCATTTTAGGTGGGATGCCTGATTTTGGAACTCCCCTAACTGTTTCTTCAGTAGGGGAAGGCATCTCAGTGGGTATACCTCAGGTGCCTCTTGGTCTGGATTCTTCTACATTTTCATGGGTAGAATTTTTCCAGGGATTGTAATCCTTTCTTCAGGCGCAGCCTTCAGCACCATCTAATGCTACCAGGGCAGAGTCACAGGTGCAAACCTTGCCTGGACCTACTGTTGAGCACCGGAGTACTCCTAGAATGGCAGTAGGACTGCCCTGTAAAGATCCGGATGGCACAGATGACGCCTCTCTTGAGGATGGGGAAATTTTCCGTCGATAGCAGGCTGATTTAGCCAGTGCTGTATGGGAGCACGTCACAACCCTCGTAGGCGGAGCTTCCCTCAGTGAGTCACAGAGTTTTGAACTCTGCAGCTGCGCAGTTGGTTCTCACACAAATCAGTTATCCCCTCCTCAGTCTATTTTTTTCCGCGAGCCAAATGCACGCAGGCTTTTTTTCTCTCTGTGATTTTTTCAAATATCAAATTTTTTTGAGTTTTTCCCCATAAATATGGCACCAAAACTGTCCGGTTTTAAATATTGCCAATGCGGGAAGATTATGTCCCTCACGGACGGACATAATTATTATTATATTTGCCTCGAGCCCGAACATGACTAGGGATCTTGTCGTGATTGTGGACGGATGTCCCCCCCGAGCGCATCGACATTGCACGGAGCGAATTGAAACGCTGAGATCATCGGGCTCTTATGCCCAACGCCATCGGCGCAGTTTTCGCCCGGCCTCATCACATCAAAAAAGGGCCTCTTCCCTGGGACCACGGGAGAAGCCGCAACGTTTCCCATCGACTGGGCCCAGGTACACTTTTCCTATAGAGCCCAAGAAATCTCACCAGGGGTCGAGAATTGCTCCCCCTTTCCCAAACAAGGGTCTTCTGCGTCGTCCAGGGCACAGGGACCTGTCCCCGGCGCTTTGCAGCCTACGACACCGTCCACATCGAAGCACACAGCGCATGATAAACGCTCAAAACACACGACACATGTGCCGTCTATGATGCCATCGAAGCATGTTGAGCCATCTACGAAGCCAACGAAGCAGTCAGTGCCATCCATGACGCCTTAGAAGAACGCTGCGCCATCAAAGCATGCAGCACCATCCACGACACCATCTAAGCACATTGCGCCATTTACGGCGCCTTCGCATACCACGTACTCTCCGACGCTATCAATGCATGCGGACCCTGCGATGCATGTACCTTCCAAAAAACATAAAATGAAGACGCATCGTTCAACAGAACCTCACATTTGACAGTCAAAGACGATGCACAAACTCTGTGGGCATAGAGAAACTAGATACATCATCTGAACATTCTGGCTGCTCGTCTCATTCCAGAGCAACCCTTACAGATGTGGATGTAGAATTTTTTTCTGACCCCCTTCGCCTTCATCCTGTGTTGTCTCTATATATTCAGACATGTCTTCTGTCTCAAAAAGGAAAAGCCTTTAGCCGACTTCCTTCAAAAAGATTGAAACCTTTACCTACTAGTCCCCAGCAAAACAGACTGCAGGACTTCATTCTCCAGGCATTCTACCTACACACCTGTTTTTCCAAAAAAAGCCACACAATGATGCCACGTGGCACATTAGCATCAAAGGCTATGTCTAAAATATCTCAGGCGTTATCTATCTTTTTTGAAGATAGAATCCATGGAAGGACCAGATTCTCCACCACCATCTTCTCCTACAGAGAAAATTCCTATGCCTCCAACAGGAGAGGATATTCCTGAACTTCAGGCCCCGATCATTACATCTGTCTCGTCTCCCTCTTCCTCCACTGGCATGCCGTCTGACCCACCGGACACCTTACCAGAACCCTTCTCTCCACCGGAGGATCTCTCCTACTGAAAATTTGAGAAGGTTGGAGCACTCTTCAATGTGGAGACTGGAAAAGTATCTGACCCCGTACGGAGACACTCGGTATACTTAACATTTTTGATATGCCACATGAGCCTACTGCGTTACCACCACAAGCAGTTCTACAAGGCGTTCTGGAAAAAATGTGGGAAGCTCCCTATTCCACACCTTCTACATCTAGAAAAAACAGACTTAAAATTCCGTATGCAGAACTCAGCGGTATATAACTCAGTTCAGTTTCCTCATAAATCAATTGTTGAATCTGCAATGTCCAAGGCAAAGCGTCCCAAATTGCACTCCAACACGCCGCCAGGTAAAGACAACAAATATCTCGAGTTTGGTAGGAAGTCTTATCATGCTGCGATGCTATCATCGAAAATAAGTACTCATCAGTTCTATATGACTCAGTACTTATGAGTCTCTACAAAAGTTGCAAACACTCTGCCTTGCAGACGACTATTCATTACCGCAAACTTTCACAGATATAGAAGAAGGATTGTGTCATTTGCTGCGTTCCGTTTATGAAAACTTTGAAATATCTGCAAGGACTTCGTTGGCAGCAATTGCAGTTCGTCGCATAGCTTGGCTGCGAGCTAGCGCCATATGGGACGTTGTCCATTAAAAGTTGGCAGATATTGCCTGCAAAGCTCAAAATCTATTCGGTGACCAATTTGCAGAGACTGTTTCAAAGTTAAAAGAACAGAACTTAGCGGTACTCTCTTTAACGTCACCATCTGATTACCATTCTTCATCAAAAAGATATAATCCCTCGTATCGACGTAGAGAGTACTCAAGGGGTCAATTCCGTTCTTATACTCCATTCAGGCCACAGCCATTCACGCCATCAAGATCGTCTTCACAACCTTCGCTTCTGTGTCAACATTCACGACAACAGTGGCCTTCTAAATGGGCCACAGCGCCCCCACAGAAGCAGCCTCCGGCTTTTTGAAGGCTGTGACGCCATCCTCACCGCTACCAGTTGGGGGACGCCTACAATTCTTCAGCAATCATTGGGAATCCATCACTTCAGATCATTGACTCCTACAAATCATAAAGGAAGGTTACCAATTGAATCTTCTAACCAATCCCCTTTTGCCGCATATACCACCTCTTCACGGCTTCCAACATCAGATATCATTAAAAATGGAGGTCTCAGAACTCCTTCTAAATGAATCCATTCAGCTCCTTCCAACTCATCAAATGGATCAAGGATTCTACTCCCAATACTTCCTCATCCCCAAAAAGTCAGGAGGTCTTCGACCTAGTCTCGATCTTCGAGACCTCACCATATCCAAAAAGAGAAATTCAAAATGACCTCTCTCAAAAACATACTTCCTCTCCTACAACGGAATGATTGGATGTGTTCCATCAATCTGAAGGATGCATACTCGTACACTCCCATGCATATGTCCTCCTGGCGTTTCCTTTGTTTCCGAGTTCAGAACACTCATTACCAGTACAAAGTCCTACCATTCGGCCTCTCCTCTGCACCCAGAGTGTTCATGGAAGTGCCTAGCGGTGGTGGTGGCGGCTCATCTCAGACAACAGTCAATCCAAATCGTTCCTTATCTGGACGACTGGCTTCTAGTAGCCTCAAACCCGGCTACACTCAAGACCCATACGGCCACCACCTTACAATGTCTCCACAATTTAGGATTCATCATCAATTACGAGAAATCACATCTCCAACCCACACAACTACTACAGTTTATTGGAGCAGTGATACACACCGTACATAACAGAGCTTACCTACCTCAGGACAGGTCTCTCACCCTGTTGGCTCTAGCACAACATGTGCACAGGCAAACATGTTCCTCTGCAAGACATGTCCTCCAACTGCTGGACCACATGGTGGCTGCCATCCATGTAGTCCCTCATTTGAGACTCCATATGCGACATCTGCAGTGGGGCCTAAAACGTCAGTGGAGCCAATGTAAACAGCCGTTATCCACAAAGGCCCACATTACTGCACCAATGAAATTGGACATTCAACGGTGGCTCTCCCATTCCAATCTCTCCATGGGTCCCCAATCAGGATGCCTCCTTATTAATTGATTCTCACCATGGATGCCTCCCAAAAGGGCTGGGGAGCATACCTAACCACCTTCCAAACTCAAGGGTTATGGTCCCCCAGGGAATCGACACTACACACAAATCTCCTCGAACTTCGAGCAATATGGAAAGCACTCCAAACCTTCTCAGCTCAAGTAATAGGAAGACCACTCATGATTTATACGGACAATCAGGTCGCCATGTTCTACATAAATAAAGAAGGTGGGTCAGGTTCATGGACTCTTTGCCAAGAAGCCTTCTGCATACTTCATTGGGCGGAGTCCACGCACACATCCCTCCAGGCAACCTACTTGCTGGGATTGGACAACACCACAGCAGGCTGCCTCAGCAGAATTTTCCATCCACACGAATGGATGCTCAATCGAGAGGTGGCAGCAACTTTTTCACGAATGGGGCTACCCAACATTCAACCTGTTTGCGATGGAGGGTAATCGACAGGTTCTCCGCTTTTGTTTCATTTATCCCAGCAACCTTCGTCATGCGCCGGATGCGTTTCTCATTCCTTGGACGGAGGGTCTCCTCAACGCTTACCCTCCAATTCCGCTGATTTCCAGGTCAATTAAAAAATGTATACAAGATGTATCGGACATGATTTTAATAGCTCCAGCGTGGCCGAGACAACCGTGGTATGCCTTTCTCCTCCAGCTATCCATAGCCCCCCCCGATTTCCTCTGGGAACCCACCCAGACCTACTGACACAAGAAGGAGGCGATCTTCGCCACCCAATGTATCACTCCTTCACCTAACTGCGTGGAGATTGAATGGCAAATATTAAGTCACCTTGCACTTCCGTCTCAAGTCGATGACGTACTTATAGCTTCCAGAAAACCTTCCACCAGACGTAATTATAAAAGTAAATGGCACCGTTATTCACAGTGGTACACTCATCGAAGACTTGATCCTGTCTCCGTAAAGGTGTCAGAAATACTTCACTACCTGCACCACCTTTACCGGTCTGGTCTCACTACTGCATCTGTGCGAGTCCATATCAGTGCAATTGCTGCATTCCACCTCACAGACAAGGGGCTTCTGATCTCGCACCACCCCCTAGTTTCCAGATTCATGTGTGGGTTGCTACACTTGCGTCTGCCAACAATGAAACCTCCAGTTCCCTGGGACTTTAACATTGCTCTAGAGCAATTAATGCTATCTCCCTTCAAACCCCTGGATTCTTCACACATTAAATATTTGACCTGGAAAACAGTGTTTTTGGTGGCTTTTACATCGGCTAGGAGAATCAGCAAACTACAAGCTCTGGTTCACTACCCTCCATATCTGGAGTCCTTCCATGACAAAGTTACCCTTCGACCTCACCCAACCTTCTTACCAAAAGTAGTATCTGTGTTCCACTTGAACCAATCACCCTACCAATCATCAAACCAAAGTCACATCTCCATGACAGAGATCGACAGTTGCATTCACTTGATTGCAAACGAGCTCTGGCTTACTATAAACAGAGAACAGACTTGCAGTCTAGACCATCCCAGCTCTTCCTTTCCTTCAATCCTAATGCTCCAGGACAACCAGTCTCCAAAAGAACAATCGCCAACTGGTTATCCCAATGCATCCAATTTTGTTATAACAAACGTTCCCTAAAGTTGGATATTAAACCTCAAGCACATCAAATTTAGAGCCACTGCGGCATCGGTGGCACACCTCAAACTGGTTTCATTATTAGATATCTGCAAGGCTGCAACATGGTCATCCTTTCATACATTCACATTGCATTACTGCCTACAGCAACAATCCACTTCAGATGCTACACTGGGTTCAGCAGTCTTGTCCAACCTCCATCCTGATAAGACTGTCTACCATCATAGGGATGGATGTCCTGGACTACCGCAAACCATAGCAGGACACCATCCATAAGCTTGGGACTCCCATACAGCATGGCTAAATCAGCCTGCTATCGATGGGGGGAAAAAGCAAGTTTGTTTACCGTAAACAGTGTTTCCGTAGATAGCAGATGATTTAGCCATGTGTTCCCACATGCCTCCCTAGACAGTTTAAAAAAAAAATCAATTGCTAATTCATTCCATCTTGGATACAAAGAGACTGAGGAGGGGATGACTGATTTGCACGGGAATGCACCCCACAGCTGCACAGAGTTCAAAACTCTGTGACTCACTGAGGGTCGCAAAGTGCTCCCATAGAACATGGCTAAATCATCTGCTATCTATGGAAACACCGTTTACGGTAAGCAAACTTGCTTTTCCCCCGGATTGGAACTATGTTGCAGTTCTTTCCCAGGGATGAACTGCCAGCTCTGATTTTCCAGGCATTAATCATGCTTGGAGTGCCTGGGGCGGATTCCGATTCTGAGCCAAAGAGAAATCCTATTTTGGTCTCCTTGCGTAAAGCCTCTCTGGTTTTTCCCCGTGCTGGAGGCCATTCAGGAATTGAATGATCTTGCATGGGGTGCCCCAGAGGCTAATTTCAAAGGGGTTCGGTTATTGGAAGACCTATACCCTCTGGATCCTGTGGTGAGAGACCATGTACACTTTCCGAAGGTGGATGCACTGGTGTGTGCAGTTTCCAAATGGACCACTATTCCTGTGCAAGGAGGAACAGCCTTGAAGGATTTTCATGATAGAAAGATTGTCTATCCTTAAGCAAGCATTAAAAACTGTGGCAATGTCCTTACATATTGCTTCTTGTTGTTCCTTGGTGGCTCGCTCTTGTTTGCTTCTTTCCCAGGAGGTTGATGACTCTGGGTAAATCCTGAGTCAGTTATGGAACCAGCTGCTGCTTTTTTTGGGCTGTGATTGGGTCCGCATTTCAGCCAAAGGGGTGGCTTCGATTGTGGCGGCCAGGCGCCAGTTATGGTTGAGAAATTGGTTGGCTGATGTGACCTCCAAGGTTAATCTCTCCAAACTGCTCTTTAACAGTTCACTCTTGTTTGGTAGCGAGTTGTAGAAACTGGCCAGTAAGTGGGGTGAATCTGTTTCCTTGTTTGCCGAAAGATCAGAGACAGGCACAGCACTCCCTTCTCATGAGAGGTTGTGCTAGATGATCCAGGCATTTTCAACCCTAAAGATGAGCGACTTTCCAGAGGACCTGGCCCTTTGGTAGGTCTCGGTCCTTTCGTACCCAACAACCCAGATGAGGCACAGGCTCAGATGGTGGACCCTCCCATCCCCCCCAGTGAAGGTTTGCCCCCCCCCCCCCCCCCCCCCCCCGGAATAGGAGATATGGAGTTGCCTCTTTCTCTATATCAGAGGTGGATTGAGATCACATTAGATCAGTGGGTCCTGGAGGTGATATGCAAAGGGTATGCAATGGAGTTTTGCAGTATTCTTCGGGACATATTCACGGTGTCTGCCTGCCACTCCATGCAGAAGAAGCAGATATGGAGGTTACGTTGGCAAGGCTTCTCAGTCTGAGAGCTGGTTCCGGTGCCCAAGTCTCAAGAAAATATGGGTGATATTCCATTTATTTTGTTGTGCCAAAGAAGGAGGGCTTCTTTCACCCAGTACTGGACCTCAAATGTGTCAACTCTGCGAGTGAGGCATTTTCACGTGAAAACTTTGCTTTCAATAATAATGGCCATGCAGTCGGGGGAATTTCTGACCTCGCTGGATCTGTCAGGCGCATCTCCATATTCCCATCTGATTAGATCATCAGTGCTTCCTACGGTTTGCAGTTCTGGGATGCCACTTCCAGTTTCAGGTGCTGCCTTTTGGTCTGGCCACTGCTCCCCAAGCCTTTTCCAAGATGAAGGTGGTAGTTGCGGAAGCATTGAGAAATGATGGAATCTTAGTATTTGGACAACTGGCTGATTCGCGCCAAGTCGCTGGAAGAGAGCCACCTGGTAACTCGCAAGGTGATTTCGCTGTTGCAGGAGCTTGGCTGGGTTGTGAACTTAGCCAAGAGCAGTGTTCACCTACCCAATCGCTGGAATACCTGGGTGTTCGGTTTGACACGAAACTGGGCAAAGTGTTCCTGCCGGAAGCTTAAATTCAGAAGTTGATAACTCAGTTCCGTCTGTTGTTGAATGCTCTGTGTCTGACTGTATGGTCTTACCTGCAGGTTCTTGGCTTAATGGCAGCGACCCTGGAGGTAGTATCATATCATGGGCAAGGGTGCATATGTGTCCTCTTTAGCGCTCCATGCTGTCTCGCTGGAATCTGCAGTCTCAGGACTGTTTGGTTCGGCTTCACTTGCCGATGGAGGTCTCCTCCCAACTGCAATGGTGGCTGCAAGTGAATCATCCTCTAAAGGGAGTTTCCCTGTCCTGGAATGGCTGGTGCTGATTGCGGATGCGAGTCTCCTTGGTTGCGGAGCTCACTATCAGGAGTTGACTGCGCTGTCAACTCCTGATAGTGAGCTCCGCAACCAAGGAGATTTGCGTCCGCAATCAGCACCAGCCATTCCAGGATAGGGAAACTTCCAAGGTTGATCAGTTTGCATAATGTCGAAAAATGTTCTCTCAACCTAGCTTGATGTCACCCAGGTAGAGAGTCCATCAAGCTAGGTTGAGAGAACATTGCACAAATAACATCTGTGGTTGTTTCCTCACGCCAAAGGTCAGCAAATCTTCACAAGAGAGCACTGTTCTTTTCATACATCTCATTTTGAATGTCAAAGTGATCCCTACACTCCTACTTAAACCTCATCTCGAGAAATTAGGTGGGCCTCATACATAGGTATAAATACCTGCCTAGCATGAGGGCCTTATAGCTAGTGTCCGTCTGTGTGTCTCTCTCTCTCTCTCTTCCCCCCCGCCCCCAGTGGTTGTAGGTAGGAAATACAACATTTCCTAGCGTGTAGCAGATGGACTCAAAACAAGTGGGTATAGTGTGCTCGTGCTAGCAGTTGGAGATGGATCTGACGTCAGCACGGGTACATATACCCCCGCAGGAAGTGCAGCAATTCAGTAATTTCCGTCTCCAAAGCAGTTTGGAGCTACCTTAATGCTCGCTGAGCGTTTTTCCAAATTATAACGACTAAATTCTTAGAAGAAATCCTACCTGAAGACGAGCCCCGCACTCCTGCGGTGATACCCTCGGGTCCCTCCCCCAGTTGAGTTTCCCAAGGTGATTTCCGTGGTCCCTCGGAGGTGAGTGCCTCGGTCCGGTGGCCGGATCGCGGCAGAGACCTAGCCCCCGAGTGAGAAGGGCTCGGGCGCGGCTTAGAGGCAGCCTCGGTCCCAGTGAGGACTTGGCCCCTGAGCGAGACTATGTTCGGGCACAGCTTAGAGGCAGCGGGTGCACTTCCTCGAGCGCGGCGGTGACGGTAATCACCCTCTCCCCCCGCAGCCGGAGACCACCCGGGTCGCAGCCGGGAAGCGCCGAAGACAAGGTAAGGCGTACATCTTTACTTACTGGTCTCCGAAGAGCGAGGATTAGCGAGGTTTGCCTACGTGGCAGCCCGCCAAGGAGGTCGCCATTTTGCCTGCTCGCCAGCCCTGGTTCGCCGCCTCGATCTAAGCGGGACGACGGGCGTGTATGTTAGGCGCCCGAAACAATTTGGGCACCCATTGCTGGTGATACGCGCACGCTGATAGGCGCCGGTTGATAGCATGGGCGCACGTTGATAGGCGCACGTTCATACGCGCACATGGCTACGCGCACGCTCATAGGCGCACATTGATACGTGTAGGCGCACGTTGATAAGTGCACGCTTATAGGCGCTCATTGATAGGAGCTCAGACGCGATGGAGCGTAAGAGAGCCCATGCGGCCGCAGAGCCGGCACCTCCAGACTCAGGCATAAGAGCTCTAGGCCTCTGCTCAGCATGCCACCTCAGAGCCACACAGAGCGAGGAAACAGACTCCTTATGTGCCCAATGTGAAGAGGCCCTGGGAGTTCCAGGCCAGGGCCGGTCTCAGCCCAGTTTGACTGCCAGTTCCTCAGGGAACACCCCGAACCTAGCAGGCCGCGGTGAGCAGCCAGGGAACCCTACAGACCTGGTGCCCCTACGGCTAGAACCTGCTTCGCTCTCCTGGGTGGAATTATTCAAGGGGATTCATGCCTTCGTCAAGATGCTGTCTGATCCCCGACCGGACCCATACGTACCAGATGGCCCTGCCCCGGGACCCTCAAGACCTACGCATGGCCACCCGGAAGCCCCGCTTATGGGGACTCTGATTATTCTGAGGAAGATGGCGAGCTCCCCGAGGAGGGAGAACTCCCCTCGGGGATAGAACCATATCAAACCATGAGACGCTTCTTTCCTAAGGAGGATCTTCCAGACCTGGTCTCTCAATGCCTGTCGGAGCTGGCTATACCAGGCCAGGGCACCCCAGGGGAACCCAGAATGAACCCCCTGCTAGAGGGCCTGCGTCCAACGGCTCACCATTTTCCCCTCCTACAAGCAGCACAGCAGTTAATCGATCTGGAGTGGAATGCGCCGGAATCTTCATTCAAAGGGGGTCAGGCTTTGTCTAGCATGTACCCCCTAGACCCGGCAACCAAGGAGCTGCTGGCGTGCCCGATGGTAGACGCCATAGTTAGCGCAATTGTGAAGCGCACCACCATTCCGGTTGAGGGAGGGGCGGCCCTCAAGGATGCACATGACCGGCGCATGGACGCCATTCTGAAACAAGCCTTTGAGGTGGCAGCCATGTCCCTACGAATTGCGACTTGCTGCACCGTGGTGACGCGCTCCTGCTTATCACAAGCCAGGAACAACACCTCGGGAGAAGAAATGGAATCGGCCCTCTCGTTCCTCACTGACGCTGCCTCCGACCTAGTTCGTACAGCAGCTAAGGGAGTATCATCTTCAGTGGCAGCCAGAAGACACCTCTGGCTACGTAATTGGTCGGCCGACTCCTCCAAGACTCGCCTCACGAGAATGCCCTTTAAGGGATCCCTCTTGTTCGGCAGCGACCTCGAGAAATTGGCAAATAAATGGGGCGCCTCTCCGTTATTCCGTTTACCAGAAGACAGGTCCAGGAGGGCCCAGCGCCCCTTTCCTAGGCCATCCAGAGGTAGAAACTCTCAGCGCTTCAACCCTTACAGGGCTCGCTACCAAGCACCTCGTTCTCAGGCCAGGAACCAGTCCTTTTGGACTAAGCACAACAAGAGGAGAACCGGCTCGGGCTCTGGTCCCGGCCGCACCCCACAATGACAATCAGCCGACCCATCCGGGGGTAGCAGCCATAGGGGGCAGGCTAACCCTCTTCTACCGCAGGTGGGTCGAGAAGGGTATTACCTGGACTTTCTTCAGCTCCCGCCGGACAAGTTTGTGGAATCTACTTGTTCACCCCTCAAGAGGGCGGCACTAGAATTTACCTTGCGGAGGCTCCTATCCCTCAAAGCCATAATCCCAGTGCCTGCATGGGAGGAAAATTCTGGGCATTATTCCATTTATTTCATAGTGCCCAAGAAGGAGGGCACTTTCAGGCCCGTCCTGGACCTCAAGTCAGTCAACCGGCACCTACGGGTCCCCAGCTTTCGCATGGAAACCCTGCGGTCTGTCAAGAATGCAGTACAGCCAGGGGAGTTTCTCACATCCCTAGATCTATCGGAAGCCTATTTGCATATCCCAATCCATCGGGATCACCAGCACTATTTACGCTTCAAAGTCCTGAATCAACACTTCCAGTTCCGAGCTTTACCCTTCGTTAGCCACCGCGCCGCGAACCTTTACCAAGGTCATAGTAGTAGTGGCGGCGTCACTCAGGAAGGAATCCTCGTCCATCCCTACCTGGACGATTGGCTGATCAGGGCAAAGACCCCGGAGGAAAGCCACCAGGCAACCAACAGAGTTATATCTCTTCTGGAAAGCCTAGGATGGGTAGTAAACTTGAACAAGAGTTTCCTACAGCCTTCTCAGTTGCTGGAATACCTAGGAGTCCGATTCGACACCCAGGAAGACAAGGTCAGTCTGACCGCCAAGAGGAGAGCAAAGCTCCGGAATCGTCTGCAGGCCCTGCTGAGCGCCACCCGGCCCACAGCTTGGGATTACCTGCAGGTCCTTGGCCTTATGGCATCCACACTGGAGGTGATACCATGGGCGCGGGCTCATATGAGACCATTACAACGCGCCCTCCTATCTCGGTGGAGCCCACGATCACAGAACTACACCGTACACCTACCTCTACCAGCCAGAGTGTGGACTCAGATACGGTGGTGGTTGCAGCCCGGCCACATGAGCTGGGGGTCAAGAATGTCCTCCCCAACCTGGACCCTGCTCACTACAGATGCCAGCCTGAACGGGTGGGGAGCACACTGCGAAGAACTCACCGCCCAAGGGCGGTGGAACAGAGAAGAGTCGGGGTGGAACATCAACCGACTAGAGGCACAGGCAGTAAGGCTAGCGTGCCTGCGATTTGCCCACAGACTTTGAAACAGAGCGGTCAGAGTGATGTCGGACAACGCCACCACGGTGGCATACATCAACTGACAGGGCGGAACCAGAAGCCAACAGGTATCCCTAGAAATAGCCCCCCTGATGACTTGGGCGGAAGCAAATCTCCAGGACATCTCCGCCGTCCACATCGCCGGGAAGGACAACACCACGGCAGACTTCCTCAGCAGAGAAAGCCTAAATCCAGGGGAATGGCAGCTGTCACCCACAGCTTTCCAGATGATTGTGGATCAGTGGGGGACGCCGGGCATGGACCTACTAGCGGACAGGTCCAACGCTCAAGTACCCAGATATTTCAGCCGCAGGCGGGATCCTCTATCCCAGGGGATCGATGCCCTGGTACAGCCATGGCCTCAAGGGATCCTGCTATATGCCTTTCCTCCATGGCCCCTGCTGGGCGCCATTATACATAAGATTCAGCGGCACAGAGGCCTAGTTCTTCTAGTGGCCCCGGACTGGCCAAGAAGACCCTGGTACGCAGACATGAGAAGACTACTGGCAGGGACTCCATTTCCCCTGCCTCCACACAGGGACCTGCTGCGGCAAGGTCCCATCCTCCATGAGGATCCAGCTCAATTCTCTCTTACGGTCTGGCCATTGAGAGGGCTAGACTGAAGAAAAGAGGATACTCGGAGCCGGTAATAGATACACTCCTCCGAGCACGCAAGTTCTCCACATCACTAACTTATATAAGGATGTGGAGAGTATTTGAAGCCTGGTGCGAAACTCACAGCACCAATCCACATGCCACTAAAATCCCTATCATTTTGGATTTCCTGCAAGATGGCCTTCAGAAGGGTCTGTCCCTCAATTCCATCAAGATTCAAGTGGCAGCGCTATCCTGCTACGGTCCCCGGAGTGACGGCAACAGCATCGCCACACACCCAGACGTTTCACGTTTCCTGAAAGGAGTCAAACACATTCGCCCGCCACTGAAGTGGCCAGTGCCCCTGTGGAACCTCAACCTAGTTTTGGAATTTTTAGCGGGACACGCCTTCGGACCACTGCGAGGCCTGTCCCTCCGTTTGTTAACCTTGAAGATGGTGTTCTTGCTGGCCGTATGCTCAGCACGCCACATCTCAGAGCTACAAGCACTATCCTGCCGTGATCCGTTTCTCAGAATCACTCCAGAGGCTATCCATCTTCGCACAGTTCCTTCCTTCTTACCCAAAGTAGTCTCTCACTTCCACCTCAACCAAACCATATCCTTGCCAACCACGGAAGGTTTGAAGAAGTCGGAAGAAGGTTGAATACTACACCATCTCGACATCGGCAGGCTGCTGTCCAGATACCTGGAAATGTCAGAAGCAGTACGAAAGACGGACCACCTGTTCGTCCTTCACAGCGGGAAGAAGCAAGGGGAAGCGGCCTCACGGGCAACCATCGCCTGCTGGATCAAAGAAGTTATCAAGGCAGCCTACGTAGAAGCAGGAAAACCACCGCCTCTATGGGTCAAGGCTCACTCTACCAGAGCGCAAGCGGCCTCTTGGGCAGAAGCTAGGATGCTGTCGCCTGCGGAAATATGTAGAGCGGTGACGTGGTCCTCCCTCCATACCTTCTCCAGATTCTATCGTCTGGACGTCCAGGCCAGGGAGGACACAGCATTTGCGAGGGCAATCCTGAACGGACCTCGGGCAGCCTCCCCCCCAGTCCGGGAGTAGCTTTTGTACATCCCACTTGTTTTGAGTCCATCTGCTACACGCTAGGAAATGTAGAGATTACTTACCTGATAATCTCGTTTTCCTTAGTGTATGCAGATGGACTCAGCATCCTGCCCCGCTGCCGGTATACATGGGGATTCACCGACTCACGGTAAGCCATGTTTTCTTATAGGGCATCCACCCTGCCAGGTGTCGACGCCTTCCGGTTGAGAACACTGGCGGTCTCCAGCTACTATCAATCGGTCAGGGTAATCCTGTTCATTTAAACGATCAGTCAGTCACACATATATCCATAAAGCTTTTGCAAGGAAGATTACTGAATTGCTGCACTTCCTGCGGGGGTATATGTACCCGTGCTGACGTCAGATCCGTTTCCAACTGCTAGCACGAGCACACTATACTCACTTGTTTTGAGTCTATCTGCCTACACTAAGGAAAACGAGATTATCAGGTAAGTAATCTCTACAATTCTGGCACATCACAAAGTGCGAAAAAGTTATCACAGTTTGCGCTAATACCTATGCAAAGCGCTAAGCGCACTTTGATATAAACAGCCTTTTACCATAAAACACACCCCTTTTCCTATCACATGCGATATTTAGTGCATTTTGATAAATCCAGGCCTAAATTTGTACCTGAGGTAATGGAAGGTAACGTGACATGCCAAAGATCACAAGGAGCGACAGCAGGACTCAAACCCTGGTCTCTAGGCTACTCCTCCAATCTTTTAGACTGTCAGGAGTTAGTTATATATAAGCTTAACTAAAGAGAGGCTGCAATTCTTTTTAGGAGGAAAAAAAATCACTAACTTTTGCTTTATGTATTTCTTAACAGTTACTTCTCACTGTTGTGATGCTTTCTTGGGGATATGTCATTTATGCAACAAGATTAGCAGCTTTGTTTCAGCTGCAGAAGAAATTCCCAAGTCAAATGCTAGATTCTTAAACAAAAATGACTTCAACTGGATTCACAGTGACAAATACAGCCACAACAATGCAGGGAGTGGTTTTTGGGTTTTTTTCTTCAGTCTTGCTTATGAATATTTTATTTAAATTCTGAAGGCAACTAAAGCTCTCAAAAGCCATACACTAGAATTCTCAGGATGTTTGCTTTCAAGCACAGGAACAAGTCCATACTTTCTAATCAGTGTGTATAATACAAATATTAATGGATCAGAAATCTTTTTTGCGGGAAACAAAGTAAGGAGAGAAAAGGCATTACTACCCAATAGTGGACTCCAGCTGAAAGTGATGCAAGTCATGGGCAGTTATGAAGGTAATGGAGGTTCTAGTAGAAATGGATCTGTAAAATAAACAAGTGAGTTTGCTTTCTGTATTTGTTTGATGCCACTTTATACAATCCAGTAAACTTAAGACAATGTAATATTAATGCAAGATAAAAGACAAACTGTAAATTCTGTATTTAAAGCCTTAACAAGAAAATTAGCTGTGCATACTTTGCACCATATTTTTGTTTTTCATGAGTTGATACCCTTTTCTTGACCAACATAAGGCTGACTAAAAAATGATGCTGAACCTGAGAAACCACATACGTCCAGCTATAACAAGAAAAAACAGTCAATGTAAAGAAATGAGCTGTGTTATCTTGAAAGGTTGTATGCATTGTCTTCCATCATTATCATTTATCTCCCTCACATTTTTTCAAAATATGTTCAAAGTGAATTATAAGAATAAAACACAATTCATAAATATGTATATAATCTTTTATGTGGTCCTATAGAAAGTATTACAGTCTGCAAAATATACCAATTTCCACAGGATCAATATCCATAAAGCCTCCTTGTTTTCTGACCACAGCTGCATTAAAAGGTTATACTTACAGGTGGATTTTAAACTGAGTTACATGTGTAAATGTAACATTTATTGTAGCAATATTCAAAAGTCATTTACATGCATAAAGTGTACTTACACAGGTATAACCTATGGACAATTCAATAGCATATATTGTAGCAATTTTCAAAAGTCAACTGACACAGGTAAAGTGCATTTATATGAGCCAAATTCAATTTTATATATGTAAATGCTTTTGAAAATCAGGCCCTTAACATACCCACACAGACACTTTTTACTGAAAACTTTAATTTTCGAAAATGAATGGCATACAGTGGATAAGCTACAAACAATTTTGGAAATGGTCTAATCCATTTATGCAAGGAGAGCAATGTTTGAGGGGACTATGTAGGGATAATGTTGTTTTTTGGAAATATGATTCTGTCCTACTTATATGTAAAATAATGCCCAGTTTATGATATGTATCATGATTGGTTTGTATATACATTATATCACGTTTGTGGAATATTTTTCTCATCTGTTTTGTCACTTGAATAATAAAAATATTTTGAAGAAAAAAGAAAACCTTAATTTTTAAATTTATTTTTTAAAGTAAAATTTTATCAACTTTGGTACCTGTCTGGATTACTTTTTATTATAATTTTAGTTGGGGTTTTTTCTCTCCATTTCAATGTTTAGGTTTCATTCCTTTTTTGCTTCCCTCTCTCTTCCAATCCCACCCTTTCACTTAATGTATTTTGACTTTTCACATGCTGGATCATTAAAAAAAAAATGTTCCTGGCAAGGTACATTAATAAAAACATCACTACTGCTGTACAATTAATACATAACATTCAGTAGCATGCCTTATTCCTACAAGTGCCTTCATTCCCTAAGCTATCTTATCATTCCTTCTATAGTCTCTTCTTGTTCCTGTTTAATCCCTCATTGTAGTCCCCTTCCCCTATTGCTCCTTTATTCCTCAACTGTATTCTATGTAATCTAGTACTGATGGCAGAAAAAAAAACAATTGGGCCATCCAATTTGCCCAGCAAGCTTCTTATGGTAGTAACTGCTGCTGTTAACCCCAAGACTTATGTTAAGGGTAGCAATATTAACAATCACAAACAAACAACTATGAAACCCATAACAAAATTACTGCTAGCAATATTTTTACAGGATGAGCAGCCTTCTTGATAATTCAGACAATGCTGCTTGGATGTGCTTTGCTTTTGAACTTTGGCCATAGAAGCAGTCCTGTGCTTTTTCCCTAATATCTATGTATTAGTCCCCTGGCTCGTAAAAATCAGGCCCAGCATTGACTGTCATCTGAATCCAATTCCTTTTCTGTTCTTCCCCCCCCCCCCCCCCCAAGAAATGGAGTGCAATGTTGCAATTGTGTCAAAATCATGTAAGCTAATAGGTTAAGGGTATAATTCCATGCTTACTGTTGAGGATAACCTGCAGCTACTACCCCTAAGTCCCCTTTTCTTCATTCCATCTCTAGGCTTTAGGGATCCATGATATTTATCCCATGGCTTTTTAAGAACATGCTATAATGGGTCTGATCAAGGGTCCATCAAGCCCAGAATCCTGTTTCCAACAGTGGCCAATCCAGGCCATAAAAACTGGCAAGTACCCAAACACTAAGGGGCGGATTTTAACAGCCCTGCTCGCCTAAATCCGCCCAAATCCGGGCGGATTTAGGCGAGCAGGGCCCTGCGCGCCGGTAAGCCTATTTTACATAGGCCTACCGGCGCGCGCAGAGCCCCGGGACTCGCGTAAGTCCCGGGGTTTTCGGAGGGGGCGTGTCGGGGGGCATGTCGGGGGCGGGCCCGAACAGCGCGGTGTTTTCGGGGCGTGTCGGGAGCGTTCCGGGGGCGTGGCCGCGCCCTCCGGACCCGCCCCCAGATTGCGTCCCGGCGCGCTAGCAGCCCGCTGGCGCGCGGGGATTTACGTCTCCCTCCGGGAGGCGTAAATCCCCCAACAAAGGTAAGGGGGGGGTTTAGACAGGGCCGGGCGGGTGGGTTAGGTAGGGGAAGGTGAGGGGAGGGCAAAAGAAAGTTCCCTCCGAGGCAGCTCCGATTTCGGAGCTGCCTCGGAGGGAATGGGGGTAGGCTGCGCGGCTCGGCGCGCGCCAGCTATACGAAATCGATAGCCTTGCGCGCGCCGATCCCAGATTTCAGCGGATACGCGCAGCTACGCGTGTATCTACTGAAATCCAGCGTACTTTTGTTGGCGCCTGGAGCGCCAACAAAAGTACGCCTATTCGCGGTTTTTGAAAATCTATCCCTCAGTCTATTCCATGTTACTGTTGCTAGTAATAGCAGTGGCTACTATTTTTTAAGTCAACTCAATTAATAGCAGGTAAGGGACTTCTCCTCCAAGAACTTATCCAATCCTTTTTTAAACACAGCTATACTATCTACACTAATCACATCCTCTGGCAACAAGTTCCAGAGTTTAATTGTGCGTTGAGTGAAAAAGAACTTTTTCCAATTAGTTTTAAATGTGCCACATGCTAACTTCATGGAGTGCCCCCTAGTCTTTCTATTATCTGAAAGAGTAAATAACCGATTCACATCTACCCATTCTAGACCTCTCATGATTTTAAACACCTCTATCAAATCCCCCCTCAGTCGTCTCTTCTCCAAGCTGAAAAGTCCTAACCTCTTTAGTCTTTCCTCATAGGGTAGCTGTTCCATTCCCCTTATCATTTTGGTCGCCCTTCTCTGTACCTTCTCCATCGCAATTATATCTTTTTTGAGATGCGGCGATCAGAATTGTACACAGTATTCAAAGTGTGGTCTCACCATGGAGTGATACAGAGGCATTAAGACATTTTCCATTTTATTCACCATTCCCTTTCTAATAATTCCCAACATTCTGTTTGCTTTTTTGACTGCTGCAGCCCACTGAACCAACAATTTCAATGTATTATCCACTATGACGCCTAGATCTCTTTCTTGGGTGGTAGCTCCTAATATGGAACCTAACATTATGTAACTATAACATGGGTTATGTTTCCCTATATGCATCACTTTGTACTTATCCACATTAATTTTCATCTGCCATTTTGATGCCCTATTTTCCAGTCTCACAAGGTCTTCCTGCAATTTATTACAATCTGCTTGTGATTTAACTATTCTGAACAATTTTGTATCATCTGCAAATTTTTGAAGTTGTTTACCTTTTTTCATCTTCACCGCCTCTTCCAGCAGTGAATTCCATGCATCCACCACTCCGTGAAGAAATATTTCCTGATATTGGTTCTAGTTTGTCCCCTCTGGCATTTCATATCATGACCTCTAGTTCTACAGTTTGCTTTCCAGTGGAAAAGGTGTGAGGATCATGCATCATTAAAAACCTTTCCAGTATCTGAAGATCTGTATTTTCTCCCCTACACCTCCTCACTTACAGGGTATACATATTCAGATCCTTCAGCCTTTCCTCATAATTCTTCCAGTATAAACCCCATACCATTTTGGTTACACTTTGTACCACCTCCATCCTGTCTCTATCCTTTGTGCTACAGGCTCAGAACTGAACAAGGTACTCCAAGTGAGGCCTCACCAAGGACCTGTACAAGGGCATTATCACTTTTTTTTTCTTACTGGTTAATCTCAATGCAGCCCAGCATTCATCTGGCTTTAACTATTGCTTTGTCCCATTGCTTCGCTACCTTCCGATCTCCAAGCACTATCACTCCAAGGTCCCTCTCCCAGTCCATGCACGTTAGTCTTTCACCCCCTATCACATTTAGCTCTTTTGGATTACCGTGCTCCAGCTGAATGACTACACTTCTTGGCATTGAATCTCACCTGCCAAGTCTTCGACCACTTTTCAAGCATTCTTAAATCACTTTTCATTCTCTTTACTCCAGCAGGTGTGTCCATTCTGTTGCAGATCTTATATCATCTACAAATAGATAAACTTTACCTTCTATCCTTTCTGCAGTGTTGCTCATAGATATTGAACAGAGCCAGTCCCAAAACTGATCCCTGTCGCATGCCACTTAACATGACTCCCTTCAGACTAAGTTCCATTTACTACTGCAAGCTGTCTTCACGCATGACTTTCATCCCTCAAGTTTATCTTTTCCCACTGCTGCTGCCTTCCTCCTAGACACTGATTCTGCACTAATTCTTGTTTACTATTAAAATTTTTCCACATACGTACACATAGCAGGCAGGAATACCATAATGCAATCAAAAATGTAAAGTTTCCTCTTTAAAAGATTGCTTTACCTCTGGAAGCAGCTGCCACCACATCATCTGACCCATATTACATCATACCCAGCATAACTCAATCATAAACCTTTGAGGGTATCAACAATTTTCTCCCATTCTTTAACTATGAGAAAAATCTCTGAATGTCAAGTCCTAAACTGATATAATTTGTGACATTCTTATAAACCTACCTACTCCCAGGAGTATAGGGAGCAGCTTTATAAAAATGGGGGTTTGGGATATACTCAGTATTGGTTAGAATAGAAATCGTGTCCCTAAAGTAAATCTTGTACAGTCTGTCAGAATAATCACATTTTGCTATTGTAAATATCAGATACATATTGGTTCCCTTCCCTTTATAGATTGCCTAAGAAATCACTAAGATAATTTTGACTACACTAAGATCCATATTCAAAGTGGCTTATTTCCTGTCGATAGCAGGGCTGAATTAGCCATGCTGTCTGGGAGCGTCTCGCGACCAGTCAGTAGGCGGAGTTTTCTCATTACAGAGTTTTGAACTCTGTACGGCTGCGCAGTGAGCTTCCCGCGCAATTGCCTTGTTACCTCAGTCTCTTTTTTTCCCACGAGCAGTCTGCATGCGGGGTTTTTCTCCTCGTCTCTGAAGAGATTTTTTCTCAAATTTTGTTTTTTTCTTCAATCTTCTTAGGCAGTGATGGCTTCTAAGCCATCCGGATTTAAGTACTGCCAGTGCGGTAAAATTATGTCCATTACAGATGGATATAATTACTGCTATATTTGCCTGGGACCGGAACACGACCAAATCTCATGCTGGGACTGTGCTCGTATGTCTCCCAGAGCCCAAAGGAAGCGAGCAGAAAAAATTGTGCGCCTAAAGGTTTCGTCAACACAGTCTTTGCTGGGACCATCGAAGAGACCAAAGAAGACTCCATCAAAAAGGGTACCTCGGCCAGGTCGGTCAATCCACCAAGGCCAGTAAAGGGAGCTGAGGCCGCAACTCCTCTTCCACAGAAATCCCTTCATGAGCTGCGTGGTTTTCAGTTTACTGAACCCACTCGATCCCGCTCATTGACACCGAAGAAGTCGGGTCATAAAAATCAAATCTGCTGAAGCTGGACGGTGCATCGGCGCTTCAGCACTTAGCTCGGTGCATAACTCATCGGCGCACGATTCCGCAAACAAGACATCGGTGCACGGCTCTGCACACAAGACATCAGCACGCAGCTACGTGCACAAGTCACCGGCGCACAGATGCGCGCACAAAACATCGGCGCACAATTGCACACATGCATCGGCGCACAGCGACGCGCACACTCCTCGGCGCACAACGACGTGCATAACACATCGGCGCACCGCTCGGTGCACAAAGGCGCATCTAAGCGTACAGCGTCTAAGCCACATGATGCAACGGAGCATTATGACTTAAAACGTGCGAAGCTATCGATTCAACCTCGAAATCCGACGCACGGGACACCAGTCGTGTCACAGCCTATACTGCTAAGTCAGGAATCTCTTAAAAAGTCACAAAAAACGAAACATCTAACATCTTCAAAACCTAGTGACACAGATTCTGACCAGCATCTGGAACTAGTCTCTGTCCATGACTCCAACACCTCTAGCGAAGATTCTGATTCTCATGGGTTTTCCCTTAGTAGACCACAATCCCCTCCTCAAGACTCGCTCATAGCAGTAATGCCTCCTGGACCAGGTCCTTTTCCAGGACCTGCACAACCTCTCGCATCTAAAGCGATGTTACAGATTTCATAGGCATTAAATACTTTTCTTCAAGATCTAAACACGGTACATCCTCAGCCTTCACTGGTGCCTTCTCAGCCTTCACCAACTCCACTCCTTCTCTCTCAGCCATCAGCACCATCTCCAATTGCTGATCGACCGGACTCTCCAGACTCACCATGGCCATCATCCCCTGGCTCATCTACAGGTTTTCCATCTGACCCTCCAGAAGGTCTCCCAGAACCTTATTCCCCTCCCGAAGACTTGTCCTATGCAGAGTTCATCGAGAAAGTAGGCTCTCTGTTAAATATCGAGACTGGAAAGATTCCCGATCCTAGGACGGAGGTTCTTGGCATACTGAAAATATTCGAAATGCCTCCAGAGCCAACAGCTCTACAACCACATACAGTACTGGATACAGTCCTTCGTAAAATGTAGGAGAAACCTTTTACCACCACAGTTACATCAAGGAAAACGGATTTCAAGTACCGTATGCGGAATTCAACAATTTATGATTTCACACAATTGCCACACAACTCAGTAGTAGTGGAATCTGCACTATCAAAGGCAAAAAGGTCAAAACGTCATGCCAATTCACCATCAGGGAAGGACCATAAGTCCATGGATGACTTTGGCAGTAAAGTATACCATTCATCCATGCTAGCAACAAAAATTCAACACCATCAGTTTTACGTAATCCAGTATTTATTTGAATGTCTTCAGAGATTATGTCCCATATGTTTAGCCTCTGATAATACTCTTCCACAGCCATTTACAGACACGGAAGAAGGAATTCGCCATCTACTTCGGTCGGTGTATGAGTCGTTTGAGTCTTCCGCAAGATCTTCGGCTACAGCTAAAGCAGCAAGACGAATGGCATGGTTGAGAGCGAGCGCTATAAGAGAGGACGTCCACGATAAGTTAGCGGACATACCATGTCTAGGAGACAATTTTTTTGATGAGAAGTTTGCGGAAACCGTTACTCGTCTTAAAGAACAGAGTACCACGGTACTGTCACTCACTTCTCCTACGGACCGCCATACCTCGTCCAGAAATTTTACCCCTCATTCAGGAAGAAATCCTACTCAAGGACACCTTTTAAACCATACAATACCTATGAAACGCAAAATTATTCCCACCAGAGATACCAATCTCAGACTCATCAATTCCGTGGACGACCTCGTCAACAACGATCACAAAAACCAGCACCAGCACCCCCTCAAAAACAGACTTCATCTTTTTGAGCTATCCCGAGCCACCTCCACCACCATACATAGGCGGTCACCTCCGACTATTTTATGCCAATTGGGAGGCAATTACCTCGGATTCTTGGGTGCTGAACATCATAAGGGAAGGCTACCAGATAAATTTTGTAACACTCCCATGCCTCCTTCATATTCCCTCCCCCCGGAATAAATCAACCCACTCACTGTACCTTCAGGAACAGTTACAAAATCTGCACAGCCAGAATCCATTCAAAGAATTCCAATATCACAGGAAAATCTGGGATTCTACTCCCATTATTTTCCTCATCCCAAAAAAGTCCGGAGGTCTTCAACCCATCTTAGACCTACGGAATCTCAACACATTCAGAAAGAAAAATTCAAGATGACGTCTCTAAAGACTATTCTTTCCCTCCTACAGCCCAATGACTGGCTATGTTCCATAGACTTGAAGGATGCGTACTCCCATATACCCATGCACCCTTCTTCTTGGCAATACCTTTGCTTTCAAGCTCAGCACAGCCACTATCAATACAAAGTTCTACCCTTTGGCCTATCTTTGGCCCCAAGAGTGTTCACAAAATGTTTAACGGTGGTGGTGGCTCACCTCAGACAACTGTCGTTCCAGATATTTCCCTATCTGGACGACTGGCTTTTAGTAGCCTCGGATCAGGCTGCTCTACGGAATCACACGTTCCAAACAATCAATTGCCTTCAGACATTGGGCTTCATAATAAATTATGAGAAGTCCAACCTGCAATGACCCAAACACTACAGTTCATTGGAGCGCTCATTGATACAACACAACAGAGAGCGTACCTTCCGCAGGACAGGATTCAAACGCTATCCTCACTAGCTCGACATCTATGCAACCGATCATATACTTCAGCACGTCAAGTCCTCCAGTTACTGGGTGACATGGCGGCAGCTATCCATATAGTTCCCTACACCAGACTACACATGCGCCGCATACAATGGGGACTAAAGAATCAGTGGTCTCAATACTTTCAACACCTTTCAACCTGGATACAACTTACGACTCAAATGTGCATCGACATTCGATGGTGGAAAAGCACCAACAACCTGACCTCGGGAGCACCTTTCCGGTTACCTCCCCAGCAACTTATGCTCACAACGGATGCATCCAGGAGGGGCTGGGGAGCCCATCTGAGCAATCTAAAGACTCAAGGTCTCTGGTCTCCTCAGGAGAGCACGCAACAGATCAACCTCCTGGAACTTCGAGCCATCTGGAAAGAGCTTCAAACCTTCTCCCCCCAAGTTCGGGGCAAGCATGTAGAACAGACAACCAAGTCGCCATGCTCTAGATAAACAAGGAAGGAGGGTCAGGTTCATGGATCCTCTGTCAGGAAACACTTTGAATACTGACGTGGGCAATAGCAAACAAAGTTTCAATGCAAGCCACTTACCTTCCAGGTTTAGACAACGTCACGGCGGATTGCCTCAGCAGAATATTTCATCCACACGAATGGACTCTGAATCCAGAAGTAGCAACAAGGATCTTTCAACGCTGGGGCAACCCGATAATAGATCTCTTTGCCACAGAGAGCAATTGTCAAACACAAGCATTTTGCTCCATTTACCCAAGCAAACTTCATCATGCTCCAGATGCCTTTCTCATCCCATGGACGGAGGGCTTGCTCTACGCTTACCCTCCCATTCCGTTGATATCAAGGACAATTCAGAAATGCATCTGAGACACAGCAGATATGATCCTCATAGCTCTACCATGGCCAAGGCAGCCCTGGTATCCGTATCTCTTGCGGCTCTCCACCCACCAATTCCACTGGAGAACCACCCACATCTGTTAGGAAGGGGGGTTCCTCCTTCATCCAATGCATCGTTCCCTCCACCTGACAGCTTAGAGGTTGAAAGGCATTTATTAAGCCACCTGGGTCTGCATTCTCAACTTGAAGACGTTCTCATTGCATCCAGGAAACCTTCAACCAGATGTAACTATGCTGGAAAGTGGCATTGTTACACGGAATGGTGCAAACTGCGACAACTAGATCCGTTCTCATCAACAGCCACGCAACTTTTAGAGTATCTCCATACACTCTACCTTGCTGGTCTAGCGTTGGTTTCCGTTCGTGTACATGTTAGCGCTATTGCAGCTTTCCACCACTCTCATAATGGACTTCCTATTTCCAACTATCCATTGATCTCCAGATTCATGCGGGGCATACTACGTCTACAGCCACCAGTGTCAAAGCCAACTATACCATGGATTCTCAATATAATCCTTGAACAACTAATGCTGCCTCCTTTCAAGCCATTAGATTCATGCCACATTAAATACCTAACATGGAAAACAGCATTTCTAGTGGCCATCACATCAGCACAGAGAGTAAGTGAGCTACAAGCCTTGGTTCACTGTTCTCCTTATTTAGAATTTTACCATGATAAGGTCACTCTTCGGCCTCATCCTACTTTCCTTCCTAAAGTAGTATCGGCCTTCCACATAAACCAGTCAATTACATTGCCAATCTTCAAATCTAAACCTCATTATAATGACCAAGACAAGCTTCTGCCCTCTTTAGACTGTAAAGAGTGTTAGCTTATTACAAACAAAGGACTCAATCTCAAGGAAGACCATCTCAGTTATACTGTCCTTTACCTCTGGCTAACCTAGCCCCCAAGTTATTAATTCCTTGTTATATGTAACTTTCGCTTCTGGTTAATAGATGTTTAAGTTCTACCCCTTGTTTACATGTAAACCGATCTGATATGAAATCTTTTCATGAAGGTCGGTATATAAAAGTGTTAAATAAATAAATAAAATAAATAAATATACATCTGACCTTAAAATGCAAATGCAACTTTCACATGATGCTCTATTTACACAAAATGTCACCTCAGAAACTAAATATTCCAGATTTATGATACCAGATGCGATTTTAAAACATAAATATCATAGTGCTTTTAATGTATTCCAGTCACTTGGGGACTTGGTGGGGTCTGGTAGAAGGAGGTAGCCAGAGGCCCTAGCCAGCTGCAGCCAAGTCTTTGACCCAAAGATAGAAGACTGCAGCAGTGGCATGGGGAAAGTAAGAAGGCTGAGAATGGGGAGAGAGGAGTAGAATAGAGGTCTGGGGGAGAAGAGAATGAAGGGGTATGAACTGGAGGAGAAGAGAGAAGTGCAAACAAGCAAGGGTAGGGATGCAGTCCCCAAGGAAGAAATGAACTCACCATATATTTCTGCTACTCACACCTTGCCAAAATAAATTATTGGGGAGGGAGGGGAAGATTGCAGGAATACATGGTTAATGGATTTTGTTGCTTTCAACTACTGTAAATGTTTGAGGAATTTTTCAAACACTGATTATTTCACACACTTTATAGTGAGACCAGCAGCTATTCCAAATATATACAGATTTGTTTATATTGTACTGAGTTTTTAAATATATAACATCTGATTTCATGAAACATACATTTTAACACTAAAATATATGTGCTTGAACTTTAAACTAGTGTCATGTCCTTACATAAGAAATTGCCATACTATTGTCAGATCAAGAGTCCATCAAGCCCAGCATCCTGTTTCCAACAGTGGCAAATCCAGGCTACAAATACCTGGCAAGTATCCAAACACTAAATAGATCCCATGCTACTGATGCCAGTAATAGCAGTGGCTACTCTCTAAGACAAATTGATTAACAGCAGTTAATGGACTTCTCCTCCATGAACTTATCCAAACCTTTTTTAAATCCAGCTACACTAATTGCATTAACCACATCCTCTGACAACAAATTCCACAGCTTAAATGTCCATTGAGTGAAAAAGAATTTTCTCCAATTGGTTTTAAATGTGCTACTTGCTAACTTCATGGAGTACCCCGTAGTGCTATTATCGGAAAGTGTAAATAACCGATTCACATTTACCTGTTCTAGACCTCTCATGATTATAAAGACCTCTTGGAGTCGCATATCATGACCTCTAATCCTACAACTTCCTTTTCATTAGAAAAGGTTTTATTCCTATGCATTATTAATATTTTTCAGATATCTAAAAATCTGTATCATATTTCCGCTGTCTGTCCTGACCTCTAGGGTATACATATTTAGATCCTTCAGTCTCATCTCATATGGCTTTCAGTGCAGACCCCCCCAAACCATTTTACTTGACTTTCTCTGGACCACATCTGTCTCTTTCTTTTTTGAGATATGGCTTCCAGAACTGAAAACTTGTACATGTGCATCATCATCTCCTTTTTGCTACTGCTTATGCCTCTCTCGATGCAGCCCAGCATTCCTTTGGCCCTAGTCACTGTCTTGTCACATTGCTTTGCCACCTTAAAATCATCTGATACTATCACTTCCTAAATATGGACTTCCTAAATATGAGGTATCCCCCAAATTATGGATACCTCACCAAGTTTTACTATCATGACTTTGCAACTGTACAACAAACTCTGAGTCCAAAAGTTCCTCATATTTTTATTGTATTTATATTGTAGCTTTATTATGTCATTATTTCTACGTTAAATAGTTAAACTGTACATATTATATTTATTTATTACTATGTTAAATTGACATTCGGTTATATTGTTCCATCTGTTCTATGGTTCCATGTAAAGCCCCTTTCCCTTTTGGGCAGTTCATCGTTTTATGTAAACCGGAGTGATTTGTAGTTCTTACAAGAACTTCGGTATATAAAAAATTAAAAATAATAAATAAATAAATAAATCACCACGAGGCCTTCCTCCTGATCCATGCATATCAGTCTCTCATCTCCCATCAAATACAACTGAGAAATGGAGTTATTTATGTAATCCCTCCCATTGGTATAGGTATTAGTGATAAGGAGCGAAAAGGTGGAGGGGTGGGAGATTTACAAGTAATGGAGTTTAAGAGGGCATGGGATAAGCATGAAAGATTCTTGGTTGCTAAAAGTGAAGAGACAGGAAATAACTTGGTATAGTGGCATGAATTTATAGTGCCATACTAGACTGATTCAAAATGAGTGTTGGGGCTGCCAGAATGAATGGCAAAGTGGTTAATATGAAATGTTAAAAGTCCTAGTGGAAACAACATAGGCAAACATGTAGCCATGTTTGGCAGGATACATTGGTATAATCAAGCTAGCAGCTGACTGGCAGGCTGCAAGTAGTGTAACAATTAAAAGTCCTAGTGGAATCCATAGCTAGGTTTGTCTAGCAGGCTATGCAAGTGACCTATGAAGATCAATAATGATAGATATTTAGATCGGGCCATGATGATAGAATTAAAATAGCAGCTGAGTCTGCTGGTAGACTACAAGGGGGATTGGGAAAGGTAGATGTTTGGGTAACAACCATGCTAGTATTGCTGGCTAATTCAATGTTTTACAGAGCTTTGTGGTTAGACATGAGAAAGGTGGGTTTGGGAGGGAACTAAGAGGGGATCATGTATGCACATCTAACCAAGATAGTGGAATACCAAGGAGGAAGATAAAAAGACTAAATTGAATAAGGAGGAGAAATCTTTCAGGCTGTCAAACTCCAACTGGAAGCTGGAATATATCCCAAACTATGTGACATAATAACAGGGCAGACTGGACCTATTGTTCTTTTTCTGCCTTCATCTACTATATTACTATGAGGCCAATATTCAAAAGATCTAAGTGCCTAGACCTGGCAAATTCAGCATTGTCCCTATCTGAGTGCTTAAATTTAGGTATCCATTTTTATTAGGGGCCAGAAGAAAGGAATGGAAAATAAATAGAAGCTATCATAATGCCTCTTTATTAATCCATGATTCGACCACATCTTGAATATTGTGTGGAATTCTGGTTGCCCCATCTCTAAAAGGATATAGCAGAACTTGAAAATGTGCAGAGAAGGGCAACCAAAATGATAACGTGGATAGGACTCCCCTATGAGGAAAGACTAAACAGGTTAGGGCTCTTCAGCCTGGAGAAGAGATGGCTGAGAGGAGATATGATAGAGGTCTATAAAATCATGAGTGGTTTGGAACAGGTAAATAGGAAATGGTAGTACTTGTAAGGATTCATTGCCAAGTGTCTCCTCCTGCCTGCACGTAGTACTGTGAGCCGCTAAAACCATCTGTCTAGTCCTCCCAGCTCTGTATTCTTCACTTCCCCCTGGCAGCCATCTTGTTTAATGTATAGACTTGTACTTATACTGAGGCATTCTCAGAAGTTAGTTGCCAGAGCTTGGTCCTATCTTCCAGTCCTTGTACTCTGGCTCCGCTCCTGTTTCCAGATGACATTATCTTCAGCTTCTGCACTCAGCACTCTAGTTTTTTCTTCTCCTGGGTTCCTGGATTTCTAGATCATTTCTGCTCTTTATCCTGTTTCAGGCCTCTCACTCCTTGTCCATGTTGGGGGCTACCCCCATTTCTCATGCCTTGCTGGTCACCAGAACCAGAGGCTCAACCCAAAAGGAAGGTGGTTGGCCTAGACAGAAGTCCATCTATCATCGGTGGCCTAGATTTGAATTTCATGAGATTAGGCCACTGGGTTAACCCACAGACAGTCACCGTCACAGTACTAGGACTATGGCACACTTCATAAAGCTAATGGGTAGCACTTTTAAAACAAATCAGAGAAAATATTTTTTCACTCAGCATATAATTAAAATGTGGAATTTGTTGCTGGAGGATGTGGTGAAAGCAGTTAGCGAATTGGGTTTAAAAAGGGTTTGGAGAAGTTTCTAGAGGAAAATCCATAAACAACTATTAGCCATGTAGACTTAGAGAAGCCATTGTTTATCCTGGTTATGAGCAAGAAGGACTGGATCTATTGTTTGGGATCCTACCAGGTACTTGTAACTTGGATTGGACACTGTCAAAGAGATGATTCTGGGTTTGATGGACCTTTGGTTTGACTTAATATGGCATTTCTTATGTTCTTATACCTGAAAGAAAGGACCAGGATATGGTGATCAGAAGTGGGGAGAGCAATGTGGGCATTGAGAAATAAAGTAGGGGCATAGGATTGAAAATGGAGGTCAATGCTCCCTAATGACAATAGGCCTCTGTAAGACCTTGACCTTCCTTTCCTTCCACAGCAACAATACATTTGAAACAAAATATATTTGGGGCCAGTCTAGCACCTCAGTGGCAAGTATTGCTCATTGACATACAAAAAACCCGGGCTCAAATGTTAGGCCAGGCTTCTGCTCACTGACTGGTTGAATATGCTGTGGAGGGAGCACTCAGTCCCTGGGGGAGAGGTTGGGGTGGAAGGAATATTAGTAATTGCTCAACAGTGATACCTAGTGGTCAGATTTAGAGACCACATTAGCTAGGTTCTGTAGGGAGTTGTGGCTGTTTGTGGATCCTGCCAAAGATCTGATATTGTGATGACCGGGCTGAGATGGGAGGAGGATATAAAATAGGGGAATAAACCATAGCTAGTTAGAAATCAAAACTGATTGCTTTGTAGCTTAATAGAGGCCAGTACCAATTGAGCTGGAAGCCCAAAGAAGTAGGAGGAAACTGCTAGGACAAAAAAAAAATCTTTGTATTGCAGAGCCAGCCTGGTGTCTCCCTGGCAGAGAACTTGGCTTTGATTCCTGAATTCTGCTGCCTGGACTGGCTGATGCTTGGGATGCCATAGAGGCAGAGTTCATGGCTCCCAGGGAGGGGGGAGAAAAATCTCGCCATTACTCTTCTGAGATACCTACTGGTCACATTAAGAGCCCATGATTGCACATTCCAGAGATATATTTGTTTATTTATTTCATATTTTTTACATTCCATAATTATGATTGATGCAGGTTACATTCACAGTTTAAAAATGATATAATATATAGTGCCTAGTTCCTGGACAAGGACTGTTACTGCAATGGCTGGGCTACAGTAAGTCGGAGGAGTTACAAAATAGTGGCAAATCCTTGGGTGGTTGCATATCAGGAACCATAATGCAACACAGAGACCAGTTTGGATTGAGCTGGAGGTCCAATGAAGCAGGAGGAAAATGCTGAGCCAAAAAATAGATTAAACAAATATAAATACACACAGAGAAAAATACATTTTGTTGGTGTAATGACCTTTTGGGTTCATTACCAATAAGCCCCTAGGTAACTTCTTGAGCTAGGAAAGGCAGTACTAGTAAGTAAGGGGAGGCACCATTCTGTGCAGCCCCTCCTTTTGAGGGTGCTGGGATGGCCACTTCCTTGTGGCATTAAAGCAGTTCTTTCTCTGAGAGAGTGGAGTAGTGCAGCTTGATTTTTAGAGTTAGAAGAAGCAGAAGAGTTTAGCCTGGGTTATTCTTATGGGTCTACCTATGGGGATCAGGCACTCCAGCCTGTCGTCCCTGGGAAAAGTCAGGAAGCTGCTTTTCCAGTCCACTCCTTGGCTGGTTGGGTTTGCCTTCTGGGTTGCTTTTGGGATTTTTCCAGTTTTATTTGAAGGAAGCCTTGTGAGACCCCTGGTTTTTGGCCTGGGGACCAGGGTAGGGAAGACTCTGCCCCCCTTCATCCTCAAGCAGAGAGTGATGGCCTGGTGGTGACCCACTGCAAGTGAATTCCAGTGTTTAAACTCATTTCGGAAAAAACTTTTGAGTTGGAAGATCTGGGAGGAAGATTTCACTGCTTCCTGCCTTGAAGGAGCGACATTGTGAGAGTTGAGGTGTACCAGCTGGACGTTTTCTCTGCAAAAAAGATCACAAGTGTGAGAGAGACATCCTGGAGAATTGTGAATAAGATCAAATTAAGATTTTCTGAAGACCCCCCATTGGCATCTTAACCCTGGGGAAAGAGAGTTTTGGAGGCTGTGCAATGACTTTTTACCATTTGTTTGTTAGGGTTTGTGGGTATGTGGGCTCTGGGCCGAGGTGAGAGATGGTACAGCCCATGGGGAGGAGCCCCATGAGCCTCACT
The DNA here is from genome assembly GCF_901001135.1 of Rhinatrema bivittatum. NCBI lineage: Eukaryota > Metazoa > Chordata > Amphibia > Gymnophiona > Rhinatrematidae > Rhinatrema > Rhinatrema bivittatum. The sequence goes on along the minus strand of NC_042615.1, from coordinate 563,593,399 downwards.
GTCGGGAGGCGAGGTCTCAGCTGCTGGGTGCGTGGAACAGCAGGTACTGGAGAGGGAGCAGAGAGAGAGCGAGCTGGAAGGACAGAAGAAGCTAGAAAGGATGGCCCCAGGGATTGGAGCCACGGAGCGTCAGTGCCGGGCGCTGATGTCAGATACAGCTAGGAAGTCCTTGATTCTCAATAGAGATGTAGAGTGTCACTGCCCGGGGAGTGTATCAGGAAAGTCACACAGACAGAGGTGCCACAGGTCCATGAAATGGGGTATACCCAAGGAGGATTCCTCTGTAGAGATGGTACGACAATGGTCCACAGAGCGGGGTACACCGGTGAGGGTTCCTCAGTAGAGATGATACGGTAATGGTCCACAGAGCGGGGTACACCGGTGAGGGTTCCTCAGTAGAGATGATACGGTAATGGTCCGCAAGCAGAGTACTCACAGTAGAAGTAGTGATGGTTCCAGAGGCTGCCCCGGGAAACGGGGCAGGCAGCGGTCTTAGGCGCAAGGCCCTCTGAGGAGTGGATAGCCAGAGACGAGGAAAGGGCCCCCGAGGAGTGGGTACCTGGGACTTCTCACGCCAAGGAAGCAGGAGCTGGAACGGGTAGTCCGTAGTGAACGAAGCGGATTCAGCAATGAGAGAACTTGTTGTCAAGTCATAGGCAGACAGGACCAGCCGGCTTAAGAGTCCACGATGAATGACGTCATCCGGGGGGGGGACACATGCCCCCGAGATTCCCGCCATGATGTGCATAAGACTGGCCCAAGAGTGCGCGCGCGCGCCTAAGGAACTCCGAGGGCAAGATGGCGCTCGGCAGCGTCCACACCATCCAGGGAGGCCCGGGAACAGAGGCAGGCAGAACGGCGATAGCGGGTGGAGGCTGCAAGTCTACCCAACGAAGTCAGTGCAGTGAGGCAAGAGGTGAGCAATGCCGTCTGCGACCAATGGGCATAACATTTTTCTTACCAGTTTGGAGGGGAATTTTCTGCCCAAACACTTGGGAACCTTACTTATCCAAGCAGGGCCGGCGGAACCACTATGCGAGCTAGGCCTGTGCCTAGGGTGCTGAGATTTAGGGGATGCTGCAGGTGGCAGAATTTTGAAAGGGCAAAAAGTGCCCCTTCAAAATTCTGCCCAGCCCCCGCCTCACCCTGCCTTACCCCTTCCCCCCCCCCCCCCCCCCCCCCCATCGTGCCACCCTCCCGACGCCCCCCTGGTGGACCAGCGGAGGGCCCGGGAGCGATCTGCCGCTCCCGGGCCTCAGCTGCCACTAACCAAAATGGCACCGGTGGCCTTTAGCCCCTGCCATGTGACAGGGGCCAACCAATGGCACCGGTAGCCCCTGTGACATGGTAGGGACTGAAGGCCATCGGCGCCATTTTGATTAGTGGCAGCCGACGACCCGGGAGCGGCAGATCACTCCCGGTCTCCCCACTGGACCAGGTGTATTGTGAAGTTTTTTTGGGGGTGGGGGTGGGGGGGAGGTTGGGGGAGTAGCTGCATGTGGTCCCTGCCCCTGGAGTTGGGGCTGCGACCAGGGGTGGCACGACTGGGGGGCTGGCTCAAGGCTGAAGGTGCCTAGGGCGCCCAATCCCCTTGCACTGGCCCTGTATCCAAGCCCTTGCCCTGGTAGAGAGAGAGAGAGAGAGAGACCCTTGCACATATGCCAAAAACCGATATGAGCTGTGCCAGTTATTCATGCAAGAACTTTCTACAGTAAAGATTTATGTTTCTGGACCCTCACCCAGAGTCTCCAGTGTGCTTGGGGGCATTATATACCCAAAGGTGGTAAGGGAACCCCCTACCTCTCCCAGATAAAAGAGAGTTTCACCCCTGCCACCCAGGACCTTGAAGGAGAGATTCCTCCCCCAGCCCTGGGGCTAAGAGACTTGAGAGAGAGTGTTTGGAGTTTGTATATTGGCCCCAAGACCCCTGTGGGGCCTTGCACCTATGCAAACCGCAAGCAGGGGGTTACATTCAATAAAACCTGTATCAGGTAATGGGAAAAAAAATCAATTATATTCGATTAATTTTAGCAAGATGCATGCAACACATCAAGTTGTGTAGATGGCTAGTAAGGAAACTAAAATTTGAAAATTGATATGGTTTTAACCTTCCTACAGCTGTTTTATCAGTAGTCTTAATAGTGCCTAAATGAGAACTTCATTAGCAATGACAGGAAAGAAATAAAATTAGGATTCACATCCCCATACTACAATAGTCATCTGACTCCCAGTTTAACATTCATAAAAAGGGCTATAGAAAATGTACTTTGGTCACTAGATGGCAGTGATTTCAAAGGGAAAAAGTAGCTACTGCTGACTAGGCTCAACTAGTGAGAACAAGTCTTCCAACTGCTCAGTCACTAAGCAGGGTTTGTGTGACTCTTCGGATAGAAAGAGAAAAGTTTGATAGTTATAATACTGCAGAAGTCTCAGTAGATAAATGGTCTAGGGGAGAGTAGCTACAGTTTAAAATTGGGTCTAAAACTTGAGATAAGGAAGGAAGGTCTCACTATCCAGCAGAGAGCGGCATGCACGGGCAGGGCAACCATGCTGAGCAAGGTGATTGTCATGAGCAGATGGCGAGTCCCTGTCATGGACAGATGGTGATGAAAGAGTTAATGACGATCATAGAAATACATACCTGGGAATGTTTGATTTACATTCACCCTGACATTGTCCTTGATTAGCTGGGGGAGGGGACGGGGGGGCATGAGGGGCCAGGTCAGATGGTTTGCACACAAGCTTTCTCCTCTCTCAAACACACACACTCGCATGTTCACTCATCTCTTTCACACACAGATACATGCTCATTTTCACATTCATGCTCACATCCTCTCATTCTCCCTGCTCCCTACCTTACACACATGCCACCTCACATACACTCTCCCCTCCCCTCCCCAAATGTCCACTCAGATACACTCCCTCCTTCTACACTCACTATCTCTCCTCACCCAGAACCCACCAAGCAGCAGCAATCTCCTCCATAGGGGGAGATTGTTTTTTCAATGAAATATTTCAAGAATATGTGTATGGGTAAGTATTAAGAGGTGAATAAAATAATGATTATATGTAGAAAGTAAAATGTAACGTTATTACAATTATAGTTCATTTAATATTTTTTGTAATGATGTAAATTGTATTACATTGTGATTGTGTTCTGTGATTGATATTATGTATATTTTAGATCTGTACAACATTTAAATTTACTGATAAGCGGCCTATAAATAAATAAATAAAAATAAATAAATAAATAATGTAGGGAAGGTGTTCTTTATGGGACCGAAGGAGGAGAGAGCAGAGTAATGACATCTAAGAAGGGAAAGAAAAAAATGAGAGGAATGAGGGCTTTGTTCAAGCTACTCAGTAAGAAATGTAAAAAGTGGGAAAGGGGAGCTTTTAATTCATGGGATTCCTATGACTCAGAATCCTCAAGTTCCAGTGAGTTATCCTCAGATTCAGATTCAGAGAGCCCAACCACTGGAGAGCTACCACAAGATAGCAGGGCTGGCTGTACTACAGGAAATGTTGGTGATGGCCGTATGGAAAAACACCCAGTGGAACTGCCTGGGGGTACCTGAGCAGGTAAAGCACAAAATATAGAAAGGGAACTATGTGGTTGTTTTTAAATTATTGTTGAGAGATTCCAAAGAGGTGGATGAGGAAAATAGTTTCAGAAGAAAAATTCAGCAGAAAAATCAAAGAAAAGACACAGGGCTTTCATGTCTGAGCCAGCATAGTTGAGGAGAGACAGCGCAATCTGCATGCAGACTTGTGGAGGTACTCTGACTTGATAATTAGAATGCATGAGATGTGCAGAGGATAGGCATGGTTAAATTATGATGAAAAGTTCAGGAAAAAATTGGCAAATAAGGCAGCAAACTGGGGATATTGTTGTGTTCCGCGCCCATGGCCGTCCATGGGCACGGCCCCCTATCTCACTCGTGGTGGCGACCCACGGCGGCAGCTCATAGCAATTCCCCTGGGCTGGTGCCCGTCGCTCCGGCGCAGGTCCCCGGTCTGGCTGCCGGTGGGGAGCCGTCCCTGCTCTTCCCTCGCGGCGTTCTGCAGTCCTTCCTCCGCGGAGGAAATCCAAGATGGCCGTCGCCATTTTTATGCGCGATGTTGTGCCTCCTCCACAGATGTAAAGGGGCCAGGCCCCTTAACTACTCACAACTGTCTCTAATGGGCCAGAGTAGAGGAAGTATAAAGGGAAGCTTCCTCTGCCCATTCTTTGACTTGGCAACGTCTCTTGTAGCGCTGTTTAAGTCTGCTTGCTTCGGTGAGCCTTCCTACGCTTTGGATCTTCATTCCTGTCTTGTCTTGGTGTTCCTGGTTCCTGACTTCGGATCGGCTAGCGGTGATTCCTGGTGTGTGACTTCGGACTGGCAAGTGGCGATCCTTGGTATTCGACCTCGGACTGTTAAGCGGCGACCCTCTGGCACGTGACCTCGGACGTCTTCTGGATCATTGTCTCCAAGGGCCCACCTAAGTCCCAGTGGCCCGGGTCCCTATGGGCTCCTCCCAGGGGGACCGCGGGCTTCCAGGAGTGAAGCTCCAGTTAGCCCTTGCACTGAACTCTCGACTCCTTGACCTCTCAAAGGTCCACCTAAGTCCCAGTGGTCCGGGTCCCTATGGCTCCTCCTGGGGGGACCGCGGACTTCCAGTGGCAAAGACACAGTTCCTTTCCTCGACGTCACGACTCTTCGTCTGCCTCCACAGTCGCTTCAGCCTCCAGTGCCAAGGGTCAGCTGGTCACGTCTTCTGTTCCTGCCTCGCCACCTGACGGGAGAACCTAAGGATCTTCCTCCTAAGGTACACCATCCTCCCGTCGGCCCAAGGGTTCACAAGCCTGAGCATAACAGATAGAGATATTGTATACCGCTCAGCACAATGTTTTGTTATAAATGGATAATACATTGAAATCGTCAGCTCTGTGTGCTGTGGCAGTTAAAAAAGCAAACAAAATGTTAGAAATTATTAGGAAGTGAATGGCAAATAAAACAGTGAATGTCATAATGCCTCTGTATCACTCCATGATGAGACCGCACCTCGAATACTGTGTGCAATTCTGGTCACCGCATCTCAAAAAAGATATAATCGCACTGGAGAAAGTGCAGAGAAGGGTGACCAAAATGATAAAGGGGATGGAACAGCTCCCTTGTGAGGAAAGGCTAAAAAGGTTAGGGCTGTTCAGTTTGGAGAAGAGATGACTGAGGGGGGGATATGAGAGAGGTCTACAAAATCATGAAAGGACTTGGACAGGTAAATGTAAATTGGTTATTTACTCTCTCAGACAATAAATGGACTAAGGGACACTCTATGAAGTTAGCAAGTAGCTCATTTAAAACAAATCGGAGAAAATTCTTTTTCACTTAATGCATATTTAAGCTCTGGAATTCATTGCTAGAGAATGTAGTTATGGCAGTTAGTGTAACTGGTTTTAAAAAAGGTGTGTATAATTTCCTAGAGGATAAGTTCATAAACTGCTTTTAATCAATAAAGAATATTAGCTTGGGATCTATTTAATGTTTTGGGTACTTGCCAGGTACATGTGACTTGGATTGGCCACTGTTGGAAACAGGATGCTGGGCTTGATGGACCCTTGTTCTGACACAGTATGGCATGTCTTATGTTCTTAAATAAATATCTTTTTGTGCCATGACAAAATGATGCCACAGCATCCCCTGTTCTTTCAGTAGACAGGTTCAAGGCATAGTAGAGCCAACCAGCTTTTCCGGCCACTCTGGAGTAGGTAACAGGCAGAGCAAGGTACCTTCAGGGTCTTCCCCACAAAATAGTTCAACCGAAATCCCCTGTTAGAAGAATAATAATGGGCAGTGTACCTGGATGCAGGCATACATATTCAAGCACAGCTAGCTAATTGTGGAGGTGGGCATCTGGCCTTCCAATGCCACAAAAGAGGTCAGAGGCTGGCTATACCATAGCAACCCATGTTTTGAGAGAGCAGAGACCACGTTTTCCTTGTAGGCAATGAACCCATGGCTCAGGGTGTATCCAAATTGTTAATGTTAGAAGGCTTTTCATGGGGATTGAAAATTCTGTATATTGGGCTGGAGGTCTCACTCCAATTAACAAATGCAGCATCAGTTTATAAAAGAGAGGAACATTTTGCTTGCCAAGGAAGAGGATGCGATGCCTGTTTAACCCTCTGCAGGGGTTGCTCTTCTCTGCCCCACCCTGATTCATGCTCCATTTCTCCCCACCCCTTACTTACCCTTGTTGTTCTCTCTGGTTTAAAATGCAGCAATTTTAGCCAGACACCCCTGAAGCAGTGACAGGTGAAACATGGCACTGTGTCGGGTTTCTTGTTTTTTTCAAGTGAACGCGCTGCATTGAAATGCTACAGTGAACGTGCTGCATTGAAATGTCATAGAGAATGCAGAGGGAAGTAATTTGTTTTTCCTTCTTATGAACTTTAAAAGTTTTATCTGCAAATACTAAAATTCTAAAAAAAATGAGGCAGCTTTAATGAGATTTAGGATTACATGACCATAGCAAGTTTCCAGTGGGGCACATGTTTTATGAATAGTCTCACTATAAACATATACTTTATTCTTGCATCATTCTGCATTGTGATTTTTGGGTGATGCATGAAGCAATATCAAATTGAAAATTTGAATGCTTTTTTGTTACTATTTGTGTAAGTGCATTTCACATAGTTCTGACTTATTTGCTGGGGTAATAAAATAACTAGCCAATAACTAGCCAATTTAAGAAAATTGTTTTCTAAAAAAAAGTTGCTTTAATAAAAAAAAAATGACGTCTCTCTCTTTCTGCCCCCTTCTCTCTCCGTCAGACAAAAGTATTGCTCTTAGAAATGAAAAAAAAATTTCCTCTCAGTCAGCCACCATTAATCACTGAAAAATAAAATCCTTCCCTTTCTCTTAAGAACATAGGGGCCAATGCAATACAGTGCGCTCAGCCAAGCGCACTGTTTAACCCGCTGTCGGACGTGGTTTAAATAGGCGCTAATCCACCCCCTAATGCAATATGGCGGGTGGCCCCTTTAAAGTCCAGAGATGCACGCGCGCCTAAGGCAGACAGGTCAGAGACGAGGACATGGCGGTGTCTCCCCAAGGCGCACGTGGGAAGACCCGGCCAGAACCTGAGGAGGCTTCAGCAGCGCCGAAGAGGCCTGGGAGTGCAGATGAGACACGAGCGTGTAGGCAGATGCCTACCGCTGTCAAAGAGGTTGGGCCAGGTCTGGGGCCCCGGCATCGGAGGTGAGTGAAGCTGGTTGCAGGCCTGCCGCAGCCGAGAAGCGCAACAGTACCCCCCCTTTACGCCCCCTTCTTGGAGGTCTGGGCTTACCCGGATGAGACTGGTGGACTTGCTGAAGGAGCCCTTTGTCAAGGATATTGATGGCTGGTTCCCAGGAGTTTTCTTCGGGATCATACCCCTCCCAAGAGAGGAGGTACTCTCAACGGCAGCCTCTCTTCCGGATGTCCATGACATCTTGTAACCTGTAGAGGGTGTCAGTTTCTGAGCTAACTTGCAAAGGTACAGGAGCTCTATGAGACGGCCAAGAAAGTACCAAAGGTTTAAGCAAGGACACATGGAAGTAGTTATGCACTCCCAGTGTGGGTCGAAGATGAAGCTGGTAGGTCACAGGACCGATGTGTCAAGCAACTGGAAATGGACCAGTGTATCTAGGAGTGAAACGCTGGGAGGGAAGCTTCAGATGAATATGGCATGAACTCAGCCATACTCTATCGCCAGCCTGGAACTCAGGAGCGGGCCTACAAAGGGTGTCTGAGGTTTTCTTGGCACGCACGGCTGCTTGTTATAATCTGGTTTGTATGAATCCACAAGGCCTGAAGGGCATCTGTGGTTGCTTGAGCTGCTGGAGAAGGCACCGTAAGAGGTATTGGCAGAGGAGGCTGTGGTTGTCTTCCATATACCAGAGAGAAAGGGGAGGCTTCCATGGTTGCGGCTATGTGGAAATTATGGGAGAACTCAGCCCACAGGAGCAGTTGAGCTCAGTTGTCTTGCTGGTCATTGAGTAAGAGTGAAGAAAGCATGTAAGGGAGCGATTCATACGCTCAGCTTGGCCATTGGCCTGGGGGTGATGCAGTAGTTAAACTGACAAAGATTCCAAATTTTTTACACAATGAATGTCAGTAATGGGAAACAAATTGAGGTCCTCTGTCCGAGATGATATCTTCAGGTAGTCCATGGTGATGAAAGATGTGTGGGAAAAATAAGCATGCAAGTTCCGGCGCAGGGGGCAAGCTAGGAAGCGGGATGAAGTGAGCCATCTTGGAGAAGCAGTCAATAACCACCCAGATGACAGTGTTCCTGTTGGATACCGGAAGGTGCACCACGAAATCGGTGGACAGGTGAGTCCAGGGTTCTTTGGGGGCAGACAAAGGCTGCAATAGCTCCCAAGGTCGGCCCACGGGTGTTTTTTGCTGAGCAAAAGTGGGGCAGGAATCCACATAAGTGTGTGTGTCAGAGGACATGGTTGGCAACCAGTAATAGCACTGAAGGAAGGACATTGTCCGTGCACATACAGGATGACTGGCGACTTGGGAGTCGTGTACCCACTGTAGTACCTTTTCACAAAGCCTGCAGGGTATCACTGTCTTCCCCGCAGGGACAGTCATAGCAGTCGACAAGGAAATACAAACTGGGTCAATAATATGCCGAGGCTCTTCTTGGGAGTCATCAGGTTCAAAAGAGCGGGATAAGGCGTCAGCATGTAAATATTTCTCTGTCCATTAACGCAAGTCGAAATCAAACCGGGTGAAGAATAACGCCCAGCGGGCCTAGTGAGAATTCAAGTGCTGGGCATGTTGAAGATGCTCCAGGTTTTTATGATTGTAAATATCGTGAAGCGATGTTGGGCACCCTCCAGCCAGGGGCGCCATTCTTCGAGGGTGAGCTTGATCGCGAGGAGCTCGCGATCCCCGATACTATAATTATGCTTCGTGGGAGAGAACTTGTGAGAATAAAAGGAGCATGGACATAGAGTCCCTTTAGAGCAGTGGTTCTCAACCCTGTCCTGGGGACCCCACCAGCCAGTCGGGTTTTCAATATATCCACAATGAATATGCATGAGAGAACATTTGCATGCACTGCCTCCATAGCATGCAAATTTTCTCTCATGCATATTCATTGTGGATATCCTGAAAACCCGTTTGGCTGGCGGGGTCCCCAGGACAGGGTTGAGAACCACTGCTTTAGAGGAATGTTGGCTCAACACCGCCCCTGCTCCTATAGCAGAAGCGTCCACTTCGACGATGAAGGGGCGGTTTGGGTCTGGGTGACGAAAGCAAGGTCCAAGCATGAAAGTGTCTTTTAAGGACGGAAAGGCTGCAATAGCTTCTGGGGATCAATCCTTTGTATCGCTTCCCTTATGAGTAAGGGCCATAAGGGGTGCGGCAACCAGTGAGTAGTTAGCTATAAAAAGTTGGTAGTAATTGGTAAATTCTAGAAACTGCTGGAGCACCTGAAGGCCCATGGGTCAGGGCCAGTCTTGAATGCTCTATAACTTACTAGGGTCCATAGAGAAGTCATGTCTGGAGATAATGTATACTAGGAAGGGTAGGCTCTGTTTTTCGAACAAGCATTTGTCTAGCTTGGCAAAGAGGTGATTGTCATGCAGGCGCTGCAGCACCATGCGGACATCCAAACGATGGGTAGCGAGGTCCTTTGAAAAGACAAGGATGTCGTCCAATTATGCGACGACCTTCAGGTTTAGCAGGTCACAGAATATTTCGTTAATCATGCATTGGAACACCACAGGGGCATTACAAAGGCCGAATAGCATCACGAGGTATTCGTAATGCCCATCCCTGGTATTGAAAGCAGTTTTCCAGATGTTTTCAGGGTGGATACGAATCAAGTTGTAGGTTCCTCGCAGGTCTAACTTGGTAAAAATAGTAGCCCCTTGGAGACGATCGACTAGCTCGTTGAACAAAGGCAGGGGATACTTGGCCTTGCGAGTGATGGTATTCAAGCCACAATAGTCAATACATGGTGTTATGACCCTGATGGGAATGTGGACCCTTGGCCTGTGTTGAGATTGACGCTACCTGGGAGGCAGGCCTGCCGTAGGTTCCCAACGACAGGAGGCGAGGATGTCGGAAGACAGGGGGCAGCTGGAGCTTTACCAATACCAATCCCGTTCCCCACGGGTTGAGCCTTTGGGTGCCGGGACCAGCTGGACTTAGGTGGACCCCTAGGATGACAGAAGGTGAGTAGGAGATGAGGATCACCGGTCCAAGGTCGGGAAGCCAGAAGAAGATCAGATTGCCAGTCCAAGGTCAAGAAGCCAGAAGAAGGTCCGATTGCCAGTCCGAGGTCACGAAGCCAGGAGGACCGTCCAAAGGAAGAAGACTGGGAAGGAGCAGGCAAACAGGATCTGGGACAGGAAGGCAGGAGCGGGAACGGAACACAGGAACCGGAATCAGGAAGCAGGGATGCTGGAATGAAGACCGAAGCAAGAACGCTACAAGAAACAGACCTGTAGCCAAGTCGTCTGAGGAGTGTCTGGCTATAGGTAAATATACTGCTGGAGCCTGACGTCACCCGGGAGGGCCGGCGGCAATTTCCCGCCATGGGCCCTTTAAGAGTTCCCTGGAGGTGCGTGTGCCTAAGGAGGAAACTGGGGGCGGGTTGTGCCGGTGGTGTCCTGAGAGTGGGGAGGCCTCTGGATGGCTCTGGCAGTGTGGGAGGCCCGCTGCCTGTATCGGCCAGGGCCAGGAGGTGTGAGCCACGCCGGGGGAGAATTGGAGCCCGGAGGGTTGGCAAGGCGCAGGGATGGCTGCGGCCGGTGAGTCTAACAGTACCCTCCCCTTCTAAGCCCCCTCCCGGGGGTTTAGGCTTGTTGAGTTGAGAGGCATGAAATTGCTGTAAGAGACTCTTATCCAGGATGTTGGCAGCTGGCTCCCAGGAATTCACCTCTGCCAAAAACCCTCCCAGGCGAGAAGATACTCCCATCTTCGGCTCTTCTTCCTAATGTTTAACACTCCCCGTACTTGGCATGTTGTGTCGTCTGCCGAAGCTATCGGCTGAGGCTCTGGAGGTTTCTTGGAGGGCCAAGATAACACCAACAGGTTCAGAAGTGAGATATGGAAGGAGTTGTGAATTTTCAAGGATGATGTAACCAGAGTTGGTAGGTCACTGAACCTAATTGATGGAGCACCGGAAAGGGGCCGATGTAACGGGGAGCCAGATGCAAGGATGGGAGCTTCAGGCGAATGAAGCGCATACTGAGCCAGACTTTCTCACCAGGTTGGAATTGAGGAGCGGGTCTCCGATGGGCATCTGCGTTCCGCTTGGCTAAGCAACCAGCCTCTTGTATCAGGGGTTGAGTGCGTTCCCACAGGCGATGCATCTCCTGCGATGTTAACTGCGCAGCAGGAGAAGGAACTCTCAGGGGAAACGGTAGAGGAGGAAGTGGTTGCTTCCAATAGACTATTTGGAAAGCTAATGATTTCGTGCTGGCTGAGACATGGGAGTTGAGAGCGAACTCAGCCCAGGGCAATAGTGTGGCCAATCACTCTGCTGAAGGTTGACGTAAGCACAGAGAAACTGTTTCAGGGTATGGTTCGTTCTCTCCAATTGGCCATTTGCTTGAGGATGGTAAGCAGTGGTAAAGTTGAGTGAGATATCAAACTTTTTGCAAAGGGCTCTCCAAAATCTGGCAGTAAATTGGATACCCCGGTCAGAGACTAGATGCTTGGGAAGTCCGTGGAGCCAAAAGATGTTTTGGACAAATAGTTGTACAAGTTGCGAAGCGGACAGTAGGCCTGGGAGTGGAACATAGTGTGCCATTTCGAAAAAACAGTCAACTACTATCCAAATGGTAGTTTTGCCTTCCGATTGTGGCAGGTCCATGATAAAATCTGTAGAGAAGATGTGTCCAGGGTTCTTTGGGAGCCGGTAGAGGCTGGAGCAGGCCCCACGGGTGGCCGGGCGGCATCTTCTGCTGGGTGCATATGTGGCAGGCTAAGGTACGGGCTCTCCCAGGATGCCCCGCAGTTCTGGCGTCATGGGCCCATCGAAGGACTTTCTTGCGAAGTCTGCAGGGTACAACGGTCTTCCCAGTAGGTACCGTAGTGATGGCAAGAAGCTGAACCCGAGCAGGGTTGACAATATGACTCAGTGGCTCAGGAGTGTCGTCCAGAATGAAGGAGCGGGAGACAGTGTCTGCCTTGACGTTTTGGGTCGCAGGTCGGTATCGTAAGACAAAGTTGAAGCGGGTGAAGAAAAGGGCCTACCGGCCTGGCAAGGGTTTAGGAGTTGGGCTCGGTGAAAGTACTCTAGATTTTTGTGATCAGAGTATACAGTGATGCAATGTTGGGCCCCCTTCAGCCAGGGCCGCCACTCCTCGAAGGCTAGCTGTATGGCTAATAGCTTCTTGCCCCAATACCATAATTCTTCTCCTCCAGAAGGAATCATCTGGAAAAGAAAGAGCGGGGATGTAGGGTCCCAGTGGAAGAATGCTGGCTTAAGACAGTCCCTATTCCCTCAGAAGAGGCGTCCACCTCCACAATGAAGGCTCTTAGGGGATCCAGGTGCCAGAGGCAGGGCTCACTGAGGAACACTGCTTTCAGATGACGGAAGGCTGACCTGGCTGTGGGCGGCCATTGCCTGGGGTTAACTTCCCTATGGGTCAAGGCCATCAGGGGTGCCGTCAAGGTTGAGTAGTTGGGTATAAAACTTCAATAATAATTGGTGAAGCCAAGGAATCTCTGTAGGGCCTTGAGACCGACCGGCTGGGGCCACTTCAGGATGTTGGAAAGTTTTTCTGGGTCCATTTGGAAACCATGAAGGGAGATGATGTAGCCCGGGAAGGGCAGGCTTTCCCTCTCGAAGGAGCACTTTTCCAGCTTTGTGAATAATTGATGGTCCTGGAGGCACTGAAGAACCCGAAGAACATCCCGACGATGGGTCTTTAGGTCATGAGAGAAGATCAAAATATCGTCGAGGTAAATGTCCATGCAGTCGTAGAGCATGTCTTGGAACACCTCATTCATCATATTCTGGAAGACGGAGGGCGCATTACAGAGTCCGAACGGCATAACTAAGTATTCGTAATGGCCGTCTCTAGTGTTAAAGGCCGTCTTCCATTCATCACCTTCCTTAATATGGATCAAATTCTATGCCCCTCGGAGATCCAGTTTTGAGAATATACGGGCTCCTTGAAGGCGGTCAAAGAGCTCAGAGATGAGGGGCAGAGGGTATCGGTCCTTTTGGGTAATGGCATTTAGGCCGTAATAATCGATAGATGGCAGTAGCGTCCCATCATTTTTTGCCACAAAGAAGAACCCCACTCCTGCAGGGGACCTGGAAGGCTGGATAAAGCCCTTGGACAAGTTCTTCTTCACGTAATCCGACATGGCTCTGGTCTCGGTCATGGATAAGGGATAGACCTGACCCCTGGGTGGTTCCGTAACGGGCAACAAATTTATGGCACAATCATATGGGTGGTGTGGCAGCAAGATATCCACGCTCTCCTTGGAGAAGACATCCGCGTAAGAGGCGTATTGAGGTGGAAGCCCTGTAGGAAGGAGCGTGGTGGCTAGGCAGGGAAAATGGGGCGCAGCCTTCAGACAGGAACCATGGCAGGAAGGACACCAGTGGGAGAGTTGCAAAGACGACCAATCAAATTGGGGAGAGTGCCGTTGGAGCCAGGGAGGCCCAAGATTATATGGTGGATGGCCTTCTCTATGATGTGGAAGACTAAGATTTCCTCATGAAGGGCGCCTGTATGAAGTCTGACAGGCCCGGTGGTATGGGTGATTCAACCCAGAAGGGGCTCCCCCCGGATGGAAGAGATTATCAAGGGAACTGGAGCAGTACAGATGGGAATCTGGAGATGTTCCACCAGAGGCTTCATGATGAAGTTGTCCCCGGCGCCGGAGTCTACCAGGGCCAGCGTGTGGAAGTCCAGGTCAGGTAGAGTGAGCAGGGAAGAAGGAAGAGTTAGGTCTAGGGGCAATTCCCCAATGCACCCTAGGCCCGGGAGTTTACTGGGTACACTGGACATTGAGCCAGGACATGTCCGCCCTCTCCACAATAGAAGCAGAGGCCTGAACAGAGACTCCGAAGACGCTCCTCAGGGGACAATTTGCTTCGCCCCAAGTGCATGGGTTCCTCCGGGGCTGACTTGGATGAGGACGGACTCGATCCCGGAGACGGTGAGCGCAAGGGACGCTGGTAACTGGAAGGTGACTTCTTCGCTAGGGGTAGCTCTCGGGAAAGTTCCTGGAGTCTGTGGTCGATGCGTCCGGTCAAGGATGAGGGTCTTGAGGGTGGTCGGTAGTTCTCTGGCTGCCAGCTTGTCCTTCAGGCAGGGCGCTAATCCGTTGAGAAATATGGAGCGTAGACAATCTTCTCCCCACTGGAGCTCTGTGGCTAAGGTCCGAAATTCTATGATGTAGTTTGCCACTGGGCAAGAGCCCTGAAGAAGATGAAGAAGAGAGAAGCCAGAAATAGCCTGTCATCCTGGATCATCGAAGACCATATGGAAGAGGTCCAGAAAGCCGGACAAATTGCTTAAAGTCGGATCCATACACTCTCACAAAGGGGAGGCCCAGGTAAGGGCCTAGCCATCCAAGAGGGAGAGGATATAGGTGGTCTTGGTGAGGTCATCTGGGAAAAGTACGGACTGTAAGCAAAAGTGCATAATGCACTGGTTTAAAAAACTGTGACAAAGGGCTGCATCCCCTGAAAAGCGCAGCGGGACCGGGAGTGGAAGAACCGGATGAGAAGCTGGTAGTGGAGCGGAGGGCCCAGAGGTGGAGGCAGGCGAAGAGGCCGCGGAGGCCAAGGAGTCCAGGCATGCACTGAGCTGTTCCACTGCTGAGGCTAGAGTCTCCAATGCCTTCTGCTGCTTGAGTAACTTTTAAGTCAGGCCTGGAATTGCCTGTAAGGCAGAAACCCCCGCCGGATCCATGGACTTGGCTAACTGTTATGACCCTGATGGGAATGTGGACCCTTGGCCTGTGTTGAGATTGACGATACCTGGGAGGCAGGCCTGTCGCAGGTTCTCAATGACAGGAGGCAAGGATGACGGAAGACAGGAGCCAGATGGAGCTTCACCAATACCAATCCCATTCCCTGCGGGTTGAGCCTTTGGGTGCCGGGACTGGCTGGACTTAGGTGGACCTCTGGGATGACGGAAGGTAAGTAGGAGATGAGGATCACCGGTCCAAGGTCGGGAAACCAGAAGAAGATCCAATTGCCAGTCCGAGGTCAAGAAGCCAGAAGAAGGTCTAATTGCCAGTCCGAGGTCAAGAAGCCAGAAGAAGATCCGATTGCCAGTCCGAGGTCAAAAAGCCAGAAGAAGATCCGATTGCCAGTCTGAGGTAAAAAAGCCAAAAGAAGGTCTGATTGCCAGTCCGAAGTCAAGAAGCCAGAAGAAGACCCAATTGCCAGTCTGAGGTCAAGAAACCAGAAGAAGATCCGATTGCCAGTCCGAGGTCACGAAGCCAGGAGATCCATCCAAAGGAAGAAGACTGGGAAGGAGCAGGAAAGCAGGATCCAGGACAGGAAGGCAGGAATTGGAACAGAACAAAAGAATCAGAAGCAGGAAGCAGGGACACTGGAATGAAGACCGAAGCAAGAATGCTACGAGAAACAGACCTGTAGCCAAGTCGTCTGAGGAGTGTCTGGCTACAGGTAAATATACTGCTGGGGCCTGACGTCACCCGGGAGGGCCGGCGGCAATTTCCCGCCGCGGACCCTTTAAGAGTTCCCCGGAGGTGCGCGCGCGGGCCTAAGGAGGAAGCCGGGGGCGGGCTGTGCCGGCAGCGTCCTGCGAGTGGGGAGGCTTCGGGATGGCCCTGGCAGTGTGGGAGGCACACTGCCTGTGTCGGTCAGGGCGGAGAGGTGTGAGCCATGCCGGGGGAGTGTTGGAGCCCGGAGGGCTGGCAAGATGCAGGGATGGCTGCGGCCAGTGAGTCTAACACATGGTCGTAGAAACACATTCTTCTTGGTGATGAAGAAAAAGCCCACGCCAGCAGGTGACATAGAGGGATGAATAAACCCTTTAGCCAGGTTTTCATGATTATAATCCGACATAACTTAGGTTTCTAGTATGGAGAGAGGATAGGTCCTGCCCCTGGGGCATAGTTCCAGGCAAGAGATCAATGGGGCAGTCGAATTCTCAGTGTGGTGGAAGAATGTCAGCCTTCTGTTTGGAGAAAACATCCTCAAAGTCACCGTATGGTACAGGAAGGCCCGATACAGTGACTACCAGCGGGAGCACAGAGGGTGGTTCCACTTTCTTTAACAGGCGGGACTCCATTCAGCGAGTTGTAGGGTCTCCCAATTAAACTCTGGAGAGTGGCATTGAAGCCATGGTAACCCCAGCACCACTGGGTGGATGGATTTATCCAGGATGAAGAATTCTACCTTCTCCTCATGCAAGGTTCCAGTGAGGAAATGAACAGGAATGGTGACTTGAGAGATCCTTCCAGGGAAAGGGTCGCAGTGGATGGAGGCAATAAGTAGTGGCTTCTCGATGGTGCGAGTTGGAATGCCTAGGAGTTGGGCCAGATCCTTCACAAGGAAGTTCCCACTGGCTCCTGAATCGACCAAAGGCAAGGTAGGAAAAGAACAGGAGTTCCAAGTCAGAGTAACCGGTAGCATCAGCTGGGGGGCCGGAGAGATGACGCCCAAGTTCAGGACCCCTACTGAACTCAGGCCAGCAAGTTTCCCAGACAGATGGGACAAGAAGACAGATGATGTCCTGCAGCTCTGCATAATAGGCACAGGCATGAATGCCTCCTCCTAAGGTGCTCTTCTGGGGTAAGGCATCCACGCCCCAGCTGCATGAGTTCCTCAAGCTTGTTGGATGGTGGGGATCCACTGGCAGTAGGCCCATCCACAGGTGGAGAGCGAGAACATTCTGCAGTGGGGCGCCGGAGTGCCCGGATTTCCCGGTGGCGTTCCTGGAGGCGATGGTCTATGCGACCCATGAGATCCTCAAGAGAGGATGGTAATTTGCGGGCTGCAAGCTCGTCCTTGAACTGGGGTGACAGGCCATCTAGGTGGATGGATCGGAGACAATCTTCTTGCCAGCCCACCTCGGTTGCTAGGGTACGAAATTCTATGGTGTAGTCGTTGAGTGTTCGGTGATCTTGCCGCAAGTGCAGAAGCTTCAAACTGGCCATAGCCTGCCTTCCTGGATCATCGAAGGTCCGACGGAAGATAGTAACAAAGCGTGATAGGAGAGAGTCCGCTCACTCCCATAAGGGAGAAGCCAAGCCAATGCCTTGCCCTCTAGGCGAGAAAGGTTGAAGGTCACCTTCGTGATGTCATCCTGGAACACTGCAAACTAGAAATGTGAATCGGAACCGGAATCCTAGAAATATTTTTACTGGCACTTTATCTGCCAGACCTCAATGGGAACCTTGCCCCCTACCTTCCCCCCTTACACAGCATTTGAAATCACTGAAAGGGCCAGACTCCAAGGGAGTCCCCCTCTCTGGGTTCATCAGAATTCCACATGGGGGCCGCTGAAATTAATTTCCTGTCGGAGTTGAATGGTCCACTTGTGGTGAGCCGTCCTTCTGAGTTTTTTCTTATCTCCCGCCCTCTTCAACATCAGTGGGAGGAGCCAGGACTGCTACAAAAGCTGCAACCTGTCGGCGAAACGTCAAATGCTCGTGCGGCTAAGGGCGGTGCAGCTTTGCCCGGCTTAGCCTGGATTGGAGCGGAGAGGATCAGATCCATTCTTGGTGTCATCAGCGGCCTTGAGATCATTGGGAAGATAAGTAAAGATCTAAATTGTCAATTTGAGAAACAACTACAACTGGGGCAATCTTTTACTTAAATATAAAATTGTTCTTTATATTGTATAGCTTTTTTTTTTTTTCCTTTTTTTGGCTCTGCCTCACACAAAGAGGAAAGCCAAAATGAAAGAGCTTTCCCTAACTTCACCTCTAACTATGTGATTAAATCAACCCCGGATAGTGGATTGTTTCCAAAGAACTCCCTCACATACACCAGATGATGTTGCAGGTAGTTCTGGCCAGGAGCAGGAGCCGAACTCCCAGACATGTGAAAGTCCTGGTGCTCCAGAAATACCAGACCCCCCATCTGGGAAGATGGACTCAGATTCTATAATAAAATTAAGTAATAACTTATTAGATTCCCAGAGAGATGCTGAAAGATTGGTAAGCATCTCAGAAGATCTAGAAAAACTGGGCCTCAGGGAATCAAATGAAGCATTTATACCTTTGTCAGATGAATCTGGAGGGACTTCTGAGCAATTAAGAGTGGAAAATCAATTGCAAACAAGGACTATCAAGGATTTTCCTGTAATTACACTGAGAAAATTCACAATTGAAGAACTTGGGACTATGATGATGCTGATGCAGAAATCTATAAATAATATTACTGATACAGTACAGGAAGCTTTAAATAAAAATATTTCAGTACAGAATAAGATAGAAAAGATTGATAAAACTGTGAATTTGTTGGAAAAGAAAGTAGAAAATATTCAAAAAATACAAACTAATCTAATAGAATCAGAGAAAATGAAGAGGATAAGTTTGAAATATTAGAGAATCAGTTTAGGAAATTTAACCATAGGGTTTTAAATTTTCCCAAGATACATTTAGCCTCCCCAACAGATCTATTTAAAAGTTACTTGAAAAATATATTAAAATATTCAGAGTTAGCTACCCCTATACTGTCGAGAATTTATTATTGGGCGCAAGCTTACAGAAGGGGCGGAGTAAAAGGCACACACATTTAATTAAATCACAGCAGAAGAATGTGCGGCAAACAATTAAACTGGACAATACCACTTTAACCAGAACACTAATATTTTAATTTGTGCACTCAACAATAGTGCACAGAACTTAAATTGTGGAGTACAAGGTGAGTAATCATACAAAGCCCCGACACGGCCGTGTTTCGCGGCAGGCTGCGTCAGGGGAACCAATTCCAAAAAATTCTTAGGAAGAATAAATCAGCAGCTCAAGTTGCGGCGAGGTAATGATTGTCTTAATAATAAAGCTTTAAAGCAAGGAGTCCCAGGCGGACTCTCTTACATGTGAAACTGTAGATGGATGGGTTTTGTCTCCCCAGGGACATCGCGGGAGGCAACAAACAACTGAAGTCGGACCCGAGGTCTCAAATGCTCAAATTGCTGCAAGGTGTATAAGTGGGCTATATGCGAACAGTCAAGACGATATTAATACGCTTAAATCAGACATTTAAAGAGCCTACAGAAATGAAAAGCGTGTATACAATGTCCCTGGGACATGTCTGATTTATTTATTATTATTATCTACGAATCCAAATGTGATAGTAAAACCCGCCAACAAAGGCAGGGCTATTGTCATCCAGGATACTGAGGATTATTTACTGGAAATCTATCGTCAATTAGATCAACAGAATTGTTATCAGGTACTGTTGACGGATCCAACACCGGACTTACAAGACACGATTGAGGGACTGGTAGAAAGAAGGGTGCAGGAAGGATTTAGTACGTCAAGAGAAGCCCGGGCCTTGAGGGTGAAGCAGCCGGTGGTTCCCGTGTTATACACCCTGCCCAAAATCCATAAAAATATGGTCACCCCACCAGGACACCCCATTGTATCAAGTAAAGGTTCGGTTCTAGAACCACTGTCAGTGTTTTTAGATTATTTCCTTAAACTGTATGTTAAAGAAATACCATCATTTTTACAAGATATGTCCCACATGTTGCGTCTCCTTCAGGATATATCATGCTTACCTGAAAATTGTTGGTTGGTCACTTTAGATGTGTCCTCGCTATATACCAATATTCCCCATCGTGAAGCATTTGAGTTATTGCAGAACATTTTTCAGGCCCGTCCACGTCCACACACAGTCCCCACGGGCTTTTTACTCGCTTTACTAGAATTAGTGCTGTTCAAAAATTTCTTTAAGTTCGACGACACATTTTATCTGCAAACAAAGGGAGTAGCGATGGGGGCAACGGTCGCCCCTGACCGCTAATCTATATGTTGCTCAGTTCGAGGAACAATCGCTGTATGGATCACATTGGTTCAAACATGTAGTGTTATACAAATGTTATATAGATGATATATTTTTCATCTGGGCATCTTCTTTGGAAAATTTGAAGCTATTTCTGGAATGATTGAACAATTTGAACATGAACCTACAGTTTACAGCACAGTACGATCAGCGATCCATTGCTTTCTTAGACATTTTGATCCAGCGAGACGGGGGAAATATTAGTACTACGCTATATAGGAAAGAGACAGACCGCAACAATTATTTACAGTATTCGAGTTTCCATCCCATGAGATTAAAAAATGGTCTAACAATTTCCCAATTTTTGAGGTTGCGGCAGATTTGTTCCACTGTAGAGGAATTTCGTGTACAATCATCAAGTTTGTTTGTGAGATTTACCCAGAGGGGCTACCCTAGATCTGTTATTAAAAAAGCGTTCAAGAGGGCTCTATATGCAAATAGATCATTATTGTTACAATACCAACAACGCCCGTTTTCTCAAAACCTGACATGTACATTACGATATTCTAGGCAAATCAGCGCAGTAGTAAACATCATCCGGTCCCATTGGCAGGTTCTAGCTCTCCATTCGGCATTTCAAACAGACCCCAGATTTGCATTTTTTAGGGGCCAAAACATTGGAGATCTGGTAGTGAAATCCACCTTTGTTTCTACAAGGAAGACCCCGGAAGGGGGGGGGGGGCCATCAGAAATGTGGACATTGCGACATGTGCGCCCTCGCCCTCACAGGCGACCAATGGCAGGTACCAAATTCAGATAGGGTTATAAAATTGAATACGCTCACCACCTGTGATTCAGAACATGTAATTTATGTCATACAGTGTCCATGTAAACTTCTGTATGTAGGACAGACTAAGAGGAAGATTAGAACAAGATTGATAGAACACAGGAGCTGTATAAAAACTTCCAAATTCACAGTCCCGCTAGTGCAGCATTGTGTTCAATTACAACATACATTTACAGATTTACAGTGGTTGATTTTAGAACAAGTACAGGTTGGCCCACGGGGGGGGAGATATCCAACTGCGCTTGAATAAGCGTGAACAGTATTGGATCTATACTTTGCATACAATAGATCCGCTGGGGTTAAACGAAAAAATCAATTATTTGGTATTCCTTAATTTAAAAGTGTGGATAGGTGTAGGTAGGAATTGTTGATGGGAGTCGGAGGCAATCATTTGTGGGGACCTAATGGAAGACTTTTGAAGAAGGACCATATGATATAGGATTTTCATTGTACACAGAAGAGGATTTGATAGAGGACTGTGGCAGTGTGGTTGACTTTATTGTAGAAGATTCGCATGAGTGTGGTTGAAATTAAAAAATTGGTTATATGATACCTGCAGATCTTCTTTAGTGTGCGGTATTGGAATTTAGGAAACATACCCAAGGGCTGTAAGTGAGTTTCTAGATAGTTTGTCCGGTGGGAAATTGACAAAAACGAGTAGATACACCCGACGTGAGAGGAGACTTCATCACCTGATGACGCTACTTCCGGTTAAATAGAGTTTAAAGGAAGCTCTCTGGCGATTCGCCATGTTAGGTATGAGCGCGTCATAAGCGGGCCCGCACAGAATGAAGAAGAATATAGAAGCCAGAAATGTGAGGTGCTGAATTATAAAGGACAGTCTTGGACGGTTGCTGTTTCGTTATAAAAGTGAATCCCCTGAGGCAGGGCTCTGTTCGAAACACGATCATGTCGGGATTGGAACTCCTAACGGATGAGTATTTAAGTTCTTCTGGTATTTTGAAATATAGCAAACTGTGAGCCAAAGTTGGTGTTAAAAATTTTCAGCAGCACGTTGGTGACAAAGATTTTATTAAATGGACAAAAAATATTAAAAAATACATTTAAAAAGTTGTTGTAATAAAAAGTAAGGTGACCCTATACCATATTAGAGTCTGTGGTCAATCACAGACCCTTAGAGTAAGGGGTCTACATATGCAATTTTGAGGTTGGCTATGGAATTGTGTTAAATTGATATTGACCAGTTGAACCACGGTTTCAGAGTTGTAGATACATATTCAGGACTCTATACCCTCCCAGATATAAAGTGCCACACCTCCGTCAAGTTGATCCTCCCTATCATTGCGATATAATTTGTACCCTGATATAGCACTGTCCCATTGGTTATCCTTCTTCCACCATGTTTCTGTCAGGGGACTTGCGGAGGCTGGATGTTCCTGAGATATCTGGAGGTTACCAATGATTTCCGGGTGTCGGACCATCTCTTTGTGGTCTGGAATGGCCCCTGACAAGGTCAAATGGCTTCCAAGACTACCATTGCTCACTGGCTGAAAGAGACTATCAGCTCAGCCTATTTGCTGCGGGGTAGGCCTCTCCCCGTGGGGCTTCGTGCTCACTCTACTTGCTCACAAGCGGCATCTTGGGCAGAGTGCCACTCGGTTTCTCCGCAGAAAATTTGTAGGGCAGTTACTTGGAAGTCCTTGCATACCTTCGCGAGGCATTACAGACTGGATGTGCAATCTACGGAGCCGGGAGGTTTTGATGAAAGTGTGCTGCAAGCGGGCCTCTCCGGATCCCATCCCAGGTAAGGAAGCTCAGGTACATCCCAGGAGTCTGGACTGATCCGGGTATGTACAGGGAAAGGAAAATTCGTTTCTTAACTGATAATTTTCGTTCCTGTAGTACCACGGATCAGTCCAGAGTCCAGCCCGAGAGGAAGAGTCCACTCAGCTCTTAATTTTTACTCAGTTCTCAGATCTGCAGAAATTTGATTTCAACGTCCTCAAGTGGTTCTACAGGTTCAGGTCTTTGAAGGGTTCAGTGAACCGGTTATAATTTTTTTCTCGTTGTAGGGTTAGTGTACATAGTTATGGTGTTCTTTGGGAGCCATTCTGCTTTGACATTGAGTAATACTGCCAGACTATAGGTGGCACCATCCTAACCTGGCTCTTTAGCCAAGCTTTTCCAGGACCATGATCATCATTTTTTCCCCTCCAACCAGCAAGAACATATCTTCTTCACAAACCCCCATTTTCCATACCACTACCTACTTCGGTATCTAATCTCTTGCTGCAGGACACTTGAGACTTTCTCACTTATACGTTATAATTTTTATGCTCAATAAGACCTGTCAACTTAATTGTTTAAGTCTTTTTTTTTTTTTTTTTTCTCCTTTATCTTTTGGTCATCAATGTTACAACGTTATTGTTAAATTTTGAACTTATGTACACTGTTCCAAGTTTCATAACCTTGTTCTATGTAATGCCTTTTGGCAATTTTCATGTTCTGTTTCAATGTAAACCGATGTGATCTTTATTTCATATAGGAACACCGGTATATAAAAATCTAAAAATAAATAAATAAATATAAGGCGGAGTTTTGTTTGAAAACATCTCTGTCTCCATCTGCTAGAGGGGGTGGGGGCAAATCCCAGGAGTCTGGTCTGATCCGTGGTACTACAGGAACGAAAATTATCAGGTAAGAAACTAATTTTCCTTTAGTGCACATGGGCCTCTGTGTACCCACATTTATTGCGGGTGAATTAAACCTCATGTACAAGCTAGGAATGAAATACCCAGCATGGCTCTCTGCATCATTCTCATTCTTGCACTTATACATAACTGCCACAGTTTTTCAAAGCTTTACTGCATGCTCCAAAAGAAAATGATTTGTGGTTATCTTTTGCAAGAAACTACTACTGCAACTTTTAGAGTACACACCTAGAAACAAATGAGTCTTTGATATAGGACATAATTGCTGAATAAAGACAAAGAACATGTTGTCACATTTTCATTTATTCATTTGTAGCCCGCTCACACAATGGCACTATGCGGGGAGCACCAAATACACACTATCGTTAAAAAAACAACAAGCATCAAAGCAGTGTTCTCAGTATAGAAAACAATTCAAGCCCTAATGATCTAATACATAGCCGCAACTAATATACATAAATATAGAAACAGTAAAATTCACAATGAACAGTGCAAGTTAAAAGTTAAAACAAACTATTGTCTAGCTGAAGACTGTATATGATAAGATAAAATTCAATAAAAAGCTTGTCTGAATAAGACAGTCTTTAAGAGACTCTTAAATGTCTTAGGGCAACCTTCCAATCGCATATCTTGAGTCAATGTGTTCCACATGATGTGCTATCTTCTTTATAATGCAATGCCATTTTATAAAACTATTATTTTATGGTTTTAAAAGATGGCAAATAAGATTCCAGGTTCTTTGGTGATCATAAAATGTAATTCTGTTGATACCTAACTGTAAAGCAGTGAGTATAACATAAAGCTGATAGATTATGATATTAAAGAAATTTTCCTGCTTTTTTGCATTTTTCCTGTCAGCCTTTGAACATGCACTGACAGCACACCTTCCACTACTAACATTTTAAACTCATAAAAACTGAATACTACTTCTAACCACAATCACATCATGTAGGAAAGAAACACACAGCTGCAGCAATCACTGTGTAATTATTTAATTAGCTCTTGTCAGGTGCCAATTTTGCAAACAGGAAAGCTTTAACCACATACAGAAATCAGCCAAAAGGGTTTTATGCTTATTGTTTTATTTCCTCTTTAAATACTGGTATCGCTGCACTCCATATGAAAACTAATATTTATTCTCAGGCAGCGATTCAGTGTAAGCTTTTAAGTTCTCAAAGTGTGCAAGCCACCATAGGGCTCTTGTTATTTTGATTTGCAAATCACAAGGGGGCCAATGCAATACAGTGCACTCAGCCGAGCGCACTGTTTAACCCGCAGTTGGATGCGGGTTGTATAGGCACAACCTAATCCCTTAAGCAATAAGGGGATTAGCGCCTCCACAACGTGCGTCCAATGCATGGCGAAACTAATAGCGCTCATCACATGCAAATACATGTGGATGAAAGGCTAAAGAGGGTTAGGGCTGTTCACCTTGGAGAAGAGACAGATGAGGGGGCATATGATAGAGGTCTTTAAAATCATGAGAGGTCTAGAATGGGTAGATGTAAATCGATTATTTACACTTTCGGATAATAGTAGGACTAGGGGGCACTCCATGAAGTTAGCAAGTAGCACATTTAAGACTAATCGGAGAAAATTCTTTTTCACTCAACGCACAATTAAGCTCTGGAATTTGTTGCCAGAGGATGTGGTTAGTGCAGTTAGTGTAGCTGGGTTTAAAAAAGGTTTGGATAAGTTCTTGAAGAAGTCCATTAATTGCTATTAATCAAGTTGACTTAGGGAATGGCCTCTGCTACTACTGGCATCAGTAGCATGGAATCTTCTTAATGTTTGTGTCACATGGTAGGAGCAAAAGATGGTGCCGGCCGTCCATTGCTTCTACCATGTGACAGGGGCCGACCAATGGCACTGGTAGCCTCTGTGACATAGTGAGGGCAAAGGCTATCGGCGCCATTTTGAATACCGGCAGTCAACTGCCTGAGTGCAGGAGATCGCGCCAGGACCTCCGCTGGACCACCAGGGACTTTTGGTAAGTCTTGGGGGGATCAGGAGGGTGGGGGGTTGTAGTTAATTAAATTTAAAGGGTTGGGATGGGGGTTTTTTTGGGAAACGAATACATACGTAACTAATGAACGGCTTGGGGTCCCCCGAGAATGGATGCAATGGATTTGGCTCCCCATGAATATGAATATCGAATGGGACGAATCTGTCCCTGTTGCACATCCCTATTAATTTCCGCTTTTGACTCAGCTTGGGAGGTGGGATCTGAAAGCTTGCAAACAAGGCTCCTACTTCTTGACTGATTGAAAAAATATGGCCTGGTTGGTATTATGTATAAAACAAACCCCCAAAAAACCCTACTACTGCAACTTTTAGAGTACACACCTAGAAACAAATGAGTCTTTGATATAGGACAAATTATAATTGGGGTTATTTTGAAACCTCACAGGCAAGTCTGTAGATGCTTTTACACACGGACAAAACAGTACCCCAGGCAGGCAACAATTGCTTTCAATACCCCTGCCCCCCCCCCCTATCTTTTTGGCCAAATACATGCTCACAGATTGACTCCAATGGCAGCATGATACCCTATGTCCCCCAAAGGTTTGGTGCCCAGAGCAGAACCATATCTGGGAACTTTTGCGTTGTAGTCACCCTCAGACTGTTGTCAATTAGTGGGATGGGTGTGCATGCAGAGGAATAATGCATACCAGAAGCGTAGCTACAAGAGGGCTTGGGGGGGCCTGTGCCCCCTCACATTTGTCGCAGGCCTCCTCCCCTAGCAGCTCTTAAAGCTTCAGGAGTTAGAAGGCCTGAGGTAATGGAATCACTGCCAGTCCATGATCCCCTGCACCTTTAAAAATGCTAACTTGAACAGGGAAACAACACTGCCTTTGGCCTAATCCTGTAAAGATTTGAAGGCATCAAAGTCTTTTTGTTTACCTTTGACAAGTAATTACCAACATGCACCCAGTCCTCAGCACCTATATAGCAGCCTGAGATCAACACTTTCATAAAATAGAGGCCATAAGAGCAGAGGGATACTGAGAGACAGCCAGGCAAGGAGAGTAAAAAGACAGAAGATCCAGAACGTTCCCAGAAATGAAAGACTTTTTGTAGCCTCTGCCATGAAGACCCCCCATAGGATGGAATAGGAAATGGAGGAGTGTGAGGGTCTAGCACAGTGCCCCTTCCCCATGTTAACCTTGAACCTCCCAAAAAATTCAGTTCTGGCTACCCCGCGATTCATACCAACTTTCTCTGTTCCATCCCTCCAAGCTAATCCACACTCTCTCCACTCACCACCATCACTTTTGATCCCTCTGGGGAACACTCCGCCTGTGCTCCTCTGTCCAATTCCCTTATTCCGTTTGTTTCTTCCAGGCAAATGTGTTAACACCTATATGGCAATTTATGCTATTAGCAGGCGTATTTGAAAATGCAAAATTAATTCCTTCTCATCCCTTTATATGCATTTTCCTACTAACTTCAGGGAGAGCAATATGTTAAAATTACCCAGGTAAGGCAATCACCTGTGTGTAACTTAATTACTATATCTGAATTACTTTTCTACAAATTAGTTTCTTCTGTAGAGTAATAAAGGGTGTCACGTAGAGTTTGTGCTGAATTCAGTTTCCACCAACTAATAAACTTTAATGATTTTGTAACGATTAAGGGCACAGCTGCAGAACGTGTATCTGTTTATATATATATTTAACTTAACCATATAGAGGACAATTTTCAAAGGCATTTGCCTGGGTGAATAGGTATACACTATTTCACAACATACGTACATAATTGGGAGTTCTGGGGGAAGGACTGACTGAACTTTTGCCATGGGGAAAAGGGGCAGGGAATGCAAATTGCACTCATAGGGGGTAATTTTCAAAGGAGTTACGTGCATAAATGTAACTACTATTGTAGCAATTTTCAAAAGCCATTTACTCACGTAAAGTGCACTTATGCGAATAAATCCTATGGACGATTCAATGGCATATATTGTAGCAATTTTCAAAAGCCCACTTACTCGAGTAAAGTGCATTTACATGCGTAAAACCCAGATTTACGCATGTAAATGCTTTTTAAAATCCGCCCCATATATTTCATTTTGAAATCCTCATGCATACAGTACTTTAGTGCCTGTGCTTTGCACCTGTAGGTGAGAGGAATGTAGGAAACTATGTATCCACAAGTCCCTGGCAATCCCAGATTTAGCTGTCAGGGACTTAAATTCTTATATCATTTCAGACAGCAAGTGAAAGCAAAACAAAAATTTAACATTGTGATTTGTTTCACTTTCAGTACAGCAAACACACAGAGCAGTGCCATTACTTTTCCTGAGTTGGGGAAGTTGTAAGTATTTGCCTAAGATCTGTTACCGTTTCAGTATTTTTGGTTTCTTTTGAAATTGGCCTAATAATGCCTAATCAGAAAAACAAAACATGGCATTATTATAGTGAATGAAGTTCAAGCCACTGAAGAAAACCACTGGTGATTAGGAGTGTGCTAACAATGCAACACAAATGAAGAAACATCTGATAAAATAAGGAAACTGTCCTGAAAGAGTACAAGCTATATACAGAAGACTAATACAACGAAATGATGGAACAACATCTGAGACAGCTCTACTGTAGGAGTCCTATGTAAGTCAACAAATTTAATATGCTAAACACACAGTTCTAGACACTGCTGTTTCATCAATGTTGGGATGAAGATAAAGGTTAACAAACAAATAAAAAAATGTATTGTACTAAATACATTTTTGTGCTTTTGTCTTTACCTCTGTTCTAAAAGGAAGAAATAAAACAGATGTTTACTAAGATATTTGACATTTCTTTCATCCAGTTTATCTGACAGCAAACCTTTTTTGGATACAAAGTAGTGGGGTTGCTGTGTTGGCCCATTTGAAGGTATGGAAATAATCAAACAGTTTAAGATATCTTTTTATTGGACTAACTTAATACACCGCACTACTTTGCCAGTTTCACAGACATTCTTAGCCACTTCCATATTGTATCAAGAGCAGTAGACAAATATTTATAAAATATTGTGCTCTTTGTTGAGGATCCAAAAGGTTTGCTGCCAGATGAACTAGATGTTAACCTTTATTTCCACCCTGACACTGATTAAATAGCAGCGATAACAGACATTGGTGGGTACTATGCAAAAGAAACGTTAGAGCAATTGAATAATTTGGCAGGCAACAGAGAATGTCTTCTCTCACATGGTGAATGGCTACCATAACATTCAATTTTTGTCTAGATTTGCTCAAAGGATCCTAAGTATTCCACCACCAGCTACTTCTTAATAACCGAACTGGAAAGCTTTCGGCTTAATCAAGACCAAAAAAGACCATGCTACGTTTCTATATCTCAAAATCTTTTGCTTCTGGAGAACTGGTCAGCAGCACAATTGCAGGTCGATTTTTAAAAGCATTGCTCGCACAAAAATGCCCACATATGCAGGCCTCACGCAAGCAACGCAGATTTATAAAAGTCGCAAAATATGCGAGTATGTACCTGTACGTACATATGGAATAAGGGGGTGGAAAAGGGGCAGGGCATGGGCGTTTCAAGGATGGGTCAAGACTTACACACTTAGCTCAGAATTTTAAAACAAAAAACCACAGCGTGCATAAGCTACATATCTGGGTAACTTTACTGCTGCTCCTGATGAGGAACAAGTCTGAAGATCTTGGGTTTTAGGGCTTATAGAACAGAGTGAGGGGTCTGGGTCAACTGGGTGGCATACAGGATGAAGAACCAGAGGGGTCTGAAAGGCCTGGATATTAACTGGACAAACTGCTGGACTAATTGGAAAACTGGAAATGTGTCTCAGGGTGCCGGCGCGCGCAACTTGCTCCTGCTCCTTTGCAGGAGCAAAACGTAAGTTAAAAAAATGGGGGGGGGCGCTAGGATAGGGATAGGGGGCAGGTAGGATAGCGGAAGGGGAAGGAAGATTAGGGTAGGGAAGTTCCCTCCCACTCCGCTCCTTAATTGGAGCGGACTGGGAGGGAACTGGGGAAGCCCGAGGATGTGTTGCTGCGCGAATTTGCTAAAATATACCCTATCTTGTGTGCTCCGACGGAGATTTTATATTATGCATACGCCAGCGCGCTCATGTTATAAAATCGTGCGTCCATGTGAATAGTGGTATATACATTGATTCCCCCTTTCCCCCAGTCAAATATTTTGGTTCAGCTACTTGGCTACTTGAAAAACATTGAGCTATAGTATGGGACGTTAATATGGTGGGATTTTTAACTAATTATATAGGTCAAATAACATGGCAAATCAGATCACAAATCTATTTTAGGACATCAAGAAAATCTGCATAGTAAAATTTTCTGATAATTTTTACCCATGGAGGTGGCTTTGAAAATTTCTCTCAGGGATCCCAGTTTTCCAGTCTGCGCAAGTCAGCAAATGACTATGTAAGTGGGCCCGGCACAGATTTATCCTAACATTTTATATGCATATATTTTATTGCATGTAATAATTATAGTATGCGGATGTAATAATCTTGCGTTATACATGGAGGCATGTATTTTTAAAGAATGCATGCACTTATGAAAATACTTGTGCACGTACTTGGAATAACAAGCTCACTGACACCTCCACTGGTTCACCCTGACCCTCCAGCACTTTATCCTGACTCTCACCATCATTTAACTCAGACCTCCCTCCCAAAAATTGAAGACAAGAGACAAGTGCAGTTTTGCTTCTGCGACTTTAATTAGGAAGTGTAAAAGTGTATGGGCAAATTTCAGTAATGTATGCTTGAACACTGCTTATGATATTTTATTTATTTATTTTAAAGAATTTCTGTACTGCCTGGGTATATATACCCTTTGCTGTAGTCATTCTCATCACGGAGAAAGCAGTCTCTTATTCATTAATATTGTGCTTTAAAGTTTATCCATATCGTTTCTTTACTGTAGATATTGTTTTGCAAGCATTATCCATGATTTTTTGTTATTTGAGCATGTTCTCAGACTTTTTGAAAGCTGTGTAAACTTTACTGAAACATTCCTTTGATGTGGCTTGTATCGCCGTGCTAGTACCAACTAAGCTCTAAACCTCATTAATACAGTGTACTACCCTAAACCAATTAAGCCTGATACTTCACTTTGAATGCATATACAGCGTTGCTCTCTGCTTCAACAGCAGGGAGAAATGTGGAAAAGAGGATTTACATTCAGACAACATCCAACAAGACTATGCAGTCTGGGAAACAACCCTTACCAAATACAGAATAAAGAGACCATAAAGTATAAATGGAACTGAAAATCACAAAAAGCCTATATATAGTGCAACAATGGATAAACAGAAATAATAAAATCAATAAATATAAAATATAATGGTAAAACCATACTAAAAGAAATGAACACATATTTCAAAATAGCTGATGATAGAACATCCAATAAATAAAAACCTATTAGGAAATTTGTAAACTATTTCCTAAACACCAATAAAATATTTCAGAACAATGAACAAATATTTCAAAACAGCTGGTGACTAGAATATCCAATATTTAAAAACTCAATTTTTGTTAAATTTACTGTTTTGAAATATGTTTTTGGTGTTTGGGGAAGACATCAAATTAACACCCAATAATTAAAAGTAAGGATAAAAAAAATCTCATGCTCTCCATACTTAAGAACATTTGATTTCCAGTTATCCTAACATGTTGTGGATTAACACACGAGAGGTAGATGCACACA
The DNA here is from genome assembly GCF_901001135.1 of Rhinatrema bivittatum. NCBI lineage: Eukaryota > Metazoa > Chordata > Amphibia > Gymnophiona > Rhinatrematidae > Rhinatrema > Rhinatrema bivittatum. The sequence goes on along the minus strand of NC_042615.1, from coordinate 563,562,249 downwards.
TTTTCTATTCCCTCCCTCTCTCTCTCACACACACACAGACAGAAGCATCTTCCTCTCTCTTTCACACACACACACACACACACACACACACACAGAAGCACCTCCCTCTCTCTCACAAACAAAAAAGCACCTCCCTCTCTCTCTCACACACACAGACAGAAGCACCTCTCTCTCTCTCTGTCAAACACACACATACACACACACACACACAGAGAGACACACACACACACACAGAAGCACATCTCCCTCTCTCACACAAGAAAGACAGAAGAACCTCTCTCTCTCAGACAAGACTGAAGCACCACCTTCTCTCTCACACACAGACAGAAGCATCTCTCTCACACACATAGACAGATGCACCTCTCTCTCTTTCACAGACAGAAGTATGATCTCTCTCAGACAGAAGCACACGCCTTCTCTCTCTCACACACACAGAAGCACACCCCCTCTCTTTCACACACACAAGCATAATGTTACGGCTATGGCTGCTGTGCAACCGCCTCACCACCAGGGGTCCCTCTAGTGCTGGCTCTCCTGGCAGGCCCAGTCCATCTCCCCTGTCCACTCTATGTTCTGGGCTTTTCCTTATAACCCTGCCTGACAGTTCCCTTGGTGCTTCGGCATCGAGCTCGCCTGGGCTACCTGCTCTAGCCTTCCTTCCTTGCTTGCTGTGCGTTTGGTCCCTGGACCTTGCCTTGCCTTGGGCGGCCTTCGGGCCTCATTCCTTGCCTTGCCTTGCGCGGCCTTCGGGCCTCATTCCTTTCCTTGCGCGGCCTTCGGGCCTTCTGCCTTGCCCTGCTTACTGTGTGTGGCCTACGGGCCTTCTGTGTGTGTGTGGCCTACGGGCCTTCTGACCTGCCTTGCCCTGCTTACTAGGGATGTGAATCGTTTTAGGACGATTAAAATTATCGTCCGATAATTTTAATATCGTCTTAAACCGTTATGGAACACAATACAATAGAGATTCTAACGATTTATCGTTATAAATCGTTAGAATCGTGAGCCGGCACACTAAAACCCCCTAAAACCCACCCCGACCCTTTAAATTAAATCCCCCACCCTCCCGAACCCCCCCCCCCCAATGACTTAAATAACCTGCGGGTCCAGCGGCGGTCCGGAACGGCAGCGGTCCGGAACGGGCTCCTGCTCCTGAATCTTGTTGTCTTCAGCCGGCGCCATTTTCCAAAATGGCGCCGAAAAATGGCGGCGGCCATAGACGAACACGATTGGATGGCAGGAGGTCCTTCCGGACCCCCGCTGGACTTTTGGCAAGTCTCGTGGGGGTCAGGAGGCCCCCCACAAGCTGGCCAAAAGTTCCTGGAGGTCCAGCGGGGGTCAGGGAGCGATTTCCCGCCGCGAATCGTTTTCGTACGGAAAATGGCGCCGGCAGGAGATCGACTGCAGGAGGTTGTTCAGCGAGGCGCCGGAACCCTCGCTGAACGACCTCCTGCAGTCGATCTCCTGCCGGCGCCATTTTCCGTACGAAAACGATTCGCGGCGGGAAATCGCTCCCTGACCCCCGCTGGACCTCCAGGAACTTTGGCCAGCTTGTGGGGGGCCTCCTGACCCCCACGAGACTTGCCAAAAGTCCAGCGGGGGTCCGGAAGGACCTCCTGCCGTCCAATCGTGTTCGTCTATGGCCGCCGCCATTTTTCGGCGCCATTTTGGAAAATGGCGCCGGCTGAAGACAACAAGATTCAGGAGCAGGAGCCCGTTCCGGACCGCTGCCGTTCCGGACCGCCGCTGGACCCGCAGGTTATTTAAGTCATTTGGGGGGGGGTTCGGGAGGGTGGGGGATTTAATTTAAAGGGTCGGGGGTGGGTTTTAGGGGGTTTTAATGTGCCGGTTTTGCGATTTTTCGATTTTTCACGATTTTTCACGATTTTTCATGATATTTTACCCCCCCAAACGGCAACAATACGATTCCCTCCCCCTCCCAGCCGAAATCGATCGTTAAGACGATCGAGGACACGATTCACATCCCTACTGCTTACTGTGTGTGGCCTACAGGCCTTCTGTGTGTGTGTGGTCTACGGGCCTTCTGACCTGCCTTGCCCTGCTTACTGAGTGTGGCCTACGGGCCTTCTGTGTGTGTGTGGCCTACGGGCCTTCTGACCTGCCTTGCCCTGCTTACTGAGTGTGGCCTACGGGCCTTCTGTGTGTGTGTGGCCTACGGGCCTTCTGACCTGCCTGGCCCTGCTTACTGAGTGTGGCCTACGGGCCTTCTGTGTGTGTGTGGCCTACGGGCCTTCTGACCTGCCTTGCCCTGCTTACTGAGTGTGGCCTACGGGCCTTCTGTGTGTGTGTGGCCTACGGGCCTTCTGACCTGCCTTGCCCTGCTTACGGTGTGTGGCCTACGGGCCTTCTGTGTGTGTGTGTGGCCTACGGGCCTTCTGACCTGCCTTGCCCTGACCCAGCCTGAACCCAGACACTGCTACTTGCCGCCTGCCCTGACCCAGCCTGGACCCAGACACTGCTACTTGCCCGCCTGCCCTGACCCAGCCTGGACCCAGACACTGCTACTTGCCGCCTGCCCTGACCCAGCCTGGACCCAGACACTGTTACTTGCCGCCTGCCCTGACCCAGCCTGGACCCAGACACTGTTTCTAGCCTTTCCTGTCTCTCTCCACCTGGAGCCACCCTTCTGGGTGGTGTTCATGACTCCTGACCGGAGCCCATGCGTAGCAGTATGCCGAAGACACCAATTTCCAGGGGAAGAGATAGGTCTGGGTACTACCGGTGAGCCAATTTTTCTTTTACCTCTACTCACATTATGCCTCAGCCTCCAAGTTTTTATGTCTGTGCTTGTTGCCAGACTTTGAACTATTCCAGTTACAAGAATTGTCTTGCATGTCAATTCTCAGACCAAGAGCACTGGGTTTGCAGCAGTTGTCATAAGAGGAACATCTCGGTCTATCAGGAATGTTTAAATTGTCTAACTCCAAAACCAGGGTGGTGGAAATGCTCCTGTGTTCCGTGTCTGTTACCACCAGGCAAACCCTGCCCCCGTTGTGCTGCTCTAGGACCAGCTGTTCCATTAGAAAAAACAATCAGCTCTCCTAACCGGTATTCTGCTTCTGGCTCAACTAAAACAGACATTTTAGCTGGCAGTTTGTGGAAAGAAAAACCCAGGACTTACCTGACCAAGAAGGCTTCTGTGATACCAGTGCTAGACCCTCGGGAACAGGTTTCTCTAAAACGGAGAGAGCTTATTAACTCTAGCAGGGCTCTGCTTCCCACAGCTGCTGTTGAGACAATAACGAGCACTTTCCCTAGACATCCTAGAACTGCCTGTGCCTTCTCTAAACTGCTCCTCCAGAAACAAAATAAGGAGCCTCAGAGTTTGGCTCGAGGTATCAAGCCCACAGCAGTGCAATCTGTGTCTTCCATGTGCACTGCTTCTAACCTTGCTGCTCTGCCATCTGAGCCTGCTGCATCACCCCAAGAGGGGTCCAAGCCTGCTGCATCGCCCCAAGAGGGGTCCGAGCCTGCTGCATTGCCCCGAGAGGGGTCCAAGCCTGCTGCATCACCCCGAGAGGGGTCCAAGCCTGCTGCATCGCCCCGAGGAGGATCCAAGCCTGCTGCATCACCCCGAGAGGGGTCCAAGCCTGCTGCATCGCCCCGAGGAGGATCCAAGCCTGCTGCATCACCCCAAGAGGGGTCCAAGCCTGCTGCATCGCCCCAAGAGGGGTCCGAGCCTGCTGCATTGCCCCGAGAGGGGTCCAAGCCTGCTGCATCACCCCGAGAGGGGTCCAAGCCTGCTGCATTACCCTGAGAGGGGTCCGAGCCTGCTGCATCGCCCCGAGAGGGGTCCGAGCCTGCTGCATCGCCCCGAGGAGGATCCAAGCCTGCTGCATCACCCCGAGAGGGGTCCAAGCATGCTGCATCGCCCCGAGAGGGGTCCGAGCCTGCTGTTTCACCCCGAGAAGGATCCAAGCCTGCTGCATCACCCCGAGAGGGGCCCCAGCCTGCTGCATCACCCCGAGAGGGGTCCGAGCCTGCTGCATCACCCCGAGAGGGGTCCGAGTCTGCTGCATCACCCCGAGTAGGGTCCAAGCTTGCTGCATTACACCGAGAGGGGTCCAAGTCTGCTGTTTCGCTCCAAGAGGGGTCCGGGCCTGCTGCACTACCCCGAGAAGAGCCTGAGTCTGCCGAACTGGCTCTGCTGCCGCCCCCGGAGGGGTCCGAACCGACCCTGCTGCCGCCCCCGGAGGGGCTTGAACCGACCCTGCTGCCGCCCCCGGAAGGGCTCGAACCGGCCCTGCTGCCGTCCCCAGAGGGGTCCGAACCGGTCCTACTGACAGACTTTCTGACTCAGCCTTCTGAGCCTGTTGAACCGGTCCTGCTGCCGTCCCCGGAGGGGCCCGAACTGGTCCTGCTGCCGTCCCCGGAGGGGCCCGAACCGGTCCTGCTGCCGTTCCCGGTGGGGCCCGAACCGGTCCTGCTGCCATCCCCGGAGGGGTCCAAACCAGTACTGCTGCTGTTCCCGGAGGGGTCCGAACAGGTCTTGCTGCCGTCCCCGAAGGGGTCCGAACCGGTCCTACTGACAGACTTTCTGACTCAGCCATCTGAGTCTGCCGAACCGGTCCTGCTGCCGTCCCTGGAGGGGTCCGAACCGGTCCTGCTGCCGTCCCCGGAGGGGTCCGAACCGGTCCTACTAATAGACTTTCTGACTCAGCCTTCTGAGCCTGCTGAACCGGCCCTGCTGCCGCCCCCGGAAGGGCTCGAACCGGCCCTGCTGCCGTCCCCGGAGGGGTCCGAATCGGTTCTGCTGCCGTCCCCGGAGGGGTCCGAACCGGGCCTGCCAACAGACTCTGTTACTCAACCATCTGAGCCTGCTGTACCGGTCCAGCTGCCGCCCCTGGAGGGGCCCATACCGGATCTGATGTCATCCCCGGAGGGGTCCAAACCGGTTCTGCTGTCACTGACCCTGGAGGGGTCTGTACCGGTCCTGATGCCGACCCTGGAAGGGTCCGGATCGGCCCTGCTGTCGTCTCAAGAGGGGTTACGGACTATTTTGCTGCCCCAGGTTGGGGTTGTGTCTGCCTTATCACCCCAGGAGGGGTTATGGACTGCCTTACTGCCTCGGGAAGGAGTTGAACCTGCCGCATCGCCCCCGGAGGGGTCTCACGTTATTATTGAGTACCTCCTGCAAAGATGGGACCCAGGAGGAGGGGGAGGCCTTGAGGAGGGGGTACTGTTACGGCTATGGCTGCTGTGCAACCGCCTCACCACCAGGGGTCCCTCTAGTGCTGGCTCTCCTGGCAGGCCCAGTCCATCTCCCCTGTCCACTCTATGTTCTGGGCTTTTCCTTATAACCCTGCCTGACAGTTCCCTCGGTGCTTCGGCATCGAGCTCGCCTGGGCTCCCTGCTCTAGCCTTCCTTCCTTGCTTGCTGTGCGTTTGGTCCCTGGACCTTGCCTTGCCTTGCGCGGCCTTCGGGCCTCATTCCTTTCCTTGCCTTGTGCGGCCTTCGGGCCTTCTGCCTTGCCCTGCTTACTGTGTGTGGCCTACGGGCCTTCTGTGTGTGTGTGGCCTACGGGCCTTCTGACCTGCCTTGCCCTGCTTACTGTGTGTGGCCTACAGGCCTTCTGTGTGTGTGTGGTCTACGGGCCTTCTGACCTGCCTTGCCCTGCTTACTGAGTGTGGCCTACGGGCCTTCTGACCTGCCTTGCCCTGCTTACTGAGTGTGGCCTACGGGCCTTCTGTGAGTGTGTGGCCTACGGGCCTTCTGACCTGCCTGGCCCTGCTTACTGAGTGTGGCCTACGGGCCTTCTGTGTGTGTGTGGCCTACGGGCCTTCTGACCTGCCTTGCCCTGCTTACTGAGTGTGGCCTACGGGCCTTCTGTGTGTGTGTGGCCTACGGGCCTTCTGACCTGCCTTGCCCTGCTTACTGAGTGTGGCCTACGGGCCTTCTGTGTGTGTGTGGCCTACGGGCCTTCTGACCTGCCTTGCCCTGCTTACGGTGTGTGGCCTACGGGCCTTCTGTGTGTGTGTGTGGCCTACGGGCCTTCTGACCTGCCTTGCCCTGACCCAGCCTGAACCCAGACACTGCTACTTGCCGCCTGCCCTGACCCAGCCTGGACCCAGACACTGCTACTTGCCGCCTGCCCTGACCCAGCCTGGACCCAGACACTGCTACTTGCCGCCTGCCCTGACCCAGCCTGGACCCAGACACTGTTACTTGCCGCCTGCCCTGACCCAGCCTGGACCCAGACACTGTTTCTAGCCTTTCCTGTCTCTCTCCACCTGGAGCCACCCTTCTGGGTGGTGTTCATGACTCCTGACCGGAGCCCATGCGTAACACATAAGTCCTATCTCACACACAGCATACTCCCTCTCTCTCTCTCTCTCAAACCCACACAGAAGCACACTCCCTCTTTCTCTCACACACACTGAAGCACACCCATCTCTCTAACTCTCACTCACAAACACAGAAATATGCTCCCTCTCTCAGAAGCATGTCCCTCTCTCTCACACTCACAAACATGCTCCTTCTGTCTCTCATACACATACACACACACACAAAACACTCTCCCTCTCTTTCACACCATATAGAAGCAGGCTCCCTCTCTCACATAGACAGACAGAGGGAAGCAAAAGCATGCTTTCACACACTCGCACACAAACAGAAACACCCCCCTCTCACAATTGTGCCTCAGCTTTTTCTTCACCATGCAGTCTGCCTCCTTCTCCTTTCTTCAGTTCTGTTGGCCTGAAATTCCTGTTTTCATCCTGCTGGCCTCTCTCAGCTTAGCAACCTTTTCTTTTTTTTGCTTTCTCCGGAGACCCGCAGCTGTTTTTATGGCCCCCAACTTGTGCTCTAGTGGTGGCCTGCAGCTTCAGCCCTCATCCTCGCTGGCGACCTGCAATCTGGTCATTGTCCCTGCGGGTGGCCTGCAGCTCCGGCTTTTGAACCCACGGGAGGCCTGCAATCTGGTGTTCATCCCCATGGGTGTCTTGCAACTTTAGTCTTCGTCCTCGCCGATGGCTTGCAGCTCCGGACTTTGGCCCCTCCAGCCTGGGCTCTGGTGGCAGCCCTCAGCTGAGCAGCAACTTTTTTCATCCCCGCCAGTGGCCTGCAACTGTTTTCTTTGTCCCTGCCCCACCAGCAGGGAACAGAGAGAGAGAGACAGGATGTAAGGCGAAGCAGCAGGAGTGTTTCCTGCGTCGCGGTGCTGCATTGGGAAGGAGGGGTGTATGTGAAGAGAGTAGGGGCAATTTCCAGGTCCATGCTGCTGCCATATACCCATGCTCATTAAGAAAAGAGGGAGAGCAGGCCCCATAGCCCATGCGACCACCAGGCTGAACACTGAAAGGCAGCCTTAAACGGAGAGAAGAGCTGCTGCAGGTTGGTGTTGGTCTCAGTGACTCCATGGGCACGGGGCCACTGTGACCAACACCAACCATGTGGTTGGGCTGACAAGCTCACTGGGGCATGCCCAAAGCCCCAATAAGTCAATCTGCTCCCCATTCCATGTACAGGACCCCAGAGACAGGCACAGTTTGAGTTTCAATGCATGGATGAGATGATGGTGCAGGGAAGAGGGTTTTAGGTTTGTTAGGAACTGGGCATACTTTTGGGGAAGGGGAGGCCTTTTCTAAAAAGATGGGCATTACTTTAATCAGAGGGGAACCAGGATGCTTGCTATAACCTTTAAAAAGCAGATAGTGCAGCATTTAACTAAATGATGGGGGAAAGCTGACAGACGCTCAGAAGTCCATGGTTCAGGATGATGCAGAATAAGGAAGTTAGGGCATTCCAGTAGAGAGGTTGCAATATATGCTAAAGTGACCCAGGTGCCTTTAAGTAAAGAGCAGATAGAGCAGAAAAATTCAAAATTACCCATGTCAACCTATAAACAGGTTGTTAATACAAACAAAAAACATACTTTGATATAATTAGCTTCTTGGAGACCTGGAGGAAGGAGGATAAGCAATGGAACACTGATTCAGGGTACAAATTATATTGAAATGATAAGATGAATCAAATTGGTGGAGTGGTGGTGCTATATATTAGAGGCCATTGAGTTAAATAGAGTAAAGGTTCTGCAGGAAACAAAATGCAATGTTGAATACTTAAGGATAGAAATTCCAGGTAAAAAAGGGAATAAAATAGAAGTGGGAGGTGTATTACTGTCCATCTGTCAGAATGAACAAACAGACAATGACAGAACTGAAAAATGAAATTGCGGACCTCCTATTGGTAATTTGGAGGTCCATATTCAAAAGCATTTATCCAGCTTACTCAGAAGTTGTTATGAGAGTAGACATGCTTGGGAGTGGCCGTGAGTGTGAGTGTTGCGTTCGTGCCTGTTCTTGTCCTTGCTCCACCCTCTCTACCTTTGTGGTGACTCCCTTCGGGTCTGACGGACAGATTCTGCCGCGGCTTCTTCTCGCCGTACTTCCTGGAATCCCCAGGCTTGCCTGACGCTGCGGATCCGCCATGTTCCTGATGACGTAAAGGTGCGCGCGCGTGCTCCAGACTTTGTGCCAGCAAGGGTGCGAACCTAGGGGGTGTCCCCTGTAGTGACGTTATCCACTTCCACTTTAAAAGGTCTTTGCTTGCTACTTTGGATCGAGTTAGCAAGGGGAATTTTTCTCCGCTGCTCTGCCTCCACCACTTTACCCAGGGGTACCTGCTCCTCGGGGGCCCCGCTCTCTCTCTTCTTGATTTCAGATTGTTAGGATGGAATCCGGTACTCCCTCCACGAGGGCCTATGTCCCTGAATGCTCAGAAGACTCCTTACTACCTGGAAGCGATCGCAGATGTGAACACAATGAGTTCTATTACAGATAGGAACTGGTACTCGCTCCATGAGGGCCTATGTTCCTAATCTCCGAAGATTCCCTTCTGTCTAAGACGTTATCGCAGGTACGGAAATCGTGAGTCATTATTGTAAATTGCAGATAGGAACCAGTACTCGCTCCACGAGGGCCCATGTTCCTAAATCCCTTCTCATCTCTCTTCTATATCTGAAGTTATTATACCTTTATCTGGTGCATTACTATTAGATTGCAGATAGGAACCGGTACTTGCTCCACGAGTGCCTATGTTCCTAAACCCTCCAAATACTCTCTTCTATTCTACAAGCCATCTCCTACACAGATACCACTGACTGTAGCAAAGAAGATCAGAAAAAGCCCTTTGCAATTCAATGCCTTCTTTTTAAAAGCTTTTCTTCCATTCTAAGAGAGTTCTTAACACGCAAATTGCCTCTGAAAAATCCAAGAGAGCAAATGGAGTTTCTTTGCACATGCTCAGACCTTTTACTGGGAGGTTGTCAGCCTTTCGTGACTCATATGGCAGTTACAGGCTAGTTAAAAGATGCTTCACCATGATTTGTCCTGTGTCTGGTCTCTTTGGCAACTTGTTCTGCCTCAGCTCCCAGGAGGTTGATATGTCACATAGGCAAGTGCTGGTTGTTATAGTTGCCAGTTAGTCCCTGCCTGCACCTGCTCTTTGCTCAGTTCAGCCATGGACTTTTAATGGGAAACATAAACAAATGAGAAGAAACTTTTCTTAAATTCCATTCATTTTAGGGTCTACAAATGAAACAAAGCTGGACTCATTTGATGCATTCCACCCATTAGTTTCAAATGAATGCACAACCCTAGTATATTCCACTTTCACAATTTAGGTGACAAAAAAGAACTTAACATCTATTTGTGTGGCCATAGACTAAAGGTAACTTTAGAAAGAACCCTGACTTCTAGGAATACCTAAAGGTAACAACAGCAAAGGTCATATCCCAAAACAATCTGCTAGCTAAGCTTGCTGGATCAACGTTGGGTCCTGTGACTAAGACCTTAGTTCTTACTTTGTTATACTCAGTAGCAAAGTGTTATGACTTCTCTGGCAGATTATCACATACAAATCTTGTTGATATAGAGTTGAACACAACCATGTATATCATATTTGAAACCCTCCATATATCTCCCTTTGCTGGCTTCCTGATCTTGTAAATATGACTTCCTCACACATCCATCAGCTGATAATGACCTCTAAACTGGTTGAAATCATTCTTGCAGCATCTTATTTACCACCTTACAATGAGTTATTTAAACCACCTAAGGCCTGCTTTTGGAGCAACCTCGCTGACCTGGATCTTTCTGTTAGCTTCGTGGACCCTTGGGCCGATCGGAACCAGGAGATGGAATACCTTAGAGAGGTAGGGGCACCGGTTCCAAACGGGAGGCGGCGAAAGCAGGCTCGCGGACTACCGGGAGAAAGACACGAAGGGCCCTATGCGACCAAGGACCAGGAGATGAAGCTGACCCGGTGGGAGAGGTGCTTCGCCCTGGAAGCCGGTACTCCCCCGAGAGGAGCTCGTAGGAGTCCGGCCGCTGGGACTTAGGCGGTTCACCCTGGAAGCCGGTGTCCCCCCGGGAGGAGCCCGTAGGAACCCGGCCGCTGGGACTTAGGAGATCCCTATCGATGGAGAAGTAGCTCACCAAGCCCGGGTCAGGTGTCGGAGAATCGCTGTCAGCCGGTCCGCGTCTAGAGCCAGAGAAGTCATTGTCAGCCAGTCCAAGTCGAGATCCAGAGAAGTATCGTAAGCCAAGCCGAGTCGAGAGCCAGAAGACACCGAAGCCGAACCAGGGTCAGAAGCCAAGAAGAACCACAAGCCAATCCGAAGTCGAAAACCAGAAGATCAAAGTGACGAGCAGGAACACAGCAACTGGGAGCAGGACGAACCTGGGAACCTCGTTGCAAGGCAATGGCTTGGCTGTACTGCAGGGTTTTTATACCCTGCAGCGTCTGACGTCACCCGGGAGCTTCCCCTGCCAATTTCCTGTGCTGGCCCTTTAAAGCCAGCTGAGAGACGCGCGCGTGCGTCTAGGGGGCGGGGCCAGCCGCCGAGGAACGCCGACGGCTCGGGAGAGGCCGGGACGCGATGCCAGAGGGCCCTGCAGGCCCGAGTGAGGTCGGGACAGGCCGGGGGCGCAGCGCCCGCGGACCCTGCAGGCCTGGGAGGCCGGAGCCAGCGACGCTACCGCCGCGGGGTGAGTGTCGGTCCCGGGGGCGCCCCGGGATCGCAACAGTACCCCTCCTCCTACGGCCCCCCCCAGGAGGACGCGGCTTGTCCGGGTGCGCCCTATGAAACTGGAGGAGAAGGTCTTTGTCGAGAATGTGCGAGGAGGGCTCCCAAGAGTTCTCTTCAGGACCGTACCCCTCCCAGGAAAGGAGATACTCCCAGTGTCGACGACGGAACCGAACATCCAGGACCTCCTTAACCGTGTACGTGGCTCCAGGGTCAGTCGCAACAGGAGTGGGCTCCGGAGGCTGAGGTCGCAAGTGGGAGTGAACCACTGGTTTGAGAAGAGAGACGTGGAAAACATCATGAATCTTCAGCGTGGATGGGAGGCGTAACCGATAGGACACTGCTCCTATGCGTTCAGCTACCGGGAAGGGGCCGATGTAGCGAGGCGCCAGTCTCATGGAGGGAGTCCGCAGCTGAATGTGTCTGGTGCTCAGCCAGACCTTTGTCCCGGGTAAGAAGACAGGTGCGGGGCGTCGAGACCGGTCTGCATACTCTTTGAACCGGGCCGTGGTCTTATGAAGTCTCTCCTGGGTGGAGAGCCAGAGCTGATGGATCTGCTCCGCTGTCAGCTGTGCTGCCGGGGAAGAGACCGTCGCAGGTAAGGGCAAAGGAGGTCTGGGTACTTTCCCGTAAACCAGTTGGAAGGGGGACTGTAAGGTGGCCGAGTGTTTGTGTCGGTTATAAGAAAACTCGGCCCAGGGAAGAAGCGAGACCCAGTTGTCTTGGAGGTCCCCCACGAAGGCTCGGAGAAAGGCCTTGAGAGTACGATTTGTCCGTTCGACCTGGCCGTTACTCTGCGGATGAAACGCTGTAGTTAGGTCCAGCTGTACCCCGAACTTCCTGCAAAGAGCCCTCCAGTACTTTGCTGTGAACTGGGGACCTCGGTCTGAGGTAAGGTGCAAGGGCAAGCCATGTAGCCGAAAGATATGGTGGACAAACAATGTGGCCAGTTCAGGAGCCGAAGGCAGTTTGGCCAATGGCACAAAGTGGGCCATCTTTGAGAATCGGTCAATGGTGACCCAAATGACGGTCTTCCCCTCAGAGGGCGGCAACTCCACAATGAAATCCGTGGAAATGTGCGTCCACGGTTCCGTAGGAATGGGAAGCGGCTGCAGGAGTCCCCATGGTCGACCTGGTAATGGTTTTTGCTGGGCACAAGTAGGACACGACTGCACATAAAGCCGGACATCCTCCTTCATCCGTGGCCACCAATAGAACTCCGTCAAGAGCTCCAAAGTTCGGGCAATCCCTGGGTGCCCGGCCGTGAGGGAATCGTGTGCCCATGCTAAAACCCTCCTCCTGGAGCGGGCCGGGACTACTGTCTTGCCCGCGGGTCTGACGTCAGAGGCGGCTAGACACACCTTAGCTGGATCCAGAATGTAGCGAAGTGGTTCTGGGGTGTCCTCCGTCTCAGTAGCACGAGAGAGAGCATCTGCCCTTACGTTCTTGGCCGCCGGTCGGTAATGGAGAGTAAAGTTGAAGCGGCTGAAAAAGAGGGACCAGCGTGCCTGCCGAGGGTTGAGTCTTTGGGCACGGCACAGGTATTCCAAATTTTTATGGTCGGTGTAGACTATGATGGGGTGTTGGGCCCCCTCCAGCCACTGACGCCACTCCTCAAAGGCTAGCTTGACTGCGAGTAGCTCCTTGTCGCCGATACCATAGTTTCTTTCGGCGGGAGAGAACTTACGAGAGAAATAGGAGCAGGGCCAGGTTTTCCCATTCTTGGCGAGTTGAGCCAACACAGCCCCTACCGCCACGTCGGAGGCGTCCACTTCTACCACAAATTGGCGCAAGGGATCAGGGTGTCGGAGGCAGGTCTCCCGTAGAAAGGCCTTTTTAAGTTCCTGGAAGGCTTGTGTTGCGTTGGGGGTCCATTTGTGGGCATCAGCTCCTTTACGGGTGAGGGCCGTTAGAGGCGCCACCAGGCTGGAGTAGTGTGGAATGAAGTGGCGATAGAAGTTGGCGAAGCCTAAAAAGCGCTGGAGCGCTTTCACCCCATGGGGCTGAGGCCATTTCTCAATGGCTGCGACCTTATCCGGGTCCATCTGGAAGCCCGTTGAAGAAACAATGTATCCCAGGAAAGGCAGCGAGTCTTGTTCGAATTGGCATTTTTCCAATTTGGCGTATAGCCGGTTCTCTCTTAGTTTCTGGAGTACTTGGCGAACATGTTGGCGATGAGAGGCAAGATCCTGGGAGTAAATTAGGACATCATCCAATACACGATAACCGTGGTGTGCAGCAGCTCGCGAAGAACCTCGTTCATCAGGTTTTGAAACACAGCTGGGGCGTTGCAGAGACCGAATGGCATGACGAGATATTCGTAGTGACCGTCTCTGGTGTTAAAGGCGGTCTTCCATTCGTCCCCCGGGCGGATCCGCACTAGGTTATACGCCCCTCGGAGGTCAAGCTTGGTGAAAAAGCGAGCCCCTTGAAGGCGGTCTAAGAGTTCCGGAATCAAAGGCAATGGATAACGATCCCGACGGGTGATTAGGTTCAGGCCCCGGTAATCGATACAGGGGCGAAGGGACCCGTCCTTCTTCCCTACAAAAAAGAACCCGGCCCCGGCGGGGGAGTTGGATGGTCTGATGAAACCCCGTTCTAGGTTCTCCTTTATGTAGGCCGACATAGCCTGAGTCTCTGGCAGGGATAGTGGATAGACCCTCCCACGGGGTGGCGTAGTCCCTGGTAGCAGAGTGATTGCGCAATCAAAGGGTCGGTGTTCCGGGAGTAATTCGGCTTTTTCTTTGGAAAAGACGTCGCGGAAGTCGTGATACTGAGGCGGAACCGTCAAGGGGGTCGTGAGGAGAGGTAGTGTCTGCAAAGGACGAGCGGGGAGGCAGCGATGGAAACACGCTGAACCCCAAGACGTAATCTGAAGCGTGGCCCATCGATCGTAGGCGAATGTTCCCTGAGCCAGGGCAGGCCCAGGACCACGGGGTGAATAGATTTTTCAAGAATGAGGAAGGACATCTCCTCCCTATGCAGGGCTCCGACTTGAAGCTTCAGCGGGGTAGTGCGAGTAGCGATGACACCCGGGAGGGGGACCCCCTGGATAGAGGAGACTCGCACGGTTGGTTCCTGAGGCAGGACCTTGAGCTGGAGCTGTTGCACCAGTTCTTGGAGGATAAAATTCCCCCCGGACCCAGAGTCTAGCAGGGCTAAGGTGTCGAATCCACCCTCAGGCAGACAAAGGCGTACCGGTACGGTACATGGGGAGTTGGGTGAAACATTGCCTAGAGTTAACTCCCCGCTAGACTCTAGGTTCGGGCGTTTTCCGGGCGCTCGGTACAGCGGGCTAGGAAATGTCCGTTGCTCCCACAGTAAAGACACAGTCTTTGGGCGCGACGGCGCCTCCGCTCTTCAGAAGATAGGGGCCCTCTCCCCAATTGCATAGGCTCCTCTGCCGAGGTGGTCGCAGCAGCAGGCTGGGAAGGTCGGGTACGAGGCGGAGTGACCCTGCGACTAGTCTGTCCCGACGTGGGTCTTCGGTCCCGGAAGCGGCGCTGGATGCGTCGATCCACTCGCCCGGCCAGCTCAATCAAATCTTGAAGATCGTCAGGCAGGTCCCGGGCTGCCAGTTCGTCCTGGAGCCGTGGTGAAAGTCCCTCCAGGAAAATGCCATGCAAGCTGTCTTCGCCCCAAGCCAGCTCAGAGGCGAGGGTCTGGAATTCCATCGCGTATTCTTCCAGAGGCCGATTCCCCTGTCTCAGCTGGAGCAATTCGGAGGCGGCTGTGGAGGCCCGGGATGGTTCATCGAAGACTCTTCGAAACGACTTGACGAACTGCACTAGGTTGTTCAGTCTGAAGTCCTGGCGTTCCCAAAGGGAAGAAGCCCAGACCAATGGTTTCCCATCCAGGAGGGAAATGATGTACGTCGTCTTGACTCGATCCGTGGGAAATTGTGCGGGCAGCAGGTCAAAACGAATATAACATTGATTGAGGAATCCTCTGCATGTCTTAGGATCCCCTGAGTACCGGGCTGGTGCGGGCATCTGTACAGGAGTGATGGAACCCATACTAGCCTGAGAGGAAGATGCCACAGGAGCTGCTGCGGAGGCCCCCTCCACGCGATCCGCCAGGCGTTGAACTGTTGACATCAAGGTTTCGAGGCAGTTCTGTTGCTGCTGTAGCTTCTGGGCTATGCCCGGGATGGCTTTGAGTCCAGCAAGGTCCGCCGGGTCCATGGCCTTGCAATCTGTTAGCTTCGTGGACCCTTGGGCCGATCGGAACCAGGAGATGGAATACCTTAGAGAGGTAGGGGCACCGGTTCCAAACGGGAGGCGGCGAAAGCAGGCTCGCGGACTACCGGGAGAAAGACACGAAGGGCCCTATGCGACCAAGGACCAGGAGATGAAGCTGACCCGGTGGGAGAGGTGCTTCGCCCTGGAAGCCGGTACTCCCCCGAGAGGAGCTCGTAGGAGTCCGGCCGCTGGGACTTAGGCGGTTCACCCTGGAAGCCGGTGTCCCCCCGGGAGGAGCCCGTAGGAACCCGGCCGCTGGGACTTAGGAGATCCCTATCGATGGAGAAGTAGCTCACCAAGCCCGGGTCAGGTGTCGGAGAATCGCTGTCAGCCGGTCCGCGTCTAGAGCCAGAGAAGTCGTTGTCAGCCAGTCCAAGTCGAGATCCAGAGAAGTATCGTAAGCCAAGCCGAGTCGAGAGCCAGAAGACACCGAAGCCGAACCAGGGTCAGAAGCCAAGAAGAACCACAAGCCAATCCGAAGTCGAAACCAGAAGATCAAAGTGACGAGCAGGAACACAGCAACTGGGAGCAGGACGAACCTGGGAACCTCGTTGCAAGGCAATGGCTTGGCTGTACTGCAGGGTTTTTATACCCTGCAGCGTCTGACGTCACCCGGGAGCTTCCCCTGCCAATTTCCTGTGCTGGCCCTTTAAAGCCAGCTGAGAGACGCGCGCGTGCGTCTAGGGGGCGGGGCCAGCCGCCGAGGAACGCCGACGGCTCGGGAGAGGCCGGGACGCGATGCCAGAGGGCCCTGCAGGCCCGAGTGAGGTCGGGACAGGCCGGGGGCGCAGCGCCCGCGGACCCTGCAGGCCTGGGAGGCCGGAGCCAGCGACGCTACCGCCGCGGGGTGAGTGTCGGTCCCGGGGGCGCCCCGGGATCGCAACACTTTCTGCAGATACCCTTAAATTAAGGAATGGGTATCACAGCAAGTCACTAACAAGTTCCTTGTATCAAACACCGCTCAAACTCGATGGCTTTGAATTAATATGACAAGAATGAATCCTGCTAAATAGGTTCAGGATAAGCAAAAGCCACTGTGCAGCTAACCTTCAAATTTGGGATCTCAGAGCCAACTCACTGTGCTCTTTTAAAGAGAAACAAATGATGTTGCACTTTATAAAGGACTGTCCCCTATATATACTAAGGGACCCATGTACTAACACTATCACCAAACATTATCTATAAGTGCAGTAAAAATGTGCACGTTAAAATGTACATAACGTAACAAATGCATTAACATTAAAAACTTAACTACTGTTCCCGGAGGTGTAGTTTTTCTAAACCATCCATGCTAATGAGCTTATTTTCACATGTATATTTTACAACCTGCATTACCACATGCCTCATTTGCATTGCCCATTAATACATGCATAAAACAACCGCTATTAACATACTTTAGTTCATTGGCTCCTAAAAGGTGGATTAATAGCTTTGAACTCAGCTAACGAGGAGGCTTTTGCCTTGCTTCATGGACTTGAATTCACTAAATAAGCACTTAATTCTTAACTTATGCATTATGCATTATTCTGCATTTTTTCAGTCTGATTAGCCGTACACCAAAGAAATGTTCTACTTTTTATTTTTCAAACAAATCTTCTATGGAAAAACTGCCTGCAGAGAACATGTGCATACTTGTGTTTCTGTTAGGGATGGGACTTCCTTGAAACATTTTCTTCCCATGGATGTTAATAATATAATTGGCGTAATTAGAAAAGATCATACCAGCACTTTTAAAATGTATATGCTCATATACATTGTGATGATAAATGCATAACTGCTGGGTTGGAGTATGGTTTAATGAATGCATTGTGAAATAGCAACAGATGGCTCCCAAATGCTTCATGTTTTTGCTCTGCCTTCAGTTATGTCAGGTTGCTATGGTTTAGCAATAAGGCTTCTTATGCAAAAGTAACCTCATTGTGAATTATATCTCTCTACCTTTGCCAGAACACTGTTAAATTTGTAGTCAAGTAGAAGTGATATGTTTTCCATGGCAAAATGAGTACAAGTAAGTACTGTAGGCCTTACAAAATCTTTGACGTGAAGACAAAAAAAATTCACCTTATTGAAATATAGACAAATATCTGATATATTCAAGGGCTATATGACCATCATATGAGAATGTGATAGTCTTTGTTCACATCCACACTTTATGTGGACTAAAACTCAGTTGTCAGTCTGATGAAATGCTGTCAAAGCTAGCAGACACACTCAGCTCTTGACAAGCCTTTGTGAGTATTTCCTGATACAATCAAATGTACTCTTGCAATATGGCTTGAGATACAGTATTGCTTTGCTTTTATCAAATTTAATTGAATGTTGCCATCAAATAGATACTCAATAATGATATGTTTTTGTCTAATGTTTCTGTGCTCCTGATGCAGACAATCGAAACACTGAATTAGTGCTAGCAGTGTTGAGCGGCTATTAGAACACAAGAATTGACGTTAAGTTCAAGTTTTTTATGTGCATTGAAATAATTTTTGAAAAACAAATTTTTGATGACTGATGATTATAACACAGACATATTCTGATTTAGACTGACAATTTTTAGTCCATATAAAATGTGGATTTGACCAAAGACTCTCAGGTCCTTATTTGATGGTCATATAGAACTTGAATATATCAGATATTTGCCTATATTTCAATAAGGTGAATTTTTGTTGTTTTCATGTCATGTTTGTTTATTCATCTCTGGGTTTGTTTGAGTTAGTGCTCTTATGAAAAATTTGACAATCAATCACCAGTATCAAGTTAGCAGTTTCATTTAACACCAAACTATTTTCTGTTATATTATCATGAAACTTAACTCATAAAGGGGGTAGTATAGTGTTATTAAGTTTTAGCAGCCCATTCCATTCTGACAGGAGGTGGTAACAGTTTTTCAAATGGGTTTTTTTCAGTAAAATTGTTTTTTTTAATAAATATATCACCACAGTTGTTTGAATATAGTACCATCACCTTATTACTATTATTATTTAAGTCACAAATAGAGTCTATCACCTATTTTGGATTTCATTTACTTAAAATATGTATGTTTCTATTTTTAAGTATTAACTTATGACTCTGACACCATCAATTAAAGATGTCTTCTAGTGATAAAAGTCAGTAGTTTATGGATATGTTGCAAAAGGTAACAAATACTCCCTATACCTTGCAGATGAGATCTGGGTATGACCATCTTATATGGTGGTGGCCCAAATTTCATCATGTGTATTATAAAAAAACAGTCAGTCATAACAGAGAAAGTGAAAAAATATACTGAGATGCAAAAGCAACGTTTTGATTCCTATCCCAGAATCTACAAAATTCCAGAATAGGAATGCTTTGAATCTGAATATATATATTTTTATATTTTCTTTTATGGATTGCAAGTTCATTTTTGTACAGGATTCTGTTACTAAAAGGAACTTCTGATTTCCCTTTTAATGTTTAAATAGGCCATTGTTTAACTGGGTTTAAAGAAACTTCCCTTTATCCACCTTTCCTTCACCCTAGCTATCAGCTCATTTCTTTCCCACCATTTTTTCTTTAAAATCCTAGAAAAAGCAGTTCATTTTTAGATCTCTGCCTTTACTTCCCAAACTGCTATCCTCAGATCCCTTTAACTTGGTTTTCACCCTGAGCACTCTATAGAGACAGCACTGCCCTTCACCCATACCACTTTCACATCTGCTTGTTATCACTCATCTCAAAACTTAATTCTTGTCTTGATCTCTCCTCCACGTTTTATACTGACCACTTCATTTTTTCCTTTTGCTTTGCCCCTTGGGAATTCTTGACTCTGCCCTTGTCTTGCTCCAATTTTTTCTTTCCTCTAGGGCTCTGAAAAATTGGTGATTCATCACCTTTTTGTTCTTCTATTTCTAGGTGATTACTGTCTTCACTTGGATGTCACACCGTGCTGTGCCATAAATGTCTACATGACATTGTTTTCATCCTATCTTTACTTTAAATTCTCTGTCCTATCTACTTTGGCAGTCTTTCATCCTCCTGAAACTTGGCTTTGCTTGTAACTAATTTATGATTTTTGTTTTGCAGGTTGCTGTGCTTGCTATTGTATTTTGGTTAGCAATGTTGTATAAATATAATTAAAATGAAATGTAAAGGTCAGATGATTCTTTCAAGAACTGACATTATTGGAAAGCAAGCTAATCAGCTAGTCATTGTTTACTTATAGTGGAACAATAAAGATCTACTATAATCTATGAATTCCCAGTCCTTATTTGCTATTTAAAAACGGAGAGGCTGATGTAATAAGGTGTTCTAGGCTGAGTGCAAATGTTTACTTTTGTTTGTGCACACATTTTTTTTGCCTATAACTTGACTCAGAATTTAATACAATTTTAGCACACAAAAAATGTGCACACAAATAAGCAAATCCTTCATGCCAATCCTATGTTATTGAAGGCATTAGCTATTACTCCCCAATGCAAGGAAGTGAGTTAAAGCCCTGTTTTCTTAACACTGGAAATGTAACTACTGGATCAGTGGGAGAGTGAAAAACTCATATTTCTGGAATTCCTGTTAGTCTATGCTGTTGTGCCACTGTGCTCCCAGACCTGGACTTTCTGGGTATGGAGGTCCGGGACTCAGTGAAACAGAAAACCATGAAGTGACATTGATAGACATTTGTACATATAGCGAACACTGCATGATGGTGAAAATTGTGCTACCGTAAGTGCCTGACTCAAAGAGTTTGCACAACAATAGACAGTTGCACGTACAACAATTCTCTGCACAATAGGTGACAATTGTGAGCATAAATTTCAATAATGTGCCCTCTTGTGCTTATACATGTGTAACCCTTTTTCAGGGAATAGTGAAGATTCCAAAGCAGCTTTTCTGGAAACCGAGTGGACCTTGTGTCCATGAGGTTAATTAATGTGGGCCCAGGCACACTCACGACGTTAGGTGTTAGCTAGGGGGAGGGGGAGCGGGAAGAGGAGAGGTGGGGGGGGGAAGAGTAGATGGAGTGATCTAGGAGGGGATCGTGGCGGTCAGGGATTGGTGGGAAATCCGTGGGGAAAGGGGGGGGGGGGTAGTGAATAGGGCATCGGTGATTGGGCAAGGGCATTTCAAATTTAATATTATAGTGAGGGCAGCGCGGGAAGGAGGCCAGTTCGGGGATCGCGCGGCGGCGAGACAAGTTTTGCGCGACAGCTGCTACGTTTGTCTAGTGGTGCTGCGATTGACTTGCCTGGCCGTTTTTTTCGGGAGGGTTGGTGCGGTTTTTGAGCGGAGCCGGGCGGATGGCGAGCGAGGGAGCAGACGAGCTGTCCTGGCTCGTTGATTCTGAGGAAGCGGCGTGGCTGCCGGTGGATGGAGCCGAGGAGGAGGCTGACGGAGGAGGCGGCCCGGAGCGGGTGAGCGCGGAGGAAGGGCAGCGGAGGGTCCCTTCTGAGATGGGACGGCGGTTAGACGTGGGGGGCGGGGTTCCGGGCGGCAGTTCCTTGCCGCATGGGGGGCGGTCCCCGGAGGTGCTGGGAAGGGAGACGGAGGCACGCAATGCCCAGCGAGTAGGGAGGACTCGGCTCAGGGGGCGGGGGGTCCAGGCTAGAGGGGCGGCGCAGGTGGTGTCGGGGATAGGAGGAGGTCCGGTGGGGCTGCATGCGGATGTTCGACGGCAGGAGAGCGGGGCAGGCCTGCGAGTTGGTTTGCGGGTTAGGGAGGAGTTGGAGGGCCATGAGGAGGAAGCGCTTTGCGCCTCAGAAGATCTGGGGGGCGATGCGGGCGGCGACCGGTGTGAGAGAGAGGGGCTATCGGGTGGCTTGAGAGGTAGTGCGCGCAGGGCGCGAGGACACAGAGCGGGTCCTCGGAGTGGCCGTGGGTCGGGCGCTCCCACAGGTTGTGGGCGGGGCTCCCCTTCCTTAGCGCCAGAGAGAGAGCGCAGCAGGCGGGGTGGTGGCGGCGGGAGGCGCATATGGAGCGAGAGGAGGAATGCGAAGAGTGGGCAGAGCTGGAACCTCGGGTCCTGGGAGAGCGGGGACCAGGAGACGGAGGCAATCGGTAGTCAGTAATAGGCGGGGGGATATTGCATGGTGGCAGTGCGGGGACATAGGGGATAGGAGCCGGGCGGAAGGTGACATTCTGGGGGGGGGGGACTGGGGGGAGGGACTGGGGGGGAAGGGGGGGGAGGGATTGGGATGTGGGGCCGGTATTGGGGCATGTGCTCTCCCAGGATGTGGTGTCTCATCAGAGAGAGTTGGAGGAGGAGCAGCGCGAGGAGGAAGAGGCGGCGTTGCCTGGTCCTTCACGATCTGAAGCGTGGCGGAATGTGTCGCCGGCGGAGGATCGGAGGGGGAGTCAAGAACGAACTGCTGTGGCGGAAGCAGCAGCGGTGGAGGCTGGTTCGGCAGGTGAGTTCGTGATTTTTCCGCGGCTCAATAAAGGAGATAATTCCCAGGATAGGGTCGGGGGGGTTCAGGGGGGCGGCTGGGTTCGGAGTGGGGCGTTAGAAGAGGGAGGAGACGGACAGAAGGGCGGGGAGAAGAAGGGGGGGGTGGGTGCCCGTGGAGGGTCGGTGAAGAAGGGAAGGTCCAAGAAACGGAAGAGGCGAGAGAGATCTAGTTCCTCCGATTCTTCATCGTCTTCTTCTTCATCGTCCTCGACCTCTTCGAGTTCAATCACAGAGAAAGTGGGAGATACGAGTGGGATCGTAGGAGGTGTAACGACACATGGAGCCCCAGCGTTGGTGGCCTTAACCGAATTATGGGAAGAGGTTCCGAAATCGTTGCGTAAGCGGATTAGGCATAGGCGCTTCATAGATATTTTTCAACTTTTGGAGGGTAGGCGGGGAAAGCGAAAGGGGAAAAAGAAGAGGGGTAAGAGTGAGCGTTTTCCAGGAGCACAGCCAAAGATTGCGCGAAACATCCATAACTGGATGAGGGCTTTCCTTCGTTTGGCGAGCGTTGTCGGACGTAAGGATCCGGCACAATATGGGCCATTGTTGGCCTATGCAGATTCTATTTTGGCAGCCAGCAAAACCTACGACGGTTGGTCGTGGTTAAATTACGATGAACGTTTTCGCGACCGGATGGAAGAAAATAAATTCATGTCGTGGGGCACCCAGGACGTAGGTTTATGGTTGACACAAATGGCGTCTAAGGGCATAACGGGTGGCCAAGGACAGGGAGCGATGGCAGGTAGCGGATTGGTGCGGCCATTTCGGAAAGAAGCCCAGGGTGGAGGTTCCGGCAAAGCGGTGTCTGGGCGGAGCGATGTGTGTTGGAGATATAATCGCTCCAACTGTATTTTCCCTGACTGCAAATTTCGGCACGCCTGTTCCACTTGTGGAGCGGCCCATCCGGTGTCTCGCTGTCTCAAACGACAAGGGGAGGGTGCGGTTCCAATCCCGGTCTCCAAGGGTCCGGGTAAACTTGGGGTGTGATAGGGCCTTCACTCCGGTTAGGGTCTCTGCTATGCGTCCTTGGTTGAAGTTATATCCGCGGAGGAGCATGGCGGAGCTTTTGATGCGAGGTTTTACAGTTGGTTTTGATATTCCGTTTGAGGGGGGAGAAAAGGTGGGAGGGGGGGGCAATTGTCCGTCGGTGCGGAGGTTGCAGGGGGTGGTGCGAGCTAAGCTACAGGAGGAACTTGAGTTAGGCAGGATTGCAGGGCCTTTCTGTGAGAGTCCATTGGAAGGTTTAATTCTGTCACCACTGGCGGTTATCCCCAAGAAGGAGGCGGGCAAATTTCGTTTGATCCACAATTTGTCCTTTCCGGAGGGGAAGTCGGTGAATGACGGGATCCCGAGAGCGCAGTGTACCGTTCGGTATGCGTCATTCGATTCGGCAGTGCGGTTGGTACGCAGTTGTGGACCAGGGGCGTTGATGGCAAAGGCCGACATCGAGGCGGCGTTTCGTTTACTTCCCGTACACCCAGACAGTTTTCATTTGTTTGGATTCCGTTTCGATAATGCATTCTATTTTGATAAGTGCATGCCTATGGGTTGCTCCATAGCGTGTGCTTATTTCGAGGCTTTTAGTTCATTTGTGCACTGGGTGGTGCAGCTGAGAGCTAAGTCAGTCAAGTTGGTGCATTATTTAGACGATTTCTTCTTCGTGGGCGCAGCGGATACAGGGGAGTGCGAGCATTTAGTGGCTAGTTTCCAGGCGGTGTCGGCGGTGTTTGGCATACCTTTGTCGGCGGGTAAGTCGGAAGGTCCGTGCACCAAGCTGACCTTTTTGGGCATAGAATTGGACTCTGAAGCCGGGGTGTCCCGTCTGCCAGAAGATAAAGTAGAGAGGCTGCGAGTGATGGTCCGGGACGCTGTAGGTCGTACCAAGTTAACGCTGCGCGAGTTACAATCCTTAGTAGGCAGTTTGAATTTCGCATGCAGGGTAATTCCTATGGGGAGAGTATTTGTGCGGCGATTGTCGCATGCTACGACTGGTCTCAAGAAGTCGTTTCATCATGTCCGGGTATCTAAGGCCCTGCGGGAAGATTTGCGTATTTGGGATGCATTTTTGCTGAACTTTAATGGGGTGGCATTTTGGCAAACGGATCCGTGGTCAAATCACGAGCTGGAGTTGTTTACGGACGCAGCAGGGTCTTTGGGATTTGGAGCTTACTTTCAGGGGTCATGGTGTGCCGCGGAGTGGCCGGCGGATTGGGTGGCTTCAGGGATTACAAAAAATATTACATTTCTGGAATTGTTTCCCATAGTGGTGGCGGTGCATATCTGGGGTTCGCAGCTTCGGGATAAGAGAGTCGTGTTTTGGTGTGACAATATGGGCGTGGTCGAGGTCATTAATAAACGGGCGGCGCGATGTATTAGGGTTTCTGAGTTATTGCGGGAATTGCTGCTATGTTGCATGTCTTTGAATGTGACCTTATGGGCCAGGCACGTACCAGGTGTGTCTAACGGGGTGGCTGATTCTCTTTCTCGTTTCAAGTGGGAAGTTTTTCGAGAACTGGCTCCGAAGGCGAAAGTTTGCGGAGACCCGGTCCCGTCTTCCCTCTGGAGATTTGGTACCCAGAATCTTGGAACATGCTGCGAGCTTCATTAGCTCCGTCCACCTGGACAGGTTATGTGGGAGGGGCGCGTAGAGTGGCGGCATTCTTGTGGTCCCGAGGGTGGAGGGGAGGGCCGATTTCGGACGTGGCGCTGGTTCGGTTCCTTGAGCATGCTCGGAGTATTGGGTCTTCGAGAGCGGCGGTAGGAAGGCAGTTGGCGGGTTTCTCCTTTTTGATGAGAGCGCATGGCTGGGGTTTTCCATCCGGGCGCTTCCTTGTGAGGCGTGTATTGGCGGGTTGGTCCAGAGGGATGGTGCGGAACCTTGATTGCCGTTTGCCGATCACTCACGAAATCCTTCTACAGTTGTGGGGAGCGTTAGAATCGGTGTGTTCTTCAAGTTACGAAACAGCCTTGTTTCGTTTAGCTTTTGTGTGGGCCTTTTTGGCGCGCTGCGAGTGAGCGAATTAGTGGCGCGTTCGGTGGGATGTCGAGATTATCCAGGTCTGTTAGCAATGAATGTGGTGGTGACTAACCGGTCGGTGATACTGGGCATTCCCCGATCCAAGACGGATCAGAGGGGTCGTGGTTCGTCAGTGGTATTGACAGGAGTCCCTGGTTTAGTAACGTGTCCGGTTGGCAATGCGGTGCACTATTGTGGCTTGCGGCCGTTGGGGGATGCCCAGTTTCTGATTCATGAGACGGGTAGACCATTGACGAAGTATCAGTTCGCGGTTGTGCTCCGGCGAGCATTGTTCGTTATAGGATTGGATGAGCGGCGTTTTGGTACGCATTCGTTCAGAATTGGGGCAGCGACATCTGCAGCGAGAGCGGGTTTGACGGGGGGGATCATTCAGCGGATAGGCCGGTGGCGGTCGGGCGCATATCGTGG
The DNA here is from genome assembly GCF_901001135.1 of Rhinatrema bivittatum. NCBI lineage: Eukaryota > Metazoa > Chordata > Amphibia > Gymnophiona > Rhinatrematidae > Rhinatrema > Rhinatrema bivittatum. Next base: position 563,537,115 of record NC_042615.1, on the reverse strand, counting down.
TTATATACGCCCGGGAACCGGGCAAGAATGAGTTGTGTCTAACCTTTGTTTCTTTGCAGGTGCTGGGTTGCATGACATGGAGGTGTGGATCATCGGGCACTCATATACTCATTGGGCTCACAGACATGCCAGGGGCCGGCCTTATGGTCCCCATTTGGACTTGCAAAGCAGGGGGGTGCGGGTGCGTTGGTTGGGGCGTCGGGGCATGTTGTGGGACGAATTGCTGCCGTATGTACAGAGGGCATGTCACAGCTTCGGATCCCCTCGAGCGATGGTAATTCATCTTGGGGGCAACGATTGGGGGTGGGTGGCTGGTAGACAGTTTATCAACATAGTGCGCAAGGATTTGATGTCTGTGTCGATACTGATGCCTACCACCATTCTTTGTTGGTCTGACATAATAGTCAGACCGGCAATGGGGGATAATGTTATGTGGCGCAGAAGTAGGTCCAAGGCAAACCAACAGATTGGCTCTTGGTTGGCGCGATTAGGGGGACGACATATTAGACACGAATGGTCATGGGGCAAATTGCAGGGATTGTTTCGGGATGATGGGGTTCACTTGTCTTTCTTGGGAATGGACCTGTTTCTGAACTCTATTCAAGAGGCGCTCGAAGCATTGTTTCCCAGGTAAAACAGACCGCATCTTTGGGGGGTCACTGGACATTGAATGTCCGTGGCCTGTGGCGCTTGGCCCGAGCCATATGTGTTATAGTTATGGTTATGGCAGTACGGATTTCAGATATACTAATGAGGGGTGACAACTGGGCTGTTGTCAGGGAGTGGCCCCTTGCTGGTGAGAGGCGGGGGCCGCTTGGCCAGACTCCCTGCAGGATGCTGTGGGGGGTCCGCACAGGCTGGCTTCGTGCAGATTGGCAACGGAAGTCGGAGCCTGATGTGTAGGGCCTGGAAACAGCGAGCCGAGTGGCTGGTAATGGCTATCCTGCCGGAAAGAGGCGGATAGGTTGGGGGGTGTGGAAAGGCTGAAATCCGAGTATATTGTCAAATATGTTCATGTTGTATAATAGGGGGGCTCGGGTCATTGATTAAAGCTGCGGCCTTGATTTACCCAATATCTTGTCTTATGGTTTGTTTGGAATGGATGGGAGGTCAGGAGATGAGTGAGTGAGGTCCTGGATGTCCATATTATGGAAACCGAGTGGACCTTGTGTCCATGAGGTTAATTAATGTGGGCCCAGGCACACTCACGACGTTAGGTGTTAGCTAGGGGGAGGGGGAGCGGGAAGAGGAGAGGTGGGGGGGGGAAGAGTAGATGGAGTGATCTAGGAGGGGATCGTGGCGGTCAGGGATTGGTGGGAAATCCGTGGGGAAAGGGGGGGGGGGTAGTGAATAGGGCATCGGTGATTGGGCAAGGGCATTTCAAATTTAATATTATAGTGAGGGCAGCGCGGGAAGGAGGCCAGTTCGGGGATCGCACGGCGGCGAGACAAGTTTTGCGCGACAGCTGCTACCCTCCCACCCGCCCTATGTGTTTCATGTTGGGATATTGTATTGATGGGAATTTGTCGCAGCAAGGGGAGGGGTTTGTGGCGCTTGGCCCGAGCCATATGTGTTATAGTTATGGTTATGGCAGTACGGATTTCAGATATACTAATGAGGGGTGACAACTGGGCTGTTGTCAGGGAGTGGCCCCTTGCTGGTGAGAGGCGGGGGCCGCTTGGCCAGACTCCCTGCAGGATGCTGTGGGGGGTCCGCACAGGCTGGCTTCGTGCAGATTGGCAACGGAAGTCGGAGCCTGATGTGTAGGGCCTGGAAACAGCGAGCCGAGTGGCTGGTAATGGCTATCCTGCCGGAAAGAGGCGGATAGGTTGGGGGGTGTGGAAAGGCTGAAATCCGAGTATATTGTCAAATATGTTCATGTTGTATAATAGGGGGGCTCGGGTCATTGATTAAAGCTGCGGCCTTGATTTACCCAATATCTTGTCTTATGGTTTGTTTGGAATGGATGGGAGGTCAGGAGATGAGTGAGTGAGGTCCTGGATGTCCATATTATGTGCCAAAGAGGTGGATTCTTCTCTGTGGAGAGAAGATTAACTTTCTGGGCCCAGGCAATGGAAACCTCCTGTATGTATGTTAACCTTGCTCTTTGGGACAGGTACCTGGTCAAAACAGGCAGGACTCTCTGGATGAGTGTTCAAAATAATATTTACTGATATTGATTGTATGTAAATCAATAAAATGAAATAATACAGTATCCAAACACATCCAGTATCCTTGTCAATTTGGTAGTACAGGTTTAAGCTGGGTGTCCATCTGTGGAACTATTAATCCATCCATGGTGTGGAATGAATATCTGTCCCAAGGGGCTGGGGTATGCTAACTGGGGTAGATGTCCCCTTTCCCACAGTACCTGATTTCCAGATAAGCACTCCTGATCTTCACCTGTCTGTGTTCTGTATCCCAGGGTGGAAACTCTGATTGGGTGTCTCAAGATGTTCTTCTTTTCCAGCCTCATCTTTGAAAGACTAGATATCTAACCCTCTTGAGGGAAGGGCCAATTGGTTCTCTCATCAGAAGAGATACCACTCTTCTGAAAAAAACATAAGATCTAAGTCTCTGAGCCCTTGGGTACTCAGACAAATAGCAAAAAGTTAATTCTTAAACAAGAGGGAAACTAAGACAAAAGAAAGGAAGGGTGAAAAAACTTCCTCCCTCTAAACAAAAGGTTTCTAAAAGGCATGGTAAATAAAGCAAAGGCACCCTTCTTCACTCTACCCAGGTCTCGACTCAAAGGTCCTTTGCTTAGAAAATAAACAATATCCGAGCAACAAGGGGACATGCTGATCCAAGCAGGGATAACTAAATAATCCACACACTAAAATGGTGGCAGGGGTTTATATAATCTGGGAGTTCATCACCTCAGTCTCCCACATGGAGGAGCTAACATCCAACAATAATTCTATGTCTCTTCCCCCTATAAAGATAATAGGAATCTACAGGTTTCTTTACCTTCTCCCTTGGGTTTTTTAAATTTGGGAAGCAGTCAAAAATTTACCTTAAAACACACACAAACTTCATATCACTAAAATTCATAAAACACATGGATTGCAAAAGGATACCCATTTCTTTTATTACTATGATTCTATAATCAAAACAGGTTCTACACCTGGTATGGGCACTCTTATTCATAGTCCTCTGTTCCATCCTAGAAAAAAACAAGGTTAATAAGAAAAACCACACTAAACCATATGCAGGGAAACATTAAAAATATATTGAAACCATAAAAGTCCATTTCAATTGAGAAATTGTAGAAATCCCTTTTCTTGCACTTGCCAAAGATACTTACAATCATTGGAAATTCATCCCAACTGTGTGATAATATATCCCTCAAATTCTTTCTGCTCTGTGTCAACCAAGTAGAACACGAAGCAACTGATAAATGAAATAGAAGAACAATCCTGTCACTCCTGCCTTCAGGCCCTGTAGGTATAATGTACCAGAGAATGCTGAGCTATTGAAAATACCAATGCACTGTGTACTGTCACTACACAGTTATTGAAAACTCTCTCATAGCTGATAAAGTGAAACTCTCTTATAATTCCTGAAATTAAAAAAAAATATTTAGTGACTTTCCACACATTTTTAAATTAAGTTACCATGTCCCAAGTAAATGTAATACACTCACTGCATCCCCAACTCAGGTCCTATAAAGGGAACAAAATATATATTAAATGCATGGTGTCAATCAATAGCTTCACTCTTTTTGGATGTGATAACGTCATTAATAGGCTCTACCCATGATTTCTCACAATAGGTCTTCTCTACTGGACAAAGAAAATAATAATAGGAAGGAAATGATTCCCCTGTCCTGGCTAGCAACAAGAAATTCCATCCCAACACAAACTCCCATTGTAGTCTATCTTAATTGATCCCTTCCCACGGGCCAATCAGTGATTCTTCTTCTTAGCTGGTTCTAGCTTAGGAAATGTACTACAATTGAGGTACCTCTCTTATAGGGTCATTTATCAAAATGCTATAAGGCATTTTCACATGTGTTAGGGGCTTATTGCATTTTGTGAAGTGTTCTCAAATGAGAGAGAGAACCTAGCCATAATGTGCCAACACTAGATAAGTATTTATATCTCCATGGGAGGCCCACCTAGTAACTCGAGGTGAGGTTTAGGTATTAGTGTAAGGGTTAGGGGCCACTTTGACATTCAAAGTGAGACGAACGAACAGAACAGTGCTCTCTTTTGAAGATTTGATGACCCTCGGAGTGAGGAAACTCACTCAAAGATGAGATTTGTGCAATGTTTTCTCAACCTAGCTTGATGGACTCACTACCTGGGTAACAATACCTAAACCTCACCTCGAGTTACTAGGTGGGCCTCCCATAGAGATATAAATACCTATCTAAACATGGTCTCCCCCCCAGTGGTTGCATGTAGGAAATACCACACTTATCTCAAAGTGCAAAAAAGTCATCACAATGTGTAATAACTTAGCTCTTCACATATAATCACAATAAACTGCCTATTACCATAAAACACACCCTTTTCTATCATATGCAGTATTTAGTGCATTTTGATAAATCCAGGCCTTAGATAGTGAGTAATTTCTATCACACCTTTATAGAGAGGTGAACATCAACAAGTGTTACCATTTTTGTTTTTCTATACTTGGATAACCACTTCCTTTTGGATTCATTTCTGGGACTTTACATTTTAACTACTTTCAAATTTAAACCTTCAGGACTAATCCACACTCTCCTGTCTCTAATTTCTATTGGTTTCTTACAAATTAGATATTAATTTGTCTCAGCTGTAAAGGTAATATAAGTTAATAAATATGTATGTCACATTCAGTAGGGGTCCATACACCTGAAAATGGAAATGCATTAGTAAAATAAATGAAGTGGATCAAATGTTAGGTCACAAACCTTTTTTTTTTTTCAATATATTTATAATTTTCAAATTTAGATGCCACAATCACATGCAAAGAAAGGGCATTGAAAAAACATCCTTATCATAAAGCAAACTTTTAACAAACAATGCTTACATAAGCCTTAGATCACAATACAAATCAAGGGTGGAGATATAGGCGCTAAAGGGAGATTCTCAATAAGGAAAGGAAAAAAAATTAAACAGAGAAGCAGACCATAGCATGCTACATGGTTGTGATATATCTATCAATAATGCCAATGGACAACCTAGTCATTAGAGACATTTTTTTTTTATCAAGGAAAAAACATAGTTGATCAGGATCAAAAATTGACATCTATTTCCAGCATATCTAATTATACATTTGCACAAATATCTAAGCAAAAAGGTTGCACCAAAGCCAGAATTTCCTGACGCATTAAAAGAAACAAACATTTTCCTTCTTTCTTGAGTAGATTTCATAACATCAGGGTAAAGCCAAATTTGTTTGCCACAGAACAATGATTGAGCTTTATGAAAATACAGCTTCAAAATCATATTCAAATCTTTGTTGAATTCAAAAGAGACCAGAAGTGTCTCTCTTTCTTCCACCTCTGCAATAGGACTCTGTAACAGGGCAGATACATCCAATACAGGGTTAATGACTGGGGATCCCAATAAAGGTGTAGTAGAGCTTCCATCTCTTCTCCGAATTGATAAAAAATAAACTTTATCAATAGGTGGCAAGCTTCAGCAGGTAATCCTAGAATGTCAATGAAATACTTCTTTAATGTATCTCTAACAAAAGTTCCAGGGATCTTGGGAAAACTTAGAAATTGCAAATTCAAGCATCTGGAAACATTTTCAAGCTGCTCAATTTTCCTGTGAAGAGTAACCTTAAATGTCTGGCTATCTTGTACTTGCTTCTCTATATTATCCACTTTATCTGCACTTCTTGGACCTTCTGAGAATGAACCTCATGTAGGTTAGAGACAGTTCTCACCAAAAATGGATATCTGAAGCACAATTAGTTATTGCAGTATCTACCCAAGACAGAACAGACCACAGTTGTTTGAAAATTACCCTCTCTGTGCATAGTGTTGGTCAAAGAACTTGGTTAACTTACATATTATGGTTACCCTGAAAACAAGACCTGCTTGGTGGCCAGATCTTAGACACATTAGAGTTGACCAACTTGTGAAAAAGACCTAATATTCTACATAACTGAAACAAAGGAAAAACAGCTTAATATTCCATAGAATGTTCTCATTGTACACTTGCTTTTGCTTTCATGCAAATGTGTCAGAATGGAAATTGATGTGCGGTCAGGTGTTTTTGTCTTTTTACCCTTCGGTAGTGCTGACTTCACAACCTGCACATGCTTACTGTGGTTTCTCTGCATCATTCCATAGAGCAACTTTGCATGCGCAATATGGGATAATCAAGGTCATGCATAGCGTAATGCATCTGATAATACGTTCCTTAGCTTACAGCTGGGTGGGCCCCAAATGCTTCAATACACACTAATTATCACCCTGTGTGTTGCCCTTTGTCCTCCTAAGCAGCATCTTTTGACTAGGGCCTCTTTCCCAGCCTCAATTCGGGTGAATCGAGCCCATACTGAAAGGCTTTTTATCTGTTCAAAAGTGGATATTCAGACCCATAGCAAATATCAAACGCTTAACATAATGGAAATCTTAAAATATTCCCTGTTGAATACAGTGAATAAATCTGTGCCAAGAAAAATAGGCTGAATCAAAAGGAATGCACATCTGTCTGATATTAGAAACCATTGGTCTTTAGCCCACTAAATAGGTGAAGAAGAGTTCATCTGAATGACGATATCATTTCTGTAATACAATGTTATTCAGCACTAGCTTTGGAAACCAGATGGGCTTTTTTGAGATCTTCAGTGTGACCTTTTTTTACACTGAACAATTTTAGAACAGAAATCAATAAAACAAAGTTAGAAATGAGAAGGCCCAAGACCAGGGTACCATCTGTAATATGGACCCGTGCTCTTGATTTCCCTGTCTTACTTTTGTGATTATTTCTCCATGGCATTTATGTGACCTGACCCCAGAGTATGAATTTTCCCATCTGGGCTTGAGAGAATGGAGAGAACTCTGGGAGAAAGAGGCAGGCTCATGGTAAGGAGTTATAGAAGGCCACCCAATTTCTCTTTGAAAATACGCTAAAGTTACAAAGATACTAAAGAACTCATGTACTTTGTCACTAGACAGCTTAGTGAAAATTATCCCCTATACATGGGTTTATTCATATAAATCCCCTATACATGGGTTTATTTGTATAAAAATGCAATCTGATTATTATCCCTTCCTTCAGTGTACTTTTATCCACGGAAGCAAATGGGCAGGGTCAGGCTGGGGGAGGGAGTTTGCTTTATTAAATCTCCATGATTACTCTCAGGTGCATTCTTTGTGCTTGGTTCAATGCAGATGCACAATTTGCAGGTGCTTGCTACCTGCATTGCTGTGCGCTGGCAGTATTTTCAAAGGGAAATGCCATATGCAGATAACATTAAAAGATATTAGATGTTTGAATTGTAATTTGATCTGGCCCCAGCTTAAGTTGTGAGAGCAAAATCATATGGGCCAGATGACATTGGTCTGGTTTTAAAAAGAGTAAGGGAACATGTTAGATCGTGCACTGTGTTTTCTTGAAAGATGGAAACAAAGGAATAGTGAATGATGGAAGGGCTGCATGTTCCTTAGGAAGAAAGTGTGAAAGTTACTATATATGTGGGATATGGTGGTGTGAAAGCTTTTATATTATATGGTGGCTATATTTTTTGTGCTTTGGTTGTACTTAAGTAATATGAGTTAATGGTTGTAGTAAATGGGTTGCTTTGCCAAAATGAAAAGAGTAATCAAATCATTTTGAAGATATGAAGTAACTAAGTTGGATGACAACTTTGGCAATTTGACAAATGTGGGTAAAGTTTTTAGATAGTTTATTATTTTTAGATGATTGAGAAGGATAGTTGAGTAATATAATGTGCGGATAGTGATCGGTTTGGAGACAGATGGTCAGTCTTTACACACCTGTGCATATGGTATAGTGTTTACTAGAGGAAAAAGATTGAGGACATTGTTGAGGGAGCGCTAAGAAGTGGTCCCCATTCCGGAGAAGTAGTGTGCCCTTGGACCACAGCACGACTGCAGAGGAGCTCCGAGGAAGTGCCGAGGCAGGCAAGAAGGGTCCAAGCATAGGTGGACAGGCTGAAGACCAGGAGCCCTGACCTCTGCTGAACCTGAACATATTGAGAGAGACACAACAATGCAATGCTGGTCTCTGGTGTAGCCCTCTGGCCACTCGATAGCCCTTTCGGACCCGCCGCCTGGAATAGCAGATACAACAGGATTGACAGAGGTCGAGGACAGGCATGGTTCTGGAACAAGATGACAGTTGGAACTTGGAACTCGGACAAGACAAGGATGCTTGGAACTCGGATAAGATGAGGATGCTTGGAACTCAGACGAGATGAGGATGCTCAGACATGGATGGAGCTACAGGATGTTCAGACGTGGACTCAGGAAAGTCAGGCATGGACTCCGGATACTCAGACGAGGATGAGGACTTGGGAAACTCAGATGAAGACAAGGGCTCAGGATCTAGGGCAGAAGCAGGCACAAGGTACTCCAAAGGCCGGGAACATGATAAGATTCAGGATTCAAGACTCAGGATTCAGAACTCGGAACTTGGAACTCGGAACATTAAAAACAAGGGTCTTCTGGAGGCTTGCGCTGCCGACGAGAAGGATGTCAGGATCAGGACTCGGAACTGGAACTTGGAACTCGGATACATCAGGGTCAGAACTAGAACATAGGACAACTGGTACAACAGGACACCAGACCTCTGGACACCAGGGCAACAGGCCATTTGGACATCTGGACATCAGGGACCTCAGAGATAAGGACATTTGAAGTGTTTGACGACAAAGATATCAGGAACCACTGAAGACGAAGACTTCAGGGATATCTGCAGGTGAAGACATCAGGAACATCTAAGATGAAGACAACAGGAACACAGGATCCGACGAGAGACCAGGAACACAGAAGAAGATGACGAAGGAATTCCCATGAAGAATGGAGAGCCTAGGAGAAGCTGGAGATGAGGCATCCAGGAACAGATTGGCTCCTTGCAAAGGCAATGAAGAACTGATGAAGGACCCTCTTTATAGGGCTGCAGAGGAACACCCTGAATGACATCATCAGGAGAGGCCGCAGGGCTACTCCCACGTGGACCTTTTAAGAGGCAGAAAGAGGCACGGCCATGTGCCTAAGGCAGGACCAAGGACAGTAGTGGCCATGCCGCAAAGAAGGAGGCTGGAGGCGGCACTAGGCTGCAAAGGAGGCAGCGTCGGCGTCTTCCTGCCACAGGCAAGGGGGCTGGGGCGGCTCCATGCCGCATATGAGACACTACGGCAGCGGTCACCGAGCCACATAGAAGGACTACGGTGACCCTGCCAAAGCAGGGAATATGTCGGCGGCCTCCGGTGCTGCATGGAAGCACAGCGGCACAGTCCACCTTGCAGAAAGAAGGCATGGGCGGTCTCCAGACCACATAGCTGGACGGCAGCAGCTCCGACTGCCGCGAAAGACGGCATCAGGACAGCTGGGAGACTGCAGCGGAGAGGTGAGAGGCTGCTCGTGGGCCTAGCCACTAGCAGAATCATAACAGGCAAGTATCCAAACATCAAGAAGATCCCATGCTACTGATGCAATTAATAGCAGTGGCTATTCCCTAAGTAAACTTGATTAATAGCAGTTAATGGACTTCTCCTCCAAGAACTTATCCAAATCTTTATTGAACCCAGCTACACTAACTGCACTAACCACATCCTCTGGCAACAAATTCCAGAGCTTAATTGTGCGTTGAATGAAAAAGAATTTTCTCTGATTAGTTTTAAATGTGCTACTTGCTAATTCATGGAATGCCCCTAGTCCTTCTATTATTCGAAAGTGTAAATCGATTCACATCTACTCTTTCAAGACCTCTCATGATCGTAAAGACCTCTATCATATCCCCCTTCAGCTGTCTCTTCTCCAAGCTGAACAGCACACTTCTGATACATAAATGGTGATAGGAATTTTTTTCTATTATTGAAAAATTTCCATCCATTTTTTGTGGCTTTAGAAGTGTATTTTTTGATATACAAATGGTTATAGAGGATTTTCCTATTATTAAAAACCCTTCATCTTATTTTGTAATAATGTACTAATTTAAGTACTATATAATGTATAATTTATTGAAAAATGTAAGTTAAAACTGTAATTTCGAGTGCAGGCACATACATCTAATGGGATATATGTGGTAGGGATGAGTTTTTTTTTAATATAGGCTTTTTTTGTGATAATAAAAATGTAAATTGATATAAATAATCAATATTGAATATGGTATGATCCCTTTATGATTTGGCAATATATTATGGTCATATTGTTGGAATTGCTTAGGAGATCTGTGAGGGTAACTAGGTCTGTGGGTGAGCAAACACAAAATTCTCAGAAATCAATTGAAGGAAGGTGTTGCACTGGAGGTGAACCCTTGGCCTGGTGCAGGATTGATGCGGCCCTCTGGTACGGCCCTCGTGTGCTACACCAGGAGGCAGAGCACATGAGGAGACAGAGGCTAGCTGGAGCTTCGCCAATAACAGTCCAGGGTTTCCGCAGGTTGAACCGTTGGGTACAAGGACTGCCTGGACTTAGGTGGGCCTCAGAAGGTCTCCCGGAGAAGTAGCGGAGGGGTGTGCCCACCATGAGCAAAGGTATGCGGCTGATGCAGAGAGGATGGACCAAACCCAAACTGGAAGCTCTGGAGACCTCAGGAAGGTAACAGTTCAGGAAGGATCTCTGAGCGAGACAGGCAACTTCTGTGGGTCTAGCCAGGTGAAGGCTGAGGGTGGTTTCCAAGCAGGTTGATCTGGTAGTCACAGTAGGCCAAAAGAGAGTGTCTGAGTGAAGTGCAAGGATCAAAGCCAGAGTATCAGTCCAGAATGGTCAGCCAAAGCAGGGGTCAGTATCAAGGTCAGTCCGAGCGTAGTCAAGGCAAGCAAGGGTCGGTTCCAGGCAGTAGACAAGAGAATGGTCAGGCAGGCCAAGGTCAGTACCAGAGATCAGTGCGAGGAGGTACTACCTGAGTAAGGTTACAGGAACACATGAAGACTCAGGAATAAGGAGATGCTGGAACAAGGAGACACTGAAAACAGGATTAGGCAAGCTTACTACACCACGGTGTCGACCTGATTGCCAAGGCGAGGTCCTGGGGGACAGGGCCTCGCTTATATACTAAAGTCAGGTGATGTCATCAGGCTGCACTGTGAAGCTGGTTCCCACCCTTGGCCCTTTAAAGGGCAGGGTGGTCCGTGCGCGCATGCACGCTTAGGGGCATGCACGCTTAGGGGCGGGCCCGGCACTAGAGAGTTCGCTGCGCCCCAGCATGGAGCTAGGCCTGATGTGGAGGGCCTAGGAGATGCCGCCGCGGAACGCCGTGGACGGGCGGTGCTGGCAACGGCAGCGGGGAGGACAGCCTGGGACCCGTTAGTGCAGGAGTAAGGTGAGCAGGCCCAGGCACAGGCCTAGCGCAGATGGGAAACACAACAGAAGGCTTTAATGGTTAGCAGCTGATCATGCACAGGGTTTGAAAAGTTACCCAGGTAGAGAGTCCATCAAGCTAGGTTGAGAGAACATTGCCCAAATCTCATCTTGGAGAGAGTTTCCTCACTCCGAAGGCCAGCAAATCTTCACAAGAGACCACTGTTCTGTTCGTAGGTGTCACATAGCATGTCAAAGTGGCCCCTAACCCCCTACACACTTACTTAATCCCCACCTCGAGTTACTAGGTGGGCCTACCATAGGGATACAAATACCTGCCTATGGGCCATGATATTATGGCCAGTCTCTCAGTGTCTCTCTCTCTCTCTCTCTCTCTCTCTCTCTCTCTCTCTCTCTCTCTCTCTCTCTGACTTACGGGAGACATGGCAATGAAATGTTACCTCACAGCAGCTATTGCACAGACTAACGCATTTGAAAGAGGTGTTGTTAAAATTGGCATTATGGCTGTGCGATAGCTCTTCACAGACAGGCTAACCCAGCCCACTCTCCGCCCCTAACTCCTCCTATTTTTGGAATTTGCATCGCACCATACAATATGGTGCGATCGCATGCGGTAAACATGTTTTCGCATGCGATAAGCCCTTAACGCATGCGAAAACGCCTTAACGCATTTTGATAAATGACCCCCATAGTGATTACATTTTTTGTGTGTTAACATTCATATTAATAAAAAGATCACGGTATTGAGAGTAATGTAACCAGAGGATTAAAAATAAAAATAATAAAATAACGTTTTCCTGGCTGCTGTGCTGTAATAGCAGTGGCTGTGACTGTAAGAGCAGTGGCTGTGTTGCAGAAAGCAGTTGCAGGCGGAGGCAGCATGTTGTTTTTTCTATGCTGACAACCGTGTTGTGTTTCCCCAGTGCAGTCAGAGAGCCAGGAATCAACTCTCTGTAAGAAGGCCGGAGAGCCAGGATGCATGTCAGAGAATCAGTGAGCCAAGCCATCAGCTGTTTTAAAATCAGCTGAGAGGCAGGAGAGGGACTACTGCTGCAAGTGGAAGGCAAAATCCCGCACGTGGGGGCTTCAGGAAAATCCCCAGATGCTAGGAGGAAGTAGGCCACATGCTGGAAGGAAAGGAAGATAGTGATGATGTCACTTCCTTTCCAAGGAGGCAAGCTTTCCCATGACTGAAAATAAAGTAAAAAATAAGCTAAAATAATGCTAAATAAATTAAATAAGCCCCCAAATACAAGTGAGGGGACCTTAAGGAAGCCACCATATTACTTTTAAAGCACCAAATTGAAGATGGCGGCTGAGATATTAAAAGTGCTAAAAACGTTAAAATTAGCCCAAAATCAGATAAATAAGTGCTGGGTTTATGTGTGAGAATGTGTGGGACCTGTATACTACCTTTGGATGGAGGTATTTGAGTGGTTTTTAAAGGGCCAGAAACACTCTTTTCCCCTAACTCCAGTGTATTAAAGTAATAAAAATGGGGAAAACAACTTAAAAGAGGCACAGGGATCCTTAAAATAAAGTGTTGGATGTGATTTGGCTGCAAACCAATATTTAAGTTTATCGAAAATTTGTGACTCTTCCGCACCATGATAAGAATCCAGTGTGGGATTTCACTGTGACTTCCCTATTGAGATTCAGACCTGGCATCTTTCCAAGTAATTAGAATTTCCACGTGATGTTTTCCACATGAGAAAATGCAATGATGAGGCTAATGGAGGAATACACCAGTTCCTGCAGTTCTTCGGCTTAATCAACTCTACTAAAAATTGCTTCAATGGTTTAGGAACTGTTAAAAGTTATTATTCCTGCTAGTTACTATAAGCAGGGGGAAAAGGAAAGGTTTATGAAATTGTAAATGCTATACCCGAAGACCCCTGGGCACTATTTTCTGTGACACTACTAGCAGAGGATGGGTACCCCCCAGGTCAGAAATAAAGGGTCTGGCTACACATTCTTTGGGCTGAACCAGAGCTGCAGCTGAAGAAGAGCAGAGCAGTAAAGCAGAAAGAAAGTATCAGAAAGAAAGAAAGCAAAGCAGGAAAAGTAGCTGGCACAGGACACAGGCATAAACATTGCTCTGTCATTCCACAGGACCTGCTTCGGTTCCTAAAGAAGAAGATACTACAAAAGAATAAGTATATTTGATTTATTGACTATACCATGTATGCAAGAAAACCAAGAGGTAGTTAATGGTGTATGACAACCGAAGATGCATGTGACTTTTAATTCAGCTGATTAAGAACAGGATTGTATAATCTTTATTGCTGAAGAATCTAAAAGTGAATGTTTCATTTGATACCACTTGTTCTATTTAATGATCCAAGGTTAACTGTGGGGGGTCCCTCCGAAGAAGGAAGTCGCTGTTGCTACCTGAGACTAACCTGTCAATGTAAATCTGACCGGTGTTGTGTTAATTATTGTAGAGGAGTTTGCCTTTGAGACTTGCAAAATCCTAAACTATTGATTGAACTTTACCACAGTCAATTTATTGCCAAGGCTATAGTCACCTGAAACCTCAGAAAACTGTTAAACTTAAAAACAACAGTTGAATTTGGCAGTCTCTATTAAAGGAAGTTAACTGGAGAACCAGCCAAGCTATACCTGAATCATAATTATGGAAGGTGCCCCAGCACGAATGTGCAGGTTCCCGGAATAACCGGGTGCCTGCTGCAACCGTGCGGGCACTGCCACTACTGCGCTAGACTTACCGGAAATGCACGGAAGGAGGAGGATCCCTTCTCCCTCCTCCCACGGTGGCTGTAATGGTGCCAGAGGTGTCTGGCTGGTGCCATGAGCTGGAGCTCCGCTACATTGTGCCAGGGTGCTGCTGATGACATCGCTCCCCCCCCGGTTGATCTGGCATCGGGCATGGTGACACCATCGAAGCACGCCCCAACGCTGGGCCACATGATTGGCCAGGGGAGTGATGCGATGACGTCGGCAGGTGGGAGGGACCGTTGGGAAACTTAAAACCCTCCAGCTCCCCTTTGTGCGGCCTTTTTGTCCTTGGCCCCCGGCGTGGCGCAGCACGATTCCCCACCCAACCCACTCTTTTATTAGCCAGTACAAATTGTTAATTAGTAAATTATTGCTGGTTCATTGTTATTCTGTTGCGGCAGCGGTGACAGAGTCCTGGAAAGACTACTGTAACGCTGGAGGCTGTAAAACGAAGGAAGGAGGTGCCGGTAAGGGAGAGAGGGGCCTTGGCGACTGGCCATGGATGACGAATGTCAGGCCCGGGGAATGGGCCTTGATGAATTGACAGCCGGGCACATTTGTGAGGGGCTCAGGCGGGGCCTGCTGCATGGCAGCCTGCCTGGGCTCCTCCAGTGATGGCGGTCAGGGGCTCGTGGGGAGCAAGACCGCCCCTTGCCATTTCCGCTTGGATGGAATGAAACTGAGATATCGGCACCTGCCCTGTGGTTGAGAATAGACAGTGGTAGCAAGACTCGGCGCCTAAATTAGACTCCCCCCATAGGGTGCTCTAATAAATGGCTGCGGCCATTTGCATGCCAGCGATGACTCACGTTTTCCTTGTGTGCATGTAATGTTGGGTGTCCGGCCCGGATGGGCGGGGGTGGGATAGAACCACGGGGTCCGGGTTGCCTGGTCAATTGTGCCAGAGAAGGAAGCTGCTGCAGATACAGAGAGGGAGAGAAAGTAACAGTGTGAATGCTATAGTCCGTGCAGCTGCTGCAAAAGACACTAACCATCTTCTTATTCTCTCAGCACAGGGACGGTAACTTTGAAACAGCTAAGCAGGAGCACGTGTGCATGCGTTGGCTGGCTTGCACCCAGGGATGCGGCCATTTTGTAACATATGTGCATATATGCACGGGCAGTATAAAATAGACTGTATGAACATACATGCACGCATAATTTTAAGTAGGTGCGCTCATGTGCGAGCAAATGCCACTTCTACCGCATAAGTGGGGGGATTTTAGTAGACACACGAGCGACGGAATTACCAGTTTTCCCAGTTTGTTTCCAGTTCACCCAGGTAAGGGATAGAACTTCTTAACCCACTAGTTAAATAGCCTCCCTTTTACCCCTGACCTTTAAAACCCTGCTCGCTTCTTGACCTTTTTTTGTTTTCTAACTCACACGCCATTCATGGAATGGAACAGCTTGCATGATATTTGTAGTATTGGAAGTTTATGTTCTGTATTTTTAATTTTAGTTATTAAGTCTGCACTATGTTTAGATTTATGTGACTATTATGTATGTTATTTTCTACATCACCCAGGGCCTCGGCATGGGCAATTAATAAACTTTAATAAATACAAATAAAATACAAATACATCCATAACAGAAGTATAGTTATGCAGCAGGGGATCCTGGCGCAAACCTGTGTGTGTAAGTGTTAAAGCACAAATCTCTTGTTCTTCCCCCAACACGTCCCTGCCCTGCCCAGACCATGCTCATATGCTGCCTCTGTTTCGCGTGCCGTCCACGGAACACCCGCGGCACGGCCCCCTCATCTTTCTACAGTGACTCCAGCTCCTGGTTCCTCCTCGCTGGCGGAGGTGGGCCATCAGCTCCGTCCTCGGGCCTCCCCGGTGCCTTCGGCCCAGCTGCAGTCCCTGGCCTTCCTGGTCCAGCCACCACTTCCATTGCTTCTCATTGGCCCTCTCCATGTGGCCCGTGGAGAGACGCTGCTACTCGGTGCCTTGACCTCGCTTAGGGAGAGGCATGGGAACCTAGGGGAGGGGCGCGGGAACCTAGCCACGGCTCCGGATGATGACGACAGCGGAGCTTCAGAATTTAAGCGCAGGCTCCGCTCCCTAGCTTTGCCTTTGCAACAGGTATCCTCGCTTGTCGAGTACTCGTTGCCTCCTAGAGATTCTTCTCACTCCTGTGTTCCTGTTCCTCATTTATTCCTGGTTCCTGTCTCCTTGTTCCTGTCTTGCTTCATACCTTGGATTGCCTACACAGACTTTGACGCTGATTCACCTGACCACACCATTGACTCTCTCCGAGCCCGGACCTCTGCTTTGCCTGACTACGCTATTGCCTATCTCCAGACCCAGACCTCCGCATTGTTTGACTACGCTTGACTATCTCCGTGATCAGACCTTAGCCTCACTTGCCACTGCCTCTGGATTGCTGCCAGCCCTGACTCATGCCTGTTCCTCGACGCCTCTCCAGCTTACCTCCTGGACTTGGTCTATTCAGGCTTCGGCCTGTCTGTCTCCGTTCCTTTGGCGCCCAAGTCTCCAGGACACTACCTTGTCCAGTGTAAGACTGTACCATCTTCCCTCTGCTGTCTCTGGGCTGAACCCGATCTCTACTTTGACTACACACAGAGGCCCACCTAAGTCCAGTCGGCCCTGGCACCCAAAGGCTCAACCTGCGGGGAACGAGGGCTAGTATTGATGAAGCTCCAGTTGGCCTCTGTCCATCAGCCCACTCCGCCTGCCGACAGTGGGGACCCGTAGGTCCCTACCTAGGGGTTGCATCAACCCCACTTCGGCCCAAGGGTCCACCTCCGGCGTAACAGCCTCTTTTTTGGACTTTTTCATTTGTGCATGTACTGGGAGATACGTGCGTACACGGGCAGCTTTTAAATCTGTTCGGCACTTGCTGGTCTGATATACATGTATAGCTCCCGGTTTTGGCGCACAACGGGCTTTACAGAGAACAGGGAAATTTGCTTATCACATTTTTTTCCCTTTAGCTAGAGATACAGCACCAACAAGCCTTCAGGATCACACTGAGTTAACACTGCTTTTAGCACACCTTCGGAAGATTCATGAAAAGTGTAGTTAGTCCCTTCCTATTTTATTTAATTGTTAATTAGGTAACAAACTGAAGAAGAAAGAAGAAAAGATCTACAGATCCAGCATCCACACCTACTGCAGGACCTGGAAAGGCCCAAGCTACAGGAAACCAGCTACGGGGACCAAACTACAAAACCTGAGCTAAGTATCCTTGCACCACAGTCTACAGTCTAGCTAGACTGACTCACAGAAAGACAAAGGTTCAAACAACAAAAAGTATGCACTTACACAGACAAAGAAAGAGACTACAGACAACTTTGAGTAGAGAAAACAGAATTGTTTAATAAAGCAAAAAACAAACAACAAGACCTAGGTACAGTTTTAAGCAGAGATACTTACCGTATTGCTACTGCCTGGCAGCAGGAACAGGAAAACCTGCAAAAGGACTGTGAACACAAGTGTATCAAATTCTTGAACCTACTGTTCATGTTTTGCTTAAACTTACACCAGTTCATAACAAATTAAGATTATTACTAAGTGCAACTAATATCTACAGAATACTTATCTGACATTTGTTCTTGAACACTTATTCTTAATTGAAGAACAGTGAACCTACTGCCATCTCAGGAGTAATCACATCTGTATTGTATATAAAAGAAATGTTCATTATTGTTACCATCATCGTTTCTGATCATTCACATTTAGTTACAGTTCTCGCTAATAAATCTTGTTTACAACACAGCAGAAGAAATCCAATCATTCAATTCCCCCTTCCCCTTCCCTTTTTACCCCTGCTTTCCCTCCCTATCTGCAGGAGAAGATATTGGGTGGGGTCCAGTCCCCTTACTTGTTTAACAGGTCAATACAGTAAAGTGCGGCCGCGGTTACCCTGCTCCTAACCCGCTTTCTACCCACTTTTCGGCCGCGTTAGCCCTTCCTGCGATACACAATCCCCTTTAACCTACTCTTACCACGTCCTTAAATCACCGGGTAACCCCTTCCGCCCGCGGCATGTATATTACATGTAAACAATCGAATTAGCTTTTCCCTCCCATACAGTAACGCGCGCCCCGACTATCGCTTTTTTACCCTGCCGTTTTGCCGCGCGTTTAACCTGCTAACTTACCGCCTACCCTTACCCCTGCGTTAGAGGCAGGGGTAAGGGTAGGCGGCAAACTTTCCCCCAGCTCCCGCTCACCTGCCCTGGCCGCGTCCATGGGTGCTGGTCTCCGGGGTAGCCCCAGTCCTCTCCCCTCCTCCTGAAGCAACGAAAGCGGAAAAAAATCGAAAAAGCAAAAAAAAAAAAAAAAGCAAAAAAAGTTGCAAGAGAGAAAGGGGAGAGAGGACGGGCAATCCTATGCTTGGGACTGCCAGTCCTCTCTCCCCTCCTCCCGAAGCAAGGCACGAAAAGCAGCCTTACTTCGGGAGGAGGGGAGAGAGGACTGGCAGTGAAAAGCAACGAAGCGACTTACTTTTTTTGCAGCCCCCCTCCGGAGACGGACATCGGCGAAGACGACCGCCGCTCCCCTGCCTCCAGCTGCCCGCGAAGACTGACGCATCGCACGGGCGAATGCGGCCCCTGTGCGTGCAATTGGGTCGCTCAAGATGTGACGTCACATGCCGTACTTATTATTGTGTTGTGTAAGCATATTTTGCAGCTAATTATAATAGGGAAAATTAGCTACCTTACAGTACACATAAACAAAAGGCGCATGTACTGTGCGCCTCCTGTTTATGTGAGTGTCCAGTCAGGGGCAAAAGAGTCTTCAAAGGTTTGGAAATACAAATGTGCACATGCTGTTTATGCTCATGGAGACTCCTCTTTTTTTTTTTTAATTTATGAATTTTCACAAATATAATGACAAAACATTATAATACATACATATTGATATCATAATTGAACAAGAATTTCTTATTTTCCATATATTGTTAATCAATATCTATCATCACTAAAGTAATCCAGGAGACAATAAAGTATTGAGCGATTTCCACAAAAGAAACAAATTAAGAAAAGAAACTTAGGGGAATAGATTCCCCTACCTCTTATTCTCAGAGATAATAAGCCACTATCCTTAAATAACTCCTAGCCATTAGCTGCGTCTATGGGGTGAGAATCTAAAAAAGACTGAAGACTAGAAACCTCCATAAATACATATTTATGTTCTTTATATACTAACTCACATCTGCATGGATATCTAAGCAAAAATCTGGCACCCCTAGCTATTAGATCAGATTTAAATTTCAAAAATTCTTTTCTTCTTATTTGGGTACTTCTGGCTAAATCTTGGTAAATCCAAATCTGCTGTCCATAGAATTTCTCCCCTCGATGTCTCAAAAACATCTTTAAGACTGTATCTCTTTCATATTGGAATAGAAATTGTACAAAGTGGATCATGATCTAATCTCAGTACTCATGGAGGTTTCCAATACCTCCGTCAGGTTCATTTCCTCTACTTGTGGAGTTTCCAATTGATTCTCAGTCTTCCCCCTTTTTGTTATGTAGAATATCTTAGCTATAGCTGGTATTACCTGTTGAGGCATTTTTAATATATTCTGTAGATAATCTACAAACATATCTTTAGCTGATATTAGGTTTTGAATAGGAAAATTTAAAACCCTTAAATTAGGGTATTTCAAAGTATTCTCAGTATATTCTAACTTCTTTACATTTATCATTTCAGTTTTAACAAAATTTGATTGTAAAGACTCTACATTATCCAATCGCTTCACAGTTTCATCAATTTTACTCTTACTTGAAATATTTACATTTTCCAAATCCAAAACTCTCTTTTGATAATCAGATGTTGACTGAGTTAAATTTATAATTGCCTTTTCCAAGGATTTAATTGCCATCCACAAGGTTTCTAAAGTAATCGGAGCCACTGAAGGAAGTATTACGTCAAGCTCAGACTTATGATCCTCTTTACCCCCCACAGCAAGGTCCTCTTTTCCCTTTTCAATAATTGAAATACTAAGACTCTCATCTAACAAGATGGGTCTTGTAATGTTTGTTAGATTTTTAGTTGGTGGGGAAGGGGTACAAGGAGCGCCGGGACTCAAAGAGATGACCTCTGCCCTGGGGGCCACATTTTGCTCTATAGTGGCATCCCCTGCGGCACCCTCCACCGGCATCAAAGTGGCTTGCATCATAAAAAAGGACTCAATCTGAGGCTGTGATGGTATGGGAAGGGGAGACGAAGTAGTAGCCTCCCTCACCCATGCCTTTCTTTTTGCATGAGGCATAGGGTAAAATAGGTAACAAACAAATCACCTCTTTTATGTTTCTCTGAGAGAGTACTCTTGTTATTTCCTGGTGAGGAGGGAGAGGAGAGTTTCAGGAAGGAGATGCAGACAAACAAAACTGTTTACTCACTTTGTTGAAGTTCTTTTAAATGGTAAATAGTGTTTCCAAACGACAAATTACTGCTAAGCCGTGCGCCCCTTTGGCGCGCACAGCTTCGGCAGCACGCCGGTGTCGACTGCGCACCGCTGGGGGCGTTTCTTTTAAGGCCTTCCAGCCCGTGATGTCATCAGCAGTGGACACTATCCATAGGGGCTAGGGTCGCGCCCTCACCCCCGGTTGCAAAGGAGACACAGTCAATGAAAAAAAGGCAATATCTCACCAGGTAATCAAGGCAGTTCTCCTGCACTAAGTTTTCTCTCTCTCCCCGAGTTTTCACCGCTGGGGGCGTTTCTTTTAAGGCCTTCCAACCCGTGATGTCATCAGCAGTGGACACTCTCAGTAGGGGCTAGGGTTGCGCCCTCACCCCCGGTTGCAAAGGAGACACAGTCAATGAAAAAAAGGCAATATCTCACTAGGTAATCAAGGCAGTTCTCCTGCACTAAGTTCTCTCTCTCTCCCCCGAGACTCCTCTTTTTAACACAGCTAAAAGTCTGCATGCTGTGGAAGCCTGCACATTCCTTGAGCCTGATTTTAGAAGGCAACTCTCAACTACACCAATTTACCAGGGTAAATACCATATAAAGCTTGATTACAGAATAACAAAAAAACCCAACCAAATTTAACTCAAGGAAAGACATTTTTAAAATGGAGGGTGGCAATAAAAAGGATCATCCATTTTATTCTTCCAAAAAGTATAAAGCTATAAAATGTAATATAGATTAAGATAAAAATGAAAGGACATATAGGATATAAGAGCAAAATGGATGCAACAAAGGAACTAGTAAATTGATATTTGGTGTTTTTTACATGCCACTGCTGCTGTAGTGAATGATTTGGGAAGCTGAAATAAAGAAGCATAAGAGATATTTAGAGTGTTAAGGAAAAAAATATAAAAAGCTAACAGGGAAATATATTTATTCCCACTAGATGGCAGTGAATGCATTCTTTGCTGACTTTAACTTGGACCTACTCTATTATGAATGCATTGAAATGTTAAGGGTGTTCAATAAACTCAAGTTTTTTCTGTATCCACAGGCATTTTAAAGAGTTTTATACAATATCATATATTATTGTCTACTCACATCTGCAAAATAAAATCACTGTAAAACAAGTGAGATTCTCAACTAGAACTCTGTGTTAGAAAAATGATAAAATCACATGTACATCTTGAAGTTAGTTCTCCTGACATTCAGGCCCCTTGTTCTAGTAATCATCAGTTCAGGTCTGAGTCTAATAATGAACCACACTGTACAGTGATCACTGGACTCTAAATTTCAGCAACCATAATTTCAGTGACAAAGCCTGTTTTCATTTGTCAGTACCAGAACCTGTATGGCCTTTGCTTGCGTGGGCTCTTCAACAAGTTGTTCAAGGAATAAGCCTTGTAGGGCATTCTACTCTATGATTTCTTTCATGTCTTTCTTCCAAAGTACCCAAGGCATGTACAATAATCAAGAAAATTGCAATAAAATAACATAATTATAAAAAAACAATAATTAAATTCATAATTAAAATACAATGCCCTTTTAAACCTAACCAACCATCCTCTTTTCAGAGGGTTTGGAGAAAAGTTAAACACGATTTCCTCCACCCCCATTAACTACAACCCAGCACCATCATACCCATCCCAGCAGAAGACAAAACGTATCCAGCATAACCAGCAAATTAATGCTTCCTTTTAATCCTGAAAGAGCTCCCAAAGGAGCAAACCCCTTTGGCTCACCACTTTGGTAGCAGATTGCCCCCAGAGCAGGGCCAGCTCTTCACCCTGCTACTGATGTTGTTTTTTTGGTTTTTTTTTTTAATTGGCTTTTACATAATGTAATTTTGTCTACTAGAAAAAATTAGTTCTGATTTTGCTTAACTAATTTTTTTTGTACGTTATTAGATAGGTTTCTATTAGTAGGAGTCCAATATGCTCATTTTTGTAATGTTAGATGGTTTATTTTACAGGACCAGTTTATAGTGAATTTGAGATTTTAGATCTGAATTAAAGTAACCCCTAGATTATTAGATAATTCTCATATGGCATTATAGAGATAGTTCCCTATTGTCTATATTAGGATAAGGATAGTTTTTATTTGTATGGAACAAAGGGTTTATTATGCTGCATGTTGGATGTTTTTATAGTAATTATTTTTGTGAGCAGCCTGCATTTTAAAATGTTATGGCTTTTATTTTGTATTATATGTCGTGTAGTTTTTATTGTTCCTCACTTGGAGTGTTTCACTATAAACAGACAGTTTAGAAATGTAATAAATGAGATTAAACATCACTGGAGGCGGGACAACACTCTCTGCACCTGGGCTGGAGAAGGAGAGGGCCACCAGCTAGAAAAGCAGCCCCTTTTCACAGGACTCTGCTGCTGGTTCTGAACGGTGCTGGAATATACTGCATTTTGCATTTATCCTCTTCACTCTGCCACCAATGCTGACATTATCAGATGCGGGGCATCATTAACCAGGTCCGGGCTGGAGAAGAAGAAGGCCCTTAACTGGAAAACTTGCTTCACAACACTCTACTGCTCCTCGTGCTATTCTATTCTGATAGGTGCAGCCAGGATGTTACCACTCCCCACTGAAACTGCAGCAGTTAGGGGGTCAGTCCACATCTACAAACAAACAACACCTTCAGGAACATTTTAAATTCAATGAATGACCATGTTTCTCACCTTGAACCTTATACCTTCAGAGCTTATAAACAAAATCCAGCATTGGACTTAGCCAAACATATCACTGATGTTTGGTAAGTACAAGCCTAAAGCAAGATTACATTCCTGAAGCTCTAAAGTGAACAAGAATATAATCAATTTAGAAAAAGGAATCTTTAGATCTTACTGATATTAATCATTTTAGACCAGTGTCTAATTTAGCATTTATTTCTAAGGTATTGGAATAGGTGGTATCAGATCAACTAACAAAATTATTAGACAGTCTGGTTTTTGTCAGAATCAGCACTGGTGGCCCTGATGAATGAGGTCAGGTCTAATGTAGATAAAGGAAAGGATGCACTCTCACATTTTTAAACATGAACGCAGCCTATAGCACAAATAACCATCATCTAACGGTTTGAAGGCTCACAGAATTGTGATTTGAAAGAACAGAACTGAATTGGTTCATCTCTTTGAGGAGATGGTGCTTGGAGTTTGATGACAGACAGAGAAGCAGTCAAGGGTTCCTAGCCTAGAATTCCTTGAACGTGTAGCGGAAGAGCTCAGATTTTGAGACAGGGAAGATGTGCAGTTTACAGCTCTAAGAAAGTGAGAGGGAAGTTGTAATTTTTCCAGCTGCTGGAGGAGATAGGGAAGAGTTCTGGCCAGAATTACTGGAGTGCTAAGCAGAGGGATTAGAACTCTGAAAAAAGAAAGAGCGTGTGTCTGTCCCAACTGAGAAAGCCCTCAATGAAGAGAAATTGAAGGACCTTGCATTTGGGAGCTTTAACCTGACAACCTTGCGCTAATGGAGAGATAACTGAGACAACATCAGAAATAACTTCTGCTTTTGGGTTACTGAACTGTTTGGAGACTGTTTTTCCTTTGGAATTGGACTGTATCCTGAGCTTGTTGCTGTGGTTTTTGAAGTTGATTTTTGTTTGCATTCTGCAATAAATTTGATTTGCTTTGGAACTACACAACATGGTGGGGCCTCCTAGATTTGTTCTGGTCTCTGATTAATTGAACTCTGGTGGTTTTTGTCTGTTCAGGGGCTGTAAAAGGGTCACTCACCATTCCTGCAGCCGCCTAAGGTAACCTCAAATGGAAAGGGGGTTTCACAAGAGCTTGGTTTTAATTGCTTCTTTATGCAGATAGGGCCAGATTTTAAATCACCTATGCACGCTGGGCCAATTTTCAAAGGCCCGGCCATGCGCGTAAACCCCCAGGATGCGTGTAAGTCCTGGGGTTTGTGAAATGGGCAGTCCGGGGGGCTCAGAAGCAGGTGCAAAAGGTGAGGTAACGATTTTGGGGGGCTTTAGGATAGGGATAGGGGGAAGGCAGGATAGGGGAAGGGGAAGGGAGGTCAGGCTAGGGGGTTGGGAAGTTCCCTCCCATTCCGCTCCTGAATTAGAGCGGACTGGGAGGGATCTAGGGAAGGACCCAATGCGTCGCCACGCGTAAATGCAAAACTCCTCCCTCCTTTGCAAGCGCCGACCCAGCAGGTTATAAAATCGCGCATCCAGGTAGCATGCGCACATGGACGCGCGTAATGTTTTAAAATCTACCCCATGATGTGCAGGTCATCGCCTACTTGGATCCAGACTGTCGTGACCAAGCAAGGAAACTCTATGTATGCTTTGATAAAATTGCAGATTGACTTTACTCTCACAACTGAAAGTAAACCCTACTAAGTCCAAAGAATTGTAGGTGAATAAGAAGAGGGTCACTTTAGATTTCCCCCCACAAATGGTAGAAATCAAGATTTCACTAGAGGAGGTGTTCAACACTCTTGGCAGGTATATTTTAAAAGCATTGCTTGTGCAGAAACAGCCCCGTAAACGCGTATGTGGGCCACACGCGAGCAACGTGAATTTTAAGAAGCCATAAAGTACACAAGTACATACCCATGTGTACGTCAAGAACAAAGGGGGGGGGGGGCATGGTCATTCCTGGGTGGGGCCAAGAGTTACACGAGTAACTCAGAATTTTAGAAAAGCTGAACCTGTGCCTCAGAGCATTATCCACACGATTTTCAAGACTTCTTAACTACCATATATACTGGGGGGGGGGGAGACAATATGACACTATATACACTTTCAGCTCAGGGTGGGCTTGAATCATAAAAACTTTATCCAAACCTTTTTTAAACCCAGTTACACTAACTGCCATAACCACATCCTCTGGCAATGAATTCCAGAGCTTAATTATGCATTGAGTGAACAAGAATTTTCTTTGATTTGTTTTAAATGAGCTACTTGCTAACTTCATGGAATGCCCCATAGTCCTTCTATTGTCTGAGAGAGTAAATAACCAATGTACATTTACCTATACAAGTCCTTCATTCTCTCCCCCATGGCCAGGGTGCAAGGGTCTATAGCATGCACCAATGTAACACCACCCCCCCCCCAAACCCACCCTGAGTTGAAAGTGTCTCTCTTACAGTCGTAGATATATATATATAGTGTCATATTGTCACTTCTATAGTTCTCTCTTTCTCTCTCTTGTAAGGACATAAAAAAAGTGGGTTTTCCCTTGTGTGTAAAAGCTCTAGTGACTATACGCATGGGACATTTATTCAAGCCACCTTTTAAGAACAGGCATGGAAGGGGTATTTTAAATGATATGCTCTTATGTGCGTGCACGATATGAAATTGTAGCGTATCTCTGCTCGCGTGCTGATACGCACATTTATGGACACACATATGTTCTTTTTAAAATTAGCCAGCTGGTATAAAAATTAGAATCAATCTTTCATTTTCCAATCAAATCTCACCCTTGGTGTGTCAATCATTTTATTATCTCTGGTACATTCATCAACTAAAACCTTTTTTAGGTATCAAGATCTCTAAATGCTGTTATTTTCATTTGTACTAGTCAATTAGATTTTTATAACACACTCTTTTATGGCCTACCTCTTATTTCTATTATACATTAGCATCTTTTACAAAATAGTGAAGCAAAATTCATCTTTGCATCTAACATAAATTTGATTACATTACTCTGCTTTTGGAGGGTCTTCATAGAATAAAAGTTAAGATATCTGTCTGACCTGTTCATTCCTTATAGACCCGACAGACTTCTACAATTGACACAATGTGAATGTCTTAAAGTACTGCTGCCTACAGACTACTAAGTGGACTTGCTTTGTCTAACAGTCTCTTTTACTTTGGAACTCCTGCCTTTAGTTCCAAAATAAAGGACTGACAACTAATCTACTCAAAATTTAGAAGAAGTATTAAAATCTAGCTATTCTTTCAAGCATTTGAAAGTTAGTTTACAGGATTTCAAGGGTCTTGTTATAACTGTGTTTTCAAGGGTCTCATCGCAGATTTCAAGGGTCTTATTTTATATGTTATTTTAGAGTTGTTTGCATTACTTTACTCTTGATATTAGGAAGGCTATGTATATTGATTACTGTGTTTAGTCTTGCTCATTATTTCACATGTATGTAGTTTTATATTTTTTTACTGTTTATTGTCTGTTTGTTGTTTTTTTAATCTTGTGTTGATTTACATTGTTCTATTTGTACCTGACTGTAGCTTGCCTTGAGCTACCAATGAAAAGGTGCGAGATAAATACAAAATAAATAAAATAAAAAAAATATGAGTATAACTTACAAAATTGCTCGCGGGTCCCCATATATGTATGTGTGTATATATGGGCGCACACAAATTTACAACTGTATTTTATAATTTGCGCACAAATGATATGCGCAGGTTATAAAGTACAAATATGTAGGCATGAAAATATGCCCATGTGTGTAAAAACTGCAAGCCGTGCAAGTTTGTATTTATCCAGAAAAGTAGCGGCACTTATCCGGATAAGTTCTGATTTATGCGGATAAGTAGCATCACTTAGCTGGATAAGTCTAAAAAGTGCTATTTGTCTGTGTAAATAGTATTTTTAGGACTTATCCAGGTATGTAAAATAGGCAAAAAAGTCTAAAAAAAAGTGTTGTTTATCTGGATAAGTTCAAATTTGTCCATCTAAATAGCAGCAAAAATGCTACTTAACTGGATAAATTAGAATTTAGCCAGATAAGTGTCTGCAAATGATATACCCATATATATTTACTTCAAATTTTAAAGGGTTATGTAAATAGATTTTATTTGTGTTATTTAGATGTAGTTATGTTCCTTAAATCGGCTTATACATGCATAAGTCATGGGATATTATAACATCACGCATGGCAATGAAATAACCAGTTTTACCAATTAGTATATCAGTTTGCCCAGCCCATCTGCAGCTCATGAAGACCCTCCTGGATCTTTTGCCTGAAGTCCCTCCATTTCACTCAGATAGCCCACCCAGATATTTTCTCACTTTTAAGATGTTTACGATTACTTACACCAGACATTGAGCAAGTAAAAGATGCACATCACTTTGGCATTTTGTAAAACAATAACTTATGCAAGTACATGTTGGCCCCTTCCCAGAACAGCCCGGCCTGTCCCTTTTTTACACATGTAATTTTACTCATGGTCTCCAGTTTATGCGCATATCTTACAGTTTTTGCTTCCATACATGCCATTTTATGCATGCATCTTTTGAAAATTCACCTCTGTGTTTTTATTGTGAATGTTGATTTGATGTTCACTGCTTTGATTTTATGTTAGAAAGATGGTATAGCAAATTATTAAACTAAACTAAATTACACTAAATTCTGTGCACTTTCTTGATGATGCCTTTCATCATATCATAATCTGTCTTTTATTTTGTGTTGGAGGTCTGTCTATTATTTCTGTGTAGATAGAAGGGGGTTTTTTTCTTTACTTAGAAAAATTTCACATTAATTCCAAGGATATTTGAAACAGAAATAACAATATCAGAGATTTAAGTGATACTGACAGACAAAAAGTAAAAAAATAACTATATTGTCAAAGTTCAAACAAGCCCCAACTAGAAAAAGAATACATAAGAGCTAAAATTCAAAAGACATTAATAAGAGAAAAGGCAAACTAAATAGACATATGGAGGTCAATATTCAAAGCCATTTAGATGGATAACTCACAAGTTATCCATCTAAAAGGCTAGGTATAAATATTTTCCTTCCTTATCCAGCTACAAGTTATCCAGATAAGTCTTTATCTCGCTACGATTAGGCTGAATAAGAAAGAGGAGTGTTGGGGGCATTCCAGGGCGGGGCACAGCTAGGTAAATAACTTATACAGATAATTCTGATATTAAGAGTAAGCTGGATAAGTTTTTGGCCTAACTCTATATGTGCCGAGAGCAGGTCTAAAGTTATCTGGAAACATGTCTTAACTGGATATAATAATAAAAAAAGGATATAACCGGTTTAGAGAAGTGGTAAGCCTAAAAAAAAAAAGATCATAGGCATATTAGCTCTAAAGTCCCCACTTGAGTGCTGGGCCGAACTTGCAGACCCTTCACCAAAAATAACCTTCCTTTTCATTTGAAATTTCCTGTGCTGCCAGCCTCGCTCCTTCTCTCCCACTCCCCACTTCCATGTCCCATCAATGATCCAAAAACTTATACATTCCAGGGGGCATCCATCTCCCCACTCCCCCCCCCATACCCTCCCTCCCTCCCGGTACCTTCTTTTCCTTTTCTATTCAACGTGGATCGAGGTAGCAGCCTCCTGTAACCCGGGCCCATGGCTTCTGCGTAGCTGCTACACTGGAAGCTTAGGCTTCTAGCATAGCACTTATGGGGCTATGCTTCTCGTGCAGCAGCTGAGCAACATAAGGAGCCAAGGGCCTGGGTCACGATAGGGCCGCTACAGTGATCCAGGCCGAAAAATAATGGAAAAGAAGGTACCGGGAGGGTGGGAGGCTATAGGGTTTTTTTTTTTGGAGGGGGGGGAGTGGGGAAGTGGGTGCCCCCTGGAATATATAAATGTTTGGATCATCAATGGGACATGGAAGCAGGGAGTGGAGGGGAGAGGGGAAGCTCTATGGCTGGGACTGGTGGAGGCACTGGGAATTTTAAATCAAAAGGAAGGGTTTTTTTTGGGGGGGGCATGGGGTTTCCTTCATGTGTAGCCCAGCAGTTGGGGCTAGTATGCATACAATCTTTTTTTTTTTTATTAAGTCTTACTACTTTTCTTAACTGGCTATATTCTGGTTTTTAAATATAGCCGGATAACTTTATAACTGGTAATATTCACAATCTGGCCGGTGAGGTTGAAAATTATCTGGCTACAGTTAGCTGGATACTTTAATCAGGGATATTCAGTGGGACTTTATTCCGTTGAATTTCCAGGAGATGCTATCAACTAACTTTAGCTGGATAAAGGAAAATTGGTTCTTACCTGCTAATTTTCGTTCTTATAGTACCACAGATCAGTCGGAGGCAAAACCCAGGAGTCTGGACCGATCTGCATATGTACAGGGAACTTATCTGCTCAACGTCTTACTGAATGTGTACCTCCCCCCATTGTGTTATATTGACTATCTGGCAAATGCTATGGTGTATCATAGCAAGTATTTACATCTTTATTCATATTTAGAGGAAGACTAAATCCAGGTGGTCAAAGATTAATATTAGCATCAGACCTAGAAATACCTTTTGAGAAAAGCCTTAAACTGAATTGGGTCATAAAAAGGCATATCTGCTTCCTTGGAATTTTAGCAAACATTCTTGTGGAAATATAACAAATAGTTCAACTCCCTGGGCAGACACTTCTGAACGGAAACTCAGATTTATTTGTCTTTTCGCCTCCTTCTCCCTAGACACATCTGGGAATATTTGCATCCTCTGACTGAGAAACTCATCATTTCTATGAAAGAAAAAAAAAAGATAGGGATTAGACTATCAGGGAGCAAAGGAAAGCTAACCACAAGAATCACTTTAGAAATATTCTCATCCTGAGGCTACTCCAACAGTTGAATAATGTTCAAGTTGTCTATAATAAGTAGTCCAGTCACAGAAGGATCTCGCACGGATTCTTGATGATTGGTCAAGTCAGACAGAGTATGCACACTGGAGAAAAAGTGTCTCTCGGGAGCAGCCGCATTTCCTGAAAATACCTCCTAAGCTTGCTGAGAGGCGAAACATTTGCCTGTTTGGGAAAATTAAATAAATCTCAACTGATTTTTCTTACAGTTTGCCAGAGCTTCAATTTTATTAGGAAACATAAAACTGAGTCTGTAATAAGACTTGAGTCTCTGTTGTCACTCTTCTACTCACAGTATTTTGCAGTGTAAAGGCCTGAGAGGAAATTTGAGACACTGGGAGCAAATTTCAAAAAACCTCTAAAATAGCTAATTTATCTGGCTAAAGTTATCCAATGAGTTATCCCAGATATTCAGTGCGATATATTCCCAAATAAAGTCATCCAACTAATAATCACCATACTAAGGGTGCAGCTTGATTCATCATTAAATTTCGCCAGACAGGTCTCCATGTTGCGACCGTCGCTGCCTGACATCTCCACTACGCCCACCTTACCTCTTTGGCGACTCCCTCTTTCCCTGTTGGAAGTTTGGCTGCCGCAGCGTCATCGTGCCGTTCTCCTCCGGCGTCCCCAGACCGGCAAGACGCTGCACTCCGCCATGTTTCTCAGAAGCCTAAAGGCGCGCGCGCGGCCCCGACTCAAGTACCAGCAGTGGCGCGAACCTCAGGGGCGTCCCCCTGAGATGACATCATCCGCACCGGATATTTAAGGTCTCTGAATTCGCTAACTAATCGTGTTAGCAAGGAAAGGTTTTCATTCGCTCCTAGCTACTCTGCCTCCTCGGACTTACCAGGGGTACCCGCTCCTCGGGGGCCTCGCTTTCTCTTTTGCTTTTCAGATCACAGTCTGGAACCGGTACTCGCTCCTCGAGGGCCTACGTTCCCTGACTTGCTCCTGAATACCACTTCTGCCAGGAAGTCATCGCTGCCAACAATTCCAGTGAGTTACCATCTCTCTCTCAGAGCTTTCCCTGGAACCAGGTACTCGCTCCTCGAGGGCCTATTTCATTCCAGCTCCTGGGCTGCTTCTAAGAGACTATTGTGTGAGTGTTACCATCAAGGTTC
Organism: Rhinatrema bivittatum; assembly: GCF_901001135.1. Classification (NCBI taxonomy): domain Eukaryota; kingdom Metazoa; phylum Chordata; class Amphibia; order Gymnophiona; family Rhinatrematidae; genus Rhinatrema; species Rhinatrema bivittatum. Next base: position 563,505,880 of record NC_042615.1, on the reverse strand, counting down.
TGTTCCTGAACTCTGCATACCCTGCCTGTTCACTATATTCAGTTTCTCTACAGCTCAGTATCCAGGATAGCTATTCCAGTATCTGAGGGACTACAGCCCAGCTGGGCACTTCCAGCTCACTACTGCCACCTCTGGTGGTTCAATATACTGTTTAATAAAAGAACTAGTGTGTGTCTGTCTCCATACTCTGAGCCTGACCGGTGGTCCCTTTCGGGATCTTCCCCCGGGGGCGTGGTCATCTGCCACTGGCCCAAGGATCCACTCACAACTACCATGAACACTAACACTCCAATATTGTAGTCATTTTATTTTTTCTTATGTTTCCTTTGCAGATTCAGGTCTTGTCTTGATTGCTTTGATTTAACAACTCTAACCCATTATCATACCCTGAATCGATTTGACTATTGTAATGCTTTATTGCATGGTCTCTCATCTCACCAACAGGTTCAGAACATGGCTACTAAGCTAATGTTTGGAAGAAAAGAATACGACCATGTCACCTCTCTGAAGAAAGATTCATTGACTTCCAATTCTATTAAGAATACAATTTAAAATTGGGTGCCTGGTGGTCAAAGTCCTCCGGTGGGATACCTCCTCTTATCTTGCTTGTCTCATTGTTCCTCATTGGCCTGGTCATCAGCTTCGTCCATCTCAACAAGTTATTAGTTTTACCATCTCCAAAATAAATTAGACTAGAAAAACAAAAGAAACATGTTTCCAGAGCCAGTGCTTCCATTAGGAAAATTAGGCAGTCACCTAAAGCACCAAGATTTAGGGGTGGAGGAGGCAAAATCCTGCCAGAATGACATTTAGAGAGATGCTATACCAGAGCCAATACTGCCAAACAAGGGAGTGCAGTCCTGGAGCCATTGCTAAGGGTAGGAGGGAACACTGTGCTAGAGTTGCCACCAACAAATAAGTTGTGAGTATGTGTGTGAATATCTGAAGGATCACCTAGTGTACCAAATAGGCTTGCACTGGTTCTGTAAGTTTCTCATACTTAACTTCTAGTCTATGGAACCCCTTTCCATTAGCCATTCATCTTGAAAAGGATTATTTGAAGTTTTAAAAAGTTTTGAAAACTTTCATTTTCTTGAAGGCTTTTGAGCCTGACTAGCTTTATAGCTCTGCTTTTCTTAATAAGGTGAATGATTTCTGAAATCACTGAAATATCTTTTATGACATTCTTCTAGATTTTTTTTAACTCTTACTTTTTAGTTGCTGGCCAGTTTCACAATGCAAATTATCAGGCACTTTGAACCATATGTTGTTTCAATTTATTTGAGTGTTTGACTGGTTATTTGGTTCTATAATTACAATTTTTAGATTCTTGTATCTTTCTGAAAATGTCTTACACTGGTTTTTTTTTATCATGTAGGTTTTTATATTATGATATTATTTAATTTACTTGATTATGTTAATATTAATGCACCATGTCATACTATTACTCAGTGTTATAATAACATTTGCCAGTTAACTTTAAACCTAACTGACCATCTTTTGAACATTACCAGTTAGGTTTAAAGTTATCCAACTAAACTTAGCTAGATAAATTTAGACTTAATTAGCTGTTAAAAGAAAACAAAAAAATGAAGTATGGACCTGTAGCCCAATTTTTATACCCCCAGCCAGTATTTAACAAATGGCCATATTGGGCTAAGCACCTCTCACAAGAAATGAGGTGGGGTCCTTAGCTGGCCATACCCCTCTCCCCACTCCCACTCTGGTTCTGTGGAGAGTACTAGTAAGAAACTCCCCTTTCGCTCCCCTTCTTCACAACCACCCAAATCCCTAAATCCACCCACCCAGTACCTTAAGAAATCCAGTCCAAGTTCTGGGATTGTGGTGCTCATAGCATGATCATGGCCAATTTCAACATTGTTATGAGAGCAATGCTAGAAGCATAAGCTAATAGCAATATTGCCTCCTCGAACCCAGCAGGGACCACCCTTCGCTCCTCTGAATCCAACACTTGCCAGTGCAAAATTCAGTCTGGGACCTGTGCCTGCTCGGCTGGGCCTCTCTGGGACCCTCTGACCTCAATCCCAGCTAGTGCAAAATCAAGCCCAGGATTCAGGCCTATTTGTCCAGGGTGTCCTCAGACCCAGCCATGACCTCTCTGGATCTCTATGAACCCGAAGCCCTGCCGTTTAAAATATTCTGGTAGCCAGGGTCCTCCCCAACTCCCACTGATCCTAGCCATAGCCTTGGCAATTTGGAAAGGCAGGAGTGAAGCCTCCAGGGTTCGCTGAGCCAGATATTTATCTTGTTACTACTGCTTGCTTCAGGTGCTTGACTGGTCTAGAAGCTAAGATTTCAATTCTAAATTCATAGCTGATGCTGATATAAGTTCCCATCAGGGTCTTGGTCCTGACATGCAGCAAGGCTACAAGATACCAAAGCATTCAGGGAGAGGAGAAGGGTTTTTTAAAAAAATATATTTTTCTTTTTTGGATCAAAACATCCCAGTATAACCAGGAGAGAGGAAGGTCAGGAGGAGCCTGAGGATCAGGCTGGGCAGCAGCAGCAGCAGCAGCACGAATGGCCACTGTCAACAACAAAGTAAGGCATTTAGGCCAAAAACTGTGGCCATTGATTTGGTGTAGCTATATACTCAGTCCTCCTATCATTTGCATGTAAATTCTGGGAAACTCAATAGAAGGAGGTTTATCTTAAAGAAGACCATCTTTTCCAATAACTCGGTGACAGCCATGACCAATATGGACTCTCAATGCCCCCTGCCATTGAGAATACCCATTCATGGTACTTGCTGGTTGATGGATAGGAAAGGAATTGCTGGGTGAACTTAGTAAGATCTGGGCAGACTGCAACCTTGTGTGCCAGTATGCCAACAGGTCTGTGTCCATAACCTTGATAGGCTCTCCAAAAAGCATGTGACTGCAATTTGTGCAGGGGTCTCCATGGCTAGTATGGGAGGGGGGGATACTAGTCACTCTTGCCAACTGTTGAAGCTATGGCTTGTGGCCAGAGAATCCATTGTGTGATGGCCAGAGGAGGATAGTGGATAAAGGTGCGTGTAGGGATACGTGATAGCTTTCAGGGTACTATTGATGCTGATAGTACTGTGTGGAGAGACTGCTTTTTCCTCCACTGTGTTCTCATTTCTCCTATCAGTAAATCAGATTGTTGGACTGGAGGACGAGACCCTTTCACCTGAGGGTCATACAGGGTATACAGCATGCAAGGATATAGGTGGGTGAGGGATTTGGGTCAATTTTTCAGATGCAGCAGCAAGGAGCCCATGAGGATGACTACCCTTAATCATTTGTAGAAGAATGGTGGTGGTCCTGCTTCACAAGAGTCATAGCAGAGAGGAGGCCAGAAATCACAGACTGGTTATCCTCACCTCAGTGGTGGGAAAATTAATGGATACTCTGCTGAAGGAAAGGATAGTGAACTGTCTATAATGTGGTGGATTGCTGGACCCGAGGCAGCATGAATTCACCAGGGGAAGGACCTGTCAGACAAAACTGTTTGATTTTTTTGATTGGGTGATTAGAGAATTGGATTGAGAAAGAGCGCTCAATGTGATCTACTTGGATTTCAGCAAAGCTTTTGATATGGTCCCACATATGAGACTTGTGAATAAAATGAGAAACTTGGGAGTGAATGCCAAGGTGGTAGCATGGATTACAAAATGGTTGACTGATAGGAGACAGAGTGTAATGGTAAATGGAACCTACTCTGAAGAGAAAACTGTGTTAAGTGAAGTGTCACAGGGTTCGGTTTTGGGACCAGTTCTGTTCAATATCTTTGTGAGTGCCATTGCGGAAGGGATAGAAGGTAAAATTTGTTTATTTTTGGATGATACTAAGATCTGCAATAGAGTGGACACACCTGATAGGGGTGTGCATTCGTTTTGAACGCATATGTAAAACGCAACGTAATTTTTTTTTTTAACTTAAAAAAGTCATGAGGCGAAAACGATCGGATTTCCAACTTATTCAACATAGCTATGTTGAATACGTTGGAAATCGCGATTGTTGATCCTAAATAAAAATTTAAACCCCTCACCCTCCTTAATCCCCCCCCAAGACTTACCAAAACTCTCTGGTGGTCCAGCGGAGAGTCAGGACGCCATTCCTGTATTCCTTTGCGAGGAGCACGTGACGTCGGCGTCACGTTGGAGTGACGCGGACGTCACGTGATTCCCCACGTGTTCGCTCCGGGACCCTCGTTGGACTCAACCGGAACTTTTGGCCAGCTTGGGGGGGTCAGGAGGTGCACGTATGGAGGTGCACGTCAGGAGGTGCACGTATGGCCAGCTTGGGGGGGTCAGGAGGTGCACGTATGGACATAGACTCAACTTATGGAATTCTACATATGTCCATATTGACCGAAATTGACCCCCCCTTTCGACTTATGGACTTATGAACATAAACTTTTTGTCTGCACATCCCTAACACCTGAAGGAGTAGAGAGAATGAAAAGGGATTTAAGAAAGCTGGAAGAGTGATTTGGCTGCTGGGATTCAATAACAAGAAGTGCAGAGTCCTGCATCTGTGGTGTGGTAATCCAAAAGAGCTGTATGTGTTGGGGAGGGGGGTGAAAAGTTATGTGCACGGACCAAGAGAGGGATCTTGGAGTAATAGTTTCTGGAGATCTGAAGATGGCGAAGCAATGTGACAAGGCGATAGCTAAAGCCAGAAGAATGCTGGGCTGCATAGAGAGAGGAACAACTAGTAAGAAAAAGGAGATGATAATGCCCTTATAATGTAACGATGCCGCCACGGGACAAGCCGGTGAGCGGCCTCTCACCAAGCTCCGGCCTGACGCTATTGCCTTCTCGAGGCGGAAGTGCTGCTACTGAAGCCTCGCCGGCCCTGGAGCTGCCTTTGTGTTGCCCTCCTCCTGCAGCCCGGGTGCTGCTATCACCCTGGCCTTCCCGTGCAGCTGGGAACCGCTTTTGGGGCCTTTCCATGGTGCGGGAGCTGCCGCTGATGTCGCTGTCCTCCTCGCGGCAGGAGTGCTGCCGCCAGACTCCACTTCACGGCTTGCAGTGCTGCTGTTGCTGTTGCTGACTCCTTCCTGGCCCTGGCTACTCCTTAGGCGCTTGGCCATGCCTCTCTTCTCTATTTAAAGGGCCAGCGGTGGGAATGGCCCTGCAGCCCCAACTAATGATATCGTTCCCTCATAGCATGTTCAGCCCTATAAAAAGGTGTCTCTTCAGTTTCTCATGACCTTCACAAGAAGCTGCCTGCTCCTGGATTCCTTGTTCCAGCTCTTCATTCCAGGAGTCTTCTGAGGTCCATCTCCGATTCTTCTAGGTCTGTGTGTCCCTGGTCTCTTGATGGATTCTCCATCCTGTTGTTCCTGCATCCAGTTGTTCCAGTTTCTTTGGTCCCTGCATCCAGATGTTCACATCTCTTTGGTTCATATGTCCAGATGTTCCTGATTCTTCAGTTCCCGGGTCCGGGTGTTTCAGCTTTGCCTCTTCCTGCTGGATCCAGTCTCCAGATGACCATCCGTGAGTTTAAGCCTGAATCCGAATCTGAATTAGAACCTGTGTCCTGTTCCCAGTCATTGGAGCCCTGTTCCAGTTTGGATCCTTTTCCCAAGTGCTGCCCAGATTTCTCTCCCTTCCAGAGTTTCAGTTCTAAGCCCATCCCGCTCTCTGCGTGGTCCGCGACCAGCCAGTTCGGGTTGTGTAGGGCGTGCAGTGGGGCAGCGTGGTCTGCAACCAGCCCATGGGGGGCTGTGTAGGGTGTGCTGAGGGGCAGTGTCTTGTCTGACTCTTCTGCCCTTCCGCCTTCATCTCGTCCAAGTCTCCAAGTGCCTTCATCTTGTTGAAGTCTCCAAGTGCCTTGCTGTGTCTTGTCCTTGTTCCAGAGTCATTACCTGTCCTCGACCTCTGTATATCCTGATGCACCTGCTGTTTCCATGTGGCAGGTGTGAAAGGACTATCCAGGGGCCGGAGGGCTACCCCAAAGACCAGCATTGTGTTGCTGGATCTCCTCTTGGTGCGTTCAGGTTTGGCAGAGGTCAGAGTGCTCCAAATCTTCAGCCTGTCTTGAACACGCCTGTCTGCCATGGTGCAGACCCTGGTTTCTCCTTCTGGGGTTGTGCTATGGTTTAAGGGCACACTCTCTCCCTCGAGCAAGCGTCCGCTCTCCACACTCACAACATATAAAGGTCCTTGGTGAGGCCTCACTTGGAGTACTGTGTTCATTTCTGGAGTCCATATCTCAAGAGAGACAAAGTCATGATGTAGGCTGTCCAGAGTAGAGCAACCAAAATGGTATAGGGTCTGTATGAGAAGATCTATGAGGAGAGGCTGAAGAATCTGAATATGTATACCCTGGAAGAGAGAAGGTGCAGGGGAGATATGATACAGACCTTCAGATACCTGAAAGGTTTTAATGATGCACATTCAATAAACCTTTTCTGTTGGAAAGAAATCAGTAGAACTAGGGGGTCATGAAATGAAACTTCAGGGAGGGTGACTCAGAACCAACACAAGAAATATTTTTTCATGGAGAGGGTGATGGATGCCTGGAATTCCCTTCTGGAGGAGGTGGTGAATGAAAACAGTGAAAAAATTCAAAGGGGCATGGGATAATCACTGTTGATCCCTAAATGCCAGAGAATGGAAATAAAGAAAATAATGCATGGTGGTAACTTGCTGGTGCAGTGGTTACTACCCTTAACCAATAAGCATTCATACTCTTGATGCTACTCCATCATGGTTCTCTGCTTAATGGCAGGGGGAAAAGGGAATTGGATTCGAACAACTTAAGGCCCTGACTTTTACGGTCTGAGGAATCAAATACGTATGAAGGTAACTTGCTGATTGTGGAGGTTATTACCCTTAACCAATAAGCCTGATACTTTGATGCAGCTCCAACATTGTTCTCTGTTGCAATGGCAAGGCATAACGGGGAATTTTGTTCAAACAGCAACCAATGAGGGCCCTGAATTTTATGGTCTGGGAAACTGATAAGCATGAGGGTAACCTACACGGCACAGCAGATAAGCTTGCTGGGATAGACTGAATTGACCATTTGGTCCTTTTCTGCTGTCATTTCTATGTTTGGTGCCAGTCTTTGTTCTTACCAGAAATCCTGTAACTTCTCCTTCAGAATATTGATAATGGGGATGATCTTACCTAGGGTGTTGAACTCAGATCCTCCTTGGAATTCTTAAAAGGGCTTACATCAAAAAAATAATGTGTGGCAAACAATCTACTGGGCAATATTTCTTAGCAATATAGAAAATTTTTAATTTTACATACAATCACCAATGTGGTACATATTTTTTAAGTACACAGTCACAAAATCATAATACACACAAGGACTGTGTACTTAAAAAATTTGTACCACATTGGTGATTGTATGTAAAATTAAAAAATTTCTATATTGCTAAGAAATATTGCCCAGTAGATTGTTTGCCACACATTATTTTTTTGCTGTATGCTCTCTACATATGTGTGCTGTTTACTCCACCTGCTTTGTATTCTTAAAAGGGCTTCAGGATTTGTACTACTTAAGTCATTTTTAACCAATCCTGACACCTCAAAGGGCAATCCTCACTGATCTGAACATCCACAGAAAACTTATGAATAGATTTCTTTTGCTTCACTAACCTCTGCATCATCAGATAAGTGGAGTTTCACCTGAGGCCTACATCCTGAATAGCCGGCATACAGGTGCTCCAATTGCCTTCTCACAGAGCCTCTAACCACTCTTCAGGCTCTGGTTGAAATGTCCCTCTTTTTTTCTGTACCTCTCTATCAGTTCCTGCAGGACATAACTGCTGCCTTCCTTGGGCCCTAGCCTTAGGGAGTCCCTTACTGCCAGATGTAGGATGTCTGTAAAGCAACGAGACCGCTAGTAGTCCCCATCACTCACTGCCCTGGTCATGTTCCTGCCAACATCTATAACAAAAAGACCATAGAAACATAGTAATGACGGCAGAAAAAGATCAAATGGTCCATCCAGTTTGCACAGAAAGTTTCTTATGTTAGTAACTGCTGCTCCATGCAGGTTAATCCCCATATTTCTGTTAAGGGTAGTAACTGCCATTCCATGCAGGTTACCCTCAAGCCTTATGTTAAGGGTAGTAATATTAAAAATCAAAACCAAGCAATTAAGAAACCCATAACAAAATACTGTTAGCAACATTTTTACAGGGTAAGCAGTTTCCTAATAATTCAGACAATGCTACTTGAACATGCTTTGCTTTTGGACTTGGCGATAGAAGCAGTCCTGCATTTTTTTTCTCTAATGTCTGCGTATCATTACCCCAGACCATAAAAGACAGGGCCCAGTGTTGGCTATGACCTGAACCCAATTCCCCTTTTTTCCCTGGCCATCAAAGCGGAGTGTGATGTTGCAGTTGCATCAAAATCATGAAAGCTAATTGGTTAATGGTAATAATTCCCATGCCTTCTGATAAGGGTAGTAGCTGCTGCTCCATGCAGGTTATTCCCATGCACTCTTTTCTTCATTTCCACCTCTAGCCTACAGTGTTTATCCCATACTTTTTGAATTCATTTACTATTTTTGTCTTTACCGCCTCTTCCGGAAGGGCATGCCAGGCGTCCACCACTCTCTCCGTGAAGAAATATTTCCTGATGTTGGTTCTGAGTCATCTCCCCTGGCATTTCATTTTGTGATCCCTAGTTCTACTGTTCACTTTCCAACATAAAAGGTTTGAGGATTGTGCATCATTAAAACCTTTCAAGTATCTGAAGGTCTGTATCATATCTTCCCTGTATCTCCTATTTTCCAGGGTATGCATATTTAGATCTATAAGCCTCTCCTCATAAATCTTCTGATACAGACCTCATACCATTTTGGTTGCTCTTCACTGTACCACTCCATCCTGTTTCTATCCTTTTTGAGATATGATCTCCAAAACTAAACATAGTACTCCAGGTGAGGCTTCTCCAAGGACCTGTTCAAGGGCATTATCACCTTCTTTTTCTTACTGGTTATTCCTCTCTCTATAAAGCCCTGCATTCTCCTGGCTTGGGCTATCGCCTTGTCACGTGGCTTCCCTGCTTTCAGACCACCAGACACTATCACTCCAAGGTCCCTTTCCCAGTCTGTGTACATTAGTCTTTCATCCCCCATCACATAGAGCTTTTTTGGATTATCACACCCCAGATGCATGACTCTGCACTTCTTGGATTTGAAGCCCAGCTGCCAAGTCTTTGACCATTCTTCAAGCTTTATTAAATCAATCACTTTTCATTCTCTCTAATTCTTCAGGCGTGTTCACTCTGTTGCAGATCTTTGCAAACAGTCAAACTTTATCTTCTATCCCTTCTGCAATATCACTCACAAAGATATTGAGCAGAACAGATTCCAAAACAACTTAACACCATTCTCTCTTAAGAGTAGGTTCCATTGACCATTACATGCTGTCTCCAGTGGTCAACTAGTTTGCTATCCACTCCACCACCTTGGCACCAACTACCAAGCTTCTCATTTTATTCATGAGCCTCCTATGCAGGACCATATTAAAAGCTTTGCTGAAATCCAAGTAAATCACATTGAGTGCTCTTCCTTGATCCAATTCTCTAGTCACCCAATCAAAAAAATCAATCCATGCTGCCTTGGGTCTAGCAATCCACTATCTTTCTTTCAGCAGAGTCTTCATTAATTTTCCTACCACCAAGATGAAGCTAACTGGCCTATAATTTCCAGCCTCCTCTTTGCTGCCACTCTTGTGAAGTGGGATCACCACCTCTCTTCTCCAATTATGTGCCACCACTCCCGTTTCCAGGGATCTATTGAACAAACCTTTCAGTGGACTTACTAGTATATCTCTTAGTTCCCTTAGTATCCTGAGATATATCTCATCTGGACCCATGGCCTTGTCCACTTTCAGTTTTTTTATTTCTTCCCATATATTTTCTTCTGTAAAAGGAGTTTTGTCTACCCCACTCCCATCTACAGTCTTCTCAACCAGCAATGGTCCTTCTCCAAGGTCTACTTTAGTGAACACTGAACTGAAGTATTTGTTTAATTTTCTGCCATTTCATCTCTCTCCAAACATTTCATCATTTTTCTCCTTGTCATCTTTCAATTTCAGTATACCATTTTGAGCCTCCCTTCTGAAAAATGTTTTGTCACCTTGCTTTACCTCTTTGGCAATCCTTCCCCCCACTTGACCTTTTACTTTCCTGATTTCTTTCTTTGTCTCCCTCAGTTTCACCAGGTATTCTTCCTTGTTTTCCTCTTTTTGGGACTCTTTATACTTCTTAAACATTCTTCTTTTTGCCTTTATTTTTTCAGCCACCTCCTCTGAGAACCAGATTGGGTTCTTTTTCCTCTTACTTTTGTTTACTTTTCTAACATATAGATTTGTTGCCTTGTAATAGCTCCTTTTAATTGGGCTCACTGTGGTTCCACCTCACCCATTTTCTCCCAGTCTTCTAATTCTTCCTACAGGAATATCCCCATTTTGACAAAGTCTCTATTATTTAAATTCAAAACTTGTATCTTTGTGTGATTTCTCTGTATCTTATTTGCAATATCAAACCATATCATCTGATGATCACTGGTGCTCAGGTGGGCATCTACATGGACATTAGAGACATTATACCCATTTGTGAGTACTAGATTGAACATCGCACCCTCTCTCATAGTTTCCATTACCAGTTGTTTGAGCAGAGCCCCTTGAAGGGCATCCACTGTCTCTCTACTTCTTGTGGATTCCACAGAAGGGTTACTGCAATCTACATCTGGCATATCAAAATCTCCAACGGACAACATTTCTCCTTTCTTTATCATATAAAACCATCATTTTATAGAAGATGGATAAGTTACATAAGCATGTATTGGGTAAAACTGGGTAGGGGTTACAGGACTGTATTTTACAATTTCATATGCTAATAAGAACAACATGACTCATGTGTGTACTGGACACCTGGAGTACATCACATATTTTAGAGAATATCATAATGTTTTATTATTGTATTATCCATTTTCTCTTTAAATTATAGTGGATTAATATTTTCATTGCTGAGCTAGTGTAAAATGCAACCAGCCTTGTGCAACAAGAAAAGCAACGTCAAGGAAAATGTTCTAACCTGTTTTCCACTGGGCAGAACATTTGATGAATGCTAGTAATTGTAGATTAACATCAAATGCACATGAAAGTCATCACTTTTGCAACACTGATTCACCTCAAAGAGACAAAACAAAGCCACTTGTATCCTCTAGCATCCCACCCTATGGACTCCTACTGTTAAACTGATGAAACAGCTTGCACAGTCATTCTTCATTACAAAAAGTCATTGAGATTCCTTGCTGAGAATGAGTTGATCTGATTTGTCCTAAGAAGGTAGAAATAGTTATTGCTGAGATACAGATGAAGATAAGAACATACCGTCCTTTGCAAAAGATACCTAAATTAGCAGCTGGTTTGGGAGGTCCAGTGAGCTTGGGAACAATTAAGCACCTGCATGGTATATGGCATATAGGAGAGTTGAAGGTGAAGAGGTATTGCAGTCTGAGGAATTAAAAATAAAACAAAAATAATTATGAAAAACTTTATAAATTTATAATGGTGACAATATAAAGTATTGCATTCTAAGTTGTTTTTCTTTCTTTTGCTCTGATTCCTCTCTTTTACTGTTTATTTTTTTTAATTAAATATGTAGATTTTTTATTCTGATTCAGCTGTACTATGTTAGTTCTCAGAGACCAGTTCTGAATTTTGTATTATTCAGTTATTTAGCTTTTCAAAGCTTCTGAGCAGCAGGGACGCCTGGTGATAATGAGACCGCACAAAATGCACAGGAGGAGCTTGATGAGATTTAAAATGATGTTGCCCAATCCTGTTTTTGAAAAATGCACCTTATAGGAGGGATAAGAACCCCCCACTCCCTCCAAAAAATGTAGAATCAATTAGATGGGAAGACAGACTTCCTAAATGGAAGTTGCCCATAACAGTTCCCTTTGAACAGAGTGACAAAAGCTGCCAAAACAAGCAGTAGATGGGCAGTGGAAGAGTAGCAGGATGCCATTGGTTGTCATGGGAAATAATTCAGCTCATTCTGACATGTGCTTCCTAAAAGCATATCCAGAACTCATTCAGCTTAGTTACTGATTCTTCAGAAAGCATCCAAAATATGCAGAGCACAAAAAAACTTGTGATGAATATCAGCTACAGGGCCTAGAAAAAAAAGTACTATATCTGACAAAGAACAGTTAGAAAGTGTGCAATAATGTCTCATGTATCATTTTCTGTGAGAAATCCTGTGCATTGATGTAAACTGAAACCGTCCATGAAAGTGATCAGATGGGTGATTCTCAAGCACCTATCATGGCAATCAATTTTGTCTTGCCGTCAGCAACCACATGTTGAAAAAATCCTGAAGGTGAGCTGATATGGGTTACTCCAAATCCTACAAAACGCAGCCGCAAAAATCCTCACTGGATCTAAAAAACATGACCACATCACCCCAACACTTATCTCACTGCACTGGCTACCAATAAAATTCAGGATAGAATTCAAAATACTATCCATACTACATAAAATTATATTTGAAAAACAAACAAACTGGCTACGTCCCTCCATAAAATTGCATAATCCAAGCAGAAACCTCAGATCAGCAAATAAAGGACTTTTAAAAATGCCACCTACTCTCTCCAAACAACTCACCTCAACCCAAAAGAGGGCAATCTCTCTAGGAAGCCCGAAACTCTGGAACTCCCTCCTAATTGAACTCAGAACACAAGAAAACCTAAAAACTTTCAAAAAAGATCTAAAAACATGGATGTTCACCAAAGCATACCAACTTACCCAATGAATAAAATAACGCTAACCCCCTCCAGTCTAACCTTAAAAAACTAGAACTCAATACAAAAATATATATATAATACAAAGAACTGAAAGTGTAAAAACTGTTCTGCAAATAATTTGTATTTGATGTTTAGAGTTTAACTTTCTTTTGAACCTTTTTGGATTCCATGTTAACCTTCTTAACCTTGTAAATAAGCATTTTGTAAACGCTGTGATGGCGAAACCGAATGACGGTATAGAAAACTCGAAAAGTAAATAAATAAATAAATACTTTTCATTTTCTCAAGTAGAGCGAAACACAGGTGCTCAGAGGAGAGAAGGAGAGCCCTGTTTTGCAGCAAGGACCCCCGAGAGACTCGCTGCTCAAATCCCTGATTGGCCACGCTGTCGCTAGGAGTGAGAGGGGGCATGACCCTCTGGAGCCAACGTCATTGTGTGGAGCCCGGAAAACCCTTTAAAACCAGGGTCCAGATGCTGATCCAAGATGGCGGCACGTTAAGAAATGGGGCCAACTGACCTCCTGCTTTTTGTTTCCTGAAACCGCGGAATTCTGAGAATGCCACCCAAACGGAAGGGAAAGGTCAGGGTCTACCCCTCGACACCCCCTCCGATTTCGATTTTGCAGCAGGAGATCACACGGTTTCTTACTTCTTCAACCATCAATCCAGAAGTCGAGGAGCCCTTGGAGCGGCGAACCGAGAGTGAGTTACTCGCTCCGGAGGAGACTATTCTGAGTCCAGAACAGCGAGCAGTTCCGACGCAAAGCTCAGGGCTAGTATTCCAACCCGACGCACTGGTCGAAGGGACTTCTTCCGGGTTACTGGCAGAGACGCCAACGCTGACCGTTGCTGCACAATCATTAACAACTTCGGTCGTCCCGGATGAAACAAGACTCAGCGTGGGAACTACAGATACCGGACTGGGAGAAGGGGCTGTTGGGGTAAGTTCAGCGAGTTTAAGCTTGCCTATACCGCAAGAGTTTACCCCAACCTTCAAACCCCTGAAAATCCCAGAACGCCCTGAAGTTGTAACTATGACTGCTCTATGGGACTTGATGGCGGGAGTAGCGTCGGCTGTAAACTATTTGAGTGAGGACGTGAGGACATTAGCTTCTCAAAGCTCCAAAAATTCAACTGAATTCCAAAAGAAACTTGATCAAGTTTCTAAGAGAATATCGACCCTGGAGGAGAAGGAGCAAACAAACTTAAAATTTCATGCAGCAGTTGTTAAAGACAATCAATCAATTGCCAGGAGAGTGGAAATTCTAGAGAATGCTTCTAGAAATTTAAATATCAGGATTTTAAATTTCCCTTGGGTATTGGGTGAAAATCCCTATATTTCCCTAAAAAGATTTATGTTAGAGGTTTTGTGCTTTGATGAAGAAAGTATGCCAGCAGTTAACAAATGTTATTTTTTGCCTAAATCATCTTCTACATCAAACAGAGTAAATATCCAGGAAAATTTAACTCAATTCTTAGAAGATTCTAATACAATAGAAGTAATAGACAGAGCTACTTTATTAGTCTCAATGATATCTATTATGGATGTTCAGTCTATTATGAAAAAGTATTTTAGTAAATTTCCGACTGTTTTCCAAAATGAAAATGTGAAGATTTTTCCAGATTTGTCTTCGACCACCCAGGCCAGGCGCAGAGAATTTTTAGCTCTGTGCCAACAGGTTATAGCCTTGGGGTATACTTTTAAAGTTAAATTTCCTTGTAAATGTTAGCTAAAGAAAGGAGCTGAAGTTAATGTATTTTTCACTTCTGAACAGTTGAAAAGTTTTCTTTTATTGAAAACTCCTATTACATCATCACCCATAAATGTTTAAATGTAATGGTTGTGATATGTGCATGCCTTTCACTAGTAATAATATGGTTTTTTCTGTTTAAATTCACTCTCATAAATATTGGATCTTAAATCTTATATATATTGATTTATTGTTTAAGACGGATGAACGAAGTTTGTATTATGTTCAATTTTTACTTTTTATTTTTTATACTTTCTGTTTCACCCGATCTGAATTTCCGCTTTTGCAAGATTTGAAGGTTTTGTAAATCAAAAATTGATAAATAAAGAATTTAAAAAAAAAAACAAAAAACCAGGGTCCAGTGGCGCACAGGGCAGGAGAGAAGGAGAGCCCTGTTTTTCAGCAAGGACCCCAGAGAGACTTGCTGCTCGAATCCATGATTGGCCACGCTGTCACTGGGCGTGAGAGGGGGCGTGACCCTCTGGAGCTGACGTCATTGGGTGGAGCCCGGAAAACCCTTTAAAACCAGGGTCCGGCGGCACACAGGGCAGGAGAGAAGGAGAGCCCTGTTTTGCAGCAAGGACCCCAGAGAGACTTGCTGCTTGAATCCCTGATTGGCCACACTGTTGCTGGGAGCGAGAGGGGGCGTGTCCCCCCGGAGCTGATGTCATTGGGTGGAGCCCGGAAAACCCTTTAAGACCAGGGTCTGGTGGCGCATAGCCGCCGGCGCGCAGCCATAGCCGTGCGCCAAAGGGGCGTGCCCCTGGGTAAAAAATGGGGAAAAAGAGGAAATCAAAGAACTGGACTTCTTCCCCAATGCCCTCATCATCTGTGAGAGTTGGGCCGATGGATGACCATGTATTACATCTGGGTGAGTCATCCATGAGGGATTTCTCCTGGGTTAATTCACCCTCGGGGATTTCATTGAGCCCTGGGCCCCAGCAGCCACCCCTTCAACCTGCAATTTTGCAGATGGACAGTGGGACAGTTTCTGGGTTGTTAGCGGGAGTTACCTCCCCTTCTAGCAATAACCCGCAGCTAATAGCTGATGGGGGGATGTCTGGAGAGGAGAGGAATTTGAATTAAATAATGTTGTTCATATGGAGGTTAAAGATAATAATTTTTTGTTACCTATTCCCTCTATTATCCCAGATATGTCTGATATGCCTGAAGGGGATGTAGAACCAGAGTCAGTTTCTTTAAAAGATGTGTGGAAATTAGTAGCTAAAGTTGATAAGAAAGTGACAAGTTCTATATCCCAAATGCTTAATTTTTCTGTTCAAACTTGTGCTAAAATAGAAGAACAAGATATAAAATTAAGGAATGTTGAGGTCTCTGTTTCTAAATTCAATGCTAAATTACTCCCATTACAGGGAGTGACTACATCATTTATAAAGGATAAATTATTCATTTATAATCAAATTGAAGCATTGGAAAATGAAATGAGGTCTAATAATTTGCGCTTGTTAAATTTTCCCCATACTAGATTGTTGTCCCCAAGGGAAATTCTTAGAAAATACTTGATAGAGATATTGTCCTATGAGGAGGAAAAGATTCCAACCATCTAAAAAATCTATTATATTCCTATTAGGAAAAAAATAGTAAATCAAGAGGGGGGTGGGGGGGAATGGATGTTTTGGAAAGTTCTGGTATCACAACTTTCCTTGAGGATTCCCTTGATAATATTCGTACCAGAGCCACTTTGTTAGTATTGTTCTCTTTAAAGTGTTTTAAAGAAGAAGTATTTCATAAATATTTGCAGAATAAGCATTTGATTTTTTTGTGGACAGAAAGTCCAAATTTTTCCTGTTTTTACTAGTGCTACACAAGCTCGTAGGAAACTTTTCCTAATGTACAAACAAAAGGCTCTGGATATAGGTGCCAGTTATTTTCTAAAATACCCTTGCAAATGTTTACTCACGTATAATAATAACAAGGTTGTCTTTTTTGATCCTCTACATTTAGAGCAATTTATTAGGGATAAAACTAGTAGTTAGTAAGCAAGGTTGCTTTGAAGGCGCAAGAACCCTGCACCCACCCAACTTGCCCTTTACAGATCCTCCTTACACACCTATAGAGTTACCATCCTCAAGACTAAACGCGACCACTATGCAGCAAAAATTCACGACTACCAATATAACCCCAAAGCCCTTTTCACTTACGTTACAGAACTTACCAAAATAGCACCACCCCCCAACCCTGATGAGGAATCCAAAGTCAAATGCGAAGAACTCGCTCTTTTCTTCCACAACAAAATAGCGAAACTCCTGCTTCGTTTCTCCCCCCCTCCCCCCCTAGCATCCTCACTCCGCAGTAAACATAACTCCTCTATGGACACACTAGACACTATCTCTACTACAGAAATTGAAACGTCTTTAAAGAAGCTCAAGCCCTCCTCGCACCCTTATGACACACTACTTACCAAAGCACTGCTAGGCATCTCAAACATAATCGCCAAGCCCCTAGTGCAAATAATCAACTACTCACTCACCACTGGCATAGTCCCCGATACATTAAAATTGGCTGTGGTCAAACCCATCCTAAAAAAACCCAGCCTCGACTCCACAGACCTCTCCAACTACCGACCCATCTCCAACCTCCCATTCCTTGTCAAAATCATGGAAAAAATCGTTAACGCCCAACTCGAAACCTATCTCGAAACCTACAACATTCTTGCACCCAGTCAATTCGGTTTCCGAAAATTCTTCAACATGGAAACCCTACAGCTCACACTTACAGACACCATCCTCAAAGGATTAGACCATGGCCACTCATACATCCTCACACTTCTTGACATCTCTGCCGCCTTTGATACTGTAAACCATGACATCCTAATCAGACGCCTCACAGAAATCAGTATCAAGGGATCCGCCCTTCTTTGGTTCACCTCACACCTGGCAAACAGGCAATATATAGTCAAAACTGGAAACTCCGAATCTTCTCCCACTCAACTCACCCAAGGCGTCCCCCAAGGTTCCTCACTTTCCTCCACCCTCTTTAACATTTACCTCTTTCCCCTTTGCCAGCTCCTCACAGATCTCGGCATCCCACATTTCATCTACGCAGATGACGTCCAAATTCTCATTCCCATCCAAGAATCCCTAACCAAGTCTATCAAAATCTGGGAGAACTGCCTTTGCGCAATAAATCTACTCCTCACCAAACTACATCTTGCCCTGAACACAGCAAAAACTGAACTCATCATCATCTCTCAACATAACATCAGTAATCACCTCTCACTCAATAATCCCCCTGCAACTACAACTTCCTTCCAGCAACATGCACAAAGCCTTGGAGTTTCTATAGATAGTCAACTGAATTTTAAAAAATGTATCAATGCTACTATAAAAGATTCCTTTTACAAACTCTAAGTCCTTAAATAAACTGAAACCACTCCTCCACATGAATGACTTCCGCACTGTCCTGCAAGCCACGATACTTACAAAAATTGACTACTGTAATTCTCTTCTCCTAGGCCTCCCCGCTTCCTCCATCAAACCTTTACAAATTCTTCAAAATGCAGCAGCCAGAGTACTAACCAACACATGCAAAACAGATCACATTACCCCGATACTCAAGGAACTACACTAGTTCCCAATCCCTGCCCGCATCCTCTATAAGTGTTGTTATTACGTGTGTTTTAGTGGATCCTTGGGGTGATGTGGAGATGACCACGCCCACAGGGAGGAGCCCCGTGAGGAGCCACAGCATTGGGCTAGACTCTATACACAAAACACCGGAATAATTCTTTATTTAACAGCTTGAAGTAGCCATCAGGTGGCGATGGTGAGTTGCAGTCTCAGGGACCTCGGCAGAGGGAGCCCTTCTCTCCTGGATGATGTCAGGAGGTTCCGCAGCAGAACTGTGGGTGAGACAGATGAAAGGTTAAGGTACTCACTCAGTGTTAGCTGTTATGGATGCAATTCCACCAGATAGATAGCAGTAGGTACAGGCACTGAGGCAGGGAGAGCAGGCCCTCGAGGAGCGAGTGCCTGATCCCTGAATGGCACCTGAAATAGAACAGAGGGCCCCCAAGGAGCGGGTACCCAGGTTAGAAGTCAAACCCCAAAGGGCAGAAGGAAAGCTTTCTGTAAGCAGCAGGGAGCGGCAGAGTAGCGAAGACAGGAACAGTCAGACTATTCGAGCCTTTCCCAACTCAATGACCTAGCATTCTTGAGAAGTAGATTTACCCGGATGAGCGTGATGTCAGCTGAGGGAACTCCCTCGAGGTTCACGCCACTGAGCGTACTTAGACGTGGGTTGCGTGTGCGTGCGCACCCTAGAAGGTACCTGGGAGGAGCAATGGCGTACGGCTGCACCATAGCCATTCCAGGGACGCCAGAGAGGTCAGCTTGACGATGCTGTGGTAGCCATCTTTCTCAAGTAAGCCGGAGGAGTCGAGAAAGGGGTGCAACAAGTGGGGCGAAGCCGTCAAAGACCGACAGATGCAACAATACCCCCCTTCAAAGGGTGTCCACGCAATGACCTACCAGGTCTAGGTTTTTGCAAATGTAGATGATGGAAATCCTGTAGCATCTTCTTATCCAAGATATTGGACATTGGGGTCCAAGTGTTGTCTTCTGGGCCATAACCATTTCATGACAGGAGGTATTCCCATACTCTGCCTCGTCTTCTTACATCGAGAACTGCAACAACTTTGTATTTGATGTCTTCTTCTGCATCTAGCAGAGTCGGGTATCTTGATGGAGAATTCACTGATTATCACTGTTTTCAATAGTGAGACGTGGAATGCAGTGTGGATCTTTAGAGTAGCTGGTAGCTTCAGACTGTAGGTGAGGTTGCCCAGTCGTCGGAGAATGGGAAATGGTCCAATGAAGCGAGGAGTGAATCGTGCTGAAGAAAGTTTGAGTCTTAAATGTTTTGTTGAAAGCCAGACCTTGTTACCAGGTTTGAAGTCTGGAGCCTTGCGATGATGTGCATCGTATCCTTTCTTGGCTCGTATTCCTGCTTTCTCAAACATCACTTTAGTCTGAGTCCAGAGTCGATGGATATCAGTAGCAGTAGTCTAAGCTGCTAGGGACCACACTGAAAATGGAAGTGGCAGTGGTGGTAGTGGTAGTTGTCCGTAGATCACTTCGAATGGTGTTGATCCAGTGGATGTTGCTGGATGAGAGTTTATGACAAATTCTGCCCATGGCAACAGTTAGCTCCAATCATTCTGTCGGGTGTTCACGTAGGCACGAATGAACTGTTTGAGTGTCCTGTTCATCCTTTCTGTCTGGCCGTTGGACTGAGGATGATATGTTGATGTGAAGTCGAGGGCTATATTGAACTTCTTGCATAAAACCTTCCAGAAGTTAGCGGTGAACTGAACTCCGTGATCGGAGACTATGTGCTTAGGCAAGCTGTTACAGCTGCCAGCCACGGCGGTCTGCAACCGGGACCAGCCACTCACCCGCGGCGTCGGGCCCTTCCTGGGACAGCTGCAGGAGCCAGCAGCCATCGCTGAGATTTCTTCGTGGCATGCTGAATCCAAGATGGCCGCCGTTCAGCTGACTCCGCCCCCGCCAGGCCGCTGATGTGATTTAAAGGAGCCATGACAGGAAATGTTCATGGCTCCTATTCAGGACTGTTTCCTGGTGCCCTGTATTTAAGGTAAGGTCTGCTCCTCAGACCTTGCCTTGGTATCTTGACTCTTGGTCCTGTGCCTTGAGTTCTCGGTCCGTAGCCTGCTTGTCTAGTTCCTGTTTGTCTTGGTCCTTGTTCCTGGTTTCCCCTTGTTGGACGGATTTCTTCTGGCTTCGACTCCTGGACCGGCTTCCGACCATTCTATGGTTCCGACCACTGGACCGGCTTCCTACCATTCTTCTGGCTTCGACCCCTGGACCAACGTCCGACCAGTCTTCTGGCTTAGTCCCTCTGACCGACTTTGGACCCTTCTCCGAAGAACTACACTTGAATCTACTTCGACCTGCTGGAGGCGCCAGCCATCTGGACTACACGACCTGCAGGAGGTGCCTGCATCCAGATCTTCTTCGGTCTCCAGGAAGTCTCCTAAGTCCCAGTGGCCAGGTTCCTAAGGGCTCATCCTGGTGGAATCACGAGCTTCCAGGATGAAGTCTTCATTTTCACGTCTACATCACCAGGCCTCACCTTCCGACGGTAGGGACCTAGAGAGTTTACTCTCCTAGGTAGCGCTGACTCTACCTCGGACCAAGGGTTCACTGCCAGATCCATAACACAAGCCATGTAGGCGGAAGATGTGCTTGATGAATAATTGGGCGAGCTCCATGGCGGTGGGTAAGCCTGGGAGAGCCACAAAATGTGCCATCTTTGAGAACCTGTCAACGGTTATCCAAATGGTGTTGTTCCCTCCTGATGATGGTAAATCTACCACAATGTCAGTGGCAATATGTGTATTCACTCAGTGTTAGCTGTTATGAATGCGATTCCACCTGATAGATAGCAGGAGGTACAGGTACTGAGGCAGGGAGAGCAGGCCCTCAAGGAGTGAGTGCCTGATCCCTGAATGGCACTTGAAATAGAACAGAGGGCCCTCGAGGAGTGGGTACCCAGGTTAGAAGTCAAACCCCGTAGGGCAGAAGGAAAGCTTCCTGTACGCAGCAGGGAGCGGCAGAGTAGCGCAGACAGGAACAGTCAGACTATTCGAGCCTTTGCCAACTCAATGAGCTAGCAATCTTGAGAAGTAGATATACCCGAATGGGCATGATGTCAGCTGAGAGAACGCCCTCGAGGTTCGCGTCACTGGGCGTACTTAGACATGGATTGTGCTCGAGTGCACTCTAGCAGATATCTGGGAGGAGCAATGGTGTACGGCTGCACCATAGCCATTCCGGGGACGCCAGAGAGGTCAGCTTGATGACGCTGTAGTAGCCATCTTGCCCAGGTAAGCGGGAGAAGCCGAGATAGGGATGCAACAAGTGGGGCGAAGCCATCGAAGACCGACGGACGCAACAATAAGAACCTCTCTATTATTCATAAAACAATCTACAACAGTAACATGAACTGGCTTGACAATTCCCTCCGCCTTCACGCCTCCAAGCAACCCACCAGATCAGCATATCAAGGCACCCTCCACATCCCCCCACACAAGACCCATCATCTGATATCCACAAAAGAGTGTGCCTTCTCTATAGCAGGACCCACCCACTGGAACTCCATGCCGCCAGATCTTCGTCTTGAGACATGTACTGAAAAATTCAAAAAAAGCTAAAAACATGGCTTTTTAAGCAAGCATTCCCAGAATAATCTCTTTGCCCCCCCCCCCCGCAACTACACCGAAAGCTCTGCACTTCCATCAAGCCCCCCCATCCCTCACCTTCTTGCACCCTCCTTACTCCCCCGTCCCAGCTAGTGTTACCTATACCCCACCCCCCAACCTCTAGATCTTTGCCCTCCCTCCCTCCCCCCTCTGACAGCTGAACTCATCATCATCTTGTAAATAATATTTGTAATGTTTTGCCTTAAGCTCTGCTTCACCCCCCCCAAGTTACATTCCCCCTGTTCAATGAACTTTCTCTTTTGTTTCGAGTTACATGTAAACCGATATGATGTTCACACAAATACCGGTATATAAAAACATTAAATAAATAAATAAATAAATAAATAAATACAGTTAGTAAGGGCTACATAAGAAAATAGATGTAGCTGCTTATAACAGATGCTCTCCTTCCTTCCTCAAGACCTGAACTGTATTAATATAAATGTGGATAATAAGCTGAATTGTTTTGTGTTATGTTTATTTCTTTAAATACCTGCTTATTTCATTGAATGCAATGTTATAAATTTAATAAATAAAAAAAAAGAAAGATAGGTGCTCATGTCAACTGAAATCAGTGTTTGTTTCCAATACATACATACACAGGAGACAGGAAGTCAACTCTAGGACAGTCCAATCTGACTCCCATTGAAGAAGTAAGGTTTCTCAACCCTCTGTTATCTGTGTATATTCCTGTAAAAAAATAGGTAGTTTTCAAGTGACATGAGTATGTAAATGCTGACTTTATAAAACCTTTTTTTAAATGCATTCAGTAAATTATGTACAATGGATCCTTGCATGGAAGATATCTACTTGAATTAACAGAACAAAGAGAAAAATTAATCCTGTAGAGCAAAGGAAGTATAAAAATAGTGCAGTCTCACAAAATCCACATATCAAGTCTTCATTGCTGGAGAAGAAGGGTGAGAAGGTCCTTTCACAAATATACAGTATAATCCATGTTTCAGGGGATCATCCCAATAAGGGTCATGGTTCTTTTTCAAGGTGGTCAATCAGATATGGTAATGGAGCTGAAAGTGAATTCTCTCAATGGAAAGGGTGGATAAGATTATTCAGTAGATAGGGTTAGCTATCTCACGCTGTCCAGCTTGAAAGACTGGCTTAGAGCGACCTGCAAATGCTCTCTTGCCAGACTGGCATCTTGCAAAATGCTCAGACACACAATCACAGATTTTGGTTCCATACAGTGCAGTGTTTATTTACAGAAATAGAGGATTTTTACAGATCACATCCACAAGCATTGTCGCAATGAAGATTAATAACTTCCATCATTAAATGCTATCAGCAAAAACAATGTGTTTCAAAAGGCACACATTCTTATGAACCAGGCTCAAGGTAAAATGCAGACTCTCACTAGGTCAGGGATGAATTCAGCAGTAGTGGCTGAGGCCCCTATCTCCATGGGATGACATGAATTTATCCCTGTTTACCGGGAATTTCCTTCAATGCTTAGGCCTTTTGAGTTTGATGATCCTTTCAGAAGAGCAGAGAAAATAATTACAGTTCTTAGATGTTAAACCCAGAAATAGGTCCTAGAAAAGTGGATGTTTGAAATCAATTAGCTCATCACTTTTTGGAAAACAAAGTAAAAAAAATTCATTGAGAGTTTCTCCAACTTACCTATTGAACAATAGGCCACAAACACCATTAGTGAATGGGACATGTTTATGCCAATTACCCCAACACCATTTCAAAAATCATATTGAAAATGAATAAATTTGCACATTAAATTTTTGCCTTGCAGTAATTTTAAAGCAAGCTACTGCAGGACTCTATCAACAAATGGCTATCATAATACATTTATTCCTTGATTCTGGAGAAATGATGTCATTGCTAAAGTAAGAAGTTAATACTCCAATCCCCAAAAATCAGCTCAAGACTTACAAGATTTCACTAATTATCATCCAGTTTCCAATTTACCTTTCTTGGCCAAACTCATTGAATCCGTAGTACTTCATCAATTAACAGATTTCTTGGAAGATCATGATATATTAGATTCTGGACAGCATGGCTTCCAAAAAGGATATAATACAGATACTTTACTCTTGTCCTCTTATGACACAATCCTATGTGGCTTTGACGCCAACATAGACTATGTGCTTGTTCTTTTTTATATAACTGCCACATTTGACACCAATGTCCATTCAAGTCTATTATCTTGTCTTTCCTTAATAGGTATATCTAGTATAGTATTAAAATGGTTTACATCCTATTTATCAGACCACACTTTAAAAATGTAGATAGGCTAATTCTTTTCCAATCACTTTCAGATTAATATCTTCCATTTTGTCAAACATTTACTTAGCTCCCCTATGCAAACTTTTCTCCTGTTTAAGTGTCAACTACCATATTTATGCTGATGACATTCAGTTTTTGCACCATATTCTCATTCTTGAAAAAATACTCTTGATGTAGTTACCCTATGTATCAACACTATCAAACAATGGTTAAGATATCACAGGCTTAAATTTAACGTTTCAAAGACTGAAGTGATAATACTTTCAACAATAAAAGATCCCTCGTGTTCTTATTCAACTTGTATCACACTTTGAAATCAAAATATTCCCATAAAACAATCTGTTAGGAATTTAGGAGAAATAACCAATTGTAACTTATCCATGAGTGATCATATTTCCAATGTTGTTAGGGCATCTTTTTGAAAACTGCAACTGTAGAAAATCTTAAAGCCTTTGATGGAACCATTTGACTTTCAATCTGTTTTACAAGCTTTAATAATCAATTCATTGGACTATTGTAACTCACTGTATGGACTTCCACTTTCTGCAATTTGTCAATTACAAATTATTAAAAAACCAAGTTAAAAGAGTACATTACTCCCATCCTCATGCAGCTTCACTGGCTGCCAATTTCCTGGAGATCCAAATATAAGTTTTGAGGCTTCTTTAGGTTCAGTTTGGTGTATTGTATAAGGGTTGTTTTATAATGTTAGTGCAGCAATAGCTTTTTTCTGGCAACTCTACCATGCAACCCATTTTTATTCAAGTATCTCCTTATTGGGCATGCTGAAATACCCACGCCACTTTGTTTCAGAAAAGCCTGCATTTCAGAAGAATTTGCTTTTGGGTTTTCTTTGCACTCTGACACTTGGTCTAATAGAGCATCAATTTGTTCACCGAAAAAAATTTGTTTTCCTTCACTGATAGACCCTATAAAAACATGTCAGTGAAGATTATAAAGGCTTGCAGAATCTGTGTACATGATCACAACAGGTTGCAATTCTGTGACATTTCAGCATTTATGATGACTTTTGATTCCTGAAAATGTTACCTTCCCAACTCCCTTCAGTTTTTGCTCTGTACGTTGTATACCCTAGAACAGCTGGTGGCACATTTTCATGCCCGTGAATTTTCTCAATTTCTGCTCATCCTGATTTATCTTTTGAAGTGCTTTGACTTCTATCTACACTCTGACACTTGGGTCTAACAGAGCAGCAATTCATTCACTATAAAAATGTGTTCTCTTTCACTGATAGAGCCTAAAATATAACAGCAAAAAAACATATTGGCAGCTGTTCTAGAGTGAAAAAGAGTTGTCTGTTAAATAGCAGAAGCAAGATTTTAAAAATGTGTTTTAAGAAGCTTTCAGAAGCAAAAACAGTCCTCTTTGGCCAGACGTTTGTTCCACAAATCTGGTCTAGGGATTTTAAAGTTCTGCTCCCTAGACTCAGTTAGCTGGGCTACTTTTAGGGAGGGATTGTCACTATTGCGTTTTTGGACATTACTATTTTAGTAAATGAGATGGGTTTTGTATTTTCCATCTATTGTAAGCCCACTGATTGTGACATGTTACTTTACTATTCTAGTTGTCATCCCCATCATCTTAAATGTATTCTCCCTGCTGGACAATTTTTACATTTGAGATTATTATGTTCTTCAGTCTATGAATTTAAATGTAGGGCTGGGGAGATGAACATAAGAATAAGATATGCCATACTGGGTCAGACCAAGGGTCCATCAAGCCCAGTACCCTGTTTCCAACAGTGGCCAATCCAAGTCACAAGTACCTTGTAAGTACCCAAACATTAGATAGATCACAAGCTACTATTGCTCATTAATTACCATCATAGCAGTTTATGGATTTATCCTCTAGGAACTTAGATGGCTTTAATGTTTTTTCAATCGGGGTTAATCATTGCAATGTTGTAATAGAGCTTATAAGCAGAAACTCTACATGTAAATCTTGATCTTATGTTTTCACCACATCAAGGTCAATAACACATTAGGTTTGTGTTTACCTTTTTCAGCACAGGCCTACTTAATACAGCAGCTTATATTAAAGTGCTGGTCTGTTTGTCTGTACATTCAGTTTTTAAATCAGCATCTGTGTTTGCATTTAAATGATCACAAAATCTTAAGCACTTGTTGGTTTACTCTTCTATATCTGACAACATCAATATGTCTTTAGCTGAGAACTCTATGAAGGGTTTTATTCCCTGTATTAGATGCTCAGTTTGTCCTCAGGCAATTACAGGAGCTGTTTAACATTTAAAAGATTGACCGTCTATTTGAACTTTATTTGTTATTGTCATTCTATCTATATGGTCTACATAGTCATTTTCTGATGTTCATTGTTATACATTGAGAAGACCAGAAGATTATTTCAATAACGCATGACAGAACACTATAGTTGTATTATTAATAAGTGGTATGAAGCGCCAATGGTTAATCATTGTGTAATTGTGAACCACCTGGTTGAGAACATCCATCGGTGTGTTTTGGATATATTAAAACCTTCTATCCGAGAAGGTGACATGGACTGTCATGTCAGTTGATGCAAATGGAACAACAGTGGATTTACAAACTTACACCATCACTCCCTATGGTGGTTAAGGCTGAAGAAGCCCACATGGGCATAAATAAATAACACACAGATGTGAATGATTCTAAACTGTTTATATCTCCTGCTAATAAATAAGTTATGGATACAAATACAAATAGAAATGCAAATAAAAAACATACTTTAAAATATCTATATGTAAATGCCAGAAGTCTGAATATTAAGAGGTCAATTTTAAAATGAACGTGCGTGCACCCATTCACAAGCATAACGGCACACGAGCGAAGATACGCTGGAATTTTTAATTGTGAGCACACTTGCATGTGTATGTTTTAAAATGCACTAATCACGTGTAAGTAAGCTCCTAATTTTAAAAGGTTAAATCGAGCACAACTAGCATGTGTGTGTCTTTCATAGGACCTTGTCAGCTTTTACATGCATATTTCAGCGAATTTTAAAACATGCTCACGCGAGGCACACTCCAACTTTTGCAATTAGTCAACCGGATTGTCCAGTTAATAGTGAGGTCTGTCAGACCTCTCTAGTTCTTCATCCTACATGCCTTCCAGTTGACCTGGACCCCTGGCCCTATTCTATTAGTGCTAAAACTCGAGATGTACAGACTTGCTCCTTATCAGGAGCAGCAGTAAAGTTACGCAAATATCTAGTGTATGCATGCTGAGTTTTTGGTTTTAAAATTCGGAGTTATATACATAAGTCTTGGCCATGCCCTGGAATGCCCTTGCCCCACCCATTTTCCGCTCCTTATCCCTTACGTGTGCACAGGTACATACGGGCCTATTTTGCGGCTTTTTAAAATCCATGTTGCTTGCTTGCGGCCACATACGCTCGCAGATGGGCATTTTTGCATGAGCAACACATTTACAATTGTTATGGTTAGTGGTGTTTGGGTGGATCCTTGGACACTGTGGTAGCTGACCACACCCACGGGGGTCAGTCCCGTGAGAGACCATGGTGTCAGGCTAGACTCCAGACAGACAAACACAGATTTGAATCTTTTATTAGACAGTTTTAGTGACCACCAGAGGTGGCAGTAGTGAGTAGTGGATGTAGAGCCCAGCCCAGCTGGGTGCGTCTCCCACAGAACGCTGGAACAGTGGGTCCTCTGCAATGCAGTGCTGTAGTGGAAAGAGACTGAGAGTTATGAGCACACAATAGGATTAACATTCAGAGTCCCAATATAGAAATAGGAGAAGCTCCGAGACAGGGAGAGCAGGCCCTCGAGGAGCGAGTACCTGATCCCTTAGAGCAGAGAGACTCGGTAGCGTTGTACTCATGTAGCAGTAACAGAGATTCCACTAGACAAGAGGTCTGGCATTGGAGCAGAGAGCAGGCCCTCGAGGAGTGAGTACCTGATTCCAGTGAAGCAGTACTGTGGAGAGAGATGGTATCTGTACTCACTGATGGTAACTGTAAGTCAGTTCTTACAAGTAGAAGTGTAGAGGTGTTGTGAGTCAGGAAGTGGATCCTTGGTCCGACTGGCGAAGAAGGGAAGAAGTAGTTATCCGCAGATGGAATAGGTCGGAAGGCGGGGCCGCTGCTGAAGGCCGACGGTCTTCACCCTGGAAGTCCGTGCCCCTCCAGGCGGGTCCTGTGGAGGCCCGGACCGCTGGGACTTAGGTGGCTTCGCCCTGGAAGCCCGTGGTTCCCCCAGGAGGAGCCCGTAGGGACCCGGGCCACTGGGACTTAGGAGAGCGGCTAGAGACGAGAACAAGGAAACAGACCGGGTTCAGGGCAGGCAGCTGAAGACGTAGACGAAGGAACAGACCAGGATTGAGGCAGGCAGCTGAAGACGTAGATGAGAGAACAGACCAGGATCAAGGCAGGCAGCTGAAGACGTAGACGAGAGAACAGACCAGGATCAAGACCAGAAGACACTCCGCAGATTGGTTCCACACTACAGACTGGAACGGGAAGGCGGACCAGGCAGGCTGGAACAGGCAGGTAGGCAGGGAGACTCAGGATCAGGATCAGGCAGGATCAGGATCCGGCAGGCAGGATCAGAATCAGGCAGGCAGGCAGGATCAGGATCAGGCAGGCAGGCAGGATCAGGACAGCAACTCTTCACTCCGACGAGTCGACCGCGTTGCAAGACGAGGAGCTGGGTCAGATGCCGAGTTTAAATCTCCCTCGGCGTCTGACGTCAGTGAGGGGGCCGGCTCTGCTCTTCGCGCCAGAGGCCCTTTAAAAGGGCCTCTGCGCGCGTGTGAACCTAAGGGGGCGGGGTTACCACGGCGTCCGGCGGCGTCCTCCTCGTGGGGACGCCACGCTGTAGGCCCGAGCAGGTCCGGGGGATCCGCGGTCCAGCCAGCGCCTCTTTTGCCGGGAGAAGATAAGGGTCCGGTCACGAGGGTCGCGACCGGAACCGCAACAAGAGGTTGCAGGCAGCGACTCAGGGAACATGGGCCCTTGAGGAGCGAGTACCGGTTTCCTGATAGCACCTGAAAGAAGCAGAGAGGCCTCCGAGGAGTGGGTACCCCGTTAGTGGCCCCGGAGGGTAGGAAGAGTTTCAGATAGAGCTGGAGTGGCAGAGTAGCTTAGGAATGGAGAGCAAATCCCATCCGTACGAATCCTGTTGCTAACTCAACGAGCTAGCAAATACTGTAGGCAGATCTACCCGGAAGCCGTGATGTCAGAACAGGGGGATGCCCCTGAGGTTTGCGCCAACGTGGAGTTAAAGATGAGGGCGGCATGCATGTGCCCTAGAGGTACCTTGGAAGAAAATGGCGGGAGGCAGCACAAAGCCGGTCCGGGGACGCCGGAGAGAACGGCAAGCAGAAGCCGTGGTGGCCATCAGTCCAAGGTGAGCGGGAGGAGCTGAGAGTAGAGAGAGGTAGGTGGGGCGAAGCTGTCGAAGACCGATGGACGCAACAACAATTGACCTGTATGATTGGAGAGTTAGAATGTATGATATTATACAAGTAAATAGCCATTATAGGAATATCAGAGAAATGGTAGAAGGAAGATAACCAATGGGACACTGTGAATCCAGGGTATACAGTAAATTGTATCGACATGACAGGAAGGATCGAATTGATGGAGGCATGGCACTATGCAGAATGTAAAGGATGGTATTCTCAAGTAGGATAAAAATCCTGCAGCAAACAAAATGCAATGTAGAATCCTTTTGGTTAGAAATATCATGTGTGATGGATAAGAGTATAGCAGTGGGTGTATACTACTGTCCACTTTGCCACGGTGAAGAAATAGACTGAAATGCTAGCAGAAATTAGAAAGGCAAAAACATTTGTCAACACACTAGTAATGGGAGTTTTAAAGTACCCCAAATTGGGTCAATGTTTCATCACCAACTGCAATGGCAGTCCTAATCCTTCCCTCCTGGGCATACATGTCAAACACCAGTGACTACTTGCCCAGTTCTCACATCACCTCAGATCAAGCAAACACCCAGTCTGTTTCTCAGCATATACACAATTATAAACTTAGAATTCAATTCAGACATTAAACTACACCCAGGATTAATTAAAACTGCCTACTTCCCAAGGCACACAATTACAAATGTAGAATTAAATTCAAACTTTAAACTGCATAAAGGATTAATTCAAACTCTGCTTCCTAGCACACACAATTAGAAATTCAAACTTCACACAGGATAAATTCAAGCTCTCAAATTACTTACCAGCACACAAATATACATCTGCAGTAATAGCTTAACCCTCTAAAAAATTGCAGGATTTAAGCAGTTTTTCACAGCAAGTCTTATTTACCCACCAGCAAATGCAGCTTTCTCCTGTCAGCACTCACTCAGGACTGGGGTTTGCTTTTTTTCTCTGTTATACTTCAGAATTTGAAAAAAAAACCCAAACCCCACCAATGGAAGTGTGAGAATATTATATAGCATAAACATAGAACTATCTACATTTTATGTATTTATTGGACAAAGGGAAGTGAGGTGCTAATTTGATTGTTAGATTAAAAACAGTCGGATTCCCCTGGTCCTCACCAGTTCTAAGTCAGCTGCTAGGTGCTGGCCGAGGTGGAACGCCGGCTCACCCCCATCCCCCCCGGGGAGGGGAGGGGGGGAGAGACGCCCGCCGCAGCTGGGGCGATCCACAAGAAGGGCCCGGCTCACGTTCAGAGTCACCGCTGCTGCTGGGGTGGGGGCAGCACCTCATCCAGCAGCGGCGCGTGCCCAGCCCTGCTTCGCGCCCCAGCCCGACTGACCCGGCCCTTAGAGCCAATCCTTATCCCGAAGTTACGGATCTGACTTGCCGACTTCCCTTATCTACACTGTTCTAATGTGCCAGAGGCTGTTCACCTTGGAGATCTGCTGCGGATATGGGTACGGCCTGGCGCGAGATTTACACCCTCTCCCCCGGATTTTCAAGGACTAGCGAGAGCTCACTGGATGCCGCCAGAACCGTGACGCTTTCCAAGGTTGGATCAAATTTGGTCATCTAACCAAAGTTAATGTACATTATTGCCTCAAATCAGAAATCTATTGGCTCTCCTACCAGATCTCTTCCATTCTGTCTGATAAGTAATTATAAGAACTTTTATCAAAAAGAAGAAAATTAAGCAGTCTTTGCTTTCCCTTCTTTAAGGGTCCTGTATAACAAGAATTCTTCTCATAGACACAAAATGGGAAAAAAATCTTTAGTTCATAGGCCCTTACTAAAAACATATCTGCAAAGTTTCTGCTAACAGGAGATGGCCATAAACAAGCATTTAAAAAAAAAAATAAGATCTTAATTACTACATGAGGGAAGAGGTGCTCATGTAGGAGATAGAAAGGAGGAAATTAAGTTCCCTTGTTTGTCACTGAGATATACATTAAGTTGTGGAGGATATTATGGAACAGGGAATACTGCTAAACAGCAATTTTTATATATTCCAGTCAGAGATTAATAAAACAGAGAGGAAATGTGTCCACTGAACTAATTTATTTCCTTGTATCCACTGTCTTTTAGATGACCTGAAACATTCCTCATGGAGGAGGTTGTCAGTACCGAGTTTAATTTTACAGTTTTCATTTTGATTCATGGATTTCTTAATTAAGTATCTTTTTTTTTTTTTTTTTTTTTTAAACTCTGGTACGTGCTTTTCTGTATTTTATTTCTGACATCCTTAAGTCTGTAAACCCCTTTGGAAGAACAACTTGCCATCCAAAGCACAAAAAATGTTCAAGTTTTACAATTCCCTGCTGGTCATGCTGTCACCATTTGAGGCAAACATTTTCCATGGTACCTCCTCCCTTTTTGTCAGTATTTTCTAATTAAAATATAAATAAGTATACAAATCTTTTTTAATTTCTTTTTTCTTTGTGTGTGAGAGCTGTGGTTAAAAACTTGCCCTGGGATTTTTGCCCCTTTTATTTCCCTTACTAATGGATTTAAAGTATATGTTTTCTGCATGTTGGTCAATACTTTTTCTTAAAATTATAGGGGAAAAAAAAAAAGAGCACATGTAGAATTTTTTTAAGCTAATATTTAAAAAAAAAAAAAAAAAAAAAGCACATTTTTCAGGGCTGTTAACCCCTTCAACTGTGCAAGGGAGCATGTGCGAATGGAGAAAAAGATGACAGCATCTGGTATTGAAAAAGAAAAATAATTTACAAGGAAAGAAAATATGTAAATATTTAATTATGCTTATGTAGGGACCTTGTTAGTCCCCTACTAATACTAGATAAGGATTGTACCATTTAGGTATGGGGAGAGATAGATTGGTAGTTGTTAGGTTTGCAGCTCCCCCATGTGGCAACTAGCAATGAACCTGTCCCAGTGATTTCTGGAGAGGTCAGCATTTGGCTCTCGTGGATTCTTTTTGCTTTTGAGAAGGCAGCATGTCTTAAGCTGTACTCTTATTTTTCTAATTTCTAACTTTAAACTCCATGGAGATTTTTGTTTTGGCTGAGAGTTTCTTTCCACCTTCTCATGTCATTCTTAACTTATTTGAGTTTTGAATGCCAAATCCTTTTTGGACTCAATTAAGCTGTTTTGAGTTTTTCTTCTAATCAATGGAAGAGGTCCCCTTCTTGTAAGTGGAATCTGAGATCATAAGAATCTGAGGAGAGAATTACTTCTCGACATCCTGAGAGAAAGAAGAAGGAGATGGACCGCATCCATGACCCATGCATATCTACTGAAGATTGAGTCAAAGACGAGAAAGAGACACAAGAGGAGGTGGGAGAAAAAAAAAGAAGACACTACTTTAAGAATATAATTTTGTTACTTCATCTACATTGGGAGGGAAGCAGTTTGACTTGCCTCATATTCCAATGGGTGGGAGGAAATCAAGTAATTGAAAGAACTAATTGAAGTGAAGAGACATCTGAACTTGGGAAAGACTGTAAGAAGTCACAAACTTGTTAAAAGCATTTGTAACAACTTGGAAAAAGTGAATTACACAGCTGTAAGGACTTTAAAACTCATCATTGCACATTATCATTAAAGAGGAATGTTGGAAACCAGCAAACAACTCTCATGTGTCTTATTGAGTAGTGTCTTTATTATTCACTGTGCAGAGATTATCATTGTTGTGTGCAAGAGACTTAACTATAAGAAAAGTAAAGAGCAATATGAGGGCCCTAAAAGGAAACTCCCCCCCCCCCCCCCCATTGCAGGAAACCTTGGGAAATAAATATAATGTTATATTTACAGTGTCCATCTAAATAGAAATGTGAGTTATGGCCTCTGGGACCATTATTTATTTATTTATTTCCTTTTTTTATAGCGATATTAGTGACAACATCATATCGGTTTACATTAAAACTGAAAAAGGATGAACGGAAACGGAAATTACAATTAACAGGGTATGGGGATGGGATAAAAGGAACCAAAGTGCAGTAGGGAGAAGAGGAAGAGCAGAGCAATCTGCTTGTAGAGAAGGCAGGAAAGTGAGGAAGAGAAGCAAAAAGAGCAAAACAACAGTATAACAATTTAATAGTGTAACAAGGTAACAGAAAGAAATACAATTATACATTTCTTTATAAAGGGTTTGGATTGTATGTTGGCGTAAGGGGAGAAGACCTATTGTGGGTATGCTGTTCTGAAGAGCCAGGTCTTTAAATTGGTTCTGAATTTAGTTGCGCATGGCTCAAGTCTGAGGATAGTAGGAAGGGAGTTCCAAAGGGCTGGCCCAGCAATTGAAAGGGCGCGGTCCCTCGTGGATGTGAGGTGTGCCTTCTTCAAAGAAGGTACATGAAGAGTCCCTTTGTTGGCATTTCTGGTGGGGCGGTTACAGCGTATGAGTTGGAGTGGCTCATCAAGACAGTTAGAGTTGTGAGTGTAAATGGCTTTGTGTATAATTTTGAGTGTTTTGTAAAGGATGCGTGAGGTGATCGGGAGCCAGTGTAAGTCCTGGAGGATGGGTGTGATGTGGTCATGTTTACGTGCATTAAAAATGGTCCTAGCAGTCACGTTTTGCAGCATTTAAAGGGGTTTTAAGGTCGAGTAAGGGAGGCCTAGGTAAAGGGAGTTACAATAGTCAATTTTAGATAAGAGGGTAGCCTGTATGACAGTACGGAAATCGCTGAAGTGGAGCAGAGATTTTAATTTTTTTTGAGATATTGAGCTTGTAGAAACCTTCCTTAAGGATTGCATTGATATGCTTTTTTAGATTCAGTTGTTGGTCAATTAGAACTCCTAGGTTGCGGACACAGTGCTGTGTAGGGAAAGTGTTGTATGCAGGGTCATTTGCAATGGAGGGTTTAGGGGGTAGGTGTTGTGAAATAAGGAGAAGTTCCATTTTGGAAGGGTTCAGAGTAAGGTGAAGATTGGAGAGGAGGGTGTTGATGGCGGTGAGGCTGTTATCCCATAGTTTTAGGGCATCTGAAAGGGAGTCTTGAATAGGTATGATGATCTGCACGTCATCAGCGTATAGAAAGAATTTGAGACCTAGGTTAGATAGGAGCTGACATAGGGGCGTGAGGTAGATATTGAATAGGGTGGATGAGAGGGCGGATCCTTGGGGAACTCCTTGAGGGAGTGTTTGTAGGGAGGATTCCGTATTGCCTACTAGCTTGCTTAGTGGGATGCTGGCTAAGTGCTGTCTGACTGATTGTTCTAAAATGTTAAAGTACAGTAAATGGTAAACATCTTCAAAACTTGTAAATCGGTGATCTATCAGTACATCCAGTCCATGAATTTTAGAAGTACTTGTGAGTGTGCTGTGTGCCAGCCAAACAAGCTCAGGCACATTTTCTTCTTTTGACTTCCTTCTTGATCATCCCGTACCTATTCCTTCCATTTTCATAGTCAATAGCAATGACTTCAATGGGATGCCCAGAGCCCTTTATCTTTTGCTTAAGTATTTTTTTATATTTTCTTGCTAGTTTCTCATGATGCACGAGATCGGCACAATTGTTCTGCAAAGTGTTTCTTCTTGTTTCTTTTCAATCTTTAACACATTTTCAACTCCTGCAAACTCTGTTCCCTGCTTATGTTTCTTATGGTATAGTCTTTTAGCTTATAAATGTAATTGGTATTTGACGCTACACTATACTCAACCTTGATAGGTGCA
Organism: Rhinatrema bivittatum; assembly: GCF_901001135.1. Taxonomy (NCBI): domain Eukaryota; kingdom Metazoa; phylum Chordata; class Amphibia; order Gymnophiona; family Rhinatrematidae; genus Rhinatrema; species Rhinatrema bivittatum. The sequence goes on along the minus strand of NC_042615.1, from coordinate 563,470,793 downwards.
ACTCACCTTCTCCCCCCCTCCCCCCAGCCTATTGATTGCCCACCCATCTCCTCTCACCCAAGCCCTCGCTCGCAATTGAACCAATGAAAGAACTCTATATCGCATCACTATTCGAGAAAGAAAATCTTTATTGGATGTATATGGACGCATCATATAACAGTTCAGTCAATGAATATAAACAAATATGCCAACTATTTAATTTTTTTAACATCTCAAATATCCATAGAGCAGTGGTTCTCAACCTTTCTAATGCCGTGACCCCGCAATACAGTTCCTCATGTTGTGGTGACCCCTCGCCCCGCCCTCGCCCTGCGAGGGCGGGGTGAGGGTGGGGCTTTGGTCATATGGGGGCGGGATTATGGATGGGGTTGGATTTTAGTGCATACTTATTTATTATGACATTTATAAACAGAACCACCATTCCTCATAAAACAATATAATTAAACATAAAGCATCAGTTATAATAGTAAAACCATACTAATAAAAGAATATTTTAAAATTACTGATAAACAGAATTTCTATTAATTAAAATCATATACATTTTATAATTTCCCAAACACCAATAAAATATTTCAAAACAGCACATATATCAAATAACACACAATAATTAAAACTAATAAGGATTTTAAAAAGCCCCTGCTGTCCATACATGGGAGCTCTTGATTTCCATTCACCCTGATATTGTCGAGGATTAGGAGGTTATCCTCTCTCTCTCACACATATTCACATGTCCATTCTCTCTCACACATACACTGTCACATACATACACATTCATGCTCTTATACCCACCATAACCTCTCACTCTCACAGACACTGATACACTCTCAGGGTGTAAGACACTCTCTCCCCCCCCCCCCACTCACACACACACTCTTACTCCCCTGGATTTTCTCATACACACTCATGCTCTCACTCTTACTGGCTCCCTCACAACCTCAGAGCCTCTCAGATAAAACTCTATGCAGCAGAAATAATGCTGAATGTTGAGAATTGTGTTATGCAGACTAATCTGGAAAATGCACTAATTTCTACATGAGTCATAATGAATCAGTCCTCAGCTGCAGGCTTCAATTGATTATCCTGGCTCCCTTAATGTTTGCCAAATACAGTTCATGTGTAACAGCAATCCTAATTCTCCACCAGATCAAGCTGATTTCACATCCCACTTCATACTTTGTCACCTCCAGCTGAGTCAAACAATTAATCTAATTACTGCCACGTGGCTATTGGGGAGGCGCTGATTGCTGCTATTGGCACTGAAGCCCATTCTGCTGCCTCCTTTGTGCAGGCCCCGTGGGTTTCCACTTCCTCCATGTTGATCTCGTACATTGTGAGATCCGCCATAGAGAAAGTGCTACTCTTGCACATTCCCAAAGATTACATGTACCAATCAGTAAAAAGTAATTTATTTTTTTTTTACATCTGCTTCCCTTTCTTATTTTTTTGCCATTTCCTTTTATATTGCCTTTTTTTCTATTTCTTTTCTCTCCACCTATCTTCTTCCCTCAAACACACAGTCAGGTTCTCATTCTCACGTGCATTTCTCTCTCACACACACATACACACACAGGCTCTCACTGTCACATGCTCTCTCTCTCATGCAATCATTCATACACACAGTCTCTCACTGGCACAGGCTGTCTGAGTCTCACACACAAGCTCTCTCACACCCCCACATGCTGCCTTGCTCAAGCACAGGCTCTCACTCTAACATGTTGTCTCTTTCACACACACAGAGGCTCTCACATGCTGTCTCTGCAAACACACACAGTCTCTCAACTCACTCTCACACACAATCTCTCAACTCATCTCATACTCGCACACACCTCTCTCTCACCTCTGGGCCTCTTCTTTATGGGTTGCCACAGGATGGGCTCTGCAGCGGCCCTAGTCTTCCTGGCCCCGCTGCTCCTCTTCTGCACGCGGCTGAAACACCTCTTCTACCCACGCGGCTGACGCGCCTCCTCCTTCCTGCCCGTGTGGCTCCAGCAACATTTGTCTTCCGGGGCAGGGCGGGCAGGAAGGAAGTAGGAGGAGCACCTGCAGTGGCTGATACACCTCCTTCCTGCCTGCGCGGCTCCAGCCACATACTTTACTGCGACGCGCTAGCTTTTTGGGCCATGTCTCTTCCAGTGGCGTAGCCAGAATTGATTTTTTGGGTGGGCACAAGGTTAACATGGGTGGGCTGTAGGCATGCAGGTCTACTAGTTGTTTTTTTACTGATAAATAATGCCAAATTATGCAGCATAGCATTCACATCTACGCCTAAGTATGAGGTTTACTTAATGATACAAACATAATTCACGGTGATTTGTGGTACTTTAGCCTTCTTATTATTACGATTTTATACACGGCTCCTACCTGTCCATAAATTTTGAGAGAGAGGTTGTGTTGCTTATATTTAAATTGCTAACATCTCAAAATATAGATATATATTTTTACCTTTGTTGTCTGATCTTTGTATTTTTCTAATCAGTTGGTCCTGGTCTCTTTTTCCCATTTTTTCCCTTATAGCTCATTTCCTAATTCCTTTTCAGTGTCTTTCTTCTATTACTGTCTTCTTCCCTTCCACACACACACACACACACACACACACACACATACACACATACACGCTTTCTCTCACAGACTCCCTCTCACACACTCAAGCTGTCACTCTCATATGCTCTCCCCCCCACCCCCCAACAAGCTCACATTCTCTGCAGACACACATACAAGTTCTCACTTTCTCACCCCTCCCCAGGCTTATATTCTTATGCACACACAGACGCACATCCAGGCTCCCATTCTCAACCACACATACACACATTCGAGCTCCCATTCACCCACATATTCAAGCTTCCATTCTCACCCACATACACACCCAGGCTCCAGTTTTCACCCACACACACTCCCATTCTCATCCACACATACACATTCAAGCACGTGCACAGCTTCCGCTTTCTCCCCCAGAGCAGGAAGATCAGCTGCCTCTCCTGCTGCCACCGGCCTCCTGCTATCTTTGGGCGTCGGGCCGAACTTCCTGTCGGGGGGGGGGGGGGGGGAGCGGAAGTGCAGCGCACAACGTACGCTTCCTCCCTCCCCCCCCCCCAAGCAGGAAGATCAGCGGGCAGTACGGCCCGACGCCCGAAGATAGCAGGAGGCCGGTGGCAGCAGGAGAGGCAGCTGATCTTCCTGCTTTGGGGGAGAAAGCGGAAGCTGTGCGCGGCGCTTCCGCTCCCCCAAACAGGAAGTTCGGCGGGCCGTTTGGTCCGAATATAGCAGGAGAACGGGTGGCAGCAGGAGAGGCAGCTGATCTTCCTGCATTGGGGGGAGGAAGTGGAAGCTGCACGCGGTGCTTCCGCCCCCCCCGAACAGGAAGACCGGTTGGCCACACGGCCGCAGCAGCGCTTCCCCATGTGTGCCGTGATGGCGCGCGAGGCGTGGGTTCTCTTGTTCGCTGTCGCGGGGATGGGATCCCGCGACAGCCTTGCACTTCCGGTGCCAGTTGGGTGGGCACCTGCCCACCCGTGGCTACGCCACTGGTCTCTTCCCTTTTGGGGTTGGAGGAGGCAGGTCTCCAGCTTCGCCCCGCCTCCCCGCAGCAGCCGCGGCGCCACGGACCGGCAAAAAACCCCAACGGCCCGGTACTGGTCCGCGGACCGGTGGTTGGGGACCTGCTTTAGGCGACCCCTGTGTTTTGGTCGTTCGACCCCCACCGGGGTCGCGACCCACAGGTTGAGAACCGCTGCCATAGAGTGATGATGACCTTGCCTGCTGAATTTCAATTTGCAAGCAATCAGCATCATGCTCCTGCAGGGTTGGCTGTAGACGTCAACCACCTTTACTGTGTTTGGCTATCTGGGATGCAGAGCCTTCAAAGCCTCACCCCTCAAGTTGTCCTGCAATTTGATCTTTGATTACTAGGAAAAAACCTTCTCTGCAATGCAACAACATCATAGTCCATGGAAGAGCAGCAGTTACTTATAAATAGAGAATATAATTTTTAGATTGTGAACAGACCAGTCCTGGCCATCAAAGCTGAAGACTTAACAGGCAACTCATCTCAACTCTCACCCACCCGTGTAATATGGGAACAGGGAGACCAGTTGCTTGGTATTCCCTGCTTGACCAGCTTTAAACACCATACTTGGTCACATTACAGAAGTGGAACTATCATTCCCCTGTAGGGGCAAACCTTAATAGCAATAAGAGGGCCCTACCCCCTTCCCATTCCCACTACCAAATGTAATAGGGACTCTCTAAGGAATTACTTTGGAAAAGGTAATCACACAAATAACAGGTGCAGGTCTGTGCTCGTATTTATACTGAATACTAATTACACATTTTTTTTTAAGGTTACTAGACTTGGCAGTATGTGTTTAAAGATCATATGCAAAAAGTTTCATTACATTTTTGTCAAATGCATTATTTTCTCTTGTTTGTTATAACAAAGTCATTTTTCCACTAAGTTTTTTTTGTTATAACATTGAAATTCCCAGGAAAAATAAAATAAAATAAAAACTGAAAACAAAGGTCCTTATTTATGTATTATTATTATTATTTTTTTTACCATCTCAAAATGGATTCTTCTTTAGTGCTGCCCATGGAAGCAGATTTTAGAGTTCTTTGTAACTACTCAGGTTTCAGAAAAGTGGACATTATTTCAGGCAGACTAATACATTTTTAAACTTCAAAAAGGACTGTATCAATGAAAAAAATGTTAATTTTAAGTTGTTGCTTTCAGAAATATTTTAAGCAGCTTCCTTTAATCTCCTGAGCCCTTGTGGCATCTGATTGGTTCATAGTGTATAATCCCTCCAACAGGAAGTGGAAAAAGTTAGCCTAACATATAAATTATACAGAGTGAGGTGCACACAACTCAAAGTAGTTAATATCCCTACGCTGGGAGTAGACAAATCAAAATAATCCTTTATTCAAAGTTCAAAAATACAGCAGTCCAAATGTGAACTATCCTTTTTAATAAAAATCAGCCCCCGCCCTCCTCTGGTAACATGATCATGTTTCACAATCAACCTTCATTGGGAGGGACAGGGTACGGTATACTGAAGAATTCAACATGCTAGTATTAAAAATGAATGGAATATCAGTATTAAGAAAGCTGCCTTTATTTCTCCAAAAATTCCAAAATTATCTTATAAAAATGTCTTTTTAAGTAAAAATGCGTGGACTAAGCATTCACAATGAGATCATTAGGATCAGGGTAGTTATACTGCATGCAGTCGGTTAATATTGCAGACACGTAGCTAATTGAGTAGCACCTGGCTAATGCTATGGGAGGGGCATGTTACAGTAATAAGTTGACTGCTTCCATTTGCAAAATCCAAACAGAGCCAAAGGCACATAGGGGATGGGCCAAAGTCCTGCTTGTCTGTGTCCAGACAGACATAGACAAGTAAGATTACTTGTGCCTTCTAGCCTTGTGACTAATACATTGCACAATAATTATTATTATTGTTTTACTTCTTTTGGTTCTAAGTAACCAATGCTAAAACACCTCATCTAAGACACTGAATAGTTTGTATGTGGCAGACATATATTAGAATTCATAGCTAGGGAGAAACTTGTCACATTTTTTCAAATCAAAATCTTCTTGAACATTGGTTGGTAAACATGTTTTAAGACATTTAAGTAAAATGATGTTGTATATGGTTAGGAGAGCACCCAAATAAGAGCTGCATTTCAATTTTGGAATAAATACATAGGAACAATTAATCTGGTTAACTTCTGCATTTTATTCATCCTAGCCAATATACTGTTTCTCATTACCATTTCTTTATTGTAGGAACTTGTTCTGCAGATACTGGTACACTGTTTTTTTTCTCTCACTGTATCTGTGTTTATGCTTTTCGTGATACCTGTTCTTTTTGCCATATATCCCAAATTGCACACACAAAATTCTGCAGATCCAGTTTCTATCTAATATTTTATGTATTCACATTTTTTCTGAAATAGTTTTTAAGGGAACTTAACGATATCCTGGCAGCTCTGCTGGCTGCCCTTTCAATGCTTCTTTAGAGTCTGGAGTAGTTCCAGAGGACTGGAAAAGGGCAGATGTGGTTCTTATTCTACAAGTAAAAGTAAGGAGGAGGTTGAGAACTACAGGCCAGTTAGCTTGACCTCTATGGTGAGAGAACTAATGGAATTGTTGCTAAAACAGAGGATAATACAATTTTTGGAATCCAATGGATTGCAAGATCTGAGGCAGCATGGTTTTGCCAGAGGTAAATCTTGTTAGACGAATCTGATCAACTTCTTTGATTGGGTGACCAGAGAGCTGGAGAGTGATAGCCGTGGTGTACTTGGATTTCAGCAAGGCCTTTGACATGGTTCTGCACAGAAGACTTAAATACATTGTGTACTCTTGGTATGGATCCTAAAGTGACTGACTGGGTTAGAAACTGGCTGAGTAGGAGGTGATAAAGAGAAGTGGAACATGAAGTTTTCTCTGAAGAGGATGGGGGCTGTTAATAGCCTCAGGGATCAGTCCTTGAACATCAGTCATTTGAACATTTTTGGTAGCAACATAATGGAAGGATTGTCGGGAAATGTTTGTTTTTTTTGCTGATGATACCAAAATCTGTAACAGGGTGGACAGCCAGGAAAGTGTAGAAAACAGGAGGAGGGATGTAGTGAAACTCAAGGAATGGTCTAAGGTCTGGCAGCTAAAATTTAATGTTAAAAAATGCAGAGTGATGCATTTAGGATGCAAAAACCCAAGGGAAAGGTACAGTAATGGAGGTGAAATTCTTCTAAGCAGAAAGGCAGAGTGTGATCTGGGGGTAATTGTATTTGATGATTTTAAGGTGGCAAAACAGGTGAATAAAGCAACGGTAAAAGCCAGAAAGATACTTAGTTGCATAGGGAGAGGAATGGTCAGCAGAAAAGGGAGGTGATCTTGCCCCTGTATAGGTCCCTGGTTTGTCTCACTTAGAATATTGTGCACAATTCTGGAGACCGCACCTTCAAAAGGATATAAAGAGGATGGAGTTGATCCAGAGGGTGACTACTAAAATGGACAGTAGTCTTTGTTCTAAAGCATATGGGGATAGATTTAAAGATTTAAACATGTATACCTTAGAGGAAAGGCGAGATAAGGGAGATATGATAGGTACATTCAAATATCTCAAAGATTTCCATGCACAGGAGATAAGCCTTTTTTGATGGAAAGGAGGTTCTAGAACGAGGGGGTCATACAATAGGGTTGAAACGGGGTAGACTCAGGAATAAGGTTAGGAAATATTTCTTTACAACATGTGGCTGAATAAATTAAAAGCCTAATCGGCTATGTTTGAATGTAGTCATTTAGGTTTTTAAGTTATCCGGTCTTATGTGGCCAGATAATCTTGTTACTTATCTGTATATCTTCAAAAGATATCTGGGTAAATAGCGCTTTGAAAAAAAAAAAAAAAAAGAATGGACTGCCGCTGGCTGTTCCCCCTCCCCCACAAACCCCTTCCTCAGATTATAATCTTTTACAGAGGCCTGGCACTCCCATCCCCCCCTCCCTGGAACCTCCACCCAACCACCCTATGCCTAAAACTCCTTGCCGGGAGCAGGGTGTGTACTTTCCTGCTCCTGGCGAGGTCCAGCGCAGTTTCTGTCAAAGCTTGGAAGCAGGTCTAATGTTATCCAGATAACTTAGGCCTGGATTTTCCATTCTCACAGAGAATGGTGAATCCCGGCGGTAACGGGGGGCGGGTCTGCGAAAGCCGGCAGCGATCGCACCACCGCGGTGTTATCGCTGCCAGCTTTCGCACCCAATAGCGCCACTATGAAAGGTGGCGTTATTGGGCGCGCTACTGGCAGCGATAACGTGGCTTACCTTATCGCCACCAGCAAAGATAATGCGGCGTCCGCCTCCTCGCCACCCCGACTCCTCCCCTCCCCGCCCCGCCCCGACTCCACCCCCAACTTGCTAATGCACGAGAAAAGGGAATTTTTGCGTGCGATCCGGATAGAAAATAACCCCTTTAGTGCCTAATTCACTAAGGGCCGGATTTTCAAAGGATTATGCATGTAACCAGTCATAAGCACGCTGGCCTATTTTCAAAAGGCCCGGCGACGCGCGTAAAGCCCCTTGACGTGTGTAAGTCCCGGGACTTGCAAAAAGGGACAGGGCGGTCTGGGGAGGGGTGAGGGCGTGGCCAGAGGGCTCCACATGGCCACTGTGCTGGGGATCGCGCGCTGTCAGTCAGCTGTTGTCCGCAACTTACTTCAGCCCCAGGGCTGAAGTAAGTTTTGTACAAAAAAAAGAAGACGAGAAAGGTAGTGGGAAAGGGTGGGGGGAGGTAGGGGAAGGAAATAGAAAGTGGGGTGGGGGGTATGGAAGTTCCCTCCGAGGCCGCTCCGATTTCAGAGCGGCCTGGGAGGGAATGGGGAAGGCAGCGCGGCTCGGAGTGGGCTCGGCGCGCGCAAGTTGCACAATTGTGCACCCCCTTGCGCACGCTGACCCCTGATTTTATAACATGCACGTGCCTGCGCATGCTTGTTATAAAATCAGGTGTACGTGTGTGTGTGCCGGGTAGCACATGCGCATGTATGCTCGCGCGCGCCTTTTAAAATCTACCCCTAAGGGCTTTTCCCATAGACACAAAATGGGAGAAGAGCCTTAACGAATCTGGCCCTTCATCGAATATATATAATATTTGGCTAAGTTAGTTGCATAATTAAATCTCTCCTCAGTATGCCCCGGAATGCCCCTTTTTTTTCTTGCTAAATTATAGCCAGATAACTAATTATTTCACTATAATATAGCTGGATAGGAGGCTGAGTATACCTATTTTGTCGTTTAAATGGATGGCTTTTGAATATTGTGGATCTCAATGAGTTTACTATAGTGAATATGGCGAGTGAAAATTTAACAGTATGCTTGATTGCATAAGCAGAAGTATCACCTTCCCCTCCCCTCCCTTCCCCTACCTAACCCACCCCCCCGGCCCTATCTAAACCCCCCCCCTACCTTTGTTGGCAGATTCCCTACCAGGAAAGGCTAAAAATACTCAGAAGGCACTCTCTGGCGGAAAAAGAAAAAGGGAGATATGATAGATACATAAAATATTTGACAACTTCAATAAATTCCTGGAAGGTGAAATTTTCCATAGAAAAGGAATTTTAAGGGCAAAAGATCATGGTATGAAGCTTGAAGGAGGATGGTTCAGGGAAATATGAGAAAATACTTCTTCACTGAGAGGTTGGTAGGTGCCTGGCCCTGGAATAACTTATGAACACAGGTGGTGGAAACCAGTTCTTTAACAGAATCCCAGTGCAAGGAGGTCTAAATGCTCTTTACTAGTGAGGCATAAGTCTCCACAGAGACACAAGGTAATGAGGTCAGCGGAAATTTAGTATATTCAGACACTCCCAATGGAAGATGCCTGAAGGGTATTTTGGATTGAAGTTTGTTGTGGAGCTCAGAAGTTTGTGTATTCTTTTGGCTCTCTCTGCTATTGCAGTCTGCAGCTCAAGGTTAGAGTTCCTAACTCTCCTGAGATGGAGCAAGTGTTTGGAGCATCCGTGAGGGTCTTTAAGCAGGAATCTGGTGTAGACTCCAAGTGACAGGGAATCATTTCCACACTTTTTAGTCCAGTGGAGATTTTTCTCCAGTTTGTTTAAGCGAAGAGGATCAGCATTCAGGAGCAAGAACAGCTCCAGAGTGTGTGTCAGCAACAAGAGAGGCAAGGACCCAAACAGTGGCACCATAAACTTTCTACCACTGTGAACTGCAAAGAAAATTTCAGTGCAGAACAACTGGCATAGGAAGGATTTCCAAGGAGAAGGAAGAAATCTTAAGGCTGAATACCTGCACCCAAGGTGGGCAATTTTCAAAAAATCCTTTTAGCCAGGTAAACAGCTCCATTCACAGATAAATGGCTTTTGAAAATTACCATCCCACATGTGCCTTCAGGGGTTCATATTCAGTAGGACATATAGTGGACAAGTTATCTGGCTACAGGCAGCCGGATAACTTGTTCTGTATATTCAGCAGATCGTAGCCATTGTAGTTGCCTAACAATGACAGAGGCATCCTCAGAAGTGGCGATCCAAGATTGCGGTAGGAGGCTACCGCGATCCTAAAGACAAACTTGCAAAACAAGGTATGGGTTGGGTCAATCTGGCGTGGATGATTTGGAATTTTTACAGTTAGAAGTAACCCTGTAGGGCCTTGGCAGCTCAGGTGGTGGGGGACAGGCTGTGATTTTTTTTTTTAAGGAAACAAATCTTAACCTTTTTGAATATATCTAGTTAAGTCTGGAGTCATACAGCCCCACAAAGCTGGATATACCTAATAGGGCCATTCATCAAAGTGCATTATGGGAAATAACTACAACTTTTTTGCAGGTGTTAAGCCCTGCAATATGCCTAAAACAGCCATAATGCAATTAATATTAGAGGGAGAGAGACTCTTTATAAGGGACTGAAGAAACAGCAAGGAAGGCTGCCTAAGAAAGCTGTGAAGGCGACAGTACAGAATAAGCAGCCAAATGTCCGATCTGGATTTCTTTATTGAATAAACAAGCCCTGGGCTTGTTTGCACATTCTTGTCTCTATTCAATAAAGAAATCCAGATCGGACATTTGGCTGCTTATTCTGTACTGTTGCCTTCAAGACTCTTTATAAGGCCTTCATAGGCATCAACTATTTGTATCACTATAGGAGGGCCAGTTAGTAACTCGATGTGAGGTTCTGGTGGTGGTGTAAGGTTTTGGGGCCAGTTTTACATGCAGAGTGAGATGTACGAACAGCACCGTATGAAGATTTGACGTCATTTGGAGTGAGGAAAGTCACACAAAGATGAGATTTCTACAATGCTCTCTCGCCCTAGCTTGATGGACTTTCTACCAGGGTACTTTCAAGCTAGGGTGAGATAACATTGACGTAATCTCATCTTATTCTGACTTTCCTCACTCCAAATGATGTCAAATCTTCACTGAGGTGTACTGTGCTGTTCGTATGTCTCACCACCAAAACCTCACCTCATATAAATAGTTGACTAATATGAAGGTCTTATAAAGAGGCTCTCTCTCTCTCTCTCTTTCTCTGCCTGTCTGGGGCACAGTGTACGGTAATTCTAAAATTAGCATAGCCACACTCCTTTTTCTTATTGCAGGTGTTATCCATATGAAAATTATAGCATTTTGATGAATCTAGGCCTACGTTAGCTGGATCATGGGACCCCTCCCTGGAACGCCCCCAAAACACCCCTTTTATATCCAGCTAACTTATAGCTGGATAACAACGTATCTGGCTTAATTTAGCCGGATAATAGTCTCAATAAGCCGTTTAACCCATTGTGAGTTATCTGTCTAAATGGCTTTTCAATATTAGTCCTGGGGGAATTCTGCACTACTGCGGAGCAAGAATTTGCGCAGAATCCCCCCCCCCTGTGCAAAATTGCCATTTTCTGTGCAGAATTTGCCAAATTCTATGCATAAAATGGCAGAGGAGAAACTGGCATGCCATGAACGGAGCACGCAAAGATGAAGCCCCCAGCATGCCGTTCGCGGTGAAGATGAAGGCCCCTGTGTGCCGTGGGACGCACTCCACTCGCAGTGATGATGAAGGCCCTGGCGCGCCATTCGTGGTGAAGATGAAGGCCCCCATGTGCTGCAAATGGAGTATGCTCCACTCGTGATGAAGATGAAGGCCCCAGTGAGAGTGAATGTGTGTGTGTGAGAGGAGAGGAAGAGGGGTGTGGGGGAGGGGAGGAGGTGTGAGAGAGGAGAGGGGAGGAGGTGTGAGAGAGGAGAGGGGAGGGGGTGTGAGAGAGAGGAGAGGGTAGGGGAGGGGCTGTGGAGGAGGGGGTGTGAGACAGGAGAGGAGGGGGTGTGAGAGAGGAGAGGGGTGTAGGGGAAGGGAGGGGGTGTGAGAGAGGAGAGGAGAGGAGATGTGGGGGAGGGGAGGGGAGATGAGAGAGGGGAGGGTGAGAGAGGGGATGGGAGGGGAGAGGGGTGTGAGAGGGGAGAGGAGGGGGTGTGAGAGAGGAGAAGGGAGGGTGAGAGAGAGAGAGAGCAGGGGGTGAGAAGGAGGATGTGAGAGAGAGCATGGGAGGTGAGAGAGCCGGGGAGGGGGGGAATGCTTGAGTGTGTGTGTGCCAGAGAGAGGGAGCCTATAATGAGGAGATTGTGAAGGAATGTGTATGTGTGTGAGAGACTGGGAGTGTGTGTGTATGAATAAGGGATCTTGTGTATATGAGGGTGCTAGCCTGTGTGAAGGGATTGTGTGTCTATGAGACAGAGCCTGTGTGAAGGAGTGCATGAGAGAGAGACATAGGTAGCCTGTGTGAGGGGATGTGTGTGAGTGAGGAAGCCTGTATGAGGATGTGAGTATGTGTAGTAGAGAGAAGGAGCATGTGTGTGAGAGAGGGAGGGACAGAGGGAGGGACAGAGGGAGCCTGTGTGAGGGGCAGTACTGAAAACGGGGTCAAACTATGGGACTGGCGCTAGAGTGGAAGGGGTTGAACCTAGAGGTGAAGGGGAGAGTAACTGGCAGGTGGAGTTAGGGCCTGAGAGGGCGAAGTGGCCAGGGGAGTAGGGAGTGAGTGGAAGGGACACTCTTACAGTGAATTTCTAGGGAAATTCTGCTCAAAATATTTAAAATTCTGCATCTCTAAGTAATAACTTTTTTTCTGTATTAATTTAAAATGTAATTACTTAAAGACTGTCATGTAAATTGTGTTATTTTGACCAATATAAAGTTTGCAGAATTTTAAATTTTTGTGCACAGAATTTTAAGTTTTTTTGCGTAGAATTCCCCTAGGAGTAGAATATGTACCCCTGAAAATTCAGCATTTTGTAATCATCTGAAAGGCAGCTGCTAATGTATATTGGAAATTAATCTTGTCTGAAATGCACCAGAAACAAAACATTAAGCTTAGTTGTGACTAGTCTAAAGCTAGTTTGCTCATACTTTCACCCAACAGGTATTATGTCTGGCAAATGCACTGTACTCCAGTTAGACTGTATTCGGAGGCAGATGTCTTATACACAAACTATTAGCCTGAACAAGACCAATTATCCCAGCTAGTCTGCCCAGTTAATTCCTGCCCACACTGCAAGGATATATCCCAGTTGCCAGTTGTAGCAGCATGACGGTTTGTAGAATATCACCCCTTGTCAGAGAAATATGCAGATATTGCAGAGTACAAGCACCAACAAAAATATTCATTAAGCTCTGGAATTCATTGCTGGAGGATGTGGTAAAGGCAGTTAGTATAGCTGGGTTTTAAAAAAGTCTGGACAAGTTCCTGGAGAAGTCCATAAACTGTTATTAACCAGGTAGATTTGGAGAAAACCACTACTTATCCTTGGGATCTTGCCAGGTTCTTGTGACCTGGATTGGCCACTACTGGAAACAGGATGCTGGGCTTGATGAACCCTAGGTCTGACCCCAGTATGGCAATTCTTAAGTTCTTATAATGGTAAATGAATGAATGAATGAATGAATAAAACGAACAAATGAACATTTTTTTCATATTAACCAAATCAAAGAAATGACTGGCGCCTATGAAATTAATGAACAAACCAAAACACATTTTTTGACTCTGCACATACCTATCAGTTAATGTTATCCAGATAACTTTACCCAGATAACTTTCTTTCTCGCCAGCTTACTCAATACAGACCAGATTTTTAAAAACCTTCTTAGCTACTCAGCAAAAACAGATTAGGACCAATGTACAGAGCTGCAGAATTGGCAAAAAAAAAAGGAGTTATAATTTGCATATGTATTTGCATTTCTTTTCAGAAACAATGTAAAAGTATGAAATGAACAAATCTATTTTTAAAAAATTCACAAAAATATTGTTCAAAATGCAAACATGTAAATATTGATATGTATTTTGTATGTTGCAATTAGTTACAGCACTGCTGAGACATTTTCATTACTTTTATGTAATGTTGGTTAAGATTTTGTGGCTTTTTTTTTTAACTGTTTATTTAGAACTGCACAAGTGTACACAATAAAGAACCAATGCAGACCAAAAGGTTTTGTTGTTTATAGGCAGTAAGGTGGTCCATGAATATGAGCAGCAGACATTAACCAAAGTACATAAATATGACATCGAGGCACCCTCATAACTGCAAGAAACAAATATTCTAGGGGAGCCTCCCCCTCACCCATTCATGACCTCTTGAGTTCGCCAGTCCCAATAAGTTTTCCAGACTGTATCATAATGATCCACTTTATCATTTAGCATACTTGTCAATTTTCCAAGGTCTGCTATCTCCGCTACCTTTATCTTCCAGCCCTCTACCACCGGCAATCGTTTCCGGAATTGAGCAATAGTGAGGCGAGGTGCGTGCAATAGGTGGACCTACCAACTTACGATGTCCGCGCATGTCAGATCTATTGGGCCACCATCCTACTAATCTCAGGGGCAGGAGTCAAGACCAATTGCTGATTGCAAATATGTTTAATATGGGACATAAAATCTGCCCAAAAAGGCTGGACATGGCAACGCTCCCACCAAACAGGCAGGTACGTTCCATCACGGCCACAGCCTCTCCAGCATTCCTTTCCCACTTCACTGTAATATAAACGGTGTAATCATTTAAATAATAATTCTTGCCCTTTCCCACATACAGTTCTCTTTTGGGATCTTTTCCAGATTATTTTCCAGTCTTTACTCTCCCAGGCCGTTCCCGAATCAGCATTCCAAGTTCGAATCAGACCACTCGATACTTCGTGCTCTCCAGACCCAGCCCGAAATGAAACACATAAGACAGATATTAAATGCCTCGACCATAATTTACAGCACACCACACCTTCCACCTCAGTACATTCCTCTGAATTGCACGGACATCCAATTTCTTAACAATATCTTTACATAACTGCCTGTATAATATCTGGGAGAAGGCAAAATTTGAAATTCCTCCACCAAATCTGCAAAAGATTTTAACTGTCTGTCTTCCACCAAGTGACCTAAATATTTAAACCTCTCGCTCCCCATTCAATCATATCCGGAAAGAATGTACATTGTGAAAGCTGTGGGTTGTCCCATAAAGGAATCATATATGAATCGGAGCCCACTGGCAATTTTACAAGACGTTGAACAGACCTCCAAACCCTCAAATTATGGGCCACTATACTATTGTCTCTCATAGCAGACCAGAGGGTGTTCGAGGTAGGAGTCATACAAAGAAGAGATATCAAACTGCACCCTCGAGCAGCTTGTCTCTCTATGTCCAACCATGCTGGTGGTGGGTCAGCCCCTCCCCATTCCCTTAAGCACACAAGATGGCAGGCCCAGTAATACCATTTGAACTCTGGGAAACCCAGTCCACCCAGGCTCCTGTGTTTTATCAATTCAGAATATTTTAACCGGGATGGCTTCCCTTGCCATCAGAAACTCACGAGGGCACTTTTGAAGGTTTTGAACACCGAGAGAGGGATATCGCAGGGTAAGTGCATAAATAAATAAATTAAACGAGGTAAGACTGCCATCTTTACTATATTTACCCTGCCTAATAAGGAAATAGGAGGTGCTTCCAATTTTCTAGATCTTTACGAATGGTGGCAAATCTTGGGGCATAATTATTCTTATGCATACTCAAAGATTTTTTCGAGAACCATAAACCCAGATATCGGAACCCACTGTGGGCTCTTTGTAAAAGATCTATACCTCACACATTTTGGTTCCCCAGTGCAATAAGCATTATTTCAGATTTAGAATAATTAACAGTATATCCTGACAGGAAGCCATATAAGTCCAGAAGTTGACGCAGCGCTACAATAAAGCTGGATACTCCTGTCAGAAAGAATTATGTGTCATCAGCATATGGAGATATTTTATGGGACCCCCCCCCCCCCACCTATCAAAAAACCGTACATCTGCTAGGAAAACCGGACTGCCTGCGCAAGAGATTCTATAGGCGAGAGGGGGCAGCACTGTCTCGTGCCCCTCTCTATGCTAAAAGAATCAGAAACTATTCCGCCAAGTAACACCGTGCCCTTGGTCCCGTGTATAACGCCCATTTTGAGGCTTTTTTTAACTTTATGTTTTATTATTAAATCATATACAACCAAAAAAACAAGTATCCTGTAATGTGAACCGTGTCTTCAATGTGCTGTCATCAAACAAAATTTCAAAAAATGTATTGTATTTTACTTTGAATTTGTAACCGCATCAGCAAGCCAGACAACGGCAGTGAATACACTTGCCGTCCGGACTACTCGTCATTTGCGGCAAGGTGGTAAATCAACTGTTTTTGTATCAGCTAAGTATAACTACAAATGCCTTCTAAGTCCCGTCTAGAAATAATATGCATCATATGCCCCAAAATGTCAAACAATGACATTTCGGGGCATATGATGACATTTGATGACAGCACATTGAAGACACGGTTCACATTACAGGATACTTGTTTTTTTGGTTGTATACGATTTGATTGACAAAACAAGTGCTTTGGTTCTTTATTTTTTGGCTTATTATTAAATCAGACATGCAGATTCAGTAACCGTTCTATAAAATGTTTATTGGCGTAAGCTTTAAACAAACATCTCTCAGTTTTTTTGGTTTGTTTATAGAATTGCCTGTACGGCTCTGGAGCTGTAATTCACTGAGCCTGCAGAACATCTCTGGCCCATCAGATGTTGCTGAGGTCACAGAATCAGCTGTGTTTATGGTAATTAAACATTAAAGGCATCACTTACAGATAATCTTGATAGTTACAAACCATAATAGCCTAAACAGCTACATTAGGAGTAAATATCCTGGCTTCACATCCTGCCAGCTTAAAAGGGATAGGTGCTTAGCCCATACGACACATCGGGGCATTGAGAAAGGGATCCATCTCACTTTCCAGTCAAAACCATACCTCCCTTCACTACTGGCACCCACGTCTCTACCGCACTCCAACTCAATCTAGCCAGTAGTCTCCAATTTCACACCCCTTCATACACCCAAATTAAAAAAAAAATGTTATTTAGCATTGAAGCTATTTATCAGAGGAATTTCTCTGTGCCTGTGTTTGTTTGCTAGTGCTGATGCTGTCATATTTGTAGTAAGAAGGGTGATTTGCAAAGGAATTTTCTCCAGTAAAAGAGCTCTTTACCTCAGAAATGGCTGGTTATAAAATAGCTTGCCCAATATGTGGTAAACTTGCTAACTTATGAATCACATGTGACCTCACATCTACTTATGCTGTAGTGATTCCTCTATCTTCCTGTGTGCTAGTCCTTAATACTATTGACCACAGGCGGGATTTGAGTTACGATCTGTTCTTTAATGGCATTGTCCATGGCCGTAAACTATTCCCCATAAAGATGTGAGAAAATGAGAATTCACTTTCCCCAGATGAAAATTTGCCTGTTCGATTTTTCTATCCCATTTATATGTGGGAGTTTCCATCTCAGCAATTTGTGCAGATTTAGTCAATGACTTTTGTATGGCCTGTCATCTTTAAATGTGAGTGAGACACATCTACTGGAAGTGATGCTCCTATGGGATTTTTACTAGAGAATCTGGCCTAGTTTGAGGACTAAGCAGCGTAGGTAGGGTAAACCATCTTGCTGTTACAAGATAGGAGTGATGACAGAGAGAGGAAATTCTAAGAATAATACAACTTATTATTTATCATTTTTCACCTCTTCAAAAGAAGTTGAAAACATCCTAAAAAAAATCAAACCAGCCTCCCACCCCAGGGACACCATTCCACCCAAAGCACTATTGGCAATCCCTACCACCATTGCCCGAGCAATTGCAGATATTATCAACTGCTCACTCACCTATGGAACTGTCACTGCCTCTCTCAAACACGCTGTTGTTAAGCCTCTCTTAAAGAAACCCGCCTTAGACCCAAAGGATCCCTCCAACTTTCGCCCGATCTCCAACCTCCCTTTCATTGCCAAGATAATGGAAAGAGTGGTCAATGCACAACTCATGGAATACATTGAAAATCACGCAATCCTCCACACCTCCCAGTTTGACCACCTCCTCAGGGGACTGGGCCAAGGCTGCAGCTACCTCCTTGCCCTCCTTGATATCTCCACGGCCTTTGACACCATCAGCCACAATCACGTCATTACCCGACTAGAAAGTATCGGCATCTCAGGCCATGCCCTTGCTTGGTTTAAATCCTACCTCTCAAACAGGAATTTCGCTGTCAAAATCGGTGAAACTATATCCAACCCACGCCCCCTGCAACAGGGAGTCCCCCAAGGTTCATCACTATCCTCCACCCTTTTTAACATCTATCTTGTACCCCTCTGTCAACTCTTCTCCGAACTTAACCTTAAATTCTATCTTTATGCCGACGATGTCCAGATCGTCATCCCCATTCAAAGTTCCATGTCTGATGCCCTAAAGCACTGGGAAAAATGCCCTGATGCCATCAATTCCCTCCTCACCAACCTCCATCTAGCTCTCAATGCCACCAAGACTGAGATCCTACTTATCTCCCCCCACGCCACCCTCCCTTTACCTTTTGCCAAAGATCCCAACATTAACTCCGCCACCGCCCAACCATTCGTAAGGGATCTTGGTGTCCTCCTTGATCAACACTTAAACATGAAGACATACATCAACTCCATACTCAAGGAAGGCTTTTATAAACTTAACGTCCTAAAAAAACTGAAACCCCTGCTTTACCCCCAAGATCTTCGCACAGCGATCCAGGCCACCATCGCTTCCAAACTGGATTACTGCAATGCTCTCCTCCTTGGCCTCCCCTACGCCACAATTAAACCCCTGCAAATGTTGCAAAATGCAACAGCAAGAATCCTCTCAAACACACGCAAATACGATCATATCACCCCGATTCTCAAAAATCTCCACTGGTTTCCCATCCTCTCCTGTATCCACTATAAAGCCCTCACTATTATACACAAATCCATTCATTCACACAATTCCAACTGGCTAGACATCCCTTTTACCCCCCACCACTCCTCCCGCCCGTCCAGATCCACCAATAGTGGCACACTACATGTACCCTCGCTAAAGACAGCCTGCCTTTCTTTTGCCCGTGACCGTGCCCTCTCAATTGCCGGCCCTTCCCTCTGGAACTCCATGCCCCTCACCCTGCGCCTCGAACCCTGCCTTATCAAGTTTAAGAAGAAATTGAAAACTTGGCTTTTCAAACTTGCCTACCCAGAATAGACCAGGTTGCCATACCCCCTAGCTACGCACCTAACTCTTGAACCCCCAATTCAGTCTGTGATTCCCCTGATCATCATCTTTTCTTAGGATACCATTGTATATATTGTTACTAATACTGTAAATACTGTATATACCCGTTTTTAATGTTTTATCAGCTTGTTCACTATCCTCTTCGCTTTGCTATTGTTTCCGCCTTCCAAGTTCCCTCGCCTTGTTATAATGTAATTTCCGATCTACTGTTAATATGTGAACCGGTGTGATGTCCCCACTAACGCCGGTATATAAAAGTTTTTAAATAAATAAATAAATAAATAAAGAAATAAAATCATTTTGGACTCTGACTATCTATACATGCATATATTTACGAATCTTATAAAAATTGGGTTTTTCAAATTACGTATGTAACTGGGCAGACTGGATGGGCCGTTGGTCTTCTTCTGCCGTCACTTCTATGTTTCTATGTTATGTTTCTATTTAGGACATTCCTTCAGACTTTAATATTTTCTGGTATAGATTACCATAACTTTCTTCTTGCACTATTACTGCACTTCATATCCTCCAGAATACTGCAGCTCAGGTTTTAACCAGTTCTAGGATAGGCCTCCTATCCAATAGAGCAGTGGTTCTCAACCTTTTTTCTGTCGTGACACACCTGAAAGATGATGTATGTGATACATTGCACATTAAATTCTGCAGCTGAAGTTTAAAAATTCTAAATATTTTATTGTTAAAAATGATGCAAGAGAGAAAATATTCTTTAATGTCAATAAAAACTTGTACAAAAATTTATTAAATTTGACTACTTTCACAAAAGTTTGAATCTT
Source organism: Rhinatrema bivittatum (assembly GCF_901001135.1). NCBI lineage: Eukaryota > Metazoa > Chordata > Amphibia > Gymnophiona > Rhinatrematidae > Rhinatrema > Rhinatrema bivittatum. The sequence continues at coordinate 563,450,873 of NC_042615.1, read as the reverse complement.
CATTTATTTTATTAGTGAGAAATCTGGAAGTCATGTTTTGATTCAGTAAACAAACTCTCATGCATCTCACTGTCAACCTCAAGAACTTCTGAACTCTTCTGGAATTTATATAGAGCAAAGCAAGGATGTTAACATAAAACATAGTAACATAGCATTGTCATCAGAAAAAGACCAAATAGTCTATCCAGTCTGCCCAGCAAGCTTCCCATAGCAGTAACTTCCACTCCGTGCAGGTCCCGAGTCTTATGTTAAGGATAATAATATTTACAAGCAAAACCAAGCAACTGTCAAACCCATAACAAAATTACTGAAACATTTTTACCTGCTGAGCAGCCTTCCTGATAATTCAGACAATGCTGCTTGAAAGTTCTTTGCTTTTGGACTTGCCCGTAGAAGCTTTATCCCCAATGTCAGAGTATCAGTATCCCAGACCGTAAAATGTCTCCCTTTTCAAATTGCTATACAAAAAAAATATATTCACTTTCTGGTAACCCCTCAGTAATAGCACTTCAGAATCCCTCCCCTGCCAGATACTTTGTGAAATGACATGAAAAGCTGCGAGAAAAGACACTTACAATCTATATAGCAAACCTGTCATACCATTATAGCCGATTTAAAATCCGGCCGCCTATGTGCAGAAATATAAAGTCCACAAAGAGCTTTTACCAATAGGGGTAGATTTTAAAAGGAACGTGTACCCGTTCCGGCGCGCTTGTTATAAAATCCGAGGTCGGCGCGCGCAAGAGGGTGCACAGTTGTGCACCTTGTGTGTGCCGAGCCGCGCTGCCTTCCCCCGTTCCCTTCCCCCTAGTCTGACCTTCCCACCCCTTCCCCTAACCTTTCCCCCCCCAGCCCTACTCTAACCCCCGCAAAATGTTTATCCTACCTTTTGCGCCTGCCTCTGGGCAGGCTTAAAGTTGTGCATGCCGGCAGGCTGTCGGCACGCGATCCTCCGACACAGCAGCAATGGCTGCTTTGCTGGAGGCCTCTGGCCCCGCCCTGCCCCCGGACCGCCCTTTTGTAAAGCCCCGGGTCTTACATGCGTCCCGGGTCTTTATGCGCGTCGCCGGGCCTTTTTAAAATGGGCCCGGCGCGCGTAACCTTTTAAAAATCCGTCCCATAGAGTTTACCACAATTTCCAAAGGGAAAATATTTCCTTTTGAGAAATGAGTTGGAAACAGTATGTGCACAGACTTGCACCTACTATTTTGTTTGGGTAATTTTTAGACTAAAAAACATCAGTACTCCCTGCTCTGCGCTAACTTCATGCAGCAGGCACATGTGGCACTTTTAGGAAGCATAAGCTTGCTATATAAAATTTTTGGTGACACACCTCCCACCTGTTGGTGACACACCAGGGTGTCCTGACACACTGGTTGAGAACCACTGCAATAAAGGGTTAGATTCAAATTGACTATGTTAATTCACAAACCCAACACCTTCTCTGTATGGCAATATCTATAATCTAGCTAGGACACCGATATCTGCAAATAAGGGTCTGCTTGAGGTCTCTTTGCCATGGGCCGCCCATATAGTAGAGACATACGAGCACGCATTTTCTTTTGCTGGTCCGGTAATTTGGAACTCGTTACCAGAGCAACTATGCATTATGACAAGCATTACAACATTTAGAAAAACTCTAAGAGCCTGGCGGCTTAAAAAAGCTTTTGATATGAATAAGTAGCTAGAATGTTCAGTTTTTTTATGCTTCAGAGTAGCTAGGCATTATTTCTCTTTCCTGACTTCTTATGCCTAAGTGATGAGTCCTAGACTGGCATTTGTTCCGGTGCCTCCATTATTCCATTTTATATCATTTTATTTATTTTTTATGTAAACATTTTTCTATACCACCTATACAAATATAGGTCTAAGTGGTTTACAATATTAACATACATAATTAAAAATAATGTTACAAAGCAAAGGAATTAGAAAGCAATAAAAGCTCTTCAAACTTCTTTCTTTAAATTCAAAATAAAGGATTTATTATTATATGCACTGAGTATAACATTCCAATTTACACAGACACACATGCACACACACACACAGTCACTTTCTTTCAGACATACAAACACAATCACTGTCAGACACAGACAAACACACAATCACTCTTTCACGGACATAGACACTCACACATATACACACAGGGCTAGATTTACTAATACCGCCGGACTCTTTGAATCCCGCGGTAATGGGGGGCGGGGGTGAAACGGAGGCCAGTCCTGCGATAGCCGGCAGCGATCGCACCTCCGCAGTGCATCGGCGATGTCTTCGCAGCATCAGCCCCGGTGCCACCCCGACTCCTCCTCTTCTGGGGCTGACGCCACCCCGGCTCTGCCCCGATCTTGGTATCGCACGCGATAAGGGACTTTTTGCATGCGAAACGTCCCTTATTGCGTGCGATCTGCTTGGAAAATGACCCCCACAGTCACTCTCTCTCAGACAGATACATATACACTCACAGTCACCCTCTCTCACAGAGACACACACACACACACACACTCAGTCTCAGACACAGACACAAAGACATACGCACATACACAGTCACTCTCTCTTAGACCCAGAGAGACTCAGACACACGCACGCACAATGTAAAGATACTGGCTGCTAGGCAGCCCTCCTGTCTGTTTCACAGTGGATCTCTGAGGGAGTGGTAGACATTATAAAGCTGGGTTGTGGATGTGCAAACTAGATAGGCTGAATGGTCTTTTTCTGCCATCACATTTCCATGTTTCTATGTTTATATATGGTAGCTTCAAAAGCATTTGAACTAAAAAAAACATGTCTAAATAATGCCAAAGTAATTATCATGGACTAGAAATGACCATTAGACTCCCAGAAATCTGAAGCTAATTCAAAATTGCATATTCTATTAGCTGCTTTTAAAAGTATTTTATTTCTGATTGTTTAATTTTCATGTCTCATTTATATTATATATATATATATATATATATATATACTATATTTTTTGTTAACCACCAAACGTTTATGATCAAGCAAGATGCACATTTTTAAATAGGAAAATAAATAAAAAAAATAGGTTAATATGTTACAGATATTTGGCATAAAATAATAATAAACAGTTCACGCATAATACATGAATGTTGCAAAATTGCATAAGTCTACATGGAAAAAAATATAATAAAATGAAACAGATGGTATCGTAAAGAAAATCTCCTCCCCCACCACTAAAAACAGAAACACATAAACTACAGCTAATCTTGCCACCCACTTACACAGAGACCTTAAATGAACTTTATTAAAATAGCACATGTAGTCTAATAGGAAATGGATCCCATCTATCTTCATGCTTCCCCGAAGTTCTCAGACTTCTGATTGTATTATTGCTGCAAACGTTCTCCCTCACTTTAGGAGAGGTGTTCTTTCACATAGAATAGGAAAAATCTGCACATTTTACTACTGCTTTTTGTTAAATCGCATTAAAGATAGAAAGAACCTGATGCTCCTGGAAACAAGTTTAGAAAAGCCAACAGATTAAAGCAGTAAGTCTTTTTTCCTGTTTTTACAGTACAGACCACTAAAAAGCTGCAGATCCGCACAGGTAATCTGTGGGCAATCCATAAGTGCCTATGGGAAATACTATTGCTTTTTTATGGAGTCCTCTGTAGATTGCCCACCTTTTTCCATAATAAACCTCCAACTTGTTGGCAGCATACACTGGACACTATGTCTGTCTCATATTAGCAAGAATTCAGTTTTGCTTGGACAAGGGACAGAAGAACTGCACTGAGCTTACTTCTGCTCTGATTGTGATGGAATTGGCCTGCTTAATAGGTGAATTTTAAAAGCCTGACGTGCTCCAAAACTGGGAGATATGTGAACGCGCTGAGAAGATTATAAAAGCCAAAGTACGCTCATATCTCCCTGTACGTGTAAAAATGAAAAAGTCCAAAACAGGGGCGTAGCATGGGGGTGGTCTGAGTGGGGCGTGGGCATTCCTAGATTTATGAATTAGACCAGCCTGTATAAACTTAAGCGCACAAGCGCGAGCCAGGGTCCCCTACCACATAACTTTTCTTCTGCTGTGGATAGCGTGTAAGTCATAAAACAAAAGTATATAGGCATGTCAGGGTTTGAAGGGTCTGGGTTAAGAGGGGAAAAGAAAGGCCATTTAAATAGGGTTCTAGGAAGTCCTAACCATTACTGGAGAGAACTGGGAACGAAGTGGTTAAACTGGTAACTGTGTTGGCGCGAGTTTCTATTAAAGCCCTCCCACTTATGTAGTAGAGGTGGCATGTGCGCGCATCACGCATCCATATAAAACTGTGTGCACATGTATGCACGTACAACCTATTTTATATAATATGCGCATATACAGCGTATATGGCCATGTCTCTGGACGCGAGCTGGCATACGCGTGTACAGTGTGCCTGCGTGTCGGTATTAAAGTTACTGTTCCTGGTTTCAATTTAATTGCCAAAATGGCTTGCTTCAAGAATCAAATTTGCATGGTAAGTTCTAGGGATGTGCATTTTTGTTACAATCAGTGGAGGCATAGCCTAATGGTTAAAGCAGCAGGCTTTAAACCAATGAGACCAGCATTCAAATACCAGTGTTGCTCCTTGTGACCTTGGGCAAGTCACTTTACCCTCTGTTGCCTCAGGCACAAACTTACCCTGGATGATGAGCCATGGCCAGAAAAGGGATGGGGGGTGATAGTGAGCAGCTGGCGGCAGTGCGTTTGCAGCCATGCTGCACACTATCACTCCTGTAGCACCAATGAAATAGCTGTAGCTATTTCTGGTGCTACTGTGGGGGATAATGTGCAATACATTATCACTCAAAGCGTTACAGCCCCCTACTTTGCCTAAACCCCTCCCAAACTCTTTCACTTTCCCTAATTTGAATGGTGAAATTGCGAAGTGGTAGTTAATGCTCTAATGCATGCGATAACGGTCCATCGCAATTTGATGAATGACCCTGTTAGATTGTGAGCCCTCTGGGGACAAAGAAATAACTACATTACCTAAGAACATAAGAACATGCCATACTGGGTCAGACCAAGAGTCCATCAAGTACAGCATCCTGTTTCCAACAGTGGCCAATCCAGGCCATAAGAACCTGGCAAGTACCCAAAAACTAAGTCTATTCCATGCTGCTGTTGCTAGTAGTAGCAATGGCTATTTTCTAAGTCAACTTAATTAATAGCAGTTAATGGACTTCTCCAAGAACTTATCCAATCCTTTTTTAAACACAGCTACACTAACTGCACTAACCACATCCTCTGGCAACAAATTCCAGAGTTTAATTGTGCGTTGAGTGAAAAAAAACTTTCTACGATTAGTTTTAAATGTGCCACATGCTAACTTTATGGAGTACCCCCTTGTCTTTCTATTATCTGAAAGAGTAAATAACTGATTCACATTAACCCGTTCTAGACCTCTGATGATTTTAAACACCTCTATCAATTCCCACCTCATCCATCTCTTCTCCAAGCTGAAAAGTCCTAACCTCTTTAGTCTTTCCTCATGGGGAGCTGTTCCATTCCCTTTATCATTTTGGGAGCCTTTCTCTGTACCTTCTCCATCGCAACTATATCTTTTTTGAGATGTGGCAACCAGAATTGTACACAGTATTCAAGGTGAGGTCTCACCATGGAGTGATACAGAGGCATTATGACATTTTCCGTTTTATTCACCATTCCCTTTCTAATGATTCCCAACATTCTGTTTGCTTTTTTGACTGCTGCAGCACACTGAACTGATAATTGTAATGTGTTATCCACTATGACGCCTAGATCTCTTTCTTGGGTGGTAGCTCTTAATATGGAACCTAACAGTGTGTAACTATAGCATGGGTTATTTTTCCCTATATGCATCACCTTGCACTTATCCACATTAAATTTCATCTGCCATTTGGATGCCCAATTTTCCAGTCTCACATGGTCTTCCTGCAATTTATCACAATCTGCTTGTGATTTAACTACTCTGAACAATTTTGTGTCATCTGCAAATCTGATTACCTCACTTGTCGTATTTCTTTCCAGATCATTTATAAATATATTGAAAAGTAAGGGTCCCAATACAGATCCCTGAGGCATTCCACTGCCCACTCCCTTCCACTGAGAAAATTGTCCATTTAATCCTACTCTCTGTTTCCTGTATTTTAGCCAGTTTGCAGTCCACGAAAGGACATCGCCACCTATCCCATGACTTTTTACTTTTCCTAGAAGCCTCTCATGAGGAACCTTGTCAAACGCCTTCTGAAAATCCAAATATACTGCATCTACTGGTTCACCTTTATCTACATGTTTATTATCTCCTTCAAAAAAGTGAAGGAGATTTGTGAGGCAAGACTTGCCTTGGGTAAAGCCATGCTGACTTTGTTCCATTAAACCATGTCTTTCTAATTGTTCTGTGATTTTGATATTTGGAACACTTTCCACTATTTTTCCTGGCACTGAAGTCAGGCTAACTGGTCTGTAGTTTCCCAGATCGCCCCTAGAGCCCTTTTTAAATATTGGGGCTACATTAGCCACCCTCCAGTCTTCAGGTACAATGGATGATTTTAATGATAGGTTACACATTTTTACTAATAGGTCTAAAATTTCACTTTTGAGTTCCTTCAGAACCCTGGGGTATATACCATCCGGTCCAAGTGATTTACTACTCTTCAGTTTGTCAATCAGGCCTATCACATCTTCTAGGTTCACCTTGATTTGGTTCAGTCCATCTGAATCATTACCCATGAAAACCTTCTCTGATACGGGTATCTCCCCAACATCCTCTTCAGTAAACACTGAAGTAAAAAATCATTTAATCTTTCCGCGATGGCCTTATTTTCTCTAATTGCCCCTTTAACCCCTCGATCATCTAACGGTCCAACTGACTCCCTCACATGTTTCTGCTTTGGATATATTTACAAAAATGTTTTTACTGTGAGTTTTTGCCTTGCAGCCAACTTCTTTTCAAATTCTCTCTTAGCCTGTCTTATCAATGTCTTACATTTATCTTGCCAACGTTTATGCATTATCCTATTTTCTTCTGTTGGATCCTTCTTCCAATTTTTGAATGAAGATCTTTTGGCTAGAATAGCTTCTTTCACCTCCCCTTTTAACAATGCCGGTGATCGTTTTACCTTCTTTCCACGTTTCTTAATGTGTGGAATACATCTGGGCTGTGCTTCTAGGATGGTATTTTTTAACAATAACCACGCTTCTTGCACACTTTTTACCTTTGAAGCTGCTCCTTTCAGTTTTTTCTAACTATTTTTCTCATTTTATCAAAGTTTCCCTTTTGAAAGTTTTGCACAAGAGCCGTGGATTTGCATGCTGTCCCCCTTCCAGTCATTAATTCAAATTTGATCATATTATGATCACTATTGCCAAGTGGTCCCAGCACCGTTACCTCTCTCAACAAATCCTGTGCTCTACTGAGAATTAGATCTAAAATTGCTCCCTCTCTTGTTGGTTCCTGAACCAATTGCTCCATGAAGCTGTCATTTATTCCAGCCAGGAACTTTATCTCTCTAGCATGTCCCGATGATACATTTACCCAGTCAATATTGGGGTAATTGAAATCTCCCATTATTACCACACTACCAATTTGGTTAGCTTCCCTAATTTCTCTTAGCATTTCACTGTCCATCTCATCATCTTGACCAGTTGGATGGTAGTATACTCCTATCACTATAGTCTTCCCCAACACACAAGGGTGTGTTGGGGAAGATTCGATTGTGCATTTAGTGTCTTGCAGGATGTTTATCCTGTTGTACTCTATGCCATCCCGGACATAAAGCACCACACCACCTCTCGGGTGCTCCTCTCTGTCATTGCGATATAATTTGTACCCCGGTATAGCACTGTCCCATTGGTTATCCTTCTTCCACCATGTCTCTGAGATGCCAATTAAGACTATTTCATCATTTACTGCTATACATTCTAATTCTCCCATCTTACTTCTTAGACTTCTGGCATTAGCATACAAACATTTCAAAGTTTGTTTTTTGTTTGTATTTTCATTCTGCTTTTTAATTGATAGGGATAAGTTAGAAATTTTTAGCTCAGGTGAGTTTTTAGTTACAGGCACTTGGACTACTTTTCTTATTATTGGAACCTCACTGTCGGGATGCCCTAATTCTAATGCATCATTAGTATCCTTTGAAGATGCCTTCCTCTGAACCATGCGCTGCTGAGCAACTGTCAGCTTTCCCCTTTGTTCTAGTTTAAAAGCTGCTCTATCTCCTTTTTAAAGGTTAGTGCCAGCAGTCTGGTTCCACCCTGATTAAGGTGGATCCCATCCCTTCGGAAGAGACTCCCCCTTCCCCAAAAGGTTCCCCAGTTCCTTACAAAACTGAATCCCTCTTCCTTGCACCATTGTCTCATTCATGCATTGAGACTCCGGAGCTCTGCCTGCCTCTGGGGACCTGCGCGTGGAACAGGGAGCTTTTCAGAAAATGCTACTCTGGAGGTTCTGGATTTAAGCTTTCTACCTAAGAGCCTAAATTTGGCTTCCAGAACCTCCCTCTGACATTTTCCTACATCTTTGGTGCCCACATATAGCATGGCAGCCGGCTCCTCCCCAGCACTTTCTAAAATCCTATCTAGGTGACGTGTGAGGTCCGCCACCTTCGCACCAGGTAGGCATGTTACCAGGCAATCCTCACGCCCACCAGCCACCCAGCTGTCTACATTCCTAATAATCGAATCACCAACTATGACGGCAACCTAACCCTTCCCTCCTGGGCAGTAGGCCTTGGAGACACATCCTTGGTGCGAAAGGACAATGCACCACCTGAGAGCAGGTCCTTGCTACAGGATCCTTTCCTGCTGCACCAGGTTGATGCTCTTTAATCATGAGACCTTTTTCCTCCAAGGCAGCACCAGGGCTGCCAGTCTGAAGTTGGGACTTGGCTACTATGTCCCTGAAGGTCTCATCTATATACCTCTCTGTCTGCTTCAACTCCTCCAGGTCTGCCACTCTAGCCTCCAGAGATGGGACTCATTGTCTGAGAGACAGGAGCTCTTTGCATCGCATGCAAATGTACAATTTCTCACTGGCGGGTAAAATATCATACATTTATTTATTATTTATTTAGCACTTTTATATACCGATTTTCCAGTAACAGAATTACTAATCAAGTCGGTTTACATTCTAAACAATAATATGCCATGAGGATGTCTTACAATAAACAGGAGATTGAACTTGGATAAAAATAATTGGGGTTATCAACATAAAGCTACATCTTTAGTTATGATCATTTGTTGGCATTCAAATTGAAGCTGAAGTTAGGAGAATGCTTGGTTGAATAACCAGGTCTTGAGTCTCTTCTTAAATACAATAGGGCATTGCAGTAGTCTGAGGTCTGATGGGAGAGAGTTCCAAAGTTTGGGACCGGCAGTTGAGAAAGCTCTTTTACTTAATGTTGTCTTCATCGGTGGGACCTGTAGGTTGTTTCTGTAAGCTTGTCTCACTGGTCTGGTGGAGGTGTGTGGTTGAAGAGGGATCTTGAGCTCAAGTGGGGCGATGTTATGTATTGCCTTTTGGATTAATGAGAGTGCTTTGTAAAGTATTCTGAATTTGATGGGGAGCCAATGTAGATTTTTCACTTGATGACACTTGATGCAAAAGACTGGGAAGCCCCCCTCTTGCTGCTGGACTGCTGCCTTCATCTCAAATTTGTTCAGTTCCTAGTTAAGTTTTAGGCTGCTATGGGAGTAGGTGAGTAATGTGTCTAATTAACGCCCTTTAAATGTATTAATGAATTCACCATATTCCTACAGGGGAATGATCAAACTCTCAATAAGGTTTTTTTTTTTGTGAAAGTGGCACCTGCCTGTAAATTAAAGGATGAGCTAAGGGTGGGTGGGTGAGGGGTGGGAGGGTTGAGAAATACAAACATTCTAACTTCAGTTAGCCAGCCAGAGTGACTCACTGCTCTCTTGATTAACAAATGTTGGTACCTAATCAAACAAAATCATACTACCTTAACACCTTTCCAAAGTGAGTGCTGAACTTTTCAACCTTTTTACTTAGGATTACACCGCTCCTAGCTTATTTCTAGCTTCTAGCTACTTTTTTTTTTAATATACAAACACTATAACTTCTGCTTATTAGCTGCCTTACTGACTATTTAAAAATACAAACAGTCTAACTTCAGTTTATTCCCTGCCTTACTGACTATTAAAAGCACAAACACACACAACACACTAAATAATATTCCCAAATAGTTAACTTCATCCCAATACTTTTAAAAAAGAAAATTTCCCAAGCAAAAACTTACTGATTCCTTTCAGCCACCAGCAAGGTGATCCTCTCCTCTCAGTGCTCCCACTGGATTGTGTAATCCTCTTTGAAGTGCTTGAAAATGGAATAAAAGTAAAATGAATAAATTTCATTTTCACATGCATGCACTAAAATATTAAGTAGCATACACTAAATTTCAAAATAGCACATGCTAAAATGAAACAGCATATGCTAATGCATGCTATTTCATTTTAGTGTGGGCTATTTCATTTCTGGTAAATGATACTGCAAAAATAGTATATGCTGAAATGAAATAATACCAATAAAATGAGATTTAAAATAAATAAATAAATAAATAAAAACAGATTAAAAAACAACCCTAATAATTTCCCATTGTCTTTGGCTGGCAAGTGAGGAACAGGCATTAGTTTAGGACTCCTAACCAAGGAGAGTCATGCAAGCTATGAAACATTACCAGGCTTGGCTAAAGCAACCATTTTATGTTTATAGGAGGAAGATGTCTGGTGAGTTTTGTACTCTAATGGTCATTGTACTACAGAATAAAAAGTTGTATATGTGTTTAGATAAAGGAAGAGAAATTTGGAAAGAAAGTGTGGTGGTTAGGGGGCAGGGGTTTTGGTGTATTTTTCTTCTTTTCTATGACAACATTGGGGTAGATGCGGCAGACCATAAGAAGCAAAGGGGAGAGGAGAAGGAACAGAAATAAAAAGTAAGTAGTAAGTACAGCAAGCATTCCCCATCAATAACCTGAAAAAGTAACTAGCTTAAGATAGCATTTGGTATATATATTCACTGAAAATAATAAATAATTGAAACAGAGCTAAAAAGATATGAACAGTATCATTTGTCAATTACTGTAAATATATTTAAAAATTTTAAAAATAAATTGCACATACAATATACGGTAGCATTTAAAGTCACATTTCAATGCCTAAATGGCAATAAAGTGTTTTTATTTTTTTTACCACTCTAATCTGTTTTTTTTTTGTTGTGAATGTGGACCCTTGAGCCGAGACAAGGTTGGTGCTACCACCAGGAGAAGGACCCCTGTTGGTTCTCATAATCGGGAGGTGGTGCAGACTGAGAAGACCCAACTGGAGCTTTACCTTTACCAGTCCTCATTCCCCGCAGGTTGAGCCTTTGGGTACCGGGGCCGGCAGGACTTAGGTGCGGGTCTCTCTAGGCGTGGAACCAGAGGAAGAGGCTGAAGCAGTGTCGGGCAGACGGAAGTTGAGGCAGGTGGCAGACAGATGGATCCAGGAACAGGCCAAAGGTCAGGATGGGCAGTGAACAGGCGAATATGGTGAAACAGGCTGGAGCTCAGGGCAAGCGGAAGTCAGGCAGAGTCGGAGTAACAGGCAGGTCCAAAACCAGAAGGTCCGTCCGGAGGGGCGAGGAGCAGGAGGCAAGGAGCGAGGCAGGAACGCAGGATCAGGAATGAGGACTGGAATGCATGATCAGGATTCAAAGCTGGAATACAGGATCAGGAAGCAAGGCTGGAACGCAAGATCAGGATCAGGAGACAACGCAGAACTCGCATTCTGAATCAGAGCAGGACTGTTGCTGAGACAAAGTGCTGAAGTCAGGGCCGGGTATATATACCCACCCCTACTGACGTCATTTTCACGGGCTGCGGGGAACTTTCCTGCCGCGGGTCCTTCAAATTGAGCGCTACGGCATGCACCTAGGAGGGCAGGTGCAGAGGCCGGGATGGCGGCATGCCACACCACGAGGGCAGGCAACATCGGTGGCTGTTGGCGTTGGCCGTGGCAAGTGGCGACGGAGAGGAGCCGGGCCTGGAAGCCTCCCGGTGGAGGTAAGAGGACCCGGACACGGGCGGCCACGGCTGGGGATCCTAACAATACTCCCTCCTTTACACCCCCTCTTAGAAGGACCAGGTTTACCGGGATAGGTTGAGTGGAACTGCCAGAGGAGCATCTTGTCAAGTATATTAGAAGCGGGCTCACAGGTATTCTCCTTGGGACCGAACCCTTCCTGGGCGCTTATGAGGGCATATTCCGTCCAGGAGCTCCTTCACTTGATATATCTGGTTTTCTTCGACTGCCACATCTTGTGCTTCGAGTAGTTCATGTTGAGGCTTGGACAAGACTAGTGCTTTCAAGAGGAAGATGTGAAATGTGTTGGGAATTTTCAGCGAGGAAGGTAGACTTAGGTGGTAGGTGACTGGTCCCACATGTTCGGTGATGGAGAAGGGACCAATGTACCTGGGAGCCAACCTCATTGAGGGTACCTGGAGGCGGATGTGGCGGGTACTCAGCCAATCTCGGTCTCCTATCTTAGGAGAGGAGCAGGCCGGTGGTATCTATTGGCCCCCTTCTTAGCTGATTTGGCTGCCTGCAGAAGATTATCCTGGGTGCTGGTCCAGAGGGAATGGTGTTGTTGCGTGGTAAGTTGAGCCGTGGGAGTGGGCACAGAGAGAGGAGTGGGTAGCAGTGGGGCCGATTGCCGGCCATAGACCACCTGGAAGGGTGAAGAGCCAGTTGCAGAGTGGGTATGAGAGTTGTGCGAAAACTCTGCCCAGGGTAGCAGGGAGGCCCATTCGTCTTGTCTGTTGTTGACAAAGGAGCGGAGGAAGGTCTTTAAGATTCGATTGGTGCACTCAGCTTGCCCATTCCCCTGTGGATGGTATTCAGAAATAAGGTCGAGTTGCACCCCAAAATTTTAACATAGTGATTGCTAGTAATTTGCTGTGAACTGGGCTCCTCAGTTAGAAGCTATGTGCTGGAGCAGCTCATGAAGATGAAAGATGTGCTGCGTAAAGAGTTGGGCCAGTTCTGGGGTTGGAGGGAGTTTGGGGAGAGTGATGAAGTGAGCCATTTTAGAGAATCTGCCGATGACTACTCAGATGATGTGGTTGCTAGGGATGTGAATCGTTTTAGGACGATTAAAATTATCGTCCGATAATTTTAATATCGTCTTAAACCGTTATGGAACACAATACAATACAGATTCTAACGATTTATCGTTATAAATCGTTAGAATCGTGAGCCGGCACACTAAAACCCCCTAAAACCCACCCCCGACCCTTTAAATTAAATCCCCCACCCTCCCGAACCCCCCCCCCCAATAACTTAAATAACCTGCGGGTCCAGCGGCGGTCCGGAACGGCAGCGGTCCGGAACGGGCTCCTGCTCCTGAATCTTGTCGTCTTCAGCCGGCGCCATTTTCCAAATGGCGCCGAAAAATGGCGGCGGCCATAGACGAAAAAGATTGGACGGCAGGAGGTCCTTCCGGACCCCCGCTGGACTTTTGGCAAGTCTCGTGGGGGTCAGGAGGCCCCCCACAAGCTGGCCAAAAGTTCCTGGAGGTCCAGCGGGGGTCAGGGAGCGATTTCCCGCCGCGAATCGTTTTCGTACGGAAAATGGCGCCGGCAGGAGATCGACTGCAGGAGGTCGTTCAGCGAGGGTTCCGGCGCCTCGCTGAACGACCTCCTGCAGTCGATCTCCTGCCGGCGCCATTTTCCGTACGAAAACGATTCGCGGCGGGAAATCGCTCCCTGACCCCCGCTGGACCTCCAGGAACTTTTGGCCAGCTTGTGGGGGGCCTCCTGACCCCCACGAGACTTGCCAAAAGTCCAGCGGGGGTCCGGAAGGACCTCCTGCCGTCCAATCTTTTTCGTCTATGGCCGCCGCCATTTTTCGGCGCCATTTTGGAAAATGGCGCCGGCTGAAGACGACAAGATTCAGGAGCAGGAGCCCGTTCCGGACCGCTGCCGTTCCGGACCGCCGCTGGACCCGCAGGTTATTTAAGTTATTTGGGGGGGGTTCGGGAGGGTGGGGGATTTAATTTAAAGGGTCGGGGGTGGGTTTTAGGGGGTTTTAATGTGCCGGTTTTTCGATTTTTCGATTTTTTAACGATTTTTAACGATTTTCACGATATTTTACCCCCCCAAACGGCAACAATATGATTCCCTCCCCCTCCCAGCCGAAATCGATCGTTAAGACGATCGAGGACACGATTCACATCCCTAGTGGTTGCCGCTTGATGGGGGTAGCTCCATGATGAAGTCTGTGGAGAGGTGAGTCCATGGTTCCTTGGGCACGGGCAAGGGTTGCAGGAGGTCCCAGAGATGTCCGGGCAACAGTTTCTGTTGGGCACAAGTCAAGCAGGAATCAACGTAGGCTCTGGCATCTTGTTCCATCTGGGGCCACCAGTAGTATCGCCGTAGCAATTCCAGCGTATGCACTATTCAGGGGTGCCCAGCGGTGAGGGAGTCGTTAGCCCATGCCAGGACTTTCTGTCAAAGACAGAGGGGTACCACCATCTTCCCCGGAGGGACCATCTGGGTGGCAGCCAGGAGGACCTTTGCTGGGTCAATGATGTATTGGGGAGTTGCTGGGGTGTTGTCCATCTCAAAGGCTCTGGATAAGGCATTGGCCCTGGCATTCTTGGATACTGGTCTATAGCGGAGTGTAAAGTCAAAGCGGCTGAAAAATAGCAACCAGCGGGCTTGGCAAGGGTTTAAGCTCTGGGCTCGGCTGAGATATTTGAGGTTCTTGTGATCTGTGATAACCGTGATGGGGTGCTGTGCTCCCTCAAGCCACTGCTGCCATTCCTCGAATGCCATTTTGATGGGGAGTAGCTCCTTGTCCCTGACACTGTAGTTTCTTTTGGCCAGGGTAAATTTCCATGAAAAGTACGAGCAGGGCAACAAGATGTCCGGGTGCCTGAGGCAAGTACCTTGGAGGAAGGCATCCTTCAAACCTTTGAAGGCCACAATCGCTTCAAGTGGCCATTGTTTGCAATCGGCCCCTTTTTTGGTAAGAGCGTTGAGGGGCATCACCAGGTGGGAGTACTGGGGAATGAACTGCCTGTAGAAATTGGTGAAGCCGAGGAAGCTTTGTAGTGCACGGAGCCCAGAAGGTCAGGACCAATCCTGGATACTGGCGACTTTCTCCGGGTCCATGTGGAAACCTGTGGTTGAGACGATAAACCCCAAAAAGGGAAGGGACTCCCATTCGAACAGGCACTTCTCCAATTTAATGAACAGCTTGTGCTCGTGCAGGCGTTGCAGGATGCACCTGACCTCCAGGCGATGGGATGGTAGGTACTTGGAGTATATCAGCATGTCATCCAAGTAGACGATGATGCTAGTATGAAGCATGTCTTGAAAAACCTCATTTGTAGAGAAGAAGGTACCATCCTTCTTCGCCACGAAGAAGAAGCCAGCACCAGCGGGTGAAGTGGAAGGGCGGATGAAACCCCTGTTGAGATTTTCCTGGATGTACAGGGACATGGCCTGGGTTTCCGGGAGCGATAGGGGATATACTCATCCCCGTGGAGGTGTGGAGTCCAGAATGGCACAGTCAAATGGACGGTGTTCAGGGAGTGTCTCAGCCTTCTCCTCGGAGAATACGTCCACAAAATTAGCGTACTACATGAGCAGAGCTAGTGACGTGGTGGCTAGAAGAAGCCTGGGGTGAGGCACTTTGTGGAGACAGGACCTGTGGCAACAGGGTCCCCAGAAGGCCAACTGCAAGGTCTCCCAATCGATATGGAGGGAGTGCCTCTGAACCCAGGGAAGGCCTAGGACCACCAGGTGTATGGCCTTCTCTAGGACAAAAATGAGATCTCCTTCTCATGGAGGATTCCAGTGCGTAGCTTCACCGGGGTGGTTACTTGGGTAATCTGGCCTGGCAGGGGATCCCCTCAGATAGAAGAAATCATCAAGGGTGGTGTCCGGGGCACTACGGAGAGGCCCAGCTGTCTGACCAGATCCAAAAGGATAAAGTTCCCTCCAGTTCAGGAGTCAATCAGTGCCTGAGTGGAGAAGGTACCCTCAGAATGGGTAATAGTCATGGGAACGGTGTATTGGGGAGCAGGATTAGTATAGCCTAGGGTCATCTCCCCAGTGACACCTAGGCTCTGGAGTTTCCCGGCCTTTCAGGACATTGGGCCAGCATGTGTCCCTTGCCAGTGCAGTAGAGACATAAGCCTAAGGTCTACCGTCGCAGCTTCTCTTCTGGGGTGAGGTGGCTATGGCCAATTTGCATAGGTTCCTCTCCTCGAGACTGGACAGGTTCATTTGGCGGGGACGGAGCCAAAGGCCAGGAGAAGTATGGTGCCAGGGGGACTGGCTTGCTGCCCAGTTCCAGCTCCCACAGGTGTTGTTGGAGACGGCGATCGATACGTCCAGCAAGGTCAATGAGAGCCTCCAAAAACTCTGGTAACTCCCGAGCAGCCAGTTCATCTTTGATCCTCGGGTACAGGCCCTCTAGGAAAATGCTCTTGAGACTGTCCTCATGCCACCTCAGTTTAGAGGCTAGGGTACAGAATACCACAGCATACTCTGCCAGAGGGCATGAGCCTTGGTGGAGATGGAGAAGGTCAGAGGCTGCCGTGGACTGTCACCCGGGCTTGTCGAACACCTGTTTGAAGGTCCGCATGAAGCATGGAAGAAATGCAGCAAAAGAAGACATAGAGGCTCTTCATAAAAATGAGGCAGGAAGTCTGTAGGATACTGTTGGATTTTTAAAACTAGGTATGATGCAGAGGGAAATGTACAGACACAAGGCAAGATTGGTAACTAAAGGCTACATGCAAAAATATAGTGTCGACTTCAATGAAACATTTGTGCCAGTTGTGAAGCACACAACCATAGGAATCCTGCTTAGCAAGCAAACATTTCAGGTGGAACATCTTGACATAAAGACTGGTGAGCTTAAAGAAAAAAAATGATATGTATCAGCCATCAGGATTTGAAGAATCAGGCAAAGAGAGACTGGTGCATAAACACTACCCAAATCCATGTATTGCCTAAAGCAAGCTACTAAGGCATAGACTGACAAGATGAGAGTGATGGTGGGAAGCATGGGATTCAAGCAAGGACAAGCTGGCCCATGTCTTTATCCTAGAGAGTACAAAATGGGAGATGGATGTATATTTTGTGTTATGTAGATGACCTGATTATATGCTATGAAAAGAATGACAACAGTTCAGAAATCATAGACAGATTAAACAAAGATGTGGAAGCAAAACTGCTAGGAAATATAAATTACTATCTAGGGATTGAGAGACATTACCTGTTGAATCAAAGAAAAGTTTAAAGATCTTATAGATTTTCTGCGTCTGTCTGAAGCCAACAAAACAAGTACTCCCATAGAATGAGGTCTTATCAGAGACTTGTACAGGGGCACTATCACTCTTGTCTGTTGACTATTTATCTCCCTGTGCAGCCAAACATCCTTCTGGCTTTTGCTGTCACCTTATCCACCTGTTTGGCCAAATTAAGTTAATCAGATACGACCATCTCTAGATCCCACTCTTTTTCCATGCTTAGAAAAATCTCACCCACTATTCTGTATGGCTCTCTTGGGTTCTTGTAGCCCAAATGCATGACTGCATTTGGGCGACATTAGCTGCCAGGCTCTAGACCATGCCACAAGCTTTGCTAGATCCCTGCTCTTTAACAAGTGATAGAAATTTATTGAGCATTAAAAGACAGAGGAAAAATTGCTATTTACATTATCTTTAAGGTCTCAAAATGGGTGCTTAATTAATCTTTGAGGAGCCCATCTAGTGAAGATATTGGTTATACTAACTGAGATGCTCTGTGGTAATGGGTTCTTTCATTGCTGAGATATTTATAGAACAACTTTTGCAATTTTCAAAGGGAAAGCAAGTGCATACTTTTTCAATTTTTGCGCACATTTCTCAGTTAGGCACCTAACTTGAAAGTTAGATATGTAAGTTGAAAATTAGGCATGTAAATCAATATTAGTATTGCACGCCCTGTCCGCGCCCTGCCCGTGCATGGGCCTGCTCACCTTGCTAGCTCCTCTGCAGGTCACGGGTTGGCCTCCTCAGCGGCAGCCGCAAGCTCCGCTAGGCCTCGGCATCCTGCGGCAGCGGTCGCCGGGCCTTCCACTATGCACCAGGCCTCACGCCGGAGTACAGCATCTCCAGTGGCGTCGACCACGCCCCTACGCACATGCACGTGGACTGCCTGGTCTCTTGTAGGGCCAGGGGTGGGTCCTAGCTCTGCGGCGCGCCCTGATTGATGGAATAATATAAGGAAATCCCTGCCTGCACTTCCTTGCCTTGGCAATCGGATCGGCATTGTATTGTGTGCTAGGTTGCCTCTGCATTCACAGTCTTGTTCCAGCCTTGTTCCAGGATCCTACTGTTCCAGCCTTGTTTCAGTGTCCTACTGTTCCAGCGTCCTCCTGTTCCTGGGTCTGTCTGTTCGTCTTCCCAGGTAGTACCCTCGGATTGTCTCTCTGGTACTGACCTTGGCTTGTTCCTTGACCTTCCTGTCTGCTGCCTGCATCCTGACCTCTGCCTGCCTTGTGACCTCGTCTGACCTCTGGAACCTGACCTCTGCCTCGTTGACTATTCCTTGGATTGATCCTCGGATTCTGACCCCGGCTACCATTGACTACGTCTCCTGATTCTGGCTCTGTCCCTTCCTTGTCATCACCTACGCTGTTTGGGCCTTCCTTGCCTATCCAGGCCAACAGCGTGAAGTCCGACCGTGCACCCTTGCTGATCGTGGGCACGCCTCTCTACTACCTCTCCGAGAGACCCTGCAAGGCCCACCTAAGTCCAAGCGGCCCGGGTCCCTACGGGCTCCACCCGGGGGTACTTCGGGCTTCCAGTGGTGAAGCTCATCCTAGCCTCTGTCTCCTCCAGTGCTGTGCCTCCTACCAGGGAGCCGTTCTCCACTGCTCCAGGACAAGGTCCACCTCCAAGCGCAACAATTAGTTGCATAACTTTCTGCATATGTGCAGATGAAAAATAACTGGCCAA
The DNA here is from genome assembly GCF_901001135.1 of Rhinatrema bivittatum. NCBI lineage: Eukaryota > Metazoa > Chordata > Amphibia > Gymnophiona > Rhinatrematidae > Rhinatrema > Rhinatrema bivittatum. The sequence continues at coordinate 563,431,881 of NC_042615.1, read as the reverse complement.
GCACATTAGGTATCCCATAGTATACTGCTTGTATGTATTTATATATATATATATATATATATATATATATATATGTATATATATATATATGCTGTAGAATGTCTAAATATGTTTTATAAGAACATATGTTGCATTTTATTAAATGTAGTCTACCACTGTCATTCTAGTTCACATTCTACAAGTACAGGAGGGGCTGTTGTGCTAGGCTGAGGTTCCAACCAGTTGTAGCCCTAGCATCTTTGTACCCAAATTTCATGTTGAATATGCAAAAGAAAATAACTTGTATTGTGCACGAGAAACTTATATTGTCAACAAGCAACTGTTCACTGTATCATTCCATTTTGAAATAAAACAGCAAAATTTCTTCAGAAAACTAACTGGTTTGGTTTTGGTGTCAGTTTGTATTTGCTGTCCAAACGCTGATTTAGTTGTTGGTGGAACCCTGCCAGTCCTTCCTGTTCTATTTGCTTCAGCTGAGCTCTTGACAACTGACTTTCACTGGCAGTCTGTGATCAGACAGTAGGGTCTCTGTAAGTGTGGTCTCATGTGAGCAGTTGTATGATTTTTTTTCTATAGAGGAAACTTGTCATGAAAGAGCCAAGAAGATTAGTGGGCGGTACCTTCGGCTGTTTTTCTTTTTCTTTGGCCCTAGTTTACTTTCGACATTACGATGAGGTCTGGGGCCATTAGCTGATGGTGCCCACAATTCGTTTGTACTGTTGAAGGCAGTCTGACAGCTGCATAAATCATTCTGCGATACCATTAATAGATCGCTGCATAAGAATTTGTAGGAGACCACCCAAGCACAGCTCAGGGTTGACCCACTGAATCATGCTAGGCATGCACAGCAGTACAGTAATTTAAATTGCTAAACTGCTTGCTCACACTAATCAAGCTGCACTTTATACAGTACCTTAATTTCTCTATTCAGAAAGACAGTCATTCAAACAAGCATTATGCTTGTGTCTGGCAGGTAAATGAAGTCCAGCACATTCTCATAGGAACAATACTTGCTCCCTTTTTCTTCCGTCAGCTAGCTGTGGGCTGCACAATTATATCTACAGGAGCTAAGGACATTCTAAGCTGATTGTTGGTTAAGCACAAGTGGCTCTTGTGTGCTAGTGGTAAGGTTCTACAAGATAAAATTAGAGACTTAAGCAATGCATTTGACTGTGAGGAATTTAATTTTTTTGCTACTGTAACTAGAGACACAGAGACACTCAGAACCAAGAAATGAACATTTGGAAAAAAAATACTGAGACTTGGCTGGAGAATAAGATTTCAGCTGGAAGAGCTGAGAAACTTTCTGGGTACCTTTCTCTGAGCTGGGTCTCTAGTAGGGGTATGCATTCGTTTGCAACGTATTGGCAATCTGCAACATATAGGCCATATTCGTTGTATTTGTAGGGAAGCGAAACGTATCGCGATTCCCACGAATACAACAAATCTTCACCGAATTATTCGGCCATCTAAAGGAGCGAATTTAAACAAAACCCCCACCCTCCTGACCCCCCCCCCCCACCAAGACTTGCCAAAACTCCCTGGTGGTCCAGCGGGGGTCTGGGAGCCATCTACTGCACTCACGCCATCGGCTGCCGGTATTCAAAATGGCACCGATAGCCCCGTGACATAGTAAGGGCAAAGGCTATCAGTGCCATTTTGATTACTGGCAGCTGACGGCCTGAGTGCAGGAGATTGCTCCTGGACCCCCGCTGGACCACCAGGGACTTTTGGCAAGTCTTGGGGGACCCTCCTGTCCCCCACAAGATGGCGCCAGCCGTCCATTGCTCCTACCATGTGACAGGGGCCGAACAAAGGCACCAGTAGCCCCTGTGACATAGTAAGGTCAAAGACTATCGGCACCATTTTGAATACCAGCAGCCAACGGCGTGAGTGCAGTAGATGGCTCCTAGACCCCCACTGGATCACCAGGGAGTTTTGGTAAGTCTTGGGGGGGGGGGGCAGGAGGGTGGGGGGGTTGTAGTTAATTAAATTTTAGCTGGGAAACAAATAAGAATGGAACGCATGAACGAATCGGGGCCCCCTCTTGCCGACTGCAACGTATCTGCCCCCCCCCCACGAATATGAATACCAAATGTAACGCATGCAGTCCCTCTGCACATATCTAGTCTCCAGTGACCTCTAGCACTAGGGTCACTTGAAGAGATGAACAAGGAATTTACTTTTTGAGATGAAAAACTCACTTTGGAGGACATTTCTTATATACTGATGAATTTAAGTACAAATTGTTTCATAATTTTCATACCATTTGAGTTTCTTCCTTCAGGCATAAATATGAGAGAATTAATGTATTCACATTTCAGCCTCTCCCAATATTTGTATTCAACAAACTTAAGAAATGTACACTAATGATACAAATAATATGAATCATTTTTGGCATTTGAGTAAGTGTTTCAATTTACTCAAACTCTTCACATAGAAAAATGTATGGCTAAAAGATATGCATAGACTTTGGTGAATAAAAATAACCATTGCCTATTTATTTATTTATTTTTAATTTTTATATACCGACATTCTTGTATAATATACAAATCATACCGGTTTACATTAAAACAGGAGATGCAGGAAAAAAGTTACCTTTGTCAAATACATTTAACATTAATAACAATGAAAATTGTTAACAAGGGATAACAACTATGAAAAAAGAGAAAGGTAAACAAAAGTGGAAGAAACATAGAAGTTAAAAAGAAAAAAAAAAACGAAAAAAGGTAGCACCAAGGGTTGCACGAAGGGGTGCACAAAGGGGAATGGCGCCGTTTACCGGCTTGACGCTGGGCTGGATGACATCAAAAGGGGGCGGGCCTCATGCTCACTGTTTTTCTTCATAGCGATCTCCATTCACATTTTAAAGCTGATTTTTTTCATTTTTTTTTTTAGCTTTTCTCTTCAGTGAAGCATCTCAAACGTTCCCAGTGCTGGTGGGCAGCCCCCTCCGCCTCGGTGCCAGGTGGAATGGCGCCATTTACCGGCTTGACGCTGGGCTGGATGACATCACAAGGGGGCCTATGTTAAAAAAATGTGTATCAAGAGTCTCTGTTTATCACAAATAAGACAAATAAACCCCCTTTACATGGGGTTTAAGATCAGCCCTTGCTTTGAATCGCATTGCATTTTCAGTGCCTTTACAATATGCACAAATCTCAATATCCTTTTTCTGGATATGCAGCCATTGTGATGATGTCATCCACATCTGGTATTAGGTGGTGATAGTCATTTGGGCATGACTATACTGTAATGTCACTGCAATGTAAGGGCAAGGAGCCAAAAATATCTGCCTACATGTCAATCACACACTGCTTCACTTAAGTATTCTCTTCAACACGTTTCCATTCCATGCTATAGGAAACAGTGGGAGAAAAGGAGGGAAAAATCAAAATAGAATTCAATTATAATAGGTTGAGAAAACACTTTTATGTGCACGTTAAATTTACTTGATTACTTAACAGCAGTTTAGGAAGATTGACATCAATGTAAATGTAAAAAATAGAAATGGTTATGTCATCTACATTCCATATTATGCTTTGCCAGCAAACATTCCCTTATGAGTAGCACTACACATCATGGAAAAAGAGAAACATTAAAGGGATGACAGCATCCAGTCTGCCCATCTGTCCAATTAATTTAGCATTATAATTCTCATCACTTCCTTAGAGATCTCCTGTATTTATCCAATGCTTTCTTGAATTCAGATAATGTTTTTGTCTTCATCACTTCCACTAGGAGGCTGTTCCACACATCCACCACCCTCTCTGTGAGATTACTCCTAAGTTTACCCCCTTAAAACCTCATTCTAGAGCCTCCTTTCCATTGTAAAAGACTAACCTCTTGTGCATGGAAACCTTTGAGATATTTGAATATCTCTATCATATCTCTCCTATCTCGTCTTTCTTCTAGGATATACATTTTTAGATCTTTAAGTCTATCCCAATATGTTTTAGAACAAAGACCACTGACCATTTTAGTAGCCACCCGTTGGACTGACTCCACTCCATCCTGTTTATATTTTTTGAAGGTGCAGTCTCCATAATTGTACACAGTATTCCAAGTGAGGTCTCGCCAGGGATCTATACAGGGCAATATCATCTACCTTTTACTGCTGACCATTCCTCTTCCTATGCAGCCAAGCATCTTTCTTGTTTTTACCATTGCTTCATCCACCTGTTTAGTCACCTTAAGATCATCAGATATAATTACCCCAGAACCAGCTCTTCCTTTGTGCTTAGAAGAATGTCCAATTCTGTACCTTGAGAATTATTCTGTTCTCAAAGAGTACTAAAATCTTATTTGCAGTGCTCCAAGACTAGCATGATGTCACATTTGTAAACAGTTCAGTAAGGAATACACTATCCAGAAGATGAAAGGAAACAGACACACACTACAGCCAGGGGTGGGTGATGTCAATTTTCTTGTAGTCCACCTGTTACCTATATTGTAAAAACTAATGGGGTCAGTATGCAAAGGCTTAGTCCAGGTAACTTTTGGAGTTTTGAATAAAAGACAAAATTCAAAAATTCCCCCTCCCCTGCTGAGTGAAAAAATTATGTGTGAAGAACTCACTGTGCACACAAAAGTTATCTGGATAAAAAAAGTGGTACTGGGGTATTCCTGGGGACAGAACTAAACTTTAGCCATTGAGCACATATATTGAGCGCTATCGAGCTGAAGTTATGTATGTAAATCTGGTTGGAAAAATAGCTGTCCTAAAGTTATTTGGGTAACATTATGCATTTAACTTCATCTGCATATATTCAGCAGCAGACTTATGCGCATAAGTCCCACTGAATATCCAGATAAAGTTACAAACATAACTTTACCTGGATAACTCACCCAGTCACTGGCTCTCTGAATATCAACTTCACTGACATCAAATACACAAGCAACTTAAGAAGCAAACTAATGGATTTAAAATATTGTGTTAAACATTGAAGGGCTGACCTAAGCAAAACATGACTTTTCCAGAAGACTCGTCAAAGTGGAAATTGATGTGGTAGCCCTCCAGTAAACCCATACTGAGAACGAAGCTTGTACAGTTAGCTATATCAGTGGATAAGCTCATTGCAGCAGTTTACCACACAAACCATAGCACAGTAAAATTTATAGGATAAATCTAATGATGTCCCCATGCTTAAAGAAAAGTTATTAATGGAATATCTGTGTACACAATCTAAATTGGTGAACTGACCATCATAAATATATGCAAGCTGCCAAATACAGATTGGCCTCAACCAGCCTTGTCACCAATTTATATCCTACTGCACTTGTAGTTAATAGCTATCATGCCAGCTGGGGATACTTGATAAATGATCAAGCTGGGGAGAATTTGGCAGACTGGATTTGCACAGAAAAAAATATCTTCTTTTAGACCAGAAACACACAGGGAGCTTTAGATCAGGGAGACTGCAAAAAGTATTCAATGGATTACCATTACCAGTCTCATCAAAAATTCTGACTGATTTCCCCTATAATCAGTACTGATCAGTTTTGGTGGTAGGGCAAAGGCATCCTGCACCATTTTGGAAACGGCATTGACCAACCTGGAGCCTAGGGGGTGCTCCAGACTGCCACTGGACAACCAGGGTATCTTCTTTTAGGTAAGGGGAGCGTGGGAATGTGGTCCTAGCCACCAGACTATCAGGAAGTCTGTGGTATGAAAGGGGTGTGTGTGTGGTTCAATAGATTATTTATTATTTATTTATTTTTAATTTTTATATACCGAAGTTCTTGTGGGAATTACAAATCACTCCGGTTTACATAAAACGATGAACTGCCCAACAGCGGATGGGGGCTTTACATAGAACTGTAGAACATAAGGAACAATAAAACCGGATGTCAATTTAACATAGTAATGATAAATATAATATAATATAATATGTACATACAATTTAACTATTTAACGTAGTAGAGATGACCTGTCAAATCTCAATTATCAGAGAATCTGTTATTTTAAGAGAAGGATCTGAGGGGTGGGGGGCTGCTTCTGGGGAGGGGTGTATGACTTGGGGAGAGTATTTGGAGTAGGGGCTTGACTTTGGTTTAAATAAGACAGGTTTAGAAAGGAGGCAGGGCATCACCGCTTGACATTTTGTTCTATTTTCTAATTTTTTTTTCTTTTTAGCTGCCTCTACAGGCAATGGGGGGTGGGGTGGGTGAGAGTATATCCAGACCTCTGGGGAGGAATTTAGGAATATTGGTATGGTGGGGGGTGGGGGGTGGTGGTGTTTGTTTACGAGCAGTGTGGCCCTTTAATTTGATGAACAGAGGCTTCAGAATGTACATTAGCATCCTGATGCCTCCGCGAAAAAATAGCTACAACTCCTGAGTTGTAGCTATGTTTTTGGAAGATAACGCAGCTTCTGACATTTCTGGCAAGCTGCGTTATTGAATTTGCATCAAATTACCATGGATGAGCTGCTTTGCATGCATTTGAAAATTTTATGAATGCAAAGTAGCTCATCTAACAGGGATTTTTTTTTAGGACAAATATCACCGTGATAAGTGATTATCACGTGATAAACAGTGTTCTTCACATATTAATTGCTTATTGCAGCTTAGCAAATATACTCCTAAGTTTGTAGCTGAGGCAATGGAGGGTGAGTGACTTGCCTAAGGTGACAAGGAGCAGCAGTGAGATTTGCACATTGGCTTCCCTGGTTTGCAACCTACTACTCTAACTATTAGGCTACTCCTGAGACCCTATATCATTGGGAGTTTGAATGTAACTCCATCAGAAACTAATAGAAACCTCTGAGTATCCTCTGAAGAAAATATATAGTACGTATGATAGTGAGGTTTCTGAAGAAGAGTTGGGGGGGGGGGGGGGGGGGTGGAATATGAGGTTAACATGGGAGCCATAGTTGTGATACTGTACCCCTAACAGACAGGTACATGATAGGGATTTAGAAGGACAGCTCCTGGAGCTATAGGCACAGGAGAGAGAAATCCAAAAAGCCTCCCAGAACCCCTAGAACCAGAAAGGGAAAGAGGTGCCACAGCAGAAGTCCACCCCCAGAGAGATTCAGAAACTACAGAAGGTGAGAAATTAACTCAACTCCACCCCGAGAGCTCAGAAGGACAGGCAGGACTGTGAAGGCCACAATAAAGTTGACTTGGAAACCTGGTGAATGTCTCCCTGATGGTGGAACACCATCAGATGACTGCCTATTACCCAAAAATGATGAAGGTTTTGCCTTGAGAGTTTGATCTAAAGGGGAGGTGAGAACAACAAGAAATATAAGTGGGGGAGAGTGTACCCCCTTCTCCCAGGAGGGGAAAAAAAAAGCATATCACCATTGAAATGAACTGTAGTAAGGGAAAAGACAATGCAGCAATGTTACATGAGTCACAAGTCTGGATGGAAGTCAGAAAAAGATTGAAAAAGATTATCAGACCCTCTACTGCAGGGCTTCCCAAACCTATCCTGGGGACCCCACAGCCATTTGGGGTTTCAGGATATCCACAATGAATATGCATAATATACATTTGCATACCATGGAGACTACGTATATGCAAATTTATCTCATATATATTAATTGTGGAAATCTTGAAAATCTGACTGGCTCTGGGGTCCCCAGGATAGGTTTGGGAAGTCCTGCCCTACTGTAAAGGTAATTAAATGATTATTGAAGAGATGAGTCAGAGATTTAGGTAGGGGATTTGCATGTGACTGCCCCCTGCCCCCTGACTACTGCTACTGACTTACAGTGAAATATCACTTCATAAACGAATAATGGCAAAATCCTAAATTGTGGGGCTTTGAATGAAAAAGTCCTATATTTCGGAACTCTGACTGAAAAAGGTATCTGTGTGGGAAATAAACTGAAAAAATAGTCCTATCAAACAAATAGATTCTCACCCTGCATGACAAGAAGGGTCAGAAGTCTTGGGTATCTGGTTCTCACAGCAAAGAACATAACATAAGAAATTGCCATACTGAGTCAGACCAAGGGTCCATCAAGCCCTGTATCCTGTTTCCAACAGTGGCCAATCCAGGCTACAAGTACCTGGCAAGTACCCAAAAACTAAGTATGTACCATGCTATTGATGCTAGTAATAGCAGTGGATATTTTGTAAGTCAACTTGATTAATAGCAGGTAATGGACTTCTCCTCCAAGAACTTATACAAACCTTTTTTAAACCCAGCTATACTAACTGCACTAATCACATCCCCTGGCAACAAATTCCAGAGTTTAATTGTGCATTGAGGGAAAAAGAATTTTCTCTGATTAGTTTTAAATGTGCTACATGCTAACTTAGAAGGACAGCTCCTTCTAAGGAGCGCCCCCTAGTCCTTCTATTATCCGAAAGAGTAAATAACTGATTCACATTTACCCGTTCTAGACCTCTTATGATTTTAAAGACCTTTATCATATCCCCCCTCAGCTGTCTCTTCTCCAAGCTGAACAGCCCTAACCTCTTTAGTCTTTCCTCATAGGGGTGCAGATCCATCCCCTTCATTTTCATTGCCCTTCTCTGTATCTTTTCCATCGCAACTATAGCTTCCTTGAGATGTGATGACCAGCATTGTACACAGTATTCAAGGTATGGTCTCACCATGGAGTGATACAGAGGCATTATGACATCCTCCAGTTTATTCACCATTACCTTCCTAATAATTCCTAACTTTCTGTTTGCTTGTTTGACTGCCACAGCACCCTGAGCTGACAATTTCAAAGTTTTATCCACTATGATGCCTCGATCTCTTTCCTGGGTGGTAGCTCCTAATATGGAACCTAACATCATGTAACGACAGCATGGGTTATTTTTCCCTTGTTACGCGTGCCGTCTGTGGCAGACCCGCGGCATAGGAAGATGGAACAGATGAAATGACACCTGAACTGATTTGTTCTTCAGCATTGCAACCTCAAGAATCAGGAAAGAGAGAGACTGTAATTCTTTTCTTAGCAGGACCTAGAGCCACCATACCTGTTTAAAAGGGACCTTTCAGGGCACTGAGACTAAACTCACCACTACTCACCTAAATTTACCTGATCACTCAATTTACCTGACTGCTTGCTGAGTAATCACCAAAGACATATCCTTATAAATACTTTCTCTTTGTTTTGTTCTCTCTTTTTGGGCCATTCTCATAAGTGACCCTATATAATTACATGCTTATCAGAATATTGCTATAGCCTATATTGTATTTTATTATATCAATATATATATTATTGTGTAAGGGTCCTTTTTCCACTGAACAACAAGCAGCACCAAAAGAGGAATCATGGACAGTCAACAATTTTAGCATCATTGCCTACTGAACGAAGGCCTGTGCCCACAAATGTCATCATTAATCTAAATTTCTATGATGGATAGGAAATGATAACAACTTGTCTATTGCCATCCTTTTCATTGACCTAGCCATGGTGGTCTGGATTGCCACATCTAACCATTAAAGAATATGTACTTTATACTTTTATTCCCTGCAGTTCACTACAACAGAACATACTGACTGCCCCTTGTTTGTGCCTTTTATGTGATTTGCTTCACTATTACCTTCTCTCTCCATTGCTTATAATCTTGTCACACCTTAGCGTATAACAATAAAATCACAAACATCAAAAATATTTCCATTTAAAACTAATTTTTAACTAAACACTTCTTTAAACAATAATGCTTTAAGCTGTTTCCTAAAAATGTTCTACTCAGACAACTCCCACAACTCTATGGACAAATCATTCCACAATTTTGGACCGATTATTGACAAGGTTTGATTCCTTGTTGCCTGAAGTTGGGCTTCAAATTTAGAAGGGATCACTAAAAGCTGTTGACTAATGGACCACAAGGATTGAGAGGGTTGGTATAGCTTAAACATTTTTGCAAAGTAAGGGAAATAGTTACTTTTCAAAGTTTTAAAAACCCTTATCAACAATTTAAATTTCATCTGAGATAAAATAGGCAACATATGAAGCTATTGCAGTTGGGAAGTGATGTGCTCCTGTATTGGACTTTTTGTGACTAGATGCACTGCTGAATTTTGCAACAGCTGTAAAACATGCAAATGATTTTGAGGTAAGCCCACATACAATGAATTACAATAATCCACCATCGACAAAATAAAAGCTTTAACTACAGTTCTAAAATCTACCCTTTCATAGCTATTACAATGATTTATATAAGTCTGAGGGCTGGAATTCTGCTCGTTGGGATGAGTTTTGTGGGCGCCTTTGCCTTCCTTCCTTAACCCTCGACCAAAGTCGAGTTCTAAATGAGCCCATTTTGGAAGAAGAAGTGCAGCTGGTCATCCATAAAATGCATAAATTAAAAGCCCCTGGTCCTGGTGGGTATAGCTCGGAGTTTTATAAATGTCTCATAGAACCCCTTACTCAACTTTCACCTATGGTGTTTAATACTTTGGTCAATAGGGATGCTTTTCCAGAGCGGGGGAATATGGCCCAGGTGACTCTTATCCCTAAGCCCGGGAAAGACCTTTTAATGCTGACATCATAACACCCCATCTCCTTGTTGAATGTGGATCACAAAGTTTTGGCCAAAATTATGGCAGATAGGCTGGGGATTATCTTACCTCTTTTGATTAAGCCGGGACAGGTGGAGTTTGTTAAAAACCGATATGCCCTCACGAACATTAGGTGGGTGGCGGCGGCGATGGCACTCTGCAATCGAATTGAAGATCCGTACTTAGTGGTAAGTCTGGATGCAGAAAAGCTTTTGACCGTGTGGAGTGGGGTTTTATGTTTCATGTGCTAAGCATCATGGGGTTTGGAGGGTTCTTCTATCAGGCCATCGAACTGTTCTATTGCCATCTGGAGGCAATGATATGGGTTAATGGCGGTCTTCAGACTCATTTCAGGTCTTTCGGGGCACCAGGCAGGGCTGTCTGTTGTCCCCACTGCTTTTTCATTTAACCCTAGAACCGTTGCTTTTGGCCATACAAGAGTCTCTGGCCATACGGGGCATCCAATTTCACTCCGGGGTCAAAGGGAGATTTTTAAGTACGCAGCTTTCACGGACAACATTTTAGTTTTTCTCACTGCTCCACAACAGTCGTTGCGTTTAAGGTGTTTGTTGTTTTCTCTGGGTTGTGGATCAATTGGGACAAATCTGAAGCTTTAGCCTTTCCGGAGACCCTTAAAGAGCGTTGGGGTGGTCCATTCCCGCTGCATTGGGTGGGAGCATCCATTAAGTACCTGGGAATTCACTTGTCGGTTGATTTGGATGCTATTTATAATCTCAATATTTCGGGCTTACTGGCAATGACTCAAGAGAAACTGTGTATTTGGCAGGAGTTACCGTTAAACATTGGGGGGAGGATTAACTTGTTTAAAATGGTGCTCCTGCCTAAATGGTTATATGTTTTACAAAATTTCCTGCTCTCGCTCAAACATCGTGACATTGGGCGCGTAGACAAAATGTTGCGAGCTTTCTTGTGGAGGGGCAAGAAAGCCCATATACCACTCACCTGGCTAAAACTGAAGTTGGGAAGAGGAGGTATGGGGGTTCCAGATCTCATCCATTACAATGTGGCAGCCAACCTTCGATTGGTGTGAGACTGGGTTTTGGGGGAGTCTTCTTTTGTAAATGTTGTGGCGGAGAATACGTTGGTAGCTCCCTTAGATCTGAAATATGTCCTTTTTGGCCCACTGACTGCACTACCCCCAGTGCTTGCATGTGACCCATTAATCTTACCCAATAGGAAGGCTTGGGTTTATCTTACTAAACAACTCGGGATTCCCAGAGTTTGCGCTTACCTCCTGCCCATCAGGGGAAACCCAGATTTTTCTCCGGGTTCTCACTCCTCTTGTTTTCACGTCTGGAGGCAGAAGGGAATCATACAATTAGGTCATGTGTTGGATGCCAAGGGGAATATTTTACCTTTCGACACATTGAAGGGATTATATGGGTTACCGGGAGTACATATTTTTGGGTACCTGCAATTATGCCATTACATATATTCCCTGGAACACACTACTCGACAAGCATCACTCTTTCAAACCCTTGACATCTGTTTATTATAAGGGATTGCTGCAGGGCCTTCCCACAAACACATATCAGACGTCAGTGGAGAGATGGAATCGGGATGGGGTATTCCCCATGACGGTAGCAACATTCTCTGCTTGTATGAGAAGTGTGGCCTCTATCTCGGGTAACATGTATCTCAGGGAAATGCAATATAAATTCCTGAGGAGAGCTTACATTTCCCCATAGATTGCATTCCATGCTAAATTAGCCCCGATGGATTTATATGAATGTTGTCATGACTCTTTTGGGACTCTGTCCCATGTTTTCTGGACTTGCCCGTCGGTCTAGCATTATTGGGGGAAGCTTGTGGAATATTTGGGGAATTTGATGGGGGTACACATTCCGATTTCTCTATACTTGCTTTTATTTGGTTGTGTCTCCAGGTCCTTGGTGCGGGGTGTGGGTCCACGTTCGTTTCTTAAGAAGGCTGGTGCAGTCGGAAAAAGGTTATTCTAATGAACTGGAGGGAGATGGATGGGCTCTCTTTCTGGGTTTGGTGCATACAGTTCCACCGTATGATGCAGATGGACAACTTAACCTCAAGAACTTGAGGTTAAGTTGTCCATCTGCAACACCGCCGTAACATCTTGCAGACATGGGACGCCTATCTGCAAGCCTTGCCGCATCATTCCAGAAGTCTGATACTTAATGATTGAGTGACTGGGAGCTAGTGATTCCTTTGGATCCATGATCATTGGGTAGGGCTGGAGGGGGGAGGGGGGGGGATGAGCTTCTTGGGGGTGGTGGGGAGGGGGCTAGCCGCTGGGCTGAGAGGGATGGATTACTGTACAATTCAATGTCCACACAGGTCAGATGTAACTGGGAGTGCAAAAGGACCACTGCATCCCAGGTTATGGTTTGCTTCAACCAAGAGAAGTCTGTTTAATTTCAGATATGCAATAATCTGTGGCAGGGGAGGGAGGGAGGTGGGTTGGGAGTCTTATAACATGGAAATTAAAGTGATTGATTATCTGCACTTCGTTGTTGTATACAGCATACTGTTGATGTTTTACCAATCTCTCTATTTCATTGGGTTTTTTTCCTGCTGTATTTGCCCATTTTTTTAAATCACTTAATAAAAATTGTTTAAATATAAAATCTACCCTATCCAGAATAGACCTTACATGGCACAAATCCTAAACTTAAAATACCCGGATGAAAGAAAAGTAAGCAATTGGGTCTTAAAATCCAAATTAATATAAAAAATGAACCCAAGATTCTTCACCTGATCCACAAAGGGGATTACTTCCCCATTAACTACAATATTCAGCAGATATTTTAGTCTGGGCCTTCTAGAGATCCACAGGGCTTTAGATTTTGCAAAATTCAAAACCAGGCCATTGGAACCTATCCATTCCCTCAACTGCCATCAAAAATTGTATAATCTGGGAGAAAAGATGTACACCGTCCCCTGAACTGGAAAAATACAGTTGAAGATCAACCAAATAACATCTAAGAAGATGTCAAAAGAGCTCAACAAAGAACATAAAGAAAAGCAGATAAACATTAAACATAGTGGGTGACAGTATGGACCCCTGCAATAATATAAATGCGAGATTATTAGGAAGAGTCACCATCCACATCACCAGAGGCTCCAAAAATGGATGAATTTGCTTTACCGTACTTTACAAAAGCCTTTTTGGCCACCTCCAGTATCTGTGACTCCAGTTCAAACATAGAATAAAAAAATGACTCCTAGGTTTCTAATTTTGGCTGTCAAGGAACAAGGGTTATTATCCAGCCATGGGAGAGAGCAAAGCTCATCCAGATACAGAGGCCCACTCCTTAAGATATCAGTTTTGTCACTGTTTAATTTTAATTTGCTGGCCAAAAGTAATTGATAAATATGAAATAAACAGGAATTTAGTAAATTAACCCAGGATGTATCATCTGTCACCTAGTGGAAGCAAAGAGCTGAGTGTCTTCTGTATATATCTTGCATATATTTAAAATGTAAAGTCAAATTTGTTGATCATTTGGTGTAGGGGAACCATATACATATTAAATAAAAGTGAGTGATAATGAGAAGCCTTGAGGAAACTCATAGGTGCTCTGTCTGGGCTAGAAAGCCTATTCCCAGCTTTACTTCTCTGATAATGATTATTTTTTTAAAAAAGAAGTGATCCAAATGATGGCTTACCAACAAATCCAAGGGTCCTTGACCTCTCAATAAGAATAAAATGATCTACAGTTTTGAAGGTAGCAGAGAGCTCAATAAGCACCAATCAAAAGGGCTTTTCTCTGACTAGATGATAAAAAACATCATCCAGGAATAAACTACCACCATTCAGGAAGCAAAATACGGGCTGTTCAAATAGCACTGTTCATGTATTATATTGAAGTGAGGGTACTAGTAATTATTATTTTTAAATTTTGTTTATTTGAGTCACACAGAAACACCCAACAAAACAAATACTTAAACAGATCCATCACCAGGTACATCAGCTGAATCTTAATATTTATTTATTTTATTTATTTGAGTTTTTTCTATACCGGCATTCGTGAAGAGTATCACATCATGCCGGTTTACAATAAACATGGGGGTGTAATAATAGGTTACAATAAAAAGAACAAATAACAGGTGCTGAGCGAAAACAATTGCAGTTACAATAAAACAGGGAAATGCACAACTGGGAGCAGAGAAAGGCGATAGGAATTTACAGAATATATTTATGGCAACTCAAACGAATTTTTATAATAACAGTATAACAAAATTGTCCTCTTCAGTACACAACCACACATACAATACACCATTCACCCTCTCATCAGAGACCAGGGTATCAGTAATTCAAAGTCCAAAATATAACTTGATATGAGATACAAGTATGTGTTTATTTATTTATTTATTTAAAATCTTTTCTACACCGTCGTTTAGTAAAGCACCATCACAACGTTTTACAATGAGGCACGTAAATATATATTTGGTGAAATTCTTACTACCAGTGTGCCATAATATTTATCGGTAACAAGTATTCATAATATAAGGTAAATGTTGTGTGATCTAGATCTTGTCCTTTTTAATTGTAAATAGGAAAAAAACCCATACAATCATTGCACTTTGTACTACAGTTTTCTTAAGTTATTCTATTATAATGTTAAGTAAAATGATAATGTATAGGTATAGGTGTGATATTTGGTGACTTTAGCTTGTTCATTTAGACTTCAGAATCTCCATTCTCATTGTAGAATGCTTTCTTGAAAAGCCATGTTTTCAAACTTTTTTTAAAGAGTTTTAGATCTCTCTGTAATCTTGTTTCCAGTGGCAATGAATTCCATAGTGCTGGTCCGGCTAATGATAGGGCTCGTTCTCTGACTTGGGTCAGTTTTGCTGTCTTGTATATAGTGATATCATGCAAAGTGCATTTATAATCAAAGAACGGCACCATGTGCTGCCGTGCTCTTTAAACGTTTCATTCCTGCTACTATGAACACCCTATAGATAGCAAGTCAGAGTATGAGATAAATGCATTTTTAATGAAAGGGATGTGAATATAGTTGGGGCTCCATGACAGACTTCACTCAATCTGCATGCTTTTTCACACAATTTAGCATTTTATTCAGTAGAATTATGGGGACTATTTAGTAAATGGCCCTATAAGAATTATCAGGTAAAAAAGTATTTATATGATGAATTTAGCATCGCTCTGATAAGTTTATCATAATAGAAAGCTTCATTACTACAACATTTTGAATGGTTGAATTTAGCAGAATTTTCAGCTGAGCACCTAGCTGGTTAGGTTTAACTGAAAATTTAACTAAAGATAACTGTTCAAAAGCAACAGACTATCGGGCCAATACAGTAAAATCGCGGGAGAGCGGGCGAGCGCCCGCTCTCCCGGCACACGCACAGGCCACTCTCCTGTGCACGTGATTCAGTAAATACATTTATTTAAATTAGGCCCGGCGGTAAAAAGAGGCGCTAGGGACACTAGCGCGTCCCTAGCGCCTCTTTTCGGACAGGAGCGGCGGCTGTCAGTGGGTTTGACAGCCGACGCTCAATTTTGCCGGCGTCGGTTCTCGAGCTCACTGACAGCCACGGGTTCGGAAACCGGATGCCGGCAAAATTGGGCGTCCGGTTTTCAACTCGCGAGCAGCGGGCCTTTTTCAATTTTTTTTTTAATTTTATTTTACTTTTTTTAACTTTCGGGACCTCCAACTTAATATCGCCATGATATTAAGTCGGAGGGTGCACAGAAAAGCAGTTTTTACTGCTTTTCTGTGCTCTTTCCCGGTGCTGTTGGAGCGCACTGTATTGTATTGGCCTATATCTTTGTTACTCAGCTGAAAATCTCCTCCTTTGTTAATTATGTTAATATGTCAGAGGTGATAGTACTAAGCTGATTGTATTCGATGTAGGCTCTCGCCAAATGTTTTCAAAAAAACATGAACCATGATCTTCTACAAAGGAAGCGGTACTGTTTCTTTAAAAGTGGATTTGGTCAATGAGAAACTGCAGCAGAAGAGTTTTTCTAATTCTCTTCTGGTAGTATGTACTATCAGTAAATCTGCAGAGGCTATTTTGGGAAGTTTTTCAATGTTGACCATGAAAGGAAAAAAAAAATACACATTAGGAATTTCTTTCATAGCCTATAGTGGTCAAAGTGGCTACAAAAAGGGAGCTGTTCCAGCCCTAGGTAGGAGTAGGTACATTTGGGCTTGATGACTGTCAGGCCAATACAGAATGGTGCGCTCCGTTGAGCACACCGTTAGACCCTGTTTGGCCGTGCTATTATTACCCCTTATACAGTAAGGGGTAATAGCGCGTGGAAAATGCACGGCCAACCCCCCCGAAACTAATAGCGCTCATCACATGCAAATGCATGTTGATGAGCCTATTAGGTATTCACCCGCAATACAGAAAGCAAAATGTGCGGCCAAGCCACACATTTTACTTTCAGAAATTAACTCCTGCCAATTTCAGACGGCACCGGGCAAGTGTACAGAAAAGCAGAAAAACCTGCTTTTCTGTACACCCTCCAACTTAATATCATAGCGATATTAAGTCGGAGGCCCCAACAATTAAAAAAAAAAAAAAAAAATCTTCTTAAAAAAAAAAAAAAATCTGCCCACAGTCCACGGGTTGGAAAACGCAGGCTCAATTTTGCTGGCGTCCGTGTTCCGAACCCGGGGCTGTCAGCGGGTTCGACAACCGAAGCCGGTAAAATTAAGCGTCGGCTGTCAGACCCGCTGACAGCCGCCCCTTCCGCCAATAAGAAGGCGCTAGGGACGCGCTAGTGTCCCTAGCGCCTCCTTATTAGCACAGGTCCTAATTTAAATACTGAATCGCGCGCCCAGGAGAGGTGCCTGGGCGCGCGTCGGGAGAGCGGGCGCGCGCCTCGGAGCGCCGGCTCTCCCGCGCAGTTTACTGTATGGGCCTGTGTGAGAGGAAAAAAAAAGCTGCTTAAATGTATGTAAGTGAATAATCCTTTTACAGGTTGGTTTGTGCGTGGAGAGGAAGGTGCTATTAAAGGGAAAGTCAAGTCTTCCTCATGACCACTGGGCTAGCTCGTATGCAGTGAAGTTTACCCGCCCTTTTCCTTCTGTGCTGCCTTACAACATCTCCCTTCATGAAGTCCGGAATGTGATGGATAAACCCGTTTTCAGAACGCTGTTTCCTTATTTTAGCATATTTCCAACTAATAGGGAAATGAAACACATAACTAGACCTTTTCCAGTTATTGCCACCCTAGCCATCTGTTTTAATTCTTAAATTGTATTTATTTTATTTTGTTTCCACCGAAAATATGTGTGGGAACAAAGCACATTTTATGAACCCGGCTCATATTTAAGTGGCAGGAGGTGTGGCATTGCATGGTGACACATTCTGAAATCTGCCGCCTTTCTATGATTTACGCATTATAAATTGTACTCCTTGTGGATGCTCTGGGACCTCCACACCCTGACCTTAGTTAATGACTCCGCTTTGCAACACTGTTTTCCAGATGGTGTTTTATTAAATAAGCAGTAACTGTTCCTCTAAGGAGGCTTTCGTATGGCAGTTACTGTTGAGCAACAATTTTTTCTGAGCCGAGATAAACTTAGAACTAAAATCCATATAGCAGTGGCCAACTTGGGTCCTTGCGAGCCACAAACAGGGCAGGTTTTCAGGATATCCACAGTGAAAATGCATGAAAGAGGACCCAAGTTGGCCACCCCTGCCCTATAACATCAAAAATATAAATTATGAATTGCTGCAGTACATAAATAGTCATATGGAAATTGCAGTGTCTATGAACAAGGAGGAGCAAGCATTTATGTCCGCTCTTGGTATATTCTATGTCCGCTCTTGGTATATTAATGTGTTTACAAATATTACCATAAAAAGGGATGTTTGGCTGCTATCTGGTGTGTTTGGATGCATTAAAAAAGTTGGGATTTTTTTGGAAGGGGCCAAAACACGATTCACAGGGTGCAGGAGGGCCCTGCCTACAGTGAGCAGTATTGAGCTTTGCTCTACCTCCAGCCCCTCTTCCAAAGGATTATTCACTCACCTAGATACACAACTTTTATTCAGGTCCCCGAGGCCTCAACCCACCAAATAGATTTATTCCTGCTCAGAGGAACAGCACGTCTGGTAGACCTCTCGTCTGCCCATGTAGCTCTCATTTCCTATGGAAGAAAAATATGCAATTCTTTCGTTTCGACTCATAGGAATGCAATTGGAAAAAAAATGTCACGAAAGAGTTTGAAAAAAAAACCCCTCCAGTTTCTTGCCATATTTAAAACGAGTCTTGCAGTCACTGCAGCACATCGTGGCATGTATCTGTTTATGGGCAGCTTTGACAGTCCCTATTGTGCAAACATCCAATACATTCCCTAAGCATGCATGCCAACCCTCCCACCACCCACGTCCAGCATTCATGCATCATCCTTAAAATCATTTGCAAAACTGTATTGCTGGAACCTATACTATTCTTGTTGACTGTTCCTTCTGTTCATTGTAAAGGCCATGCCTATTTTATACTTTGGTTATAAGTTCTATGTAAAACGATGCGATGTGCAAACGGATGTCGGTATATGAAATCATTAAAATAAATAAATAAATACTGTACACATGCACTTGTATTCAGCACTCAGACACATCAGTCATGCTCACACATCATAAAATCTATAAATAAAAAGCACAGAAAACCAGACAGAATTGAAATGCTGCGTTGCAAAATAACAATTAAAAGCCTTTTTTTTTTTTAGGGGGAAAAGGTTCATGGGGAGGGGAGGTTCTTTCAGGGTGGGTGACAAATCCCTGTGTTTCCTGTCTATTTGGTCGTATTTCTTTTCTTTTCTTTAGTTAAGATGGTTTCTTCCCCATGGAGGACCAGCATAGTGTACAGTGACTGAAAGAAAAAGGAACACTAGCACCTGTGTTCCATACTGTTCCATGATAAAGAAAAGCAGAACTGATAAAGAGCCAAGCTAGATAGACAGTACACAGCAAAACATAGCTGCATTTCTAAAAGGGGTATTATCAATCAGTAGCTATCTTGGTAAATGCATCCACCGGCAGCAGACCCAAACTGAAGGAATCAGACCCTTTAGTGGCTGTTGTATCATCTCTGTTCAGTCCACAAAACATATTACAGAAGAGAAGCAAAAATAATGGAAAGCAAAGCAGAAACAGTAATAAAATATGAAAAAAACAAAACAAAACCCAGTTACACAAGAAAGGAATAATCCACAGAACAGCAAACATACCCAAGACAACAAAAATAAGAGAGGTCATAGCAACATGAGAAAACAGGCTTACCACACACAGCACAGTAATAGTAAGTAAGTGCCTTTCCACTGCATGCAACAGCCAACCTCACCCAAAACAGGCTGGAAACCAGAGCACAAATTTTGCCACAGACTCAGAAAATGATATGGAACTGAGCAAGAGACATGCAAAGGTATATACTCAATGGGTGGTCATAGGATCACCCTGGGCTGTTCTCTCTGCCCTGTGTAACTTCTGAGCCCTCTTGCAATCTCTGAGGCAGCAGTAAAGAGATGATGAGTCTCAGTTCATACTCTGTACGGTGATTGCCCCATTTTAGTAGCATTTCCAAGATTTTTCTCAGGTCCTGTTGGCACATACATAAAAGAAAACAATAGTTAGCACATGTTGTACTATACTTTAACTTGACCTAAATCCAACATTCCTGTTTACACGCATCCTCCCAGCAAAAACTGGCACATCAACAATGTTTGCTAACCCCAACCATCAAAGACTACAATGTTTTTTCTCTTACATAAATGGGAAAGACAATCTTCCAAAGCATTTTACTGGTGTCCCAGTAGAAATCCATAAAGAATTGTTGCGGGAAGTATGGTCTGATGGCTCCACTGCTGGCTGATGTTTCAGTGTTCCTGGCCAGTCAGGCAATGAGGATTAACAATATGACACTGACATTTTAATATTAATGCAGTGGGTCAATAAGGACAGTAGTGCTCAGCCATTTCAAGGGTCTTCATTTAGTATAACAAAGTTCACACTATAGCATAGGTGCCAGCTCTGTGGGTACAGGGTGTGCTTGAGCAAGCCCCAATATTATTTTTATTATTATTATTATTTATTGGACTTGATATACTGCTTATAGAAAAACACAACCAAGTGGTTTACAATATAAAAACATACATAATTAGTGTGACTGACAGAATACTAACAATACAAAAAAAATTAAAAATAAAAATAACAATTAAACAATAAAAACATCCTTAAATCAGAGAGCATAACTAGTGAATCGATTCTAATGTTCAGTAAGTCATCTCATTATCAAAGGTTTGCATAAAAACCCTCACACCTTCAAAGTCTTTCTAATTTGAGATAGTTGCACACTAAGGAGTAAAATTTCCAAAATGTTTTCACACGTAAAAATAGCATAATATGCACAAAGGGATCAATTTTAAGATGAGTGTTGTGCATCCACATATGCACAGATCGGCGTGCGAGTGAGGAGATGCAGAATTTTTAATCATGTGCGCACTTGTGCGCCTAAACGGTAACTTTGAAACAGGTGCATGGATGCACATGTGCACATGGTTGTTGGCCTGCACCGGTGGACGTGGCCATTTTATAACATTACTCGTGTATATGCGCCCATGTTATAAAATAGCCTGAGCGCACACATATGCATGCAATTTTAAGTGAACGCACACCTATGCACACAAATGCCACTTCTACCACATAAATGGGGGGATTTTAAAAGCCACACGGGCCAACGCCATTAACCGTTTTCCCAGTTCCATCCCATTTTGCCCAGATAAGGGATAGGACTTCCAAACCCCTAGTTTAATAGCCTCCCTGTTAGACCCGACCCTTAAAACCCCACAGAGCTGTCTAGACTTTTTTGTTTTACAACTTGCACGTTCTCCATAGCAGACGCAGCCCCGGTGCTTGCTTGTGTGCGTAAGTATTTATGAGCTAATTTCCACTTGAAATTCAGGAATGCCCATGCCCCGCTCAGACCACGCCCACACCCCACCCTCTTTTTGCAACATTTCATTTGCGTGCATAGCGGGAGATATGTGCATACATGGGGGGCTTTCAAAATCCGCTCAACGTGCACCTGGACCGGCTTGTGTGTGCATTTCCTGGTTTGGGCGTGTGCCGGGCTTTTAAAATTCACCTTAAGGGGCGGATTTTAAAAGTCCTGCGCGTGTAAATCCTTCCGGATTTACACGCGCAGGGCATTCGTGTGCCGGCGCACCTATTTTGCATAGGCCGCCGGCGCGCGTAAAGCCCCGGGACGCGCGTAAGTCCCGGGGTTTTGTAAAAGGGGCGGGGAGGGGGCATGTCAGGGGCGTTCCCGAAACGACGTGGTGTTTCGGGGGCGGGCCCCGGCATTTCGGGGGTGGGCCGGGGGCGTGGTGCCGGCCCAGGGGCGTGGTCGAGGCCTCCGGACCAGCCCCCGGGTCGGGTGACGGCGCGCCAGCAGCCCGCTGGCGTGCGCAGATTTACGTCTGCTTTTAGCAGGCGTAAATCTGCCAACAAAGGTAAGGGGGGGGGTTAGATAGGGCCGGGGGGTGGGTTAGGTAGGGGAAGGGAGGGGAAGGTGGGGGGAGGGTGAAGGAAAGTTCCCTCCGAGGCCGCTCCGAAATCGGAGCGGCCTCGGAGGGAACAGGCAGCGCGCGCTGGGCTTGGCGCGCGCAGGTTGCACAAATGTGCACCCCCTTGCGCGCGCCAACCCTGGATTTTATAAGATACGCGCGGCTACGCGTGTATCTTATAAAATCCAGCGTACTTTTGTTTGCGCCTGGTGCACGAACAAAAGTACGCGATCGTGCAATTTTTAAAAATCTACCCCTATATGTTTAAAAATGCACAAACCGCGCTTAGGTATGCTCCTGATTTTAAGAGGTTAATTGAGCACAGCTGGCACTCGTGTGTCTTTAGTAGGACCGTGTCGGATTTTATGCACACACGTCAGTGAATTTTAAAACACGCTCGTGCGAGGCACATTCCCAGTTTTAGAATAAAGTCCAACAGTTTGTCCAGTTGATAGCGAGGTCTGTCAGACCCATCTGGTTCTTCATCCTGCATGCTTCCCAGTTGAGCTGGACACCGCACCCTGTCCTATAAGCCCTAAAACTGCAGATTTGTTCCCCATCTGGATCAGCAGTAAAGTTGCCTGGTTTATCTAGCGTGCTGTCACTGCGGGTTTTGTTTTTAAATTTGGAGTTACGCGCGTAAGTCTTGGCCCTGTCCCGGAACGCCCGCTCCCCATTCCTTTTCCGCCCCCTTTATTCCTCACACGGGCCTATTTTGCGGCTTTTTTAAATCCTCGTTGCTCGTGCACAGCCCACATACACGCACATGTGGGCATTTTTGCGCGAGCAATGCTTTTAAAATCGACCTGTTAAAGTAGCATGTATTCGCAGACATGCTATTTTATAAATGGAGAGCGTACGCGTGCATTTTTAACCAGAAGAAAAAAGGGGGCGGGGTTAGGGGCATTGCAGGGTAGGGTTCAGAAGTAAATGCATGGAATTCCATGGAACTGCGCCAAGAACACTGTACTAAAACATTAAAAAAAACAACTAAAAACTAAAAACTTGGCAATTTAATAGAGCCTATCCATAATAATCGCTCCCCACTACCCTCTACCCATCAAATCCCCTCCCCCCTCCCCCTTGGAAATCATCAGTCATTTATTTATACAACTTTTAGCTGATCTCCTTGAACAATAGCCTTCAATACAGAATCTTGTATATAGTTTGTCCATTGCATTTCATTTCAGGTTACTTGCTTCATTTTATCTCTTTTTAGGTTACCTTTCCGCCATCTGGACCTTTATTCTTCCTCTACATCCCCATCTTGTTCCTCCGCATCCCTGTTTCATGTAACTATATTTTTCACTTTCTAAATCATTTTGTATTATCCCCGTTAATTGTAAACCGATGTGATATGCAAATGGATGTCGGTATATAAAAGTTCTAAATAACATAAATAAATAAATATGTAGTAAGAGATATATATGTATACATTACCAAATTTATTTATACACTTTTAAGCCTGCCAATTGACTGGTGTGAGTGAAATCATATTTGTTTGTTGTCTGCAATGTTTGGGTGGGGGTTCAGAGTGAACTGGTGAAGATATTGGCGAACTGGTGATTTCAAGTATGTGTGCAAGTACATTATCAAAACCCTGCCCCCTCACATAAATCGGGATTATTATGTGTATATGTTATATATTTCTTGTGCCTAAAATATATGCATGTATATTTATAAAATGGGTAGTAAAAGTATTTTCTTGCATTGAAAATATTTGCGCATATTGAAACGTATGCATATACTTTCAGAGTAGAGCTACGCAGTATTTTCTAAACTGTGCAGCTCCTGCGACACAGTTTATAAAATACTAGGATAAATCTCTGCGCATGCACTTACATGCACAAATGCTGTACCGTGAATAGGTTTGAAAGTTAGGCTCCCTGTGGATGCCCAAAAGCAATCCAGAGATAGGGAGCCTGACTGCTGAAAACAATTTGCTGGGTTTGTTCTAATCTGATAACAGATGGAGAAGGAATCACTGCTAATTCTTCTTGTGCAGAACATAAAGTTCTCCTTGGAAGAAAAAGAATTAAAAGATTTATTTGGCTGGTAAGCTGGAAGATCTGTATAGAGAGCATGAGATGCCAGACACAAAATCATAAACCTCAGTCTTCACAAAACAGAAGCCAATGTTAAGTGTAACAAGATCTGATTTTTTTTTGCCCATAAACCCACTTTGCCAAGGTATTCTGTAATAACTGTAGGCGTTTGAGTAAGTGGAATGCCGGTGCCCTGATATAGAGTTATAATAAGCCGCAACACGACAAGGAAGTGAACCCACACATGTAGGTCTTGCTCTTCTTGAAACAGTGGTAAATGATGAATATATCTCAAATAAAAAAAGGACGACTTAACACCAGACTTAGCCTAATCTGAAGGATTAGGCTAAGTCTGGTGTTAAGTTTAACTCCTAATGCTGATACTACATCCTTAACTGGGATTTCAGCATCAACTATAGACAAAGCTCTTGGAAATGGCTGGTTTTGCCTACTCACCAAAAGACCTTCAGACTTTAATGGGTTAACTTTCAATCTATGGTTGGAGAACCGGTAGGCAATCTGTCTTAAACAGTGATTAAACTTGGAGTCTTCACCAGAACATTTTGGAGTGAGATAAACAACAATCTGCATGTCATCTGCATAGAAAAAGCAACTGTAAACCTTGTCCTGAATTAAAATTGCTAATAAAGCCAAAAACAGATTGAAAAGCAATGGTGCTGGGAGTGATCCTTGTAGGATAACACCCTGTCCTCAGCGAGGGGTAATTTGTGTTGATTTTAGCAACCCCCAATCACATTCTACTACGCCCAATATAGAACTGTTCTTATAAATGAAAAACTAAGAGATCGTGGCAGCTCCCACCCACTCTTCCATCTCCAAATGTGTCCATTTCTTTATGAATACCATGTTTGTCAGCATGTCTTCATGCCTGCAGCACGTCTGCACAGATCTGTAAACATGGAAGGCGAGCAGGGCTTCCTTATCATATAGGACAATTTCCCAGTTAGTGTAATGGATGACTTATAGGGTTAGGGTGCTGATAGGAGTGGGATGTATGAAGGCAGAGCTGGGGACAACAAAGCCATGGGGGTCTGATGAGGTTCATCCAAGGATACTGAGGGAGCTCAGAGATGTGCTGAAGGATCCACCGAGTGATCTGTTCGGTAGATCCCTGGAAACGGGAGTGGTGCCGAGTGATTGGAGAAGAGCAGTGGTGGTCCCGCTTCAGAAGAGTGGGAGCAGAGAGGAGGCTGGAAACCTCACCTCGGTGGTGGGAAAAATAATGGAGTTGTTGAGGAAAGAAAGAATCGTGAACTATCTACACTCAGAAGAATTGCTGGACCAGAGGCAGCATGGATTCACCAGGAGAAGGTCCTGTCAGACAAATCTGATTGACTTTTTTGATTGGGTGAGAAGGGCTAGAATTATTTTCTCTTTTTTTCATGTAAGTGGTGCTAGTATATTTATATACTTTCTGCTTGTTAAGATTTATTCTTAGAATGTTATGAAAATTTATATTTAACAAAGGCTTCATGGTCTAAATAATTATTACAGAGTAGAAATAAAAAAGTTATTTCCTACTATTGTATACTAGAATAATTTCCTTAGTGGGTCTAGCATTATTCTCAGAGTCATTAACTAACTATTAAAGGTTAGCATGGATATTCTATTTAATAAAACTTTGAATAAGAGAACATTCACATCAAATTTATCATGCTTGCACTGGAGAAAATTATGTAATTAAATTATTTTTCATGGGGATTATAGCTAAACCACTTTTGGAAAAGAAATATGTCACCCATCTCTGAAATCTTAAATGTATCTTGATTTAGAAAACATGAAGAAGGAACACAGTATTTGCTATTCAAATTTAGGAGATTTTGTTAAATCACAAAAATCTGATCACTAATAGCTCTCCAAGAGAGTAGAATCAAAAGTACCATGTGAAAATATTTCTTTATGGAAAGGTTAGAGGATCCTTTAAGTAACAAATTATCCGTGGATGATTCAAAAATGTAATTGTGCCAGTTCTGTATAATCACAAAGGATCCGTCCCCAGCGTGGGCCGTGTTTCGCCATACGGCTTCGTTGGGAGGGACAATTTGAAATTCTTGTGCTATAAAGTTTTTAAAATAAGATTTTTGAATTGACCCTCCCGACGAAGCCATTTGGCGAAACACGGCTTGTGCTGGGGAACGGATCCTTTGTGATTATACAGAACTGGCACAGTAAAAATGTTGAATCATTCAAGGATAATGTTTAGATATTTGTTACTTAAAGGACAGACTTCAAGCAATCCAAAGTACATGTCAACCCTTACTGAGCTCTGATTTCTATTGTTTTCCCAGTTCAGCCAGCTAGGACAAGAGCGTCTCTGAACTGGATACTCATTTGTCATATAGCTGCGTGTAGGACTGCTGTTATAAGTTGCTGAGTTGCTTATTTAACTCTAGTGAACCTGAAAAACTGATCCTGCACTGTGGAAAGTCAGAAAAAATGTCATTAATTGCCTGGATATGCTGAGAAAGCTTTGTAATTTAAGCTTTGCGAATTCTGGTCCTGCATAGTGATGTTGACTCATGATATATAAAACCGATGATAAATGCAGGTGGAAGGCATGGAAGACCTATAGAGATGAAGGTGAAACCACAAAATGAAGGTAACACTCAATTGCTCCAACAGCAGCAAATATGAGCGAAAAAAGTATGAAGTAAATCCAAACCGTTGTGATTAAGTTTCCTGGCCATGTAAGAAGATAGATATTGCAGCAGATTAGGATCTATACTCCAAACAGTCTAGAAACATTTTTTAATTATATACCAGTTATTTTAAAAATGACCCTGTGTTATGCTTGGTGGCCCATGCAGCAAAACCGTGGACCACCATGCTCACCTGCACTCCCGAAGCTGGGCCTGGCTCCTCTCTCCTACTCACGGCCGCCCACCTTGCCTCTGTAACCCAACATGCCTAGAAATCAGGCCTAACCTGCCTGCTGCACCACTGCCTTCTCCATCTCTGCCTCATGGCCGCCCACAGCTCCACTGCAGTCCGATGTGACCAGTTGCTGGGCCCGGCTTGCAAGCCGCACCACTGCCCCACTCTCCCAATTGCTCCTAAGGCACATGTGCACCCAATCCTCTCTCACTTAAAGCGCCAGTGGTGGGAACGGACTAAGGGCGCCTCATGATAATGTCACTGCCAGTAACATATAACGCTTTTCCAGGCACCCTTCCACTGCCTCGACAATAGGTTGCCTCTGTGTTCCTGGTGCCTGATTCCGTGGGGCATCTTTCCTGAGTTCCTATGTCCTGTTCCTGGTTCCTTGGCAGTCTGGTTTGTCGTCTGAGTTGTTGTCTTCATGGTCAGTCTTCCCTCATCTGTCTTCAGTGTCTTGTCTGGCTCCTGTGGTCCCTCATCCTCCTTCTTCCTCTTCATTCCTCATCTCATCGGATTGGACTTCTGCCTTTGATTTTGGATTGGACTTCTGGCTTTGACTTTGGATTGACTTCTGGCTTGACCTTGGATTGGTCCTCGATGCTGCTTGAACTCCACCTGCCCCTCACCACTGCCTGCTTATCATTACTGATTGAATTCTACTTGCCCAGACCTCTGCTTGAACCATGACACTTAGTGAACTCTGCCTGTCTCTGACCACAGCCTGAACCTGACTCCACTTGCCTGCTGACTGTCTCGATCACTGCTTGCCCTGACTCTGCTTTCTCCATGCAGGCCTGCAACCTCTTTGATGCCATGGATCTTCTCCTCCACACAGGCCCACTCCTACGTCCAGCTGTCCCCGGTACCCGAGGGCTCAACCTAAGGGGATCGAGGGCTGGTATTGGTGAAGCTCCAGTTGGGCCTCTGCTTCAGTCAAGCTCTGCCTGCTGACAGTGGGGACCTGCATGCTCACAACAGATTGCCGAGGCCATGGATCCAGTAGATGCCTTGGGCCTTCAGGCCATCCTGGGCCTAGCACAGAAGGTCCAGCCGCAGCAGCAGTTCCTTGAGCTCCTGGCGAGCTCTATAAAGCAACTCAGTGCCCACCTGGATGCAGCAGCAGTGTTGGCCGCCTTTTCTCCTCCCACTACCCTTGCTGCTCTCCCAGCTATACCTATGCCACTATGATTTGGCTACTGGTGCTGCTCTGGTACTCTGGGGATCTGAAACAGTGCTGAGGGTACTTCATGCACTTCTTGCTACAGTTGACTGTTTCCCAATGACTCGGTCAGGGCCTCCCCATTATGGGATCGAGAGGATCCTCTTCTCCAGATTCTTCAGCAATTTGTCAAGTTCTTCAAGCTTGCCTTTGATGAACCTGACCAGCTGGCCACAGTGAGTTCAGGCCTCCTTCACCTTCATCAAGGCAATCGTCCCTTAATGGACTATGCAATTGAGTTCTGGATCATGGCCACAGAGCTGAACTGGGGAGACAACAGCCTCGATAGCATTTTTGTGGAGGGGCTGTGGTCCCAGGTTGAGGATGAGCTAGCTGCTTGTGAGCTTCCTGAATCCCTAGATGGTCTGATTGATCTAGCCGGGAGAATAGACTCCTCCTCCAGCAACGGTCCCTGGAGCTCTTCCTATCACACTGACAGTTTGCACTGGCTCCTTCATTTTCATGCTCTCTCTCTCCCATTCCAAAGGCAGCCCCAGCCCAGGCACGACTGGAAGAACCAATGAAAGACAGAGACTTCTCACCCCTGAAGAAAGGCTCTGCCGATGCCAGCTGGAACTCTGCTTCTACTGTGCCAGGACTGGGCACCAACTTGAGCATTGCCCACTGAAGCTGGGAAACTAACACACCTAGGATCTAGTGGGAAGGTGATCCTAGGCTTCACAACTCTAGTTCCTCAATTGATTCTCCTGGTGACTATTACCGTGATTAACCAAGAATTTTCCACCCAGGCATTGGTTGACTTTGGTGCCGGGGGGAACTTCATAATGAAAGCCCTCATTGACCACCTATAGCTTCCTGTAGTTCCCAGAAAAACACCCCTTGTCATCTCCTTCACCCATGAGGACCCTCTTCCTGGTCATATCACTCTTGCCATGGTGCCCTAGTGCATGCACATTGGCTTGCTACATGTGGAAAGCCTAGTCTTTCAAATTATCAACATGACAGTACATTCCATTGTACTGGGCCTACATGGCTACACCTCCACCCTCTGAAGCTCGATTGGGCATCCTTACAGCTGCCCAGCTGGGATCCTCATTGCCGCAACTCATGCCTGGAATGTGTGGAACTACCACCTCGCTTGATCTTGACAACCACCCTGGTGGGGTTCCCCACAGTATGCAGACTATACTAACGTTTTCTCCAAAAGGAAGGCAGAGATGCTGCCCTCTCATAGAGTACACAACTGTGCCATCAATCTGTTACCCAATACTGAACTGTTCATAGGAGAGTGTATCCATTATCCATACCAGTGACTAAAGCGATGTCTGAGAACATAAAGGAAAACCTTGACCGGGGTTTCATCCAGCCCTCTATTTCCTCAGCTGGGACTGGGTTCTTCTTTGTCTCTAAGAAGGATGGCTCTCTATGCCCCTTTATTAACTACAGAAGGCTGAATGCCATAACTAAGAAAGACTGATACCCCTTACTAGTCATTGCTGCGTTGTTTGACTATCTCCAGGGATCGCAAATATTTACGAAGCTGGACTTCCAATTTTATTCAAATCAAGCACAGAGATGAATGGAAGACGGCATTTTATATGTGTGAAGGGCATTATGAGTACCTAGTACTACTCTTTGGGTTATGTAATGCATCAGCCATATTTCAGAAGATGATAAATGAAATTTTCAAAGATCTCCTCTGCATCTGGATCATAATGTACTTTGACAATATTCTCATCTTCTCTAAGGATCTCAACTCCCCCCACCAGCATGTTCACCTAGTCCTCCAGAGGTTATGAGATAACAAACTGAACACAAAGTTGGAGAAATGCCATTTTGAGAAAGAGTCTTCCTTTCTTAGGATACATCGTATCTAGCTAGGGTTTCCATATGGATCCAGATAATGTCAAGTGCATCCAAAACTGACTGCAACCCTTTGGTCTTCGCACCCTGAAAAAGTTCCCAGACTTTGCTATTACCAGCTTTTCATTCCCAACTACTTCTGGATTGCTCTCACTCAACAAAGAGCCAATGCCAAAGCCTGGCCTCCGGAAGCGGTCACTGCCTTCCAAGAATTGAAGGATGCATTCCTTCAGAAGCTGTGCTTCCATCACTAGGGTTGTGCAGGAGAAAAAAAAATCATTTTCATTTTTGGGAGTTTTTTCCCACAAATTTCAGTTTGTGGATTATTTGATTCATTTTCATTCATGAGAAAAAATGAATCAAAGAATTAAAAAAAAACAAACAGAAAATGACCAAAAAACAAAAACAAGGCTTCCTGGGGCCTCCTGCACATTCACCCAAAAATCATGGGGCCTTGATTCCCAACTACCTGATCCATGTGGATCCACCAACTTCAGCCTAGGCCCAAGCCGAAGCCTCAGTCTTGCATAGGCTGATAGAACAGTAGGTCACTGCGACCTTGGCCAACTCAAGGCCAAAGCTTCAGCCTGACCTGGAGACTGGGTCCTGATGCCTGGGTCTTGGCCTAGGCTGGGGCCCAGACTCAGGCCTGATGCCATGACCCAGCCCGGAAGCCAGGTCCTGGCACTGGGGCCTTGGTCTAGGCTGGCACCTGGATCCAGGCCCAACCCCGTGACCCAACCTGGAGGCCAGGTCACAATGCCAGGGCCTAGGACTTGACCCAGGCCCAACACCGGGATCTCAGCCAGGAGGCTGGGTCCTGACACCTGGGCCTCAGCCCAGGGTCAGGTCCAGACATCAGAGCCTCTTCTTGGTCCTCTTCATTCTTCAATACTGGCAAGCCAAATGATGCCATTCACTGGTGACATGCCAAAGTTAATTAACTCCGGCACATTCACCTTAGCAGATGGCACTATTTTGATGTATGGCAAGTTGTATGGAATTCCTGTACATGACAATGGTGCCGCCTACTGGGATGAAAGCGCCAGAGATAATTAACTCTGGCATGACCCCAGCGGGCGGCATCATTTGGCTTGAAAGTACCGAAGAACGAAGAGGAACAAGATGCTCCAAGGCCTGGGCCTGACCCTAAGCCGAGGCCCGGCCTTCTGGTTGAAGCCCAGGCTCTGGGCCTGGGTCTGGGCCAAGGCTTCAGCATTGGTACCCAGCCTTTCGGTCAGGTTGCAGCATTAGGAATGGGTCCGGGTCAAAGTCCAAGCATTGGGAACTGGCCTCCAGGTCATGTTGTGGCATTTTGCCTAGGACTGGGCCACGGCATCGGCATCAGGACTGGCCTCTGGTCTGGGTCAAGGTGTCAGGCCTGGGTCCGGGACCCGGCCTCCCTGTTGGCTCATGTCTGGGTTTGGGCTGAGGCTCCGGCATTAGGACCTGACATCTGGGCTGAGTTGTGGCATCAGGCGTAGGTCCGGGCCAAGGCCCCACCATCAGACCCGGCCTCTAGGCTGGGTCATGTTATTGGGCTTGGGTCCAGGCACCAGTCTAGGTTGAGGCCTCGGCGTCAGGACCCAGCCTCCGGGTTGGGTTGCGGCATCAGGCCTGTGTCTGGGCCGAAGCCCTGATATCAGGACTCAGCCTCCTGGCTAGGTTGTAGTGTTGGGCCTTGGTCTGGACCAAGGCCCTAGCATTGGGATTCAGCCTTCATTGGATACCTGATGGATAAGGTAAGTTTTTGTTTATTTTGTTTAATTTTGGGGGGTTTCGGCTGAGACTCCGGCCTCGGCCCATGCCTCTTCCGAGACCCTGGTGTCGCACTCGGGCCTAGGCCAAATCATTAGTTTAAAATAAAACAAATTCACCTTATTTGTCACATTTTTCTGATTCGTTTTAAACAAATGCACATCCCTATCCATCACCCGGACCCCAAATATTCCTTTATCTTCAAGGTCAACGCTGCCTCACGGGGGGGGGGGGGGGGGGGGGGGGGGGGGGGGGGGTAGGAGCAATACTGAGTCAGCACTCCCATACGGGAATCCTTTGCCCTTGCTTCTTCTTCTCAAGAAAATTATCCCCCGCAGAACACCAACTATGGGATCGGGAACAGAAAACTGTTGAAAATTAAGCTTGTACTTGAGGAATTGCATCATTTAGTTGAAGGTGCTCAGCATCACACTACTATTTACACCGATCACATAAACTTCAAACATCTTCATCATGCTCAGTGACTGAATGCCTGTCAAGCCTGTTGGTTGCTGTTCTTTGCACATTTTGACTTCGAGCTGAGGTACTGGCCAGCCACCAAGAACGGATGCCCTCTCTCGGTCCTTTCTTGCAGAGGACAGCCTGGATCCATCCAGGCACATTATTGATCCAGCCTGTATCCTCCTAGCCTCCATCATGACCGTCCCACCAGGGAAGACAGTCGTCCCATGCAAACTCTAAGAAAAGATGTTAAGATGGACCCATGAATCCCAGGTCGCAAGTCACCCTGGACAGGCCTATGCAAATGACCATCAAGGCAATTGGGCATTTCTTCTGCCATGGGCGGAATTCTCCCACAATTCCCATATCTGCACTGCTATGGGGTTGTCTCCCTTTCACATTGTATATGGGAGGCAATCATAACCACCCTGTTCTGTTTGCTATTCCTTCACCCGTAGCCAGTTCACTGCCCAGGAGCTTCAAGAATTCTGAGTGTGCATCAATGATGCTCTGGAAGGCAGCCAATAGGGCCAGAAAGGCTATGGAGATGCACCAAAGACAAGCACCACAGTTCAAACCTGGCGACAAAGTCTAGCTCAACACATATCACCTTCAACTATGGATGCCCTCCATGCGCTTTGCTCCCCGGTACATCGGGCCTTTCCCAGTCCTATGCCAACTGGACCCAGTAACCTACCAGCTAAAGATACCTGCTTCTCTTGTGATTCACAATGTTTTCCATGTTTCCCTCCTTTGATCCTTTCATGGCCCTCAAGAAGGCCACCGGAGCCCCAAGAAATGTCCTCCAAGGGCAACATTACCTAACAGGTAAAGGAAATTCTGAACATCTGACGATGAAGCAAGAAATGGGAATACCTTATCTCCTGGGAAGGGTACGGTCTAGAGGAAAATACTTGGGAGCCTGCATCCAATGTTCTAGATAAAACCTCATGAAGGAATTCCATGCTAAGCATCCCAGGAGACCTAAACCCTTGGGGTGGGGGTGGGGGGGGGTAGGGGAGGGGGTATTGTTACACTTGGTGGCCTGCGTGGGAAAGCTGCAGACTGCTGCGCTCACCTGCTCTCCTGACGCAGAGCTTGGCCCCTCTCTCCTCCTTGTAGCCACCTGCCATGCCTCCATGACCTGACAGGCCAGACAACGGGCCCAGCCTGCCTGCCGCATCACTGCCTTCTCCATCTCTGCCTTGCGGCCATCCACCATACTGCTGAAGCCCAATGCAGCCAGACACCAAGCCCAGCTTGCTTGCCTCACCACTGCACCCCTGAGTGCTCCTAAGGTGCATGCATGCTCGATACTCTCTCACTTAAAGGGCTAGTGGCAGGAATGGCTTGAGGCACCCCCTGATGATGTCACTTTCACAACCACATATAAAGCTCCTCCAGATGCCCCTCCTGTGCCTCAGCAATAGGTCAACTCCATTGGAGAAGTGCTTTGCCTCTGCATTCCTGGTTCCTGATCCTTGCTTCCTGGTTTCTAATTCCACTGTGTGTCTTTCCTGAGTTTCTATATCCTGTACCTGATTCCTTGGCAGTCTGGTTTGTCATTTGAGTTCTTGTCTTCGTGGTCGTGACTTCCCTCATCTGTCTTCAGCATTTCATCTGGCTCTTGTGGTCCCTTGTCCTCCTTCCCTCTCTTCGTCCCTTGTCGATGTTGCTTGACCTTCACCTGCCCCTTCCCAGACCATTGCCTGAACCACGACACTGAGTGAACTCTGCCTGTCTCTGGCCACAGCCTGAACCTGACTCCACTTGCCTGCTGTCTGTCTCGACTGCTGCTTGCCTGCTGTCTCGATCGCTGCTTGCCATGACTATGCTTTCTCTGTACTGGTCTGCAACCTCTACTATGCGATGGATCTTCACCTCCACAGAGGCCAGTACCTAGGTCTAGCTGGCCCTGGCACCCGAGAGCTCAATATAAGGGGTATGAGGGCTAGTATTGGTGAAGTTCTAGTTGGGCCTCTGTTTCAGTCAGCTCCACCTGCTGATGATGGGGACCTGCAGTGTTCCTCCCTGCAGGTAGCACCAACTCCCTCTTGGCCTAAGTGTCCACGCTTGCAACACCCAGAACATGAACTTGGGCATAATGCTAAGTTATAACAATATTTAACCATCCAAAGCATACATGTGAAACTGCAGGGCTTAAACACATGAATCTGCAATTTAAGCTTGACCTACAAGAATAATTAATTGTGTGAAATAGTGCTTCCCCCCACCAAGGCACTTCATCTATACATCCTACTGGACCAAAAGTAGCTCATAGATTCTTATACAAAGAAGAAATTTGGCAAATTCAGTAAGCATGTGCAAGGAAAAGGGGAACTGTGGTGCACAAGATGCTGGGAAAGATATAAAAGGGATTCCTCGAGGTTTATCAGACCAGACCAGCCGACTAAAAGGATAGTGAGGACCAGGAGATGGTGTGGCCAATTCTGAGCATGGCGTCAACCCTGTGAATAGTGAAAATGTGAACAAACAGACAGTAAAAACTACCTGAGCTAACTAGAAGATCCAAAAAACATTCCCTGCCCCCCTTCTTTGTTAGAATAGGTTTGAATTGTGCCAACTGTACGGATTCTTCTGAATAAAGAAGCTGGGACTTGCTCTCAATGACATGCTTTAACAAAGCTGTTACATGAACAAGTATTAAACTGATGCACCAATTTTATTGTAACAATCAGATAGTGTAATACTATAAATTGTATTAATAAAATTATTTACGTGCCATGTTGAGTCAGACCATAGGTCCATTTTGCCCAGCATCCTATCTCTCTCTCAGTGGCCACTCAATGTCATAAGTCCTTGGGAGACCCCCAAATAGCAGATTAATTGCTTGCTCCTCACTCCCAGGAATAAGCAAGGATTTTCCAACTTCTAGCTGGCTAATAATGATTTATGGACTTTTCCTCCAGGAACTTATCCAAATCCCTTTTAAACTCTGCTATGCTAGATTCCTTGATTACATCCTCCAGCCACAAATTCCACAGCTGGATTGGATTGTAGGGAGAACGATTCTGTAATAGTCATACATCAGCATGCGCTACTGATTCCCTACAGATTGCTGGGTCTGCCTGCTAGATACTAACAGGATCTGCCTGTGTAGAGCTATGGAATTCTAGAGAGGCATCATGGAAGCCAGGCATACACTTTGCCATACAGGATGTCAACTCACAATAATATAACAACATTCTGGTTAATGCATAAAGATTCTGCAAAAATTATATATGTTTTTTAAAAACCATTCCCAGGCTGTTTGATAGGAGGTGTATTTCATAAATGGCAATCCAAAGTGCTCACTGTCTTCACTCAGATTTTACACATTGTAATCATCAAGCCTCTTCATCAATAATCACCTTAACCATTTTTGTGGAGTTTTTTTATGCATTGAAAACTGAGATACTTAACTGTCTGAGCTCACCGCATCAAATTTACTTGCAAACAATTTCAAAAGCCCAATATGGCCCGAGCATTGAAGTATGTTTCTTTATGTTTTATTGTTTTGTATGAAAGTAGCCGCTGTCTTTTAGAATTACAAAAGGACCCCTGATGAAAAAAAAAATTCATTGAAACGCAGCCACATTGGGTTTTTGGAATTGGTTGCAAGTAAACTTGATGCTGTGAACTTAGTTATGTATCTCAGTTTTAATTGCTTTAAAAAAACACAGAAATGGTTAGATAATTTTGATGAAGAAGTTTGATGATTGCAATGAGGAAAATCTGAGTGAAAACAGTGGTGGAGACCGAGGCCTGAAGTCTGGGCCTGGGCCCGGGCCCAGGACCAGGCCCGATGCTGGGCTCCATCCTAGAGACTGGATCTTGATACCGGAACCTTGGCCGAGGGTCAGGACCAGGCCCGGAGCCCAGGCCTCTGAGGTCTTCTTCAGATGTTGTCTTCTTTCTTCTTGAAATGACGCCATTTGCCGGGGACACGCTGAAGTAAATTAACTCCAGTGCATCCGCCCCAGCAGAGGGTGCCATTTTGATGTATGACAGTTCAATTAACTGAGTCTTGTTGTGCATAAACTGAAGATAACAGCAATCAGCATAGTCTGGGCCACTGATAGGTAAAATGAGGATATTCAGATTAATTAAATCACAAGCAGATTGTGATAAAATGCAGGAGGACCTTGTGAGACTGGAAGAGTGGGTGTCCATATGGCAGATTAAATATAATGTGCAAGGTAATGCATATAGGGAAAAATAACCCGTACTGTAGCTACACGAGGTTAGGCTCCATTTTAGGAGTTACCACCCAGGAAAAAGATCTGGGCATCATAGTTGATATTATGGTGAAATTGTCGGCTTAGTGTGGTGTAGTGGTAAAAAAAGCAAGCAGCATGTTAGGAATTATTAGGAAGGTAATAACAAATAAAACAGAAGATGTCATAATGCCTCTGTATCGCTCAATGGTTAGACCGCACCTTGAATCCTGTGTGCAATTCTGTTCTCCACATCTCAAAAAGGATATAGTTGCACTGGAGAAAGTACAGAGAAGGGCAACCAAAATGGATAAAGGGCATGGAACGGCTCTCCCCTATGAGGAAAGGCTAAAGAGGTTAGAGCTGTTCAGCTTGTAGAAGAGGTGGCTGAGAGGGGATATGATAGAGGTCTACAAAATCAT
Organism: Rhinatrema bivittatum; assembly: GCF_901001135.1. NCBI lineage: Eukaryota > Metazoa > Chordata > Amphibia > Gymnophiona > Rhinatrematidae > Rhinatrema > Rhinatrema bivittatum. The sequence goes on along the minus strand of NC_042615.1, from coordinate 563,395,013 downwards.
GAAAGGACTTGAATTGATAAATGTGAATCAATTATTTACTCTTTCGGATAATCCAAGGACTAGTGGGCACTCCATGAAGTTAGCAAGTAGCACATTTAAAACAAATCAGAGAAAATTCTTTTTCACTCAACGCACAATTAAGTTCTGGAATTCATTGTCAGAGGATGTGGTTAAGTTAGCTATTGTAGCTCGGTTTAAAAAAGGTTTGGATAAGTTCCTGGAGAAATCCATAAACTGTTATTAATCAATAGGGAGTAGCCACTCCTTGTTGTAGGCATTAGTAGCATGGGATCTATTTAATGTTTGGGTACTTGCCAGGTAATTGTGACTTGGATTGGCCACTATTGGAGACAGGATGCTGGACTTGATGGACCTTTGGTCTGACCCAGTAGGGCAGGGGTCAGGAACCTTTTTGGCTGAGAGAGCCATAAACGCCACATATTTTAAAATGTAATTCCATGAGAGCCATACAATATGTTTAAAACTAAATACAAGTAAATGTGTGCATTTTATGTAAGATCACACTTTTAAAGTACAATAAGTCTCTGAAAATATTACACCAGGCCTTAAGACACCAATACATCTCCTATTAGGAAAACGGACCAAGTCAGGCTGCTATAGAGTCCTACACAGAAACTACACGCCAGCAGAAAACCTCACCCGAGTCACATGTGCTGACCCTCACCTAACAAAGAATAAAGAGACCAAAACGCATAACAAGAAGCATGCAGACAAAAACTGAATTGGAAACTGCAACAAGCCAGAGTCTCTGTATGCAGTGTAACAAAGGAAAAAAGAAACATCACACATCCTTATAAAACAAATCAAGAAATATAAAATCATCAGCAGTAAAACTGTACTAACAAAAAGAACATATTTCGAAACAGCTGATGAGTGGAATATCCAATAATTAAAAACTCATATAAAACATTTCCAGATACCAACAAAATATTTCAAAATAGCAGACACAAAGATCCAGTAATGAAAAATAATAAGGATACAAAAATTTTTTTGCTCTGCATACCTGGGAACGTTTGATATCCAGGTGTCCTGAGATTGTTCTGAATTAGCAGGAGGTGGGGTGGTTTGCTTGGAACTTTCTCCTCTCTCAGTCACATACCAGCGCTCTCTCTCACACTGGCTCTCAATGACACACCTATACACACATGCTCTCAGTCACTCACATATACAAATGTTTTTTCTCTCTCACTTATATAGGCTCTTAATTACACATTTACACACATGCTGTCTATCTTTTCACGCTTACACACACACAGGCTTTCAATCACATAAATACATGCTGTCTTTTTCTCTCACACACAGACTCTCATTCACATACTCACATGCTCCCTCACCTAAATCAGCTCTCAATCACACACATACACACATGGTCTCTCTCTCTCATTTAAACACAGGCTCTCAATCACATACTCACATGCTCCCTCACCTAAATCAGCTCTCAATCACACACATACACACATGGTCTCTCTCTCTCATTTACACACAGGCTCTCAATCACATACTCACATGCTCCCTCACCTAAATCAGCTCTCAATCACACACATACACACATGGTCTCTCTCTCTCATTTAAACACAGGCTCTCAATCACATACTCACATGCTCCCTCACCTAAATCAGCTCTCAATCACACAGACACACATGGTCTCTCTCTCTCATTTAAACACAGGCTCTCAATCACATACTCACATGCTCCATCACCTAAACCAGCTGTCAATCAGACACAGACACACATGATCTCTCTCTTACTTATACACACAGGCTCTTAATCATACATACACATGATCTCTCTCACACACAAAGGATCTCAATCATACACACATACTCTTTCAAACAAACAGGTTTTCAATTACAAACTTACACATACAGGGTCCCAATGGTAAACTTACATTCATGCTCTCTCTCACAGGCAGGATCTCAATCACAGACATACTCTCTTTCACATATACAGGCTCTCAATCATTCACATACATGCAATCTCTCACTCACACACACAGGATCTCAAACACACATGCTTGCTCGCTCATTCATTCACTCTCTCTCTCCCCCTTCCCCCCCCCCCCCCCGGGAACTCGCGGCAGCAGCAGCCACCTCCCAACGCTAACCTCCTTCATTTTCAGCCCTCGCGGAGGCGAAGGCGGAGTCCCATCGGCCGCGGTTGAAGATTTTCATTTTCCTCCGAGCCGCGCTGCAGTCTTCTTCCCGTCGGACACTAGCGTGCCTGCGCGGGTCTTCCCGCGCAGGCACCCGATGCTCTCCACTTCCTCTTCCGGGCCGCGGGAAGAAGAGAGCACCGGCGTGCTCTCTTCTTCCCGCGGCCCGGAAGAGGAAGTGGAGAGCATCGGGTGCCTGCGCGGGAAGACCCGCGCAGGCACCCGATGACTCCAGCGCTGGCACCCGGCTGACACCCGATGACTCCCGCGCAGGCACCCGGATGACTCCAGTCGGCGTGCTCTCTTCTCCTCCCCCCCGCGGCCCGGAAGAGGAAGTGGTGAGCATCGGGTGCCTGGGCGGGAAGAAGAGACCACGCTAGTGTGGTCTCTTCTTCCCGCGCAGGCACCCGATGCTCTCCACTTCCTCTTCCGGGCCGCGGGGGGGGGGGAGAAGAGAGCACGCCGGTGCCGCTGACTCCAGCTGTCCTGCCGCGTTCCACCCGGGCTGACAGCATTTTAAGCCCGGGCGGCGGAGGACCGGGGAGCAGCTGGGTCAGCGGGGAACTGCGAAGTATGGCGACACTTGTCTGCGAGCCAGATGCAGCCCTCAAAAGAGCCATATCTGGCTCGCGAGCCATGGGTTCCCGACCCCTGCAGTAGGGCATGTATGTTCTTATCTTCTTATGCAGGGTTGGCCAGATTAGCTGCTGAATCACATAGACTGATCACAGCTGACTGAAAACAACAAGGCAAATACTTTCAGGATCCTCTGCTTCCTAGCTTTCAGGATCCTCTGCTTCCTAGCTGCACTGAATATAGCAGGAGCTGTGAAAGTAAAGGCTGAGCGCCAGTTAGCAGTATAACAGAAACAAGGAAACTATGCAGAATAAAGCATGAACACAGCAGTAGGAACAGATACAGAAAGACTTTTGTGAAAGCAGGACACTGTGAAAGTAAGACAACAGTGAATAAACAAAAACATGCAGAGTCAGAAAACAAGTGTTTCTCTCATGACATACCTGATCAGCAGATAAGTAAAAATATTTTCAAGGCATGGTTTGTTCTAGATGTACATCATTCCTATGAATAAAAGGTAAATATATATAACTAGGCTTTTACAAAAAACTGTTTCTCTTCATCTAAAAAATCAAAAGCTGGAATAAACTAGGACTGACATGAATAGGAAAGAGAATAGAAAAGATGGATTCTATCAGAGAAAAACCTAAAGTTACAATCCTAGGATTTAAGACTATTAGAGGTCCATATTCAGTCGCTATCCACCTGAGCAGAAAAAGCTGAATATCGGTACCTACCTGGCTACATTAGCCAAATAAGAAGCACCTCCCCAGAAGGCTCCTGTCACACCCCTCAATTAGCCGGCTAACTCATTAACTGGATAAATAGTTTTTCAACTAAGTGGTGGTAGCTGAACATGGCCTAATATTGAAATAGTGCCTCTTAGCTAGATAAGATTGAATTTATCTGGCTAAGTGACGCTGAATAACAACCGCTGAACAATCAAAGTATTGGTGCTAGAAATCTTTATTAGCTATTGTGCTCATTGACTAAACAAGAGTGCAAAACTGCAAGAACAAACACATTCATTTTCAACCATCAGCCAAATTCCTATTTCAGGGTTCCCACCCCGACCCCAGCATCATCTATTGCTTAATAATTGATCACAGATGCCCAGTAAGAAAATGCAAAATTTGGAATGCCTGTCCCTCCCTTCCTTATGACATTTTTCTAAGGAAATCTCAGAGGAGTTTCTTTTCAGATAAATAAGGATACCAAGGTCCAGAATCTGGAAAACAACCTGTTGTTTTGGAAGATTAGAAGCATCTGAAAAGGAAACAAAAACTGTCAACCTGGGGCACAAAGTCATTTTTATGACTCCAATCTGACCTAACCAAGAGAAGGGGAACGGCGTCCTCATTTTAAGCCTAGCACAGAGCCCTTTACAAACAGCAACAACAAAAAAAGAAATAGATTATCTCCTCGCTGAGCCCCTTTTGGCTGTCAAAGAGAGAACAAGCTGTTACCACGTGGAGAAGCTCATGACGACGAGGCTGCAAATGCTTGGAACATGACTAAATCTCTAATGGGATAGGCCCTTAAAGCACCTGATCACTCACTCCTTCTTAGGTTTATTTGCTGAGAGTGCTCAGAAAATTAAAATGAATGCAAGACAAATAAAGTATCTATGTTGGAGTTTTCTTTTCATTCCTTTTGGTTTATTTTCCTTTGTCATTAAAACTTCCTTAATCCCATGTGTTTTTGGAGTCAGCTCCTGCTGGTAGGGCATAAAGCAGCAAGCTCCTACTGTCTCCTTGGCTAAGTCATCGCAAGAGGGATCCTTCACTTCCCACCCACCCCCCACACCACAGCCTTCCTCTTGAATATTTGAGAACTGCAGGGTGCATGTTTTGTGTGCAGAGGAGAAAAAATAAAATGAAAGGGAGTCTCGCCACAGGAAGTAAAAGGGCTTAAAAGCAAAACTGACAATAAAACCTAAGTCATATAGTAAGCTACATATTCAAATATGTATCAGCAACGAATCGGTGATAGCAGAAGAAACTTAAGGAAGCAAAACGACTTCCAGAGCACTGAAAGGCAAAGAAAAATAGAAAACCGAATGATGAAAGAGAAATCTGCACTAGTCTAACAGCTTTTTCAATCATGCTTAATTACCTTCCTCTGGTTACAGTGAATGAAGGAGCCCTTCCACTGTAAGTTTAGCAGTGGGACTATCCCTGGCTCCTGAGGACATCTGCTGCTTTATTTCATGGCTGTTTCTCTCACTGAGGTCTTTATTTTTACACTACTTTTCTGTTTATGTTCAGTTTTATTTTTTCCTTTTTTTAGGGTTCTTACGTTTTTCACATGGTCATGCCCCATCTTCATAAATCATTTCTTCCCCTGATATCACACTCACGGTTAGGGTATATTTGTGCTTTAAGGGACAGATCTAAGGTCTGGTGGAGAACATTTCCTTCCCCCATTCCCTTCTCTCCCCCGTCTTCACCCACACCTAAACTTACAACTACTTTTGGTGAGGATCAACATTTGCATTTGTGCCAAATTTAAGGTTTGTACCAAACGTTCCTCATTTTCGACCATTATGCAATAAAGAAAGCCCTCACACAAATCTGCAAAAATGTCACAAACAGTTATTTTGTGCCTTTTTGAAACAGCGCACATTTAGTTTAAAGTGCAAAAAAAAAACCTAAAAGAGGCAAAAAAGCTCCAAATGCTGTTCAACCTGCCTGATTTGTCCTTTTCTATATTAGAATTTGTTATTATAGGTACGACCAGTTAGTGTATTTCTTTTGCAAAGCACTGAATAAAAACTGAAATTAAATGAAAATATTCCATCTCAAGGTGGACAACGAACGTGTGGTATGAGCCACCAAAACCAAAGAGCAAGGGCTTAGGGTTATCCATATTCCATCGAAGCAAATTTAAGGGCACATAGACAAATAACTATCTTTAAAAAGAACTGACGTGCCCCCTCCAAGCCCCCTCAGTGCTATGTACTGGCCCAGCGGTCCTTTCTGCAGAGTACATATTCAAAGCTTGTAAAGAGGGATGGGAAAACCAATTCAGATTAAATCTGAACTCTGTCTAACTTGGAGAGTGGGGTTTCTAGATAATAAGGGTCAAAGTGGAATAAGACTGCAAATGGACTGGAAAAAAAATCTGATCCATTTGCTGCTCATCTTGAATTTCCACATTTGTCTGATTGATTATAACTTTTGTGATCCAGTTTGTGTGTAAGTATTCACATGTAGACCCGTCTCTGGTGGGTGTCCTGAATATAGGGGTGCATGGTTATCCCAGGGCCACAATCATAGAAACATAGAAACATAGAAATGACGGCAGAAGAAGACCAAACGGCCCATCCAGTCTGCCCAGCAAGCTACGCAGTTTATCCATTTTTTTTTTATCTTCCCCCCCACCCCTTTTTTCTCCCCCTCCCCCGTCACTATTGGCTTCCAGCACCCTCCGGCCCCAATTCCCTTCCACCCCTCCACCAATGCAGAGAGCAGTGCCGTATCCGCATCCCAATGAACATCCAGTTCAATCAGGGGTAGCAACTGCCACAATAAACGGCCACACCCCTGCCCCATACTCTTACCCACCTCTGTTTTGCTTGTTTGTTTTTTGTTTTTTTGTTTTTGTTTTTTTGTTTTTTGTTTTTTTGGAGATGGCAGCCCTCCAACCTTCCGCTCCGTGAAGGTGGAACACAAACCACTGGCATCCCGCTCCGTGAATGCCTCTGTGGCTACTGCCGCTCCGTGCAGTATTTTGCTGCCTGAAGGTGGAACAACTACTTGCCACTGGCATCCCGCTCTGTGAATGCCTCTGTGGCTACTGCCGCTCCGTGCAGTGTTTTACCACCTCCTCTATATTTATGCCCACTAGACTTGATGGATCCACAGTGTTTATCCCACGCCCCTTTGAAGTCTTTCACAGTTTTAGACTTCACCACTTCCTCCGGAAGGGCATTCCAGGCATCCACCACCCTTTCCGTGAAGAAATACTTCCTGACATTGGTTCTTAGTCTTCCTCCCCGGAGCCTCAGCTCGTGACCTCTGGTTCTGCTGATTTTTTTCCGTCTGAAAAGGTTTGTCGTTGTCTTTGGATCATTAAAGTTTTTCAAGTATCTGAAAGTCTGAATCATATCACCCCTGCTCCTCCTTTCCTCCAGGGTGTACATATTTAGATTCTTCAATCTCTCCTCGTACGTCATCCGATGAAGATCCTCCACCTTCTTGGTTGCCCTTCTCTGTACCGCTTCCATCTTGTCTTTGTCTCTTTGTAGATACGGTCTCCAGAACTGAACACAGTACTCCAGGTGAGGCCTCACCAAGGACCTGTACAAGGGAATAATCACTTCCCTTTTCTTACTCGATATTCCTCTCTCTATGCAGCCCAGCATTCTTCTGGCTTTTGCTATCGCCTTGTCACATTGTTTCGCAGACTTCATATCATTAGACACTATCACCCCAAGGTCCCTCTCCTGCTCCGTGCACATCAGCCTTTCTCCCCCCATCGAATACAGTTCATTTGGATTTCCACTCCCCATATGCATGACTTTGCACTTCTTGGCATTGAATCTCAGCTGCCATATCTTCGACCACTCTTCCAGTTTCCTTAAATCCCGTCTCATTCTCTCCACTCCTTCCGGCGTGTCCACTCTGTTGCAGATCTTAGTGTCATCCGCAAAAAGACAAACCTTACCTTCTATCCCGTCCGCAATGTCGCTCACAAAGATATTGAACAGGACCGGTCCCAAAACCGATCCTTGTGGTACACCACTTAAAACCGCTCTCTCTTCAGAGAAAGTTCAGTTTACCATCACACATTGTCTTCTGTCCGTCAACCAATTTGCAATCCAGGTCACCACCTCGGCCCTCACTCCTAAGCTTCTCATTTTATTCACCAGTCTCCTGTGCGGAACCGTATCAAAAGCTTTGCTGAAATCCAAGTAGATGACATCGAGCGCTCTTCCTTGATCCAATTCTTTGGTTACCCAGTCAAAAAAGTCAATCAGATTTGTCTGACAGGATCTTCCCCTGGTGAATCCATGTTGCCTCTGGTCCATTAATTCTCCTGACTGTAGATAGTTCACTATTCTCTCTTTCAGCAGTGACTCCATTACTTTTCCCACCACCGAAGTGAGGCTAACCGGTCTGTAGTTGCCAGCCTCCTCCCTGTTCCCACTCTTGTGAAGCGGGACCACCACCGCTCTTCTCCAATCTCTTGGTACCACTCCTGTTTCTAGGGATCTATTGAACAGGTCACACAGCGGACCCGCCAGAACATCTCTGAGCTCCCTCAGTATCCTTGGATGAATCCCATCAGGCCCCATAGCTTTCTCCACTTTCAGATTCTTTAGCTCTTCCCATACATTTTCTACTGTAAAAGGATTTTCATCTATTCCACTTCCCTCCAGTTTCTTGTTGTGTAGAGATGGTCCTTCTCCAGGGTCTTCTTTAGTGAACACAGAGCTGAAGTATTCGTTTAATATTTCTGCCATTTCTTCATCTCTCTCCACACATTGATCATTACCACCTTTCAATTTCACTATACCACTTTGGACCTTTCTCTTTTCGCTGATGTATCTGAAAAATGTTTTGTCACCATTTTTTATCTCCTTGGCAATCCTCTCTTCCGCTTGACTTTTTGCCAACTTGATTAATTTCTTCGTCTCCCTCAGTTGAAACAAATATTCTTCTTTGTGCGCCTCCCTTTGGGATCTTTTGTATTTTTTGAATGCTGTTCTTTTAGCTTTAATTTTGTCAGCCACCTCCTTTGAGAACCAGATAGGTTTCAATTTTCTTTTGCTTTTCTTTACATTTCTAACATATAGAGCAGTTGCCTTGGTGATTGCTCCTTTTAGATTGGTCCACTGCTGATCCACATCTCTTTCATTCTCCCATCCTTTTAGTTCTTCCTCCAGGTACTTCCCCATTTCCTCAAAGTCTGTGTTTTTGAACTGTAAAACTCGGGTCTTTGTGGTTCTTTTCCCTATTCTTTTAGTGATATTAAACCATATCGTTTGATGATCACTGGTGCTGAGGTGGGTGCCCACCTGGACATCGGAGACATTATCTCCATTAGTGAGCACTAAGTCGAGTATAGCTCCTTCTCTCGTGGGTTCCAACACCATTTGTTTGAACAAAGTTACTTGCATGGCATCCACTATCGCTCTACTATTTTTAGTTTCTGCAGATGGGATTTTCCAGTCTACATCTGGCATATTAAAGTCACCCACGATCACCACTTCTCCTTTCTTACCTATCTTATGGATGTCTTCAACCAGCCTGTAAACCACTCCAATATAAATGGATGCTCCGTCATCTTTTTTTAGGTCGACCCATAGTGCTTCTTCCTTGCCCCAACTTCCTTGCAGCTCAGATGCTTGGATGTTGTTTCTTCTATGGGCAGAAACTGATGGCAAAAATTCCTCCCAACAAAACAGGAACAATCTCCATCTCTGTCTCTTTATCTCTCAGTTCACAGGTCCCAGATGCAGAGGCCCTTTCTGCAGGGGGTAAAGAAAAACTCATTCAGTGCCCAAAGGCAACCAGGGGGAACACACAGTCTCTCAGGCTCCTAGATGTGTTCACACTTAGGATGTCCTTGCTTTAGGGGCACCTTGTACTCTCAGAGAAGACACTAGAAACTCTGGTGGGGTGCGCCAACAGAAATGCACTGCAACCAAAAATGTCTTCAAACCAACTGGCAACCTACAAATCTCCAACTGATTTTCTCACCAAAACAACCCACACGCACTTCTTGTCTCAGACCTGCACAGCTGAGTTAGTGTCTCTTTAAGTGACAGGCACCAGGCAAAAGACACAATGCTCCCAGTGATAGAAGGTGGGCTCCTAGTTGGGGACTGGGATCTCCTGATCTCTTTCCTTGACATTACCCCTGGGTTAGAAAGTCCCAAAATTCGCAAAAAGCCAAAATCTTATCTCCTTCTATGGGCAGAAACTGATGGCAAAAATTCCTCCCAACAAAACAGGAACAAAATTCTTCCAAAAACTGCAACTCTTTTCTCCACTGGCAAGACAACACTGCTGTCTCTCCTTTTTATGGCAGGCAGGGAATCACGGTTCTTTATCCTGACCTCCTCCAGGGAGGGGAAGGATCCTGCTGAGGCAGGACCAGGCTCCACAAAAAAAATCCAAAACACTTCCACAAAACAGACGCTCGTAAAAATCTTTCACTCCTAGAGACACTCCCTGCCAGAAATATGTCCCTTCCCCCCAGTATCAGGCTGTGGGGCTTAATAAAGGAAATCACTGCAAAAACTCTCCTGCTAGTCCAAAACTCAAAAACAAAATGCCACTCCTCTCCTCCTGCTCTGCCTGCTTTTATGCAGGCTGCTGACCAATCTAGGCATCCTCACAGGAGGGGCCTGAAAGTGATGGTTTGCAAACTACGCTTAGTCTTACCTTCTACCTACAATCTTAGCCTAGGGCTTAAGCTAGAGACAGACTGGATAGTGAGGACCTAGAAGGTTCCTTTGCACAGATGCACATTTATATTCAAAATAGTTGAAAATCCATACTATCTTTCAACATTTCAAAGAGGTGGAATCACTGTAAAGTCAAATAAATATGAATCAGTCTGAGTAAATCTGGATTTTTCATAAAAAAATATGAAATAAATATTGGAGTCAGCCAAACCAGGCCAAAGCTGATTCTAGTAAATTTGAGTCAAAACTTCACAGATACCCACAGAGCTCTGGTAATGCAGGACACATGAGCTTGAGCTTTGCACCCAACTCATGTCTTGGACTGGCAGGGGCTGGGAGCACTGAGAAGTCAGCAATCACTGTCTGTATGAGGAAGGAAGTTTCAGCCATTACAAAACAGTGAAACCTACTGGGCTGGAACAGGGTGCATGTATATGGATTCCAAGATAAGCTACAGTTTGAGGTCCCTGGCCAAAAGACTTCTGCTATTAAGACCAGCCTTTGGTGGAACGGGGGCAGGGTTACAAAATGGGGAAAATACGATTAAAGGACTATGTAAAGATAAAATATTAGCAGATCGGAGTCTCGATTTGAACTGGATCAGAACAGGTTTATCTACCCCTGTTTTTAAGCACTGTTCTCAATCACTATCACAAAATCCACTCCCTTAGTAGGTCAACCATAAGTGAATTAGATGTTGCTAGTTATTGTGGCAGGGCTCCATAATTTGCATCCCTCCCCACAGGAGCTTACATTGTGTTGGGACTGTGCATCTCAAGGAAAATATTTAAAACTGAACTGCTGCAACTGTGCTTCAGAAAGTTGGATATTGCACAGCCCCTAATTTGTTTCCTGCTGTGAGGAGCCAGTAAGCACTGTTGCTTAGTAAAACTCAGGATTTGATTTGTACTATATCAACACTATGCATCTGCAGAAACTGGCAGTTACGTGGTTAAATGAGCACGGAAGAGAAGGAAAGGGCACCTGATCTGTGAGAGCCTATGAGAGCTGGCCAGGGAAGGAAACAAGTTTCCGAGAGAGTGGTGTCCCGAGGCAAATAGACCCAGGGTCTCAGAGTGGATGTAGGCCTGCTTACCAGGACCTTCCTCAGCTGTGGAAAAGATAAGTGACAAACATTCAAAGAGATTTGTTATGTCAGAGAGAACTTCAGACTCTGTCATCTGAATAGCCTGATCACACTTCTACAAGGCTAGAGGGTCGGCTGCAAGCTCCCTGCAGTCTGGGAACTGCAAGCACAAAGCTAAAGTTAAGTTTGGAGAAGGTTTGAGCTGATAGAAAAGTGATTGGTGAAAGAAAAACACAGAGAAGAAAGGGGAGAGGGCTTTGTGGGACTTGCTCATTTAAAAGGGCTCTGCATGTATCTTGTGTACTTGAGAGAGACTGACTGCAGTGAACAAATCAGCTCCTCTTTTTAGAATTGTCATCACTTAAATTATGCTGGACACTCGGGTGCCTAAACAAAATATTACTGTAGCAATTCTTCAATAGCAAACAGTGGCACTATGCACACCAGCTCTTGGCCCAAATTGCTTATTATCACAGATCTCCAGCTTTCTTTAGCTATGCAAGTTTCTCTTAGTAAATGGGCCAGGGAAAGAGCTCACCCTCCAGAGCACAGAAAAGCAGGACTTCCCAGGTGGACAGGGGAAGAGGGAGCCTATTCCAATGGGATGGGCTCCACCTTAACCAGAGTGGAACCAGACTACTGGCACTAACCTTTGAAAAGGAGATAGAGCAGCTTTTAAACCAGATGATGGGGGAAAGCCGATAGTCGCTCAGACGTGCATGTCTGGAATGATGTATCTTTGAAGGATACTAACAAAACAGAGATGTTGGGGCATCCTGATAAAGAGGTTGCATTAAATGCTAAAGTAACCCATTGGCCCTTAAGTAAAGAGCAGACAGAGCAAAAAGATCCCAAATTACTTCTGTCAAGTGATAAGCAGATTGTTAATGCAAACAAAAAACATACTTTGAAATATTTATATGCAAATGCTAGAAGTCTGGAAAACAAGATGGGAGAATTAGAATATATATATCCTGCTGAATGAAGAAGTATATATAATTGGCATCAGAGAGACTTGGTGGAAGGAGGATAATTATGGGACACTGATACCAGGATACAACTTATATTGCAATGATAGGATGGTTCAAATTGGGGTAGGTATGACTCTATATGTTAAAGAAGGCATAGAGTCAAACAGGATAAAAGTTCTACAAGAACTGGTGTTTAAAGCTATGCTGTGGGCATATCAGGTTTTCAATCATAAGATGGGGGATTTCATGGCGTTCCTCCAATAAAATCCGACTATGGTTTAACCCAATATTGAACGTAATAAAATGGTGGTGAATTGGGGGTTTGTCAAAGATGTGGGATATGGTCCTTGGGACAATATCTTCCTGGAGGTCTGTTGAAGTCCTTTGCTGTACTGTGCAGGGAATTTGCTATCCCATTTACCACTCTTTTAAATGGTTACAGTGGAGATATTGCATTTTAACCAATGGGATTGACTTACCTGGGCTAACTGAAGACCTACTGTTGGGAAAACTTTGTGAACTGATTTGGTCCTCTTCCAAATTGGCCGCAGGATTTTATAAATATATGAAGATAAATTCCTCTAAACGTTGTGTGGGTGCGGAGAAAGTGTGGGAGGCAGCAGGTTCTGTTTCTCTAATTTAATAAGCAGTGGAGTCTTTTTGGGGGGTAAATCTCTGTGAGTTTCCCTCTCTGCAGCAGTAACCCAATCTATGTTCTTTATTGCACACAAAGCGGTTTGGACCCTGATTAAAGTAGAGAAACTTACGGAAGAGAGTAGTAATCTCTGTTGGCCCTGTCAGAGAGACAAAAGGTACTTTTTCCCACATGCTATTTTATTGTGGGAATGTAACATCCTACTGGTTGAAGGTTTGGGATAAAATTAATGATATTCTTCAATCTGAGGAGACCTTGTCATTTAAAATAGTATTATTGAAATCCTTGGCTTTGTCAAATAGTCTTTATAAATGAGATTGTAAGCTGTTTGCTTTTATGATATCTACTGCTCTTTATCTAATTTTATTGCACTGAAAAGATATTTACTAGATGTTAAGGAATGGTGGAACACTTTAGCAGTGTTTCACAAATATGAAGTAGCAAGTGCTACCTGACAAGGTACATTTTTCCATTGTGAGAAGTTATGGGCCTCATTACAAAGATATGTATCTCCCTCTGACTAATGACTTTGTTAATGTATGGATAATATCTACATATTGAAAGGACATTTCCCCTGTCGCCATTGATTGTATATTGTATATTCTTTTCTTTTTGTTCTTTTGTGTATAAATCTTTCAATAAAAAGTTAAGACTTTAAATTTAAAAAATTGAACAACGTACATAACATAGTAATATGGTAATGATGGCAGAAAAAGACCAAATGGTCCATCCAGTCTGCCCAGCAAGTTTCTTAAGGTAGTAACAACCGCTCTGTCCAGCATTATGTTAAGGGTAGTAACATTAACAACTGAAAACAAGCAACTGTCAAAGCCATAACAAACATTATTGCTAGCAACATCTGGTACGAGATGTAATAATGTTGGGGCCACTTGGCAATAGTGATCATAAGATGAGCAAATTTGACTCAGTAACTGGAAGAAGTATATTAAGAAAATCTACTGTGATAGCATTTAATTTTGAAAAGGAAAATTATGAGAAAAATGATTAGAAAAAAAATGAAAGAGCAACTGCAAAGGTTAAGACTGTACATCAGGTATGGATGCTAGTAAAGAATACCATCTTGAAAGCCCAGACCAGATGCAGTCGTGGAATAGGATACAAAGTTCTATTGTGAATTGAGAACTGGTTAAAAGATAGAAAACAGATGATAGGGCTAAATGATCAGTTTTCTCATTGGTGACTAGTGGAATGACCAGTGGAGTGCCCCAGGTATCTGTACTGGGACTAATGACGTTTAACATATTTGTAAATGACCTAGAGATACGAATAATTAGTGAGATGGTCAAATATGCTGATGATACAAAATTATTCAAAGTTGTTAAATCCGCAGAGGACTGTGACAAATTGCAAGAGACCTGGGAGACTGGGCATCCAAATGGCAGAAGTCATTTAATGTGGACAAGTGCAAAGTGATGCACATAGGGAAGAGGAACCCAAATTATACAGGGTGGCCCATGGAAAAGTACCAGTGCATTGGAGGCAGGCTACTTTTCCATGGGCTACCCTGTAGTTACACGATATAAGGTTCTACACTGGTAGTCACTACTTAGGAAAAAGATTTTAGGCATCATCGTGGATAATATGTTGAAATCCTCTGCTTAGTGTGCAGCAGCAGCCAAGAAAGCAAATAGAATGTAAGGAATTATTAGGAAAGTAATGGAGAATAAAACAGAGAATATCATAATGTCTCTGTATTGCTTCTTGGTTTGACCACATGTAGAATACTGTGTGCAGGTCTGGTCACCGCATCTCAAAAAAAGATATATCGGAATTAAAAAAGGTACAGAGAAGGGCAACCAAAATGATAAAGGGGATGGAACAATTTCCCTATAAGGAAAAGCTAAAGTGGTTAGGGCTTCCAAGAGGCCCAGCTACGCATGTAAAGGCCAGTACACACTCAAGTGCCAGGCCTCTTGGAAGGGGCGGGCCAGGGGTGTGTTCTGGGTGGGGGTGGGCCGGGACAGCGCCATTGTTCGTTCGGGAGCTGAAGTAAGTTGTTCAACAAAGGTAAAAAAAAAAAAAATTGGATTTAAGGGTTGGGGAGGAGAGGGGAAGGAGAAAGGGAAAGGGAAGGGAGGTTAGGGTAGGGGGTGGGGAAGTTCCCTCCCAATCTGCTCCTTAATTGGAGTGGACTGGGTGGGAACTGGGAAAGGCTGGGATGTGTCGCCGCACGGAGATTGCATAATTCACCCCACCTTGCGCATGCCACACGCACATGCGTGCGCAGATTATAAAATCCAGTGCGCATGTGTGCGTGGCGCCCAGATTATATAACATGCGCACGCCGTCGTCCTTCTTTAAAAATCTACACCAAACTGTGGAGTACGTTGCCAGAGGATGTGGTGAAAGATGTTTAGTATAACTGGGACGGATTTTAAAAGCCCTGCGCGCGTAAATCCCGCTGGATTTACGCGTGCAGGGTACTCGCGTGCCTATTTAGCATAGGCTGCCGGCGCGTGCATAGCCCCGGGATTAGCGTAAGTCCCGGGGCTTTGTAAAAGGGGCGTGTCCGGGGGTCAGGGGGCGGTTTGGGGCGAGACCGGGGCGTGGCACCGGCCCGGGGGCATGGTCGAGGCCTTCGGACCAGCCCCCGGGTCGGGTGATGGCGCGCCAGCAGCCCGCTGGCGCGCGCAGATTTACGCCTGCTTTCGGCAGGCGTAAATCTGCTAACAAAGGTAGGGGGGGTTTAGATAGGGTCGGGGGGGTGGGTTAGGGAGGGGAAGGTGAGGGGAGGCGGAAGGAAAGTTCCCTCCAAGGCCGCTCCGATTTCAGAGCGGCCTTGGAGGGAACAGGCAGCGCGCGCCAGGCTCGGCGCGCGCAGTTGCACAAATGTGCACCCCCTTGCACGCGCCGACCCTGGATTTTATAAGATACGCGCGGCTACGCGCGTATCTTATAAAATCCAGCGTACTTTTGTCCGCGCCTGGTGCACGAACAAAAGTACGCGTGCGCGTACATTTATAAAATCTACCCCTTTGGGTTTAAAAAGGTTTTGAACAAGTTCCTGGAAGAAAAGTCCATAAACCATTATTAAGTTGGCTTGGGGGAAATCCACTGCTTGCCCCTGGGATAAGCAGCATGGGATCTATTGAATTTAGGAATCCTGCCAGATACTTGAGACTTGGATTGACTAAGTGTTGGAAATAGGATTCTGGACTTGATGGTCTGACTTAATGAGGCAAAACTTATGCCCTGATGATCCAATTTATGGGTAGAAAATCTCCTTTCAAAAACTACTGGCAGAGCAAAAATAGGGTCTCAATCACTGCATGACTCCCATGTGTATCTCTTCTCTCCTGGATGAAGACGTCTGATGGGGGCCTCCAGATGCAGCAAAAGGATCTTACAGTTCTCTTTCTCCAAAAGACATATGGGATCATTTTGGAAGAAAGGTCCAGACAGCAGGGAGGAATCAGCTCTTCTGGTTTTCCCCAGAACAGAGCACGAAGGGTGTCAGCAAAACTCCACAAAAGGCAGTGAGCCAACCCTGATCCATCCACATTCTGTGCGAAGGAGTGCAGCGGAATCTCTTCTATTCCTGGCCTTCCCAAGAAAGAGGTCTCCCTGACAGCCTCCTGTCCCAGGCTAAATATCAGGGATTTTATGAAGAAAAAACTCAAAATAAGTACTAAAGTCCCACAAAGTCAAAGACTTTCTTCTAGCTCAGTTCAAGTCTCTTACTAGTATTTTACTCCTTCTCCTACTTCTTTCCAGTGAACGGTATTACATCTGCAGCCCCTGGGCGGGACAGATCCTTTACTTGGCACCCAGGGGCACATAGAAAGAAAACAGAGATGGATCCTTTTTGCCCCACCACGCCAATGTCTCTATGAAACTCCTTTCCTCCCACCGAACAGCTTTTCTTCCTGAGGTCCAAGCTTCTAAGTGTGGGGATGAACAAGCGTTTTTACTGCCCTTCTTTCCCATCCTCAGTACACAGCACTAATAGTAATCGTAACACTGTCTCTGCGTCCAAATAACACACAGGAGAAGAATGTTGATTTCCAACTTCTTTTGCTAATAGTTTCTTTGATGATTATATGCTATTTTGATGATATGCTATTTACACTTTAATTCTCTTCATAATCTAAGTAAATAAATAAGGTAGCAAAAAGATATAATAAACTCATGACTCCAATTCTTCATCAAAGTCTCTCTTCTCACCTGGAAGATCTTAGTTATTTAAATATCTCTAACCTGCCAATATTGCTTGTTAGTTCAAGGTGGTTTACAAAGATAAAACGTACATAATTTAAATATAACATAACTTAACATTTGACAAAAACAGCAGCATAAATTAAGAATAAGACACAATTTATTCATTTAAGCTGGGATTCCTGAATCTTTAATGGTCAGCATGAATAAATGGGTCTTTAATAAATGGGTCTCCCATACTAAAAAAGAAGAACCTAGACCCTACAGACCCAAATAACTACCGCCCCATCTCTAATCTACCCCTACTGGCTAAAATGACGGAGAAGGCTGCTTTATCCCAACTAAACGAACACCTTGAAAACAACAGCATCCTACACATGACTCAACATGGATTTAGAAAAACCAAAGTACGGAAACACTACTCGCCAACCTATCAAATGAAATTCTAAGAAGTTCTGACAACAAGATAAATCACCTCCTAATACTCCTAGACCTTTCTGCGGCATTCGACACCGTAGATCACAAAATCCTACTATCAAGCCTCTCAAACATCGGCCTCTCCAGCACCATCCTCAAATAGTTCACCTCTTACCTAAACAACAGATCCTTCAAGGTCACCATGAATAACAACTCTTCAAATCCCTTCCCGTTAGAGCAGACCCTTGTGGTACACCGGTATCTATCGGCCACCCTCTTCAACATCTATTTAATCCCTCTCTGCCACCTCATCTCCAGTCTTGGAATAACTTTCTATCTGTATGCCGATGACATCCAGTTCATCATCCCTGTCACCAACTCACTAGAAGACGCTCTCCACACAGCAGCCAAACACCTGATCACAATTAGAAACATGCTTAACAAGCTAAAACTATGCCTAAACATGAATAAAATCGAATGCATCCTCATAGGAAGAAACATCTCGGACCAAACCATCTCCCATCACTCTCTTCTAATCGACAACATCTCCATCCCACTAAAAAACTCAACTAAGGACCTCGGCATATGGATCGACAAAGATCTCAACCTAAAAACAAACATAGCAACCAAAACCAAAGAAGGATTCTATAAACTTCATGTACTAAAACATCTAAAACCGCTCCTCCACCAACAGGAATTCCGAACGGTACTACAATCTCTGATCTTCAGCAGCCTTGATTACTGCAACTCGATTCTATTAGGTCTTCCTAAATCCACTATAAAACCACTACAATTACTGCAAAATGCTGCTGCTAGAGTTCTGATCGGAAAAAAAAAATCTGATCACATCACCCCTGTACTAGGAAGTCTACACTGGCTACCAATCATACAGAGAATAGAATACAAAACCCTGACGATCATTCATAACGCAGTACACAATTCGGACAACTCCTCAATCAGTAAAATGGACGTATGACACATGCTGGTACACCAAGGAGCAAAGATTTGCAGTAATCAAGAGCGTTTAGAATAAGATACTATAGAACTGTATGAAAATCCTTGATGCTCAAAAGTGGTCTGAGATTGTGGAGTAGACAAATCTTATAAAAATAATTTTTGACGATAACAGAAACATGTTGCTTTATGAAAACATTATGATCTAGACCAGTGGTTCTTAACCTTTTTTTGGCCTGGACACACCTGACAGATGGTTCTCACATGCGTGACACACTGAACATGTGACCATTACGTGGCTAAATGTAAACATGCACTCGGCATCCACAGGAATCCCTTCAACCCCCAGCAATGAGTGCAGAGCAGATCTAGGGCATTACCCTGTACAACTCACCATATCAAAAAAGATATTCTGGTTCTGATGACATCCCAGTAAAAGCAAAACAAACTCCTTTTACTACCAGGCAAAATAGCCTTCCTTATGAAAAGACAGTAATTTACCACTAATGCATATCCTATTGAGAAAACACAACAAATAAGATTGATACAAATGCCTACATGCTAGTTAAATACCTCACCTCGGTCACACACCCTTCACCAAATACAGAAAAACCACAAATTATAAATATGGAGACAGATACTGGAATGGAAAACCAAAAAAGCCACTCTGCATGCAGTGCAAACCTGGAGAAATGGAAAGAGAAATATAGCACCTAACAGACTCTCGGGATTTGCAATAATGTACACAAACTAAACCGCACAAAGTTACACCTGTATTATGGAACACACTAAAACAAATGTACATTGTTTGCCTATGTATATATGTTATTCAACCATCATATTATCATCAATTATGCGTTATAGTTCCTCTCCTGTCTTTTGGATTCCCGCTAGTTTTATTACCCGTATTAAGTGTTCCATGTAAAGCCTGTTGCTGCATTATTTTCTCTGTAAACCGATAAGATGTTCCCAGCGATTGTCGGTATATAAAAAGCTTAAATAAATAAATACATAAAATAAATAAATACCTACAAATGTCGGTAAAAAAACCCCCTTTAAATAAATAAAGTAACAATTCTATCTAAGAAATACAACTATTAAACCAGGCCCTAAACACTAATACACTTCCTATTGGGAAAACAGAATAAGCCAAGCTGCTATAGAGACCCACACAGAAATAATTGTAAAGCTATACTAAAAATGTTACAAAACAGCTGCTGAACAGAATAATATCTAACAATTAAAAATTCATAAAAATTATTAAAACATGTCCAAATATCAATAAAATATTTCAAAACAGCAGACATCACATAATACCCAATAATTAAAATGGCAGTCAATCAAGAAAAATAAATTTAAAAAGCCACCTTTACTTACCCCCTCCAGCAGCCCTCCTACTCCTTTCCCTTCCAGGCCAATAGCACTCACCAGAAGTAGCAAGGGCTGCTGAAGCTCTGTCCTCACAGTCCTCTTCCTTAGCGCCCACAACCAGTCACTCACGCACACCTCCAATTAGACCCAATGACCAGTCTCGGTCTCTCTCACACTAGTCATCTTCCAGACCAGTCTCTCTCTCACATACGCACACTAGTCATCTTCCTGACCAGTCTCTCTCTCAATCACACTCATGGTTTCTTATATACAAGCTCTCGATCACACACAAATGCTCTTGCACCCATTCACACCAGCTCTCACCCAAGCACCCAGTCACACCAGCTCTCACCCTGGCTTCCATTCACACCCACACACACAAGCTCTCACCCATGCATTCATTCACACCCACACACACAAGCTCTCACCCATGCACCCATTCACACCCACACACACAAGCTCTCACTTAGGCACCCATTCACACCCGCACACACAAGCTCTCACTTAGGCACCCATTCACACCCGCACACACAAGCTCTCACCCAAGCACCCATTCACACCAGCTCTAACCCATGCATCCATTCACACACAGACACACCAGCTCTCGCCCAGGCACTCATTCACACACAGACGCACCAGCTCTCATCCAGGCTTCCATTCACACCCACAAGCTCTCACCCAAGCACTCATTCACACCAGCTCTCACCCATGCATCCATTCACACACAGACACACCAGCTCTCACCCATGCATGCATCCATTCACACACAGACGCACCAGCTCTCACCCAGGCACTCATTCACACACAGACGCACCAGCTCTCACCCAGGCACTCATTCACACACAGACGCACTAGCACTCAGCCAGGCACTCATTCACACACAGACGCACCAGCACTCAGCTAGGCACTCATTCACACACAGACACACCAGCACTCACCCAGGCACGCACTCACCCAGGCACTCATTCACACACACAAGCTCTCACCCAAGCACTCATTCTCACACACCAGCTCTCACCCACACACACACACACATCAGAATGAGTGCCTGGGTGAGAGTTTCTGTATGTCTGTGTGTAAATGAGTGTCTGGGTACCATAAGAAACATGCAGGGCAGACTGAATGGACCATTTTTTCTTTTTCTGCCATCTTTAGGATGTCAGCACATTACTATGGATGATTTTTTATTCTGCTGCCCCTGAGTTTGTTTTGTACCTGTCATCAAACAACTCCTGGGGATTTCTGCTTTTACAGCTTGTTCTCAACTGCAATACTCTTCATTTCTGAATGAGAATTTGTTTTGCCAGCAGCTTCTCAGCCTCAGCATTTCAAAAGCCTCTTATATCCAGAAGGGAACTCTCTTTAGTCCTTTAATTCTCAAAGAACAGTTTCTGGCCCTCTTAGCTTCTCTCATTAGGGTACAAAACCAGTATTTCCTCCTTTCTCTATGTCGGAGGCAACACTCATTTTCCTCTAAGGGTTTCTATCACTTCTCTTATTGGTTTAGACCATTATGGCCTTTTTAAAAAGGGATAATCCAGTCTGGACCATAGCATCTCTTTCCAGGTCCAATGGCACATTTAACTTCTGGTAAGGCAAAGGGACACCTCCATAGAAAGTGGTTAGAAAGTGGTTTGCCGCGATGAAATACCTCCTGGGGAATCAGTAAATTTAGTATAAGAACATAAGAAATTGCCATGCTTGGTCAGACCAAGGGTCCATCAAGCCCAGCATCCTGTTTCCAACAGAGGCCAATCCAGGCCACAAGAACCTGGCAAGTACCCAAACACCAAGAAGATCACATGCTATGATGCCAGTAATAGCAATGGCTATTCCCTAAGGGGCAGATTTTAAAATGTACGCGCGTGGCCTACATTTGTGCGCGCTACTCGGTACGCACAAATGTACGCCTGATTTTATAACATGCGTGCGCAAGGGGGTGCACACTAGTGCACCTTGTGCATGCCGAGCCCACGGGGAGACCAGCTGGCTTTCCCCGTTCTCTCCCCCCCCCCCACCATCCCCATCCCCGTACCTTTATTTCACAAGTTACGCCTGCCGACTGCCGGCACGCGATCCTCCGGCCCATTGGCCGTGCAGAGGCCTCTGACCACGCCCCCACCCTGCCCATTTTTTCAAGCCCCGGGACTTACACGCGTCCCGGGCCTCTAAAATCTGCCCCTAAGTAAACTTGATTAATAGCAGTTAATGGACTTCTCCTCCAAGAACTTATCCAAACCTTTTTTAAACCCAGCTATACTAACTGCACTAACCACATCCTCTGGCAAGAAATTCCAGAGCTTAATTGTGCCTTGAGAGAAAAAGAATTTTCTCCGATTAGTCTTAAATGTGCTACGTGGCTCCCGAGGCACCTGTGTTAAATTTAAAGGACCCATGCTGAAAAAAAAAATTGCCTGCAAAATCTAAGTTGAGGGGGTTAGGGCAGGCCCCAACACCCCAATATGTCACCTTTTGTCGCCATTGTTAGAAAATATGCATTCTCCTGGAATTTGAAATACCTTTAGAAGAAGGCAAAATAGTATAAGACCTAATAGAGTTCAACACGCATGGGTTCAAATGCCTTGAGAAATTTTCTAAATTCTCAGTTTTCTTTGCTTGCTCCAAGCTTCCTTGAGCCAGGCTTGACTGAACACTGGTCACATTTTGAATTCAGTATTCTAGTACCTTCATCTTATCTTTTTGAGGGATCAGGAAGATTTCACTCAATTGGATGCAATGATGAATATTTGAGGTCAAAGCTACCAGCAAAGAAACTGCCTGTTCTAAAGAACTTAGAACAGACCAAACAGAGTCACGAGTAATAATAGAAGGGTGACTCATTGGAAGGCATTCAAGGACACCACTGCACAGATGTTTGCTTGCACGTTATTCACCCTGTCTTCTTCCCTCACTACTGGAGACACCAGTTTGAGCTCTGTGCCTTCTCCTGAGTCCATTCGGGCTCTAGCAGATATCCAACTCTGTTGATTACATTTTAAATGTGTGTTTTTTGTTTTTTTTTAGTTATTTATTTGTTTATTTGTAATGTTATAAATTATTTACTACCACTCCTTTCAGGGTCTAATAAATCAACACAAAAATGGAACGTTTAATCCTCCCTAAATGAACTTATTGCAACGAGGAGGGATGCTGGGATTGACTGGGGTAGGGCTGTCTTCAAGCCTGCTGTCAATATCCATAACAGATGTGTAGAAGGACCTTTCCTGCCTGTAATACCTCTATGTGAGTGATATACATGCAAAGTTTTTTTTTGTTTTTAAATCAAACCTGTATTTTGTAGGGTATGAAATTCACAATCGCAAACTAATTTTAGGCTCTGGCTTTACAAATGTATATCAATACAACAGAGATTTATATATAAAATAAACTTTCATGTGTGAGCTGTCCTCAGTAGTCTATACCCCAGAGCAAAGTGCTAAATCACAGGTTGGGGAATTGCAAATGGAAGACGTCAGATAACTTGTTTTACTCAGCTTTTCCCTCTCCTATCATAACAGATGCAAGGTAGGCCCTAACACAGGCTATTTTAATCAAACTGTAGTGCTCTAGCCTTGCAGTGTTTATATAGCAAATTAAAGAAATAGCTTTCATGAATTATACAGAGCTTGAAATGATACCTGACAGCTGTGGATATATGAAAAAGGGAATGATTGTTCATGGAGCTGTTTTTTTACTACATAGCAGCCTTTGCCAAAGCTTTTTTTTTTTTTTTTTGCCTGAAGTATGGCAGATATTAATTGTCCATAAATTTATCAACAAGTGATCCTTCTTCCTTTACATTTGACCCATTAGATTTGTTAGTAAAACCTGATGCAGAGAACTGAAGTCCCCTTTAGTGCTTTCAACCAATATTGCCTTCAAAACTGTCAAGATCTTCATGTCACGGGCTCTGTGATGTATGCAGTGTATTATGCTTAAATAAAGAAGAAAGCCCCAAAACAAATGGGCAGAGCACAAGCAATTATACCAATTTACTATGTGTTGTTGTATGTTGATACACAGTGACTTAGGGGGTCATTTACCAAGCGGATCGCATGCGATAAGGGACTTTTCGCGTGCGATACCAAGATGGGGGCGGAGTCGGGGCGGCGTCACCCCCGGAAGAGGAGGAGTCGGGGCGGCACCGGGGCTGACACTGCGAAGACTTCGCCGACAGCGAAAGGTAAGCTTGTTTATCGCTGTCGGTTTCGCGCCAAATAACTACACCTTTTATGGTGTAGTTATTTGGCGCGACGCCGGCAGCGATCGCACCGCGGAGGTGCGATCGCTGCCGGCTATCGCAGGACCACCCCCCATTTCATCCCCCTGCCCCCTGTTACTGCAGGATTCACTATGCCTTGCAGCATTAGTAAATCCAGCCCTTAGTTTGATCTATAGAGCTGAAATTCATGTATTCATGGCTGCCTGCTTTAGGTTTTACTGGGATAGAATCCCCTTCTTGGTGCACCAGGCAGCTGCAGGTCATATTTTCTTCTCCCTCTTCTTGGCCAGTGAATGTTTCTGCCGTTTTAAGGGGCAGTTTTTGAAGCTATGCAGTAAGGGGTCAATTTTTAGACCCGCGCACGTCCAGGTGCTCATGGTTCCTGGCTCGCACACATGGTCGCGCCAATTTTATAACATGCGCACGGCGACGTCCGCATGTTATAAAATAGGAAATCCATGTGCACAGGACATGACTCGCACATGCAGGGGGGGGGGTGAATTTTGAAAAGTAATGAGCGGCAATGTGAGTAGGGCTTCCCCTGTTCCCTCCTAGTTCGCTTCAATTAAGGAGCAGACTGGGAGGGAACTTCCCTATACCCTTATCTAACCTTCCTACCTTTCCCCCTCTCCTCTCTGACCCCTACCTAACTATTAGAATTTGTTTTTATTTTTACCATGCTGCTCCTTCAGAGCAGCAGTAGACTAATGGTGCTGTCCCGGGCCGCCCCCACTCCCCGCCCAGGCCCCGCCCCCAGCCTGCCCCTTTTCCCTTGGCTGGCACTTCTGCGCATACTGGGGCTTACGCACGTGGCCGGGCCCATTGTAAAATGCGCATGCAAGGCCCGTCCATGCGCGTAAACCCAGACGTTTACGCGTGTAGCCCTTTTTTAAATCCGGGCTTAAGTGCAAAGTCTATGGGTTCCTTTTTACCCCTGGACTTTGCACTAGTTCTCAAAGGGAAAGTACGAGCAGAACTTCCCTTTGAAAATCTGCCTCGAGAAGAAGTACCTGCAGAGATTTGCACCTGATTTTTATGCGGGTGTCTCTCCCCTTCAAACAATGCACGTAGTTTGGAAAATGCAGAGCTATGTTCCTTATTGCCTCCCCTGACCTAACTTCACCTCCTACCTTTTCTATGAGTCAAAGTAGATGCATTGGTGATCCCCCACTGAAAGGGCGAGGAACCTTTCAGACAGGCAATTTAATGGGTAAACACTTTTGAAAATTGCCTTCGCTGTAGACAGTAGTTTCGAGGATCTTAACAAGTGTAACCCCTGTTTCCTTTGGAGTCACTTTCCCAGCCTTGGGGAGCACTGGGGAAACACAGTCTCTTGGGCCATGGGATGGGAGGGGGGACAGGATAACCTGCAGGGCCAAAACAGACAGGGGAAACCACGACCAAACAGAGAACTCGCTGTCCACATGAAAGTTGTGCTCCAAAAATAAAACAGTTTACTGACAGAAGTAAGCAACAGGTTTAAAATCCACAAAATTCAAAGATCACTTCTCAGAGCTCAATTCAAAATATCAAAAAAAGTCATACTCTACTTCTTCATGAAAAATCTTCTCCTCTGCTCACTCTCAATTGGTTTTGCCCACACAGGCCTTTATTCACAGCTTCTTTCCTTTTTAGTTTCAGTTCCGTTCTTCAGTACTCACAGGACACCCAGAACAGTTCCAGGGTTGATCACTCCAGCTGCAGCCTGAAAGCTCCCGAAACCTGCACGAAGGCCCAAGCGGGCAGAGTTGCCCTCCTGGTCCTGTCAGTCCCCAGTTGCAGTTGTATTTCCTCACTTCTCGCACTTGCAGATATCCAGCACAGCTCTAGGAAGATTCACTCTGTTTCTCTTCAGCAATCAAGTCCTCCGAGCCCAATGATAAGTTCCAGCCGGGCACAGTTTGTTTCCTGGTCCCACCATTTCCCACCACAGTTACAGATAGTGTTATTTTTCTGACTACTGGAGATGTGCATCGCCCGAACCATTCGGTTCGGGCTTCGGTTTCGGCCCTCCGCGGGAAATGTCTTCACTTTTCGGCTCCCCAGATTACAAGTTCACTCTCAGGCCTCTTAGATTCTGTGGAAGTATCCCACCTGATCTCCTGCTTCTCCACAACCGTATTCCCTGGAAGGAGGGGTAACAACAGCCACATCTTCCCCTTCTTCAGTCACTCTAGAAACCCCCCCCCAGTCCCACAGGTAAACGACTTTTATTTCCTACTCTCTGTGCAGCGCCTCCCTCCCTGTCCTAGCATGAGCTTCTGTCCTTGAATCTTCTGACACCTACATTAATGCAACCTTTTGTAACCCCTTCTTGGTTTGGGGGGCGGGGCCACATAATTGGAAGACTGCAGCAACATCCCAGGCCCACTGTATAAATCCTGGATATCTCGCTCAGTCTCAATGCACCAATCTTCAGCCCTGGGTGCCGGGGTTCTCCGGCGGGGAAGAGATGTACACCTCTGGGGCCCTTAGTGTGTTAACTGGGGATGTATGGTTACAATCAGCTGCTCTCGTCCAGCTCACAGTCACTGATCAGTTTATGCTCACTGGTAGAGGAGGGTGCCAGACGTAGCAAGCCCCACAACATGCCAAGGAGTCAGCTGCTGTGGTGTTCGACTCAAAATTTTACTTAAGTTTGAAAAACAAAATCCATGTGACTTTGGAAAATCCATGAAAAGCAATACAAAAATCGTAACTGCTAAAGTCACAGTCTTCTTATCCATGGTGCATGATCTTAATATCTCCTCTCGATGTTCCTGAATCAGTGTCCATACCAAAATGCTCCATGTGAAGGGGTGGGTGGGGGAAATTGTCTCTCTTTCTTCCTCTAGAACAAACTACAGGGGAAACATCTCAAAAGCCCCTTGTTTTAAAAAAAAAAAAAAATCTCCAAAACAACTCTTCTACAAAATGTCTTCCGAAACGGTCCTTAAAAAAAAAATAGCATGGAAGTCACGTGGTGAAGAAACCTCCTGTAGCAGTCACTGCCCACTGTTAACTGGTCATGGGAAGGCAACCACCATCCAAAACCAACCCTTCTGACATGAGGGGAAAACTGGCCCTTGTGTCAGGAGCTGGTCAAAACTGTAGACCAAGATCCAATCTTTCAAAAGCCTCACAATAGCACTTCATTAGCCACTGGACTGATGAGCAGAGACCCACTTAAAACCTCCTCTCTCTCTTCTCCAACCTAGAAGCCTCTCCCTACCCTCTAAATCTCTTCAAGCTTGCCTTCTCTTCTGAATCTGAGCATGCTCATCCATCGATTATATAGGGAGCAAGACCCATCCCAAAAAGGGGCACGAGCATACCAGTAGGCAGGGATCAAAAGTGCAAAAATCCCTCAGATGATGAGAAAGAGAGATAAAGCCAGTGGCTGTGGCAAGGTTCTGCTCCACTTTACAGAAAGGATATCCCTTGGGAGGAAATGTCAGCACTTTAGAATAACAAATTCCTTTTTTTTTTTTAAACCCTCAAATACCTCTAGTGGCACACGGGGGCCACACAAGGATATACTTCCATTGCTGTTTTGTGAAAGAATACATGGAACAACTGGATTCTTTGTAAGCCCCAATACCTTTTATGAAGCCAGTGTAGGAATAACCCACTTGTTCTGTGCCCGCGTTTTCAGCATCACCTAGCTCTTTTCTTCACACAAGTACGTCCAATGAAAGGTTCTTTGTGATTTTGAAAATTCAAGTACTATAACGGCTTTGGATTATCCTTATGCTAATCTGGCAAAAGTTATCACAACCTAAAAGAATCCAATTTGTTCCAGAAACAGTCCTGCTGCTATAACTCTGCATAGTAGAGAATGACCAGTGGCAGCAGCAGCATTACTGTCCAGGAAGGAAGACTGGATGGTAGCAGTAGTATTGAGCAGGCAGGGCAAGCGAGACAGCCAATGGCAGCATTATCAGGTGGGAGAGAGTGAGAGGAGGTGACTGGCAGCAGAATTTTCCTGAAGGGGCAAGAGGCAGCAGACGCGTGAGCAGAGAGAGCAAGAGGCAGCCTGTGGCAACATTATTAGGCAGATGGAAGGGATGTGGACGGTGGTGACATGGAGAGAATGAGAGACTGGCAACACCTTGGGTGGTTTCATGAGGATACAGAACTTGCTTTAGTTAGTTAATTGATTAGTTTATTTTGATGAAACTGTTTTTCTCCAACTAGGACCCCTCAGAGTGGCTGACTAAATGATATCTTTGAATCCTGGCATAGAAATGGTTTATATGCCATGTACTTTAATTTTTTATATTGTTTTCTTATTTTTCTCCTCCAGTGATGGTCAAATAAATGGTAGGTTACTGTGCTAATACTGTATGCAACTTTTTTCTCTCTTTTTCTTTCGGAAGTGCCTGCTCTTATAGCCATCCCTGTTGCTCATCTGCACTCGATCGTCTCCTCCTGCCAGGCCAATGCTGCTCTTCTTCTTCTTGTCCCATCCTGGGAGCTGACTTCCCAGTGCTGCTGCTGCTCTTCTTGCCAATCCCACCCAGGAGCTGGCTTCTTTGTCCACCGCTGCTCACGATGCAGGGCTGTCCTCAGGCCTATGCAGGTGTGATGACCATGGGCCTCCTCTAGCCATGGGATCTGGATCTGGAGCTGTTGCAGTGTTCACATCAGTTTAAACACGATCCTGGTGGCAGCAGTCCCTCCTGTAAAATGTTGCTGGTAGCAGTGACAGAGCGAGCTCACGGAGATACTAATTGCCAGCCTTAAAGTTTACATATTCCTCCCAGACAACTGCATTTCTCTTGATGTGGAATCCTTGTGGTGGTTTTCCCTAAAAGGACAATCTGGTTCCTGTCAATGCTCCTTTCTTTTGTTACTTGTTATGGAAGGAAGGTTTCATAAGGTTATGGAAGTGTTTGCCTAATTGGGACCAATCCATCTTTAAAAACTGAAGGCAAAGCCTAGCCTGACTTATCATTACAAGCCTAAAGCAAGGCAGAATGGTGAACAGACCCAGAAAGTGTGCAGCATGCTCAGACTGCCACTCCCAGGTAAAAGCCCCAAACAGATAAGAAGTATTGGAAATGGTCCTGTTGAGAAGGAGAGACCACGTAGAGGTAGCTGAATCCAGTAGAAATGGTTGCTAGAGGGAATTGTTGTAACTTCCTCAAGCAGTAAGTAACAAAGCTAAAAGGGCTATTCTGGGCGAAGGGTCTATCATCAGTTGAGTTAGAGAGAGACTGCTACACGAGTAACTGCTCAGAAAGTTTAGGTTTTGTTTTTGATTTGAATCTTGAGAGGGAAACGCCGTGTCCTTCCTTAATGCAATTGACCATAATAGTAACCTATGTGCCAAGTAAAACAGACTGAAAAATCACAGGGATTATTATTATTTTTCTTTTTTGCACTCAGTATTGTAGATCACAATGGCACCTTTTACAAGTTTTCTGAAAATCTTTCTAATTAGACTCCATACAGTGGTAATGATTCATTTAAAGGTTTGGTTCCTGATCAAAAACTACCAAAAGTGAAATGAATTCCCTTTATGTTTTTAAATTTTACTACTCAGTGAATATTTAAACTTTTGATTCCAATAAAATACATAAAGATGACCTCAACGAAGCACCAAAACCTCTGCCTCTAGCACACATTTATAAAGTTAGCATTTGTCTGGCAAACTGTAAGGGGCCTGTGCACTATGCATTTTTTCCCATAGATACAAAAATGGGACAAACTCTTTGGTACATCCGGCCCTAAATGTACAAGGTTAGACTATTTTGTGAAGTAAGAAATATTTATTTTTCTGCCAATAGGATGGACCCCTGGTCTTTCAACCTGGGCATAGAGCCAAGAAGCATAGCTTACAGTTTTTCCCACATTCAGTAGCCCCCCTGTGTTCCAGCCCTGGAGCTTGAAAACTTATCAAAACTGAAGTGGACATGGATCTGGTCCTTGTCTGTGAAGAAGAGGTCACTGCATTATATCACTGTGCACTCAACTCTCAGACAAGCACATTTTTAAACGGAAACACAGATATGCTTTTTTTTTGTTGTTGTTGTTAACAGAATATAAGGAGCCCAGTACCGAATTTTGAAACATGTTGTTAATAGTAAATTATACACAGTGAGGTAAATATTCAGTGGCAAATGGGAACGTTACTGGGTAATTTACTGAGATGTTCAGCAGCACTTACCAGGATAAGCCTGCCACTGAATATATCCAGCTGAAGTTATCCAGCTAACTTTAGGGCAGGTATTTTACGGAACAGACTCACCTGGCTTAACTTTAGCTGGGTAACACTGAAAACCAGCACTCACTGGCTAAAATGTAACTAACTCCCGGGAATGCCTCCATCACTGCTTCTTTTTATCCAGCTAAATTCTGTACAGCTAATGAGTTACTCGGACAAAATATAACCATGGAATGAGGAAAAGTCTATAAATCTCAGTTTTTGTCTGAGGAGCTCCAAAGGTTACCTGGGCAAAGTCTATATCAACCTCAATGAGTTTAACTGACAAAGGCATCACAGGTATGACAATTACATAGCAGTTCATTATTTTAGAAAAAATGTTAGATATCTCAGGGGTCAATTAAGGGTTCATGGGGTGTCCACTATTCCTCTACTTTGTCTTCTTTCGCATTGGTTAACCCAGTAATAATCTGGGTCCACAGAGTATTAAAGTGGGGATAATCAGGCCCCAGAACCACTGGGTAGGGGAGTTCAGGAAGCACTCCTGCCTCTACCCTGGCTTGCCCTGCCATAGTCGTCAGTACTACCTGATAGGTGGGGTATTGTTTCTGATCCCCATGTATACAAATGAGTATCGCCTTCTTCTCATAGTTGATATGCAGTCTCTGAGTTAACTCCTTCCTAATGAGTGTCATGCTGCAGTCTGAATCTATCAAGGTTTGCTGTTCGGATTCTGCCTGCAGGCTGAGCCGCAGGCAGTCCCTTACCTCTAGCCAGGTTGCCGACGCCGTCCCTCGCGGCAGGCCGAGCCTGCCCAATGCCTTCCTTCATCTTCGCGGCTGGAGCCGCCGCTGCTGATGCCGCCTCCGTGGCAGGGAAGCCCTCACTGGGATTTCCTCTTGCAGCAGGAAGCCGCCGATGTCGGGCCCTCCTTTCACAGCTTTGTGCCCCTCCTGCCTGCTCTTCTTCACGGCATGGATGCCGCTGACGCTGTCCGTGGTCCTGCCTCTCTCTAGGCGCGCGGCTGCACCTCTTCTCTTCTTTTAAAGGGCCAGCGGCGGGAAAAGCTCCGCGGCCCTCAGGAATGATGTCATCAACCTTCACCTGCTTCAGCCCTATAAAAGGGCTTTGCTTCTTTCCCTCAGGGCCTTCGGATCCGGTCTTCACAATGTCTGTGGTCTTCTTCAGATCCAGGTCCTCTGTGGGTCTTCCTGTGCCTTGATGGATCTTTCGTTCCTTGTTTTTCGTGTTCCTGAACTTCATCTCCTTGATATTCCTGGTCTCGTCCCTCGTCGGAGTTCCCTCGCCGCCTGTCTTGTGTTCCTGATGTCCTGATGTTCCATATCCTGAGGTGCCATGTTCCTAGTTCCTGTTGTCCGATGTTCTTGTCTTGGCTTCATCCGTCTCATCTTCAGCTCTTCGTCCAGTTCCCAGGTCCCTTGTCTGTCCTGGCGTGCCACCGTCGTGGTCCATGACCAGCCCATGGGGGCTGTGTAGGGTGCCTCATGGTACAAGGGCTTCTCATCTACAGCGCAAGACTCCAAAAGACTCATGTTTTTAATGCCTTGCTTCTGAGAATCATGAGTCTTGAATCCTGAGACTTGAATCCTGTCCTGGTCTTCGGAGTTCCTTGTGCTTGCTTCCGACCATGCCTGAGATCTGCCAGAACCTGCTCCACTTCAGCGTGGTCCACAACCAGACACAGGCCTCTACTGAATCTTCGTCATGTTCCAGTCTCAAGTTCTATTTCTTCGCCTGGAGTCTGCTTCGCGTTCAGCGTGGTCCGCGACCAGCCATGGGCGGTTGTGTAGGGCACACTGCTATGCAGTTCTCACCCAGTAATTTTGCCCGAGTCCTGAATCCTTACCTGAAACTTCCAAGCAACCTGAATCCTTGTTTGAATCCTCCGAGTATCCTGTGTCTTCGTCTGATTCTTCGTATTCCTGCCCTCAGCCTCTGTCTGGCTCATGCACTCATCGTTCCCAAGCGGCGGGTCCGGAAGGGCTATCAAGTGGCCGGAGGGCTACTCTTGAGACCAGCATTGCGTTGCTGGGTCTCATTGGTACTTGTAGGTCCAGTGAAGGGCTGAGCCTGCCTTGTTCCTGTTCCAGATATTCCTCGCCTTGTCTTCAGTCCAGCCTTGCTCCTGTTCCGCCCATGCTCGTACCTGCTCACCTCTCGCGGTGTGTTTTGGGGCTCCTCCCTGAGCCGCGCCATGACCCAAGGGCTCACATCCTCCCTTGAGATGGGACCACGCTTCCGCGCTCCTAACAGGGCCTGAAGGCCACGCTCCTATCACTTGCTTGGACAGTCATCCAATTTAACTGAATCACAAATTTTGAAAGTCCCTCATATGTCCCATCCATCAATTTATAGTTTGTATCTTTGTAAAAGTTTGCATCCATTCATGCTCCTATTTGTCATCCTTTAGTTGGGAGAGGTCCTTGACACCATGCTCTTCCACTCCACAACTTCCATCTTGACTCCCACAGTACCCACAAAAAATTCTTTGCTCCTTTCCTTTGTTCGACTGCGCTCCCCCTTAAGAGGCTTTGATAGAACATAAGAACATAAGAAATTGCCATACTGGGTCAGACCAAGGGTCCTTCACACCCAGCATCCTGTTTCCAACAGTGGCTAATCCAGAATACAAGTACTTAGCAGATACCCAAAGACTAAGTAGATCCCATGCTACTGGTGCCAGTAATAGCAGTGGCTATTCTCTAAGACAACTTGATTAATAGCAGTTAATGGTCTTCTCCTCCATGAATTTATCCAAACCTTTTTTAAACCCAGCTACACTAACTGCACTAACCACATCATCTGGCATCAAATTCCAGAGCTTAATTGTGCATTGAGTGAAAAAGAATTTTTTCCAATTAGTTTTAAATGTGCTTCTTGCTAACTTCATGGAGTGCCCCTAGTCTTTCTATTATCCGAAAGAGTAAATAACCAATTCACATTTACCTGTTCTAGATCTCTCATGATTTTAAAGACCTCTATCATATCCCACCTCAGCCATCTCTGCTCCAAGCTGAACAGCCCTTACCTATTTAGCCTTTCCTCATAGGGGAGTTGTTCCATCCCATTTATCATTTTGGTCGTCCTTCTCCATCGCAATTATATCTTTTTTGAGATGCGGTGACCAGAATTGTACACAGAATTCAAAGTGCGGTTTCACTATGGAGTGATAAGATGCATTATGACATTTTCCGTTTTATTCATCATTCCCTGCCTAAGAATTCCTAACATTCTGTTCTGTTAGCTTTTTTGACAGCTGCAGCACATTGAAATGACGATTTCAATGTATTATCCACTTTGTCGTCTGGATCGTTTTCCTGGGTGGTAGCTCCTAATATGGAACCTAACATTGTGAAACTACAGCATGGATTATTTTTCCCTATATGCATCACCTTGCACGTGTCTACATTAAATTTAATCTGCCATTTGGATGTCCAATTTTCCAGTCTCGCAAGGTCCTCTTGCAATTCCTCACAATCTGCTTGTGATTTAACTACTCTGAATAATCATCTGCAAATGTGATTATTTCACTCGTCATATTCCTTTCCAGATCATTTATAAATATATTAAAAAGCACCAGTCCAAGTACAGATTCCTGAGGCACTCAACTGTTTACCCTTTTCCACTGAGAAAATTGAACATTAAAACCTACTCTCTGTTTCCTATATTTCAACCAGTTTGTAATCCACGAAAGGACACCGTCTCCTTTCCCATGACTTTTTAGATTCCTTAGAATCCTCTCATGAGGGAATTTGTCAAATGCCTTCTGAAAATCCAAATACACTGCATCTACTGGCTCACTTCTATCCATATGTTTATTAACCCCTTCAAAAAAGTGAAGCAGATTTGTGAGGCAAGACTTGCCTTGGGTAAATCTACGCTGACTGTGTTCCATTAAACCATGTCTTTCTATATGCTCTGTGATTTTGATCTTTTGTGTAAAACAATTTTTATTGAGTTTTAGCAAAGAAGAACAGATAACAACACAGAGACGGGTGTGTTCAGATCCCTCTCTGTAAAGGCTTGTCCTACACCCTACAGGGTAACCCCCCCTCCCCTCCCTCCCATCCCCCCCTTCCCACCCTCACCCTATATTCCACATAGTACAGAACAGACAGTGATAACTGCGCATTAATAACAAGAGCAGCAAGACAAGCAGCCCCTGTGCCACGAACCCATTCAGTCGTTCAGGACCAGACTGCGTGCCTGGGGAGTAAGCTGCTGGAGATAACAGTTCCACGTATTGGAAAAGATGCTCTGTCTACATGGGGAGCCCAGTGCCTCCATGCTCTCCATTGTCATCATCGCATGGAAATGATTCCTCCACGCACCAAAGGAGGGGGCATCCGAGGAGCGCCAAACCTGCAGGATGGTTTTCTTCCCCACGCAGCATGCCTTTTGGAAAAGCAGGCGGGAACCAGGATCTCGAACTCGGAGTGGGGAAATGCAGCCAAAGAGCACCCACAAGGGTGAAAAAGGTAATGCCACATCAAGCAGATCTGACATATAATCAACAAGCCTACGCCAAAATCTGTGCACAGGGGGACATGTCCAAAAAACGTGAGACATGGAGCCCACCGCCGAGGAACAGCGCGGGCACTGCGGCAAGAATGCTATTGTCAATTGATAAGCCCTTTGGGGGGGACACATAAGCCTGACATAAAAATCTGAGCTGCATTTCCCGATAGTACATGTTCGACAAGATCCTAGATAGGCGCCTAAAACACACACGTAAAATAAAACTAGTTATACAAAACGCGCCATCCCCATTCCAGCGCGCAACCAAGGGGGAGCAGACATCTATCTGGGTTTTTTGTTGCAGGGCCTTGTAGTAACTAGAAATGGAGGGGACGCTCGACCTCTCAAAGTGGAAAACATTGTCCAGCGCCACATATACTGCCATCTCCTGCGTATCGGACGGCAAAGCCCTCACATAGTGCCTAATCTGCAAGTAGGGGAAGGTGTGTGTGGGCCCCAACTGGTACAGGGCTTGGAAATCTGTAAACTGCATAAACAACCCCTCTCGAGTCCATAAATGCCCCAGGCGTGTTATGCCTTTAGCTGCCCACTTGCGAAACATCGTAGATTGAGAACCGGAAGGAAACTCAGCATTACCCTGAATGGGGAGA
This sequence comes from Rhinatrema bivittatum, assembly GCF_901001135.1. Lineage (NCBI taxonomy): Eukaryota > Metazoa > Chordata > Amphibia > Gymnophiona > Rhinatrematidae > Rhinatrema > Rhinatrema bivittatum. The sequence continues at coordinate 563,359,696 of NC_042615.1, read as the reverse complement.
AAGTAAGCACAAACCTCAGGAATATGTAAAAGTTTCGCCAAACGGCGCCAGGTGCACCGCAAGGGTTGGATAAGAGCGGATGTGTTCAGAAAAGGGGGAAGGTGACCAGCTTTAGCCTGCAGCACATACGAAGGGGCCAACGGATGCAAGAGAGCCCTATCCACCAGGAAGGGTGTGTAATCAGAAGACTCTATTAACCAATTGCGGAGTATCCGCATGTTACAGGCTAGATTATACTTAGCGAGGTCAGGGACCCCCAAACCCCCCCGCCCACGGGTTCTGTAACCACTTCAACGGAATCCTGGATTTCCCACCACGCCACAAGAAGCGTCGCATGGCGCTGTCCACCATAGCCAAGTCCCCGCGCTTCAAAAATAACAGCACATTTTGCAAAAGATAGAGCCATTTCGGGAGCAGGGTCATCTTGATTAGCGCGATGCGCCCGGCAACCGAAAGAGGCAGACCCCTCCACGCCGCCAGCTGGTCCTTAGTGTGGTGAAGGAGACCCGGGATATTAGCTTGGTAGAGAGATTCCGGGTCCGAAGGGAGGCAAACCCCCAAGTAGCGTAAGCTATCTCCCGCCCAATGCAAAGGAAAGGGGCCAACCCAGGTATCTCGCAGGGTGGGGGGATAAGCTAAGGCTGCAGATTTGGACTCATTGAGGCGGAGGCCAGAAAAGGTTCCCAAAGTCCCAATTAAGCGTAAAAGGGGTGGCAACGATGACTGGGGATTAGTAATAAAAACTAAGAGATCGTCAGCAAAAGCCACGTGTTTAAAGATGACTGAATCCATCCGAATCCCCCGTATTTCCGGCGTTTCATTGATTGCGTGCAGAAGGGGTTCCAACTGTAACAAGAATAACAGGGGAGACAAGGGGCAACCTTGTCTGGTACCTCGCACCACCGGAAAGGCATTAGATTGAGAGCCCTTAGCCACTATGCGAGCCTTGGGCCCATTGTAAAGCAGGCGTATAGCCTGTAAGAAAAGGCCCTCAAATCCCAAACGCCGCAGGACAAAGAAGAGGTAATCCCACTCCACCCTATTGAACGCCTTCTCCGCGTCGAAGCTAATGGCCAGATAAGGGTGGGACATCTGCTGACTCATCGTCATGGCCGATAGAATTTTCCGAATATTGGAGCTCGCATAGCGCTGACGGACAAAGCCCACCTGATGCTCGCCAATCAGAGATGGAAGACAAACTGCCAATCTGTCCGCCAGAATTTTTGCTAAAAGCTTATGGTCGTAATTGAGCAATGATATGGGACGATAAGATTCCGGCAAGAGGGGGTCTTTCCCAGGTTTAGGGATTAAAACAATATGCGCTGCATTCTCATGGTCCGGAAAAGAGCCCTGGGCAATTAACTCGGTGAAAGTCAATGCCAAAGGTTTGGAAACATAATCTTTTAGCAATTTAAAAAATTCCGCAGTGAACCCATCGGGCCCCGGGGCCTTAAAGTTTTTAGAACAATGGATGGCAAGCTGAACCTCCAATTCTGAAATAGGGGCGTTTAATTTATCCCGTTGCTCCTGAGTCAGGCACGGGAGCGGAAGATCGTCACAAAACTCTTGGCAGTTCTGCCCATTCCACCCCTCGGAAGCATAGAGAGAAGAGTAGAAAGCCCGGAAGCGTTTAAGGATGGTCTGAGTTTCCCTAGCTACCTCGGACGGGGAAATACGTAGTGCCGGAATAAACCGGCTAGCCCTAGAGGACTTAATAAGATTGGACAGCAGTTTCCCGGCTTTGTTGCTATGTTGATAGAGCTGGAATTTATAATAAAGGAAACTTTTTTTTGCCCGTTGATGGAGTAAGGAATTGAGAGCATGTTGTCTAGACAGGTAAAAGGCTCGGGCTTCCTCCGTAAAAGACCGGATCAGAGAGGCCCGCGCTTGACGGACCTGGACACTCAAGGCCAGAATCCGTCTGTCGAGAATCCTCTGACGTTGAGAGACATAAGATATGATTTCACCTCTCAACACCGCCTTAGCAGTGTTCCAAAAGAGTATAGGATGAGACTCATGGGCTTGATTATGGGTTGCAAATTCTTTCCATTTGACCCTAAGGAATTCGGTGAATTTCTCATCCTGCGCCAGAAAGTAAGGGTAGCGCCATTGTTTTGCTAGAGTAGAGGGAGGCATAAACCCCACTTCCACCCACACCGGAGCATGGTCCGAAATAACAATGTTCTCAATCTCTGCCTCCAGGACACGATGAAAAGCGTGTACGCTAAGGAGAAAGTAGTCAATCCTGGAAAAGGAGGCATGTGCTCTGGAAAGGTGCGTAAAGTCGCGCTCAGTAGGGTGTAAGGTCCTCCAAACATCCAAAAGGTGGAGCTGAGATTCCAACATGGCTGGGCCGCGGCCTATCCCTGCGTCCCAACTGCGACTCCGAGATGCATCGAGTTGCGCGTCTCTAATAGTATTAAAGTCGCCCCCTATGATTAGAGTGTCAGTCAGGTATGGAATCAGGTGAGAATATAACCCTTGATAAAAACGGGGGTCATATATATTGGGCGCATATATATTACATAGCACCACTGTGTGATTGAAGAGTTCCGTGACCAAAATAAGGAAACACCCCTGGGGATCTTTTATCTCTGCGCGAATAGTAACAGGGAGACGTTTATGGAACAAAACGGCCACCCCCGCCGACTTAGTGGAGGCCGAAGCATAGCAGACCTCCCCCACCCAAAGGCGGCGAAGTTTCTCGTGCTCAACATCAGTAAGGTGGGTCTCCTGTAAGAAAACCACCATCGCTGAGTGCTTTTGCAGTAAAGAGAGCACTTTAGTACGTTTGATGGGGGAGTGAAGGCCGCAGACGTTCCAGGAGACAACCCTAGTGGAATTACTCATAAGCAAGAGAGAAGCCAAATTGAGGAGAGTGGTTTCGTCCAAAGTGGCTGATGGGGGTCCTCCCAGCTAAGACCCCCCAGCATAACCTCCAGCAGCGGGTATTAATCCGAATCTACGCACAGTCATCCGTCTATGTCTGTCCAAATATGGCAATACCCTCCCCCCCGCCCCCCAGTCCACCCGCTCCCACCCCTTGCCCAACAGGACCCCAGCATCTGCCCACATGAATATTGTGAAGTCTCTGATAGCCAAAAATGGTCGTGACAGCTTCACTGAACCAAGCAACCCCCGCCCCCCGTCCCATCCCCCACCCCCCCCATCCTCACCCTCTCCCTCCAACCCCCGTAGGGCCCCCACCCCATCCCCCCATATCATCCAAACCATACCCTCCACTCGGAGAGCGTAGAGATCCACATCGACGTGACCAGGCCTACCTCGTGGTCAACAAATAAGTCCAGCGCCCCAGACAAAAACACTAAACATGAACATAACAGTGAACCACCACCGGAAGGGTAGTGAATAACAAGTGATAACAACACAGGGCTAAAATTGAACTTAACCCCAACTCCCACCCGCTGAAGGAAATAAAAGAGAAGGAAAAAAATAATAAACAGTGTCCCGGATGAGATTATGAGCTCCCTCCAAAAACCGGAGCTGCCGGGGGGTGGGAAATCACAGAAGAGAACAGTATCTTGAAAAGAAAAGAAAACACCCGCCGGATTATGTCTCCAAATAGGCGAAGGGCCGGGGCAGAACTCCCTTAAACATGATGAAAAACGTGGCCCCGAAAGCACCTAGGGGGTATGCAAGCGGGCCGGAGGTGTTGCCCGATGTCCATGCAGGGATAGCAATCGGTGTCCATCACCATAAAAACGAGAGAAGCACTCTTCTGTAAGATGATCTGTCCGGTCATGCAGTCCTCGTCCCTCGGGGATCGCGACACGGCACGAGTGGGAAATAATGTTCCGAGTCCCGAGAGTAAAAACTAATAATCCAGAACGAAACAAAAAAAAAATTAAAAAAAACAACGGATAGAGAATCAAGTAAGAGACTTCAATAGGTCCCCAGTAGCATAACAGAACTAAGAAAAAAAAAACCCATCAGGTATCTTCTAGCGGCCGCCAACGTTTCGCCGCCACATGGGCTGAGTAAAAGGTGAAAAGAGCTGGAGAAGCTGATTTTCAGCTAGCAGCTAATAGGCCATTTGTCTCCAGAAAGTCCTGGGCTGCGACCGGGGTATCAAACGTGTGGGTTTTATCGGCATGCCACAGACGGAGGCGAGCTGGGTAAAGGAGAGAGAATTTGACGCCGCGGTTGTGAAGGGTCGTGCAGAGCGGGGAAAACCTCCTGCGCGCCTCAGAGACGGCCACCGAAAAATCTTGAAAGATGCGAATGGAGTGGTCCTGGTAAGTCAGCTGAGATTTACTACGGGACGCCCGCCACACCTCTGCCTTATGAGCGGAGTTAAGGATCTTAGCTATTATGAGTCGGGCCCATCCCGAGGTGTTAGACCTGGACCCCAAGCGATGAGCTCTCTCGACGACCAACTTCCCACGCAAGTGCGGCAGGTCTAAGGCAGTCGGCAACCAGTCCTCCAGCAGCGAGCATAGCGATCTCTCCGCAATTTCTTCAGGGAAACCCATAAAACGCAGGTTGTCCCTGCGGGTCCGGTTCTCCAAATCTTCTATTTTCTGCGTGAGCGCCGCTATGGTTTTCGTGTGCGACGCTAGGCTGGTGGAGGCCACCCCCGCACCATCTTCCAGCTCAGACACGCGGGATTCCATCTGGTCTAACCGGGGGTGCAAGGCCACTATGGAGTCCCGAACCTCCCCAAGCTCTGAATGTAGTAAGGACCACTTTTCATCTAGGGCTTCCTTGATCGCCGCTTTAATCTCCAAAACCGTGAGAGCAGGGGGGTCGGCAGCAGACTCACCCTCGCTAGCGGTCGCCATCTTGGCATCAGGTACCCGCGGTTTTTCCTTCTCTCTCCGCCCGCTTTTCGTGGTCATTCCCAGCGATGTCCGACACCAGGTGCGAATGGTGGACATGCAATAGATATCAGTATATGGCCCTGCTAGAGTCAAAAGCAAAGTGCACGGTCAGATCTTTGGCAGTGTTAGCTTAGGTACAGCACCCCTCTGGGCCTTTTGCTGGCGGAATTTTGCCACCCCCAAAATTTTTATGCTCTAGATGACTATCTAGATTTCCTAATGAAAGCACCGGCCCTGCTCCTTGCATAGCTGGAAAGGAGCAGGAGAAGGCAGGAGGACTGCAATAGCGAGAAGAGCCCTGCTCCAGCCCCAATTTAATCCAGCAGTTAGCTGTAGTAGAGAAAGAGAGGCAGATCTTGACAGTGTACCTCACTACTTTTGGGTAGTGACTCTCCATCTACAGTGGCTAAGTTGGCTATTAGGATATGAGGTTTTTCATGTTACTCTGGGAGCCACTAAGTCCACAAAAGAGGGGCTACGAGAGGAAAATTTTGTTCTCCTTCCTGTTGGGTCTTCCAAAACCAGGAAACAAGGGTCTGACACCCAGCCACCCAGTCTCCTAGGGGTAGAAAAGAAAGGCAGAATCTTTGAAAGTATAATACCTAGAAAAATTGAAAGTAAACTTAAAGAAAACAGTTTATTTAACAGTTTGTTTACCAAGAAAATAACATAAATCAGTAGTTCCAATTCTTGTGAGTTTACAAAAGAAAGATGTAAGGCAGAAAGTACTATTTTACAATAGAAAATTGCATTAAAGAACCTATATCACCTCTCCACTTAGGATTTCTTATTCCCTGACTGGTATCGGTACCTGCTAATAGGAAACTCTTATCAGGTAAGTATTATTGAGATATTATGGGGTAGATTTTTTTAAAAAGCGCGTTCGCGTACTTTTGTTTGCGCACCAGGCGCAAACAAAAGTACGCTGGATTTTATAAGATTTTGGGCAGCCGGCACGTGCCGAGCCGCGCAGCCTGTCTCCGTTCCCTCCGAGGCCGCTCCGAAATCGGAGCGGCCTCGGAGGGAACTCTCTTTCGCCCTCCCCTCACCTTCCCTTCCCTTCCTCTACCTAACCCACCCCCTGGCCCTATCTAAAACCCCCCCTTACCTTTGTCCGTAGATTTACGCCTGCGAGAAGCGTCCCGGGGTTCTGTGCGCGCCGGCGGCCTATGGAAAATAGGCCGCCGGCGCACAAGGCCCTGCTCGCGTAAATCCGGGCAGATTTACGCGAGCAGGGCTTTGAAAATCCGCCCATATGTGTTAACTCAATATTAACACAGCATTTTTATACACATCAATGAATATATATATATATATATATATATATATATATATATATATGTATATATGTGTGTGTGTGACTCTTTCCAAAATTAGTTATAAAAGAAAATGATCCTTTCAAAACTTTCTTTCCTCAGGTGTTCAAACTGATCCTCAGGTGTGATGCAACAAAGAAGGTAGATATATACCGTGTTTCCCCGAAAATAAGACAGTGTCTTATATTAATTTTTGCTACCAAAGATGCACTAGGCCTTATTTTCAGGGGATGTCTTATTTTTCCATGAAGAAGAATTCAAATATATTGTTGAACAAAAAAATGAACATTTATTATATTCTGAATAGTTGTCTGGTTATGCTGGTTTGTGATGACAACTAACTGTGAATCCTGCAGGGTAAAAAAATCACAGCTGCATGCTCTGGTGTTCTGTGCGACGGGCATGCTCCCTTATAAAAACTTTGCTAGGTCTTACTTTCGGGGGAGGTCTTATATTTAGCAATTCAGCAAAACATCTACTAGGTCTTATTTTCAGGGAAACAGGGTATGTTTGTTAGCAGTAGTAGCACAGTTTTCTTATTTTTACTCCTGTGCAGTGTATATATGCAGCTTTCTCAAATTATTATTATGTTGTGTTGGCCAACAATTTTGTGATGCACGATGCTTTCACTTAGCTGTCTGTAATCCTTGCAGACCGGTTTCTATTTTTCTCACTGCAACTCTCCCTTTGCCTTTTCCAGATGCTGGATGCAGATGGCTAAAGGCAGTCTGTCTCTTCTCTTCTCTCTGTCTCCTGGTGCAGGTGTTTGAAGTCCTATTTATTTTTAAATAAATCAAAGCTCGTGTTCCCTGAATACACCACTCCTGACCCCCTCTTCCGAAGATGTGTTTAAATAATGTTTCTAAATGTGGTGTCTTCGACGTCTTATTGAACTGGTCTAACTTGGTGCATAAAATAAAGGATAATCAGTACCATCCTAAACTCACTGAAAGAGGGGAAATGATTTGGTTTAGGTTGGTTCAACAATCTTTACACACACACATTGGCACACCCAGAGCTCTTAAGTGAAAAACAGCTTACACTTACTTATAGTTCCTCTCCTATGATATATTACTGTTCTCGGAGGTTTTGAATTTAAAACTGACCCTGAAATATCCAGTTCTGTTTCATAAGAAACACTGAATATTCACTTAAATTGCACAGTCACTCTCAGACCAGAATCTGAATTAATACTTGCACTATAGAAAGGGAATGGTGAATAAAACGGAAAATGTCATAACGCCTCTGTATCGCTCCATGGTGAGACCGCACCTTGAATACGGTGTACAATTCTGGTCGCCGCATCTCAAAAAAGATATAATTGCGATGGAGAAGGTACAGGGAAGGGCTACCAAAATGATAAGGGGAATGGAACAACTCCTCTATGAGGAAAGACTAAAGAGGTTAGGACTTTTCAGCCTGGAGAAGAGACGACTGAGGGGGGATATGATAGAGGTGTTTAAAATCATGAGAGGTCTAGAACGGGTAGATGTGAATCGGTTATTTACTCTTTCGGATAGTAGAAAGACTAGGGGGCACTCCATGAAGTTAGCATGGGGCACATTTAAAACTAATCGGAGAAAGTTCTTTTTTACTCAACGCACAATTAAACTCTGGAATTTGTTGCCAGAGGATGTGGTTAGTGCAGTTAGTATAGCTGTGTTTAAAAAAGGATTGGATAAGTTCTTGGAGGAGAAGTCCATTACCTGCTATTAAGTTCACTTAGAGAATAGCCACTGCCATTAGCAATGGTAACATGGAATAGACTTAGTTTTTGGGTACTTGCCAGGTTCTTATGGCCTGGATTGGCCACGGTTGGAAACAGGATGCTGGGCTTGATGGACCCAGTATGGCATTTTCTTATGTTCTTATGTTCTATAAAACTTCAATAGTCCATTAACTCTCTGGTTCTATCAATTTATGTAGCAAAGGTTCACAGTGAGGTCAGTCTGAAAAGTTTATTTACACTTTTCAGTTAACAAGTAAAAAGAATATTAACAGCATTTTTATACACATCAATTTCTCATATTCAGTAAATTACACTACAACAGAGTAACTGAACTAAGCCAATGAAAATCTCTGCGTCTTGGCTGTAATTTTAAGTAACTAACTGTTTCTAAACTTATGAAGCCACAATTCTTACCTGGATTGCTCTAATATGAACAAAATGTTTAAATCACAATCTCATTCCTTCTGTTCACTCACACACACTCTACCTTTAGTATATTAACAACAATTCCCTCTGGATTTCAACCTTTTACCCAACAAAGGGGCCCTATAAAAGGAACCATAAACAATCTGCCCTTTCTCTGTCCTGTCTCTCCACGTGCAAAACCTCTCTAGCTCGTGGGGGCTGGTCATTAACATATCTCTCGGTATGGAGTTCCCATAAGCCTTAGCTTTGGCAGGACTGACATAGCAAGCTGACAATCAGAATCTTCATTCCCTGAAGTCTGTCACTTAGAGAGTCTTGTCACACAGCTTCAGGTTCTTTACTTTGAGCCACAACAGCCTCGCCCCCATGCAGACAAACACCCAGAGAGGAAAGAAAGCAAGCCACGTCCCAGCAATGCTTTCTACAGCCTCAGAACTCAGGTCAGAAAAAAAAAAACTAATGTATTTACCCTCTTATGGTATTTTTATCCCCTGGTTACAACAGCAAAGAGCACCACCTCCAGCTCAGCCTGATCCCCGCAGTGAGTCAGAGAGAAACAGGAGAGGCAGACCTCTGTGCGGTGAAGACTGAGTCCCAGAGTGCACTGAGAGCCAGAGGAGCAGGAGCAGCCAGGTTCCAATGGCCATGGAAATTGGAAGGCCTCCCCCTTTTTTCCCATGCAAAAGGAGCAGGAAAAATGGCATAGCCAGCAGGAAAAGCACAGCATTGAGGAGGAAATTGACCCCCATGTAGCCAGCAGCAGGAAAAGTACCACAGGGGGAGTAATGGAGGCACTGAGCTGCAGACTGAGTATGCTTTTCAGTATTTTATGTATTGGCAAGTCAGTGTAGTTTGAGAGTGGGCAAAGGAAGGGGGGGGGGGGGGGGGGTAGGAATTAAGGAAGGGCCCTGGATTTGAAAAGGTATTTTAAGAGGTAAAGCATGGCAAGAATAGTGGAAACTACACACATAGATACATATGCACCCATGCTGGATGAAGAGCAGCAGGGAGGAGGGAATGGAGGAGGTTTGTGAGAGGAACTCCCCTGGTCCACTGCAACACTGGAGGAGGACTCATCTCTCCAACCCAGTTCTGTTTCAGCCCCCCTGGATCCAAAGTGGCCCCCATTAAAAAATCAGTGAAGACCACTGATTTATGTTCTCCTATGGGGAATCTGGGAACCTCTATAGCTCAGAAAAACAGACAAAGGAGAAAAACAGAAAGAGGAGTGTTCTCTTGAAGATCTAGCACTGTTTTTATGCTCACTACATAACAGATATGCAGGAGCTCATATAATCATTAATCACACATAGTCCTGCAATTGACAACTAAAGTCTACATGTCTCATTCTTAATCTTTTAGCTTGCTGTGTTTCTTCCCTCAAGGTTAGGCAGAGGCTTACCTTATCTTAAGAAAGCAAAAGTTCAGCTTTCTATCCTTATCATGCTGTCCAAATGAAATGAAGCATCTCAAGCTGTGTGCCAGGCTCTGCTAGGCTCTGCCGCATGAGATGGTGAAAGTTAAGGCAGAATCCATGAGAGTGACAGATTTCCTGAATCAGTATATTTCCCTGTTTGATTTATGGATTTTTTTTCTCAAAAAGTTGATTATCTGGTCTATGTCATAAACCATGTATTTGATATAGCTTACTTCAATTGAATCTTGCATTTACGAAGTTTCTCTAGATAAGAGTTCCACCTCTGCTCACAATATCAAGACACTATCAGGCACTGTTAGTTTGGACGCACGTTTTCAACGTGTTAGCTTTACCCCTTATTCAGTAAGTAAAATGTGCAGCCAAGCCGCACATTTTGCTTTCAGAAATTAGCGCCTACCCAAAGGTAGGCGTTAATTTCTGCCAGCACCGGGAAAGTACACCCTCCGACTTAATATCATGGCAATATTAAGTCGGAGGTCCCAAAAGTTAAAAATAATTTAAAATAATAAAAAAAAAAATTTAAATCGGCCCACGGCTCACGGGTTGAAAACCGGATGCTCAATTTTGCAGGCGCCTGGTTTCCGAACCCGTGGCTGTCAGCGGGTTTGAGAACCCACGCCGGCAAATTAGAGCGTCGGCTGTCAAACTCGCTGACAGCCACCGCTCCTGTCAAAAAAGAGGTGCTAGGGACGTGCTAGTGTCCCTAGTGCCTCTTTTTACCGCGGGCCCTAATTTGAATATTGTGTTTTACTGAATCGCGCGCACAGGAGAGCGGGCGCTTGCCCGCTCTCCTGCGACTTTTACTGTATTGGCCTGTGAGTCAGTGCTGTGAAAATGTATTCTATGAACTTGAAAAATACATGCAATGACATGACATAGCATGGCCAGTAGAAAGGTTAAAAACCTGGAATACTGGGTGCTACTGTTCATGAGTTTCCCAGTGTGTGCTAATTCAACCCTTTTGTGTGTTTTTTTTAATGATACTGAGTAGTTCTTGCCACATCTGGATAAACTCTAATTCTTTCTTCTAGATATCAAGTCATTTTCTTTTGAGAGATAGAATGTAACATGATGTGCCAGACACAACCAGTTCTGGGCACAGAATAATGCCAACAAACATTTTTGTGTAATTGCCAACCATTGCTGGCTATTGTAGAACTGCTTCTTTGGGTTCGACTTCACTGATTTCAGTGTTTATTCACTGCTGTCAGTCAGTAAAGATGTTTATTTTGAACAACAGTTCTGATGTGAATTGTCTTCTTTAAGATTATCTGGACTGGTGAACAGGAAGAGTAACCTTATCTGGGAATCCTGGGAGGGCATGTGGGCCTTGTGTGGCCAGTGGTCTTCCCTGTGAGCCCAAGAGCCAGCCGAGACAGAGACTACATCAAGTTGCCTTAGATTCATCATGAAGGTTTTGTGTGATTAAGCAGTCCAACAGAAGTATAATGTACAGTGGTTTTTGGGAAGCACTGATCTCCTACTTTTAAAAGCTGGGCCATAAAGGATCATGAAAGCCAAAAGGAGATTGACTTGCATTTTTGAGAACTAAATTAAATTGTCAGAGGTTGATCCAACAACATGAGGGGGCAGAGCTCACTGTGGCACAAAGAATCCAAAATACATGGACTCCTACCCCTTAGTTTGAAATTGACTTGAGACAAATCAGATAACCTATTACAAGTTTAAATTTCTAATAGGTTAGTGAGTGTACTTGGTTAGGTTCAGAAAAAAGTGCAGTTTTATCACTGTTAAACCAGATCTGAGTGATTTATGCTATGTTACATCATTAACTATCGGAATTCCAGATATCTTACTACAGAACACCCAGACTGAGACTAGTATGTAGAATTCTAATCCGGCAGAAGGGGTGGGGAGACATGGGGGTTTCCACAATAAGTTTATAGACTGCTTTCCTCCGTAAAATGTTTTTGTACAAGTGAACAAAACTAATATTAAGTTTCAGATGTACAAAAGTATTTCTCCCATTATGTGTCTATGGGAAAAATGTTTAGTACTTCTGGCCGTAAATATATCCAAATACAATTAATACAATAAAATTACGTTCTGTCTAGTGCTGGGTACATCTAGTAGCACTATAGAAATGATCGACAGTGATCATCATTCTAAAGCATATGGGGATAGACTTAAAGATCTAAACGAATACATAAGAACATAAGAAAATGCCATACTGGGTCAGACCAAGGGTCCATGAAGCCCAGCATCCTGTTTCCAACAGTGGCCAATCCAGGCCATAAGAGCCTGGCAAGTACCCAAAAACTAAGTCTATTCCATGTAACCATTGCTAATGGCAGTGGCTATTCTCTAAGGGGCGGATTTTAAAAGCCCTGCTCGCCGGCGCGCCTATTTTCCACAGGCCTGCCGGCGCGCGCAGAGCCCCGGGACTCGCGTAAGTCCCGGGGTTTTTTGTCGGGGCGTGTCGGGGGTGGGGCCGATCGACGCGGCGTTTTGGGGGCGGGACGCGGCGTTTCGGGGGTGGGCCCGGGGGCGTGGTTTCGGCCCGGGGTGGTCCAGGGGCGTGGCCATGCCCTCCGGAACTGCCCCCAGGTTGCGTCTCGGAGCGCCAGCGGGCCGCTGGCGCGCGTGGATTTACGTCTCCCTCCGGGAGGCGTAAATCCGTGGACAAAAGTAGGGGGGGTTTTAGATAGGGCCGGGGGGGTGGGTTAGGTAGAGGAAGGGAGGGGAAGGTGAGGGGAGGGAACGGAGGCAGGCTGCGCGGCTTGGCGCGTGCCGGCTGCCCAAAATCGGCAGCCTTGCACGCGCCGATCCTGGATTTTAGCAGATACGCGCGGCTACGCGCGTATCTACTAAAATCCAGCGTACTTTTGTTTGCGACTGGTGCGCCAACAAAAGTACGCGAACGCGCATTTTTTAAAAATCTACCCCTAAGTGAACTTAATAGCAGGTAATGGACTTCTCCTCCAAGAACTTATCAGATCCTTTTTTAAACACAGCTATACTAACTGCACTAACCACATTCTCTGGCAACAAATTCCAGAGTTTAATTGTGCGTTGAGTAAAAAAGAACTTTCTCCGATTAGTTTTAAATGTGCCCCATGCTAACTTCATGGAGTGCCCCCTAGTCTTTCTACTATCCGAAAGAGTAAATAACCGATTCACATCTACCCGTTCTAGACCTCTCATGATTTTAAACACCTCTATCATATCCCCTCTCAGTCGTCTCTTCTCCAAGCTGAAAAGTCCTAACCTCTTTAGTCTTTCCTCATAGGGGAGTTGTTCCATTTGCCTTATCATTTTGGTAGCCCTTCTCTGTACCTTCTCCATCACAATTATATCTTTTTTGAGATGCGGCAACCAGAATTGTACACAGTATTCAAGGTGTGGTCTCACCATGGAGCGATACAGAGGCATTATGACATTTTCCATTTTATTCACCATTCCTTTTCTAATAATTCCCAACATTCTGTTTGCTTTTTTGACTGCCGCAGCACACTGCACCGACGATTTCAATGTGTTATCCACTATGACACCTAGATCTCTTTCTTGGGTTGTAGCACCTAATATGGAACCCAACATTGTGTAATTATAGCATGGGTTATTTTTCCCTATATGCATCACCTTGCACTTATCCACATTAAATTTCATCTGCCATTTGGATGCCCAATTTTCCAGTCTCACAAGGTCTTCCTGCAATTTATCACAATCTGCTTGTGATTTAACTACTCTGAACAATTTTGTGTCATCTGCAAATTTGATTATCTCACTCGTCGTATTTCTTTCCAGATCATTTATAAATATATTGAACAGTAAGTGTCCCAATACAGATCCCTGAGGCACTCCACTGTCCACTCCCTTCCACTGAGAAAATTGCCCATTTAATCCTACTCTCTGTTTCCTGTCTTTTAGCCAGTTTGCAATCCACGAAAGGACATCGCCTCCTATCCCATGATTTTTTACTTTTCCTAGAAGCCTCTCATGAGGAACTTTGTCAAACGCCTTCTGAAAATCCAAGTATACTATATCTACCGGTTCACCTTTATCCACATGTTTATTAACTCCTTCAAAAAAGTGAAGCAGATTTGTGAGGCAAGACTTGCCCTGGGTAAAGCCATGCTGACTTTGTTCCATTAAACCATGTCTTTCTATATGTTCTGTGATTTTGATGTTTAGAACACTTTCCACTATTTTTCCTGGCACTGAAGTCAGGCTAACCGGTCTGTAGTTTCCCGGATCGCCCCTGGAGCCCTTTTTAAATATTGGGGTTACATTTGCTATCCTCCAGTCTTCAGGTAAAATGGATGATTTTAATGATAAGTTACAAATCTTTACTAATAGGTTTGAAATTTCATTTTTTAGTTCCTTCAGAACTCTGGGGTGTATACCATCCGGTCCAGGTGATTTACTACTCTTCAGTTTGTCAATCAGACCTACCACATCTTCTAGGTTCACCTTGATTTGATTCAGTCCATCTGAATCATTACCCATGAAAACCTTCTCCATTACGGGTACCTCCCCAACATCCTCTTCAGTAAACACCGAAGCAAAGAAATCATTTAATCTTTCCGCGATGGCCTTATCTTCTCTAAGTGCCCCTTTAACCCCTCGATCATCTAACGGTCCAACTGACTTCCTCACAGGCTTTCTGCTTCGGATATATTTAAAAAAGTTTTTACTGTGAGTTTTTGCCTCTACAGCCAACTTCTTTTCAAATTCTCTCTTAGCCTGTCTTATCAATACCCTAGAGGAAAGGTGAGATGGGGGAGATATGATAGTTAGATAGACATTGAAATATCTCAAAGGTTTCCATGCACAGGAAGTGAGCCTTTTTCAATGGAAAGGAGGCTCTAGAATGAGAGGTCATGTGATGAGGCTGAAAGGGGGTAGACTTAAGAGTGATCTTAGGAAATATTTCTTTACAGAAATGGTAGTGGATGTGAGGAACAGCCTCCCAGTGGAAGTGGTGGAGACAAAAGCAGCATCTGAATTCAAAAAAGCATGGGATAAATACAGGGGATCTCTAAGGAAATGATGAGAATTATAATGCTAAATTAAATGGATGGATGGGAACACTGGATGGGCCATGTGGTCTTTTTCTGCTGTCAGGTTTCCTTGTTTCTACATTAACAATGAAGCTTTGATTTAACATCTGAAGAGACGTTTGCTTTATGGATCTTGACCTGTACTACACCTGTAAGTGTGTTTGCTTTACCTGCTTCTGCCAGTTCCTATCTGTTTCTGGGATTGCATCCTGATAATTTTATTGTGATTTTGCACTTGAATACGTTTTTGGACTTTTAATAAATTCATTTTCTTTGCAACTATAAGCTCGTGTATAGGCTTTTCCTGTATGTAAGTCTCCCCCTTGGCCTACCTGAATTTTTCTGGTGTCCAACTGGTGACCTCTGGTGGACTTTACCCCATTCTGGGGCTGTAAAAGTGTTACTCACCACCACTGCAACTGCCAAAAATGATCCTCATGAAAAAGGGGGGGGTGTGTTACAAAACTGCCACTTGAATAGGGACCCAAGGGGTCTCACCTTGTTTTGAATGTTTTCTTGCAAAATTGCTTTTTTTTTTTTTTTTAGTGTTTTACATCTTTTTCTTGTTACTGCAAAATTCCAAGATGACACCATTCTTGTGAGCAGGCTTCTGTTTGGGGGTCATGTGGAGTCAGTGCATGCGCCCCGCAGAGTAAACAAGTCATATGGAGTGACATTGGTACTCCTGGTTTATGAGGAGCAATCAACAGACTGGTGTGGAGAGAAGAGTGATGCAGGAGTAATCCGGATGTCAGCAACATCTTGCTCAGGTCCAACTGCAGAGTGCAGAGAGGAACTGGAGTGAGACTTGCCAGCTACAACTGCAGCAGCGAATGGGTTAGAGATTTAGAGAGTTGTCATTACATGCATGACATATCGAATGAAAAACTGATTTTTGCTCTCTATTGAGGACAGAATGTTAGGAATTATTAGGAAGGGAATAGCAAATAAAATGGAGGATGTCATAATGCCTCTGTATCGCTCCATAGTGAGACCGCTCCTTGAATACCGTGTGCAATTCTGGTTGCCGCATCTCAAAAAGGATATAGCTGCACTGGAGAAAGTGCAGAGAAGGGCGACCAAAATGATAAGGGCCATGGAATGGCTGCCCTATGAGGAAAGGCTAAAGAGGTTAGGGTTGTTCAGTTTGGAGAAGAGTCGACTGAGGGGGGATATGATAGAAGTCTACAAAATAATGAAAGGACATGAACAAGTTAATGTAAATTGGTTATTACTCTCTCAGATAATAGAAGGACCAGGGGGCACTCCATGAAGTTAACAAGTAGCTCATTTAAAACAAATCAAAGAAAATTCTTTTTCACTCAGCGCATAGTTGAGCTCTGGAATCCATTGCCAGAGGATGTGGTTACAGCAGATAGTGTAACTGCATTTAAAAAAGGTTTGGATAATTTCCAAGAGGAAAAATCAATAAACTGCTAGTAATTTATGTAATGTTTGGATTCTTGTGACTAGGATTGGCAACTGTTGGAAACAGGATACTGGGCTTGATGGACCCTTGGTCTGACCCAGTATGGCATTTCTTATGTTCTTATGAGGAGAGGACTGACATGGACTGAACTGAATGATCCAATTGTCACTAAGTGTAGGAGCCATGCCTGGTAGTGCTGCAGTGCACCTTTTTGCCTAGAATGCCTGTATGAGCTGAAGGCCAGATCAGGGTTTGTGCCCGATCTGTGTTTGGAGCATTGACTGGATTGCAGGCCATTTTTCTGGACAAAGCAGGGGGGGCTGCCAGAGGGGCCCAGAGGAAGCGGATCCAGAAAGTACATGGATCCAGGGTTCTCACCAGTACTCAGCATGGCAGCAGAGGCTGCTTGGCCACCAGATGCAGTGAAATGAGTGGTGGGGAAGAAGTGACATGATCCCCCCCCCCCCCCCCCCCAAAAGCACTGCTACTGCATGGGCTGCATGGGCTGTGAGGAACAATGAAACCACCACTGTCATGGGGTGGAGGCTGCAGAGGCAGAAGTGAGAGCAGGGCCTGGGAAAGTGGCCAGTGTCAGCAGAGACCCAGTGCCAAGAGAAGAGTGGAGAGTGCCTCGGGAGTCCTTGTGATCCCTACAAGGAGTTGTCCCACCCAGAGTGAGAGCTCTACCATTGGGCGGGGACATGGCTGAGCATTGCAGTGGCTCTATGAGGAGCCACTGGGAGCGCGGAAGAACTAGACCTGACTTAGGCCAAGAGGGTGTAAGCCTGGGAGGCCCAGATTGCCTGAGTTTCTGATATGACTTAAGTAGCCAGCAGCAGCCTCAGAGCCATCCAAAAGATCCCCCCTTTGAGTTGGCCCAAGCTTGAAGCTATGCAAACTATGTGGATCTCATAATGGGGGCTTGTGAGGACGACCTCAACATCTGGTATATTGCTCAGCTGGTCGATTGCCAGCCCAGAACCTGACCAAGTCTCTAGTGCCAACGATTCTTTCAGCAGGCAATATCTTGGGCTTTCCAGAGGGGGGAGGTCCTGCAGTGGGGAGCCAGAAATGGATTTTACCCCGAAGTTGATCCCCATGTAAGGCTTAATAAACTGCCCATAATATAGGACAGTATTTAAACCTCCTTCCATATACTTGGTAATGTAATTGTCCAGTCTAAAGTGAATGTCTCAAAATTTACAGTGACGATTCTCCTACCTCTTTCAATAACTGCTCCCTTCCCTCATAGGACCTGTTTAATGCCTTTTCCCCAAACATCTTCTATAGATGGAAATGAACCTTGTGAGGGTTCATGATGACTCCTCTCTCCTCCTTTCTTTGGATAACTGTAAGTTATTCCTCTTTAAGGTTACTGATGATCCCAGATTTCTTCCCAGTGAAGGAACCCCTCTTTTGGATGTTAAACCTAAACTAAGACGGAGCCCTTACAGCAGGGGAAAAACCAGCAAAACTCAAAAGAATTCAAAAAGGGGAAACTCAACTTAAAAGAAAGAAAAACGTTCTTTAACTATGGTCCTTCAATGAAGGAAAGCTCTTATACTCCTCATCTGAGCTAGGACTCATTCCTTGAGCCCTCAGACGCTTTACCCCTCAAACAAAATAAACCAAGGACAGCCATAACATGTTGCCCCTGTAAGGGTAACGCACACTTCCACGAAGTAAAATGGTGACAGTGATTCAATTTGCATAGGATCTTACCATTTGCCCTCTCCCACATGGGGAAGCTACCCACATCACTGTTCTCTTCCTCCCTAACCTAAAGTTGGATCAGTCCATTCTGGTGGAGAAATTTTAGGGTCTCTATACTTACATGTCAGGATGCTTTCATAGGCTGTCCTCCCCTCCCCTCCCAAACCAGGTGATGGTAAGCTTACCTCCTCCCTGAGATAGCACTGAAAATATTCTCTGTTTTTCTCCAGAGGCAGCAATGCTGCTGTTGCGGAGGTGGACCCTTGACCCAAGGTGGAATTGACGCTACCCATGGGGATGCCCCCACGGGTCCCCACCATCGGGAGGCGGCGCAGAACGGGAAGTGGAGGCCAACTGGAGCTTCGCCAATACCAGCCCTCATTCCCTGCAGGTTGAGCCCTTGGGTACCGGGGCCGGCTGGTCTTAGGCAGGCCTCCATGTGGTTGATCCCGTGAAGGATGCTCAAGGCAGCGATCCAGGAAGCAATGGAAACACAGGGTCCAAAGATGCTGAGTTCAAGACAGGGCCTGGATCCAGAAGCCTGGACAGGCTGAAGCAGGCTAGAGAATAGGAACACGTTAAGTCTGGGCTTGTAAATAGGCAAAAGCCTAAGTAAGACCAATTCCAAGAAGTCAGCTGGAAGCAAAATCAGGTTCAAGCTGGAGTCAAGGTAGGCAGCTGGAGACAGGGTCAGGTAAGAACATAAGAACATGCACAACTGGATCAGACCAAGGGTCCATCAAGCCCAGCATCCTGTTTCCAACAGTGGCCAATCCAGGCCATAAGAACCTGGCAAGTACCCAAAAGCTAAGTCTATTCCATGTTACTGTTGCTAGTAACAGCAGTGACTATTTTTTAAGTCATCTTAATTAATAGCAGGTAATTTACTTCTCCTCCAATAACTTATCCAATTCTTTTTTAAACACAGCTACACTAACTGCACTAACCACATCCTCTGGCAACAAATTCCAGAATTTAATTGTGCGTTGAGCGAAAAAGAACTTTCTTCAATTAGTTTTAAATGTGCCACATGCTAACTTCATGGAGTGCCCCCTAGTCCTTTATTATCCGAAAGAGTAAATAACTGATTCACATTTACCCGTTCTAGACCTCTCATGATTTTAAACACCTCTATCATATCCCACCTCAGCCATCTCTTCTCCAAGCTGAAAAGTCCTAACCTCTTTAGTCTTTCTTCATAGGGGAGCTGTTCCATTCCCTTTTTCATTTTGGTCGCCCTTCTCTGTACCTGCTCCATCACAACTATATCTTTTTTGAAATGCGGCGACCAGAATTGTACACAGTATTCTAGGTGTGGTCTCACCATGGAGCGATTCAGAGGCATTATGACATTTTCCGTTTTATTCACCATTCCCTTTCATATAATTTCCAACATTCTGTTTGCTTTTTTGACTGCCGCAGCACACTGAACTGATGATTTCAATGTGTTATCCACTATGATGCCTGGATCTCTTTCTTAGGTGGTAGCTCCTAATATGGAACCTAACATTGTGTAACTATAGCATGGGTTATTTTTCCCTATATGCATCACCTTGCACTTAAGCACATTAAATTTTATCTGCCATTTCGTTGCCCAGTCTCACAAGGTCTTCCTGCAATTTATCACAATCTGCTTGTGATTTAACTACTCTGAACAATTTTGTATCATCTGCAAATTTGATTACCTCACTCGTCGTATTTCTTTCCAGATCATTTATAAATATATTGAAAAGTACGGGTCCCAATACAGATCCCTGAGGCACTCCACTGCCCACTCCCTTCCACTGAGAAAATTGTCCATTTAATCCTACTCTCTGTTTCCTGTCTTTTAGCCAGTTTGTAATCCACGAAAGGACATCACCACCTATCCCATGACGTTTTACTTTTCCTAGAAGCCTCTCATGAGGAACTTTATCAAACGCCTTCTGAAAATCCAAGTACACTACATCTACCGGTTCACCTTTATCCACATGTTTATTAACTCCTTCAAAAAAGTGAAGCAGATTTGTCAGGCAAGATTTGCCTTGGGTAAAGCCATGCTGACTTTGTTCCATTAAACCATGTCTTTCTATATGTTCCATGATTTTGATCTTTAGAACAGTTTCCACTATTTTTCCTGGCACTGAAGTCAGGCTCACTGGTCTGTAGTTTCCCAGATCGCCCCTGGAGTCCTTTTTAAATATTGGGGTTACATTAGCCACCCTCCAGTCTTCAGGTACAATGGATGATTTTAATGATAGGTTAAAAATGTTTACTAATAGGTCTGAAATTTCATTTTTGAGTTCCTTCAGAACCCTGGGGTATATACCATCCGGTCCAGGTGATTTACTATGCTTCAGTTTGTCAATCAGGCCTAGCACATCTTCTAGGTTCACCGTAATTTGGTTCAGTCCATCTGAATCATTACGATGAAAACCTTCTCTGGTATGGGTACCTCCCCAACATCCTCTTCGGTAAACACCGAAGCAAAGAAATCATTAAATCTTTCCACGATGGCCTTATCTTCTCTAAGTGCCCCTTTAACCCCTCGATCATCTAACGGTCCAACTGACTCCCTCACAGGCTTTCTGCTTTAGATATATTTAAAAAAAGTTTTTACTGTGAGTTTTTGCCTCTACGGCCAACTTCTTTTCAAATTCTTTCTTACCCTGTCTTGCATTTAACTTGCCAACACTTATGCATTATCCTATTTTCTTCTGTCGGATCCTTCTTCCAATTTTTGAATGAAGATCTTTTGGCTAATATAGCTTCTTTCACCTCCCCTGTTAACCATGTCGGTAATCATTTTGCCTTCTTTCCACCTTTCTTAATGTGTGGAATACATCTAGACTGTGCTTCTAGGATGGTATTTTTTAACAATGACCATGCCTCTTGCACACTTTTTACCTTTGAAGCTGCTCCTTTCAGTATTTTTCTAACTATTTTACTCATTTTATCAAAGTTTCCCTTTTGAATGTTTAGCACAAGAGCATGGATTTGCATACTGTCCACCTTCCAGTCATTAATTAAAATGTGATCATATTATGATCACTCTTGCCAAGCGGCCCCAGCACCGTTACCTCTCTCACCAAATCCTATGCTCCACTGAGAATTAGATCTAAAATTGATCCCTCTCTTGTCTGTTCCTGAACCAATTGATCCATAAAGCTGTCATTTATTCCATCCAGGAATTTTATCTCTCTAGCATGTCCCGATGTTACATTTACCTAGT
Source organism: Rhinatrema bivittatum (assembly GCF_901001135.1). NCBI lineage: Eukaryota > Metazoa > Chordata > Amphibia > Gymnophiona > Rhinatrematidae > Rhinatrema > Rhinatrema bivittatum. The sequence goes on along the minus strand of NC_042615.1, from coordinate 563,338,572 downwards.
CAATATTGGGGCAATTGTAATCTCCCATTATTACCTCACTACCAATTTTTGGTTAGCTTCCTTAATTTCTCTTAGCATTTCACTGTCCATCTCATCATCTTGACCAGGTGGACAGTAGTATACTCCTATCACTATAGTCTTCCCAACACACAAGGGATTTCTACCCATAAAGATTCAATTGTGCATTTAGTCTCATGCAAGAGGTTTATCCTGTTGGACTCTATGCCATCCCGGACATAAAGCACTACACCGCCTCCCGTATGCTCTTCTCTATCATTGCAATATAATTTGTATCCCGGTATAGCACTGTCCCATTGGTTGTCCTCCTTCCACCATGTCTCTGAGATGCCAATTAAGTCTATGTCATCATTCACTGCTATACATTCTAATTCTCTGTTACGCTCTCCTCCTCCAGAGGGGAGGCGTTAGCAATCTGTTATCGCTCACCCCACCAGGAGGGCGGAGTTAGCAATCTGTTCTGCTTTTCTCTTGAAAGGGGGAGGAGTTGGCAATCTGTCATGATCTGCTCCTCCAGAAGGGAGGAATTAGCTATCTGTAGTGCTTACCCCGCCAGGAGGGCAGAGTTAGTAATCTGTTAGCGAACTGCTGTTAGAAGCTCCTGTAAGGGAAGGAGGTAGCAATCTGTTATGGATCAAATCTCCAGGGAAGAGGAGTTGGCAATCTGTTCAATGATACTCTTCTGAGGAGAGGAGCTAACAATAGCAATCTATCATGCCTCCGCTACGGAGTAGCAATCTGTTATATATAGGCTGCTGGCAAGTCCCATAGAAAGAGAAGGTAGCTATCTATATAATACTTCCGTAAGCGGTGTTAGTGGTCGGTGGTGGTTGGCTCCCACAGAGTGACAGTAGTGTAAGGAATGACCACTTGAAGGAAATGGTGAATCCCTGGGCCGATGGCAGATGACAGCGCCCCCAGAAGGAGATCCTGAGAGGAACCACTGGCTAGGCTAGAATATGAAATAAAAACAAATAGTTCTTTATTAGGCTGGAAGCTGGACCACCAGTGGTGGCAGTAGTGAGTCGATGTGACCGATAGGGCTGAAGTCCTTCTGATACAGGAATATAATCTCTGGGTCGCTGAGCTGTAGAGAGAGACTAGAAGTAGTGAGTAGACAGGGTATACTGGATACAAGATGGTACACTCACAATAGTAGATGTCTGCAATAGTAGATATCTACAATAGTAGATGTCACAATAGTAGATGTCTGTGGCATAGATGTCTGAGCTCTATGCCACAGACTTCAGTACATTCAGGAACAGGAGCTGTAGGCGAGCACTGATTCCTCTAAACAGTCTGTAATAAGAACTCACAATAGCTGTATATGAAATGGCTTCTAGAGTAGAAGAGAGTCTGTAAAGGATTCTAGGAAAATGGGCCCTCGTGGAGCGAGTACCGGTTCCTATCTGCAATCTTGCCAATATAACTCTCGATCTCCGTACCTGCGATAACGTCTTGGACGGAAGGGAGTCTTCAGAGCTATAGGAATGTAGGCCCTCGTGGAGCGAGTACCGATTCCTATCTACAATAGGACACACTGTGTTCACGTCTGTGATCACTTCCAGGCAATGAGGAGTCTTCTGAGTATTCAGGGACGTAGGCCCTCGAGGAGCGAATACCAGATCCCTTCTTGGCAATCTGAAATCAAGAAGAGAGAGCAGATCCCCCGTGGAGCGGGTACTCCTGGTAAGTTTGAAAAGGCCGAGCAGTGGAGAAGGATTCCCCTCTCTGACTCGGATCGTTGTTGCAAGTATTGTGGACTGCCGAAGCAAGTCCTGTTGGAGTTCCTTGCTAACTCGTTAGAGGTTAGCAAACAAAGATCTTTTAAAGTGAAAAATGGATGACATCAATATGGGGGGACGCCCCCGAGGTTCGCACCTTTGCTGGTACAAAGTCTGGAGCGCGCGCGCACGTGCGCCCTTACACAAGAACATGGCAGAGCCATAGCGTCAAGCCAGCCCGGGGACACCAAGACTAAGAGGCAGGGAGAAGCCGTGGCTGCATCTGTCCATCAGAGCTGAAGGGAGTTGCTCCCAAGGTAGAGAGGGTGGAGCGAGGGGCGAGAAGAGGCACGAACGCAACATTCTCCCGTCTTACTTTTTAGACGTCTGGTATTAGCATACAAACATTTCAAAGTTTGTTTTTTGTTTGTATTTTTATTCTGCTTTTTAATTGATAGGGATAAGTTAGAATTTTTTAGCTCACGTGAGTTTTTAGTTACAGGCACTTGGACTACTTTTCTTATTATTGGAACCTCACTGTCTGGATGCCATAATTCTAGTGCATTATTAGTGTCCTTTGAAGATACCTTCCTCCAAACCATGCGCTGCTGAGTGACTGTTGGCTTTCCCCTTTGTTCTAGTTTAAAAGCTGCTCTATCTCCTTTTTAAAGGTTAGTGCCAGCAGTCTGGTTCCACCATGGTTAAGGTGGAGCCCATCCCTTCGGACAGGCAGCTGGAGACAAGGTCAGGTGCAAGCTGAAGTCGGGGCAGGTGGCTGTAGGCAAGGTCAAGTCCAAGCAAGGATCAAAGTCAGAGAATCCATCCACAGCATGGTCAGGAACAAGCAAGGGTCAAAGCCAGGAATCCGTCCAAAGCGAAGTGAGGAACAAGCAAGAGTCAGGAACAGGAAATTGGAACTGAAGCTCAGGGACTGGAACAGGAACACAGGACTGGAACAAATCAGGAACAGGAACAGGAAGAGTAGCAACTAAGCACATGACTGGAAGCGTGGAGACCTGTTGCCAAGGCAAAGACCGGATGGCGGAGCCTGCCTTAAGTAGCAAGGCCCAGAGACGTCATCATCCAAGGCCACAGGAAGGTTTCCCACCGTGGCCCCTTTAAAGTTGAGGAAGGCGTGTATGCACGCTCTTAAGGCAGACTGAAACTATGTGGTAGCGACAGCTCCCCTCGATGCCTGTGGGGAGACCCAACTGGGAGCGGAGGAGGTTGCGGAGCTGCCGGAGGAACCTGGGAGCACAGCAGGAACACAAGCACATAGGTGACTGCCTACCACTGCCAAAGAGGAAGGGCCAGGTCTGGGACCCAGGCATTGGGGGTGAGTAGGGCCGGTTGCGGGCCTGCTGCGGCCGGGATACGCAACAGTTGCATCTCTCATCCTCCTCACTTCTTTGGCTGCTCCAGCAGCTTCTCATTGGCTAGTTACATGGTAGTCTCTGTCCTCCTCTTTGGCCTTCATGGTACTGCAGACACTGACACTCATCCTGGACCCTGCCTCTTTGTGTGCTGACTTAACTTCTTCAGTCCATGTGGGCTCGACTGTTGTGATAATGGTGGATAGGTCCCTAAATTAAATATTGAAGAATACCACCAGAAAAAAAAGCCATGCATCCAGGATATCTATTCTATTAAGTCTAGAGGCTGGGTTGCAGTTTCAGGCCTGGGCCCAGGCCTAGACCCAGGCATTGAGACCTGGCCTCTGGGCCAAGCCCTGGTATGGGCCTGGGTCTGGTTTGAGGTCCCAGCATTGGGACCTGGCCTCTGGGCACACTAGAAGGCAATAACCTCCTCCTCCTCCTCCTCTTCTGGGAACAGCATGGTTCTCTTCAGCTGCAGCACCTGGAGTTTTCTGGTGTCTGCCTGGAGACCCAGCAATTCCTTTAGAATTCTAGAATCTCTGGGTCAAACCCGGAGGGTTCCCAGGTATGTCATGTGCTTTAGGGCTGTGTGCTGGCACCACTTCAAAGAGTTAATGAGGTGTCACTCTCTCTCCCCATATCCAGGTGTTTGTCCCCTCCACAATTCTTCAGTTCTGCCTTTGAAAGACAAATATTAAATATGGCTCTGTGAAATGATTAGAGTGAATGAACAAGAAGAACTTTCAAAAACGTAAGCGCATAGCACCTTAAGAATTTAATAAAAAAGAATTTCATTACACTATACTTTACTGTTTCTCCTGGGGGGGGAGCTCACACTTCTGGCCTAGACATTGGTGTCTTGCTTTCAGTGTGTATGTAGATAGTAGGTGCATCCCATGGAGTGAGATGCTGAGACAAATCAGACAGGACCAGGATCTGGGTGTTAAAATACATTTTACTGATTAATAGCAATCAAATTAAAGTCCATTAGTCCATGTTGAAGTTACATCTGATTGTAGATACATGTGTATTTTTCTGTAGGTAGGTGTCCCTTTAATTCAGGCATCTGGGTAGAGCTCCCATGGTAATTTTACTTGCACAAAGCTCACCCAGTGGCTAACTGGGATTCCTATTGGAGGAGTCTCCAACTTCATAGCAAAACAGTTCTACCTGACTCCATCTCCTTCCTGGACATCCATTCCGTCTTGGTCCCATGAGTGTGGAGATCCCGGTCTCTCTCTTTTTTCTTACTTGTTACCGAGGACTTCTCTTGGGGAAAAGTCAAATGGGGATCAGGCTATGCCAGTACTACATCTCCAAAGTAAAGCTGTTACAAGGCTTCTTGAATCTGATCCTCCTGAGTTTTAAAATGGCTGGGCGAAATGGGGCTGAGGCATCCAACCACAGTCCTCCAGGTGGAAAGGGGCTGATGAGGGATGGAAGGCTCATTATACATTTCCTCTCATGCATATTCATTGTGGATATCCTGAAAACCCGACTGGCTGTGGGGTCCCCAGGACAGGTTTGGGAAGCTCTGCGTTAAAGGGAGTGTGGCACCTCTATGGGTTGGCCACTAGATGTCACTAGGTCCATGTAGAGAAATTTATAATGAGCCTTCCATCCCTCATCAGCCCCTTTCCACCTGGAGGACTGTGGTTGGATGCCTCAGCCCCATTTCGCCCAGCCATTTTAAAACTCAGGAGGATCAGATTCAAGAAGCCTTGTAACAGCTTTACTTTGGAGATGTAGTACTGGCATAGCCATATGCACTGCCTCCATAACGTGCAAACTTTCTCTCATGCATATTCATTGTGGATATCCTGAAAACCCGACTGGCTGTGGGGTCCCCAGGACAGGTTTGGGAAGCCCTGCTTTAAGGAAAGCATAGTGTGATGTTTCTGTTCTTTTTTATGTCTTTCCTTTTTTATTTCTCTGTCTATGCCTTTTTAGTCAATGATCAGTTTCAACCTGGAATGGAACACAAAGTATTTTCTAAATGGGCGAGCAAAGGTCTATTAATATTAACCCATTAATTGGATGTTAAGGGGAAAATGAATTCATTCTCTTTTGTGAAAAATGAATGATCTGTCATGTTTGCTTTATTTTGGCTATTTACAGGCAATACATTATGGGCCTGATTTTAAAAAGTATTAATATTGGATTTTACACGTGTAACTACATTTTACTTGAGTAAATGGACTTTTGAAAATTGCTGCAATAATGTTACATTTACTAGTGTAACTCCTTTGAAAATTACCTTCTCTGTGTGTAGTTTTGACCTGCAGAAGTTACGATCTGAAAATTGGACTTCATTGCTGGATTTGTTTGACATTTGTGATCCTTCTAGACACATGTTGTCAGGTCTTTATAGATTTATACAATAGGCAGATTCTTCATTTGACTATCAATCTTCATTACAAGTATGGCAACAAGATTTTCAATTTCTAATGTCATTAAAGCAATTTTCCTATTGTTTATCTTCCATAAATTCTTTGTCAGCAAATGTTTTGCTTCGAAAAATGCAATACAAATTTTTTACATGTTTTTATATCTCAGTGCAGAGCACTTCTGGCTAAATTAACTAGTCATGATAATTGTTTGAAATGTTCTAACTTTTCTGGAACTTTGGGCCATACATTTTGGCCCTGTGCTGTCACCCAGAGGTTCTGGTCTTGTATAAGGAGACATGTGGCTGATGTCGTGGGTTTTAGAATACTGGCATATCCGGTACGGATTTTTCCTCCAGTCCTTTCTGTAATAAATATATAAAATTGTGGATTAGGAAGGGATTTCTACTTTATTTCAGGAGAGCTCAACATTCATACAGCTTTACCTATTGGATGAATGCTTTATTTTCTTTAGTCATCATGGAAAAATTGATTATTAAACGATTGACACCTCGTCGGAAGTTGGAATTTCTACGCATTTGGCTTCCTTACATAGACACACTTACACCTAGAGCTCATAGTCACATTTCAAATGATTTATCTTAGTCGGTTGATTATTTTTCTTTACTCAATGCTTTGTAAAATTGTACTCTACTTTTTTATTTTCTTGTCTTCTATGTGGTGCTGAAGGGGCGGGGGGAGTCTGGGATGGGGAAGGGATAGGCTGTTTGTTTTGTTTAGTTTTGTATTTCGTTGATGTGTATTTATATCTTTGTGTTTATAGCAGTTGTAATACAGTGAATGTATCTAGTCATGGCATGAGGTGCACAGTACCAATCATCTTCATGTGATTTGTTGTATTCAATTCTCTAGTCCCCCAATGAAAAAAAATCTATTAGATTTGTCTGACAGGAACTTCCCCTGGTGAAACCAGATTCACACAAAATAATTTAATAAAAATGACAATGGAAAAGATTTGATTTTGAATTAGTCACCAACTAAATTACTTAGAGAAAGAAAAATTGTGTTTTGCCTGTACCACTGCTATTGTATTTTGTATAAATTTGATAATACTGCTGGATTGGATTGGCATGTTTATGAGCTCTGTTTAAGGGGAAAACGACATGAGAAACTATGTTCATGTTCTAGTTTCCATCCTGTCACATCACACTTGATTACAGTTTCAGCTTGGCAAAACATTGAAGACCTTATCCTCAAAGCAACTCCTTACACAATTCAAAGAATTATTGTTCCTGTAAGGCAAAGGGACTGTGAACTTTACTTCTAATTACTTGATAGCAAATAAACTGCATACTCGAGTGTGGGTGGTCTTAAATAATATTTTGCATAATATCTGGGTTCCCTCAGATTGAGCCCTTGGTTACCCGGGCCGCCTGGTCTTAGGTGGGCCTCGCAGGATCTCCTTGAGAGAAAGTTCAGAGGTGTGCCCATCACGATCAAGGGTGCATGATCAATGTTCAGGCTAGAAGTCAGGGGTACCAGAGAAGGCCAGAATAGAATCTCTGAATGTATGGCAGGGATCAAGGCCAGAGTAAAGGTAGCGTAGTCAGCCAAAGCAGGGATCAATACCAGTGGTCAGTCTGTGGATAGTCAGCCAAACCAGGGGTCAGGTTCCAGGCAGCAGTCAGACATGGTCAGTGATCAGGCAGAGGTCAGTTCCAGGCAGCGTGCAGACGTGGTCAAGGAAACAGGCAAAGCCAAATCCAGGTGACGATCAACGTAGTCAAGAACAAGCAGAGGTCAGTACCGAGAAGACAGTTCGAAGGTACTACCTGGGGAGATGAAGGATCAGGAGGACCCAGGAACAGAAGGATGCTGGAACAGGACTGGAATGAGACTGGAACAAGACTGGAACAGACACTGGAAACACAAAGGCAAACTAGAAATCACAGCGTGATCGACCCGATTTCCAAGGCAAGGAAATGCAGGTAGGCACTTCCTTTTAAGCAGCGTTCAATCAGGGCGCGCTGCAGAGCTGGGATCCACCCCTGGCCCTTTAAGGAGTCGGGAAGTCCGAGCACGCATGCCTAGGGGTGGCGCAGATGCCACGGAGGACGTCGAGCCCCACCCTGAGGCCTGGCTGGAGGTGGAAGGCCCGGCGACCTCTGTGGGATGCCGAGGCCTGGCTGAGCTCGCTGGTGAAGCAGGGGAGGATGACCCAGGACCCGTGGAAGTCTTGGTTAGGTGAGTAGGTCTGGACATGGGCCGAGCGTGGACAGGACACGCAAGAGTACCCCCCCTTCTAGGCCTCCCCCTCCTTGGGCGAGGCTTGTTTGGGTGCGCCCTATGGAAACCCCGTAGGAGGTCTTTGTCGAGGATGTTTTGTGAGAGCTCCCAGGACTTTTCTTCGGCCCCATACCCTTGCCAGGCAAGGAGATATTCCCAGTTGCCTTGTCGCCGACAGATTTTGAGGACCTCTTTTACCTGGAGGGTGTTGTCAGGTTCTGTGGGGACCTGTGGACGTAGAGGATCTCTGCGAGAAGGCCAGGAGAGCACGAGTGGTTTTAATAAGGAGACGTGAAAGGTATTATGAATACCCATGGTTTGCGGCAACTGGCCCTTTGCCCTTACCATGTGACAGGGCAAAGGTAGCGCCGGCGCCATTTTGAATATTGGCAATACGGCCCGAGTGCAGGAGATCGCTCCCGGACCCCTGCTGGACCCCCAGGGACTTTTGGCCAGCTTGGGGGGGCCTCCTGACCCCCACAAGATTTGCCAAAAGTCCAGCGGGGGTCCAGGAGTGACCTCCTGCACTCGGGCAGTATTGCCAGTATTCAAAATGGCGCCGGTGCTACCTTTGCCCTCACTATGTCATAGGGGCCTCCCGGACCCCCGCTGGATCACCAGGGGCTTTTGGCAAGTCTTGGGGGACCCTCCTGACCCCCACAAGACTTGCCAAAAGTCCAGCCGGGATCCGGGAGCGACTTCCTGCACTCGGACCGTCGGCTGCCAGTATTCAAAATGGCGCCGATAGCCTTTGCCCTTACTATGTCACAGGGGCTACCGGTGCCATTGGTCAGCCCCTGTCACATGGTAGGAGCATCCAGTGCTCCTACCATGTGACATGGTCCGGCCAATGGCACAGATACCCTGTCACATGGTAAGGGCAAAGGGCCATCGGCGCCATTTTGATTAGTGGCAGCCGATGGCCCGGGAGCGGGAGTTCGCTCCAGGGACCCCCACTGGACCACCAGGTACCTGTAAAAAGTTTTTTGGGGGGTCGGGAGGTTGGGGGAAGCTAAGGTATTAGTTTTAAAGGGTTGGGGTGATAAGAGAACCCCCACGATCAATATCGTGGGGTTTTCCTATCGTTTTGGGGGAGCCCCCGATTTCTGACGATTTTGAAAATATCGTCCGATATTTTCAATCATCCGAAGCCCGATTCACATCCCTATTGAATACCTATATTTCATCTTACAAAGTCAGTTTTGAAATGTGTATCTTTATATCCCAGTTAACATAATATTATTAGATGGTTTGCATTCCAGACATTAGTTCCTTTTGAACATTGATCATGCAGTGTTCCAACAGTGAGATGCAATATCATTTCGATTTAGGAAAAGGCAGCCACATCATGTTATATGCTAGAGCATTTGCTATTATAAATTTGTGGACAACTAAATTTGTATAAACTAGAAAACCTGTTAACACACAAGCCATGTGTATTCAGAACTGAATCCCTGTCCAGGTTTTGAAGGAAATTTTTCAAAAAACTAAAAGCTGTTGCAGGCAGACTGGAACACTTTGCATTATAAAAAGGAATTTTGGATGCCTAAAGTCATGAATAAAACAGGGGATGGTGTTATCAAGGCCAAATAAAATTAAAGTCACTTTTTCACAACTTGATTGCCAGTTGAAAAGGAGAAAAGGGTAATAAATTAATTTCCTAACCATCAGTAACTCAAATCTCACCTCTAGGTTAATAGTAAAGCAGTAATTAAAATGAGGCCATGCACTATGGTATTATGACCACTCTAATACAATCTGGGTGCATAATTGCCTCTCACTTGGATGTATAAAATGAAGTAATGATGCAGGGAAACCTTATTTGTCCTACGCTCATTAAAAGCTGAACTGAACCAGAAAACTCCTATTTTTGGGATGAAACCACATGCCCAATGATGATTACTTCTCCACCTCCCCTCTTCCTCTGTGCTCTTTCAAGGCCTTTTGTTTTTAGCTCTGCAAGGAAAGTGCATTGCCAGTAGTGAGATTAGTAGAGAATATTGTTCTTAGCACAATGGTGTCTTTATTTCTCAAGGAGTATGAGTGCTGTGCTTTAAACAATGCAAAAACTGGAGGTGTGTGAGCCCTTAATTGCCTGTATTAGATAAACCAGCTGTAGGCGGGAAAAAGCATTCATCTGATTTACTCTAGATCAAGGGCGCCCAGTAATCAGAGATTAATGACACAGTTAGCCCTAACATTTTACAAATACAATAAAGAACAGGCATGACCTCATGTCTGTGGGGTTATACATCTTCATCAACGTCCTCCCTGCGCGGATATACATGCTGTCTCAAAAGTATAAAAGCCATTTAAAGTTTGGTCAAAAATAGGGTGAAACAAAGAGGGGAAAAAAAAGCATGTAAGCCAGATTGCTGGCAACTTCAGAAAGGAAAACAATCCACAGCGATGCCATGCATGCGAAAATATGTTTCATAAACACTGGGTAACTTTAGCCAAACTTTAAAACTGAGCACATTTGAGCAAACATCCTTCTGGGCTTATTGCTAAAGTTTTTGCTTGCACAATTGTTTCTATGGGCATTTTTTAAAAATCCTTTTTGAAAGTGAAATAAATAAATCCTCAGGCAAAAGATGCACAATTTTAAAACTGTGTAAGCAAACTGACTTGCAGCTTTTATGTTTTTCTCTTGTTTGAAACTGAAATCTGATCCAGTGTAGTATCTTCAGCCCATCATGTAAGCATTAGTTCCAGACACTAGGTGGCAGCCAAGTGTATTTTAGGCTGAAGCACAAGGTATCTCGGTTTATCTGCATCTACTGTCAGAAATCTGCCTCTGCATGTTTGCCTAAGGACCCTGTGCTGGGCTTTGCTCCTAAATAAACCAATTCTTGTTACCCTTTTCTTCTCTTCTTTATGTACTCCAGGCAGTGACGCAACAATGTGAAAACAACAAGGGTATTTGTCCCATCAGCTTTCAGTGAACAAAGGGGGAAGAAAACTAGACCTAACAAGGAGAATCAACCAGAAGAGCAACTTTGTAAAGGCATTGGTCTAAGAAGTACCTTGACCTCATCAAACTTTAAATGTCTTCCCCAAGTTTGTGTTAATGATTTTATGCATAATCAATATGTAAAAATTTATAACATTGATAAAGCACTGAATTGTGTCTAAACCTTGTTGGCTAAGTGTTTTGAATAGTTTACTGTTAATTCCAGCTGAAAACTTTATGGTTAATTTTAATATTTGGAAAGCTAAAGAAATAATTTTACCTGCTCTGAACATGTTTTCAAAAATAGCAGAGGCAGACAGAGGTAGTAGAATACAGTACCACAGAGGGTTAATAAAATGATTTAGTTTTATTTGAAAAAGTTAAAAAAATATTATCTGCACTGTTCACAAATAAGAGGACCCTACAACGCAAGCATGCGGAACATGGTTATTTATGTAGTGTGAGACAGATGGGAGTAGAAAAATGGAACTCAGGAGGAGTTTCATGAGATATAATTTGTGCTGTACAATTTTGCCCATAAGAAGGAGAATAGATTTTTGGCTTTTTTTTTTTTTTTTTGCAATTTTTGGGACTTTCTATTTGTGGTGTACGGATATTGGCAATGCAATGCGGTTTGGTTCATTCATCAGATAATTAGCATGCATAATCACATGATGCTTTTGAACGAATTGCAATGTGTAGTTCTCTCCATCAAACACTTCTTCCTCTTTGCCTTGGGCCTGAAAAATGTGGAAAAGGAACAGCAGAGGCATGAGGTCCTCTGGGCTAGGGTAGGCTCCTAGTCCATAAATAAAGAGCAGCAGCAGCAGCAGCAACGATAATGTTTTGCCCAGGCCATTTTTTCTGATGTGAAAACCAGAACCCTGCAGGATGACTGAGCTGAGCTGAGCAATGCCATATCCCAGAGGTTGGGGGCGGGGGATGGCGCCTGTCAGCACCTTCACTGACTCCTGCTTTCTTTGCAAGCACTTGCATCAGAAGCATTGCTCAGAAATATGCATAGAGACTTCAGAGAATCGTTTGAGAGTAGCTTCAGTAATGTTCAGACTCTAAAGCAGGGCTTCTCATGCCTCTCCTGCGGACCCCACAGCCAGTGTGGTTTCCAGGCTATCCACAATGTATATGCATGAGATACATTTGCATACATTGCAGCCCCAGGATATGCAAATGTTATCTCATGCATATTCATTATGGATATACCACTAGGCTACTCCTCCACAGGGGTAATGAGAGTATGAAAGGGGGGGGGGGGGAGTTGCTGTCAACTGTTATTTCATCATATGGAAGTATTCTGGATGCGGGAGGAGAAGATAATAAATACCAGAAAGCTGTCCCTTATGAAGACAGATTAAGCAGGTTAGGGCTCTTTTATTTGGAGAAGACGTGACTAAAGAGGGCGTATGATAGAGGTTTAGACAATCATAAGTAGGATGGAATAGATAAAAGAGGATGGTTATTTACCCTCTCAGAACATTTTATGGAGTGTCCCCTAGTCTTAGTTCTAACAGGCAACAGAATTAAAACAAATCAGAGAAAGTATTTTTTCGGTTAACCTGCAGTCAAGCTATGGAATTTATTGCCAGAAGATGTGGTTAAGGCATCTATTTATGTCCGCTTTACTACAATATGTTATCTTTGAAAAAGTTTACCCGTTATTACTTATTTCCTTATGTTACAATATGTTACTTATAAATGTTACCCGAGATCATTTATTTCCTTATAGTTCATTATGTTAATTGTAAACGTTACCTGTTCCATGTAAACCGATTTGATATGCAAACGGTTATCGGTATATAAAAGCCTTAAATAAATAAATAAATACAATCTAGCATATCTGGGTTTCCTGGAGGAAAAGTTCATAAACCATTATTAGCCTGGTGGATCTGGGAAAGTCACCGCTTGTCCTTGGAAGCGAGCAAGAAGAAGTTGGAACCGCTCTTTGGGATCTACCGGATACTTGTGGCCCTGATTGCCACGGTCAGAGATAAGATGCATGGCATATCTTTGGTTCTTATGGTCACAGGAAGTGGAGAGACAGATACAGGCAGTACAGCCAGGGAAAGGTGTAGCAGGAGGCTAAAGCAAGGGCAGAGGAGACTATGCCAACACCTGGAAAGGATGAGCATTACTGTGAACTCTCCGGATTTTCCCTGGAGACTCAGGGAATTTGCATCAGTGGCCGGGTCTCCAGGAAGGCACAAACTCTCTGGGCCTCTCTGTTTACTGTTCCAGACACTCTCCTTCAGGAAAGCCCGCAGCACACATACACTACAGGCAGCATGCAGAGAGAAACTGCAGCTGTGATTCTAGGTCTCGGGACTCAGCTGAGGGTAGAATAGAGGTGCATATATAGGGGTGAGAGCAAAGATAGTGTCAATTAGAAGGTAGGGGGTAAAACAGAGAAAGTTGAGAGGATGAGGGTGAAAGGGGTAGATTTGGGAGTAATCTAAGGAAATATTTATTTACAGAGAGGATAGTGGACGGATGGAACAGCCTTCCAGTGGAGGTGGTGGGAGACATGGAAAATGCCTGAATTCAAGAAGCTTGGGACAGGCAGAGGGAGAATCTCTGACAGAGTGGTAGGGACGGCAAAGCTGAGCAGTTGGTGTGGATGGATAGATTGGAGTGACCATCACGGTTTTAGGTTTCTATATATAACCTCTTTTTCAATGGGTATGCTGAATACAGGGGCCTCAAACTCTTTTTCTCTCTCCCTCTCAGTCCACAGGCCCTGGGTGCCGGCAATCTTTCCTCCAAGACCCTAGTCTCACGGAGGGGAGGGGGAATCACAGTTTTAATGTTTCTTTCTCTCCTGATTGAAATGTTCTGGCTTTAGGGACTCTTTGTATTCTTACAAAAGACACTGAACACTCTGGTGAGGTGTTCCAACAAAAGGTTTACCATAACCAAAAATATCCTCAATCCAATTAGCAACCAAAATCCAGTTTATCTTCACAAATTCCAAAAATGTACTTCTTATCACAAAAATGTACAGCTGAGCTAGTGTCCCTTCAGATGGCAGGCACCAGGCAGAAGAACCAACACTCCCTTTGATAGAAGGTGGATTCCTAGTGGGGACTGGGATCCCCTGATCTCTTTCACTGACGTTACTCTGTGGTTCTTGGTTAGAAAGTCCCAAAAATTGCAAAAAAAAAAAAAAAAAGCCAAAAATCTATTCTCCTTCTTATGGGCAGGACCTGGTGGCAAAAATTCCTCCAAACTAAACAGGAACAAAAATCCTTTTCAGAACTGCACTCACTTCTCCACTGGCAAGACACTGCTGTCCCTCCTTGTTTTACAAGCAGTTCTTAGTGCTAAGACAACTGAGGTGGGATATGATAGAAGTCTACAAAACCATGAAAGAACTTGAACAGGTTAATGTGAATCGGTTATTTACTCTCTCAGATAATAGAAGGACCAGGGGGCACGCCAAGAAGTTAGCAAGTAGCTCATTTAAAACAAATCGAAGTAAATTCTTTTTCACTTAGCACATACTTAAGCTCTGGAATTCATTGCCATAGGATGTGGTTACGGAAGTTCATTTAACTGGGTTTAAAAAAAGCTTTGGATAGGTTCCCACAGGAAGGACAGCTAGAGGCAGGACGGCTAACAGGCTCCGGTGACCTGAGCCCCTCTTTAATCCCAGAGACAGAGTAAGGCTCAGTACCCGCCACATTCGCCTCCGAGTACCCTTCAATGAGGTTGGCTCCCCGCTTCTCAGTCATTGAGCGAATAGGACCAGTCACCTACCGCCTGCAACTACCTTCGTCCTTGAAGATACGCAATACTTTCCACGTGCCACTCCTTAAACCTCTGGTCCTATCCTGGTCACGACAGAAGTTCCCTGAACCCCAGGATTTGGCAATACAGGAGGAGCGCAAACTTACCAAGTAAAGGAGGTACCAGATGTAAGGCATCGTCACAAGAGATGGGAGTACTTAATCTCTTGGGGGGGTGGGGGGGGTGGGGCTTCGGTCCCAACGAGAATACTTGGGAGCCTGCCTCCAACATATTAGATAAAACTCTACTCCAGCAATTTCACGACTTGCCTCCTGAGAAACCTGGGCCTTCTAGGAGGGGGCGTAGAAAAAGGGGGGGTACTGTTAGGCGCCCCGGCTGTGGGCCTGCGCAGCTGGGTCCCCCTCACCTTCAGGGGCAGAAGGCCCGCTCCTGCCATCACCGGCCTCTGCCGCTGCTTCAGCGGCATCTCCCAACACCGCCGATGCCTCCCGCCGTCCCTTCTAGGTGCGTGCGCACACCCACTGCCTGCAATTTAAAGGGCCGACGGCGGGAAAGCTCCCCGCGGCCCGGGAAGATGACGTATAAATACTCTGCCTTGCCATTCCCTCTTCGCCTCAGCGAAGGGTCCTACTCTTTCCAGAGTGCGAGTTGTCCGCCTTGGTCCCTGCATTCCTGATTCCTGTTCCTGATTCTTGCCCTTGCTCCTCGCCTCCTCGGACTGCTCTCCTGGCTCTGACCCTGCTTTGTACATAGCAGTTCCTTACAGCCAAGATATTACTAACTTATACTGTTATATTGCTTGTAAAAATTGGTTTGCATATTCTACTTATTAATCTTTATTGGATAACGCATACTTTTAGTTCTTAGTTCAAATTCCTATTAAAATCTTTGCTAGGGACTAACCATACCTTGCCTTATGTTTAGGATTTTAATTAATCAGAGAGAATACAACAATTGTGGTGCTTATGTCCCAAGACCTATCATTTGGAGAACCAAAGGTTGTCCTTTTTGCCTTCAGCTATCTAAAATTAAAATGGAGCTGATCCATCTAAGGGAGCAATTGGTCAGGTTTCAATTAACCTCCCCTTCCTTAAAACATCCATCATCTGTCACCCATCTCTCACAGCGGTTACAGAATCCCAGGGAAAAATGGTTTACAGTGGGCTCTGGTGGAACTAGATATGTGACAAGCAGGCACCCACCTTCCCCAAATTTACAGCAATCTGTACCTCAACCCCTACTCCCACAGATTTATCAGACATCCAGGATTAAAAAACCCAGAATCAATTCGATAACATTAGCTTCTGGCAGAATAAGACCGGTGAAGGACAAGGGAATTGAAAATAACAAAATCAATCAGCTCAAAAAAACAGAAAAGGTTCCTAGGAAGTGCAACATAGTACAGGAGAAAAACTGGAAAGCTATGACTATAAATGCTCGCAGTTTGGGCAATAAAATCCCAGACCTGCAGGCCTTAATGGTGGAGGCAGACTTGGACGTTGTTGCTGTCACGGAGACGTGGTTCATGGATTCTCATGACTGGGATGCGGCCATAGCAGGCTATAACTTATTAAGGAATGACAGAAAGGACAAAAAAGGGGGAGGAGAAGCATTTTATGTCAAAAATAATATTCAAGCTACTGAACTGCAAGAAAAGTGGGGTAGGTGGCGATGTCCTTTCGTGGACTGCAAACTGGCTAAAAGACAGGAAACAGAGAGTAGGATTAAATGGACAATTTTCTCAGTGGAAGGGAGTGGACAGTGGAGTGCCTCAGGGAACTGCATTGGGACTCTTACTTTTCAATATATTTATAAATGATCTGGAAAGAAATACGACGAGTGAGATAATCAAATTTGCAGATGACACAAAATTGTTCAGAGTAGTTAAATCACAAGCAGATTGTGATAAATTGCAGGAAGATCTTGTGAGACTGGAAAATTGGGCATCCAAATGGCAGATGAAATTTAATGTGGATAAGTGCAAGTTGATGCATATAGGGAAAAATAACCCATGCTATAATTACACAATGTTGGGTTCCATATCAGGTGCTACAACCCAAGAAAGAGATCTAGGCGTCATAGTGGATACATTGAAATTGTCGGTACAGTGTGCTGCAGCAGTCAAAAAAGCAAACAGAATGTTGGGAATTATTAGAAAGGGAATGGTGAATAAAACGGAAAATGTCATAATGCCTCTGTATCGCTCCATGGTGAGACCGCACCTTGAATACTGCGTACAATTCTGGTCGCCGCATCTCAAAAAAGATATAATTGCAATGGAGAAGGTACAGAGAAGGGCTACCAAAATGATAAGGGGAATGGAACAACTCCCCTATGAGGAAAGACTAAAGAGGTTAGGACTTTTCAGCTTGGAGAAGAGACGACTGAGGGGGGATATGATAGAGGTGTTTAAAATCATGAGAGGTCTAGAACGGGTAGATGTGAATCGGTTATTTACTCTTTCGGATAGTAGAAAGACTAGGGGGCACTCCATGAAGTTAGCATGGGGCACATTTAAAACTAATCGGAGGAAGTTCTTTTTTACTCAATGCACAATTAAACTCTGGAATTTGTTGCCAGAGGATGTGGTTAGTGCAGTTAGTATAGCTGTGTTTAAAAAAGGATTAGATAAGTTCTCGGAGGAGAAGTCCATTACCTGCTATTAAGTTCACTTAGAGAATAGCCACTGCCATTAGCAATGGTAACATGGAATAGACTTAGTTTTTGGGTACTTGCCAGGTTCTTATGGCCTGGATTGGCCACGGTTGGAAACAGGATGCTGGGCTTGATGGACCCTTGGTCTGACCCAGTATGGCATTTTCTTATGTTCTTAGAGAAGAAGCATGATGGGCCTTCCTATAAAAAGATGACTGTACATCCATTTTTACTGAAGTGGTGTACAGGCCTCCAACTCAAACAGAAAAACTAGACAGAGATCTGATCAAAGACATTAAAAAGGTGGGAAAGAAGGGGAAAGTGTTGATTGTTGGTGAATTTAATCTGCCGGATGTGGACGAGAATCCCTTTTGCAGAATCTACCAGAAGTAGAGAGATAGTGGATGCCCTGCAAGGGACTCTGTTCAAACAAATGGTAATGGAACCCACGAGGGAGGGAGTTTTACTTTACCTAACGCTCACTAAAGGGGATAATGTCTCTAATGTCCAGGTGGGGGCCCACCTCAGCACCAGTGATCATCAAATAGTATGATTTGATATTGCAAATAGGATCCGGAGAAGTCACACAAAGACCCAAGTTTTGAACTTCAAAAAAACAGACTTTGTAGAAATGGGGAAATATCTGGAGGCAGAACTTGAAGACTGGGAGAAATTGGGAGAGGTCAAACAACAGTGGGCCAAACTAAAAAGAGCAATTACAAAAGCAACAAATCTGTATGTTAGAAAAGAAAACAAAAGTAAGAGAAATAAGAATCCAATCTGGTTCACAAAGGAGTTGGCTGATGTAATAAAAGCAAAAAAGAACATACGAATATAAGAACATGCCATACTGGGTCAGACCAAGGGTCCATCAAGCCCGATGGCACGGATGGCACGGAGGGAGAAATCGCTCGCGGGACCCCGCTGGACCACCAGGGATGTTAGTAAGTCTTGGGGAGGGATCGGGATGGTGAGGGGGGGTTGTATTTAATGTATTATAGTAAATTTTATTGCTTGGGGTGGATTTTTTTGAGCTTCGTTTTCCTGCGTTGTTTTTTGGGCCCATTTCGTTTTTCCCCGTTTAGTTTTTGTTTGTTTTTCCAAAAAACTAACCGAGGAAAAACAAACTTTACCCCGAAGCGTCCGACTCAAAAAACGACCCGGTAGAAAAAAACGAAGCTCATCTCTATTGGCAACCTGTTGCACTGGAGGTAGATCCTTGGCCTGGTGCAGGATTGGTACGGCCCTCTGGTCGGACCGAAAGAGCGCCTTCCACCAGGAGGCAGAGCACAGGAGGAGACAGAGGCTAGCTGGAGCTTCGCCAATAGCAACCTGGGGTTTCCGCAGGTTGAGCCCTTGGGTACCTGGGCCACCTGGTCTTAGGTGGACCTCACAGGGTCTCCTAGAGAGGAAGCGCAGGGGCGTGCCCACCACGAACAAGGGTGGGCAGTCAATATCCAAGCAAGAGTGTCCAGAGGTAACAGGAGGCCAGAATAGAGTGTCCGAGTGGATAGCGAGGATCAAGGCCAAGGTATCAGTCCAGAATGGTCAGCCAAATCAGGGATCAGTACCTTTAGTCAATCCGGCAGTAGTCAGGTCAGGCAGAGGTCAAGTTCCAGGCAGAGGTCAGATGAGGTCAGGAACAAGCAAAGGTCAGTACTGTGAGATCAGTCCGAAGGGTACTACCAGGAATGGAGAGACGAAGGAGCAGGAGACGCTGGAACAGGCAAACTAGATAACACCGGAGTGTATGACCTGATTGCCAAGGCAGGGATCATGGGTTTGAGCCCTGCCTTATATATGGAGTCTCTGTGATGTCATCAGCGTGCGCCTCTCGGGGTTTTCCCGTGCTTGTCCCTTTAAAGGGCTGCAGGCCAGCTGCGTGAGTGCCTAGGGGCGGGGCCAAGGATGCCACGTACATGGATCCCCAATGGGAGCTCCGTTGTGAGGCCTGCATTGGAGACTGAGAGCAGGGGAGCCGGGGATGCCGCGAACTGGCTGCAGCTGTGGAGGATGAGAGCCTGGAGCTCATGGACAGGAGCGCGAGGTGAGCAGGACCGGCCATGGAGCGGACATAGCCGGGAACTGCAACAAAATTAGCTCCCTTTCTCATTGGTTCCTGAACCATTTGTTCCATGAAGCAGTCGTTTATTACATCCAGGAACTTTATGTCTCTAGCAAGACCTGATGTTACATTTACCCAGTCAGTATTGGAGTAATTGAAATCGCCAATAATTACTGCACTGCCAAATTGGTAAGCTTCCCTGATTTTTCTTAGCATTTCATCATCTGTCTGACCATTTTGTCCAGGTGGACGATAGGATACTCCTAACACTATACTCTTACCCAACACACATGGGATTTCTACCCATATAGATTCTTCTGAGCATTTAGTCTCTTGTATGAACTTTTTCCTGCAGGACTCTATACCCTTCCGGACATAAAGTGCCACCCTCCCACCAAGTTGATCCTCCCTATCATTGTGATATAATTTGTACCCTGATAATATACTGTCCCATTGGTAATCCTTCTTCCACCAGGTCTCTGTGTTGCCAATTATGTCAATCTCATCATTTACTGCTATACACTCTAACTCTCCCGTCTTACTTCTTAGACTTCTAGCATTGGCATACAGACATTTCAAAGTGAGTATTTTGTTTGTATTAACAACCTGCTTTTCAGTTGATAGGGAAAATTTGGAAATCTTTAGCTCAGGTGATTTTTTACATATAGGCACATGGATTACGTTTGCTTTTATCGGAACCTCTGTGTTGGGATGCCCTAACTCTCCTGTTTCATTAGTATCCTTCAAGGATACATTCAGCCAAACCATGCACTGCTGAGTGACTGTCGGCTTTCCCCCCTTGTTCTAGTTTAAAAGCTGCTTTATCTCCTTTTCAAAAGTTAGTGCCAGCAGCTTGGTTCCACTCTGGTTAAGGTGGAGCCCATCCTTTCGGAAAAGTCTCCTCCTTCCCCAAAATTTCCCCAATTCCTTACAAAACTGAATCCCTCTTCCCTTCACCATTGTCTCATCCACACATTGAAACTGTGGAGCTCTGCCTGCCTCTGGGGACCTGCACATTGGACAGGAAGCATTTCAGAAAATGCCACCCTGGAGGTTCTAGATTTCATCTTTCTATCTAAAATCCTAAATTTGGCTTCCAGAACCTCTCTCCCATATTTCCCTATGTCGTTGTTGCCCACATGTACCACGACAGCCGGCTTCACCCCAGCACTGTCTATAATCCTATCTAGGTAACGCATGAGGTCTGCCACCTTCGCACCAGGCAGGCAAGTTACCAGGTGGTCCTCATGTTCCCAAGTCACCCTGCTATCTACATTTCTAATAACTGAATCACCAGCTGTGATGGCCGTCCTATCTCTTCCCTCCTAGGCAGTAGCCCTGGGAGACTTGTTCTCAGTGCGAGAGGACAATACATCACCTGGAGAGCAGGTCCTTGCTACAGAATCACTTCCTGCTACACCAGGGTGATGTTCTCCAACTGGGAGACCTTTTTGATCCAAGGCAGCACTGGGACTGCCAGACTGGATTTGGGACTTGGCTACTATGTCCCTGAAGGTCTCATCAATGTACCTCTCTGTCTGCCTCAGCTCCTCCAAGTCTGCCACTCTAGCCTCCAGAGATTGGACTCGATCCTGGAGAGCCAAGAGCTCTTTGCACTGAATGCAGACATACAATCTCTCACTGGCGGGTAAAAAATCATACATGTGTCACTCAGTGCAAAATACTGGAAAGCCCCCCTCTTGGTACTGGACTGCTGCCTTCATCTTAATTTTATTGAGTTCCTAGTTAAGTTTAGGATACTAAGGGAGTTGGAATTAGAGTACTTTAAATTTACAGGGGAATTTACTAATTAATCAGCTAGTGTCCTACAAGGGGATGATTAAACCTTCAATAAGGGCTGGTACGATGGTATGATTTAGATAAGAGCCTGATTGATTTTTAATGAGAAAGTGTGTCTTGCCTTAAAATGAAGGGTTGAGTGGGTGGGAAAGACAGACACTAGAATTAACTATCTCTGGCTTGCTTATTATCTCAGACACACACAAACTCTAAAGAATATATCCCACTATTTCACCTTTTATATGTCCAAAGATTTCTCAAAGCTATACTTACCAATCCTCTTTAACCACCATTAAATTGAAAAAGACATTCAAAATACAGTCTTCTGAGATCAAGATTTCACAACAACATATACATTATTTTTGCATGCATTGCTGTGTGCCAACAAGAAAACCCTGCAAAAAAAGCAAAAACACACTTGGAATGCATATGGTATTAGGCTATTGTAATGCATGTTGGATGAGGGCTTTTTCTTCAGAAAGCTATGAGTAAACTGAATTACAGTTACAATTTAGTAAGCCTTACATACTAAAAAAACAGCATTAATTCAAAAAGTAAAAACTTTATCCATGAAAAGTCAACATTGCAAATATTACAGCAGGCCCTAAACACCAATATACTTCCTATTAGAAAAACAGAACAAGCCAGGCTACTATAAATCCCTAAACAAACTTCACACTAGCAGGATACCTCACCTCAGTCACACATTTATTTATTCATTCATTTATTTATTTATTTGTTTACTTAGAAACTTTGTAGTCTGCTAATCTGAAAATCTTAGTGGATAACAATAAACGCACATAATAAAATCGGCAAAATGCAAAGCAATCAACAAAATATCTAAAAGTATAAAACACAAATTAAATGTTAAAAAAAATTACAAAGGCAGATTCCAAACAATAGGTAAAGCAGCATAGAAACCCACAATAAATATGCAATCAATTTACCAAACACACACATGCAGAACACAGACAGACCCTCTCCCAGTACAGAATAAATAGATTATAAAGCATAAACAAACATGTGGACAAAAACTGAACTGGCAAGCACAAACCACACTATATGAAGTGCAACAATGGAAAAATAGAAATACCATTCCTCATAAAACATTAAAAAAAAATAAAAATAATATAAATCATAATAGTAAAACCATATTAATAAAAAGAATAAATGTTTCTAAACAGCTGATGAATAGAACATCCAGTAATTAAATATCATATAAAAATTATAAAAACATTTCCCAAACTCCAATAAAATATTTCAAACTAGCAAACACATTAAATAGCATCCAATAATTAAAACTAATAAAAATAAAAAAATTCCTGCTTTTCATGCCTGGAAACTTTTGATTTCCAGTCACCCTGAGATTTCTGTGGATTAGTGTGGGGGAAAGAGGGGAGAGTGAGGGAACTTTCTCCTTCCTTTCTCTCACACAAGATCTTTCATGCTCATACATGCGCTCACATACATATAGATGCTCTCACATACATTCACATGCTCTTATCCACACACCTGCTCTCACACTTGCTCTTTCATACTCACAACATGCCCTCTCATATATGCGCATGCTCTCAGGCACACAAATAGATGTTATCTCTCACACACATACAGATGCTCTCACATTCACAGATACTCTCTCGTATATATACATACACTTGCTTTCACTCATACACATTGATACTCTCACACATGCTCACACAGGCACATGCTCTCATACACACACAGATGCCTCTCTTATGCAACCCATGCTCTACCACATACACACCCACACATGCTGTCCATCAGGCTCAGTCTCCCCTTTCTGTTGTGGTGGTGAGAGGGATGAGCTCAGCAGGCAGACGAGAGCCTCTTATTTTCTTCTGCCGCCGCTAGGCCTCTTCTTTCCTCCTGCTGCTGGAGGACTGTGCTCCACTGGCAGCCACAAAGCCTTTTCTCTTCCTCCTGCCCAGGCCTGGTACTCGCAGGTGGGGGGTGGGGCGGGGCAGACTGAAAAAGAAAGAAGAGGGCCGCAGGTGGACCTCCTGCTTCATTAAAGAACCGCCCTGGGTAAGCGGTTCTAACCTCTACCCTAAGACACACACACTTCCTTATCCTGGATAAAGGGTTCTATACCCCCCCAGGACATACATACACACACACACATACACACACACACACACACACACACACACACGCACAATCCTTACCTGGGTAAAGGGATCCAACACCCCCTCCCCTCCAGGGCACACACACATACGCATTTCCCTCATTCCCAAATAAAGGGTTTCAACTCCCCCCTGGATGCACATATAGAGACACACAAACACTCACCTTAGCCCAGATAAATTGTTCCAACCCCTTCCCCCCATGATACATATATACATAAACATCCCTTATCTCTGATAATGAGCTCCTACCACCCCCCACTCCCATCACACACTCTCCCCTTATCCCTGATAAATGACTCCAAACCCCTGCCCTGTGGCACTCACATACACTACCCTTTAACCTGGATAAAATGATCTATATCACCCACCCACCCTTGGTGACACAAACGTGCCTTATCTAGGATAAAGGGCTCAAACCCCAACCCCCACCCCGGATATACACACCACACACACCACACTCCCTTTTTCCCTTCCTCCGGCGCACACATGAAAACATAAACACTTCCCTTATGTCGGGGACAGAGTTCCAACCCCTCCAACTGGGACACGCATACACTCCTCTTCTCCGAGGAGAGTTCAAATCACCACACATGCACACCCCTCCCCCCTGGGAACACAGTTTTACCCTCTCCAGCTGGACCACATTTCGCTTCCTCAGGGAGGAAAAGGGTAGATGGAGAGCGAATCAGTGGGGGCAGAAGGGTAGGTTTCTAGGCTCCAGCCACTTCTCCGAGAAATGCAGAGCCTCACCTCCAAGTGCTATCACCTCTACCAGCTCCGTAGCATCTGGTAGAGGTGATAGCTCGTCACAGGACGAGCTCGCTGCCCTGCACCCTTTATGCTGAAGGACAAGTTCCTTCACCCGCACCACGTGCGAAGCCAGCACCGTTACTTTCCGCCCCACCCATTGCACCGCCTCCGCCAATTGCCACTCCTTTCCCTGGCTGCGCAGCTCACTATCAGGCCGATACAGTAAGGAGCGGTAGGAAGAGCTGCGTTAGTGCCGGGCGCACCCGCGTTTGCCGCACGCACAGTTCGGATCACCTACCGCTCGATACTGTATTGAAATAGCTTGCAAATGCAAGCCGCATCCGAGAAGCGTCTGTGAAGCATTAGGCCCACGCAATCCATTTTACTGTATAGAGCGCTATACAGCGCCTATACAGTATCCTGGGTGCGCTGGTACCTGTCATTTCAAATGTCATTTCAAATGACGTTTGAAATGACAGGTACCAGGGGGGATTGCGAGTCCTCTCCCCCCCCCTCCCGAAGCAAGGCAGGGCGAAAATTAAAATAAAAGTGAATAAAGTGTAATAAAAGTAATAACAGTAAACTTACTGCATGTGAATTTTCTTTGAACAGTACATTAGCGAACGCCGTCACACGCCGTGACGTCAAACATCGTGACGTCACGCCTTGAGCTCCCACATTGCACACACAGGCATGCATTCATTCACCGCCGGCGGGGGCTGCTGAAAGCCGCTTTCGCTGCCGGCTCCCTCCGCCTGGATGAATGCACGCCCGCCAGCGAAGGTGAGTGAATGAAGGCACGCCCGCCGGCTCCCGCTGCATACGGGCGTGCATTCATTCACTTTCGCCCATACGCTTTCGCCCGCCGCTTTCGCCTGTACGCTTTCGCCCGCCCGCCCGTACACTTTCGCCCGCCGCTTTCACCGCCGGCTGCTCCCGGGAGGCAGGGGAGCCGCAGTGCGCGCCTCGGGAGGAGGGGAGAGAGGACTGTTCAAAGAAAATTCACATGCTGTAAGTTTACTTTTATTACACTTTATTTACTTTTGTTTTAATGACATGTCGAGCCGATTTTCGCCCTGCGCCCTGCTTCTTGAGGGGGGGATTTTGACCAGAGCCAGCCTATTACTGTCACACCACACTAACGCCAGGGTAAGGGTCCCGGGGGGTGAGGGGGTCGTTTACGCATGAAATTTTGTCTCTCTGACCTGACGCTCCACACTAACGCAGGGGTAAGGGTAGGCGGTAAGTTAGCAGGTTAAACGTGCGGCAAAACTACAGGTTAAAAAGGAGATAATTGGGGCGCACATTACTGTATGGGAGGGAATAGCTAATCGGAGCGTTTACATCTCATATACATGCTGCGGGCGGAAAGGGTTACCGGTTGATTTAAAGAAGCGGTAAGGATGAGTTAAAAGGGATAGTGAATCGCGGGTTAGACTTACGCTGCCAAATTGTGAGTTAGAAGTGGGTTAGAAGCAGGGTAACCGCGGCCGCGCTTTACTGTATCGGCCTGTATGCTAGCAAGGACTGCCTCTCCCTCCACTTCTACCCACCTCCACTGGCCATTTCCGAACAGATCTCCTATCTCATTGAATTTCGCACACACTGTAATTGTCAAATACTCATCACAAAAAGTCTCTGAATTTTTCTCCAGTTTTACTGGAAACATTTCTGCTTCCAGCAGGGTGAGGTGGCTGCTACAGGAGTTTGGGGGGAGGGGGGGAGGCAGTTTTTGCTGCTTCTAAAGTTTGCCGTCTGAAGCAGATGCCTCACCCTGCCTCATTATAGAACTGCCCCTGATGAGATCAAACCTGAAACGAAAATGACACAAAAATAAAAATCAATGCACACCCCCAGTAAGGAGAAGAAAGAGCATCGAGACAAGAGTATTAACGTTGACCTCCAGTAGAACCAGCCATCAGGATAAGCTAAGTGTGTTCACATTCCATCACAACTAACTTAGTAACAAAATTGCCCTCTTGATAGTTAACACATCAGAGAAGAACAATTAAAACCAAGAGAAGGAAAGCATGATAGAAATAGAGGCTCACATAGAAAAAGAAAGGGGAAATATAACAATGATGACATAAGACCAAGACAAATACAGGGGAAAGAAAAGAAGACAGAGACAAACAAATATTGTACTTACCTGAGATACTGGGGAGACATCGGGAAGGAGATACCTCTGCAATCTGAAAGACATAAATTTGCACAAAGACTCAGTTCTTAACAGAATAGTAAAAAGTTGGTGTTAGAGTGAAAGTCAAAAAGGTATATAGATAAGATTTAAAAATATACATACTTATCTGAAGGAATTCCTGTGAGTAAAAAAGCCAAATCTGAGGGTTTTATAACCTATAAGAAAAATTTACGAGTGTTAGTAGTTAACACTACAGATTGGTAATGTTGAGTTTGGTGGGCCATGAGCCTGTCCAGCAGACCACTGCACTTACCTCCAGCCCCAAGTCAGATGGAAGATGGGCTGATGCTGGGAAAGGCCCCAAAGGAACGTGCGGCAGGCCACCACATCCAGCCTGGCCTCCAACGCTGTTTCTCATGTGCAATGCTGTCCCTAGTTGCGCACATGCATCTCTTCTCTAAATTTAAAGGGACCACAGCGAGAAAGCCTCCGTGGCCCCTGTTGATGATGTCAGCAAGCCTGCCATATATAAGGGCATGACCTCTCCAGCACAATGTTTTGACAATAAGATTATTACCTTAGGAAGAGCAAGTTGCCTTAGTGTGTTGCTGGTCTTTGTTTTTGTGTTCCTAATCTTCATTCCTGCATTCCTGGTTTTTGCCTTGATAGTCCCTGGTCTTCCCTTCTGAATTCTTCATATTCATCCTGTGGACAGTCTTCAGTTTTTCGTCTTGTCCTGTGGTCAGTATTCAGTTCTTCAGTGTCTTCTCCTGCCCATCTGTGCCATTCCTCGCCTTCCTGCCTGCCTATCCATCCCGTCTTCCCTCAGACAGATCTCTGGTTTTGACTTTGGCTTGCTTGACACTTGATTATGACTGAACTCTGCCTGCCAATGACCACTGCCTGATTCTCGACTACAATTGAACTCCACCTGCCACTAACCACAGCCTCATTCCTGACCACGTTTGAATGCTGCCTACCTTGACCACTAGTCTACAACTATGACTGTACCCAGCCTGCCCTGGACTGTGGTCTATGACTTGTCAGTTTCCACAGATTTTCCTCTTGTCAACAGAGGCCTGCGCCTAAGTCCTGCCAGCCCTGCCACCTGAGGTTTCAACCTAAGGGGAATGAGGGCTGGTATAGGTGAAGCTCCAGTTGGGCATCTGCTACAGCCACCACCCTCAGCCAACGGTAGGGATTTGCAGGGCTCTTCCCTGCAGGTTGTACCAAATCTACCTTAGTCCAAAGGTCAATGCCTGCAGCAGATTGCCAAGGCAATGGATTCGGCGGATGCTACTATTCTCCAGGCCATTCCAGGCCTTATGCATAGGCTTCAGGAATAATAACAGTTTCCAGAACACCTGGAAGCCTCCATGGAGTGAATCACCACATGCCTAAACTCAGCATCACTTTCGGTTGTACCTGTACAGCCATCAGTTACACCATCCACATCTGCGGTACCGAGTCACCCCATTCTGCATCTTCCAGCTCTATACTAGTATGCCGGGGATCTCAAACAGTGTCGTGGGTTTTTCAAACAGTTCTACATGCACTTCACCCTTCAAGCAGTGTTCTTCCCTGTTGACCTGGTAAAGGCAAACTTCATCCTCTCCTTTCTCGATGGCAAGGCCCTGGCCTGGGCCTCTCCACTATTGGAATGCTTGGATCTGCTCCTCCAGAACTTGCAGCACTGTGCATCTCTCTTTAAAAGAGTCTTCGATAAACCTGGATGGATGGCCACCATGAGTTTTGATCTCCTGCATGTATGCCAGGGCACCCGGACTTTAGTGGAATTATCCATAGAGTTAGGACCCTGGCAACTGAACTCGACTGGAGGGAGGATTGCCTCCATAGCATCTTCTTGGAGGGCCTGTCCTCCAGGATTGAGGCTGAACTGGCAGCCCATGAAACCTGAGAGTCTCTGGAGGGGCTCACTGACCTGACAGGGAGGATTGACCGTCGTCTCCAACAAAGGACCAGGGAGGTCTGCCCTCTGTGCAGGGCCATTACGCTTACTCCCTGCTTCCAATGACCTCTGTCTCTCCCGGCCCCTGTTTCATCCTCCTCAGTGCATACAGATAAACCAATGCAACTCAGTTATGACCGCCTCACACTCAAGGAGAGACTCTACTGCACCAGCGAGGCCTGTGTTTCTTGTGCAAGCAGAGGTCACTTGCTTGCTCAATGCCCCATCAAGCTAGGAAACGTACGACCTAGGATCTTGTAGGGAGATGATCCTGGGCTTCATGTCACCTGTTCCCCAATTGAATCTTCCAGTGACCATCTCTGCCAACAACCAGGATTTCACCATCCTAGCATTGGTAGAATTCGGCACGGAGGGAAACATTGTGATGAAGGAGTTGGTAGACCTCCTATGGATTCCTATGTTCCTGAGGTAGTTTCCACTCATCATCTTCTCCATCTATGGGAATCCTTTACCTGGCCAGATTACTCTCGCCACAGCTCCTCTTACCCAACATACAGGCTTGTTCCATAAGGAAGCGATAACATTCATGTTATCGCCCGGGCTGTCCACCCAATTGTACTGAGTCTTCCCTGGCTCCAGCAGCATTCATCAGAATTTGATTGGGCCTGCTACAACTCACCCAATGAGTTCAGCAATGCCATGATTTATGCCTAAAACGTATGGAACCCCCCACTCTGCTTATAACTGTCCACCTCATTTCTGGGGCTTCTTCCTCGATACAGTGACTTTCTGATGTATTTTCCAAAAAGAAAGCTGAGATATTACTACCTCTAAAGAGTACAACTGTGAAATCAAACTGCTACCCAGCACCAAACCCCTGCAGGGAAGGGTCTACCCCTTGTCTCTCCCCGAGACCAAAGCCATATCGGATTACATATGGGAAAATCTAGAGCAAGGCTTCATGCAACAGTCCATTTCCCTGGCAGGGGCCAACTTCTTGTTTGTAACCATAAAGGATGGGTCACTCTGGCCCTGTATTGACTAGCGTGGCTTAAACACCATCACAAAAAAGGACCAGTATCCTTTACCATTGATCTCAGAACTCTTTGAACGGCTCCAAGAGGCTAACATCTTTACAAAGTAAGACCTCTGAGTAGCCTAGAATTTTATCTGGATTAAACCGGATGATGGACATTATGAATATTTAGTGATGCCCTTTGGGCTGTGTAATGCCTTCCATCTTCCAAAAAATATTGAATGAAATGTTCTGGGTTTTACTCTATGTCTGTGTTGTCATTTACCTTGACAACATTCCTATATTCTCCAAGGACCTCAGCTCTCATTGTCGGGATGTACCCCTAGTTCTACAGCAACAGCGAGAAAACAGCTTGAAAAAAAGAGTCTACCCTTTTTGGGGTATATTGTATCCAGGAAAGGAATCCATATGGACCCCAAGAAAGTTCAGAATATCCAAGATTGTCACCGTCCTCAAGGAGTGTGAACCCTGCAAAGATTTCTAGGCTTTTGTTACTGCTGTGGTTTGTGGACCCTTGGGCCGGCCGTGCGGATGATGAAGAAACGTTGAATAGAACTCCACAGAGATGAGATGGCTGGGAGGCAGAATGGAGCCAGGAGACCAGACAGGAGCTTTGCCATTGGAAGCCCGAGGTCCCCCCGGGAGGAGCCCGGGAGGACCCGGACCGCTGGGACTTAGGAGGGGTCTCCCAGAGCAGATGGCGAGCAGGAAGAATGGACAGTCCGAAGGTCAGGGCTGGCAGCAGACAGGGATATCAGAAGACGTACCGGAGTCAGAAACCAGGAATTCAGTCCGAAGGGTCAAGGCAAGGCTGGAACAGGAACAAAGGCTGGTTCAGCAACAAAGGCAGGATGAGGAACAAAGGCTGGATCAGGAACTGCAACTAGATGACTCCCAGGAGTGAACCTCGTTGCAAGGCAAAGTCTTCTGGCAGACGCCAGGTTTAAATATCCTGCCGGCGTCTGACATCATCTCGGGGGCTGGCTGCGGTTTTCCGACACTTTGCCTTTAAATTCCTCCCCCTTGCGCGTGCGTGCCTAAGGCGGCGGAGTCAAGAGAAGAGCTCAGTGGCGTCTTCCTTGTGGAGACGCCGCCACGGAGAAGGCTCGGGTAGGCCCGAAAGCGCCGGGCATCACAGCGGCAACTCGGGGCGGACTTGAGGGAGGTAAGGGTCCAGTCACGGATCCCGCAACAGGGATCACAACAGTACCCCCCCTCTTAAGCCTTCTCCTTGGAGGTCCAGGTTTACCTGGGTGGTCCAGATAAAACTGATGCAGGTGTGATTTGTCCAAAATGTTGCTGGCTGGCTCCCAGGTATTGTCTTCGGGACCACATCCTTCCCAAGATAGTAAGTATTCTCATCGATGATGATGGAAGCACACATCCAGCACTTCCTGGACCTAGTAAATAGTCTCGCCTGTGGCAGGTGTCTCAGTAGATTCTGGCGGATTGCGATGAAATTTGGAGAGAATCACAGGTTTGTGTAGAGAGACATGGAATACATTATAGATTCTCAACGTAGTGGGAAGATGTAAGCGATAGGACACTATCCCCACTCTTTCTGCCACTCTGAAGGGTCCAAAGAATTTAGGAGCCAGGCGCCTAGAAGGTAGGCGAAGGTGGATATTTTTGGTGCTTAGCCAAACTTTGTCATCTGGTAGAAACACCGGGGCCAGTCGGCGATGTCGATCGGCAAACATTTTTGCTGTAACAGCCATGTGTTGTAGTTTCCCTTGAATCGAGTTCCAAAGAGCATGGAGCTATTGAGCTGACAGCTGCACTGCCGGAGATGGGACCGCTACTGAAAATGGTAAAGGCAGCTTGGGTTGCTTCCCATAGACCAGCTGGAAGAGAGACTTTCCCGTGGTGGAATGAATGCGGTTATTATATGAGAATTCAGCCCAAGACAACAGAGTCACCCAATTGTCTTGTTTTTCTGTGGCAAAGATTCGAAGAAAAGTCTTTAGGGAACGATTCGTATATTCAGCTTGTCCATGACCCTGGGGATGGAATGCGGTGGTAAGATTTAACTGGACTCCAAACTTCTTGCACAGAGCTCTCCAGTATCTAGCTGTAAACTGTGGCCCTCTGTCAGAAACAATATTTAGAGGCAAGCCATGAGCTCGGAAGATGTGCTGCATGAAGAGTTGGGACAACTCCAGTGCAGAAGGAAGTTTGGATAGTGGAACAAAGTGAGCCATTTTGGAAAATCGGTCCACAGTGACCCAGATGACAGTTTTTCCTTCGGATAATGGCAGATCAACCACAAAGTCCATAGCTAAGTGTGTCCATGGTTCCACGGGTATGGGCAAGGGTTGAAGAAGTCCCCAAGGTCGACTTTGTAGAGGTTTATGTTTAGCACAGGTCGGACAGGAGCTGACATACGTACGGATGTTATGTCCCAAATGAGGTCACCAATAATAGCGTGACAGGAGTTCCAGAGTCCTTACTCTACCAGGGTGTCCTGCAGTGAGGGAATCGTGTGCCCAAGAAAGCACCTTTCTCCATAGGCATCGTGGGACCACTGTCTTGCCTACGGGGGGGTTATGTCTGTGCTTGCCATATTAACCCTTACTGGGTCCAGGATGTACTGCAGTGGGTCTCCAACCTCTTCCAGTTCAGTGGTACGGGATAGCATGTCTGCCTGTATATTTTTGGCTGCAGGTCTATAGCATAAGGAGAAGTAAAAGCGGCTGAAGAAGAGGGACCAGCGGGCCTGCCTGGGATTTAGTCGCTGGGCTTGGCTTAAGAATTCTAAATTCTTGTGATCTGTGTATACTACAATGGGGTGTAGGGCTCTCTCCAACCACTGCCTCCACTCCTCAAATGCCAGCTTGATGGCTAGAAGTTCCTTGTCTCCAATGCCATAGTTTCATTCTGCCGCAGAGAATTTTTGGGAGAAATACGAGCATGGGAGTAATTTTACTTTATTGGAGGTTTGACTGAGGAATGCGCCTACTACAATGTCGGATGCATCCACTGCCACAATGAAAGGGCGCTGAGTGTCCGGGTGGTGTAAACAAGTCCTCAAATGCTTGGCAGGTAGCTGTGGCCACTCTCTGGCATCAGTCCCCTTCTTGGTGAGGGCAATGAGTGGTGCGACTCTGAGAGAATAGTGGGGAATAAACTGCCTATGGAAATTTGCAAATCCCAGGAAGCATTGCAAAGCCTTTAATCCCACAGGCCGAGGCCAGTTCTTGATGGCGGACACCTTGACTGGTTCCATATGGAACCCAAAAAGGGGAGAGACTCCTGTTCAAACAGGCATTTTTCTAACTTTGCAAATAGATGGTTGTCTCTTAGGATTTGTAGTACCTGTCTTACATGCTGCCGATGAGTGCCCAAATCCTTGGAGTAAATCAAGACATCATCTAGGTATACTATGACCGACGAATGCAGCATCTCACGAAGTACCTCATTCATCAGGTTTTGGAAAACTGCTGGGGTGTTGCACAACCTAAAGGGCATTACAAGGTACTTGTAGTGTCCATCTCTGGTATTGAAGGCAGTCTTCCACTCATCCCCGGGACGGATCCGAATAAGGTTGTAGGCTCCACGAAGGTCGAGCTTGGTAAATACTCTAGCTCCCTGCAATCTGTCGAAGAGTTCAGGAATCAGGGGTAACGGATAATGATCCCGTCATGTGATGACATTCAAACCCCTATAATCGATGCAAGGCCTAAGAGATCCATCCTTCTTCCCGACAAAGAAGAAGCCTGTTCCGCAGGTGACTTGGACAGACGGATGAATCCTTGGGCTAAGTTCTCAGAGATGTATTTGGACATGGTTTGTGTCTCTGGGAGGGACAACGGGTAAACTCACCCTCAGGTGGTGCCAGGCATCAAATCAATAGCACAGTCTAACGGACGATGCTGTGGTAGGAGTTCCACTTTCTCCTTAGAAAATACATCTGTGAACTCTGCATATTGTGATGGTACCGCTAGAGAAGTGTTCATTAATGCAACACTAGGCCAGGACAATGGTGACTGGCATGTCGAGAAACAATATGGGCTCCAGGCCGCCACTTGTAGCACGTCCCAATGAATAACCGGAGAGTGCTTTTGTAGCCAAGGTAGCCAAGTACAATGGGGTGCACTGCTTTCTGCAATACCAGAAAGGATATTTTTTCAGAGTGAAGGACTCTGGTCCAGAGAGTTACTGGAGAGGTAGAGGCTGAGACGCACCCAGGAAGTAAATTACCCTGAATAGAAGTAATCTGTGGTGGTGGGTTACGGGGAAAAACCGGCAGCTGGAGTTGTTGTACCAGGTCAGACAGGATAAAATTCCCTCCTGCTCCGGAGTCGATAAAGGCGAGGGTAGAGAAGGAATCTCCAGGATCTTCAAAGGTCACTAGGACCGACGCCACTTCAGCCTCCTCCTCTGGTTCCATGCCTTGAGAGACCCACACCTAAGTCCTGCTGGCCCCTGTATCCAAGGGCTCATCCTGTGGGGAATGAGGGCTGGTAAAGGTAAAGCTCCAGTTAGGTCTTCTCAGCCTGCACCACCTCCTGACAACAAGGACCAAGAGGGGCCCTCTCCTGGTGGTAGTGCCAACCTCGTCTCGGCTTAAGAGTACACATTCGCAACACTCTGTTAATATTTTTATTACATCTGTGCCATGGTTTTCTTATCTCATTTAACTATCCCTGTGCCACTAGAATTGATTTACATAAGTTCTCAGCTAATTGAATTTTAAAAAGTTGTAATATTGATACTGATAAATTGGGTTAACCTTTGAACCAGGAATTAGCTAGATTCTGTCAACTGAATATGGAATCAGCTATTGTGTTTTGGGATTCAACATTAATCAAGGTACTTGATATTGTTGCTCCTTTAAGGGCTGCCATCAACACCCATGTAGGAATACTGGATGGCTCATTCTAGCCCTGAGGGAGGCCAGGCACACTCTGTTTAACAGTCTTGGCATCGTTTACACTCTGCTGAATCCCTTGCGATTTATAGAGATTGTTTAGCTGATTATAGGATTAGAGTTAATGATGCCAAAAAACAGCTCTTTTACAAGCAAATTCAGTTTGTTGGTAACAACTCAAGGAAGCTGTTTAGAGTTGTTTAAAATCTGACCAGATCTTATGATGCCACTGTTATGGCCGACTAGATGGCTTGGGACATTCTAGTTGTGATAATCTATTGGATAGTTTTACAATTAAAATTGCAAACATATCCATGATATTTTCTCCCATGACACATTGGTTTTCTAAGCTGCCTGAGTTCTGTGATTCTAAATGGTCGCCATTTGAGAGTTTCTGTCTGAAATTATTAGGGAAATTTCTACTATTAACTCCTCTTTTTGTCTGTGATATTGCTATTTTAAAAATTCTAGAGGATGATATTGCTTTTCATTAGCAACTATTATAAATCTGTCTGTGTGTGTTATTAGAGTACCAAAATGCCAAAGTCACATTTCTCCGATACTCAACATGGCGGTAAACGCCTTTGTCATGTTTGACAAAGGCGTTGAGTATCGGAGAAATGTGACTTTGGCATTTTGGTACTCTAATAACTTTTGACCGGCAATAAAGAGAGCCGAGACAACTATTCCCCTTGAAAAAGACTCTTTTTGAGTCGAAACATGGCCCATGTCGTGTTGAATATCTGAATGGCCTTCTATTGGCTAAGTATTTTTCAAAACTTTTTGGGTAATAAGCCGGTTTCAGATTTTTTCTATAGATGCTTCGAATTTAAATTTAATTAAACTTGAACAGTTGATAATTAAAAAAAGTTAAAAAATAGGATAAAATTATGTTACGTTAGACGGGAGATAATAAATGATTAAAAAAACTCTTTGCTCATAGGCTGACTACTGCCTGTGGCCCATTGAGGGCGAGAGACAGCGGATTAAACCCTATTTTGAGCATCTTTTGATGATATTGTCTCTAGTCTGAGTTAATGTGTGTATGGTAAATAGTAAAAAATACTATTTCCCTCTCTAGAGTTATCACTTTTGTTGTGAGTGATTATTTGAGAGGAGTTTGCTTCTGGTTAAATATACATGTATACCACAATATTATAATGATCAAAGGTGTGTATATTCAGCCAATATACATGAATGTAATTTACATGGGAATTTTTACCATCTATCTTTAGAAATTTCACTTGTAAGTTATTTACACATTAATCATGCCCTGGTGTTCCAGAAACTAAAGCCATCAAAGTGCAAACAAATGCATCTGAAGTGAGCTACTTAGGTCACATTGTATCCAAAGATGGGATATCTGTAGACTTTACAAAAACAGATGCATTGAAGACGAGGCCAGTTCCAAATACTGTTTGAGGTGTACGCCAGTTTATGGGCTTTGCGAGTTACTACTGTTGCTTTGTACCTGCATTTGCTCAGTTGGTTACTCCCTTACATAAACTGATGGGCAAGACAAGAAAAACCCATAAAGATGTGCCTTTTTGTTGGACCCCTGAGTGCCAGAATGCTTTTGAGAGCATGATTCAGAAACTGACAAATGCACCTATACTAGCCTTTCCCATCTTTGAACTGCCTTTCTTTCTAACAATGGATGCAAGTTTTAAAAGACTGGATGCAGTCCTCAGCTAGGTACAGGATGGCCAGGAGAAGATAATCGCCTATTCCAGCAGAGATCTCAGAAAGTCCGAAAGGAATGATCAGAACTACAGCATATTTAAGTTAGAACTGTTAGCACTCAAGTACGCAGCGACAGAAAAATTCCGAGAGTACCTAATGTACAAGAAGTTTATCATGCGCACAGATCACAACCCCCTACAATACCTAGAAACTGCCAATGTTCAGGCGGTTGAACAAAGATGGCTAGCCCAGCTCTCAGAACTATGCTTTGACGTTTGTTAGAAGCCAGGGAAGTCTAATGTAGTGGCAGATGCACTGTCCCAGATTTCAGTAGTGGAAGAGCCAGAACAAGAAGACTTGGAAAATGACTTTCTGATGATTGAAATCACACAAGTTAGAGAAATCCTTCAGACAAAGAAAGAATTTGAGAAACCTCACCTGCGGCAAGTGAAACATCAGTTAGTTCCCAATTACTTGAGTTCAAATCTGAAAGCATTGC
This sequence comes from Rhinatrema bivittatum, assembly GCF_901001135.1. Taxonomy (NCBI): domain Eukaryota; kingdom Metazoa; phylum Chordata; class Amphibia; order Gymnophiona; family Rhinatrematidae; genus Rhinatrema; species Rhinatrema bivittatum. Next base: position 563,302,530 of record NC_042615.1, on the reverse strand, counting down.
AAGCTGAAGATCCCAACTTAACATCGGTGCTAGAGGCTAAAAACACTAAAACAGTATAGAGTCTCCTGATAAAAGCACTTGGTCATAAAGTTAGAGAAAGTTATGGCAACAGATAGCCTGTGGTATTGTCAGACACAACATCCAAGAGATGGTTCTATCATTTACCAGTTTGTAGTACCAGAAAAATTGCAGCGAGAGGTATTTGAAGCCAAACACGACCACGCTGGACATTGTAAAGAGGAAAACACACTAAAGAATTTAAGGCAAGATTATTATTGGCCTTGCATGACTAGGGATGTACACAATTGGATACACCAGTGCAGAAAGTGTATCATTGTGAAAGCCTCTACCCAGCTGATAGGACTGAATTGTTGCGCTTCCTGGCCGCGTTGCCACCGCAGCCGGGCCTGCTCACCTCCTTCAACCACCTTCCTTCAACCAGCTCCGGGCACTCCTCACTTGCGACCGCAGCCAGTTCACGGCGTCCTCTGGCTCCCCGCTCACCATCTTCCTCACAGGCCTCACGGCGGAGCTCCCGTCAGGGCTCCGCATCGTCGGCATCCTCGGCCATGCCCCTAAGCATGTGCACGGCCGACGTGCAGCCCTTTAAAGGGCCCAAGGCGGGAAAACCTGCGGGGGCACTTCCTGATGACGTCACTTAGTTCCACTACTTAAGGCGAGGCCCTGTCCCCAGGACCTCGCCTTGGCAATCGAGTCGACACCATTGGTGTATTAGTTTGCCTTTGCATTCCAGTGTCTCCTGTTCCAGCGTCTCCTGTTCCAGTGTTTCCGTGTTCCTGTGTCTTCTGTTCCCAGTGGCTCCGTGTGCTCCCGTATCCTTCAGGTAGTACCTCTCCGGACTGACCTTTGGTACTGACCTCTGCCTGCCTGACCATTATCTTGCCTGCTGCCTGGAACTGACCACCGCCTGCCTGACCATTCTCTTGCCTGCCGCCTGGAACTGACCACCGCCTGCCTGACCATTCTCTTGTCTGCTGCCTGGAACCGACCCCTGCTTTGGCTGACCTATCTTGGACTGATACTCTGGCTCTGACCCTTGCGCTTCACTCAGACACTCTCTTCTGGCCTACTGTGACCATTGGACCAACTTGCTTGGAAACCAACCGCGGCCTCCACTTGGCTAGACCCACAGGCACTGACTGTCGCACCCAGAGAACCTTCCTGAACTGTTGTCTCCCGGAGGTCTCCGGAGCTTCCAGCTCGGGTCTGGTCCATCTTCTCTGCATCAGCCGCGCACCCTTGCTCGTGGTGGGCACACCTCTCCGCTACCTCTCTGGGAGACCACCAGAGGCCCATCTAAGACCCAGTGGTCTGGGTACCCAAGGGCTCAACCTGCGGAAACCCCGGACTGTTATTGGTGAAGCTCCAGTTAGCCTCTGTCTCCCTGTGTGCTCCGCCTCCTGGTGACAGGCGCAATATCTGGGTCCGACCAGAAGGCCATACCATCCTGCACCAGGCCAAGAGTCCACCTCCAGTGCAACAGAACTGCATTACTTTGAGGCAAGAAATCCCTTGGAGGTGGTGGCCATGGGCTTTACACTGTTATAGCCTAGTACAAATGGTATTGAAAATGTCCTAGTATTAACAGGCATGTTCACCCGATACATTAGGGCCATACTGACCAGAAACCAAATAGCTACAACTATGACAAAAGCAATTGAACAGAAATGGATTGTGCTTTATGGGTGTCCGACCAGACTCCATTCTGACCAAGGTTGAAACTTTGAGTCTCAAGTTATCAGAGAACTGTGTCGTATATATGGGATGAGAAAAAGCCAGATTACCCCCTATTATCCTCAAGGCAATCCTCAAGGTGAGCGCTTTAACCATACCGTGCATTAGAAGTTAAGGACTCTGTCCACTTAGAAGAAAAAAAGATGAGTGGAATATTTGCCAGTACTGATGCTAGCCTATAACAGACATATTTATGGTTCCACTGGATATTCACTTTTTTACTTGATGTTCAGAAGAGACCCCAGGATACCGTATGATTTACATGCCAAAGCAGAAAAGTCAGAAGGGTAAGAAACTCTTGATGAGTGGGTACGATTACACCATGAGTGGTTATGAACAGCTTGTCACATGGCTACTCAACAATCCCAGAAGTGATTCAACATCCGGAAGAGACAATATAACCAGAGATCCAGGAGTGCGTTAGTCCGAGTGGAAGTTATGGTGCTCCTGAGGGTCCAGGGTCATAGAGGGAGGCATAAAATTCAAGATACCTGGGAGGCTGAGCCCTATATAGTAATAGAGGTATTAGTTTCCGAGGGTACTGCTTACCGAATTTGGGCTAAAAAAAGTTCAGTCAAAACTGTTTATAGAAATAAAATCCGAATCTATCCATTCTCTGCCGAAGAAACAGTAGAGCTAAAAACATGCCAAGAGTCTGTCCAAGTAATAAATGATTCCGAACAAGAAATGGAAATCCCAGAAGTAGAGAAGGACATTGAAACGGTTTAGTTTCTTCTGCAGGAACGTGATAGAGTTCCAGAGCAGAGAGAATTTGAAATACCTTTACCTTTAGTGAAAGAGGAAGTGGATAAACCTGTTGAAGTTGATGAAATAAATGAGTTAAGGCTTTCTGAGCTAGAAAAACAGGGGAAGAGCCCCTAGATATTTACAGAATCACTACTACCTAAATTGAGCCAAATGAAACTTGATCTGTTGTAAAATGTTTCCAAACAGACAAGTGGTTTGGAGATGCTGCTATTTTGTTCTGTGTTTGATCAGACCCCACTGTGGAGAAGCACAAGATTCAGGCCTGGTGCCACCGGGTGTGCAAACCGTGCAATTGCACAGGGCTGCACACCCGGTTGGGCACGTCAGGAGCAGGGAGAGGCCAGAGAGGCCACTGGTGGACTCTCTCACCAGCAACTCAGAAGAGGAATCGGCCCATGAGGCCGTGGTAGACCCCATCACACTGGTGGTCCAGAAGAGGAATCAGCTTGTGAGGCCACCAGTGGACCCCATCTCACCAGTGGCCAAAGAAAGAAGGAGCCTGTTCTCCTCCTTCTCAGTGCCAGCTTTTGCTTTCCAAAACACGTGTAGCTAGCACATTTTCTATGCTGATCTCATGATGCACGAGATCAGCATAGAGGAAGTGCTAGGCTTGCGTGGTTTGATTAGCACACGGGCCAGCACATGAACAGGAGCAGCAGAATGACTCCCAGTGGTATGTGTGTGTGTGTGCATGAATGAATGAATGAATGAATGAATGAATGAATGAATGAATGAATGAGAGTCTTATTGGGGTATGGGGATGTGGTGTGTGTAAATGAGAGCCTGACCTAGGGGTATGGTGTGTGTAAATGGGAGCCTGACTGGGGAGTATGTGAATAAGAACCTGACTGTGTGTGTGTGTGTGTATGTGTGTGTATTTCTGTGTACATAAGAATCTGACTGGGATGTGTGTGTGTGTGTGTGTGGGGGGGGGGGGGGCGGGGTAGGAATCTGTCTGGGGTGTGTGAATGGGAACCTGTCTGTGGTGTGTATATGTATGGGAACCTATCTGGGGGGGGGGGGGGGGGGGGGGTATGTGAATGGGAACCTGCCTGGGTGTGTGTATGTGTGTGTGTGTGTATTTCTGTGTACATGAGAACCTGACTGGGATGTGGGGCGGGGTAGGAATCTGTCTGGGATGTATGAATGGGAACCTGTCTGTGGTGTGTATATGTATGGGAACCTATCTGGGGGGGGGGGGGGGGGTGTATGTGAATGGGAACCTGCCTGGGTGTGTGTATGTGTGTGTGTGTGTGTGTGTGTATTTCTGTGTACATGAGAACCTGACTGGGATGTGGGGCGGGGTAGGAATCTGTCTGGGATGTGTGAATGGGAACCTGTCTGTGGTGTGTATATGTATGGGAACCTATCTGGGGGGGGGGGGGGGGGGGTGTATGTGAATGGGAACCTGCCTGGGTGTGTGTGTGTGTGTGTGTGTGTGTGTGTGTGTGTGTATGAAGAAAATTTGTGCTGCCTCACTAATCCTTGCCTTCGTCAGGAGGACTGGAAATAAAACTTTTTCAGATATGGAGAATGGTGAATTTTCCATCCTTATTAGTTTAACTTATTGGAGTCTGTGTCTCCATTTTGAAATAGTTTATTGTTTGGGAATTTTTTAAAATTTTGGATGAGCTCTTAATTACTGGATGTTATTCTATTCCTTAGATCATTATAAAAAGAATATTTCCAAATATGTTTTTATTAATATGATTGATTTATATTCCTTGATTTTATAGTTTGACGAATGATTTATGAGGACTGGTGATGTTTCTATTTCTCCATTTCTGCACTGCATACAGAGTCTGGCTGGTTGCGGCTTGCGGTTCAGTTTCTGTTTATAGTTTATAGTCTCTTTATTCTGAATTTGGTGAGAGTGAGTCTGTGTTCTGCATGTTTAATTGAGGTGGAGTATTCTGTTTAAAAAAAAAAAAAATGAGGAGGGGAGCGGCACAGTAATTGTTTGCACAGGGCAGCAAAAAAGGTAGCACCGACCCTGACAAGACTGGACAGGCAAAGGCACCGGAGCTTCCTCCCTTAAAAGGAAAGCAGCCAAGGAAGCATTTTTCTGCACTTCTATTACTCTTGTAAATAAATGCACCTTCACCATCTAAAATATTTTTGTATCAGAGTATTCCTTTCCAGGGTAGCTTGCTGTTGAGCCTGGTGATGTATCTTCTGCAATACCTCCTAAGTCAAATCATTTGCCTCCTCCTCCTCCTCTTTTTCATCCAAATTATCTTCTAGTCCCTCTGGAAGAGGCAGGTCTCTGATTCTGGCATGATTATGAAGCATGCAGCAGGCTAAAAAGATTTCACAGACCTTGGTGGGGTGGTAGAGAAGGCGTCCTCTAGATCTGTCCAAGCAATGGAAATGTCTTGAGTAGGCCAAAGGCTCTCTCTCAGTGACTGCCGTGGTCTGCCAGTGGCGCCTTTGTAGGGGGCATCTACAGCGAGCTGTGGGTTATCTAGTGGGATCGCGAGCCAGGTTTTGAGCAGATGTCCTCTATCACCAGTATGTGAGAAGGCAGAAAAGAGCAGAATTAGATATCCCTTAGTGTTTGGCAGTAGGGCTGTTCCCTCATCAAGCTTGGAGCAGTTCCTCCTGGGCCAATACAGTTACATCACCTAGATATGAGGAAGAGAAAAAAAAAAGGTTAGTTGCTGTTTGATGGTGGTGAGAATGCATTCCTACCTAGAAGCCAAACCAAAGTGATGTGCTTTTCCTGGAAGTGGTCATGAATTCCTGACTGCGAGAGGATGTGGGCATTATGACTGGGTCCCAAAAGCCTAGCCACAGCATCCAAGATGATCCCATTGGCAACACAGACTACCTGCGTATTGAGGGAATAGAAGCCCGGTAAGTGTGGTAAGTGGCCTTGTCAGCCCCTGGTACCCTTATAGGGATGTGAGTGCAATTGATTGCCCCCAAGACAGAGAGGAAGTGAGCGATTTGGTTGAAATAACTTATTACTTGTTGTTCTTGTTGCTGTCTGCTCTGAGGGAAAGTTATAAAGTGATATGTTTTCCTGAGAAATGCAGCCAGGCAATGATTAATAGGGAGGAGGCAGACTTTCTTATTTTAGCGATAACCCCTAGCGGTGTCTGGAAAGTGCAGGTGGCCAAAAATGCCAGGGCTGTGGCGGCCCCTGCAGGTGGAGGAGTGCAGGTGCTGTTCAAACTGCTGGCATAGGGGTAGTACGATTTCCTTGTTGAATCTCAACCTACACAAGACTTGCTTCTCTGACAGATCGATAAACTGTACCCTAGTCCTATGTACTCTCTGTAAGAGATACCGCCGCCTCCTCTTTCTCTTCCTCCTCTGTTCTTTCTCCCTCCTCGACCGTTATGCCTATTAAAATCATTTTGAAGTTAGATTCTCCACCACGCACTCCCCTCCAGTAGTATCCAGTATGTCCCAGTCACACCCACTCCCCCTCCCAGTTTATCCCAGTCACACTCATTCCTCCCCCAGTATGGCCCAGTATGTCCCAATCACATTCACACACACACACACACACACACACACACACACACACACACACACACACACACACACACACACACTCTATCATTAATGTTGTGTCTTTCAGTGGAAGGTTCCCCTAAAGCTCTGCATGAGAGTCTTAACCAAACTTTTCTTTATAACAATAGACCCTTCTGGGGAAGGGCAAGGATTTGCCGGTTAGTACTCCACCATCTCTGCCTCTCCTCCTAGCTTGTTGCCATGTCCACTCACCCAGAGAAGCCAGTCCACCAAACAGCAAGTTGAAAAAAAACAAACCCCATGTACGTTTGAACTTGGCACAAAAAATAGCTGTAGTAAATCTGTTTGCACAGTGTTGATAATGTTCCTGAGTAAGTTTATAAACTAGCAACTTACGTGCATATATGCAAACCACGCCCAGCTCGCTTCTGACATGCCCACTTTATCCATACGTACATTTGCTCTCAAAGGCGGATACATGTGGGTACGTGGCTCATTTGGGAAAAACGGATTATGCACGAATACTTCACATATGCACATATTTGCTGTTTTCCCGTGAGTAACTCCTTTGAAAATTCACCTCTTAATTGTGTCTGTTTTCTGTGGTCCTACTCCTGGCTCTTTTTCAGTGAACACTTAGACAAATTTGTTAAGCAATTCTTTTTTTTCTTATCAGCCTCTACATATTTCTTCCTTTCTCTGAGCCTCACAGTCCTCCTATCACTAACATATCTAAAAAAAAAAAAAAAAAAGTCTTGTCTCGCCATGTTACTGTATTAGCATTTTTTTCTTACTTTTGTAGCTTCACTTTCTTGACTACTTTACCAGCTACTCTTAGCTTTTCCAGGTATTGTTGCCGGGCTTTCTCTTTCTGTGAGAAAGGGGCATCCACTCTGTTCCCTTCATCAGGATAGAGCAAATTCTGATTCCATCGAGCAGTGGGCAGGTGTGATAGTTCAGCATGGGAAAAGTGAGATGCTCTTGCCCTCCAAGAGTAGGCACATGGGAGAAACCTTTAACACTCCCCCCGCTTTCCAAGCTGACAGCCCCTGCCCCTTCCTTTATTATTTTACCTTTTGCTGTATTTTCTGTGGGATTCTTTTCTCTGTTTGCAGTTTATACTTTGTCCAAGGCCCACCAGTGCCTCGTAAGACCCAGATAGCTACGAGGTTCGGGTTTTGTCATGTTCCCTCTTACTCTCCCTTCTTCTGTCTTCTCTCCCCTATCTTTTCCCTCTCTTTCAACCCACCTTAAATTTTGGAAATTATTTTTGCATGTAACAATGATCCAATTTAATACCGAACTGCAATTTTTGATTATGAATCATCAATGTTGGATCAGCCCATCACTAATAATAATAATAAACTCCAAAATAATGTTTGACCTTTCCAGCTGGTATGCACTCTTGTAAGTATTAATTTTGCCTTATTTGTTTTGAATAATAAATGCCAGAGATACTGCCGACTGAAGGCCAGCCAGTGAAGACTAGATTTTGGCTGTGGGCACACAAGAAAAACAGAATTACTTTAGGGCTCTTGTCCACCTTCCTTACTACTTGAGTTGCTGCAAAGGTCACATGTGTATAATGTAGAAGTTCCTAAACCATCATGTGTTAGCCATTTAAAGGGAAATTAATTCAGCATGTTCAGCCTGCATACCTCATGTTGTGTCTGGCCTGCAGACAGGCAGTCCTTGCATTGCATTGTGATGTCAAGACATAGGGGGGGGGGAAAAAAAGCTGGAAAATCTGCTTTTGCTTAACTGTACTTAAAAGAGAAAATACATTTAGATGACCTATCCAGAAAATGTTTTAAGTTCATTCCAAGTACTCTATTAGTGAGAATCATGTATAGAAGGGTAATACCAGGGATATTGTGTGTGTGTGTATGCATTTTATTAATAATTTCTATAAATTTATGATTAGACTATACTAATAGCTTCCTGTTTCTATCAGGATTTTTGTTTATACAGCAACATATTTAAGACACCTATTTGGAGGTGAGATGAGACACTAAAACAGCAGCAGTGACATAAGCAAACGCAGCAGCATATACTCTTACAAACATTCTATATTCCCTTGAAAGGGTTCCTTTTCAATGATGAAATGGCCCTATTCAATTAAGATTGTTATCATAGACTAAGCACAAAGAACCTATAAGTCTTACTGATCTGGCAGTGGACCCTTGGTCCGAAGTAGAGTTAGCACTACCTAGGAAGGTAAACCCTCTTAGGTCCCTACCATCGGAAGGTGAGGCCTGATGATGTAGACGTGGAATGAAGACCAACCTGGAAGCCCGCGATTCCCCCAGGAGGAGCCCTTGGGAACCTGACCCCTGGCACTTAGGAGACTTCCTGGAGACCGAAGAATATCTGGATGCAGGCGCCTCCTGCAGGTCGTGTAATCCAGATAGCTGGCGCCTCCAGCAGGTCATAAGAACATAAGAACATAAGAAATTGCCATGCTGGGTCAGGCCAAGGGTCCATCAAGCCCAGCATCCTGTTTCCAACAGAGGCCAAAACCAGGCCACAAGAACCTGGCAATTACCCAAACACTAAGAAGAACCCATGCTACTGATGCAATTAATAGCAGTGGCTATTCCTTAAGTATAATTGATTAATAGCCATTAATGGACTTCTCCTCCAAGAACTTATCCAAACCTTTTTTGAACCCAGCTACGCTAACTGCACTAACCACCTCCTCTGGCAACAAATTCCAGAGCTTTATTGTGCGTTGAATGAAAAAGAATTTTCTCCGATTAGTCTTAAATGTGTTACTTGCTAACTTCATGGAATGCCCCCTAGTCCTTCTATTATTCGAAAGTGTAAATAACCGAGTCACATCTACTCATTCAAGACCTCTCATGATCTTAAAGACCTCTATCATATCCCCCCTCAGCCGTCTCTTCTCCAAGCTGAACAGCCCTAACCTCTTCAGCCTTTCCTCATAGGGGAGCTGTTCCATCCCCTTTATCATTTTGGTTGCCCTTTTCTGTACCTTCTCCATCGCAACTATATCTTTTTTGAGATGCGGCGACCAGAATTGTACACAGTATTCAAGGTGCGGTCTCACCATGGAGCAATACAGAGGCATTATGACATTTTCCGTTCTATTAACCATTCCCTTCCTAATAATTCCTAACATTCTATTTGCTTTTTTGACTGCTGCAGCACACTGAGCCGACAATTTTAAAGTATTATCCACTATGATGCCTAGATCTTTTTCCTGGGTGGTAGCTCCTAATATGGAACCTAACATTGTGTAACTACAGCAAGGGCAAAGTCAATTCCAGTGTAGATATCTGAAGAATGGTCCGAAGCCGGTCCGAGGATCTAAGCCAGAAGAATGGTCCGAAGCCAGAGGAATGGTCGGAAGCCGGTCCAGGGGTCAAAGCGAGAGGAATGGTCGGAAGCCGGTCCAGGGTGTTGCGTTCGTGCCTATTCTCGCCCTCGCTCCACCCTCTTTACCTTTGTGGCGACTCCCTTCGGCTCAGATGGACAGATGCAGCCGCGGCTTCTCCCCACCTCTTGGTCCCGGTATCCTCAGGCTGGCCTAACACCACGGATCTGCCATGTTCCTGATGATGTAAGGACTCGCGTGTGCGCGCGCTCCAGACTTTGTACCAGCAAGGGCGCAAACCCGGGGGTGTCCCCCCATAGTGACGTAATCCGTTTTCAATTTAAAAGGTCTTTGTTTGCTAACTACAAACGAGTTAGCAAGGAACTTCAACGGGTCTTGCTTCGGCAGTCCACGCTACTTGCAACTATGTTCCGAGTCAGCAAGGGGAAGTCTTTCTCCACTGCTTGGCCTTTTCAAACTTACCAGGAGTACCCGCTCCTCGGGGGCTCCACTCTCTCTCTTCTTGATTTCAGATTGTTGGACGGGATCCAGTACTCGCTCTTCGAGGGCCTACGTTCCCCAAGACTCAGAAGACTCCTATTGCCTGGAGGCAATCACAGACATGAACACAGTGAGTTCTATTACAGACAGGAACCGGTACTCGCTCCACAAGGGGCCCTTGTTCCTAATCTCTAAGGCCCCCTTCAGTCTAAGACGTTATTGCAGGTACGGAGATCGTGAGTTACCATTGCAGATTGCAGATAGGATCTGGTACTCACTCCACGAGGGCCTATGTTCCTAATACCTTTCTCAGACTCTCTTCTTTCTCAGAAGATATTGCATACCTATATCTTATGGATTACTATTACAGATTAACAGATAGGAACCGGTACTCGCTCCACGAGGGCCTATGTTCCTAAATCTCTTCTAGCCTCTCTTCTATTCCAGAAGCCATCCCATACACAGTTATTGTGAGTTCTCTTTCAGACTGCCTATAGGAACCAGTTCTCGCCTGCAGCTCCTGTTCCCGAATACTGAAGACTCTCTGTTGCATAAGAAGACATTACAGATATCTACAATTGTGAGTGTATCATCTACCACTGGTTATGCCCTGCATACCCTGTCTACTCACTACCTATAGTCTCTCCCTACAGCTCAGCAACTCAGAGATCATAGTTCCAGTCTCAGAGGGACTTCAGCCCTGCCGGGCACATTAACTCACTACTGCCACCTCTGGTGGTTCTACTTCCAGTCTAATAAAGAACTATCTGTGTTTGTCTCAGTACTCCAGCCTAGCCGGTGATTCTTCTCAGGATCTCCACTTCAGGGCGCTGTCATCTGCCATCGGCCCAGGGATTCACTATTTCTACTAACTGTTACTCCTTACACTAATAGAGCAGTATTATCATCTGCCACTCTGTGGGAGCCAACCCACATCAGACCATTACTCCTCTCTCTGCGGAAGCTGATCCATATCAGATAGCTATCTCCCCGTGGGGTATCATACAGGTTGCTGGCTCATCTTTCTACAGGAACAAAGCATACAGTTGCTACTCCTTCCCTCTGGGGGAGCAGAGCACTAACAGATTGCAAACTCCTTAGCAAGATCTGTAACAGATTGCTAAACCTTTCCTACTACAGGAGCAAGCCTATCAGACTGCTATCTTCTCCCCTTGGGAGGAGCTGATCGATACCAGATTGCTCACTCCGCCCTCCTGGCGGGGTAAGAGCTAGCAGATTGCTAACTCAGCAGCCTAATTAATAACAGATTGCTAACTCCGCCCTCCTGGTGGGGTGATCGCTAATATATTGCTAACTCCTCCTTCCACGGTAGTATCCAGCAGCTAGATTTATAACACAGGGGTAGAAGCCAGAGGAATGGTCGAAAGCCGGTCTGGGTCGAAGCCAGAGGAATGGTCGGAAGCTGGTCCGGGGGTCGAGCCAGAGGAATCCATCCAACGAGAGGAGAAACAGGAACAAGGACCAAGAAGAACAGAAACCAGACGAGCAGGCAGCGGACCAAGAACTCGAGGCACAGGAACACACAGGACCAAGAGCCAAGATACATCCTTCTCTGCAAAGAGCTAGAGAGGAAATACAGAGCTTCTTGGACATGTTCAGATTTTACATTGGGAGGATTTTAGCTTTACTTGATCCAGGTAGCAACTATAGGCTATTTTTCCTCTGACTAGTCTCCTTGCTTACTTGTCCTGCCTGGGCTCTGACAAGGCTCTGACAAGGTAGTGATGTCACATGGAGAAAGCTGGACACTATAGTTACCAGCTGTTATTTTTTCTCAGGTGTACACAGCCATAGACTTCAATTGGCCATAGAAATGAATGGAAAACATAAACAAATGGGAGGAAGACTATTTGCTTCATTTGTAGAACATCTGTTCCTCAGACCTTGCTTAAATACAGGAAACCAGGAAGGAGTCCTAAAGAGGAGCCATGACCATTTCCTGTCATGGTCCCTTTAAATTACCTCAGCAGCCGCGCGCGCAGCTCTGGGAGACCCGGCAGGGCCGGAGTCAGCAGAAGAGGCGACCATCTTGGAAGTGGCACAGCCGCAAAGAAATTTCAGCAGCGGCTGCTGGCTCCCGCGGGCGTCCCCAGCAAAGTCAAGACACCGTGGGTAAGTGGCCGGCTCCGGTTGCGGACCGCCGCGGCCAGCGGCCGTAACAAAAAAGTCCAATCTATAAAATATATATTATATACAAGGGATGTGCATATGTTTGAAACAAATGGGCAAAACATAACAAATGTGCCCATATTCATTTCATTTGTGGCCCCCTGAAATGAATGGAGATGTTCTACAAATTAATTGCAACCCCCCACCCTCCTGACCCCCCAAGACATGCCCCCCCCCCCCCCCCCCAGACTTACTGAAAGTCCCTGGTGGTCCAGGGGGTCCCGGGAGCAATCTCCCGCTCTTGGGCTGTCAGCTGCCACTAATCAAAATTGCGTCGATGGCCCTTTCCCCTTACCATGTGACAGGGGCTATCTGTGCCATTGGCCAGCCCCTGTCACATGGTATGAGAAATGGATGGCCCAAGCCATTTTAATTTCCATAGAAGTTTGGGATTACTACCCCAAACCAAATAAGCCTGATACTTCACTTTCAATGCATATAAAGCATAGCTCTCTGCTTCAACGGCAGGGGAGAAAGACTGACACTTCACGCATATCCAGCATAGCTCTCTGCTTCAACGGCAGGGGAGAAAAACTGACACTTCACTTTCAATGAATATCTTGCATAGCTCTCTGCTTCAACAGCAGGGGAGCAAGACTGATACTTCACTTTCAATGCATAGCCAGCATGGCTGTCTGCTTCAATGGCAGGGGGGAATGTAGAAAGGTGGATCTATATATAGGCAACAACCAACAAGGACTGAATTACATAGTCTGGGTAAACAGATAAGCATGGATGTAGCTTGCTTATTGCTTATTGTGGTGGTTAATACCCCTAACTAATTAAGCTATTTCACTTAGATGCAGTTCCAACAGTGGGGGTGGAAGGGAAATAGAATCAAATAGGTTACTAAGGGCCAAGAGTAACAGATAAGTATGAGGAAAAAAAAAGTGCAAAAGCTTGCTGGGCAGACTGGATGGGCCGTTTGGTCATCTTCTGCCGTCATTTTTATGTTTCTATGTTTCTATAAGTATGAAGATGTTGGCACCCACTGTCATTCCACCTATATGGTACTGCAGTGGTTGATGAAGCAGCAGATACCATATCATGATCTGTCTCTGGAAACAGAGATTGGTATTTTTTGCCCCCTGGGGCAACATGATTGGATAGTGAGGAGGTAGCTGGTACAAATCTTAAAGCCCTTCAACTATGGTACATATGATATGAATGACCACTAATATTATAAAGACAGTATAATCCTCTTGGTAATCAACGACTCCAATATGTTGTTTAAACAAAATGTTGATTGATCTATATTCAACTTCTATTTTTTTACTATTTACCCCAAAAGATATTTATTATTTTAAAATTGTATTCATTTTTCCCCTTTTTCTAGGACCATTTAAAAATAGTAAATATCTTTTGGGGTAAGTAGTAAAAAAATAGAAGTTGAATATAGAACAGTCAACGTTTTGTTTAAACAACATAGGATATGAGTTCCAGAAATGCCATCCTGAGCAGGGACATCCCTATAGTAAATATTCTGGAGGGAAATTTAGAGGGCATCTGTGAGCAAGAAGGAATGGAAGCAGAGGTGTTATAGTTTCTGGACTCCTTTCACCAGCAGGTGCAGGAGAGACTGAAACCTCTCACAGAAAACAATAGAGATGAGCTTCGTTTTTTTCTACCGGGTCGTTTTTTGAGTCAGACACTTTGGGGTAAAGTTCGTTTTTCCTCAGTTAATATTTTGGAAAAACGAACAAAAAACGAAATGGGGAAAAACGAAACGGGCCCAAAAACGGCACAGGAAAACGAAGCTCAAAAAACCCCACCCCAAGCATTAAAATTTACAATAAAACATTAAATTCAGCTCCCCCCCCCCACCATCCTGATCCCTCCCCAAGACTTACTAACATCCCTGGTGGTCCAGTGGGGTCCCGCGAGTGATTTGTCCCTCCATGCCATCGGCTGTGTGGCCTGCCTCGCATGAAAATGGCGCCGATAGCCTTTGACCTACTATGTCACAGGGGCTACCGGTGCCATTGGTCAGCCCCTGTCACATGGCCACCGGTGCCATCTTGTGCTCCTACCATGTGATAGGGGCTGACCAATGGTACCGGTAGCCCCTGTGACATAGTATGGGCAAAGGCTATCGGCGCCATTTTGATTACTGGCAGCCGACGGCCTGAGTGCAGGAGATCACTCTCCTCCTGTCCCCCACAAGGCTTGTCAAAAGTCCCTGGTGGTCCAGCGGGGGTCCGGGAGTGATCTCGTCATCAGCTGCCAGTAATGAAATTGGCGCTGATAGCCTTTGCCCATACTATGTCACAGGGGCTACCGGTGCCTATGTCTGTTCTGTGCTGTATTTTCTCTGCCTATGCAAGCCTGGGCTACAATCTCATAACTGACAGCTGTAAATTTCACAGCAGCAGTGACACTTTATCAGGCCAATGAAATAATCTTGGCACTAATAAAATGTGCACTTGTTTTTAGCACACATTTTTAATGCCAAGATTTGTTTTTAACTCCTGATGCAGTAAGTAATGATATGCTAATGCATCAGAAGTTAAAAAACGCGTAAAAACTGTAAAATGTGCATTTGGCACAGGTCAAATGCATATTTTAACTAGGGAAGGGGATGGAGGCATCCTTGACAGGCTATCCTGCCGCCACTGCCACTTACCCATATAAATACTGATTGTGATGGAATTTTTCTAAATGATGGTATATAAAACCTTACAAATAAATAAATAAATAAACAAGATAATCCATCTATCTGGCAGCAGAAAGCATAGGCCAGTACTTATACGGCTCTCTGCCATGGGTCATCGCTACTTAGCTGGATATATGCTTTTTGTTTTCATTTGTCAACCTTTATTTCTAGGAATTATTTGAAAAGGATAGAAAACAAAACTGTGCCTCTGTGTGGATCCTCCTTGAGAAATGTACACAGTGAATGTATGTATTTATTTATTTAAACATCCTGTAGTCCACAAATTCTCTTAGTTCAGTGCAGATTACACTAATACAGTCATAAATGTAAACAATAAACATAAAACAATATAACATAAAACTTAAAAACATCTTAAAAACAGCCACAAATCTATATCAGAACTAGAAAAGGAAGTGAGAACAGCAAAAATAAGAAAGGTTC
The DNA here is from genome assembly GCF_901001135.1 of Rhinatrema bivittatum. Taxonomy (NCBI): domain Eukaryota; kingdom Metazoa; phylum Chordata; class Amphibia; order Gymnophiona; family Rhinatrematidae; genus Rhinatrema; species Rhinatrema bivittatum. The sequence goes on along the minus strand of NC_042615.1, from coordinate 563,287,402 downwards.
TGAAACAGCTCCTTGATGAAGCAATTTTAACAGAAAGGTTTAACAGATTAAAGTTCTTCAGCATGCAGAAGAAATAACAGAGGGGATAGAATCTAGAAAATCATGAGTAGAAGGAACAATTATTTATCCTTGCAAAATTGTACTGGAGCTAGTAAGGGATGCTCCATGAAACTAACTAGTAGCAGATTTAGGAGGTAATTTTCAACAAGATACATGGGGGTTGCACGTGAATATTTACTGATTTTGCATATAAGTAGCATGTACACATGTATATGCTGTTTTTCGAACCTCAAGAGCATGCATCCACTTCCAGGTTTGTATGTAAATGTTAGCAGGGAAAATAGGAATGGTATTGGGGCATTCAGGGGCAGGGTTCAGAAGTGCAAGTCCAAATTTATATTTTGTAAGCGTTATATGCGCATAAATTACCAAACCTGTCTATATAGTTTGGTAATGTATGTGCATGGTCTGTTTTTACACTGGAAAAAGATAAGCAGTGGAGTGCCTCAGGGATCTGTACTTGGATCAGTGCTTTTTAATATATTTATAAATGATCTGGAAAGGGGTACGACAAGTGAGGTGATCAAATTTGCGGATGACACAAAATTATGCAGAGTAGTTAAATCTCAAGCAGATTGTGATGAATTGCAGGATGACCTTGCGAGACTGGAAGACTGGACTTCCAAATGGCAGATGAAATTCAACATGGACAAGTGCAAAGTGATGCATATAGGGAAAAATAACCCTTGCTGTAGTTACACAATGTTAGGTTCTATCTTAGGAATTACAAGCCAGGAAACATATCTAGGCATTATAGTGGATAATACATTGAAATCGTCGGCTCAGTGTGCTGTGACGGTCAAAAAAAGCAAACAGAATATAAGGAATTATTAGGAAGGGAATGGCAAATAAAATGGAGGCCGTCATAATGCCTTTGTATTGCTCCATGGTGAGACCACATCTTGAATACTGTGTGCAATTGTTGTTGCCGCATCTCAAAACAGATATAGTTGCACTAGAGAAAGTGCAGAGAAGAGCGACCAAAATGATAAGGCGCATGGACAGGCTCCCCTGTAAGGAAAGGCTAAGGAAGTTAGGCCTGTTCAGTTTGGAGATGAGATGACTGAGGGGAGGATATGATAGAGGTCTACAAAATCATGAAAGGACTTCAACAGGTTAATTTAAATCAGTTATTTTACTCTTTCAGATAATAGAAGGACTAGGGGGCACTCCATGAAGTTGGCAAGTAGCTCATTTAAAACAAATCGAAGAAAATTCTTTTTCACTCAGCACTTAGTTAAGCTCTGGAATTCATTGCCAGAGGATGTGATTACAGCAGTTAGTGAAACTGGATTTAAAAAAGGTTTGGATAAGTTTCTAGAGGTAAAATCCATAAACTGCTATTAATTTATAAGCAATAGTAGCTTGAAATCTATTTAATGTTTGGGTACTTGCCAGATACTTGTGTCTTGGATTGGCCATTGTAGGAAACAGGATGCTGTGCTTGATGGACCCTTGGCCTGCCTCAGTATGGCATATCTTATGTTCTTACCTAGTAATTGAATGTACAATGTAACTCACATTCTTTAGTCTATAATTTTGCTCCAATAAATATATATAACGCAGGTACATGGCCTTTTAAAAATTGTTACTTTTTCCCTTGAAAATTACCTCTAGAGTTAACTGTGCAGGATCACAAAACACATACTTCACATGATGAAACTTAATGAAACACTTAAACAAGAAAATTTCAGAAAGAATATCACTCCAATTTGCAACAATTTAGACCTCAATATGAGAAATTGTCTTCTTTTCTTCTGCGTGGCCTTTGGCATGGGTGCTTTTATCATGAGTTTGTGCAGCTAATCTTCAAAGATAAACTATTCAGGCAGCTTATCTTTGAACATTAGCTAGCATAAATCATGCTAGTAGCGCCTGCATACTTTTCACCTGCTATTTTTGTGGATTGAGGAGGAGGAATAAAATAGCACACGTGCTTCTGAAAATGCCAAGTATGCATGCTCTTTTCCTTTCCTGACCTAAACATAACCCAGGAACACTTTTTCTTGCCCTGGCTAAAAGTATAGGCACTATAGAAATCCATGAGTACTTCTAGCGAGGGCGGTGGGAGGGAAGGAGCTGGGCAGACTAATTGCTTCAAATATTGCTCTTTCTATGTGTCTGCAGCAGATTGTGGATGTTGATTCACCAATTTCTACTCATAGCTGTTATATAACCGTTACAAATATACATAAAGCAAGCAGGGTATATACTGTCTTATTTCCTTCATTTTTATGCTCATGAAATAGTTCAGCAATGCCAAATGAGAGACAAGATATTCCTTCGTTATTTGTTTTTCCCAGGTCAAATGAACAAATTATTGAGCTGACCTTTGAGTCAGAATTTTTAAACAAGGGCTGAAGACAGGCTTAGGCCTGATCCTAGGCAGAGAATTCCACAACACCCAATTAGTGACCTCAGGAGGAGTCGGCATTCCAAAGATTAGAGTCAGAAGGAGTTTGTCTCACCAACTCAGTTCTAATGATATAGCACAGCACAAAAACCATTAACCTGCCTCTTTCATTTAGCACGTAAGATATGTCTTGAGGCCAAACATTTATTAACAGTCAGTGGTAGGAGTTGCCTGTTTAATTAGAAGCAGCAACATCTGCAAGGGGAAGGTAATAAAATTCCCAAATGACATGTAGATGCAGACAGTGAGCTATAGCGAAGGAAGGTAATTGTTCCATAAGGCGGTGTGACTGATTCTTCAATGGGCTTTGATTACTAGGCTTTATCTACATGCAGAAACAATGAGCAACCCTTCACTGAAGGTATTTGAAAAGGTGTGAACACCGAAAAGTACACCAAGGATTAGCTGTTACCAATTGCTGTCTTTTTCACATATTGTAATCTAAGTCTACCACTGAGACCATTAGCGTAACCTAGATTGCATTTATTTGAGCATCTTATAAAAACACAAGAAGACCACAAAACTGTATTCTTAGTGCCTTTGTTTAATCCATGGCCATCTGCATAAATTATTTTCAGCACATTTTAAACTGTGGTGTAGCAAACATCAGACAGCTTTAATCATTTCTTGACTCTGCTGCAATGCATTTGGAGCAGAATTTATAAAGCTATGTCATAACATAATGGACTGAAATAGAATAAGTGTCTAAAGAAGAACTTTCTGAATTTTGGACAGCTGAAGCATTTGCAGATGAAAAATGATTTGGGCCTTAAGAAACCAGACGTGCTTGGAAAGTAATCCTATCTATCTATCTATCTATCTATCTATCTATCTATCTATCTATACATTTTTTAAGATGGCGCCAGTCATCCATTAGTCCTACCATGTGACAGAGGCCGGCTAATGGCACCGATAGCCCAGTCACACGGTAAAAGCAAAGGGCCATTGGCGCCATTTTGATTAGTGGCAGCCGACAGACCGAGAGGGAGAGATCGCTCCTGGGACCTTGCTGGACCACCAGGGACTTTCAGTAAGTCTTGGGGGGGGGGGGGTGTTGGGTAAGTCTTGGGGGGTCAGGAGGGTGGGAGTTGCAATTAATTAAATTTGAAGGGTTGGAGTGGGTTTGGGTTTTTCTTTTTCTTATTTTTTTTTAAATCTGAAGGGTTGGGGCGGGTTTCAGGTATCGTTTCGGGGGGCAGACGAAAGGTCCAAACCAAAAGACTCGGCCGAATCACATCTCTATTTGTATCCAGAAGCCTGCTGAAGTTTGACTTGCCCATGGGCAGATGAGATTAGTGTGAGAGGCTATGGGCCGGATTTTAATACCTACGCGCAGACGTAGATTTGTGCACGCAACCCTGCTCACACAAATCTACGCCCGATTTTATAACATGTGCACCTTGCATGCGCTGAGCCCTAGGGGAGCCCCGATGGCTTTCCCTGTTCCCTCCGAGGCCACTCCGAAATCTTTCCGCCCCCACATCTTCCCCTCCCTTCCCCTACCTAACCCGCCCCCCAGCCCTACCTAAACCCCCCTGACCTTTATTTTTCAAGTTGCGCCTGCCTCCGGGCAGGAGTAGGTGGCACGCGCTGGCCAAGTGCCGGCGCGTGATCCCTCAGCCTAGAAGCTCTGGCCACGTGCCCGCCCCACCCCGGACCGCCCACGCCCCGCCCCTTTTTTCAAGCCCCAGGACATACGCGCGTCCCGGGGCTTATGTGCGTTGCCAGGCGCGTTGCGTAGGGCTTTTAAAATCTGCCCTTACATGTACAGGTATGTATGAGTGTATGAAAGAAAAATAAAGAGGGAGACCAAAGGCAGGAGAAGTAAAAGTATAATTATGGGACTATAACAGAAATTGTATACATGTTGTGGCTAGAATCAAGTCATTTAGAGAGGTGGACTGCCTTACCCAGTAACGTGGAATTGTCGACAGAGAAACATCAATTGGTCCATTCTGTCTGCCCAGCAAGCTTCCCATGGCAGCACTGCCGCTCTGTGCAGGCTACCCCCATGCTTTATGTTAAGGATAGTAATACTTACAAGCAAAACCAAGCAAGTGTCAAACACATAACAAAATTACTGCAACATTTTTACCTAGTGAGCAGCTTTAAGGACATAAGAACAAAAGAACATGCCACACTGGGTCAGACCAAGGGTCCATCAAGCCCAGCATCCTGTTTCCAACAGTGGCCAATCCAGGCTACAAGTACCTGGTAAGTACCCAAAAACTAAGTCTATCCCATGCTACTGACACCAGTAATAGCAGGGCCAGATTTTAAGATTTACGCGTGGGCGTAGATTTGTGCGCGCAACCCGGCGCGCACAAATCTACGCCCGATTTTATAACATGCAAGCGCAGCCGAGCGCATTTTATAAAATCCGGGGTCGGCGTGCGCAAGGGGGTGCACACTTGTGCACCTTACACGTGCTGAACTGCGCAGCCTTCCTCCGTTCCCTCCGAGGCCGCTCTGAAATCGGAGGGAACGTTCCTTCCGTCCCCCCCACCTTCCCCGACCTAATCCTCCCCCCATCCATACCTAAACCCCCATTTACTTTTATCCGATAAGTTGCGTCTGCCTCCAGGCAGGTGTAGGTTACGGGCGCCGGCCAATGGCCGACCCGTGATCCCGGGCACAGAGGCATATGTCCGCTGTTTCTGGAGGCTCTGGCCCCGCCCCACCCGCCCCAGACTGCCCCGCCCACTCCCTGTCCCCTTTTTCAAGCCCCGGGATATACGCGCGTCCCGGGGCTTGCTTGCGTCGCCAGGCCTATGCAAAATAGGCTCCGCGTGCGCAGGAGCGGATTCTCAGGGTTACGTGCATAACTTACACGTGTAACCCTTTGAAAATCCACCCCTAAGTCAACTTGATTAATAGCAGGTAATGGACTTCTCCTCCAAGAACTTATCCAAACCTTTTTTAAACCCAATTACACTAACTGCACTAACCACATCTCCTGGCAACAAATTCCAGAGTTTAATTGTTCGCTGAGTGAAAAAGAACTTTCTTTAGTTAGTTTTAAAAGTACTACAAGCTAACTTCATGGAGTGCCCCTAGCCCTTCTATTATCTGAAAGAGTAAATATTATAACCGATTCACATTTTCCCGTTCTAGACCTCTCATGATTTATACACCTCTGTATACACCTCTGTATTTATATACCTCTGTCTCTTCTCCATGCTGAACAGTCCTAACCTCTTTAGTCTTTCTTCATAGGGGAGCTGTTCCATCCCCTTTATCATTTTGGTCACCCTTCTCTGTACCTTCTCCATCGCAACTATATCTTTTTTGAGATGCGGGGACCAGAATTGTACACAGTACTCCAGGTGCGGCCTCACCTTGGAGTGATACAGAGGCATTATGTAATTTTCCGTTTTTTTCATCATTCCCTTCCTAATAATTCCTAACATTCTGTTTGCTTTTTTGACTGCCACAGCACACTGAGCCAACAATTTCAATCTATTATCCAGTATGACACCTGGATCTCTTTCCTGGGTGGTAGCTCCTAATATGGAACCTAACATCATGTAACTATAGCATGGGTTATTTTTCCCTATATGCATCACCTTGCACTTATCCACATTAAATTTCATCTGCCATTTGGATGCCCAATTTTCCAGTCTCACAAGGTCCTCCTGCAATTTATCACAATCTGCTTATGATTTCACTACTCTGAATAATTTTTTATCATCTGCAGATTTGATTACCTCACTTGACAAATTCCTTTCCAGATCATTTAATCCTACTCTCTGTTTCCTGTCTTTTAACCAGTTTGTAATCCACGAAAGGACATCGCCACCTATCCCATGACTTTTTACTTTTCCTAGAAGCCTCTCATGAGGAACTTTGTCAAAAGCCTTCTGAATATGCAAATACACTACATCTACTGGTTCACCTTTATCTACATGTTTATTAACCCTTTCAAAAAAGTGAAGCAAATTTGTGAGGCAAGACTTGCCTTGGGAAAAGCTATGCTGACTTCATTCCATTAAACCATGTCTTTTCATATGTTCTGTGATTTTGATCTTTAGGACACTTTCCACTATTTTTCCTGGCACTGAAGTCAGGCTAACTGGTCTGTAGTTTCCCGGATCGCCCCTGGAGCCCTTGTTAAATATTGGGGTTACATTATCCACCCGCCAGTCTTCAAGTACAATGGATGATTTTAATGATAGGTTATACATTTTTACTAATAGATCTGAAATTTCATTTTTTAGTTTCTTCAGAACCCTGGGGTGTATACCATCCGGTCTAGGTGATTTACTACTATTCAGTTTGTCAATCAGGCCTACCACATCTTCTAGGCAGACAATGCTGCTTGAAAGTTGTTTGCTTTTGGACTTGGCCGTAGAAGCTTTATCCTCAATGTTAGTGTTATCAGCACCTCAGACCATAAAAGGTGGGGCCCAGCATTGGCTGCCTTCAGAATCCAATACACTTTTTTCCTGCTGTCAAAGCAGAGAGCGATGTTGCAGTTGTGTGGAAATCACCAAGGCTAATTGGTTAAGGGTATTAATCCCCTGCGATTCTTTAGGTAATGAGGGGCGGGGGGGGGGGGCCGAAACGGGGGGCGGTCCTGTGCTAGCCGGCAGCGATCGCACCGCCGCACTCTGCCCCCATCTTGGTATTGCACGCGATAAGGGACTTTTCACGTGCAAAACGTCCCTTATCGTGTGCGATCCGTCTGGTAAATGACCCCCTTTGTCTCTTTGAAATAAATTTGTGCACAAGAAAGAATAGTTAATATTTTTAAATTGCAGAAGGTTGTTTCAGATATCCTTCTGATGCTTGTCATACCGTAAAATGGGTCAGATTGTTCTAGATAGAGATTCTATTTTTTCTATGAGATCAAGAAAGAATGAGTGTTAAAACTGTTCTTATTTGCTATAACAGTAACTGCATACCCTCAGTAGTGCTCTGGCCTAGGGATGCACTAGCATGAGACAGGAGTCAGTATATTTACATCTAAAGGCTTTGGGAAGTTAACAAAAGCATTCTGTATGTGAATGTGTTGACAGGTCCTTAGGTGAAGTGAACAATTGCTCCCCAAATATCTTTTTCTAGGATGTAAGAAATATCTTTTTGGCCACTGTCATTATGTCCTGAATATGCCTTTAATGACAGTTGCTAATTAGAAAAGCTCAGTTATTGCTATTTCCCTTCCATAACCCAAAAAGCCAGAGTGTGAATGAAACCCTAATAGTTTATTATATCATTGATTAAATCAATCAGACCAACGTTTGCTTCAATAGTAGAACACTTCTCAGCATAAAATATTCAAAAAGCACCTGTTTACATATTTAAATGGAGGAGCAGTGTAGTGGTTAGAGCAGTAAGCTGAGAACCAGGGAAACCAGTGCTCCATGTGACCTTTGGCAAGTCACTTCCTCTTCATTGTCTCAAGTACAAACTTGTGGTGTCATTTACTAAACTGTGGTAGTTGCTACTGCAGCTTAGAAAATCCTGTGGCATTTTTTCCCTGGGAAAAATAACATCTCAAAGTATAACCCGTGCATTGGTATTCCCATATCTTGGGGTAGCCAACTTTTAAAGAGGCAGTGTGGCCCTCAGACGTCTCCCACCAGAGCTTAAAAAGTATCCAAAACCTCTGGCAGCTTTCTGGCCTCCCCTCATCCCTCCCAAACAACAGGAGCAAAGTGTTCTGCTCCACTAGAACTACCAAACTTTCAGGAAGTGAACTGGGCAGGCTACCAGGAGGGATTGGGTGGGAGGGTGGTGGGTCAGCATGTGGCCAAGTGGGCCCCAGGGCGTACTTTACATCTTACTTTTAACACTTTGATCAAATAATCCTGTGACAGGAGGGATGGGAGAGGGGGTCCCAATAGACCTCCCCACCAATTTTTATACTCCACAGGGGAGAGAGGCACCGTGGGGGTGGGGGGTGTCACATGGCCCCTTTCCAGCCTGAGCTCAGGAGTATTGGAATGTCAGTAAACATCTCAATGCTCACACAGAAATGTGGTTATAGCTCTTCAGATGTGGATAACTTTCAATCAAATAACATAGCTTGCACATTTTGAGGCTCGGTTTTCCCTATTTATGAGCTGATTTGGATGCATTTGTATGCAAATCGCTCATTTTAATACCTGTATTGCTCTGGGTTTTTTTTTTTTTGGGAGGATGGATAATGCGCTTATAACAGACACCCATCACCAGTATGGGTTGGTGAATGGGGGAGGTTCAATTCAAATGCAGCCCCTCCCTTTGAGGGGTCTGGAATGGCGGCCCTCTTTGAGAGATTTCTTAAGCAGCCCTCCCCGGAAATTCTGGAGGCAGTCCTGTATGGTTTGCCAACAGTTAGGAGGAGGTAGAGAGGAGAATATTTCTGAGTTGATTCTCAGGACCAGTCAAAGGAGCCAGGCAAACCCTGCCTGGGGATATTGACCAGAGTCGGGAGGGTTTTCCTTATCCAGTCCACTCCCTATCTGGTCAGGATTTTCCCTCTGGGTTGTTTTCTCGGGCTTACAGTTTTTAATGGTAAGACCCTGCACAGCACCTGGACTCAGGAAATGGGGAATCCGGTTTCTGGAGCAATGTAGGTCAGGGACGACCCTGTTCTTCCATACCCTCCATGAGGAAGGAGGAGGTGGTGACCCCGCTACAAGGAGGAACTCTGGTATTAAATTCAGTTAAGGGAAAAAAGGATTTAAGTTTTTAGATCCAGGAGGAAGGATTTGGCTGCCTGCTTCCAAGGGTTCCCTCCCATCAGGGATCTGAAATTCACTGAGAGGATCAAGAAATTCAGGAGGATCTGCTGACCATGAGTAAAAGAAACCAACAGTCACTGAGGACATCCATCCAGAGTTCTTCACCCCCTGGGGGGGGGGGGGCAGAGAGAGAAAATTGACTCTCTGTGCAAGGAACATTGCTAATACTTTTTGCAGTGCTGGAGAGGTTTTTTCATGCCCAAATAAGGATCCCACTGTCCACCTGGGAACTTCACTTTTCCATGCCGTGGAGGGTGGAGACTTCCCGGCCCTGGTACAAGTTACTCCTGCACAGACAGAGGAAAGAGAGACTATATTGCAAAAGGAATTATGTGGTGTGCCCTATTTCATCAGTGTTTAAACAGTAAAGTCTTTATTTTGGGACACTAACCAAGTATCTCCAGAGTGTTTATTTTGGCACCTATAGCACACAGCATGGATAGATACTCCCTCTCCCAGGGATAATGGATGGAAAGTAACCAGGGCACTTGGGGCCGTGAAAGTTAACTCTTTTCCCCCCACAAAAAGAATCCACACCCTGGGGAAAGAGACTGAAGGAACAGTTAGTCAGAGTTCCAGCCCCATAGAGACAATAAATACGTTTATGGCCCATCGGAATGCCTGCTGCATCCCAGATGGGATTACAAGCAGAATTTGTAATTCACATTTTATCCATGCGTTAATGCATTTACCATGCAGCAAAGCCATAACACAGCTTAGTGAATGACCCCCTTAGATTGTACGTTCTCTGGAGACAAGCAAAATAACTACTTACCTGAACATAACCTGCCTTGAGACACCTTTGAAAAGGCATGAACTAAATCTAACTAAATACATTGGAAAGGGCAATATACATATGAGTGATCCCTTTGGTGCCTTTCCTGGGATTTTCCAACATCAGTGGCATCTTCCTGCAATCTAACAGAGGAGACCTATGGATGCTCAGTAGTAAGTAAGCCAAGGAAAACAACTTTTACTGGAAAGTTCACTATAATAGCTTCACAATTAACTGAGTAGAGGATGAGAAAAACAGGGGAGGTCAGGGAAACAAGAAAGTAGAAGGGAGGAATAAACCATACATGCAGATAGCCATTTAGATCCATTTTCTAATAATTAAATCTTCCCTTATTTTAATATTCTTCCATTTGACCTATCCATTCTTTTCATCCCATTTCCCTTTCTTTCTTCTTCTTTGTTTGGACCATTATGAGGGCAATTTGGAAAGTATTTATCCACATAAAATGGCCTGGCTGAGAATTCTCTTCCTTAAAAACAGCTAAAAGTATGCAATGGGTTTTCATAGTTCTTTTATCAGCAGTAAAAACAGGCGTTCCTGTGGGCGTGGTTTTCAACTGTGCATGCAATATTCTGCCCCGCTAAGCTACTCACACAAATAGCAGGTCCAAAGAAGTGTGACTCTTTTAGTGCACGCACATTACAGCTTTTAATTTTCAAAGGGAAACAATGCAGCTTGTCCTTTATTTGTTTGCATAAAATATAAGTGTTAAAAGTTTCTGCATATTTTGATACCATGCAAGACATTTTAAAAAATGCTCCTTTCATGGACTAGCTTCCAATGCTTTGAAAACTACATCCCTTATTCCTTTTTGGGAGGTGGATGGGGGGAATGCAACTTTAATTCCCAGAAAAATCCTCCAAGATGAAAGCAAAAAAAATTTTTTACGGAAACTAAGAGGATATATTTAAAACATCCACACTCACGCCTTGATACGCATGTGTAAGAGCGCGCATGCTCACGTGCATGTATTTTATATTGTTGGCACAAATGCATGTGCACGATGTAAAATGCATATAAATCTGCCCTACAACATGCTCGTATGTCTAAAAGAATCATGGCATGTATTTTCAACATAGCTGGATAAGTTTTGAATTTTCCTGTTCTCATGAGGACCTTTGTCCACTATTTATATTGCCACCTAAATGTTGTAAGTAATAATGCCACAACTATTATTGTTATTGATATTTATGCCTAAGCATTAACCGAAAGGTTTGAAAATAGGACTGATACCAGGCTAAGTTCAGATGAGACCTTCTACATCACTAGCGGTTTAATATTAAAAAGGAGAGATGCCTTCAATCTGAAGAAAATGTTTGGAGTCTCTTGAGTTTCATACTAGTTAGGAGAATGTAGTCTGGGGAAGTTTATAATTTTAGAAATCTATCCTAAGTCTTAATCATAATTGATTAAAAGCCATAACATGACCCCAGGCCCAGATGAAATATAAGTTGGTAAAAATTCAGTTTGTTCTACTTATTAAAAACTTGAAATATAGCTATGTGTCTAAATGATATTAATCTGTCTTAAGCAGAAATTGTACGAGTCTTGCATAAAGTATCAAAAACCACACATTTGACTGGTGGCGTGAAGATTGTTTATACAGTTTTCCAGCTGGGGATTCTTTGAACTAAGGAGAACTTTTGCATGTACTTGTAGAAATAATGATTACATGACAGCTGCCTGTGGAAAAAAAACCCTTAATTGAATAAGGTCCAATGTATTTGCCATCCTTATTAATGACAAGAAAATTAATACTTTTTATTTTAATAAGGATATGACATGCTCACACGGAAATACATCATGGTTGAACAACATACAGAATGTGGCGGCCTTACAGTTGCTACGCTAAATGGAACGTTGCTGTTTTAACACCACCGTGTTTTCCCCTTCAGTCTGTTGTAACCGGCGCTGAGAAATGGGACAGGTAACTAATGAGCTGCAGGAAACTGGGGAGGGAGGAAAGCTGCCAAAGCATGGTCTTTCTTTATCCTCCCTCCCCACTCCCAAAAGGATGGAGACCTTCAGGCCTTAATCTCCCATCCCTGTAACTCCCACCCACTGACAACAGAAGAGGACCTCTAGACCCAAATTCCTCCCAACTCAGCGGGGCAGTCTGGGGCGGGGGCAGGGCTGGAGCTGGAGGCAGTTGCAACTTATAGGACATAGGTAAAGGGGGTTTTAGGTAGGGCTGGGGGGCGGGTTAGGTAGGGGAAGGGAGGGGAAGGTGGGGGGAGGGGGAGGCGGAAGGAAAGTTCCCTCCGAGGCCGCTCTCTTGTGAAGATTTGATGACATTCGGAGTGAGGAAATTCACCCAAAGATGAGATTTGTGCAATGTTCTCTCAACCTAGCTTGATGTTAGTCCATCAAGAACATAAGAAATTGCCATGCTGGGTCAGACCAAGGGTCCATCAAGCCCAGCATCCTGTTTCCAAAAGAGGCCAAACCAGGCCACAAGAACCTGGCAATTACCCAAACACAGAAGCTGAGTCAAGGCAATGAAACCATATACCCACTTAGTCTTATATGATTTCTTTGCCATGACACAGCTTCTTCGCAACATGTGGCATCCCCAGCCTTGGTCAGCCCAAGAGGTAGAAGCCAGGCTCAGGAATCAAACCAACATGGCAGCATGCAGCATTGCCACTGAATCACCGGGTAGGCCCACAAACTGTTTTGGGGTGTTTTATGTCTTTTTTAATTTTAACACAGAATGCAACATATTTTATTTTATTTTATTTCATTTTTTGGCAAACATTTCTTGAATGTAAACGTCTTCCAGGCCACAGATTTTGGTGACTCAAGCTTGTAATCAATAATGATTAGGGTAATTTTTGAACCGTGCACAGAAAAAACCCCACAAGGAACTGATACAGGTGGTGCTGATTCCCCATATCAAGTATAGTCTGTGAAGAGGGCAGATCCCTGGTGAAGACTTGAAAGGACCAAATACATTTTAAGCAAAGAAACTTGGGTCTGTTATTACATATAGCAGCAGTGGGTTTAGAATTAAGAATTAGATGAGTGTATGTTCCAGGGAAAATAATTGAATGCTGGCAAGGAAGTGACTTGAAAAAAAAAAAGATAAAATTAGGAGTTACAAAAAAACTCAGCTTTCCTTTCAGTCTCATGATCTCATTTACATGAATAGAAAAGAAAAAGGTAAGATGATATTCCCTGAGTTTGCAGCAGAAGTTGAAACATGCAGCGAGTGCATAAGCAACATCTTATTGCTGTCTGCAGGGACGGACGAAGGAGAATTTAACCCTTCAGTTCAGGTCTGCAGGTGGAAGTCCACTCCAGCTAACTTTTTGCAGACTTGGGTTAATACAAGTTTTATTCAGCGGGCAGGAGAGGGAGTAACTGCAGGATTAAATTCAGACCTGAACCTTATATTAATCTGTATCGTAGGAAGAATAAGTTTGGCCTTCTAGGCCCAGTGATTGCTGTACTGGAACAAGTTAGAAAACGAGACTGTTTCTCATTTAAGCCTATTTAGCATTTCAAAGTACACACATTCCTGAAACAAAAGAGGTTTGTGACAGATGATTCCATTAATATCAATGCACTAATAATTTAAACCAGTTGAAGGCATGGAATATGAATAAAATTATTGTGTTATAGGTATTTCCTGTGGGCAGCTAGATTGTAAAGTGGCACATGAACTACAATGTATAAATGAATAATGAGTATTACAAAGTGTGCATTTGTTGTTAGATATTCCTGTAAATGTTATGTTAATATTGTGTGTTTATGAATAACAGGCCACATGTTCCACCATAAAATTGAAAGCAGACCTGTTAGGGACATTTAAAAAAAAAAAAAAATCACTGTGTTTTTAGGCCTAGGAAAGAGTTCATTATATCCTTTCATCTGAAATTGCTACATATGGTGGAAATTCAGGGCAGAAGACATTAGCATGATGGCATTTCACAAACAGTTTGACCACTCTATCTGTAGGGCGTTAAGATGTAAAACATTTCTTGTTCATCTTTATTTAGTCAGATCCTGGTAGAATAAACAAATTCTTGTTTTAATACTGTTTTGCCTTTACTGCCTCCATTGGGAGGACATTCCATGCATCCACCACCCTTTCCGTAAAGAAATATGTTCTGATGTTACTCATGAGTCTAGTCCCTTTCCAGTCTTATACCACAACCTTTTGTTTTAGTCCTTCCTTCCACTGAAAATGTTTGCCTTTTTTGCTTTAGACATCCCTTTGAATGTCTCGTTCATATTCCCTTTTACCGCAGTTCCTATAGCGTATACATATCTAGGTCCTTAATTTTTATGTATAGAATAAGCAGCAATAACCCAGCAGTTAAGATTTCAAAGATCTTTAGCAGCATATACGGAAGACTTGCATTTGGGGATCATATTGTTAATCTGCAAGTGCTTTAATACCTCATTGGGGAATAAGCATTGTAGCATTGTATATGATGGTGTTTCACATCAAACTCAAAAACAGAACCCAAACTGAAAGCGACTGATTTTTCATCAACTTCAAGGTTGAGCAGTGAGAAGCTGCCAGCTCACTGTGTGGGCATATGGAAAAACTGTGAGATTACATGAAAAAGATGGTTGCCTAAGCAGAACTTTCATTAACTATCTTGGAAAGCAATCTGAGAGAAAAGAAAAACAACTCCTTTTTTTCATTTTAGAATATTATTTTAAAGATTTTCACAGCTCAAAAATCATATGAGTTCTTTTTTTAACTTTTCTTTCCCAACATTACTGAGAGCTATACTTAGGAATCTTTGTTTTCACTTTTTATTTTATTTTTCCCAGAAATGTATCAGTACTTTTTACAACAAAAGCAAAAATGATATTTACCTGGAAAGACGATGAGCCATTTTTGTCCACTGATTTCTCGTATTTTTGTTCTTGTAGTAATAAACACTGATAAAATCCCAGGTAGTATAAAATAAGTACTGAAAATGAAGGTCCCTAGTTATACTCTAGCTCCCCCCCTCCTTACTGCTGGTCCTGATATGACCATCAGCTGGATTAACAAAATCATCAACATCATCGCCATTAATAACAACAAAAGGTACAACTTAAGAAGTAGAACCCTTTAGTTTTCTTAATTTCAGTATCTCCTCCCTGCCTTTTCCTAACCTCCCTACCTCACCCCCCACCCCCATGAACGTTCCCCAGTTGTATCTACTCCTAAGAACATAAGATTTGCCATAGTCGGTCAGACCAAAGGTCCATCAAGCCCAAAAGGTTAATAGACTCCATGCTGCTTATTCCAGGGATAAGCAGTGAATTTCTTCCCCAAGTCCTCCTTAACAATACTTTATGGACTTTTCTTCCAGGAACTTGCCTAAACCTCTTTTTATACTCATCTACACTAACAACTTTCACCACATCCTTTGGCAATGAATTCCAGAGAATTATGCATTGGGTAAAATATATATTTTCCTATTTAATGTATCACCAAGTAATTTAATTGAAGGTCCCCTAGTCTTTGTACTATTTGAAAGAGTAAGCAACTGATTTGTGTTTTACCTGTTCCTTTCCTGTTCTCTATCATATCTCCCCTCAGCCGTCTTTTCTACAAGCTGAAGAGTCCTAACCTCTTTAGCCTTTCCTCATAGGTGAATCTTTCTATCCTCTTTATCAGTTTGATCACCCTTCTCTGTACCTTTTCTAATTCTGCTATATCTTTTTTGAGATATAGTGACCACAACGCACACAATTCTCAAGATGTGGTTGTACCAAGGATCAATACAGAGGCCTTATGATATTCTCTGTTTTATTTTCCATTCCTTTCTTAATAATTCCTAGCATTCTATTTGCTTTCTTGGTAGCCACCACACACTAAGCAGAGCATTTCAACATATTATCCATGATGATGCCTAGATCCTTTTCCTGGTTGGTGACTCCAAAAGTTTGCATTGTGTAGCTATAATTTGGGTTGCTCTTTCCTACATGCATCTCTTTACTTGTCCACGTTAAATGTTATCTGCCATTTGGATGCCCAGTCTCCAAATCTTGCAAGGACCTTTTGCAATTTCACACAATCCTCTTGTGGTTTAACAACTTTGAATAATTTTGTATCATCAGGAAATCTGGTCAACTCACTTATTGTTCCCATACCTATATCACTTATGAATATGTTAAAAAGTAGCAGTTCCAGTACACATCCCTGGGACACTCCACTATTCAACTTTCTCCATTTAGAAAATTAACCATTTAGTCCTACTTTCTGTTTTCTATCTTTTAACCAGTTCTCAATCCACTAAGAACATTGCCTCCTATCTCATGACTTTTTAATTTCCTCAGGAGTCTCTAATGAGGTACTTTGTCAAATGCTTTCTGAAAATCTAGATACACTATGGGGCCTGATTTTCAAAAGCATTTACATGTGTAAAACTGGGTTTTATACAAATAAATTCACTTTATCCATGTAAGTGGGCTTTTGAAAATTGCCTCAACATATGCTATTGAATTGTCCATAGGATTTGCTTACATAAGTGCGCTTTACGTGTATAAATGGCTTTTGAAAATTGCTATGATAGTATGTTACATTTATGCATGTAACTGCTTTGAAAATTTACCTGTATATCAACTGGCTCATCTTTATCTACATGTTTATGCGGCCGGCGTGCGATTCCCCTGCCCGGGAGCTGTTTCGGAGGCCTCGGCCATGCCCCCAAAACGCCCCCGGGCCGGAACCACACCCGCGGCCCCGCCCCTCGAACGACGCGCTGGCCACGACACGCCCCCGACACGTCCCCGATGAGGCGCTGGCCTCAAGATAGGCTCGGTGCACGCAGGGGGGGTTTGGGGTAGGTTTTTGGGGGGTACGCGCGTAACCTACGTACGTACTCCTTTGAAAATCTGCCCCACAGGGAACACAGAGGTGAAGAATCATGTAATATATTGATTGGACATTTATTTTAATTCTGCTACATCAAAGTAAAGTTTCTTTTGAACACCCATGTCATGTCCTGCCTGTTTCTTCTATAGTACTAACATCAAAGGGGACAGTAACACACCTAAGGGAGGATTCCAGTTCCCTGCCTGGGTCTAAAAGGTTAAGAATCCACTCCTTGGCACTTGGTGAAATTAAGGAGGTGGCAAAAGAAGACAGCCCCCAAAATAAATTCTTTTGTGTGTCCTCTGGACTACCACAAAATCCCCCAAAAAAGGGTTACATCCGATACTGATTGTAAGCTGTTCAAATGCCTCTGTTCTTGTAACTGTTATAATCTGCCTTGAGACTGACTTTGGAAAAAGGCAGATAAATATTAGCCCTCTTTAAACGGAATATCTGGCAACCACTTCCTGAATCTATATGTAAGCATCACCCACCACCTGTACATTCCTAAAGGCCCATTCCCTTTCATGAGATGGCATGAGCGCTACATGCACGAAATCTATTATACCCATCACATTAGGAAAGTTAAAAAGTCATTTAAATTTAGGGACCTAAAATTTAGGTGCTTAAGTGAAGCACTGAGCATTTTTGAAAATTAAGTTCTTATGGCCGGATTTTAAAACCCCGGCGCGCCTAAATCTCGGGGTTTACGGGCGTGGCGGGCCTTACGAGTGTAAACCCTGAGGCGCGAGTAAGTGCCAGGGCCTCAAAAGGGGGCAGTCTGGGGGGGCAGAGCGGGACGATCCGGGGGGGGCGGGGTGGCCCAGGACAGCTCCATTCCTCGCTGTCCCAGAGCCTCGTGCGCCATCCAGGTCTGGCCCTGAAGTAACTTGCAAAATAAAAGGTAAAAAAAAAAAGGTTTTTAGAGGGTGGGGAGGAGAGGGGAAGGAGGGTTAGGACAGGGGGTAGGAAAGTTCCCTCCCAATCCGCTCCTTAATTGGAGTGGACTGGGAGGGAACTGGGGAAGGCCCCGATGCATCGCTGCGCGAAAGTGGTCAAAGACGACTCCCCGCTTGTGTGCACCACCCCAAATTTTATAACATGTGCACACTGGCGCGTGCATGTTATAAAATCGCGCTTCTGTGGACACGCCCTGGATAGTGCACGCACATGGACGCGCTCGCGTATTTTTAAAAAATCTACCCTTAGTGCATAACATGATATTATTTATGTCAGTTAAATGACCTTAGCCTTTAGTGTATAGGCTTCATAGCACTGCCGGTTTTTGTTACCCTTATATATATTCAGTATATATCTATATATGCTAACTAGGCCTTCTTGTATATAAACAGAAGAAGTTTCCAGCAAGAGGGAATTCAATGATGGAGTGAAAAGTTTGAAAGATGTCAAGATTCCATCCCAAAAGGGTGGGACAGTATCCAGAGTTCTTATAAAGGTGAACCAGTGAGCCATTGGAAGGAGCTGGAAAAGATGGCTTCAAGGGATCGGTGAGAGACAGTTGCAAACTGTGGTTCTCAATAGGTCCAGGAGGAGAGAGGGTTGTTTGTCTCTCTTTTCTATCCAAAGGTTGGAGTGGATTCCGCTGGGAGTCATCTGCATTCAGACTCAGGAGGGCTTCTTATCCCAATGTCTAAGGGACAGAGGAGTGCATCTAAGAGACTGGGTCACCAAACAGGTAGTGTGCTACCATTTCCGAGTGGGAGAAGAAGACTTTCTTGTTCCCTTGTGGGGTTTCTAGGGGAGTTAGAGCCTTTTGGAAAGCAAGAGGAGGCTTCCAGCCCATTACCATTCTACTCAACTTGTGCAAGAAGCTGTGGTTTAGCATTTCTAAACAGTTTTCTGCCTTTTGTAAGCCTGGATGCTTGTTTCGGAAATCTGTAAAGTTTGCTCTGGAACACAGAAATTGCCATTTGGACTTTCTTTATGGAGTAACTAAGTGTGATCTCTTGGATCTTACAGTCCCCTACATTGTGAAAGGATGTGTGTGCGTGTGTGTGTGTGTGTGTGTGTGTGTGGGGGGGGGGGCGTCTATCAAACACAAATATATAGGGATGGATTTTCAAAACATTTATGTGCATAAAATTAGCATATACATATGTAAGTAGCTTATGCTCGTGTACATGCTATTTTATAAACATCACAATTACATGCATATTTTTGGTCTTGTGTGAACATTTACACATGAAAAAGGGGTGGTCTAGGGACATTCTAGGGCACAGTCAAGAGGTAGCATGCGAAGTTGCTGTAAGAGACTTAGGCACATTCATTTGTCAACTTCTTCATGTAATTTTACTCCTACTAATTGTCTTGCAAATTAATATCAGACTTGTCTAGTGTTTACTATTGGGTTTGTGGACAGTCTGAGTGAACTAGGGGGGAGTTCAGAGTGAAAAATTCAGAGGGTATCAATGACCTGGTGAAGGAGTTTGTGAACTGATGGAGGTTTCAGCAAACTGGTGATTACTATCATATGCGCATGTTTTAAAATATAGTGACTTCCTCGCATAGATGGGTTTTACATGAGCAAGTCACTGTTTATTTCATGTGTAAAATATACACATGTACATTTTTAAAATAGGTAAGAAAAGTACGTGCTTTTAATGCATTGCAGAAATTTGTGCATAAGGAAACATGTGCATGTAGGTTGGGGGAAGACGTATGCATATTTTATAATCTGCTCAGACCTTAAAAAATACTATTGCGGATCTCCCTGTCACCACGTAAATGCATATATGTGACCGCACAGAGCAGTCGAAAGTAACCCTCCCTCTGTATATATAAATACACACTAAGGGGTTTCTTTAATTTCATGTCAATAAATATGTGTTGCGGTCCCGGTCGCAAGCCTTGCGACCAGGCCCTTACCTTCCATCCTCTGGCGACTGCAGTGGGTGGTTCAGGGCGGCTCGGGGTCTCCTGGGGTTCCGCGGCGGGAGGCGCGCCTTGCCGGCCCGGTTCGGGCCTTCTCGCGGCAGCGTCTCCACAAGGGAGACGCCACCGAGGCTCTGAATCCAGCTCCTCTCTCTCTAGGTGCACACGCGGGGAAGCCCAATTTAAAGGGCTTTTCCCGCCAGACCGCAGCCCGCCCACTTGAATGACGTCAGAAGCCGGCTAGTATTTAAGCCGGCGTCTGCTTCTTCTCCCTGCCTTGCAACGAGGTTCCTCTTCTAGAGTGCTAGTTGCTTCGTGTTCCTCTTCCTGCTCCTGATCCTTGGTTCCTGCTTTGGTTCCAGGTCCTGACGTTCCAGTCCTGCTCCTGCTCCTGATCCTTGATTCCTGCTCCGGATCCTGACGTTCCAGTCCTGCTCCTGCTCCCGGTGTTCCAGCTCCAGTTCCTGCCTTCCTGCCTTCTGTGCCTCCGCCATCCCTGGTTGGTCCTCCTGGCTTTGACTCCAGATCGTTCTTGGTTCTGCTTCTGCCGCCTGCCTCGACCTTGGACTGTCTCATCTTCCTCCGTGCTCTGGTTCTCCTAAGTCCCAGCAGCCTGGAACCTCACGAGCTCCTCTCGGGGGTCCACAGGCTTCCAGGGTGAAGACTCCGGATCTTCGTGTGACCTGACACCGCCCACCGGCCTACTTCTTCTCCGCAAAGTGCCGTCCTCTTCTTCCATCTCACTCTGCCAGCCAGCCCAAGGGTCCACTATCACGCCAGTAACAAAATGAGTAGAATAACTGACTCTCAAGGCCTGATTCACATAGGAGGTAATTTTCAAAAGGATTTATGCACACAAAATTGGGTTTTATGCTTGTAAATGAACCTTAAGGGCCTGATTTAAAAAAGCATTTGCATGCATAAAACTGGGCTTTACTCAAGTAAGTGAGCTTTTGAAAATTCCTACACTATATGCCATTGAATTGACCATAGGATTTGCTCCCGTAAGTGCACTTTACACGCATAAATGGCTTTTGAAAATTGCTACAACTGAATTTTACATTTACACATGTAAATCCTTTAGAAAATTCAACTGTCTGTGCATAAATGGGCTTTTGAAAATTATTTTTACATGAGTAACTCCTTTGAAATTTTACTGAATTTTCAAAATGTTTTAGGAGCGAAAATGAACTTTTGAAAACTGCTGCATTATATAATACTTTTATGCATGCAACCCCCTTTGAAAATGTACTCCTAAAGTTCTTCTTCCATTCTGTGTTAATAGAAGCAAAGCTTAATAAATCAGGCTTTTCGTGCCTCAAATATACAGGTAGGAGGACTTTTGTAACTGAAACCTGGAAAAGCATGCAACTATATGCAAAGGAAATAACATAAAAACACTAAAAGCTGCTTAAGATAATTGCTTTAGGTTTATACATTGTGGGGTAGATTTTATAAATCTGCGCCCGCGCGTACTTTTGTTCGCGCACCAGGCGCAAACAAAAGTATGCGGGATTCTAATAGATATCCATTAAAATCCGGGGTCGGCGCGCGCAAGGCTGCCCAATATTGGCAGCCTGCACGCGCCGAGCCGCACAACTTGCCTCCGTTCCCTCCACCCACCTTCCCCTCCCTTCTCCTAACTAACCCCACCCCCCACCCCAGGCCTATCTAAACCCCCCTACCTCTTGTAGGCTCCCAGGCGATTCCCAGGCACGGGAGCCGTTTCGGAGGCCTTGGCCACGCCCCTGGGCCAGAACCACGCCTGCGGGCCCACCCCCAAATGTCGCGCCACCGCGACACGCCCCCAACACGCCCCCCAGGAAAGCCCCGGGAATTACGCGCGTCCCGGGTCTTGAGCGTGCCGCCAAGCCTACTCAACATAGGCTCGGCGCACGCAGGGGGTACTTCGGCCAGGTTTTCGGGGGGACACGTGTATCTTACGTGCGTACCCCTTTGAAAATCTGGCCCTGTGGGATTATTCTGGCTACACCAATCCTTTTCAGCACTGGGCTTTATTGATTTATTAAAGTAGTTCATTCTTAGCACAGAGTGAACAATGCCAGACATAACTTTTACGGTACCTAAAGGAAACCTTCCACAGTTGTGTCCCAGAGCATACTTAAAATGTGCATGTCAAAGCTTTGACATTCCTAAATGCAGACAATTTCAGTGAGAAAAATAGAACATTTACTGGAGGGCTACGAAGTGTCATCTTTAGAAATAAGAAACAAACGATGGAAAAAGGAATATGAGAAACAGACAATGAAGTAAGGCTACTAGCCACTTTCACTTGCACACCAGTAACATTCCTGGAGTATTTTTCACATTTCCTGCAGTGTTACAGATGTTAATGCAGCAGTGGATTAAGAACATAAGAACATAAGAAATTGCCATGCTGGATCAGACCAAAAGTCCATCAAGCCCAGCATCCTGTTTCCAACAGAGGCCAAACCAGGCCACAAGAACCTGGCAATTACCCAAACACTAAGAAGATCCCATGTTACTGATGCAATTAATAGCAGTGGATATTCCCCAAGAAAAGTTGATTAATAGCTGTTAATGGTCTTCTCCTCTAGGAACTTATCCAAACCTTTTTTGAACCCAGCTACACTAACTGCACTAACCACATCCTCTGGCAACAAATTCCAGAGCTTAATTGTGCATTGAGTGAAAAATAATTTTCTCCGATTAGTCTTAAATGTGCTACTTGCTAATTTCATGGAATGCCCCCTAGTCTTTCTATTATTCGAAAGTGTAAATAACCGAGTCACATCTACTCGTTCAAGACCTCTCATGATCTTAAAGACCTCTATCATATCCCCCCTCAGCTGTCTCTTCTCCAAGCTGAACAGCCCAAACCTCTTCAGCCTTTCCTCATAAGGGAGCTGTTCCATTCCCTTTATCATTTTGGTTGCCCTTCTCTGTACCTTCTCCATTGCAACTATATCTTTTTTGAGATGCGGCGACCAGAATTGTACACAGTATTCAAGGTGTGGTCTCACCATGGAGCGATATAGAGGCATTATGACATTTTCCGTTTTATTAACCATTCCCTTCCTAATAATTCCTAACATTCTGTTTGCTTTTTTGACTGCTGCAGCACACTGAGCCGACGATTTTAAAGTATTATCCACTATGGGAGGGGAGGCGCTCTAGTGCTGAGACAAGATGGCTGCCTGAACCTTTTGCTCCGTGAAGCTTCCACACATTATCGCCGCACAGAGCCTTTGTTTTTTGGCTATTCTTTGCAACTTATTTCTTAAATTATAGCCTGGGATGGCAGCCCCCAAATCCGGCAAGATAGTAGCAGCGTTTGCAGCTGCAGTAGGCACAAAATAGGCAAAGCAAGATCTACCATCACCGGACAAGGCCCCGACCACGAAATCAATGGTGTCTGCCGAAATGGTGCTCGCTGAGCTTAAACAATTGAAAGACATGATTCATCTCATTCTTACTAATCTAACCTCTGTCTTCTATCTCCTTTCCTACCACCTCTTATGCTTTCTCCTTTTTCTTTCTCCTTCTCTTTTCTTTCTTTACCCCTCTTTGCTTATGTTTCTACTCTTCTTTTTCTGTACCATTATCTGAATGCTCCACAGGTTTTCTCTTGACAATGTTGTATTATCTAGAGATCGTTTGTATTGTTTGAGATGGATGTGGACACTGTTAGCTGGCGAATTGAAGCCAGCTTTAATAGGAATAATCATGTGTAATGTTTCCCTTTGAAAACTAGGATGTGCTAAATATGCATATTTTTGCAGGCAGCCGACTTGGGGTGAAACAGCCTGCGTAAAATTGAAAATCCCATGTACTGCATGTGCACCATTTTCCTTGCCTGACCTAAAAACGTTATGCAACCGGTTAAAGATGTGCACACTATGGAAGCCCCTAGTGGACATTTTACAGGAAGGCAATTTTCAGCCAATTGCTCTTTACCCAGGTGAATGGCTTTGGAAGTGTTCCTCCCCATGTTTTTCTTCTTAACAACGTCAGTGAGATAATGAAAGCTCTGTTTATTTTCCTCTATCCCCATAGAAATCGGGGACATGCTCAAAAGTTCGTATGTTCAGTTGGGTAACTTTGGCACGTTTGCACATTTTTACAGTTTAAAGTAATTTTTCCTTGAAAGTTCTTTTCCATAATTCCACCAGCTCAGCTTCTAAGGGCTTTTGGAATAATCAGAAATATTTAAAGAGACACTAGAAAGAAAGGCTTCCTATACCACACAGAATCTATTTTCTCTTCCTGTCTTCTTTCTATTGGGTGACCTGTCCCAGTGCTAGCTCACCTTCCGTGGTTTGGTTTAGCTTTCACAGAGTGGGCAGAGTTGGCCAGAGATGACTGTGACAAATTTAGGCACCTTGCTTTATTGCAAGTCTCAGGTCAAATCCTTCATGCATGGTTCTTTCTTTCTCTCTCTTTCTCTGTGCTGGAGTTTTATTATGCAACTGAAGTTTGCAGTTTATTCATATTTTCTAGGACCTTAGCCACTTTTCTTCGATATATTTTGCAAGCTTGACACCCAAGAAATGCATTATTTAAGATGCAAAAACTGCTGTTAAGCCTCTGGATGCAGAATGGCATGAATCCTTAATGAGAGATGAAACCACCCCCACAAATAGACTGGGTATAAATAACAGAGAACACCAATCTGGCATCAGTATTGGAGTATTAATCCCATTTCGCTATAAGCTTAATAAGAACTCCTCCAGTTTAATCTGAATCAAGTTCACACCGAAATCATTTGTTGGACAGGAGTGTTTTTTGTTTTAATATCTACCCCTCACACTTCCTGGATGATTTGGTTTGTGAACTGCAAGACTGTCTTGTCTGTCAGCCCTGCCTTTGGATCCAATGTTTTCGGCATACCAGAGGAATCCGTCCAACGAGAAGAGAACCAGGAACAAGGACCAAGAAGAACAGGAACCAGATGAGCAGGCCTGTACGCCAGACCTCAGTATCCCCTTGACTGGGTCATCATGGGAGAGTGAAATTCAACTCTTCTCACCCCAGTGCCTCCTGGATTAGTCATGGACTTGGCTGCCTTTTCCTGGGTGGAGATTTTCCAGGGGCTACAAGCCTTTGTAAAGGCGCAGTCTACTGCCTCACTTGCTCTGTCCAGACAGAACCTCAGCCTCTCATTCCTACCAGCAGATCCCGTGGTATGCCTCGCCTTACCAAGGGTGTTCCTGGCAGGATCTGGATGGCACAGATGAAGAGGAGGATCCTGATTACTTTGAAGATGGGGAAATCCCCCCTGGGCTGGAACTGTATCGGACCTTGTTGCGGTTCTTTCACAGAGGTGAAGTGTTGGCCTGGTTTCCCAGACCCTGAAGATGCTGGGAGTCTCTGGGGCGGATTCTATGATAGAACCAAAGAAGAATCCCATTTTGATTTCCCTGCGGAAAGCCTTCTGCTATTTTACAGTGATGGATACCATCCAGGAGTTGATTGATCTGGAATGGGATGCCCCAGAAGCAAGTTTTAAATGGGGCAGGGCATTGGAAGCTCTGTATCCTCTGGACCCAGTGGTAAGAGAACATTTGATTTCCCTAAAGTGGATGCACTGGTCTGTGCCATCTCTAAGTGAACAACTTAGAGGGAGGAGCGGCCTTAAAAGATGCTTGTGATAGATGGATCAAGTCTATCCTTAAACAAGCCTTTGATGCTGTAGCAATGACCTTACAGATCACTTCTTGTTGAGCTCTGGTCTCTCGAATATATGCCATACTGTGTCAGACCAAGGTTCCATCAAGCCCCGGTATCCTGTTTCCAACAGTGGCCAGTCCAAGTCACAAGAACTTGACAAGCACCCAAACATTAAATAAATCTCAAGCTGCTATTGCTTATTAATTAACAGCAGTTTATGGATATTTCCTCTAGGAACTTATCCAAACCTTTTTTAAACTCTGTTACACTAACTTCCGTAACCACATCCTCTGGCAATGAATTCCAGAGCTAAACTATGCGCTGAGTGAAATAATTTTCTTCGATTTGTTTTATATGAGCTACTTGCTAACTTCATGGAGTGCCTCCTAGTCCTTCTATTATCTGAGAGAGTAAATAACTGATTTACATTAACTTGTTCAAGTCCTTTCATGATTTTGTAGACTTCTATCATATCCCCCCTCAGTCGTCTCTTCTCTAAACTGAACAGCCCTAACTTCCTTAGCCTTTCCTCATAGAGAAGCCATTCCATGTTCTTATAATTTTGCTCACCCTTCTCTGCACTTTCTCCATTGCAAGTATATCTTTTTTTGAGATGCAGCGACCAGAATTGCACACAGTATTCAAGATGCGGTCTCACCATGGAGCGATACAGAGGCATTATGACATCTATCATTTTATTTGCCATTCACTTCCTAGTAATTCTTAACATTCTGTTTGCTTTTTTGATGGCCACAGCACATTGAGCTGGTGATTTCAATGTGTTATCCACTATGACACCTAGATCTATTTCCTGGGTGGTAACTCCTAAGACAGAACTCCTAAGACAGAACCTAACATTGTGTAAGTACAGCAAGGGTTATTTTTCCCTACATGCATCACTTTGCACTTGTCCATGTTAAATTTCATCTGTCATTTGGAAGCCCAATCTTCTAGTTTCACAAGATCCTCCTACAATTTATCACAATCTGCTTGAGAATTAACTACATAAGAACATAAGAACATGTCATACTGGGTCAGACCAAGGGTCCATCAAGCCCAGCATCCTGTTTCCAACAGTGGCCAATCCAGGCTATAAGAACCTGGCAAGTACCCAAAAACTAAGTCTATTCCATGTTACTGTTGCTAGTAATAGCAGTGGCTATTTTCTAAGTCATCTTAATTAATAGCAGGTAATGGACTTCTCCTCCAAGAACTTATCCAATCCCTTTTTAAACACAGCCATACTAACTGCACTAACCACATCCTCTGGCAACAAATTCCAGAGTTTAATTGTGCGTTGAGTAAAAAAGAACTTTCTCCGATTAGTTTTAAATGTGCCACATGCTAACTTCATGGAGTGCCCCCTAGTCTTTCTATTATCCGAAAGAGTAAATAACTGATTCACATCTACCCGTTGTAGACCTCTCATGATTTTAAACACCTCTGTCATATCCCCCCTCAGCCGTCTCTGCATAATTTTGTGTCATCTGCAAATTTGATCACCTCACTCATCGTACCCCTTTCCAGATCATTTATAAATATATTAAAAAACTCCGGTCCAAGTACAGATCCCCAAGGCACTCCACTGTTTACTTTTTTCCACTGTGAAAAAAGACCATTTAATCCTACTCTCTGTTTTCTGTCTTTTAACCAGCTTGCAATCTATAAAAGGACATCAACTCCTATCCCATGACATTTTAGTTTTCTTAGAAGTCTCTCATGTGGAACTTTGTCAAACGCCTCATGAAAATCCAAATACATCACATCTACTGGTTCACCTTTATCTACATGTTTATTCACTCTTCAAAAAAATGTAGGAGATTTGTGAGACAAGACTTCCCTTGGGTAAATCCATGCTTGCTGTGTCCCATAAAACCATGTTTATCTAAATGTTTTGTGATTTTATTCTTTATAACAGTTTCCACGATTTTTCCTGGCATTGAAGTCAGGCTCACCAGTCTATAGTTTCCCGGATCACCCCTGGATCCCTTTTTAAATATCGGGGTTACATTGGCCATCTTCCAATCTTCAGGTATAATGGATGATTTTAATGATAGGTTACAAATTAATTGAAAGAGGTCTGAAATTTCATTTTTTAGTTCTTTCACAACTCTGGGGTGTATACCATCTGGTCCAGGGGATTTATTACTTTTCAGTTTGTCAATCTGGCCTACCACATCATACAGATTCATCGTGATTTGGTTCAGTTCATCTGAATCTCATCCTTGAAAAACGTCTCCAGAATGGGTATCTCCCCAACATCCTGTTCAGTAAGCACCAAAGGAAAGAATTCATTTAATCTTTCCATGATGGCCTTATCTTCCCTAAGTGCTGCTTTAACCTCTCGATCATCTAACGGTCCAACCGACTCCCTCGCAGGCTTTCTCTTCAGATATATTTTTTAAAATTTTTATTATGAGCTTTTGCCTCTATGGTCAACTTCTATTCAAATTCTCTCTTAGCTGTCTTATCAATGTCTTACATTTAACTTGCCAATGCTTATGTTTTATCCTATTTTCTTCTAATGGATCCTTCTTCCAATTTTTGAATGAAGATCTTTTGGCTAAAATAGCCTCTTTTACCTCACTTTTTAGCCATGATGTCAATTGTTTGACCTTCCTTCCACCTTTCTTAATGCGTGGAATACATCTGGACTAAGCTTCTAAAATGGTATTTTTTTTAACAATGTCCTCATGCCTGTTATATACTTTTTACCTTTGTATCTGTACCTTTCAGTTTTTTAAAACTATTTTTCTCATTTTATCAAAGTTTCCCTTTTGAAAGTTTAGTGCTAGAGCCATGGATTTATTTACTGTCCCTGTTCCAGTCATTAATTCAAATTTGATCATATTATGATCACTATTGCCAAGTGGCCCCACTACCTTTACCTCTCTTTCCAAATCCTGTGCTTCACTGAAAATTAGATCTAAAATTGCTCCCGCTCTCATTGTTTCCTGAACCAATTGCTCCATAAAACTGTCATTTATTCCATCCAGGACTTCATTTCTCTAGCATGTCTTGATGTTTCACTTACCCAGTCAATATTGGAGTAATTGAAATCTCCTATTATTACTGTACTACCAATTTGGTTAGCTTCCCTAATTTTATTAACATTTCACTGTCCATCTCACCATTTTGGTTAGGTGGATGGCAGTGTACTCCTATCACTATACTCTTCCCCAACACACAAGGGGGCCGATGCAAAAAAAAAAAAGCGCAGAAAACTAGAGCTGAAAAGTCAGCGTCTGTTTTCTTAACACGTGCATGGTGCTCGCAAGGGGGGTGCCATGATATATTATAATTAGGGAGTCGCGTTAGCAAGGAGGTGCTAGGGTCACTTGCGTGACCCTAGCACCTCTAATATGTCTAACATGTCTAATATGGTTTATTATATGGTTTATTATATTTATTATATGTCTAATATGGTTTATTACATGTAATCTCGTTTAACTGTGACGCACGTTGGCACCACAGTAAAGTTAACTTAGCTCTTAACTATCTATCTTTCCTCCACCTATCATTGTAATTTCCTTTCTCAGTTACATGTAAACCGACATGATGTTTTTTTACGAATGCCGGTATATAAAAGTTATAAAATAAATAAATATAAATAAATAAGGAGGTGCTAGGGTCACTTGCGTGACCCTAGCGCCTGCTTGCTAACGCGACCCCCTGGTTACCGGCGGTCTGTCGGTTTTGAACACCGACGCCGAGTTTATTGGCATCTGTTTTCATAACGCAGCCGGCCGGTTATGAAAACTGACGCCGAGCATATCAGCGTCAGTCTTCTTAATGCGGCCGGCTGAGTTTTTTTTTTTTTTAAATCTTAAAAGAAGTACAGAAAAGCAGTTTTTTCTGCTTTTCTGTATTTCTTTTCAATGTGCTCAACCTGGAGCAGGCGTTAATAGCTGAGCGATAAATGTGCGTCTGAGACACACATTTATTTTTTTGCATTTGGAGTGAATGAGTAATAGCCTCATTCACATGCATTTGCATGTGATGAGCGCTATCCCATTCACTCCGCATCAGACACATGTTAAATAGGCGCTAACCCCCTTATTACAGTAGGGGGTGGATTAGCGCCTATTTAACATGAGTCCAACTGCTGGTTATACACTGTGCTCGGCTGAGCGCACTGTATTGCTTCGGCCCCAAGGGGTTTCTACTTATAAAGATTTGATTGTGCATTTAGTCTCATGCAGGATCTTTAAACTGTTGGACTCTATGCCATCCCGGACATAAAGCGCCACCCTGCCACCAAAATGCTCCTGTCATTGTGATATAATTTGTACTCTGGTATAGCACTGTCCCATTGGTTATCCTCTTTCCACCATGTCTCTGAGATGCCAATTAAGTCTATGTCATCATTCACTGCTATACATTCTAATTCTCCCATCTTACTTCCTAGACTTCTGGCATTGGCATACAAACATTTCAGGGTGTGATTTTTGTTTGTATTAACATTCTGCTTTTCAGTTGACAGGGATAAATTGGAATCTTTTAGCTCAGATGAGTTTTTAATTATAGGTACTTGGACTGCTTTTCTTATATTGGAACCTCTCTGTTGGGATGCCTTAACTCTAATGCTTCATTAATATCCTTCAAAGATACATCCCTCCAAACCATGCACCTCTGAACGACTGTCGGCTTTCCCCTTCAATCTCCTTTATACAGGTTAGCGCCAGCAGCCTGGTTCCACCCTGGTTAAGGTGAAGACCATCCCTTCAGTAAAGACTCCCCCTTCCCCAAAATGTTCTCTATTTCCTTACAAAACTGAATCCCTTTTTCTTCCACCATTGTCTCATCCATGCATTGAGACTCCAGATCTCTGCCTGCCTCTGGGGACCAGCACGTGGAACAGGGAGTATTTCAGAGAATGCTACCGTGGAGGTTCTGGATTTAAGATTTCTACCTAAGAGCCTAAATTTGGCTTCCAGAACCTTCCTCCCACATTGTTCTAAATCATTAGTGCCCATGAGTACCATGACAGTCAGCTCCTCCCCAGCACTGTCTAAAATCCTATCTAGGTGGTGCATGAGGTCTGCCACCTTCACACCAGGTAGGCATGTTACCAGGCGATCCTCACACCCATCAGCCACCAAGCTGTCTACATTCCTAATAATCAAATCACCAACTCTGACAGCCGGACTAACCCTTCCCTCCTGGGCAGTAGCCCTGGGAAACACATCCTCGGTGTGAGAGGGCAATGTACCAGCTGGAGAACATGTCCTTGCTACAGGATCATTTCCTGCTGTACCAGGTTGATGCTCTCCGATGATGAGACCTTCCTCCTTCAAGGCAGCACCAGGGCTGTCAGACTGGAGTTGGGACTTGACTACTATGTTCCTGAAGGGCTCATCTATATACCCCTCTGTTTGCCTCAGCTCCTCCAGGTCTGCCACTCTAGCCTCCAGAGACTCGACTCATTCTCTGAGAGACGGGAGCTCTTTGCACTGGGTGCACATGTACAACTTCATATCGGTGGGTAAAAAATCATACGTGTGACACTCGATGCAAAAGACTGGGAAGCCCCCCTCTTGCTGCTGAACTGCTGCCTTCATCTTAAATTTGTTCAGTTCCTAGTTGCCTTGGGAGTAGGAATGTGTATAATTAGGGTCCTTTAAATGTATTCATTTATTCATTATTTATCTGGTAGTGACCTATAAGGGAATGATTAAACTTTTGATAAGGTGTAGGGAATTTCTGAATTTAAGTTAAAAGGCTGATTATTATAAATTTTTTTAATGTGAAAGAGTCACCTGCCTATAAATTAAAGGATGAGCTAGGAGTGGGTGGGTGGGAGGGAAATACAAACACACAAACTCCTGGTTTTTGCCTGCCCCTCTGACTAGTTATTTAAGACAGACACACAAACACACTAAATAATATACCCCAATAGTTCACTTCTCCCTAAAACTTTTAAAAATTTCCCCAAGCAGAATTTACCAATTCTTTTCAGCCACCAGCAAGGTGATCCTCTCCTCTCAGTGCTCCCACTGGATTGTGGGTTACTGAGCTCTTCCCTTGCAGTATATCTAGCCAAGATGCAAATCTTTGTGGGTTCTTTATCCTTGGTTGATTTTAAAAAAGAAAAAATGAGCATCCTATTCCTTTGCACCTGCAGTGCCTGCACAGTTTTGAAAATTGTCCCTAAACATGCAAATATGCAGTGGTTGGTACAGTGCCACCCTAACATAGATGCCTAAATATTGATGATCACTCTAGTTCAGGGGTGGCCAACTCCGGTCCTCAAAAACCACAAACAGGCTTGATTTTCAGGAGATCCATCATGAATATCCATAAGATAGGTTTGCATGCAATGGAGGCAATGCAGACAAATTTATCTCATGCATATTCATGATGATTATTCTGAAACCAAGCTTGTATGTGGCACTTGAGAACCAGAATTGGCCTCTCCTGCTTTAGTGAGCCACTTTAGCTTGACATTACTTCAATAATAAAGTCTAATTTACTAAGGGGCGGATTTTAAAAAGCCCGTGCGTGTAAATCCTTCAGGATTTACGCGCGCAGGGCCCTCGCGCGCCGGCGCACCTATTTTGCATAGGCCGCCGGCGCGCGTAAAGCCCCGGGACGCGCGTAAGTCCCGGGGCTTTCGAAAAGGGGCGGGAGGGGGCGTGTCCGGGGCGTTCCTGAAACGATGCGGCGTTTCGGGGGCGGGCCCTGGGGCGTGGCGCCGGCCCGGGGGCATGGTCGAGGCCTCCGGACCAGCCCCCGGGAACGGAGGACGGAGCAGGGCTGCCGGCCGGCGCGCGCAAAGTTACGCCTGCTTTCAGCAGGCGTAACTTTGCCGACAAAGGTAAGGGGGGGGTTTAAATATGGCCGGGGGGGGTGGGTTAGGTAGGGGAACGGAGGCAGGCTGCGCGGCTCGGCATGCGCAGGCTGCCCATTTTGCGCAGCCTTGCACGCGCCGACCCCGGATTTTATAAGATACGCGCGGCTATGCACGTATCTTATAAAATCCAGCATACTTTTGTTCGCGCCTGCTGCGCGAACAAAAGTACGCGCTCGCGTATCGTTTGAAGATCTACCTCTAAGGTTTTTCTCCCATTCTGTGTCTATGGGAAAAATGCTTAGTAAAAGAGGCCCATAGTTGGTTTGTTTCCAAACGTGTGCATATTTTTATACCATACTGCAAAGTTTCTTTATGGTATTACATGAGCTTACATTGCCTATAGTGACATCATTCCAGACTCTAAGCATGCTAGTTTATTTTCTTGTAAAGTAATTTCATGTGTGTGCAAAGGTTGTTGAATAAAAGGTGGCAAGAAGCCAGGACTCTTTGCGGCTGCATTTCTAAAAAGTAGTAAATATCTAACTATGATTTTCATGTTCTGGCCAGATCATAATTCATTTAACACCAACTTAATCCAGTTTATAGTTAGCTGTAGGCTAATATGTTCCTAACTAATGCTGAGGATTTTTTTGTTGCAAACCACACCTGTACCAATGATACCTGGGTCTGGTAAATAAGGGGATATTATGTATATTCAGCTAAGGGGGCTCTTATTACTCAACTGCATTAAAACTGGTGTGTGTAATGTAGTTTAGTGAATACTATGGTAGAGAGTTGTTCCCATGGCGCAGAACATATGGATGTTACCAATGGCAATAACATCTGCATGCCCATGAGAATGCACAATCTACCTCTGCTGCCAATACATAAAGGGACTTGAAGGCCTGAATTAACCATCTCATCACCACCATCACCAGGCACCAAAACCAACTTCTCCTTGCACCAAATTACTTTTGGTCAAACAGCCTTCCCAGGGGGAGCAAACCGCCCCCCCCCCCGATCCAAAATTTCAAAAATTACTCCCTTAATAGCACCCTCTGAGCTCCTAGCTTATCCCAAGGAGCCTCTGGGTCTTTAATGGGCCAAGAGTGATCTCCAAGTACTCCTGCCCCACTGGCGCCATCATCAACCATAGTGCCAACTCACCGAAGGATCATCTTTGCCACATATGCAGATCAGCCAGCAACATTTGGATGATTGCATCAGGATGGCAAGAGCAACCAGAGATTGCTCCTGCCTCTTTAACACCTACGGTATGTGGTGTATAAATACGTGTGCTATATATAGCAGTATTATGTAGTGCTACATGGTGTGACTGTGACAGAGTTCTCAGTGTCCTTGGGATAATCATGTGTGGCTCTAGTGAATCTAGGTATTGGCATGGATAATGTACAGGGATCAACTACGATTTAAATCAGTAGGTGAAATTGAAGTATTATATAGTTGAGTCTGTTGGTCAACATAAACAATTGCTCTGACTATACCAATGCTCATACGTATGTAATAAATTAAGACGCTGACTCTACAATACTGTTGCATTCATCACGATATGACCATCATACTAGGCATCATCGTATTATGATGCCTAGTATGATGGTCATATCGTGATTAATGCAACAGTATTGTAGAGTCAGCGTCTTAATTTATTACATACGTATGAGCATTGGTATAGTCAGAGCAATTGTTTATAATGTACAGGGATGCCATTGATCCATACTTTTTATAAAGTAGTATGTGATCATGAATGTTAGGTTGTGGGCAACAGTTTGCATGCATGCATACTGCTAGTGCATTTATGAGAGAGAGGATGTGATGTTAGATAGGAAGGGGAGGTTAATGAGGTAGGAGATGTATCCACTGTTCAGTGTTCACTGCCATTGAGTTACCATGCTAGCCCCAAAGCTAAAGTTTTTTTTTTCTAATAAATACAGGACAATTAATGCCACAAAATGATTTGACTCCTGAACAAAGTCCCCCAGGAGCCTCTTACCCATAGAGCTTTATAAAACCATAGAACTTTTCCAAAGGCTTTTGCCCACCCTACTCACATGTTCCTTTTCTCCTACCCCACTCACCAATCTGGGATTCAATCAAGGCAAGCTGAATCGAACCGCCCTATGGTCAATCCTGAAAAGCAGATTATTGGTATTAAAAATTAAATGTATAGAATTTGAAAAAATACATTTGCAAGCTGTGGTATTTGTGCGACTATATAAAGGAGTGATAATGAGTTCCATTTGTGAACCATATTACTGGAAAACTTAGATTTCTGCTAATCTAATTACTTGGAAAGAAACTGAATTTTTTTTCCTTCTTACAGTATTATTTTCTGCCTTTAAAACTTAAATAAAACACAAAATTGCAAGAACATTAGAACCAAGTTTTCGTTTTTAACTTTACCAGTTGTCATTAATTTTATTGAGGTCCATAAGAACATAAGAAATTGCCATTCTGGGACAGACCAAGGGTCCATCAAACCCAGCCTCCTGTTTCCAACAGTGACCAAACCAGTCTACAAGAACCTGGCAAGTACCCAAACACTGAGAAGATCCCATGCTACTGATGCCAGTAGTAGTCATAGATGCCATAACCTAAGTCAACTTGATTAATAGCAGTTAATGGACTTCTCCTCCAAGAACTTATCCAAACCTTTTTTAAACCCAGCTACATTAACTGCACTAACCACATCCTCTGGCAACAAATTCCAGAGCTTAATTGTGCTTTGAGTGAAAAATAATTTTCTCTGATTAGTTTTAAATGTGCTATTTGATAATTTCATGGACTGGCCCCTAGTTCTTCTATTATCCGAAAGAGTAAATAACCAATTCGCATTTACCCATTCTAGACTTCTCATGATTTTAAAGACCTCTATCACATCCCCCCTCAGCCGTCTCTTCTCCAAGCTGAACAGCCCTAACCTCTTCAGCCTTTCCTCATAGGGGAGCTGTTCCATCCCCTTTATCATTGTGGTTGCCCTTCTCTGTATCTTCTCCAGAGCAACTATATCTTTTTTGAGATGTGGTGACCAGAACTGTACACAATACTCAAGGTGCGGTTTCACCATGGAGCGATATAGAGGCATTATGACATTTTCCGTTTTATTCACCATTCCCTTCCTAATAATTCTTAACATTCTGTTTGCTTTTTTGACTGTTGCAGCACACTGAGCTGATGATTTCAATATATTATCCACTATGATGCCTAGATCTTTTTCCTGGGTGGTAGCTCCTAATATGAAACCTAACATTGTGTAACTTCTGCATGGGTTATTTTTCTCTATATGCAACACCTTGCACTTGTCCACATTAAATTTCATTTGCATTTGGATGTCCAATCTTCCAGTCTCGCAAGGTCCTCCTGCAATTTATCACAATCCACTTGTGATTTAACTACTCTAAATAATTTTGTATCATCTGCAATTTGATAACCTCACTCATCGTTTTCTTTTCCAGATCATTTATAAATATATTGAAAAGCACCAGTCCAAGTACATATCCCTGAGGCACTCCACTGTTTACCCTTTTCCACTGAGAAAATTGATCATTTAATCCTACTCTCTGTTTCCTGTCTTTTAACCAGATTGCAAGAACTTTAGAACCAAGTTTCCATTTTTTACTTTATGAATAGTTATTAATTTTATTGAAGTCCATAATGAGTTAAGCTGGGGAGTGAGAGAGTTATCCAAGCTGGTAAAGTTACCCAGGAAACATTTACTCGGATAGTCAGCAGAACATAACCAGATAAGCATTGCGCTGAATATACCCAGCTGAAGTCAAAGTTACTCAGAAAAAGTTATCCAGATAACTTTAGGAAGCCCTTCAGCATGGCCAGACTTATCCAGATGATATTATTCAGTTAGCTCTGAAAATCGGTACTAACCAGCTAAAGTTAAGCCTTGCCTCCAGTTAAGCCTCTGAACAAAATTTAAATGGAGAGTGGAAAAAATGTAAATGGAGAGTGAAGAAAAATTTTGAAGCAAAGATTTGGTCAGGTAACTCCCAAGGTTACTCAGACAACCCTTTAGGGGGTCATTTTTAATGAAATACAGGAGGGCTGTGTGCATACAGTCAGCATGTACGTGAATAAGTAGCCTCTGTGCATAGTAAGCAAACTTTCAGAAGGGCAGAAGTACATGTGAATTGTCACTGCTACATGGAAAAGTGTGCACAGATAAAAAAGGCATTTTATGGGCATTTTAAGAGCATGGTGTGGAAATATGTGCACATTTGCATATTTTATAAATGGAGTATGTGCATGCATTATCAAACATGCTCTCATGCTTTTACATGGATATTAAATCTGATTTCTCTTTTGTCTGCAGTTTTTAGGTGGGAAATCTGGAGTAAATGGTGGAGAGTTTGGGTGAACAAATCAGCATCAACAGGTGGAGGTCTTGGTGACCTGGTGCTTGGACGCCCACACACAGGTAAATAATTCAATGAGCAAGATATGTGCGTACATCAGCCAATTTCATGAAATACCGATCTCTTCTCACATACTAAGGGTTATCATGCACACGTTACAGTTATTTAACATAAAATATAGGTGTGTAATTTATAAAATAGGGGTATAAACTAGGTGGCTGCCTGCAATAATAAATGTTGTGTCTGTGGACCCTTGGGCGAGATGAGATTGGATCTACCTGCAGGTTCTCACCATCAGCAGGTGGACCCAGGCGAGGCAGAGACTGGGCAGGGCCTTCATCTATACTAGCCCGTGTTCCCCTCGGGTTGAGACTTTTGGGTGTCGGGGCCGGCAGGACTTAAATGCTGAAGAGAGATGGGAAGATCCGAAGCCATCCAGGGTGGCAAGCAGGCGCGTCCGAAGTCCAGTTAAGGCTCAGGGGCAGGTGGCGGTCAGACATATCCAAATTTCAGGCAGGGGTCAGTGGTAGGCAGCGGTCAGGCATATCCAAGGTACAGGCAGGAGTCAAACTTGGAGTCTATCTGAAGGAGAGGGAGAGGGACAGATAGGGTGGAGGCAGATAGGCAAGGGCTGGAACAAGCAGGCAACGGAGGATGGAACAGACTGGAATGAAGACTGAAGACAAGCTGGATGAAGACTGGAATGCTGGGAAGCAACACACACTACTGTGGAGTAATGGACCTATTGCTGAGGCAATGAGGGAAGAACTGAGAGAGCCCTTTATAGAGCTT
Source organism: Rhinatrema bivittatum (assembly GCF_901001135.1). Classification (NCBI taxonomy): domain Eukaryota; kingdom Metazoa; phylum Chordata; class Amphibia; order Gymnophiona; family Rhinatrematidae; genus Rhinatrema; species Rhinatrema bivittatum. Next base: position 563,250,065 of record NC_042615.1, on the reverse strand, counting down.
GGTGTGTGAGGTCATCATTAGACGCTGCATGGTTTTTCCCACTATGGGCACTTTAAATGGCGTGAGGGCGGGCGCCAGATAGAGGTCAGGGGGTATGTTTAGGTCAGGGGAGGAGGAAATAGCATGTGAGCGTGACATTTTCCAAAGCACGGGTGCAATTTTACCCCTGCTCAGCTGTCCACACAAGTGGCAGGGACAAAATACTGCTACTGCATACAAGCGCTTTTAGTGGGAAGAGTTTGCGCTTTGCAAGTTTTATCTCTTTACTTTCTTCACTTCATATGCCACTTTTCAATAAATCAAATCAAAGCGGTTAACAATAAAGCAATAAAAAAAAAAGCCTAAGGCACAGAGCTACGATGTACATGGGCTAAAAATGTCCACATATGTTACAAACCATGTGGGCTGTTCAAAATTGCCTCTTTCATGTAAAGGTATGAACTAAACAAGAAAGAGAGGTTAAGCCCAGAGATGTGGCTAGTATTTTAGCAACAGACAGTCTCAGATCACTGTAGCACACTCAGAGGTAAATTTTCAAAGGTTGAATTGAGATCCACATGGGTTAAAACAGGGGCTACAATGAGGGAATGACTGAATCCAAGTAGATTTCCAGATGCCAAAAGGGGCTCGTGCATTTTCTCAATACATGTACTTTTAATCACATTAAAAAAGAGAGTTCATGGGGTGTAAAACCATGCATGTGTATTTAAAAATATATATATATTCTTGTTATTAATGTCCATACTTTGTACCCTCATTTGAGAAAATGGAGCTTGGTATCTTTTTTTAGTCCTAGGACGAATTGCACCTCAATTTCATTAAAAAAAAAAAAGAAGGGAAAAGAAAAATGGAGTAAGCATACGTGAGAGATCATCTATTCATTTATGTTGGTGGCAGAAATCTGCATGGCTTTGGACGAGGGCAAAATTTTCAACTCTTATCCACCTTCCCTCAATAACATGAAAACAAAATAAAAACAGCTGCTGCATTTGGAAATACTTGTGTTGATGAGAAGAGTAAGCAGTACTTTTTGCTAGACTTGGCTTAGATTTCCTGTCCTTCTGAGGACTCCTGGGCTGTCTCAGTATTGCCATATAATAAAAAAAAAGCATCTAATATTTCCTTATTAACTCCTTTTTCTGGGTTTGTGTTCTAGTCAGCCTTTCTTTTCATTGTGCTACCAGAAGAACCTCGGGGACAAGTTCATGAAGGAGCCCACCAGTTGTATTCCACAGGTCAAGATCCCTAAGAAGCGGAAGATATCTCCCAATGCTAAGGTCTAGAGCAGCAATTCTCAACCAGTGTGTCACCAAGCACCGGCAGGTGTGTTGTGGATCCCGGTGTCCCACTGCCCCGGTTGTGCTTCCCCGTTCCCTGCCCCCGCAGGCCAATGGCAAGCCTCCTCCATTCTTCCTGCCCCCGCGTAGGCCAATCGGAAGCCTCCTCCCTTCCACCTGCTAGTGGGAGTAGGAAGAAGGGAGGACATTTCTGATTGGCCGGTGAGGCAGGCAGAAGGGACATAGCATAAGCTGGGGGTGGGGGGAGTGGCAATGTTGAAGCGAGGCCGAGGAAACCCGACCCCCGATGAAGCACGGCCACCACAGGAGCTCATCCCCGTGGCGGCGAAGAGGAAACCCGACCCAGATGAAGCAAGGCCGCCACGGGATCCCATCCCCATGGTGGCGAAGAGAAAGCCTGACCCTGGCCAAGCAAGGCTGCCAGGGGAGCCCATCCCTGTGGCGGCGAAAAAGAAGTCCTGCTGGAGTAAAGCCGCGGCAGAACTGGAGCCCATCCCTGCAGTGAAGGAAGAAGAGGTTTGGCGGTGAGGCCCGGTGCATGCATGTGTGAATGGGAGCCTGGGTGTGGGTGTGAATGGGAGCCTGGATGTGAATGGGTGCCTGGGTGTGGGTGTGATAGGGTGCCTGGGTGAGGGCTGGTGTGGGTATGAATGGGTGCCTGGGTGAGCGCTGGTGTGGGTGTGGGGTGTGGGTATGAATGGGTGCCTGGGTGAGCGCTGGTGTGGGTGTGGGTGTGAATGGGTGCCTGGGTGAGGGCTGGTGAGGGTGTGAATGGGTGCTAGAGCATTTGTGTGTGATTGAGAGAGAGAGACTGGTCAGGGAGGTGATATGTTTCTGGGTGAGAGAGAGAGACTAGTCAGGAAGACGACTGGTGTGTGTGTGTGTGAGTGACTGGTTGTGGGCCCTAAGAAGAGGATCGTGAGGACAGAGCTTCAGCAGCCGCTGCTGCTTCTGGTGAGTGCTTTTGGCCTGCATGAGAAAGGAGTAGGAGAGTTGCTGGAGAGGGTAAGTAAATGTGTCTTTTAAAGTTTATTTTTCTTGATTGACTGCCATTTAAATTATTGGGTATTATGTAATCTGTCTGTTTTGAAATATTTAATTGGTATTTGGACAATTTTTAATAATTTTTATGAGTTTTAAATTGTTGGATGTTATTCTGTTCATCAGCTGTTTTGAAACATTTATTAGTATAATTTTGCAATTATTTCTGTGTGGGGATCTATCTATAGCAACTTGGCTTGCACTGTTTTCCTAATAGGAGGTGTATTGGTGTTTAGGGCCTAGTTTAATATTTGTAGTGTTGCCTTTTCATAGATAGGGTTGTTATTGTGAGTGTGTTCCATAATGCAGGTGTAACTTTGTGCAGATTAGTTTGTGTGCATTATTGCAGATCTTGGGACTATGGGCCTCATTTTCTAACGCAGGCGGAGTCGGCCCCGGAAGAGGAGGAGTTGAGGAGTCACCGGGGCCGACCCTGCGAAAAAGGTGCAGACAGCGAAAAGGTAAGGAGCCTTTTCGCTGCCTATTTTGCGCCCAATAACTACACCTTTTATGGTGTAGTTATTGGGCGTGACGCCGGCAGCGATCGCACCGTGGAGGTGCGATCACTGCCGGCTAGCGCAGGACCGCCCCCCCATTTCGGCCCCTCGCCCCTCATTACTGCATTTTTCTAAAGTACCGCAGGCCTGTGATACTTTAGGAAATGAGGCCCTATGTTAGGTGCTATATTTGTTTCCATTTCTCCAGGTTCGCACTGCATGCAGAGTGGCTTTTTTGGTTTTCCATTCCAGTTTCTGTCTCCATATTTATAATTTGTGGTCTTTCTGTACTTGGTGAAGGGTGTGTGACCGAGGTGAGGTATTTAACTAGCATGTAGGCATTTGTATCAATCTTATTTGTTGTGTTTTCTCAATAGGATATGCATTAGTGGTAAATTATTAACTTTTCATAAGGAAGGCTATTGTGCGTGGTAGTAAAAGGAGTTTATTTTGCTTTTACTGAGATGTCATCAGAACCAGAATATCTTTTTTGGTATGGTGAGTTGTATGGGTAATGTACTAGATCTGCTCTGCAGTTGTTGCTGGGGGTTGAGGGGGTTCCCATAGATGCAGAGTGTATGTTTACATATAGCCCCGTGATGGTCACATGTTCAGTGTGTCACACATGTGAGAACCATCTGTCAGGTGTGTCCCCCGACGAAAAAAAGGTTGAGAACCACTGGTCTAGAGGACTTTAGTGCTGAACTATGTCCTTGCATCAAGCAGTGTGGAATGAAACGGGAACACTAGGGCTTTTCCAGTGATGGATGTTTCCTGAACTGTACCTGAGGTTGAACAAAAAGGGAAGATTCTAAAAGAGTTGTACAGAGGGCATTGAACATTATGCGATCTGACCCTTACAATACTGCAGAATGAATAATGGAGAAATATTTATATAAATAATGAAAGGTTACACATGCACTGCCTCCATTGTATGCAAACAAATCTCATGCATATTCATTATGGAAATCCAGAAAACATGAGTAGGTTGTAGCTCTTGAAGACCGTGAGGATCCCTGTTCCAGGGCATATCATGGGGTTCTTAGTACTTGTTTGCAAGCTCTAGCTATAGAAATGCTAGAAGATCCATAGAATACTACTGCTGGTTAAACGCCCCCATCTCTGCAAGCTGCCAACCACCGATGATGTTGCCACTACTGCAAGGTTGCTGCTTTCCTATAGGCCCATGCGCATGTGCATGCCTAATATAGGCTCCATGGCGGGAATCACTGATTGACACTTCCTGATGATGTCAGACCCACCAGCATACTTAAGCAATGGCCCTGCAGCAATCTGGCACCTTAGCAATGGGTCTCCTACTGTAAAGTAGTGAGTGTTGCTCCTCTATTCCTGTGTATCCCGCGTTCCTGTGTCTTGTCTTCTCCAACCTTGCCTCATCCAGCCTTGCCTTGCCTTGCCTAGCTGTCTCATCCACTGTTCCATGTGTGTCTCCATCCACCCTTGGCCTGACTTCCTGTTACTGACCTCTTGCTTGGACCTGATCACGTTTGCCCACTGCCTGCCTTGACCCTCCGCCTTTCTGTGTCTCCAGCTTGCTGCTTGTGCTGACTCCAGCAAGTCCTTGGACACTTTCTCACTCCACCGCCCTAGGGACCCCCCTAAATCCTGCCAGCTGCCAGAACCCAAGGGCTCAACCAGCGGGGCGGGTAGCTGGTATATGCAAAGCTCCAGTCTGTCCCGCTACAGGGCACATTTGTTAGTTGCCGGTATAGGTCTCGTTAGTTCATCTACAAGGCTGCATCAACTATGCCCAGCATAAAGGGTCACACTCGTGCCAATCATTAGAGTCAGCGTGGCAATAAAAGCTCACAATTGCCCCAGGCTGTGGCAAATGTTCATATGCCCAAAAGCAGAGATACAAGAGAGCCATTTACAGAAGCATTTATCGGGCTAACTCAGAAGTTAGCCGGCTAAATGAATGTTTGGGCACCTATCTGGCTAAATTCTAGCCGGTTAATAAGATAGCTGGCTAGAATTTATCCAGTTAAGTTAGAGCGTTCTGGGGAGCATAACTGGGAGGAGTTGAGTTAGCTGGCTATGTGGGCCAGCTTACTCCAAGAGTCAGAGTTAGCTGGATAACTTAGCCAGCATAGTCTGATCAGGCCAAAGACCTTACCTATTTCATTAATATCCCATTAGATTGTTAGTTAAACGTTGTGGGGGGTTATCTCTTTTTCTACTTTTTTTTTTTTTTTGAACCTGAACAATAGGAAGGATTGTTGCATAATAGAGCTGTATCTAAATTATCTGTCCACTAATCCAATTCAATGTATGAGCACTCATATTTTAGTATGTTTACCTTTATTTCTGTGGAAATGCTATTTTGTTTCCTGTTTTCTTCTTTATGGTTCCCCATAAATGAAGTCTAAGAGTGGTGATTATATACCTAGTACTTTTCTTTTTTACATTTTTGCTTGTTCTTTTTTTATTATTGGTGGCATTTATTATTGGTGGCATTTATTTTATTATTGGTTGGCATTTATGTCAAGAAATCTTGGTTTGTTATTCTGAAAATCAAATAATAACTGTCATTGGTCATGGTGTAACACACATTAAACTGTTTTCAAACTTGTTTCAGGTATCTTGCAGAGGCAAAGGGTGATACGGCTTGAGTTTTGGCTAATACCCATTATTTTTCAGAGCACTTTCTAGGAGGCATCTTCTACGTAAGGGCCCAACTCAGGGAGCGTTCCCAATTATGGTATTATGAGAAAAAGTCTGCAAGACCAACCAGTTCCACGGTCCTTAAAAGATGGCGTCAGTATTAAAAGAGAACTTAAATATGCTCATTTTTGGCAGTACCTTGAAACTGTTTTTTGCTTACAAACTGCTGTTGATAGAATGCCCTTGATTTTTGGAAACAGAGCTGTAAAAGTCTACATTTTCTGTGTGCATATGCCACTGTTCAGGAGAACATTCCGTGATGACCTCGGGTAGAGATACACGTGCAATAAATTACAGTGTTTTTAGAATGCTGTTAGAAGCCTTTCAGCAAATGGTAGAGCAAATCTTGCAAAATAGAATAATGTCAGATGTTTTCAGTAACTGCACATTTGTTCCCATTTAACAGTGCATGCAAATATGTGATTATTTTTTAATATAAACTGTTTTTAAGCTTGTTTATTGTGTTTCTATAAATAATGGACCTGTTTTTAATATATAAAACAAGTATATTCAAAGGGGGCAATTTTCATCCTATCCATATAGCTACAAAGTCCACAGTTATTTTTAACCCACACTCTTTGCAGCAATTTTCAAAGTAAAAGGACACTTGCACTTTTACTTTGAAAATTGCCCAAGTAAAACATATCCACAGATATTTGCACCTATTTTTTATGCAGATACGTTTTCCAACCAAAATTACTTATATAGGGCCTCATTCACTGAGCTGTGCTAAGGCATTTTCATGTGAAAAATAGCCTTGTTGCATGGTAAAAGTTTGATTTTGCAAGATATATTTTCATTTCACACGAAAAAATGTTGCGCCACACATTAAAAACTTGTTTCTCTAATTTTTATGGAAATATGCAAAACAGATCCAAATATGATCATGAAGGAGGATTTATGCTTCACACAGCAATAGCATATGTTAAAATAGAAAATACTGCAGATTATGGGAGTTGTTATTTGGGTCAAGACATACAATGGCGAATCTAAAGAATTTGTCACCTGGGGTGGATACCTCCTTTGGCATCCCCTACCAAGGTTCACTTCTCTTTTCCCTGCCCCAGTGATCACCAGTTCCCCTCTTCCTCACACAGGCTCCCTCTCTCTCTCTTGCACGCACTTTCACACACCCTTACACACAGGCTCCCTCCATTTTTCTCTCCCTCAACATACCACCCCTTCACATAGGCTCCCTCTCTCTCACACACACCCCCTCAAACAGGCTCCCTCTCTCTCTCACATATACCACTCACACAGGCTCCCTCTCTCTTGCACACACACATTCACCCTCACATAGACTCCCTCTCTCTCTCTATTGCACACACCTCTCCCTCCTCATACAGGCTCCTTCTCTCTCTGGCAAACAGGCACTCACGCAGGCTCCTTCTCTCTCTTGCACACTCATACACCCCTGCACATAGGCTCTCTCTTTCTCTCACACACATACAACCCTTCATGCGGACTCCCTCTCACACACAAACACACACCCTCACTCAGGCAAACAAGCTCCAGATCACACAGACACCCTCCTGTGCCTGTCATTCTATACACCCTCACACTCACAGGCCATGTCAAAGTCAGCAGTTAACTGCTCCTAAGCTGCGACCTGCCAGTGCCTCCCTCGTCTTCAGCCGTGAATGGGATGGGGTCCACTTACAGCCACCAGGCCTCCTTCCACAGGATGGGCTCCGCTCATTGCTCAATGGATCCTCCCCTCATCCTCAGTCACGAGCAGGATAGGCTCTGCTCATAGACCACTGGAGCCTCTTTTGTCTTCAGCTGCGAGCGCGATGGGCTCCACTTGCGGCCCACCGGTGCCTCCCTTTTCTTCTGCCGCAAGCAGGATAGGTTCCGCTGGTGGGCACCAACCTTCCTCCTGGCTGGCATCCCACTCCTGGAAGTCACCTGGTGTGGGCTGCACCTCCACACCGCCCCTTAGTATGCCACTGAAGATATAAAATATCATGCGAAAATCTTTTTTGTCTTGTGATACTTTTTGGTCCACACCCTTCTGACTCACCTACTGAGGTCTAGACCAATAAAAATACCTTCCTTGCTGGCCTAGTTACTTCCTGGCAAAATGTTTGGCTATTATAGTCTGCTTTGATCATCTTGAAGTAGAGGGAAGCAAACTACCACCAGTGAGTTGCCAGGGAAGCCAAAAAGCCACCCATGCCATAGACACAACAGGAGCAGATGGATAACTAGATGGGCCCACAGGGGTCTGGAGTCTTTACTGTTACGCATCCCGTCCACACTTGGCCCGTGCACGGCCCTGCTCACCTTCAAGGTTCCACGGCAGGTCCCGGATTGGCCTCCCTAGTGGCAGCTGCAAGCGCTTCCAGGCTCTGGCGTCCCGCGGCGGCGGTCGCTGGGCCTTCCATCGCACACCAGGCCTCACACCAGAGCTCAGCATCCCCGGCTGTGTTGGCCACGCCCCTACACGTGTGCGCGCAGACCGCCAGGCCTCTTGTGGGGCCAAGGGCGGGTCCTAGTTCTGCAGCGTGCCCAGATTAATTCCCTGTTATAAGCAAGTCCCTGCTTGTACTTCCTTGCCTTGGCAATCGGGTCGGTGTTTGTGCTAGATTGTCACTGCATTTGTTTATTGCTCCACTCTTGTTCCAAGTCTCATTCCAGGATCGTTCTGTTCCAGTTCTGTTCCAGCCATGATCCTGCCTTGCTCCTGCATCCTAGTACTCCAGTGTCCTTCTGTTCCTGTTCGTCTGTCCGTCTCCCCAGGTAGTACCTCCGGACTGTCTCACTGGTACTGACCTCGGCTTGCTCCTTGACCTGCCTGCCTGCTGCCTGCCTTCTGACTCCAGTCTGTTCCTCGACCTGCCTGCCTGCTGCCTGCCTTATGACCTCAGCCTGCCTGTGACCTCGTCTGACCTCCGGTTTCTGAACTCTGCTTTGCTGACTACTCCTCGGACTGACTCCCGGACTTTGACCTCTGGCTGCTTGACCACGTCTCTAGATTCTGGCTCTGTTCCTAGCCTTGTCATCACCTATGCTCTTCTGGTCCTCCTTGTTCTATCTGACCTCCAGTCTCGAACCTGATCGTGCTCCCCTTCTGCCTGTGGGCTTGCCGGACTTCCATTCTCCCAGGAGACCCTGCGGGGCCCACCTAAGTCCAAGAGGCCCGGGTCCCTACGGGCTTCTCCCGGGGGGGACCTCGGGCTCCCAGTGGTGAAGCTCTTCCTAGCCTCTGTCTCCTCCAGTGCTCCGCCCCCTGGGGGCAGTTGCTTCCTGGTCCATACCAAGAGGCAGTTCTCCACTGCCTCAGGACAAGGGTCCACCCACGAGCGCAACATTTACCACATAGGAGGTAATATCAGACCCAGCAGAGGCAAATATTTCATGTCTGTGCCACTTTGCTTGGCCTTCCTGAGGAGGAGATAATCAGAAGGTGGGTACTGATTGAGCTCAGAGGCCATCATGACATTGTTTGAGGAGCTAAAAGATAAACTGGATCATGTCACAACCAGGTCCCATGCCATTGCAGGCCTAGTGAAACTAGTGTTTAACTGACTGCATTTCCTGACTTCTGGCTCCTTCCAAACAACTGTCAGTCTTAGAGGGTCACAAACAAGCTTTTCTAGGTCTTTGCATCAGGTACTCCAAGTCTTGTGCTTCCATTTTTGTCAGCACATCAGACTTTTCTCACTTAGACATACACTGCAGGCCATGAAGACAGATTTCCATGCTAGAGCACAATTCCCTAATGTTTTGAGTGCCATAGACTGCCCACATGTGACTTTTATTCCACTCCATTAGAGGGAAGAGTACTAGTGCAACTGAAAGTCTTCCACTCTCTCAATGCACAAGTTGTGTGTGATGCACATATGCACATCCTCAATGTGTTGACGAGATTCCCAGGGTCCTCCATTGATGCCTATATCCTGTGGTGCTCTACTATTTGTCAGAACTTTGAGAAGGGGAAATATGACAATGGATGGCTACTGGACAAAATCATAGAAGACTGGGAGAAAATGAGTGAGGTGGAACAACAGTGGGCCAAACTAAAAGGAGCAATTACAAAAGCAACAAATCAATATGTTCGAAAAGTAAGCAAAAGTAAGAGAAATAAGAAACCAATCTGGTTCTCAAAGGAGGTGGCTGAAAAATAAAAGCAAAATGAACAGCGTTCAAGAAATATAAAGGATCCCAAAAAGAAGAACACAGGGAAGAATGTGCTGTTTCTTTCTCTATAACATCACCAAAATCCATCCCTTCCTTTCTAAATACACTACCAGAATCCTTATCCACTCTCTCATCACCTCCCATTTAGACTATTGCAACATGTTCCTCACAAGTCTCCCAGTGAGCCATCTCTCTCTACCACAGTCTATCCAAAATGCAGCTGAATGACTTATCTTTTGCCAAAGTCACTACACACATTATAACCCCTCTTCTCAAGCCACTACATTGGCTTCCTATCCATTCTCACATACAGTTCAATTTCCTCTTATTCACCTACAAGGACCTTCATTCTGGAGCTCCTCATTACTTCTTCTCACTTCTTTCTCTCTACACCCCTCCTCAAGTACTCTGCTCATTAGGCAAGTCATTTCTATCTATATCCTTCTTCTCTACTGCCAAATCCTGACCCCATGCTTTGAACCTGACCGCACCATATGTTTGAAACAGACTTCTTGAGCTGATGTGTCATCCTCCTTTTCCTGCCTTATTTAAATCCCATCTAAAAGTCACCTTTTGAGGCTGCTTTTAAATCTTAATCCTGGATTATCCTGCTAACAGCCTTACTAATTTTAATCATTTTCTTCATAAATTAAATTCCCAAAGTCTCTTTTGTCTTGTATGTTTGTCTTGATTAGTTTTAAAACGCTACCTGGCTTATAAATATTTTGTCAGAACTGTATCGTGCTATAGAAGTGTTAATCAGTTGTATTAGTAGTAATATGTCACCTTAGGAGTCTTACCACTACTCTGCCTACTTGCCATTCCTGATATAGCATGTTGGGGGTCATATTGTTAATATGCTTACCTGCCATACCTATTATTTATCAACATGGGAGTTTTGGTGCCTCCATGTTGTTTGCTGTTTGGATCTTGACCTAGTTCTCCCACCCTGTTTGTTTGTTAATTGGATATGCTGGGGTGTTTTGTCCCCCCCCCAAAAAAAAAATTGAAAAAAGAAAAATAAATGTTTCTCCTCCCGCCTCATCTTTTTATGGTTCTTCCTTTTGTAGTACTTCTCTACAATCCCAGCCTACTTCTTCCACTCTGTTTCTTTGTTGGTTATTCTAGGGTGTGTAGTTCCAAAAACCCTCAGTCAGAAGGAAGAAATGCAGACACAAGAGAAAAGATGCACAGGAGAGACATAAGAAAATAAGAACATGCCATACTGGGTCAGACCAAGGGTCCATCAAGCCCAGCATCCTGTTTCCAACAGTGGCCAATCCAGGCCATAAGAACCTGGCAAGTACCCAAAAACTAAGTCTATTCCATATTACTGTTGCTAATGGCAGTGGCTATTCTCTAAGTGAACTTAATAGCAGGTAATGGACTTCTCCTCCAAGAACTTATCCAATCCTTTTTTAAACACAGCTATACTAACTGCACTAACCACATCCTCTGGCAACAAGTTCCAGAGTTTAATTGTGCGTTGAGTAAAAAAGAACTTTCTCCGATTAGTTTTAAATGTGACCCATGCTAACTTCATGGAGTGCCCCCTAGTCTTTCTATTATCCGAAAGAGTAAATAACCGATTCACATCTACCCGTTTTAGACGTCTCATGATTTTAAACATCTCTATCATATCCCCTCTCAGCCGTCTCTTCTCCAAGCTGAAAAGTCCTAACCTCTTTAGTCTTTCCTCATAGGGGAGCTGTTCCATTCCCCTTATCATTTTGGTAGCCCTTCTCTGTACCTTCTCCATCACAATTATATATTTTTTGAGATGCAGCGACCAGAATTGTACACAGTATTCAAGGTGCGGTCTCACCATGGAGCCATACAGAGGCATTATGATATTTTCCGTTTTATTCACCATTCCCTTTCTAATAATTCCCAACATTCTGTTTGCTTTTTTGACTGCCGCAGCACACTGAACTGACGATTTCAATGTGTTATCCACTATGACGCCTAGATCTCTTTCTTGGGTTGTAGCACCTAATATGGAACCCAACATTGTGTAATTATAGCATGGATTATTTTTCCCTATATGCATCACCTTGCACTTATCCACATTAAATTTCATCTGCCAATTGGATGCCCAATTTTCCAGTCTCACAAGGTCTTCCTGCAATTTATCACAATCTGCTTGTGATTTAACTACTCTGAACAATTTTGTGTCATCTGCAAATTTGATTATCTCACTCATCATATTTCTTTCCAGATCATTTATAAATATATTGAAAAGTAAGGGTCCCAATACAGATCCATGAGGCACTCCACTGCCCACTCCCTTCCACTGAGAAAATTGTCCATTTAATCCCACTCTCTGTGTCCTCTCTTTTAGCCAGTTTGTAATCCACGAAAGGACATCGCCACCTATCCCATGACTTTTTACTTTTCCTAGAAGCTTCTCATGAGGAACTTCATCAAACGCCTTCTGAAAATCCAAGTATACTACATCTACCGGTTCACCTTTATCCACATGTTTATTAACTCCTTCAAAAAAGTGAAACAGATTTGTGAGGCAAGACTTGCCTTGGGTAAAGCCATGTTGACTTTGTTCCATTAAACCATGTCTTTCTATATGTTCTGTGATTTTGATGTTTAGGAGACTTTCCACTATTTTTCCTGGCACTGAAGTCAGGCTAACCGATCTGTAGTTTCCCGGATCACCCCTGGAGCCCTTTTTAAATATTGGGGTTACATTTGCTATCCTCCAGTCTTCAGGTACAATCGATGATTTTAATGATAGGTTACAAATTTTTACTAATAGGTCTAAAATTTCATTTTTTAGCTCCTTCAGAACTCTGGGGTGTATACCATCTGGTCCAGGTGATTTACTACTCTTCAGTTTGTGAATCAGGTCTACCACATCTTCTAGGTTCACCGTGATTTGATTCAGTCCATCTGAATCATTACCCATGAAAACCTTCTCCATTACGGGTACCTCCCCAACATCCTCTTCAGTAAACACCAAAGCAAAGAAATTATTTAATCTTTCTGTGATGGCCTTATCTTCTCTAAGTGCCCCTTTAACCCCTCGATCATCTAACGGTCCAACTGACTCCCTCACAGGCTTTCTGCTTTGGATATATTTAAAAAAGTTTTTACTGTGAGTTTTTGCCTCTACGGCCAATTTCTTTTCAAATTCTCTCTTAGCCTGTCCTGCTGACACCAGCAGGGCAAATCGTTATGGAAGCAGGAGTACTTCCCGGGCTCACTTATCTAGTGCTTTTAGTACGTGATTGCCCCCAGTTTAAAATCCTGAGGGGTCAGTTTATGGGCAATTGAACCAGATCAGAACAACGAACACCCCACAAACCCTGGAGCGATTTCACAAATGACTGGGGAAGGGGAAACCTTAAATGGGTTAAGCAGCCCCAGCTAAGGGCAGAGAATGAAGAGAGATCAATGTCTTACATTTAATTTGCCAATGTTTATGCTTTATCCTATTTTCTTCTGTTGGATCCTTCTTCCAATTTTTGAATGAAGATCTTTTGGCTAAAATAGCTTCTTTCACCTCCCCTTTTAACCATGCTGGTAATCGTTTTGCCTTCTTTCCACCTTTCTTAATGTGAGGAATACATCTGGACTGTGCTTCTAGAATGGTATTTTTTAACAATGACCACGCCTCTTGGACATTTTTTACTTTTGTAACTGCTCCTTTCAGTTTTTTTCTAACAATTTTTCTCATGAAAAATTGTTAGAAAATGATCTAAATGTGGTAAAGGTTTCAGTAGGACAAGAGAACTAATGTAAAACCAGAAAATTAACAAAGGGAAGAAATTACATTCAGCTACAGAATATGGAAAAGCTTTCTTAATAAAGCAAAATTCACAAATAACTAGAAAAGGCATGCTGATTAGATAGTATTTACATTTTCTAATTGTGACAAAAGTTTAAATCGGAAAGCAAATTTCACAAGAAACCCAAAATTCCACCCAACAGCAAGATCAGGTTCAAGAAGGGAATGAACATAAGAACATAAGATATGCTATACTGTGTCAGACCAAGTGTCCATTAAGCCCACTATCCTGCATTCAACAGTGGCCAATCCAAGTCATAAGTACCCAAACATTAAACAGATCCTATGCTACTAATGCCAGCAACAAGCAGTGGTTATTCACTGTTGATTAAGAGCAGTTTATGGTCTTCTCCAAGAACTTATCCAAACCATTTTTAAACCCAGCTACACTAATAAAAGCCTAGGTCACAAAAAGTGATTCTGATGATATATCATTCTATTGTACTAAATATGACAAGTACCAAGTGCTTCAACAGGAAGATAAACATCTCCTATTCCACTCAGCCTTGCTACCATACCCCAGACTCTGCACCTTGGGATATTCTTGCCACTGTGAGAAGCTAATTTGCACTTCTAATGGGGCCATAGTGTGTTATTGTTACTCTTTGTGATGTTTTGTCCCTTTATTGGTGCCTTGGGGTTTTTACTTCCACCTTTTCTGCTTTGTTCCTCCTTCATGGTGCCTTAGGATGTTGATATCACTCTTGGTGTCACTTTTCCTCTCGTGCTGCCTTCAAGGGTTCATGCTACTGTTGTTGATACCATCATTTGAAGCCTTGGGGTGTTTTTCACACTCTCGCTGCTTCTTTGCTCCTCTGACAGTGCCTTAAAGAACTCCTGATACTGCTGGTACCCCTTTGTCCCTTTACTGTGCCTTAGGCATTTCATGCAACTCTTGGTGCCACACTGACATAGTTTTGATGTGTTGGCATACCTTCATCCTACTGATTATGTCTACCCACCAGCCTTATTAGAATTGATGAGAAAATCCCAATTTTGAAGCCCAAAATAGGCTGTAGTGCTTTCCCATAGATTTAATCAATTAATTAATTAATAACATGCATAGACCACCTATCAATTGCTAAGTGGTTTACAATAAAAATATTCATAATACAAAGAAAATACAAAATAATAAACATGTTAACACAAATATATACAATAAAACAAAAGTTAAAACATAAAATAAATCTTAATACTGCTTAGATGCCTACAGCTACCAATATCTGCTTTGACAAAGGTTCAAAAAAATACCACAGTCTAGGTTACCACATTCTAGGTTATAAACCACATTCTCTAGGTTATAAACATAAGTTTATAACCTAGAGAATCTAGGTTATAAACTTATGTTAATAAGAAATGGTAATAACTTGATTAAACTAGAATGTTTTAATCAACTTTCTAAATTTTATAGTCAAAACTTCTTTTATTCTCTAAAGGTAGAAAGTTCTACATGATTTAAACTTCCCTATCTAGGGAATCTAAGTTGTAGATATATTAAAAGCTTGATTAAAAAAGAAAGTTTTAATCAACTTTCTAAATTTTATAATCAAAACTTTTTTTTATCTCTAAAGGTAAGAGGTTCCATAAAATTGGACCCTGGATTACAAAGAGCTATTCACAAGATTCATCAAGGCAAATCTACTTGAAAGAGAGAACTTCCAAAAGTGCCTTTAACAGTAAACAAATAAACAAACCAAAAAAACTTTTTTTTATGCTTGAAACTAATGAACCAAATGCAGGTGCCCTATGAAATAAATCAACAAACCGAAAAACAATTATTTTCTTTTGTATACCTCTATGCCATATCTTACTGGCTTGTTACAAAACTCTCTCTTATAACTAGAATTTAGAAGCAATATATTTTCATTCTGTCTGCTCTGTGAGATTCTCTGGGAAGGACATTGATTAAGCTGTGGAAGAAAAATGCATCACATCTGCCAAAATTGTTTTGTTTCTATCAGTATCTGAAGTGCTTCCAGCAGCCATTTCAAACTCATTATCTTGCATAATTATAATAACTATTCATGTACTAGATAACAATATTTGTTGGAGTTATATATAGAGAGTTTGATTAGAGTTAGTTATTTCATTATTTATTTTAGAAAAATGTCATGCTCCAAATATTTTAGTCAAGAGGAGTGAACTGAGACTAATACAATGGGTTTACTTACTATTGTATTTTAAGATGAGGGGGAAGGGTCTTCAAAAAGTCAGTTTTAGACAAAATAGCCAATTTTTAATTTTCCCATTGTTGAAAAGAGCGGGTTATATAGAAAGTATTACAAATTAGATAAAACTTACAGCAATGCGAATAAAAGTGGTGTATATTTAATTATCTAGGTAAAGAAGCAATCAGCCGCATTACTTAATTGGTTTGTAGATTAAATAACTTCCTACTCATTAGTTTCTCTATGACACTAAAATTGACTTTGATAAAAAGAATACATTTTTTTCTTGGCTGCTGCATGTTTTGCAAACTGAATATTAAAGTACTCTAAATGTTTCTCTTGGTGTGTTCTCAGCAGGACATTACAGACAGACTTGACAAACCATCATAATGTTTTCCTCCTAGAATGTTCATGGAAATCCAAAAATCAGATCTGCTCCATTGTTTTACTGAGGATAATGTGGTGGGAGATTGCAACAAACGGTGCTCTTTCTCTCTGCCTTCTTAATTCTATACATTCTCCTGCTCTGACAAGGAGATGAAGGAAAGGTTAAAATGTACTCTGATTCTTACTGAAAAGGCTTGTTTTCGATGAAATGGTCTCAGAGTCAGAAGCAGTTCTTATTCCAGATTGACAGCATGAGGTCAGCAATCTCTAACAGAGTTCCAACTCCTCTTCTTTTATGTCCTTCTGTTTTTTTTTCAATGTGGTCGCTAGAAGTGCCAAATTCATCTGTATTTGAAAATCCAGAGATTCTTTGGGGTTGATACATATTCCAATACATTGGCCAGACATTTGAAGAAAGAACCAGTGTGACCTCAAAAGTTAATGTACTACAATCTCTTTTGCTGGTCCTTTAGAAGATACTGCAGACTACTAAGACTTCAGGGGATATTGTACATGGCTACTGGAACTGCTCTGTATCTCAGCACTATTTCTATGAAACAGACAATATGTTTGGACGATTTTCTTAAGCAATAGTGAAGAGAATGCCCAGTGTTCAGCTAGATAAATGGTATGAGATGGTCTTTCTGAGGATAATTTTATAATACCATGCATGGTGGTAAAGTCTTTGTATACCTATTATGTGCAGACTTTTCCCACTAATTTTCAAAATGATTTTATGTGCATTAAATCTCTTTGAAAATTCTGGGTAAAGTCTCCTTGTACAAGAACGAGTTACATGCAGCACGTCACACCTGCTCCTAACTGTGCATAACTTCTGTGTGTAAACTTAAGTGCAGACTTCTGAAAACCTAAAAGACCTATCCCTGCCCCATCTCCACCCTCAGGAATGCCTACAGCGAGTGCATGTACAAGTAGGTCCATAATTGGGTTATGCACATCTGCCTGGGCTATTTTCAAAGAGCTACTTACACACATAAAACCAGGTGTTTGCAAATATGTGGCTTTCAAAGTGACCCTTTAAAAAAATAAGAACATATTCAATCTTTGGGAATGTTAGGAGAGTATTGGAACTTATTTATTTACCCAAAATGAATCAAAGAGGGACAGCATCAAACCTAAATAATATGGATAGGGTGAAGTATCCCCCAGGCAGTCAAGTCTGATTGGTTGACAACCAGGTTATGGAAACAACAGGGCTAACTGGATAAGCCAATTGGTTCCCTTCTGCCTTCTACTATGTTACTGTAATACGATGTATTTATATCATGCCAATAATGCAGTCACCATTGTACAAAGCAAATACAGTAGATAAATTAGGCCACAGATACAAATGAAAGTTAACATAAGTCATGCATGCAAAATAGGAAAATGCAGTACATGATAAAAATGGAAAAGAACAGAAGATATGCAGGAGATAAGAGGACTGGAGGTGATTTCTGCATTGTATGAGACCAGATCAAAACGTATTTTATTAGCAGAGAAGCTTTTATTTGTTGGAAAGAATAATAATCTGCTGGGCCTACTTGTCAGGAAACACTCTCTCTTTTAACTCCAGTTGATATTAAAAATAAACACAGCACACTGTTTATTATTATTTATTTATTAAAAGTTCTTAATTCCCACCTAAGCCAACATGAGATGCTCTAAGTGGGTTTCAGCTTCAAACAGATAAAAACTTTACAAAAATAATCAGAGACAATGCTATCAACATTAAAATAAAATACATAAACAGTACAATAATGTAGATTCATCAACTCTATCAAGTAATATAAATAGGAGACTGACCCATGTTATTAACCCTTCACTAATAAAACTCAGAAGTTCCAAATCAAATGCACAAATCATGCTCTACTTGTTTATAAAATTCAATAAACAATCTTAGATTATTCTACATAGGCAGTGCATATCCATTAGCCACAAGGAGCCAATAAATATTATATTGTCTCAACAGACCATCATAGCACCACTTTGTTTCTTTCATACCCTCCGGGTCATAGTTAATCATTGATCCTTATAGTCCATCATATTATACTCTTTTTGTAATACTTTTTCTGGCAAGTAAAAATGATTCAAAGTGGAATTACTTTCCTTTTATTTTGAAACACAGTGCCTATTTTAAAAAGCAATGCCTGGTCTGATATCACATTTCTTCTTCCCTGCTTTACTTAGGACTTCAGCTTTTAAAAATGGCCACCATTCCCTGAGAGACATTGAGCAGTAAACAAATGACTGGATAAAACAGGCACATTTGAATCCAATGAATATTATGACTGGAAGGGTCTGGGGGACGGGGAGAGAACTATTAGATTCCAATGAAGGTATGTTTTGAAATGGAGGGCTTGGATGTTGGGGGGCAATTGCCTGTCTTATTATATATAGAGAGTGGGGGTGGGAGACCTTATCCCGGCTATTTTATACTTTCTGATTGGGTTGAGAGGGGGCTCCATCGAGATGCAGCTTAGGACATATTTTTAGGATTTGGATATAGTGAGGAAGAGGTCAGGTTTGACCCCCACACTCTTTCTTACTATTTTTGCCTAGGTTTTTTTCCCTGGCCCTTTTATCGACCGTGGGATCACTAAGATCGGCGTTAGATTAACATTTTCTCAGAAGGTGTGGTTAAATTAACAAGGCTGACAACTTTCTAAGTCAACCATGTTGATTTATTTACCTATTCATGAGCTGCTTTACAAAATTCATGCATGCAAATCCCATAAAAAACAGCTCATTGGCATAGGGATGGGAATCTAGGCAAAATATGTAAATTATCGCAAATATTGTGCACTGTCACTTCAATAGGGCTATATCGCGTGATATACGCTGTTTAACGCATGTTATAGCCCTACCATGGCTTGATGCATCACCCAATTAGACTGTAAGTCCTCTAGGGATAGGGAAATAGCTTCAATACCTGAATGTAATCCTCTTTGAAGTTACTACATGTTACTACAAAAAATTATCCCACCAGGTAACTCCAGCTAATCCAGCACTAAAAGGGAGATTACTGAAGTCCAATGCAGTAAGGCAATGACGTTCAGCTATCTTATTGGCACAATTCTTAACATAAAACTCACAGTTTAAATTTCTGATGAATGTGATGGGGGCTTTGCCCGTTGCTAAGTGTTTTTTCCCCCCTTTTTCTAACCATTTTGAGGTTTTTGCATTCTTGTTCCTTCCCCCCATTTATTTGGTCAACCCCTTTTTGGGATGGGCCTAAGTCTATAAAAGGAGACCATTTTGTCTTAGTGTCTGGGAGTATTTAGAGTTTTGGTGTTGAAGAGGGTGTTTTAAAGAGGTGCTTCTGGGTAGGCCTCACGGCTCAAAAACTGGAGAAATTTGACTTTGAAAATTGTTTAGGGATTTTTGTGATCTTGACCAGTTCCCAACAAGAGAGCTTTCTCCCTTTTCAAGGAGGGACTAGATTTTCAAGCCTTCTTATGCCTATGTTCAGTTAACAGAAGGGATAGAGACATCTAGATTTGAAATTTTGTACCCAGTTTTGAAGGAAGGAAGGTTTTGTTCCAAGTTTTTCCCCCTGCCTATGATTATGGAAGAGGAAAATTTTCCCACCCTTCAAGAGGAGAGCATATTGGGCACTGATTCAGATCAGAGGAGGAAAGCTGGAAGAAGATGCACCATGGATAAACAAATTACAGTCCTTGGAATTATGATTTTTCTTTTCGTGTTAATTTTTTTTTCCATTCTGACATGGATCCTGTTTTTTAAGTTGAAGGAAAGCTGCTTTTTTGTTGAACACCACTACCCATCCACTGGCTGTGTTTCTTCATGTGTATCCTGTCCTAAGATCTTCTAAAGTGAGTACCCTTGAACTGTGATTGAAAGAGTGAGACTGAACAACTGTGTTTTTGGAATCTCCCCACTGTACAAGTTCCCTAGAGGTTTACACCTCCTCCCCACTGGTGGAACACCGGCACTCCAGCAGCTACCACAGTTGTGAGATGGCAGAATTAGGAGTCTGGGATGTTGAAGAGCTGAAGAGGAGGCTTCATGGACTACCAACATCTGGTGATTTTATGAGTTTTTCTATAGCAGCAAAAACTCACAAGGCTTGGAGTTGATGAATATAATAGGCTTTCTTAAATTCTAAAAATATGGTTTGATATTGCATATATGCCATATCATAATCTATTTTAAATTGAGGATCACTTTTCTTTAGCCAACTCCATTTGAGCTGATAAAATCTCTTTGAGCTTACTTAAACCCTTGGAATCCTAGGGTACCTAATGTACCTGTGACATGTAGTCATTTTAAGTGGGGCTATAAGCTCAAGCATATTAGCTAAAATGGATTCCATAGAGATTAAAAGGGTTGTAGTAGTCATACAATCCAATGTATCCAAAATTCAGCAGCCTGCTTAGTCTCTGGCACTTTGTTACATGCACATATCTCCCCAGTTTTGACCGCACTCCACTGGCTCATAATAGAGCAGTGGATCCAATTTAAAATACTTACTCTGATTTTTAAAGCCATTATGGGCCTTGTTCCCTCTTCTTTTCCACAACCAGTTTTCTACTGTCCTTCTCGCAATTTGTACTTGGCAGGTCGTAGATTATTGGTGATTCCTACACAGAAATCCATTTGCTTAGCTGAGTCACATTCTCATATTTTCAGCATCGCAGGCGAGGCTACACCCTTTGGAATAGTCTCTCAGAACCACTAAAAATGGAATATGACCTATTACATTTTAGAAAGATGTAAAAAATATATCTTTTCTCCAAGGCTTTTCCTACCTAGTTATCTCAAGGGATTACAGCAAGGGATTATAGTGTGCCTTACTAAGGGCCGGATTCTAAAAATGTTATGCGCACCGGGCCAATTTTCAAAAGGTCCGGCGATGTGCGTAAAGCCACGGGACGCGTGTAAGTCCCAGGGCTTTACTAAATGGGCGGGGCATGGGCAGGGTGGGGTCAGGCTCCCAGCACAGCGGCCATATTTGCCGCTGTGCCGGGGATCGCAGGCCGGCAGTCGGCCAGTGTGTACAACTTGTGCCTGTCCAGAGGCAGGAGCAAAAGGTAAAATAAAGGTCAGTGGGGGTTAGAGTAAGGATGGGGGGGAAGGTTAGGGGAAGGGGTGGTAAGGTCAGGCTAGGCGGAAGGGAACGGGGGAAGGCTGCGTGGCTCGGCATGCGCAAGGTGCACAATTGTACACCCAGTTGCGCGCGCCGACCCAGGATTTAGGCGCGCGCATGTTATAAAATCGGGCATACATGTGCGCGCGCCTATGGTTGATGACTAGAAACATTTTGCTATTGTGTCTAAGGTTCTTTAGTCTGTTGATTTTAATTTAGTGTTTTATTTGTTTGGTCTAGTCATTGGATCATTATTGTAATGTTTGTAATGTACTGTTCTTTTATTATGTATGTAATTCTTGTTACCCACCAAGGTTTGCGGATTAGTGGGTGACAAATTTGTAAAATAAATAAATAAATACAATAAATAAAATGTATTTTTCATCTTTAACCCTATGATTCAAATTTATTCACAGCTATTTCCCCCTCATATGGCTCATTCAGCTTGGAACTGGGAACCAGTGACTGAGAAAACTTGAGCACAAAACAAAATGAGAGAAAAGAGCAATCTGACCATAATACAGAAATATCAATGTCCTGCATACAGTTTCTAGAACTCAAGAATTCAGAAATAATTAATAAGTCTAGCCTATAACCTGCTTGGTGGTTAGCAGTTGCTGGCAGTTCAAGGTAGAACAAGCAAAACAAAAGCTTCTTTGTTTATCCCTCAGGTGGTTTAATCATGAGAATACTGAAATCTCCTAAAATAAATAATTTATCAGATGATAAGTAGGGAGCAGTAAAACTTTCCAGAAGAGCAGAAAATACTGTGGCAGGTAGACCAAGGAGCCCAAGACTGAAATTTAATAAGTACCAGGCTTTCAAATTCGGGGGACAGATTTAGAGTAATCTGATGAGTATTCAAACCAATCTTATGAATTATTAACACTTCCTCCTACATTTTCCCATCCATGGCGGATGTAAAAAAAGGCATACCTAGCTGGATAAAGTTGGTTAAGCATAACATTATCAGTATTCGTGAGTCACAATTCTATAATGCATAGCATATTCAGGCAAGAATCTATCAGGATACTAAAGATAATATCTTCCTTGCTTCTAACACATAACATTTATATATCTTATGAACAAGGTCTAGTCAAATGCAGAAGTTGCCATGAAGAAACAGAAACATTATGAGGAAGGTAAATAAGGGTCTGAGGTCCTCAGGTGAGTTGACAAGGATTTCATTTTTAAAATATATATGCTTTGTCAACTGAAGTCCTTTTTAACTGAACATGATTTGAAGATTGTCATACATGCATTAGTGATGTCTTCAACTGACAACTGCAATGCCTTGTTTGTTGGTTTACCGTATTCAACTCTCTGGGTGCTGCAAATTTTATAAAATTGTACTACTCAAATTGTAGTTGGCATGCACCTATGAGAACATGTTACTTCGAGTCTTCTTAAATTATACTGGCTTCCAATCTGTTGTTGGAGAGTGAAATATAATCTTTTGATGCTAGTGTTTAAGGCCTTGAATGGTTTTTATCTAACTGTCTTAATGCCAGCAACATCATCAATCAATCAATTAATTGATTAATTGATTAATTAATTTGATTTATTTATTTGATTCATGTTCCACTTTTCAGACACTTCAAAGTGGATTATATTCAAGTATTGTAGATATTTCCCTGTCCCCAGAGGGCATCCTAACATTTATTAGAGATCCCTCCTATAAGACAGATTTGGTTGGTTGAATCAGTATTCTTGTTGTTGGTTCTGATATGTGGAATACATTGCCTGATGCTGTAAAATCTGAACATGATATTTGTAGGTTTCATAAATTGTTGAAATCCCATCTGTTTGTGCAGGCATATGATGAGTTAAATTCCATCTTGTTATAAGCATCATTATTGAACTTTTGCATTTGTTTTATATTAATATTTGAGTTGTTTTTATATTATTTTTATAATTGTTGAAGTTTTGTAACGTGCCTACTACTGTAGTGGGAGGGGACATTTGGGAGAAGTAGGAGGGTGCTGGGCTTTGACTTGGTGAGGGAAGATGTGCTGAGGTTCAGCCTGAGGGCTGAGGGGAGGGCAGAGGGTTGGGAGGGAGGACTAAGGATTTTCCATGTTTCATTAACCAGGTGGAGGGTGTGAATTTTTTTTTATGCGGACCCCTACAGGGTTACCAACCAGGGACTTCCAGATTGAAGTCAGCCTTCACCCTAGTAGCGCAAGGTATCCCCGTTTCTCATCACGAGCCCCGTCACTGTGAACGCAGAGAAGCTTTCGCCCCCTAGGCTGTTCATAGCAGTCTGTCAGTTCATTTATTTTTGGGGGGGTTTATATTAGTGCGACTTTCTGTAACCTTAAGCATTACTACAAGAAGAATGGTGAAGGGTGGGGTGGGATGCAGGTTGACCTCCAGGCGCCGGAGACCCTTGGTACACTACAGTGGCACAAGTTACCGAATGAAGGGTTCACACACTTTTTCTCAGCACTGTGTGTTAGAGGACGGGTTTTGCAATTAAGTTAGATCTTGAATAAGAAATTTCTCCCCTTTCTTCAACATGATGTCCGTCGACGTTCTGTCCGGTCTGCCACTTCTGATGGAACTCTGTCCTCTACCTACCACAGGAAGACTCTTGGGTCTTTATTCCCTTCTCAAGTGAATATGAACAATAGGCTCCAGGGGATTTAGTTTCCCAAATGAAGTTTACTCACAGGTCCTGCTTTGGACAAATCAAGGTGTTTGTTGAGCTTAGCCCAAAGGTATACATACGAGCAACCTAAATCTTCAGACATGTTGATGAAGATACAGATCTGAACTACCCTTCTCTCTTTCATGGTACTGGGACAGAACTACTCTGCTTCTCTCACTGGAAAGATCAAGATTGGAGCTTTCCCTAGAGTGCTCTCTGCATACTCTTTACTGGCATAAAACAAAAGGGGTAGATTTTAAAAGGTTGCACGCGGGTGTACATGTGCGCGTGCTACCTGGCGCGTGCACATGTACACCCGATTGCGCACAAGGGGGTGCACAATTGTGCACCTTGTGCATGCCGAGCCGTGCTGCCTTCCCCGTTCCCTTCCCCCTAACCTGACCTTCCCACTCCTTCCCCTAACCTTTCCTTTCCCTAGCCCTACTCTAACCCCCCCCCCCCCAAAAAAGTTAAATTTACCTTGTGCGCATGCCTCTGGGCAGGCGCAAGTTGAGCAAGCTGGCTGACAGCCGGTGCGCGATCCCAAGCACAGCAGCAAATGGCCGCTGTGCTTGGAGCCTCTAACCTTGCCCCCGCCCCGCCCCCGGACTGCCTCATCCTGCCCCCACCCCCTTCTCGCCCCTTTAGTAAAGCCCCGGGACTTACATGCATCACGGGGCTTTATGTGCATCGCCGGACCTTTTGAAAATAGGCCTGGCGCGCGTAGACCCAGTTATGTATGTAAATACGGATGATTTATGCTCATAACCCTTTTAAAAGGCACTAATCTTTCCCCTTGCACAAATGCAAAAGGAAAGGGAAAAGTGGATAACAAAACTCAAGTAAAGTCACAAAAGGAGTCCAGGAACAGCAGTAACCTGAACATGGAAAGCTGGAAAGCTATGAGCACAAATGCTCGTAGTTTGGGCAATAAAATCCCAGATCTGCAAGCCCTAATGGTGGAGGTGGACTTGGACATTGTTGCTATCACGGAGACGTGGTTCACGGAATCTCACGATTGGGATATGGCAATACCGGGCTATAACTTGTTAAGGAAGGACAGCGTGAATAGGAAAGGGGACGGTGTGGCTCTTTACATCAGAAACAATATCCAAGCATCTGAATTGCAAGGAAGATGAGGCAATGAAGAAGCACTATGGGCCAACCTAAAAAAAGATGGGACATCCATTTTTATTGGAGTGGTTTACAGGCCTCCAAACCAAAAGGAAGAGCTGGACAGAGATCTGGTTGAAGACATCCAAAAGATGGGGAAGAAGGGAGAAGTGGTGATTGTTGGAGACTTTAATTTGCTAGATGTAGACTGGAGAATCCCATCTGCAGAATCTAACAATAGTAGAGAAATAGTGGATGCTCTGCAAGGAGCTTTGTTCAAACAAATGGTAATGGAACCCACAAGAGAGGGAGCTATACTTGATTTAGTGCTCACTAATGCACATAATGTCTCTGATGTGCAGGTGGGCACCCATCTCAGCACCAGTGATCATCAAACAGTATGGTTTAATATCACAAAAAGGATATGAAAAAGAAGCACACGAGCCCGAGTTTTGCAGTTCAAAAACACGGACTTTGATGAAATGGGGAAGTACCTGGAGGAAGAGCTAGTAGTCTGGGAGAACGAGAGAGATGTGGAACAACAGTGGACCAAACTAAAAGGAGCAATTACCAAGGCAACTAATCTATATGTTAGAAAAGTAAAGAAAAGCAAAAGAAAAATGAAACCTATCTGGTTCTCCAAGAAGGTGGCTGACAAAATAAAGGCTAAAAGAACAGCGTTCAAGAAATATAAAGGATCCCAAAAGGAGGAGCACAAAGAAGAATATCTGGTAGCACTGAGGGAGACAAAGAAAGTAATCAAGATGGCAAAAAGTCAAGCGGAAGAAAGGATTGCCAAAGAGATTAAGAGAGGTGACAAAACATTTTTCAGATATATCAGTGAAAGGAGAAAAGTTCAAAGTGGTATAGTGAAATTGAAAGGTGAAAAGGATCAATGTGTGGAGAGAGACGAAGAAATGGCAGAAATATTAAACAAATACTTCAGTTCTGTGTTCACTAAAGAAGACCCTGGAGAAGGACCGTTGCTAGTTAATAAACTAGAGGGGAATGGAGTAGATGTAACTCCATTTACAGTAGAGAATGTATGGGAAGAGCTGAGGAAACTGAAAATGGACAAAGCCATGGGGCCTGATGAGGTTCATCCCAGGATACTGAGGGAGCTCAGAGATATGCTGGGGGGTCCGCTGTGTGACCTGTTCAATAGATCCCTAGAAACGGGAGTGGTGCCGAGTGACTGGAGAAGAGCGGTGGTGATCCCGCTTCACAAGAGTGGAAACAGAGAAGAGGCTGGTAATTACAGACCGGTTAGCCTCACCTCGGTGGTGGGAAAAGTAATGGAGTCACTGTTAAAAGAAGGAATAGTGAGCTATCTACAGTCGGAAGAATTGCTGGACCAGAGGAAGCATGGATTCACCAGCGGAAGATCCTGTCAGACAAATCTGATAGTTTTTTGACTGGGTAACCAAGGAATTGGATCAAGGAAGAGCACTCGATGTCATCTACTTGGATTTCAGCAAAGCTTTTGATACAGTTCCGCACAGGAGACTGGTGAATAAAATAAGAAGCTTAGGAGTGAGTGCCAAGGTGGTGACTTGGATTGCAAACTGGTTGACGGGCAGAAGTCAATGTGTGATGGTAAATGGAACTTACTCTAAAGACAGAGCGGTGTTGAGCGGAGTTCCGCAAGGGTCGGTGTTGGGACCGGTCCTGTTCAATATCTTTGTGAGCGACATTGCGGACGGGATAGAGGGTAAGGTTTGTCTTTTTGCGAATGACACTAAGATCTGCAACAGAGTGGACACGCCGGAAGGAGTGGAGAGAATGAGATGGGATTTAAGGAAAGTGGAAGAGTGGTCGAAGATATGGCAGCTGAGATTCAATGCCAAGAAGTGCAGAGTCATGCATATGGGGTGTGGAAATCCGGAAGAACTGTATTCGATGGGGGGAGCAGGGCTGATGTGCACGGGGCAGGAGAGAGACCTTGGGGTGTTAGTGTCTAATGATCTGAAGTCGGCGAAACAATGTGACAAGGCGATAGCTAAAGCCAGAAAAATGCTGGGCTGCATAGAGAGAGGAATATCAAGTAAGAAAAGGGAAGTGATTATCCCCTTGTACAGGTCCTTGGTGAGGCCTCACCTGGAGTACTGTGTTCAGTTCTGGAGACCGTATCTCCGAAGGGACAGAGACAGGATGGAGGCGGTCCAGAGAAGGGCGACCAAAAAGGTGGAGGGTCTTCATCAAATGACTTATGAGGAGAGATTGAAGAATCTAAATATGTACACCCTGGAGGAAAGGAGGAGTAGGGGTGATATGATACAGACTTTCAGATACTTGAAAGGTTTTAATGATCCAATGATTACGACAAACTTTTTCTGTTGCAAAAAAATCAGCAGAACCAGGGGTCACGATTTAAAACTCCAGGGAGGAAGACTCAGAACCAATGTCAGGAAGTATTTCTTCACGGAGAGGGTGGTGGATACCTGGAATGCCCTTCCGGAGGAAGTGGTAAAGACCAAAACTGTGAAGGATTTCAAAGGGGCGTGGGATAAATACTGTGGATCCATAAAGTCTAGAGGATGTGAATGAAGACAAGAGGCATGGGGGTGGCTTGAAGGAATGTTGGCTACTACCTGGAGATTAATATCCTTATTCAATAATGCGACTCCAACATTGCTCTATGCTTCATCGGCAAGAAGAAATGTGGAAAAAAGGATTTGCAACCACATAAAAGCAGGGGATTAGCTTGCTTGTTATGGCAGTTACTACCCCAAACCAAAAAATACCTGATACTTCACTTTCAACGCAAATCGAGGATAGCTCTCTGCTTCAACGACAGGGGAGGAAATTTTGTCAATTCACGCGTATCCAGCATAGCCCTCTGCTTCAACGGCAGGGGAGCAAGCCTGATATTTCACTTTCAATGCAAAGCCAGCATAGCTCTCTGCTTCAACGGCAGGGGGGAATGAAGAAAGGTGGATCTATATTAAGGCAACAATCAACAAGGACTGAATTACATAGTCTGAATAAACAGATAAGCATGGGTGTAGCTTGCTTATTGCGGTGGTTAATACCCCTAACTAAATTAAACTATTTCACTTAGATGCAGGTCCAACACTGCTCTCTACATTAATGGCGGGGGTGGAAGGGAAATAGAATAAAAAAAGGTTACTATGAGCCAAGAGAAACAGATAAGCATGTGAGAGAAAAAAAAGTGTGAAAGCTTGCTGGGCAGACTGGATGGGCCATTTGGTCTTCTTCTACCGTCATTTCTATGTTTCTATGTTAAAATCTGACCCAAAGAGTATTAAGGATTGTGTTGACCGTTTAGTAAGGCAAAGGGCCCTTGTAATAAAGGCAAATAAATCCACTCCCCTAAACCAGGTGTAGAGCCATACTGGGTCTCTATTAAGAAGACTATTCCATCAGCATAGTCAGAGGGAAGTATACTACCTGAGTTTCAGCTTCCTTCTGTGGGTTGCTGGATTGGTTGCTGTCTACTGATATAAAAAGCAGTGTCAGGGGCAGTGGGGATCAAACCTGCAGCAACAAGTGTTCAAGAACAGGATATCTTGTAGTAGAGACAGAAACTCTAAATCTGCAAGAATTCAATAGTAAATATCAAGCAAAGCAAAGTTAGGACCTATTAGACCAGCATTAGGTGGGGGTCCAAATAGACAGCTGTATATGAGGATCTCCAGCCTGTCACACCTTTGCTTGTTCAACAGTCCATGCTAACCTGGCCTTGTTCCTGTGTTCCTGATTCCTGTTTCCAGCTCTAGTCTTGGCCTTTGGCTATGCTTCTGCTTCCTGCTCTAGTCTTGGTCTTCAGCCCATCCTGGTTCCTGCTTTCACCTGGAATTCTTGATGGCCACCTGCATCCAAGGACTGAACTTGAGGAGAATGGTGGCTGCCTTTGGCAGACATCAGTGGCTCCAGACCACCCAGCCTTTCAGATATGCCCTGCCTAGCCACCTGGCCTTTCCTTTCTGTAGCAAAGCAGGTCATGACAGCTTGAACCAGTCTATGGAGAAGTTTCAACCATGCATAAAGGACATTTGGGGGGCACTACAATAGTTGTTTTTATGCTCCAGTTAAATAGTTGGTTTTATGCTCCAGTTAAAGATGGAATCCCTTGAGGGGTCTATTGCTAGTCAAGGCATGCCACTTCCAGTACCTCGACTACCACTTTCAGAAAAATCTGATGACATTAGGGGTTCTTGCATCAATGCAAGTTATGGTTTCATTTATACCCACAGTCCTAAAGGACCAGTCTGCTGACAAAGAAAGCACTGCCATTGGAAAAGCCATTTCTGGAGCCAGATGTTCTAGTCCTGAACTGAGTAGACTCATTCACGAATGGCCTTTCCCATGCATTCAGGCATCCAGATCACATTCTGTTGGCAGAGAGTACAATCACAAGGCTTTGTCAGAGCCAGCACAGTATAACTGAGTATGCCATGGAGTTCAATCAGGTGGTGACTGCTCTTGCCTGGAATGAATTGGTCCTGCATACCTACTTCTGGTGGGGTTTAGCAGCCCAGTTAGAACTCTCAGCTACTTTTGAAGCCTTGTTCACTTTCCTGCACCAGAATTAAGAGATGCTTGAGAGAACAATGTCAAGCGAGGGAAAGAGAGTCACAAACCATGAAAGGGCAAGAAAGGTCTATGAACAGCCAGCTAACATTTGAGGAACTCATGCTGGTTGATGGCATGAAATGTTGCCTCTCTAAGAAGAAAAAATAGCTGTGCCATCAAGAGGGCTTGTGCCTCTATTGTAGCCCTCAGCACATTTTCAGAATTTCTGTCACAGCAGACCTCAGAATCAAGGTCGTCTTCAGCAGGGAAACATGGACTCCTGCTCCAGTAGAGGGCAAGTCGGGAGGTAGTTATCCCTCTGAGTATCAACACTGCCCTGGAAACATTTCTCTCTCATTTCACAATTGAAGTCAAAGTGTCCTAGGAAAATAACATAATTTCTGCTCTAGTCATGATTGGTTTGAGAGCATTCATTTATTTTTTGGATCTCACATTCACTCAGCAACATCAGGTCCCCATATGACAAAAGAGATTAAGCATCATGGTAGAAACCTTCTGTGGCTCACCCTTCTCATCAGGGCCTATAACCACTGAAATATAACCTCTTGTTTTAACGACAATACTTAACTACCAGGAAACTCTTATTTTTGATCTCATGAGAGCAACATATTTCCCATCATTCTCATTTTCATGGCTGAAAAGACATGAGCCACTCATCAATTGGAAGATCGAGCAGATGATGTTCCCATCAAAATATTGCCAGCAGAATTGTATTCCCAATGAAGAAACCAAGGAAGTAGGGTCCATAGAAGAGAATACAGGCCATCTGTGTTGTCTGGAACTTGAAGATGGGATTGGGCAATTGCCAGAAAAGTATGTGGTATACCAAGATGTTTTTACAAAAAGGGAGCTCATACTCCCCCACATAGATTATATGACTGCCCCATAGATTTACTGCCAGGGACAGAAATTCCTTTTGGCAAAATCTATTTTTTTATCTAAGCTGGAACTGAAGGCCCTCCTGGAATATCTAAAGGAAAATTTGCAGAAATGTTTTATTCAACATTCAACTTCACCAGCAGGGACACAAATGATTTTTGTGCCCAAGAAGGATGGTTCCCTTCAGCCTTGTATTGACTATCAAGACTTGAATGCCATAGTGATTAGTAGCGGCCTCCCTGCCTATTATTATTGAACTATTGGAACATTTTCAGGCAGCCCACATATTCACTGAGCTTGATTTGAAGGGAGCATTATAATTTTGTCTGGATTAGAGAGGAAAATGAATAAAAGCATTCCAAAACCTGGTGAACAAAATATTTCATGACATGCTAAATCAGAGCGTAGTTATCTACCTGGATGGCATCTTGATATTTTCTGAAGATCTGGCAGAGCATGACCAGTGGATCTGTCAGGCTCTGGACCATTTCTGGAAACACAAATTGCATGCCAAAGTCAAGAAATGTGAATTTGACAAGTGATCAGTGGAAATTCTAGGACACATAATTTCACCTGAACGAATACAAATGGACTCTGGTAAGGTCAGCCCAGTGGCATGTCCTAAAAAACATTAAGGAAATACAATGCTTCCTAGAGTTCTCAAACTTTTACCAATGTTCTAGCTTGGGTTTCTCCAAATTGACAGCTCTGTTAACAGAGGTTCTTAATAAGGAGGCTTCTTTCAGATGAACTCATGATCAATAGTTGGCTGTCGATCAGCTGACGAAGGCTTTAACAATGGCCCCAATCTTGCTACTCCCAGATCCACAGCAACCATTTATAGTAGAGGCTGATGCATCGAGGGTGGCTATTGAGGCTATACTTTCACAAGAGAGGGGACCTAAAGAACTCCTTCACCCAAATACCTTCTAATCTCTTAAATTTATTGCTACTGAGAAATATCTTGTATATGACAAGGAATGTTTGGCTATAAAAACTGCCTTTGAAAAATGGCATCACTTTCTACAAGAAGCGCATCACCAAGTCCAGATTTTCACAGGCCACAAACATTTAGAATTCATAAAGACCACAGGCAATATGAATTCCAGGCAAGCTCAATGGTCTCTTTTCTTTCCCCAGTTTGATTTTTTATTAACATCCCAATTAGGATCCATGAACAGTAAGGCAGATGCTTTATCCAAGAGGGAAAGAGAAGAATCTGCAAAACCAGAAGCTCCTATCCCAGTTCTCTGACCAGAGAATTTTGCTTTCAGAAACAGACATTCTTTTTTTTTTTATGAGATTTTTACAAACAAACATAACATTAATTTGTATGGAAATTCATGAAAATCACAATTATTACAAATATGTAAGTTAAATTCAAATACTATGGCAATAAACACTTCCACTTAGTTAACAGAATACTCTGCATTATGGGGGAGAAAGGAAATTGCAGGGAGATATGCAAATGGAAATATGACTAAGGTTTAATGACTTAACATAGACTTCCAGCATTACTAATTTTAATTATGAAGGCGACGGGGACGAAGTGAGATGTTTTTGGGATTCTACAAAGATTTTTAACTGTTCAGGTGAGAAAAAAATAAAACACTCTTCTCCTTTTTTTATTATACATTTGCATGGAAAACACAACATGAAGGAAAATCCTAGAGCAAACCTCTTGACGAATAGCTATAAATCCTTTACGCCTAATTTGGATTATCGAAGCTAAATCAGGAAATATTTTTACAGATGAAGCTTACAAAGTAATTGGATATTTCCTAAAGTAATTTTTCATTACAGCATTTACATCCATAGAAGAAAGAAAGCTAACAATGCTCCTCTATCAATAACCTCAATAGAAGAGTTTTCAAGAAAATTAGTTAAATCATTTTGAAATGGCATATCTGCTGGTATATTTGGCATTTTAGGCTTAGATAAAAAGAAGCAAGTGTTTATTGATGGTAAAGACTCCATAGGAAAATCCAAACGGTGTTGGCGACAGCGGTAAGTTATTTAAAATCCCTTCTTGGCCCGCAGTTGTAACCAACCACAAGGTCCCAACTGTGGGACTTTGTGGTTGGTTTTGGGATTAATCTTAACACTTTGAATATTAAAACAGAACATTACACTACTAAATTTCAGAAAAACTTTCAAGATATAGAAAACCAGGTTAATTTGATGTCTTCCAAAATTTCTAAATCTGAAGGAAATATTAAGCAAGTACAAGACTTTAACGCAGCAAGAGTGAAAGACCGAGAGGCTTTGGCCAGACGGATAGAATATCTGGAGAATAACATCAGACACCTTAACCTGAGGATTCTTAACTTTCCAAGGGTAGTTGGAGAGATCGCACTTACTACTCTGAAAATTTTTTTTCAAGAGGTTTTGGATTTTCCTATGGACTCTTTCCCATCGAGAAACAGACATTCTGATTTGATGGAGGTAATATGTGGGAACTTGCAGAATGATGAGCTTGCATAGGCCTAGCTGCAGGAACTAGAAAAAGGAGAAAAAGATATGTAGGCTAATTTTAAAATGAGCGCCTGTGTGCCCATATCGGCGAATGAGCATACATTTTAAAATATACCTCCAGAGCATAGGTTGTGCCTAATCTTAAGAGATTGCTCAAGAAAACTTTCTTTATGTATCTTTCCTAGGACTTTACAGGCTTTTACGCCTGTATGTAGGTGGATTTTAAAACATAGTCGCGCGACGGACTACCCAGTTTTTCCAATTTGTCCACCAGGTTTCCCAGTTAATATTGAGGTCTTCAAGACCCCCTCTGATTCTTCATCCTGCACACTCCCCAATTACCCAGACACCTCACCCTGTCCTATAAGCCCTAAATCTCAAGATATACAAGCTTGCTCTTTATCTGGAGCAACAGTAAAGTTACACAGATAACAAGCTGATGTGAGCCGCAGTTTCCCTTTTTAAAATACAGATTTACATGCATAACTGTTGGTCCCACCCTGGAACAACCATGCTCTGTCCATACCCCCTCCCTTTTGCACCTTCTTATTTTTGTCATGTGCATGAGTATATATGTGTGTGCTTCGCAGCTTTTTAAAATCTGCGTTGCTCACATGTGGGCCACATATAAGCATATGTGAGCATTTTGCAAGAGCAATGCTTTTGAAATCAACACATGGGGATGACTTGCTGGTATGGCGGTTACTACCCTTAACTAAAAAGTCTTCAAACTGTTGATACAACTCCATCATTGTTCTCGGCTTCAAAGCCAAGGAAAAAAGATGAATTAGACTCAAACAACAACCAACAAGGACATTGAATTTTACAGTCTGGGAAAACAAATAAGCATGGGGGTAACTTGCCGATGTGGCTGTTACTACCGTTAAACATTAAGCCTGAAACTTTTGATCCAACTCCAACATAGCTCTCTGCTTCAACAGCTAGAGATGACAGAGAATTGGACTCAAACAGCAACCAGCAAGGGCCTGACTTTGATTGTCTGGGAAACTGATAAGTATGAGGGAGACTTGTATGGCACAGCAGATGCTACTATAAACTTGCTGGGCAGACTGGATGGACCATTTGGTCCTTTTCTGCCGTCATTTCTATGTTTTTATGTTTCTCATGTTATGGAGCCAGTGAGAAGCTTTCTTTTATTGGAAGGATTGACTCTATATACCTGAGGATATGTCCTGTTTGCAAGTCCTTTGAAGTTGCATGATTTCCCATTGGCCTGTTATCCTGGTTGTCACAAAACTAAGGAACAAGTTGTCCATGAATTTTGGAGGAGCCGAGATATAACTGAGTATATCATTTCTTGTGAAGTATGCGCCCGGAAAATGATACCATGTCATCATTCTCGGGGGTTACTTTTGCCATTACCCGTACCCTTAAGACCAAGAGAATGGGTATCAATGGATTTTATTACTGATTTGTCACCCTCATAAGGGAAGACCATGGTTTTGATGATGGTGGATTTATTTACCTAGCTGGTCCATTTAATATGAAAACAGTGGAGTTTTTATAAGCACCTTGCTGTTACGGAAAGATAACGCATGCACTGAGAGTGCTTCTGTAAAGGAAATCTATACCGCTTCTTTTTTTTGTTTTTGTTTATTTCCAGTGAGAAGTTACAACAAGTTGGCATTTAAGCCATGGCATTGCATAGAGACAGCTACCTTTGCCTGACTCCTATTTGCACATAGATGAAACTACCAAGCAGTAAATGCCAAAACAATAGATATTAATCCTTCAGAATCTGTTTTACATTTTATCTTTTAGTGTTGTGGGGACTAAAGCACGATGATAACCTCAACAGCTTGTCCTGACGAGTTCTTGAATTACTCTGTTATTATGAACATTATGATTATTTCATTTTCCTAAGTGGTTAATGGCACGCTAACAATAGAGAGTGGAAGGAAGCAATGTGGGCTCTCCCAATGACACGGTATTTCTGTACATGCTTATTCAGCTGAGAAAGCTGCAAACAATTCATAGTTTTCTCAGCTGAAAAAGAGCAGTGAACCAGCAGCACATGGTCCTTGAACCTGACTTAATGGCGCAAATTCATTTGTTATTCAGGTCTACTAGTAAACCATTTGTTAAGAAGTTAAGTGAAAATGTTTATACAAGGAGAGCATTGTGGTGAGGCGGACATTGGTGAAACAGATATAATTGTAAACTGTTAGGCTGGAGAGCCTTGTCCTTTGTGATTTCATTTTTTTGCTAGTCCTCAAGCAAGCATTGTATACCAGCTGACAACCAGCGAGCCCGGTCTTTTGATTTATGACCGACGATTGCTACAATATCTTATAACGGGGGCACACTGAATTCTTCTTTGATATCAATTAAAAGGATTTGTATCTGATCTTTTAAGCTCTTGGCTTGTTTCTTGGAGTGCAGTTACTTAAGCAATAAGCTTCAGTGGACAAGGCATTTGTTACCAGTCAGCACCGTCTAGAGGGGAGTAAAAGGCCTGAAACAAAGCCAAAGGGTTTTTTTTAAATTTATTTTATACACAGTCGGAATAACAACTGAGTGTAAAAGTCCTATTCAGAGGGAATTATTGACATCAAGATTTAAAATCTGTTTTAAGACTGCTTTGCATGATCTTTTTTTAATGCGGAAGACATAAAAAGTTTAAATATTTATTATAAAAAAAAATTCAGAGCACAGTTTCTTAATGAAAATGATAAGTAAAATGTAATTCCTGACGAATCAAGCAAAAGGTATGCTAATCCATAAGGAGTTAAAAATGTTGGTACAAACCTGAGTTAAAATGTGTACTTGGCACAGGCTGTATGCACATTTTAACTTGGGTGGCACAGGGAGTATCTCAGATAGGATTTTATGCACACAAAAATTATGTTTTGTGTATCTTAAAAGCTTTTATACTCACAAAACATAATTTATGCTTGTTTTGTGTGCATGAAATATGATTTATGTACACAAAAATGCATTTTTGCACAGAAAATATTTTGTGAATTATAAATCATATTTATGCCCAGAGCATGTTTTCTGTGCCTAAATCCAGACTACAGGCCCCAACACCGGAACTCCTGCATCTGCCCGTAGACTAATGCTGGAAACTTCACTCTACCTCTGATCAGAAGTAAACTTTCCTGCACTAAGAAAGCCTGGGTTAAGCCAGCACATCTGCCTGCATCAGGGAGTAATAGCCATCTAATGCCTACATTAGCATGGGATTTCCATGAGAGGGCACAATGCAGTAGTTGTAGACAAAACTTGTTGCTGCATTAGGGAGCACAGTTTGAGCACAAAAATGTGTACTCACCTTATTACAACTGGCTCTAAATCTTGATCCTTTCCTCAGTCTCTTTCCCCTCCCCCCACCCCCTCCTTCTGCTGCTATGGATTTCCACCTTGTGCCTCCCCACCCTTTTCAGCCACTCTGGATCATTACTTTGTTCTCCCTACATCTGCTCTGGGGCAGGTTGTGTTACGAAACAGAAGGTGGACCCCTGTTCTGAGGTAGAGTTAGCGCTACCGAAAAAGGGAGACAACCCTTTTAGGTCTCTATAGTTGGAGGGCAAGGCCTGAGGATGCAGACGTAGAATGAAGACTGCACCCTGGAAACTCGTGATCCCCCCAGGAGGAGCCCGTAGGGACCCGGCCGCTGGGACTTAGGAGACTCCCTGAAGACTGAATATAGGTCTGGATGCAGGCGCCTCCTGCAGGTCGTGGATTCCAGACGGCTGGCGCCTCCAGCAGGTCATAGTTAGTCCAGGAGTGGGAGTCGAAGAATAGTCAAGAGCCGGTCCAAGGGTTGAATACCAGAGGAGGGTCGTAAGCCGGTACAGGGATAAGTCAGGAGCGTGGTCAGAAGCCGGTCCAGGAGAAAACCAGGAGAGGGATCCAAAGCCGGTCCAGGATCAAGCCAAGAGAATCACCACAGCCAGTCTGAAGGTCAAAAGCCAAGGAATCAGTCCAACGGGGCAAGGAGCAGGAACAGGACGAAGAGCAGAACCGAATCAGGAACATGGAGCTCAGGCAAACCTCAGCTAGCAGCCTCAATACCAAGGCAAAGTCTGAGGAGCAGGACATGGATTGACAACGGATTTCCTTTGTCTGTCTAAGCTACTCTGCCTCCTCGAACTTACCAGAGGTACCCGCTCCTCGGGGACCTCGCTCTCTCCTTGTTTTTTCAGGTGACAGTCTGGAACCGGTACTCACTCCTCGAGGGTCCTCATCCCAGACTTACTTCATATACTCTTCTGCCTGGAAGTCTTCACTACCAACTATCTCAGCTACATCAATGAGTTGCCATCGTTCTCTCTGAGCTTTCCCTGAAACCAAGTACTCGCTCCTCGAGGCCCTATACTTTCCAGCTCCTGGGCTTTATTGGGACATTGTGTGAGTATTACATCTGCATAATCTGCCTACTCACTATATCTCAAGTCTCTCTTCTGCTCAGCCTCCAGGGATCACTGTTCCAGTATCTGAGGGACTACAGCCCAGCCGGGCTTGCCAGCTCACTACTGCCATCTCTGGTGGTTCAATATACTGTCTAATAAAGAACTAGTGTGTGTTTGTCTCCTAACTCAGCCTGACCGGTGGTCCCTCTCGGGATCATTCCCCGGGGGTGTGGTCATCTGCCACTGGTCCAAGGATCCACCCTCAACTATCTGATTGCTCCTCCCATCAGGCATCAGATCAATAACAGATTGCTAACTCCAAGCAGACTAACTCTGAACATGACTGATTGCTAACTCCGAACATAACACCATGCTACAACCCAAGGGCTCACATCTGTGATACTCCTTACTTTCTAATCTCTTTCTCTATTATGCCACCCTTTCTCATGGCAAGCCAATCTTCACCAATTTTCCATTCCCTCAATCTATCCTCTTCTTATCTATTATCTCTCAACGCTAATCCACTCCTGCCCACTCTCTCATGCCACCCTTGAGCTCATATATTAATATTATTCCTTCCAGCATCACCTCCCGCTTTCTCATCTAGTCTCTTGTCCTTCATAAGTCCCTCATTCTTTCTCAACTCCCTCTATGCTCTCCAATCTCTCCCTGATGATTTCCTCATATTTAATTTGCCTTTCTTCTCCCTGCCTTCTCCACTTCTCCACCCCCACCTATCTCTTTCAACTTCCTCCTTTCCAGTTTGCCTTTCTCCTCTCTCTCTCTCTCTCTCTCTCTCTCTCAGTTTCTCACCTCCTGCACCACTGTAGCAGCCACTAGTGGCATAACCTGGCTCAACTGAGCCAGAGTAATGGCAGAGGAATGGCAGTTTCAGTGAGCTGGAGGCAAACTGGGGAAGAAAGGAACAGCAACCTGTTATGGCCGTCAGCTGTGGCGGTCCGCGGCTGGGACCAAAGGCTCACCCCGCGGCATCGGGTCATCTCTGTGGCTCCTGCTGGGGCAGGCAACCTCCCCCGGAGCTCTCCTCATGGCCAGGGCCGCTGCTGAGGCCGGCTGCATGGCTCTGCACGGCCAGGAAGACTCCGCCAAACCCTAAAGAAGAGATGACTTTCTACGACGAACACTGGATACCCATTTGAATCTGCTGGATATGATCTGCCAGAAAGGAGTGAAACAATTGCACAACCTCAGGGACCCAACCCCAGGGCCCTAAAACGATACAACATGACAGAACATCAGAACAGTGCTGGAAGTGCCTGGAGCGAGCCAGAGGGTCCTTTGCTCCCAGCACAGATAAAATAGGTATTGGCCTGGATAGGGAGTGTCAGGGAAATGGGGGGCCAGGTACCAGCGTTCTTCATTGTAGGAGGGTGGGATAGAAACCAGGGAGGCAGCCAATTGTTGTGTTTTACAAGTGGGACCAGGGACCAGGAACTGGGTCATGTCA
Source organism: Rhinatrema bivittatum (assembly GCF_901001135.1). NCBI lineage: Eukaryota > Metazoa > Chordata > Amphibia > Gymnophiona > Rhinatrematidae > Rhinatrema > Rhinatrema bivittatum. The sequence continues at coordinate 563,211,416 of NC_042615.1, read as the reverse complement.
TAGTCCTCAGGTTTTAAAAAGGTTTGGGGAGAGGATGGGTGAGGGTAGGAGACTAGGGCTTTAGATTCACACTTTGGGGGTGGAGGGAGGGAACTGGTCACCCTCTAGTTTGTACTTTTATTTGTTGGGGTAATGACAGCACTACTTAGCTGGATATTGTTTATAAATATACGGTTAAGTAGTGTGTTATCCGGCCACACAAAGCCAGATAACAAAAACGTAACCAGCTGTATTCGAACATGTCAAGTTATGTTTTCTTGCCTGGTTATATATAGGCGGATAACTTTAGCCTGGTTATATTCAGTGGGATAACTTGTCCACTAACTGGCTTACTGAATATGGACCCCATTTATATTTAAATTGTTCATTTTTCAATGGGTAGTGCAGATGCACAATGGCTGCAATGTCTCGTACCTGAGCTAGCCAGTATTCTATACAAGGTCTACACTTCCATAAGGTAGCTATTTTAAAGCAGGCTGAAAGCAAGAACTGGCCAACTAAAGATCTATGTTTACAAGGAAGCATAGACCCATCCCACCTTACCAAAAGACTGGTGAGGGCTGGGAGATGCAGGATATCTGCAATCTCCTGTGATACTGCCTGTCAGAAATATTGCACTCCCTGACACTCCCACCACATATGAATATATGTGCCAGTCTCACCTTAACCTCTCCAGCACAAAATAACTGCTGACAGGTCTATTTTAGAATAAAAATGTGTAGTGAGATATGTTCTGTGCAGGAGCTGAACCATCAATTCTTTGTGTCACATACACAGAGAGATACAATGCACCTTCATCCATATTTTTGCCCATGTGTTAGTTCCCAGTGATGCACGCAGATCCACATTCCATTTAGCTATCAAAGGTAATGAGGTTGTTGCTCCAAACTTCCCAGTTAAAATGTCCCAATATAAAGCAGTGACGCCCTTAGTGGATGCCCCCGGGTCATTCAAGAAGCATTCCATACCGTTCAAGAGACACCTAGGGGCAAGAAGTCAAATATAACTGATAATGCCCATCTTCCCACAACTGGGTCAAACAATGTACGTCACAACCCCTCCACTCCCAAAAAGCAGGCAAAAGATAAGCCCAGAAACAACGTCGTTCCCATAATTAGGGACCAAAAGTAGCAATGCATCATTATCTAGCTCCATAAACCCTAAGACCTGGTTCCATACTGCAACGAGTGAGCCAAGATAGGATTTCCTTTTGTTACCAGCTGTCGAAGTAAAGATGAGGAAGGAACAAATGGTAACATTGATAGATCCAAGACATCTGCTTGGAGCAGTTCCATTTGCAACCAGGACACGCCTCAGTGCCCAATCCAGGATTTAAGTCAAGTTAACTGCACTGTTCAATAATAAATTTTAAAAATAGGAAGGACAATCCTACCTTGTTTTTTAGGAAGCCAAAGCTGACTGAGATGACTGTGCACAGGTTTATGCTGCCATATAAATTTAGACATTGCTTGATGCAGTTCATGGAACATGCAAATCGGTATATCATACAGCACATGGTAAAATAAGTATAACACACAGTCTTGGAAGCATACTCATTTTCAACAAGTTTATCTGACCTGCCCAAGCTATCAGGAGGTCCATCCATTCCTCTAGCTCCTGTTTAGTTTTACATATAGGAGTATCATAGTTTTTAGGAAACATATCTTTAAAATTACTTGGAGCAAACACCTTCTGATAAGTAAACCCTTCCTGAATTATCTTAAAGTCGGATAAACACTCAGAAATATGTAGTTTGTGGGTGAGGGGAAAAAGCTCCGATTTCTTGTAATTGACATTATATCCCAACTATACACCATATTGAGCCAACACTCTCCCAGAAATTTACGGGTTGGTTAAATAAATTAGCATGTCATCTGCACAAAGAGCGATATTATGAATTTGCCTCCCCAATGGAAAATCAATGATCTCAGGATCTTGCCTGATAGCTGCCACAATTGCTAAATCAAATAAAAGGGACAGAGGACAACTCTGGCAAGTACCATGAATGATAGTAAAAAAGGCAGAGGGAGATCATTTATTTTTTTATTTTTTATTTCTGAATTTTCAAGACAAATAAAGTATTTGTTTACAATAGAATAGAAATTTGATTAGTCATTAAAGATAACATTCCTACAAAGCATATAAACCATAAAGTTATTCCATAATGGCTAAACTATAATCTCAAACTTCTCGCGTTGGGGGGTTTAGATTTGAGGAATAATAACAACACATTAAAAGAAGAAATGGTATAGCCCTGAACAAGAGCAGTTAATTTTCTTTAACGATTCTCTATGAGGCACCATTGGCAGAAAAAGAATCAATAAAATCTCTTAAATGCTCGGGTAAAGTATCAGGCTTATTTGGTTTGGGGGTAGTAACCGCCGTAACAAGCAAGCTACACCCCCCTTTTTTGTGAATGCAAATCCTTCTTTTTTTTTTTTTTTCCACATTTCCTCTTGCCGTTGAAGCTTAGAGCAATGTTGGAGTCGCATTAACCGTGTGTATGTATATTGAATAAGGGTATTATCTCCAGGTAGTAGCCTTCATTCCCGCGAGCCACCCCCTCTTCATTCACGTTCTCTAGACTTGATGGATCCACAGTGTTTATCCCACGCCCCTTTGAAGTCCTTCACAGTTCTGGTCTTCACCACTTCCTCCGGAAGGGCATTCTAGGCATCCACCACCCTCTCCGTGAAGAAATACTTCCTGACATTGGTTCTGAGTCTTCCTCCCTGGAGCTTCAGCTTGTGACCCCTGGTTCTGCTGATTTTTTTTTGACGGAAAAGGTTTGTCATTGTCTTTGGATTATTAAAACCTTTCAAGTATCTGAAAGTTTGAATCATATCACCTCTGCTCCTCCTTTCCTCCAGGGTGTACATATTTAGATTCTTCAATCTCTCCTCATAAGTCATTCGATGAAGACCCTCCACCTTTCTGGTAGCCCTTCTCTGTACCGCTTCCATCTTGTCTCTGTCTCTTTGTAGATACGGTCTCCAGAACTGAACACAGTACTCCAGGTGAGGCCTCACCAAGGACCTGTACAAGGGGATAATCACTTCCCTTTTCTTACTCGATATTCCTCTCTCTATCCAGCCCAGCATTCTTCTGGCTTTTGCTATCGCCTTGTCACATTGTTTCTCCGACTCCAGATCATTAGACACTATCACCCCAAGGTCTCTCTCCTGCTCCGTGCACATCAGCCTTCCCCCGCCCCCCCTTACTAGAGCAGTCCTGTTTATGTTGAGGTTCCAGTTGGTGAACTGTACCATAAAACAATTCAGCCTGCTTTCTGTACTCTTTCTGAAGGAAGCTTTAATAATTAATAACTTTGCCTCGAAAGATGGCCTTAAAAGTTTCCCATTTTAGGATCAGCATATAATCTGTTTCCAGATTAACGGCATTAAAATTTGGCTATTTTCGCCTGCAACAATTTAGAAAAATTGTTATCACCTAATAAGGAATTATTCAACCTCCACATAAAGCTTGGAGGTTTAACCTGCGTAGTTCTGAAGGACAGTTCGATTGGATTGTGGTCTGAGAGGGTACAGGAGAGAATCAACTGTGCAAGTGAGGAAATGACATGTGCAAAGAAAATAACCTAATCTATATGAATTTTGCCTTGTACAGTAAAAGGTATAGTCCTGATCTGTGGCATGCTAATGACTCCAGATGTTGATTAAATGAAATGCAGATAGTAGATCTTTATGATCCATCCAGACTCTGTTGGGAAAATATCTGGGATCTAGTAGATCATGTACACATTCCAGTCCCCTCCCATGTACAATTTTTCAAAGTCAAAATTGAACAATACATATATGACAATTTGTAAAAGCCAACCTGATCATGATTAGGGTTGTATATGTTGACCAAGGTAAATTTATCTTGGCTCAAGGAACATTGTAAAATGATGTATCTCCCCTCTGTATCTCTCAGGGTCCTATGAACAGTAAGAGGAAAGTTCTTATCTATCAGGGTATAGACTCCTTTGCTCCTCTAATTATAGGAGAAATAGAATATATTGCCCACTATCCCCCTTTCAACTTCTCATGCTCAGCATTGGTTAAATGTGTTTTCTGAAGAAGCACAATACTTGCCTTACTTCTTCAGGTAAACTGAATGTAATATTTCCACTTTATTGGAGAGGAGATACCCTGTATGTTTAGGGAGATACATTTATACAGATCAGTCATAGCAACGTATTAAAGTCACAGCAATGAAAGGATAAACAATAAAGGAAAGAAAAAACACAGTACCACGTCAGCTTCCAAGAGTATACAACCTGTAGCAAAACATTAAACCAGATATAATTGGGAATATGACAGTTGAATTGTGCTCAAGAAATAACAATTGCAAATTACAATCAGTGTAACACTGAAGTATGCCATTACCTCCATCCAACATGCCCAATCCACATCCCATCCTAACCATCCCACAGAGAAACCCCACAACTGTTCCAAGCCAACAACCACCCCATACCCCTTCCAAGAGTAAGAAGCCTCAGTCCAACAGGACAAACCAAACATCATCTCCCATAGACACCCAATCCTACCTTCTATCCACCTTATCAATATAAATGCTAATGTGTAAGCCTTAGAATATCACTGGTGGGAAAAAATTTGAGACCAGGAGGCAGCCATCTCCAAAGTATATATAACAAAAAAAATCCTTAAAATCACCCATAACCCCTCTACCCTCCCTGAATCCCCCATACACACTCCCTCTACCCTCTCTAAAACCATCAATAAACCTCCCAGAGAGAAAAAAGATCTAAAAATGCATAACAACGTTATATTCTCCATAACAGACTTGATCTCAGATGTGTAGGCAGCAATAACCGACTTCCGTTGTGCAGCACTCAAGTTGCAAGCAAACTTGGCCAGCAGTGAATGGAGCAGAGTAAGAAAAGAGATGACGACTGCCCTGCCCTTGAAGTGATGAACATATGTCCGAAAAATTAAAACTACAGAATAGAAGGTTTGTGAACAAATGACACTCCAAGCATTAAAAATAACAAGTCTGAAGCAGCAAACAAAAAAGAAAAGGGTACAAATTACCGAACTGCAGTCTGTTAACTCATGCAAACAAAATTCAGAGCATTTGTTCTGAAAGCAATAAGATATCTGTAAAATAGGGTTCCATAGGCTATATGAGCACAAGAGGATGGCTGACAACATCAATGTCCCGGCCCGCTTATGTGCTAGGTCTACAAAAGTGTCATCATGGGGATCAACATCACCAAACAAAAAATCAAGCTCGAGGTCAAAGAGGCCAAACTGAGCATATTGCTTCTCGCTGGGAGGGGTAAAGCAAATAAAAGCCAAAAAACCCAAGATAGATAATATCTTCCTGCAGGTTGAGATTTCCTCTGTTGAATAGCGAATTGTAGGACTTCCTTCAGTGTAGCAACATTCTAGCAGGTCACTCCCACCAGGCAATATGACTGTAATTATATGACACATGAGATTACTCCCGAGCTTGTCTGGCTATTTTATGATCAAGGCCTTCAAGCAGCTTTTTGACTTTGGCTAATGTAAGACCTCTTTTAGTTTTATTCGCAACTGTAACCCGCATCTTAGTTGGATATAACATTGCACATTTAATTCCCCGTTTTCATAGCACATTCTTGACCACTGAAAAGACTTGACACCGTCTTTGTAATTCCAGTGAAAAATCATAATCTTGCATACTTGATATGCAAAATACCCAGCCGCTCAGGCTGCATTGAAAACTCACTGCTTATCCATGAAGATGTGTACGCGCTTGATCATAGCTCATGGCTGTCCTCCTTTCACTGGGGCAGGAGCTATGGAGCGATGTGTGCAGTCGAATTTAATCGCGACAATTTTGCATGCTAGGCCAAGTGTGTTAGGGAGCCATTTCGAGATAAATGTGACTTGCTCACTGCCTTCAGCCTTTTGGGGAGCCCATCGAAATCTGTATGCACTCCATCTTTTCAAGTTTGGCTCTCATAGACGTGAGTGATTCTTTGAGGTCCAACACTCATGTCTCGACCTTTTTGATCCTAGACATAGTATCTTTCACTGTCTCCACTAACTGAGCAATTTTTTCCATGACAATGCCCAGCCGTGAGTCAAGTCACTGTGTAAGCTTAGCTGCAAAAACTTCAAGAAGATTAAACGTGGGTTCAATACCACCTGATGCAACTACAATTGACTCTTCCTGCTCTTCATCAAAAGGCATGGCATCCAACATTTCCTCCAATTCCGTGGTTTTAGAAATTGTTTTTCACATTTTAGCCTGGCAATCAGACCACATAGCTGATATAGAACTTTGACTCGGGTCTTTAGAAGATGACATTTTTAATCATTGCAGTGAAATTCATATGATTAGTTATGAAACGGATAAAGGCCCAGTGGGAGGTCTGCTATGCACAGCCTATCTGCTTCAGAGCATGACCGGAAGTCTCCTAAAGACAGCTTCTGAAGAAAAGAATGAACAACAGCTGGAGGTCTCACTCAAGGTGTTTTATTAAAGCCTTTACCAGAGTAGACTTTTACCCAAATCTATGCAAACATTAAAAGAAATCCCTTTGTTGTTTTGTGGTGAATCTCAGCAAAGTCCCCTGAAATTTGTACAGATAGATTACATATAGGTGGATTTCCATGGGTCTGCTGTGGATTTTGCTAGCTAACCTCCATGTATTCAAAATAAAAAAAAGATTTTGTGAACTAATTTGTTGAACCTGTGGATTCTATATGGGTTCAAAAAACTGGATCACAAACATCTTGTTTTTAAAATTCACATATCGCTAGAAAAGTGCGCTACCATACTAATATCACATTTGGTAAATATATACAATAATTTACCTTGATTGCATTTCTAACACTTATTTATATTTTAGGTAGCAATGTCATTTTTTAATTACTTTTTTCATTGACCTAAGGAGTTACTTGAATGTATGATCAGGAGCAAATACAGTTATGGTAGAAAACTGTGGATCATGGGAAGGAGAATAAAGATTCATGGAAAAATAGCCTTATGTCATCAAAGGTCTACATCCACTGGGCTGACAGTATTTGCTACACTAAAATAAAAGCATTAGACTCTATAAGCTTTATGAAAGACCCCTGAAAACTGTGGGGAGAAGTTACAGGCAAGAGGTTTTAAAAACAGCAGCACACCTATATACACCCAACCTTGATTGAAAATAGTGAGATGTTTCCATTTGCTTTGTATGCTGGCCTGAAAACAAGAAACAGCTGTGTAACTCTAATTTTCCGCTGACCCAGAGAAGGGATTTTTATAACCTGGAATGCTGGCTATCAATTTGGTAATGTTTAGGCAATAAAAATGATTATCCAAAACTTGACTCTGCACTCTGGCAAGAGATTTAAGCATTCATCAAGCAAAATGTGATTCTCTAGTAATGTCTGCACAATAATATTGGCATGACCAATGCTACACTTATTTTCTCAGGCACATTGTTGGGTCCTGGTTTTTCATCCAGGATTTCACTCCCTTCATGTCCTCGTGCAGTTTTTACGAATTGTTTTCCTTTTTTTTTTTTTTAACTTTCCTCCAAATCATGTTGCTTTAAAAAAGGCTTTCAATTAATAGGACATCAATCACTGAATAAAATGAAATTATATTAAATTAAATTCTCTGGGAAAAGCTTACCCTTTTGACATGTTGATGCAAGATAGCTCTTGAAGGCCTTGGAACCATGGAAGGAGTCATGCTGGCAACACCTACACAATCCAGTGGGCTGGTGCCATCAAGCAAAACAATTAGAAACTTTGTCTACAGCCTCAGGCTGAAGGAAATTTTAAACTGAAAAAAAAAAAAGGTGGAACAGTTTACACAGGTCACTCAGAAACTGGGGGCACGCTGCAGTCTGGGCTGCAGAAGATCAGTGATTGATAGGAGATTCTGGGGAAACCCCCAGCTTTCCTCTTCCAGCAGACTCATGTTCCAAGCCTTGATTTTCTTGGCTAAAGCTACAGGTAATGATTCCTGATGATAATCTACTGTGAAGCATCCAGATCACGTTTGTCATGCAAGGGTCTACAGCTGGAAGGAAACTTAGAAATGAAAGTTTAGCACCCTCCTTGGCGCTTAGGGTAAGTTGTTAAAAAAAAAAAAATAAAAAAAATAAATCTCTTTTTGGTTCTACTGTGGTGCATTGGATTGAACTTGCCCCTTTCCTCTTTTCTGCAAGGTTAAAATATAAATGCAGAAATGTGTGTTTAATGTGAAACTAATTTATAACACAAGTCATCACAAGCAGTCACAGGCAAAAGACCTCATTACACAAAAATTAAAATGAGCAGCTAAAGGTTTGCAGAGGTTGGCCTGTGATTGATGCACCTGCCCTCATGACACACATTGCCGGCAGGCTGATTTCCCAGCATTCCTGCATTATGTACACAGAACATACTGCACGGAAAAAAAAAAAAAAAGCCTGGTAAGTGTGTACCCATCCCATCTTCTTTTTACGTCTGTCACACAGGAAAATAAATCAGAGGTGAAATGCTATGCCAAATGTTGCCTGGGCCTGTTCCCACTATTAGCAGTATTCTCCCTTTACTTTGTGATATTAGAATTTTTTGCCCTAACCAAATGGAAATTTTTAGTGTAGAACAAATATATCATAGCCACCATTTGTACTTAGCCTGGTTCTGAAATCTTCTCTGGATATACGTACTAAATGGAGATACTGTACTGTTAGCATACACCTTGTGCAATATCTTTGGATTATATATTTATTTTAATTTAATTTAAAGAATTTCTGAACTATCTCCCTGCACCAAAAGGAGCACCCAAAGTGGTTTATAGCAGTAATTACTATTAGGAGAAAAGCCATTAAAAATAGCAATTTAATATGTGATGGACACATACCTTGTCTTCCTGGCTGGCTGTCTATGTGTATTGGTTATGGGTTGTAGGCAGTGGACTGAGGTTGTGTGTGTAAAGGGGGATGTGTGTGTGTATGTGAAACAGTAAATAGGGTCTGCATTTGCCAGTGAGTGTGTGGAGTGTGTGTGAGTATGAGTGTTTGTGTATGTGAGTGAGTGAGTTGTTACATAGGCTCTGTGTATGTGCATGCAAATGAACAGGTGCTGTGAGTATGTGTGGGTGTGGGTATCGGTGTGTGAGAGGTGTGGGTGATAGCTGTGTTTGTGAGAGTGTGTGAGTAGGTGGAGAGTGAGTGGGTGTTAATAATTTAGTGGATAGGGTGTGTGAGATGGCTTGTGGGGGAACGTGGGCTTTGTGTGTGTGTGAATGAGTGGGTGCTAGTATTAGTGGGTGGGATGTGAGTGAGTAGGTGGTATTTGGGCTCTGTGTGGAATGACTGAGTGAGTGGATGAGTGGGGTGTGAGTGGTCCACATCCTCAGGATCATTGTCTCCCCTTCCCCTTCATCTCTCCTGTTACATCATTTCCTCCATCATCCAACTCTTTCCTACCCCTCTCCTCTTCTTTCCTGTTACTTCCTCGTCTCTCCACCTCCTACGTCATCCAGCTTTTGCTGCTCCTGTACTACAGCATCAGTGTCTGGGTTCCCTGGCTGCTGTGCTACCCAGGATTTCCTGTTTCATCTCCAGTTTGGCTCATGGGGCCTGATATCCCAGGGATCTTCATCACACGCATAATCCATTATTGCTCCCTCTTCAGCAAAAGGGGCCTTTGCTCCCTATCTACTATGCCCCGAATGAACATAAGAACATAAAAACTGCCATACTGGGTCAAACCAAGGGTCCATCAAGCCCAGTATCCTGTTTCCAACAGTGGCCAATCCAAGTCACAAGTACTTGGCAAGATTCCAAATAGTAGATAGATTCCATGTTGTTTACATTTAGGGATAAGCAGTGGCTTTCCTCAATTCATTATAAAGTTATATGAACATAAGAACATAAAAACTTGCCATAGTGGGTCAGACTAAGGGTCCATCAAGCATAATATCCTGTTTCTAATACAGGTCACAAGTACTTGGCACGATCCTAAACAGTAAATAGATCCCATGTTGCTATTACGCAGTAATAAGTAATGGCTATTTCTTAAGTGTACTTGGTTAATAATAGTTTATTGACTTCTTCTCCAGGAATTTGTTCAAACATTTTTTAAACCCAGTTACACTAACTGCCTTAACCACATCCTCTAGTTGAATTCCAGTGCTTAATTGTGCATTGAATGTGCTTAATTGTTTTAAATAATCTACTTACTAACTTCATGGAATGCCTCCTGGTCTTTGTATTTTTCAAAGAGTAAATTATTGATTTACATTTACCCATTCTATTCCACTCATGATTTTATAGAGTTCTATCATATTATCCCTCAGACATCTCTTCTCCAAGCTGAACAGATCCAACCTCTTTAGCCTTTTCTCATAGGGGAACTGTTCTATCCCCTTTATCATTTTGGTTGCCCTTCTCTGTACCTTTTCCAATGCAACTATATATTTTTTTGAAATGCAGTGACCAAAACTGCATATAGTACTCTAAAAGCAGCTTCACCATAATGTTGATTCACAAGATTTTGAGAAATACTGATGCTTTATGATCAGGGATGGCCATATATATGGATATTCCTCATCATTCATTGATAATAGCAAATAGAGGCCTGCTAAATGTCCCCACAATGCAGCAGGCACATCTGGGGGAAGTTTGATATCGAGCAACGTCTGTAGCTGGAACTCGATGCCAGAACAACATTGAGTAATGTGAAATACCTCTATGTTCAAAAAAGTGCTGAAAACATAGCTGTTTCAACAGGCCTTTGGGGCTACAAGCTCTTGAAGAAGCATGGGAAAGATGGGAGACACTGGGTGGGAAGTGTGGTAATGATTTTTGGAGGACTGTGTATGTAAATAGTTTGTTTAATGATTGGGGATGTTTAGTGATTAACTGATTTTATGTTATGCATTGGCAATGTATGGTATTTTAAGCTTGATAAAGGCATTCTTTTTTTTATTTTTTTCCATGTATTTTCAAGCTCTCATAAATCACCATGATTTTTGGAGTGTGCGGTTAATAAATTATTTAACTAAATACATGCATTCATACATGTATACATAAATCTGGGCTATCACAAGAAGCAGGGTCAAAACTTTAATTTGCCTCAGCTACTTTCCAGCCCCTACAATAATTACTCCACAAATGAGTTTTTCTGGTTAGATAATCCAGGGGATATGTTATGCCTTATACATAGTAATTCACAGGCTACATAAAAAGTCCTATGAGAGAGAATGTGGAAGATTGTAGGATCTGTTCCTTACAGATAAATGACCAAGTATAAAGAATAAAAAGCAAGGCCATAATTTATTTCATCTAGACTTCTGAGGATTAGGTGTCATCATCCACACATGCCTTGCTATCCAAGATATACCTTCCACATATGGGACTGAATTAGGCTCCATGCCATCAGGAACATGCAGAGCCTGTTTAGGTCTTACCCAGATTTAAAAATTATAGGGATTGACAGTGAACTGGCTCTGAAAGTCCCTAATGAAATGGATCCTGCTAAGCTCCCATTTATAGACCAAATCTGCAAACTCCTAAATGGAAAAAACATGCATATACCACAATATTGAAGTGGCTGTATAAACGTATAATACTGCAATATATTATACACTAGTAATAGCAAATGTGTGCATATTTGTGATTAATTTAAAAAATGTACATGTTTAATAATTATGTTAGGAATTGTGTGTGTTTAGAAATAGAACTTGGGGTTATTTTGTGAGGTTATAGAAGTTAGTATTTGTTTGCCAGTGTTAGGAATTGTATGTGCTTAGAAATAGAATTTTGGAGTTTTTTTGAGCTTGTAGAAGTTAATATTTGCTTGAAAGTATTAAAATTATGAGCTTCAAATGACACTTACTTGATCTGAAATGGTGAGAGTACTGGTTCTTAGGCAACAAGCCACTAGTTTGATTCCTATCAAACCCAGGCTCTTTTTCTGTTAGATTTCACACCCCCCCCCCCCCCTAATAAGGAGGAAAATCTTGAAAATATAAGTCAATTAGTGATTCTGCAAAACATACAATTAACACTAATTTTAGTGATTGACTAATTTAGTCTTGTTGCTAGTCATTTGCAAACTAACAGTTCCAATTTCAGTCAAGCAGCATTTGTGCTGCTTTGGAAGAGCAAGGTCTCCTCTCAGGAGACCATCGCCTTGGTGTGGTAGAAATTGATACTGTAGCTAGGATCTGCTCTCCAAGTGATGCCTATCCTCTCATTCGAAGGATGTGTCTCCAGGGCTATGCGCCCAGGAGGGAAGGGTTAAGATGGCTGTTATAACGTGTGATTCAATCATTAGAAATGTAGATAGCTGGGTGGCTGATGGGTGTGAGGATCCTCTGGTAATTTGCTTGCCTGGTATGAAGGTAGAAGATCTCAGTTGCCATCTAGATAAGATTTTAGAGAGTTCTGGGGAGGAGTCAACTGTAATTGTACATTTGGGTACCAAAGACATAGGAAGGTGCAGAAGGGAGGTTCTAGAGGCTAAATTTAGGCTCCTAGGTAGGAAACTGAAATCCAGAACCTCCAGGGTTGCATTCAAGGTGTGGTCTCACTATGGAGCGATACAGAGGCATTATGACATTTTCCGTTTTATTCACCATTCCCTTTCTAATAATTCTCAATATTCTGTTTGCTGTTTTGACTGCCGCAGCACACTGAACCAATGATTTCAATGTGTTATCCACTATGATGCCTAGATCTCTTTCTTGGGTGGTAGCTCCTAATATGGAACCTAACATTGTGTAACTATAGCATGGGTTATTTTTCCCTATATGCATCACCTTGCACTTATCCACATTACATTTCATCTGCCATTTCGATGCCCAACTTTCTAATCTCACAAGATCTTCCTGCAATTTATCACAATCTGCTTGTTATTTAACTACTCTGAACAATTTTGTATCATCTGCAAATTTGATTACCTCACTCGTATTTCTTTCCAGATCATTTATAAATATATTGAAAAGTATGGGTCCCAATACAGATCCCTGAGGCACTCCACTGCCCACTCTCTTCCACTGAGAAAATTGTCCATGTAATCCTACTTTCTGATTCCTGTCTTTTAGCCAGTTTGTAATCCATAAAAGGACATCGCCACCTATCCCATGACTTTTTACTTTTCCTAGAAGCCTCTCATAAGGACATTTGTCAAATGCCTTCTGAAAATCCAAATACACTACATCTACCGGTTCATTTTTATCTACATGTTTATGAACTCCTTCAAAAAAGTGAAGCAGATTTGTGAGGCAAGACTTGCCTTGGGTAAAGCCATGCTGACTTTGTTCCATTAAACCATGTCTTTCTATATGTTCTGTGATTTTGATATTTAGAACACTTTCCACTATTTTTCCTGGCATTGAAGTCAGGCTAACTGGTCTGTAGTTTCCTGGATCGCCCCTGGAACCCTTTTTAAATACTGGGGCTACATTAGCCACCCTCCAGTCTTCAGGTACAATGGATGATTTTAATGATGTAGTTACACAATGTTAGATTCTATCTTAGGAGTTAAGACCCAGGAAAGAGATCTAGACGTGATAGTGATAATACTTTGAAATTGTTGGCTCAATGTGCTGTGATGATCAAAAAAGCAAACAGAATGTTAGGAATTATTAGGAAGGGAATGGCAAATAAAATGGAGGTTGTCATAATGCCTCTGTATCTGTGTTTAATTCTGGTCGCTACATCTCAGAATAGATATAGTTGCTAGGGATGTGAATCGTTTTTTGACGATTTAAAATATCGTCCGATATATTTTAAATCGTCAAAAATCGTTAGGGCCACGATACAATACCAATTCCCCCGATTTATCGTTAAAAAATCATAAATCGGGGGAAGGGGGAGGGCAGGAAAACCGGCACACTAAAACCCCCTAAAACCCACCCCCGACCCTTTAAATTAAATCCCCCACCCTCCCGAACCCCCCCCCCCCAAATGCTTTAAATAACCTGGGGATCCAGCGGTGGTCCAGAATGGCGGCGGTCCGGAACAGCCCCCTCAATTGAATCCTGTTGTCTTCAGCCGGCGCCATTTTGCAAAATGGCCACCGCAAAATGGCGGCGGCCATAGACAAAAACGATTCGACGCAGGAGGTCGTTCCGGACCCCCGCTGGACTTTTGGCAAGTCTTGTGGGGGTCAGGAGGCCCCCCCAAGCTGGCCAAAAGTTCCTGGGAGTCCAGCGGGGTTCAGGAAGCGATTTCTTGCCGCGAATCGTTTTCCGTATGGAAAATGGCGCCGGCAGGAGATCGACTGCAGGAGGTCGTTCAGCGGGGGTTCCGGACCGCCGCTGAACGACCTCCTGCAGTCGATCTCCTGCCGGCGCCATTTTCCGTACGGAAAACGATTCGCGGCAAGAAATCGCTTCCTGAACCCCGCTGGACTCCCAGGAACTTTTGGCCAGCTTGGGGGGGCCTCCTGACCCCCACAAGACTTGCCAAAAGTCCAGCGGGGGTCCGGAACGACCTCCTGCGTCGAATCGTTTTTGTCTATGGCCGCCGCCATTTTGCGGCGGCCATTTTGCAAAATGGCGCCGGCTGAAGACAACAGGATTCAATTGAGAGGGCCGTTCCGGACCGCCGCCGTTCTGGACCACTGCTGGATCCCCAGGTTATTTAAAGCATTTGGGGGGGGGGGTTCGGGAGGGTGGGGGATTTAATTTAAAGGGTCGGGGGTGGGTTTTAGGGGGTTTTAGTGTGTCGGCTCACGATTTTAACGATTTTCACGATAGTTTACACACCCAAACGGCAACAATACGATTCCCTCCCCCTCCCAGCTGAAATCGATCGTTAAGACGATCGAGGACACGATTCACATCTCTAATAGTTGCAGTGGAGAAGGTACAGAGAAGAGCAACCAAATTGATAAGGGGCATAGAACGGCTGCTCTATGAGGAAAAGCTAAAGAAGTTAGAGCTGTTCAGTTTGGAGAAGAGATGACTGAGGGGGGATATTTCTACAAAATTATGAAAAGACTTCAACAAGTTACTGTAAATTGGTTATTTATGCTCACAGGTAATAGAAGGACCAGGGGACACTCCATGAAGTAGCAAGTAGCTCATTTAAAACAAATCGAAGAAAATTATTTTTCACTCAGCACATAATTTTAGTTAAGCTCTGGAATTCATTGCCACAGGATGTGGTTATGGCAGTTAGTGTAAGTATATCTTACTTCAAATCTTCCTTCAAAGCCATGGGATTTAAGCAAATCATCAACAACCCCACCCACAAAGCTGGCCACACCCTGGACCTCATCTTCATAAACTCTTCCATCTCGCTCAAGCAAGCTACTCTGATGCTTGTTCACCCAGACTGCACAGATCGATGCCTTGTTGGATGATATCTGAATGCAAATCCTGTTTTTCTCACTTCCCCCTAGTGATGTAACAGGCTTAATTGGTTTAGGGTATAACTGCCATAATAAGCAGCTACCCCCACGATTGTTTACCAAGATTGTGAAGTTCACTCCTTGTTGGTTGTTGCCTGTTTGTAAATCCTGTTTTCTACTTTTTTCCCCCTGCCGTAGAAGCAGAGAGCAGCACTGTATATGTATTCAAAGTGATGTATCAGGCTTAATTGGTTTAGAGTAGTAATCACCATAATAAGCAAGCTACCCCCAAGCTTATTTGTTTACCCCAATTGTGAAGTTTAGTCCTAGTTGGTTGTTGTCTGGATTGGGTGTGGTGGGGAGGGGAGGGGAGGGAGAGAGAAGAGAGTGAGGAGATTATGTGGCATTGCTACCTTCCCTCCACCCCCAAATAGGTAAAAAGCAGGCCGTGCTTTTCAATTCTGAGCCCCACACCCCTGTCCAAGGGGACTGAGGATAGTGGACACTGTGCACCATTCTGCTCCCACCCCCTAAAGCAGAGATGAAGCCATTGATTCTGGCTTAAAAAGGAGGCTTGTTCTTTACTGGCTGTGGAGGGAGAGGAAGAGGAGAACTGCTGGTGAGGGTGATTTTCCAGGGAGATGAGGGGTTCCAGTATCACCAGGGATTAGGGATGTGAATTGTTTTTTGACAATTTAAAATATCGTCCGATATATTTTAAATCGTCAAGAATCGTTAGGGCCACGATACAATACCAATTCCCCTGATTTATCGTCTCTGCTTCTACGGCAGGGGGAAAAAAGTAGAAAACAGGATTTACAAACAGGGTCCGGAACCCCCGCTGAACGACCTCCTGCAGTCGATCTCCTGCCGGCGCCATTTTCCGTACGGAAAACGATTCGCGGCAGGAGATCATTTTCTGGACCCCCGCTGGACCCCCAGGGACTTTTGGCCAGCTTGGGGGGGCCTCCTGACCCCCACAAGACTTGCCAAAAGTCCAGCGGGGGTCCGGAACGACCTCCTGCAGTCGAATCGTGTTGGTCTATGGCCGCCGCCATTTTGAAAAATGGCGCCGGCTGAAGACAACACGATTCAATTGCAGGAGGCCGTTCCGGACCGCTGCCGTTCCGGACCGCCGCTGGACCCCCAGGTAATTTAAGGCATTTGGGGGGGGGGGTTCGGGAGGGTGGGGGATTTAATTTAAAGGGTCGGGGGTGGGTTTTAGGGGGTTTTAGTGTGCCGGCTCACGATTTTCACAATTTTCACGATACTTTAAACACCCAAACGGCAACAATACGATTCCCTCCCCCTCCCAGCCGAAATCGATCGTTAAGATGATCGAGGAGACGATTCACATCTCTACCAGGGATAGGAGGTTAGACTTAGGGGCTTTAGGACCATGAAGGGAAAGGGGGGGAAGGGGCAAGAACCTCTGTAGAATTTATGGGGGTGGGGCTGGGGATTGAGGATCGGGATTACCAAGGCAGAGAGGAAGATGGGGTTAGAGAGAGCCCCGTTCTCTCTATCTGCCTTCTCCTCCTTGCACCAGTGACCCTGCATTCACAATCCCCAGCCATCCTTTGGCTACCAGTCCACACTGAGCATGTTTAACATATGAAAAAAGTGTTCAGATGTGTGTGTGGGAGAGATTTCACACTTGGCCCCCACCCATCTCACCCCCCTCCACAGTTCCACTTCCTTTTTGTCTACAAATTAAGCCCTGGGTAAGCTATAAAAGTTCCAGTAACAAGTCGAAAAAGAGTGACCAATAAAACCTATCCTACAAAAACGCATATGGAAAAACCAAGTTTTCATCCACTTTATTTATTCAAATATATGTAACAGACTGTCATTCTTTCAAGTTATATAAGAAAAATGTCCCATAACACAATCAGAGAAAGACATCTGCAGTATGCAGATAGGAGAGCCATGACTTTTGTTATCCTCTCGCTAGAACAATTCACACATATAGCAATCCACAGATGTGGTACGCATAACGTGGATCTCTTTAGGGGTTGTGACTTAGTCCCATAATGCACACATTTCTGAGTTTCGTTTGTACCTGTGTCTCTCATCATACCAGAAATTACTTCACCAGATCTCTTCAGTGAAATATCTGACAGAGCAAAATGATTCAACAGAGACTCTACCAGACTGCAAATATTTTGTTTGTACAACATCCAAGTGCTCTCTTCCTGCATTTTTTTCCCCTTGGTTTTATAGTGTAAGTGAGGGAATATTTATGCAGGTGAGAAGGGATTCTGTGCTACTCAGGATCACACCGGGCTGTGACTTGGAGTGTTTTCATGATCCAGACCACCCTTTTTTTTTTTTTTTTTTTTTTAAACACTGAGTTTATTCAGTCTTCATTCTGGCTTACTTCTGTTTGCTGCAGACAGGTCAAATGTACCAGAGCCATGTGTCGTGGTTTTGGCAATCTAAGCTCCTTCCCGCAGAGCCAGGAGCAAAGAATTCAGCTTTTCATTTGGAATGGCAGACTGGTTTTAAACCATTTGACTGCGGTAGCGAGGATAAAAGGCATAGGTTTCTACTGCTACTTAACACTTGACTTTGTTTACTCTGTGATAGCTATTACACAAGCTATATAGGCATATATGTTAAGTATTTTCTAGTCATCTTGGCTTAAAAAAATTATATCTGGAATTACTAAACTAGCCACATTAGTTTCTGCTACTGAGTGATAAGTGAGTAAGAAGCACGTCTGTGTTTATCAAATAGGTAATTGCTGTGGCAATGTATGGTATATGAATATATAATGCTCCGTAAGGATTACATAGTGCAGGGGATTTGAGGCGCTTTGATCATCTTTGGTGTATAATAAGCACTCCTGGTAGAATTAAACTTGGGAGTCCAAACATTTCTCAAGGTACTTGGGTTCAAAACAGATATATTTAACTGCCTTATATAATTACTTGCCACTTAACATGATATCTCAAAGGAAAAGAGGTGCCAACGTTGACAACTTCAGCGAACTTAGCCAGGATTTTTTTTTTTCCCCTTACTTCTATGCCCTGGGACACATCCAGAAATAATTACACAGGTAAAGTTAAAGAGGGTTTCTCTTTAACGGCAAATATATATTTTCAGAACCATCCCTTTGTCAGAATGAAATATAAATTGTGGCCTGGATTCCCCATTCTATCGCAGAATGGTGAATCCAGCATAAACGGGTGGGCAGGGGGGTGAAGGAGGGGAGCGGGCCTGCGAAAGCCGGCAGCCTTCGCACCACCGCGGTGTTTTCGCTGCCGGCTTTCGCACCCAATAGCGCCACCGTGAAAGGTGGCGCTATTGGGCGCACTGCTGGTGATGATAACGTTACTAACCTTATCACAGCCAGCGAAGATACCGCCATGTCCGCCTCTTCGCCGCCCCGACTCCGCCCCCAACATGCTATTGCACGCGAAAAGGACCTTTTCACGTGCGATAGAGGCTTATCGCACGCGATAAGCCTTTGAAAATGACCCCCTTAGTTAGCAAAGTGGATGGGGATGGGAGAACAATCAACAGAAAAGACTACGGCAGTACCTCCGTGGAGGAGCTCTGTTCAGGACTAGGCCACTGCATCTATGATCTTATAATCAGGATTAGCATATTAAACGGTGAATTAAGGCTCACCTACAACTTGTTTTTGACCCTCAATTCCACATATCCAAGTGGCAACCACAATGCTTTGCTCGCAATGCTAAAAGGGAAATTTGAAATAACCTGGGAACGTAAGACATTGAAGTTAAAATGATCACTTTAGAACTGACAAGAAAGGACTCAACAGAGACCTGGGCTTCTTAAATCACTGCCAGTCATACAATTTAATCTTCTGATTACTCTATCACATCAATTCCTGCCCCCCCTTACCCCCTTTCCCTTCACACTAAAATTGGAGTGCATTTTAGGATTCACTTATATTTTCTGACATTGTCTTCTTTTCCTAATTCTGTTTTGCACCTGAGAAAGGGAGTGTCAGCTCCCAAAAACTAGTCAAGAAAAGTGTTTAGCCAATAAAAAGTAGGGAGAAAAGTGATTCGCATATGCTCAGTCATATTAAAAAGAAAGCTCATGCCAGATCCCAACCTTTGGTTATTCGGGGTATCTGCTGGGTTGGCAAATCCGATTTCTACCCCAGAACTACACTTTGTATTGAAGGCAGGCCTGATTAGTAAACAAGTTATCCTGTCAAATTGGCTTGATACTGATGCTCCCAGCTATGAGCATTGGTTTAACAAAATGGTTAGACTATGTTCCATGGAGCACGCAATTATAACACCGGCCACACCAAAGAAATCTGTACAAGTAAAACAAACCTGGGCGGCTTTCACGGCCTACCTTGCACCCAAGCCGGGAGCCTATGAAGACCCCTGGGACAGACAGCAAGCGCCGGGCTGCGTAGCCAGGTTGACAGCTCATGACTCCTAGAGACCCAGACACTCGTGGCGGAACGAACGTCCAGAGACAGCTACATTCGGCTCCAGGAACAACGATACTAACAGGACGATAAGTCTTGGTTAAAGGGACTCAATGGGAACGAAAGAATGGTGGGAGGGGGGAAAATGTGGGAGGGGGGGGGACTTGGTTTTTTACCTGTTATTTTCTGGTTGATGTTATAAAGTCAAAATGCCAATAAAAACATTTCCAAAAAAAAAAAAGTAGGGATATACAGAGGGACCGCATACGTTGCATTCGGTATTTGTATTCGTCAGGGGGGCAGATACATTGCATTTGGCAAGGAGGGCCCCCGATACGTTCATGCGTTCATTCTTATTCGTTTCCTGTCTAAAATTTAATTAACTACAACCCCACACCCTCCTGACACCGCCCAAGACTTACCAAAACTCCCTGGTAGTCCAGCGGGGAGACCGGTAGCCATCTACTGCACTCACGCCGTTGGCTGCCGGTATTCAAAATGGCGCCGATAGCCTTTGACCTTACTATGTCACAGGTGCTACCGGTGCCATTGGTCGGCCCCTGTGACATAGTAAGGGCAAAGGCTATTGGCACCATTTTGATTACTGGCAGCCGACGGTCCGAGTGCAGGAGATCCCCACAAGACTTGCTAAAAGTCCCTGGTGGTCCAGCGGGGGTCTGGGAGCAACCTCCTGCACTCAGGCCATTGGCTGCCAGTAATCAGCCCCTTCACATGGTAGGAGCACAAGATGGTGCTGGCCGTCCATTGCTCCTACCATGTGACAGGGGCCAACCAATGGCACCTGTAGCCCCTGTGACATAATAAGGTCAAAGGCTATCAGCACCATTTTGAATACTGGCAGCCGACGGCGAGAGTGGAGTAGATGACTCCCAGACCCCCCGCTGGACCACCAGGGAGTTTTTGTACGTCTTGGAGGGGTCAGGAGGGTGGGGGTTTGTTTAAATTCATTCCTTTAGACTGCCAAATAATTCAGTGAAGATTTGTTGTATTCGTGGGGAATCGCGATACGTTTTGCTTCCCCACGAATACAACAAATATGGCCCTATACGTTGCAGATTATCAATACGTTGCAAACAAATGCACACCCCTAATAAAAAGGTAACTGATATTAATGTTTTATTAACCTTTATTTCCATGCATTCAAGTGGTGGACTATCATAGCAAGCAAAATAGCATGATTTTGAGACAAACTAGAAAAATCAAGATTATTATAGGAAATATCCTCAACAGAGGTTGCTTGGGCCTTTTGTTCAATATCTTCCCCATCACCTATTTCTTGCTCCCCACATAAAATATTTTAACAATGGATGGCAAAAGAAGTCCTGGTAACTTCTGATGGAATCAATTTGAAGAAAATTAGCAGTATCAAATTTTTATTTTTAGACCACTTCTCCAAGTTCTTTGTTTGTTTATGCAGCATAAAATTATTCTGCTGTAGAGTATTATGCACATCTTCTAAGTCAGATATTTTAACTTCATAACCCTTGGTTCACCATTTGTACCGCCGATTCTTGACCAGCCAAATGTGGAGCAAAAGTCTCAGCTTCCTGGGAGGATGTGATCAAATCTGCTACTACAGAGGGCAACTTTCATTTTTAAGTCTCCATGCCTGTTTTCCCCTGCTTTTAATCTACATGCTTTTGCACCTGCAAAGTATGTGAGATAAAGAATGCCCATGGCATTGTCCACCCAGCAGATTTTCAAATGGAAAGTCTGTGGGAAGTTTCCTTTTGAAAATCAGCTTGTAGATCCATTGGTGTAAAGCATCTGCAGAATGCAGGCCTGCAAGTCCTACGCTCAGTCTGAAAATTATCCAACATACTGTATATCCACCAAATGCATAGTTGCCAGGGGTATCTGCCTGCACCTACTATTCCGTGTACCCAGTCACCTTTGCAAGTTAACCAGTGTGCTGTGGAGTAGCCACTATCAGCCAGAATGAGCTAAATTACGAGCTGTATGAGATGGGAGGGTAGTAAAAAACTAATGTGCATGGACTGGGAGAGGGACCTTGGGGTGATAGTGTCTGGTGATCTGAAGGCAGTGAAGCAATGTGACAAGGCGGTAGCTAAAGCCAGAAGAATGCTGGGCTGCATAGAGAGAGGAATAACCAGTAAGAAAAAGGAGGTGATAATGCCCTTGGCCAGGTCTTTGGTGAGGCCTCACCTGGAGTACTGTGCTCAGTTCTGGAGACCGTATCTCAAAAAGGATAGAGATAGGATGGAGGTGGTACAGAGAAGAGCAACCAAAATGGTGTGGGGTCTGTACAGGAAGCCTTTTGAGGAGAGGCTGAAAGATATGAATATGTACACCCTGGAAGAGAGGAGGTGCAGGGAAGATATGATACAGACCTTCAGATATCTGAAAGATTTTAATGATGTATGATCCTCAAACTTTTTCTGTTGGAAAGCAAACAGTAGAATTGAGGTCAAGAAATGAAACTCCAAGAGGGACAACTCAGTACCAATGTCAGGAAATATTTAATCACGGAAAGGGAATGGAGGAGATGGTGAACACAAAAACAGACAAAGAATTCAAAGGGGCATAGGATAAACACTGTGGATTTCTAGAGGCTGAAGGACGGAAATGAAGAAAAGAGTGCATGAGGGTAACTTGCTCAGTGGCGGTTACTATCTTTAACAAGATGTATGGGGATTTGAGTGTTTGATTTAAAAAGTCATTTGGAGTTGGTATAACTTTTTGAATATTGCGTTTCTTATAGTGCATTAATATGATAGTGAATCAAATAATTCGGTGTGAATATAGCTGAACGGCTTGGTATTTACAGAAACTGTTTGACGGTAGGAATTGGGTAAATGGATGTTATATTAGAGAACATGGCGTCTGTGTAAGGTCAGTATATATATATCATATATAAGATGTTGTTTGAATAAATTGTTGCTGTGGATTATATTCATTAGTAGGGATGTGAATCGTTTTTTGACGATTTAAAACAATCGTCAGATATATTTTAAATCGTCAAAAATCGTTAGAGCCACGATACAATAACAATTCCCCCGATTTATTGTCAAAAAATCGTAAATCAGGGAAGGGGGGAGGGCGGGAAAACCGGCATCCTAAAACCCACCCCGACCCTTTAAAATAAATCCCCCACCCTCCCGAAGCCCCCCAAAATGTTTTAAATTACCTGGGGTCCAGTGGGGGGGGGGGGGGGGGGGTTCTCGGAGCGATCTCCCGCTCTCGGGCCATGGCTGCGTTAAAAGAAATGGCGCCGGTGGCCCTTTGCCCTTTCCATATGACAGGGCAAAGGTAGCACCGGCGCCATTTTGGTTCCTGTCACCCGACGTCACGAGTGCAGGAGATCGCTCCCGGACCCCCGCTGGACCCCCAGGGACTTTTGGCCAGCTTGGGGGGTGCCTCCTGACCCCCACAAGACTTGCCAAAAGTCCAGCGGGGGTCCGGGAGCGACCTCCTGCACGCGGGCCGTATTGCCAATATTCAAAATGGCGCCGGCGCTACTTTTGCCCTCACTATGTCGACATAGTGAGGGCAAAAGTCAAAATGGTGCCGGCGCTACTCACTGACATAGTGAGGGCAAAAGTAGCGCTGGCGCCATTTTGAATATTGGCAATACGGCCCGCGTGCAGGAGGTCGCTCCCGGACCCCAGCTGGAATTTTGGCAAGTCTTGTGGGGGTCAGGAGGCCCCCCCAAGCTGGCCAAAAGTCCCTGGGGGTCCAGCGGGGGTCCGGGAGCGATCTCCTGCACTCGTGACGTCGGGTGACAGGAACCAAAATGGCTCCGGCGCTACCTTTGCCCTGTCATATGGTAAGGGCAAAGGGCCACCGGCGCCATTTCTTTTAACGCCGCCGTGGCCCGAGAGCGGAAGATCGTGCCGGTACCCCCCCCCCACTGGACCCCAGGTACTTGAAAACATTTTGGGGGGTTTCGGGAGGGTGGGGGATTTATTTTAAAGGGTCGGGTGGGTTTTAGGGTGCCGGTTTTCCCGCCCTCCCCCGATTTACGATTTTTTACGATTTAAAAAAAACAAAAACCATGACGATCAGATTTCCCTCCCCCCCAGCCAAAATCGATCGTTAAGACGATCGATCACCCGATTTACATCCCTATTCATTAGGGTAATATGGATTGTTTATGTTGTAGTGATATTGGTTGAATATATTCCTGAAGAAGCCTGAGTAATAGCGGGCGAAACCAGGAATTCTTTGTCGGATGACATTACACAAGAATCGAATACATACAGCATATGAGAACATCGTATAGAAATTTGGGATTATATTATAGTGAATTGATAACAACATATGAGAACATCGTATAACAATAGTGATATTTAATGAAAAGATAGTATAAAATAAGAGAGATATTATTAAATCTACGTATTATCTCAATGTTTGGTTTAGGTATTGATAGTAGGAGATAATATAGACTATTCCTTTAGTGTGATTATTACCGATTACTACCCTTAACCATTAAGCTTTGATGCTTTTGGTGCAACTGCTCTCCACTTTGACATTGCACTCCACTTTGTTGGCATGGCGAAAAAGGGGAATTGGATTTAGGGATGTGAATCATTTTTTGACGATTGAAAAAAATCGTCAGATATATTTTAAATCGTCAAAAATCGTTAGAGTCACGATACAATAGAAATTCCCCCGATTTATCGTGAAAAATCGTAAATCGGGGGAGGGGGAGGGCGGGAAAACCGGCACACCAAAACAACCCTAAAACCCACCCCGACCCTTTAAAGCAAATCCCCCACCCTCCCGAACCCCCCCCAACATGTTTTAAATTACCTGGTGGTCCAGTGGGGGGGTCCCGGCGTGATCTCCCGCTCTCGGGCCATCGGCGCCATTTTGGCTGCCACTAATATAAATGACGCCGATGGCCCGATAAAAAAAACCCACCCGACCCTTTAAAATTACCCCCTTAGCCTCCCCCACTCTCCCGACACCCCCTAAAACTTTTTACACATACCTGGTTGTCCAGGGGGGCCGCGGGCAGCAATCTCCCATTCCCACGCTATCAGCTGCGCTAAAAGAAATGGCGCCGATGGCCCTTACCATGTGACAGGGCAAAGGTAGCGCCGGCACCATTTTGAATATTGGCAATACGGCCCGCGTGCAGGAGATCGCTCCCGGACCCCCGCTGGACCCCCACGGACTTTTGGCCAGCTTGGGGGGGCCTCCTGACCCCCACAAGACTTGCCAAAATTCCAGCGGGGGTCCGGGAGCGACCTCCTGCACTCCGGCCGTATTGCCAGTATTCAAAATGGCGCCGGCGCTACCTTTGCCCTCACTATGTCATAGGGGCCGACGGCCCAGAGGCAGGCGTAACTTTCGAGATAAAGGTCAGAAAGGGGTTTTAGTTAGGGCTGGGGGATGGGTTAGATAGGGGAAGGGAGGGGAAGGTGGGGGGGTGGAAGGAAAGTTCCCTCTGAGGCAGCTCCGACTTCGGAGCGGCCTCGGAGGGAATGGGAAAAGCCATCGGGGCTCCCCTAGGGCTCAGCGCGCGCAAGGTGCACAAGTGTGCACCCCCTTGTGTGCGCCGACCCTGGATTTTATAACATGCACGCGGCGCCACGCGCATGTTATAAAATCGGGTGTAGATTTGTTCACGCCGGGTTGCGTGAACAAATCTACGCCTTCGCGCTGTTTTTAAAATCTGGCCCATACTGTATGCGCAGTTTGCGCACTGGTGCACACATACACATATAGTAAAGGTGCTAAAGAATTAGAAGGATAAAGTTTCACAACATACACACCAACAATCCTTCACAATCAAATTTTTTACTAACTAGTGTGGCTATCACAATAGGCACTCCCAGTATTAAACACCTTCTTTGCCTTACGCTTAATCATCAGCCAAATGTCAATATTTTTCCTTTTTTCGTATATGCTGCACGTAAAACTTATCTTAGCATTGCATATGACAGAGCTCCCCGACATGGGTTCATGTTTTGAATATCTTCATCAGGGGGATGTCATCCTATTGTGTGCATTTTTTTTCTTGTTAAACATTTTAGATGTCAAACAGTTGCTTCTTTCTCCATTATTTCTTTCTTGGCACCAAAGTTTGATTATGAAGGATTGTTGGTGGCTATGTTGGAACACATATGCATGCCACTAACTGTTCTCTACCTTACATGCAGTGCCATGCCCTGATCTCTCTGGAATTGGTGGGGTGTGCATGCACTCTGGTAAACACATATGCATACCACCAATCCTCAGCAACAGACAACATCCAGTGAGCTGAAATCAAGCTTATTTTATATTATGCTGATGTGTCTTTATACCCTCAGGGGTAGATTTTAAAAAATAGCGCGATCACATACTTTTGTTCGCGCACCAGGCGCAAACAAAAGTATGCTGGATTTTATAAGATACGCGGTATCTTATAAAATCTGGGATCGGCGCGCGTAAGGCTGCCGATTTTGGGCAGCCTGCACACGCCGAGCCGAGGCCGCTCCGAAATCGGAGCGGCCTCGGATGGAACTTTCTTTCGCCCTCCCCTCACCTTCCCCTCCCTTCCCCTACCTAATCCACCCCCCCGGCCCTATCTAAACCCCCCCTCCCCTTACCTTTATCCATGGATTTACGCCTACCGGAGGCAGACGTAAATCCGCGCGCGCCAGCGGACTGCTGGCGCGCCAAGACCCGATCCGGGGGCTGTTACGGAGGGCGCGGCAACACCCCTGGAAAGCCCCCGGGCCGGCGCCACGCCCCGGGCCCGCCCCCCAAACGCCGCATCACGCCCTCGAAATGCCGCCTGTCAATATTTAAAGGATTGGATTATTCTGACCCATGTTTCCTGGCCCTTTAGATGAACGTGGAATGGAGGAATAGCCTAGTGGTTAGAGCTGTGGGATACAAACCAGGGTTTAAATCCCACTACCTCTCCTTTTGACCTTGGGCAAGTTGCTTCACCCTCCATTTCCTCAGGAACAAAAATTTTAGATTGTGAGCCCTCTGGAGATAGGGAAATATCTGCATGTGATCTGCTTTGAAGTACCTGAAAAGCAGAATATGAAACAATGAATCAAAACATGCCACGTGATTTTGTCAACTGAAACAAAATAGAACAAGATGAATCTCAATAATATCTTTTTTTTTTTTTTACCTAAAATAAATCTTTGAGACAATGGAAGACTAAGGAAGCATCAAATATGAATCAATGGTAGCAGAGACATCATCTAATAAAAAAACATATTTACTGAGTAAATGATGAAGAATATATATTCAATAACAAGGGGTGGAATTCTTGAGAACCTAGATACAAAATAATCATCAAAGAGGAGCTGAAGTACTGGGAGAAAGCCATAAATGAAAGAATTTTAAAAAGTGGATGACTGACCTATGTCCAGCACAATCTGAACTGCACCTGGAAAATTAGAGAGAAGACGAGCAGAGCTGAGCCTGCATGAAAAGAGCAGCCTCGCACTGAATCACTGAAATCTGCCCCCGCTGCTATACTGCTCTTTAAGGAACAGAAAAGTATGGATGCATCTAAAACAGGGATATTTTGTCGTTGATGGTGACATTTTAAAACAAAATGAATGCAAACAAAATTTCATTCGGTTTACTTTAGTTTTGTTTTTAAAACAAATTGAACATCAAACAAAAATAGCTGGTGTAACAAAAATTGCTGCTGTTACAAACAACGTGTCTTTTTTTGGAATTTTTTTAAAATATATATTTTATAATAAAATTAATAAGAGGAAAAGACCTCAGCACTGGTTTTCTACTGAATATTTCATCTGATTTTTGTACCAGTTAGTGCCATCATAGGTCTAAAAAAACCTCTTTACATTTTCATTTACATTTTTTTCTTAAAAAGACTTTGCCCCTGGTTTCTAATTTCTTTTTTGATTTCAAGAATAAACCAGGTTTAACATAACAATATGTAACTCCTTTTCTTTTCTGTTTATAACAGCATGTTCGCCGGTAAGGAAATTAAACTTTTCACTTATCTTGTGTGAGAATTTAGATGAAAATCTTATGTCTCAGTCACAAATGATTTTCGGTTTGAAGAGACGTTGACAACGTTTCGCCAATGCTGCGTCAGGGCAATATTTCTCTTATTCAAGATAATGTAATTTCTGTTTCACGTTCTGAGCTTCTCTTACAAAAGATTCCACCGGGTTTTTTAGACCTATGATTGCACTAACTGAAACAAAAGTCAGATGAAATATTCAGTAGAAAACTAGTGCTGAGGTCTTTTCCTCTTATAATTTTATTATAAAATGTAAAAAAAAACCCCAAAAAAGACACGCTGTTTGTAACAGCAGCAATTTTCGTTGTCACTAGATGCTGGTGTTGTCCTTAATTTATAGTTGCTTTAAAACAAATTGAAACAAAACAGAAAAATTAATTAAAGTTTCCTGTTTCATTTCCAGTGAATGCACATCCCTACCATACACAGCCCCTCTCTTAGGCCCTCGGGATTTTCAGCCCCTCTCCCTGTCATCTCAGTAGTGACGTGCTACCAAGTTCTTAATAAGGGACTCTCACCAGCAATGCTGCATTCAATGACATACTCTTTGCTTTTATATAACAACCTCAATGGAGGCTCCATGCATCTCAGCCTTTTAATCCTCGCTAACCTAAGTCTATCTTGTCCTTTCCTCTTTCTACTTTGTTCCCTCACTCCCTGTGTTTCGACTGTCGCAGCCCGACGTCTTCATTCCGCCCTCCTTACCTCCTTGGTGACTCCTCCCACGGTTGACGGACGTTTGGCTGCCGCGGCGTCTGCCTGCCGTCCTCTCTGGCATCCCCGGACTGGCTTGGGCGCTGCCTCTCGCCGTGCTCTCCAGCTGCCTTAGGGCACACGCGCCACACGTCCCTGCTTCAAGTACCTTCAGTGGCGCGAACCTCAGGGGCGTCCCCCTGTGATGATGTCATGCATCCCGGATACAAAAAGCCTACACGATTGCTAACTGTTGAGTTAGCAAAGATTTCCATACGGATGGGATTCGCTCTCCATACCTAGCTACTCTGCCTCCATTCTGGACTTACTCTATCGGGGTACCCGCTCCTCGGGGGCCTCTCTCTCTCTATTTCATTTCAGGTCGCTGTCTGGAACCGGTACTCGCTCCTCGAGGGCCCATGTTCCTAGATTCACTACCTGCACTACCCTTCTGCCTGGAAGACACCACTGCCTTTACCATCAGTGAGTTACCATCTACCCTCTCAGCACTGTTCCCTGGAACCAGGTACTCGCTCCTCGAGGGCCTGCCCTACTCCAGCTCCTGTGCTCCATACAGTGACACCGCTGCGTGAGTACTGTATCAACGAGGCTCAATTCCTGACCTTTCATATAGTTGTATTCACGCTCTCAGTTTCTTCCACTGCAGCACAGCCATAGCGGGATCGCTGTTCCAGCCTGAGGGACTACTAGCCCAGCCGGGCTACATTCCAGCTCACTACCGCCACCTCTGGTGGCTCACCAGTTCAGTCTAATAAAAGAACTATCGTGTGTGTGTGTGTCCTGAGCTAGCCTGACCTGTGGCCCCTCACGGGGCCTTCCCCCCATGGGCGTAGTCATCTGCCACAGGTCCAAGGGTCCACCCAAAACCCTACCAACAATAACACCCTGTTTGCTTCTTCCCTTTCTTTCTTCTTTTTCTCCCTTCTCTCTCTCTCTCTCTCCTGTTTTCTTCCCTACATCTCTCTCACCTTCTGCTTTTCTTTCCCCTTCCAATGGCAGGCGATGTTTGAATTCTTGTCCTAAAAATTGGGAGATGATATATCTGAGGCTACTCAAGAGAAAAAAAAGACTTTGCCTGTGGCTAGCTGATGCTTCAGAAATACTAGTACACACATACATAGGGGGCATCCTCTAAGAACAATCTTTAGTTTTCCCTAGCATTTATCCCATGTTACAGCTTTGATTTGGTTTGATTCAATGGCCTTCTAGTTTGTATTTGACTTTGTACCAGGTAGGGTTCCTATTGGACAATAAAATATGGATTGTAACTTGTTGCCTAAAAAAGATCATGGTGGAAGAAAATTTTTAATTGTTCCTGAGCAATCAAGGAATTATGCTGTATCGGAGCAGCCAGAAGCTAATATTTCTTGTGCAATGCCTGTGTTTCTCAGCTTTGTAAAATATATATATTTTTTTTCATCAGGAAGCTTTAATCTGTTGCCAAACCTGCATCCTTGCCTGTGTCTGTTACTGCATTACAGCAATTATTGTTGCCCCTGGAGGGACAGATGAGTGGTGGAACTTTCACTGCCTCTCGTACTTGGATACCTCTTTAGCCCCAGAGGAAGAGGTCCCCACTTCGGTGTTGAGCCACGAGGAATTTCTAACCAGCAGTGAGAATGCGGTACCGGACGATGACGTCAGATGCCGAATGGGAACGAGACCCGAGCTAGCTGCTCTTGCTGGTGAGACTGGCGGGTTACCATGGCCACCCGGAGGGCAAAGACATTTTTTAGGAGGGTGAGCTTACGAGCCAAATGGATTTCATTCAGACTTCCCAATAAACTATCCTTTCAACCAATCTTATTCCTTCATTGAGTCTGGTAAGACCTAATCTTGTTTCTTTGGAGGGGATGTCAGAGGCTGTTGCTAATGTGTAGAAATCTGATTTGCTCCGTTTCAAGCATTGTGTCTTCAAATTCAAGATTTACTAGGCAAAGTTAAACTGAAATAAATGACCAAAAGAAATTGTTAGATGCAGTGAAAACTGCTTTGGAGAGGACAAAGGAACATGTTCCAACCTTATCTGAGGCTAATACTTTAATACTCAAGCATGAAATTTGGAAAACATTATTAGGAAAATAACTTTACATTTTGTAAATTTTCCTAAATTAGCATCGTCTCCCCCATTGCAAATGCTTCAGCATTACTTCGTTGAGGTTTTTGAAGACACAGCAAATGCCATTGCTAAGGCTATTACATTCCCCCCTTTTGTCAGAAAAAGAGATTGAGAAGGAGGCTTCCTGAGCCTCATTTGATTTTCTGGATGTCACTGTCTACTGGAAAAGGAAGAAACAGGGGCTAATATTACTTCTATTTTGATAGTGAACTTTGTTCTTGACCCAGATAGAAACTGGATATTTGAGGGGGTTTTGTCATAAACGTTTGCCTTTTTTAGATTCTATTATTCAAATATTTACAGATGTAGCTAGAGTAATGCAATGCTAAAGAAAGCAATTCCTTGTAATGTGCTAACTTTGGTTAAACTATCCTTGCAAATGTGCAATCCAGCTCCAATCAGTTCATTATGTCTTCTTTGATCCCTCCCCCCGCCACACACAGCTTACAGCATTTCTTAGTGCTAAAATTGAGTGCTAAACTCCTTCTTAATAATTTTTTTAGATAGTAGAAAGACCCTTAGTCTGTTTCTTATGATCATTACTGTTAATTAGTTTGCCTATGGATGTCCCCCTAATTGTAGACTGGTTTATGACAAGATATTTTTTTCTTGACTATAAATATTCCTTTGCTTACTTGATATTACTTACTTGTCACTGTTTTCCTTACAGAAAATGTCTTTTTGTAACATTGCAAAATAATAAAGATTTAAAATATAAAAAAGCAATTATTGTTTCTTATTGTAACCCAATTGTCCACTTTGGATACACTGAGGGAGCACATCAGGGAGCTGAAGGGATAGCAAATATCCCAAGTTCCCAGGCCCTTTCCTGGTAAGGTGGGGGGGAGAGAGGGAGAGGTCAAAACCTTTCAAGGCCTTAGGCTTGTGGGATGTTTTCCGGTACACCCTGGAAGTGCAGTCCCAATGCTAGGGCCTCAGCCTAGATCCAGGATCAATGCTGCAGCCTGGCCTGGAAGCCGGGTCCTAATGCTGAGGCCTAGACTCAGACCCAGGTCCAATGTTAGGACACAGCCCAGAGGCTGAGTCCCGACACCCTAGGCCAGGGCTTGGGCCCATGTCTGACTCCATGACCCGGCCCAAAGGCCCGGGCCTGGTGCCAGGGCATAGGCCTGCAGGTCAGGTCCTGACATCTGGGCCTTGGCCTAGGGTCAAGCCCAGGCCTTGGAGCTTGGATGACTGCATCATCTTCTTTCTTCTTAAACTGACATCTTCCACTGGGGTCATGCTGGAATTAATTAATTAACTCCAGCATGACCCCAGTTGACAGCATCAGTTTAAGAAGAAAGAAGAGTTATGTGATCATCAGAGCTCCGAGGCCTGGGCTCTGGGCCTGACCCTAGGCCAAGGCTCAGGGCTCTGGACCTGATCTCCAGGCCAGACCCCGGCATCAGAATCTGGCCTCCAGGCCAACCATAGCGTCGGTCCTGGGGTCAGGATACGGCCTTGGCATCAGGACCCAGCATCAGGCCTGGGTCTGGGCTGAGGCCCAGGTGTCAGGTCCCGGTCTCCGGGCTGTGCCACAGTGTCAGGCTCCAGCCTAAGCCAAGGCCAATGTGACCTCCTGAAGCCTCAGTCTACAGAAGGCCGAGACTTCGGCCTGGGCCATGACCACGCCCACGGATCTTCACTAGACTGGGTAAGTGGGGACCGGGGAAAGGGATCCTGGCTCCATCATTTATCTAGGTAGGAGAGATGGGTTATGGGTATGGGAGGCCTTGGGAGGCCCTGTTTTGTTTAGTTTTGGAGGGGGTTATGTTTGATTTTTTTTTTTTTTAATG
This sequence comes from Rhinatrema bivittatum, assembly GCF_901001135.1. Taxonomy (NCBI): domain Eukaryota; kingdom Metazoa; phylum Chordata; class Amphibia; order Gymnophiona; family Rhinatrematidae; genus Rhinatrema; species Rhinatrema bivittatum. Next base: position 563,179,069 of record NC_042615.1, on the reverse strand, counting down.
AATCAAACATTTCACGAAACAACATTTTGTGGGGAAAAAAATCATAAAAATGAATCAATAAATGAAACAAATTTTTAATACCTGCACACCCCTATCAGTTATTTGTATATCTCTGATTTCCAGCAGACTGACCTGGAAAATTCTCTTGAACAGTTACAGATAAATGATTGCTGTTTCTCCTTTAAGCATTAAATTCAGAAGCCTGGCAGTTGTTCCTCAGTCTCCAGCATGAAACTGACAAAGTAACCTTCAGTTCAGAGAAAGGAGTAAGGGACTAACTCCCTTGCACCCCTAATCACTCTGGCCTTCTCACTCTCTTGGACCCTAAGATTACTCCCAAATCCTGGAGACTCAGCCACATTCTTAGGACAGGAGATAGGAGAAAAGAGCAGGGTGCTAAAATGGGCTCCTCAGTTTTACAGAAACAGATCTCCCCTAAGAGACATCTCCCTTTGGGGAATGCCAGTATACATTCTTTACCACATCATACTCCAAGGTCTGTGAAGACACTGATGGAATTAGTAAAGGACACTTTTGGGGCATCTGTATATTCTAAGCTCGGTATTCCAATATTTCTCTTCCAACTCTGAACAAATTAATAGCAACTCTTGCAATGCATCATGGGAATTCAAAAGTAACAGAATCTATGTCTCTCAAATGTATTTTTGATCAAATAAGGCTCCGAAAAATTATAAAAACACCTGAGAGTTCTCAATTTTAAGAATGAAATGCATAAGGTAGCATGATGTGTTTGTGTGCCTGATTTATATATGACCAGTTTGTTCAAAATTAGAGACTGGTCCACATTCAAGCAAAGAAATAGAAGTCAGAAAGGCAGAGATCAAGTAGAGTGCAGTATGGCAACATGAAAGTGCAATGGGCAGACTCGATAGGCCCGATAGTGATGTTTATCTGCCATCATTTTTTCTGGTTTGTGCTGATCAGTTCTCTGACTAAATCTAATCATTCCAGAATAACAGTAAAAAAATATGCTCCATGGAAACTTGTTAATTTCTGTGAGTCACCTAAAATAAGGTACATTTTTTTCCACTTATTTTCTTTTACATGCCTGGAATGAAAATAAATTACCTTAAATCTTTGTCAGGACATTTAGTTCAGGGGGGGGAAAAAAGTGATGTTCATGACCCTTGAGCATACAGCAGGAATAACTTTTGTCAGGATACTGGCATACCCTTTGTTCAGCAAATCAGTTTGAATGAAAATCCTCAAAAGGTACCAGATGTGCCATGAAAGACTGTGCTCTTGGCAAAAAGAGGGATGCCAATTACTGGGGGGGAGATAGGTCTCAATGCAGGGCCTTTATCAACCTCAGACTGAGAAAAGAAATGTGACTTGTTTTATATTTGTAAATAAAGTGCCATGCAATTTACACCGTACAATTTATTCAAGATCTTAATAGAAAGGGACTTTCTCAGGGTCATATTTGAATATTATATTGCACACTTGCTTAAACCTATTCCAAGGACTGGCTAAGCTGTCATTTATTCATTTTGTTTTCCACCATAGAATACGCACACTGAATGTGGATTTTTTTTTTTTTTTTTTTTTTTTATTAAAAGGGGGGACCCATTTGCATACAGTGTGCTTCATGGAGGTAATTTCTATGGCAGGATTGTAAGGCTGCAGTTCCAAACTATCTCACAATTAATTCTTGAGCTATGTAGTCCAATTAGGATGAATGCTGCCCTTTTAGTTTAATTAGGAGTGGGTATGCTTTGTTGAGCTTATTTGTATAAAATATGTGCTCATTAAACAAGGCCTGGATTTGGTTCAGATTGGGTGGCAATTAATGGCTCTCTCACACACACACACACACACACACACACACACACACATGCTTTAACCCTTTAATTGCAAAAGGTTCGAAAATTCATTTGCTATCGTCTAGTCGACACCTGCCAGAGCACGAAGGAGTTGACTGCGATATTGCCATCAATGCTTTGAGGATACTATCGCTCTGATTTACCAAGGCTTTTCTTTCCCATTCTGTGTCAATAGGAAAAATAGAGGGAGGATAACTTTCAAACAACTACATGTGGCGGCCTATGCCCGTATATGACCACGTGTAGATTTACGATAGTGTTTTATAACCCATGTGTGTATCATCTGCACATGTATTATAAAATCACGTATCTCTACCCCACAGCATCCGCCCGTATGTAATGTTTAGGCATGAAATCTTGCAATGCGATGAAAGCGAGTACTTCAACGCACTGAACACGTGCACTTTTCCCACCTATTTTGAAAATATAGGCGTGCATATTTTACATGCAAAAATAAAGGGCTTCTTCACGTCGAACCTGATTTACGCGCAAGTTGCCATTTTTTTTTTTAAAACAAGCACACGCAATTGAAATGAATCGGTTTACCGAGTACTCCGCCAGTTTGCCAGGTCCTTCTCCAGATTATTGAGACCCTCCCGGTTCACCCGGATCTCCCATCCAGCCAGAGGTACACAATAAACACGTTTAATATCATTTAGGCTAGATAATTAGAAGGTGTTACATTACACAAGTATGTTGGGAAAAGTTTACATGCGTCTTTTAAAGTAGCAACCCATGTGCGTAACTGTTGGGCCCCTCCCCAGAACGCCCCCCCCCCCCCACATCGCCCCTTTTTTACACGGGTACCTGTATGCACACAAGTGAAAATACGTGAATATTTTTTACTTTTATAAAATATGGGTTACGTGAGAGGAGGCTGCTTACGCATGAATATACTCATTTTTATTCTCATAAAGTTCTGAAAGTTACCTCTTTAGTGTGTCCGTCCATGTACATACAATAAGCATTGTGATACTTCTTTCTCCTAAAGGTGTTAAATTTAACAAGTAGGTCAAAGTCCCACAGTGCTTTCTACTGTACTTTTATGATGCCAATTTTTTTTTTTTTCCCTGTGGGATTGTTTCCTTTCCAGAAGTTGCATGCAATAACGGCAACCGTCAAGGCTTCAACCTTAGCTGCTATTTGAAGACCCGTGAAGGATCAGCAGCTAATATAATGCTGAAGTCTTGATGATTGACACTATAGCTCTGGTGTTTAAATTTAGGGTAATACAACAATGTTTTATGCACATGTTGATAGATGTGTGGGTATTTTTCAGAAACTGTAGGAGATGAAATCTTTCAGCAAATAAATGCACGATTCCAAACTTGTGTGCCTATATTATTGCTTGCGGGCTTATGGCTGTGCCTTGTCCTCCTATTGGCCAATCCTTAAATCTATCCCAGAGCGTGCCTGGCTGCCTTCATCCGCAGTGAGATTATAATAGTGTCTGAAATGCAGCGAGTGATAGGATGGCTTTTTGTGTCAATGAATTGCTTCTTGAACTTTTGAGGCTGAGCGGAGCGTTGCTGTCTGGAATGGGATGGTTGGGGGTGGTGAACTGCTGCTGACAGTCAGGCAGTGAGCGTCTCAATGTGACTATGCTGCTGTCCAGGAGAGCGAAGCAGGCAGCTAAATGTTTACATGAGGCAATGTCAGTGGCCCATCACTCTCTGGACTCGCACACTGGTAGGTAGTTCAGTATCTTTCATTATCGAGAGCTGTAGCTGCTGCGGACTTCTTCTTTTTTTTTTTTTTTTTCCCCAACCCCCAACTTTTGCTAGAGGTGAGGATTTGCTCCCAAGGACTGTGTTAACCAGTTAAGCTTATTGCTGGACTTAATTCCACTTTTAATTTATTTTTTTACATTTTGAGCACTTTTCACTTTTTTTTTCTTTTTTTTTGGTCCTATTTTGATCATATTTTTCAATTCCGATTGGTGCTGGTCCTCTCGCACATTTAATGGGACAGCCTGTTTCTCAGTTGGCCAGCAGCCAGTGGTTTCAGTATTCTGGACAAAGAAACTCGAGACACAGAGAAAACTGAGCAAGGTCAATGCTCTTTACCAGCCCGCGTCAGAAAGTTGGCAAATACGTGCATAAGTTAAACCAGTTTTGAAAGAGAATTTACACTCATATGCTTTGCTTTAAAAATGCGCCCCCCCCAACTACCTACACACAATTATACCTGCTTCATTTATATGTAACAAATTTACATGTACTTTAGAAAATCCAAAAAGATGCATGTGAATCCAATTCCTCCTCCCCCCCAAACTTCCTCCCCAGGAATGCCTCTGCTCTGTCTGGATAAACCTTTGCACATAGAGGACATATGTACATAATTTTCTAATAGGCCATGTCTGTGCGCAAAGCACCCTTTTTACCCCTGGAAATGCCTTTGAGAATTACCCCTGAAGTACCTCAGCATGTTTTCATTAATAATGGTCATATGTTAGCAATCAGCAAGGTCTTTGGGACCTACTTCATGGACAAAATCAAACCAATGAAGTTACAGTATGCATTGAATTAATGGGGAATAAAAACCAAAGAAAACCCTGAGGCTTTTTTGATTTAATTTATTAACAAGGTGATTGCCACTCGCTTGGTAAAATAAAACTGGAAAATAAATTAGAGGGACAGCGTGCAATTTGAGCTGTCAGCCATTGAAATGAAGACTGAATACAGAAAAAAAAAACAGGGCAATTAACAGGGGCAGAATAGTGTCAGCCCTTACGATAAATGCAGAGAAAAGGTAGAGGAGAAAAATGCAAGTAATTATCATAGCAACTGGAAAAAAAATGAACTTACAATATCAATCTCAATATCTGATTTCTTAAAGACAAAAAAGATGTTTAATCTCAGATAACTTTTTAAACCATGCTATGTAAGCCTAGTAATTTGTTAACTGAATAATATAGTAGGTGAAGATGATACAAGTGGAGGGGAGGAGTGGCCTGGTGGTTAGAGCAGGGGACTTTGAGCCAGGGAGACAGGCGTTCACATTCCCCTGCTGCTCCTTGTGACCTTGGGCAAGTCATTTTACCCTCCATTGCCTCAGGTACAAACTCGTGATTAAAAAAGGGGCATTGTTAGCCTAATTTTCCTGATATTGCATAGGTAATTATTCCAACACACAATACCATTATCACAGAGGAGAGAGAGAGAGATGTTCAGTAGATGCTCAGAAAAAGGTTAACTATTTATACCACGGCAAGAGGGGGCACTATTTACTCCGGGTGAGGCTTGTGGGGTGGGGTGGGGTGGGGTTTGGGGGGCAGTTTTACAAGCACACTCATACGTACGAACAGCACTGCAATCAAGCTAGGTAGAGAGAACATTGCACAAATCTACTCTTCTTTTACCTTTCCTCACTCCAAATCACATGAAATCTTCACTGATGGTAACTGTGCTGCTCATATGTATGACTGTGCATGTAAATCTACCCCTCAAAACCCATCCCACCACACAAACCTCACCCCGAGTTCATAATGCCGTCTCTTACAGTGGAATAAAAAGTTCTCCCTCTCTCCCTCCCCCTCCCAAATTGGCATTTGCGAAAAATACTATGTCGGCCGGTAACGTATAGCTAGCACAGGCATAATGCACAGAAAAAAGGTGTAGTTATTTCTAGTGTTATATCCCACAATACTGTGAATTACTTTATCGCACTCCATGTTAACCAAACCTCATTTCCATTTACTCCGCCCAAACTCCTCCCACTCGAATCCAGATTTTAAATTTGCATACGCATTTCATGATGTGGTATTTATCCCGTGCATTGCAGCATTATCATGGGCGTTAGGGCCCTAACACATTTTGATGAATGACCCTGTTACATTGTGAGCCCTCTGGGGACAGAGAAATAACTACAGTACCTGAATGTAATCCACTTTTACGTGCTGAAAAGCAGAATGTAATAATTAGATCAGATAGATAAATAAATAAATAAATAAATAAATAAATAAATAAATAAGATTGAGGCCAAGCTGAAGTAAAATAAACAAAATAGTCTTACGTGAACTTAAAAGGTTATCATACTTCAAAAGGACCAGTTGAGAATGTTTTATGGTGCAATAGATTAATTTTTTTCAGTCATCGATGTTTGTCTTTCCTATTGGTCTTTTTGATTTCTTATTAAATGGGAGTCAACTATCCATGAAGATTGTATGATTTGACTAGGTATATAAGGGTTCATCAAACCCAGTACCCTGTTTCCAATAGTAGTCATCCCAGGTCTCAAGTACCTGGCAGGATCCCAAACGATAGACAAATCCCATACTGCTGCCCAGGGACTTCTCCAGGAACATGTCCCGATCGCTCCCCTAACTGCCTTTTCCACATTCTCCAGCAATGAATTCCAGAGCTTCATGGTGCGTTCATGGAGTGAAAAAGAATTTACTCCAATTTGTTTTAAATGTGCTACTTACTAACTGCATGGAGTGCCCCCTGGTCTTTGTATTTTTTGAAAGAGTAAATAATTCACATTTCTCGGTTCCATTCCACTCATTATTTTATTAACCTCTATCATATCTCCCTCAACTGTCTCTTCTCCAAGCTGAAGAACCCTAATCTCTTTAGCCTTTCCTCATAGGGGAATCGTTCCATTCCCTTTATTATTTTGGTTGCCCTTCTCTTTACCTTTTCCAGTTCAATGCTATCTTTTTTTGAAATTGGGTAACCAGAACTTCACACACAGTACTCTACATGCATTCTCACCATGGAGCAACGAAGAGGTATTCTGACAAGGCAATAATCAAAATGTTTTCCCCATGGAAAGAAGCTTCTGGAAAAGTACCCATTTTGTGAGGGCTAATTTTCAAAAGCATTAATGTGCGTAAAGCTACATTTCGAGTTTAATTTTAGAAGCTGAACATACGCCAAAATCAAGAGATGGGCATGCATCTAGCACTAAGTGCATGTCCACCCTATTTTATAAAGCGGGCAGATGCGTGTACAAGTGCTGATGCGTGTACATCTCACGTCGGAAGAAAAAGGGGCGTGGTGTGGGCGGGTAAGGGCGTTCTGGTTTGAGGCCAAGACATGTGAACGCAGGTACCTACGTGTCAGGGCGCATGTCCAGATCCAGTACCAGATAACTTTACTCCTGCTATGGAAGGGGTGTAAGTTAAAAAAAAAATACAGGCAATCCTGAGGGTTCTGGGGTAACTGGGGGGAGTACAGCTGTATAACCAGGGGGTTTGGGAGGAACTAGGAGAACACTGGGCAAACTGTTGGACGAACTGGTGAAACCGGTCCTCAGCTGGATGCGTGTCTGTTAGGTAGTTGCACATCCTTAATTGACTTATGCTGCTGGGCTCACACAAGCTTAAAATTAGGCGTACACATAAGCACACCCAGGCTATTTTATAACATAAGTGCATGTGTGTGCGCATTTATAAAATGGCCGTGTCTCTAGGTGTGCGTCGATGCACGCCTGTTTAAAAGTTACCGTCTCTATCGTGACATTATTTTTTTTTCATAATTACCCTGGGATTGTACGTGTAAAAATACACATGGAGGTGATTTTGCACATAGTTTTATGCACTGCAAAGAGGCATTCCCAGGGGTAGGGAAATAATTTACACCTATACTTTCAGTTTTCAAAAATATATGCAAGAATGCTCACTTGGACATTTACACCTGATCTCTAACGTGCAAAGTACATGTAGGCTTGTATGCAGCTGGACTCCCTGTGCATAGTACTAGTCACATTGTTCTACAACCTGCGTAATTTTACCCACATTTTACTACTTACACCATGGCAAACAAATAACGAGGTTTGCCTCAAAAATTGCAAGCCATATTATTTCATTTGAAGTTAGTTACAACTGAAGAGTTGAGGCTACCTTCCCCTGGAGCATCGGGGTGTTTAAGTCACATCCTAATGCTGCCAATGCCATGTGTTGAAAAGAAAAGGTGGAAACAATACTCCAGGAGGTGTCCATAGGTTCCCTGTCCCATCCTCATCCCCGCTGCCACCCAGCATTTACACTTGAAGCCCTGGTGGTGTACTGGGGGCCCAGAGTGCCACCTAAGTCTCTGGGTCTGGAGGAGGCCATTTTTCAATGGACGGCTGCCCCATCATATGTTGGGCAAACCTAGTCACTGCCAGCCTGGAGGTGAGGGGGTGCTCTGGGTCACCACTGTACCACTGGGACTTCAAATATAAGTGTTGTGATGGTCTAGAGAGTGGGCTAGGGTGAGAGGTCCAATCTCTGGGGACTGAATTTTAACTCGAAAGAGAAGGGATGGGTTGGCCCTTAATACATGTTATCATCTTTCCATTTTTAATACAACCAACTCCAGGGGTGGTGGGGGTGGGTGGGACAGGATTTCTATGAAGACCCCTAGAGGTTTTTCCACCTTGAGGGGTGCTTATTTGGGGACATTGGCCCTTTTAACACATGATGCCCCACAGTCCTGGGGTCACCATCGTGTGATTTTTTTAAAGCCCTTAGAGCTACAGTATTTTTCCCAGTGGTATTTTATTAGAGAAAATATCATGGGATTCATAAGCATCAGTGCCAATTGCTGCTGCTTTGTAAGTCCTGTGGAATTTTTCCCTCAAGGAAAAATATCGCAGTGAAGACTCTGTTGAGACCATTGACTACACTACAGGGCTGCTACTCTAGTAATGGGCAGAATTGGGGGTTCCTCTTTCAGACATTTATAATGTGCATACTTTGCATTTGGTTATTGGTCCATGTATGCAGGCTAAAGTAGCTTGTATTCTTTGCACTCAGGGAGGGATATTGCAGATTGAGACATAGAGTATAGAGATGAGAATCGGGTGCAGGAATTGCTTCCGGTTTCGGGATCGTGGACCAGCGGGAAATTCCGTTTCCCACGGGTCTGAACAGTTTTTGTTTTCGGCTGTCCCGAGCCGGAAAAAAAAATAACCACCCTGACCCTTTAAATCTAATTATTTAGAATCCCCCACCCTTCCCCCCAAACTTTCCTAAAGTACCTGGTGGTCCAGTGGGGGTCCCAGGAGCGATCTCCCCCTCTCAGGCCGTCGGCTGCCAGTAAACAAAATGGTGCTGGTGGCCCTTTGCCCTTACCATGTGACAGGGGCTATCGGTGCCATTGGCTGGCCCCTGTCACATGGTAGGAGCGATGTACGGCCGGCGCCATCTTAAAAAATGGCGTGGGCCATCGTACGATATTTTCATCCGTCAAAAAAACGATGCACATCCCTAATAGAGTATTCCTTTATACCAAGCAGTTTTCCTCTAGACATAATGTACAGCATGGTTTGCAGACCATAGTAATCTGCACAGATTCTGACTATGTCAGACATAATTTCATGAAAAACTCTGCTAGAAATCACCTCTTCTGTAATAATTTCACCAAATTCAATAATACCTTTGATTGTTGTTTTATAACCTCTCATATGAGTTAGCCATATATTTTTAATATGTTTTATAATGGTGTACTCAACCGCTTCAAACAAGAAAAACATTTTTTAGAAAGAAGGGGAAAGTTTCATACTTTATCTCTTTTCACTCCCACAATTGGGTGAACTAGTTGTTTGTAATCAACGATCCTCCTCCAACCGTTTTTTAATTTTATATATATATTGCGTGGCAACTCATATGAGAGGTTATAAAGCAACAATCAAAGGTATTATTGAATTTGGTGAAAATATTACAGAAGAGGTGATTTCTAGCAGAGTTTTTCAATATATTGATTCTTTTCAATCCCTCTACAAATATCTATTAGTGCATACAATTTTCTTGGTATCAGACATAATTTCATGACACATCTGCCTAACTGAAAAGTGAATCAAATAATCAATTCTAAAAAGAAACCTGTCAAACACAGCGAATTAATTCTGGCCTATCAAATAATGCAAGCAAGAGAAATGACAGTCTATTGGGAAAAGGTAAAAGGTCATTCTAAAGTCATTGGTATTGACAAGATTGGCAATTACCTTGCAGACCAACTTGCCAAGGAGGGTGCCATATCAGATAGGTTCTGAAAATGAAGGAATACCCCGCAGTAGACGTGAAAGCAGTGATCAGGCGTCAAGCTAAACAGGCCACTACCTCCACACCCCAGTGTTGTAGTGAAATGCCAGCCTTCGATCTAGTGAATGCCGAGAAAGGAGATCCTATCCTAGGAAAGTTTATTGCCTTCATTCAGGATCCAGATGCGAATCCCCTTGGTGAAGAGTACTATCAGGCATATGAGGAGTTATGATTCCTTTATGCTTCCAGAAATCAGATTTGATCATGAACAATTTACTGATACGGACGAGTAAGAATGGAAACACACAGTGAGGAGTCCAGCAGTCCTATAGGGAATCATACTACAGCATGCCCATGATGAGCCATGCGCAGGGCGCAGAGGTGACCAGGTCACTTATAAAGCACTGAAACAAGTAGCATATTGGCCTCACATGTACCAGGATGTGAAAATCATACACAAAAGGTAGCCTCACCTGCTGTAGGCTCAAACTCACTTCGCCCACACATGAAGTGCCACTACAAAACCGAGGCAGACAATGCCGTGGTCTGATATTCAAATACACTCGGTTGGGCCTGTGGTCCGATTTCTCTTAGGGGTAACAAATGCATGCTCACCATGACATGCCTGTTTACCAAATGGTTAGAGTGCATTCCTGCCCCTAATAACACTGCAATAACACTGCTGAGACCACCGCAACACTACTCTTGAATCACGTGTTCAGTCGTTGGGGCCTGCTCATGAAAGTAGACTCAGACCAAACAATGTATACCTGTATGTAGATACAGCTGCCCTACTGGCTGTCAGGCCGATACAGTACACACAGTGCACTCCGATGGAGCACACTGCTTACCTGCCATTGGACGCGTGTTTTCCCTTACCCCTTATTCAGTAAGGGGCGGAAAACGCGCGTCCAACCCGCTGAACCTACTAGTGCCCTCAACATGCAAATGCATGTTGAGGGCCCTATTAGGTATTCGCGCGTGACTCAGAAAGTAAAATGTGCAGCCAAGCCGCACATTTTACTTTCAGAAATTAGCGCCTACCCAAAGGTAGGCGCTAATTTCTTCCGACACTGGGAAAGTGCACAGAAAAGCAGTAAAAACCGCTTTTCTGTGCACCCTCTGACTTAATATCATAGCGATCTTAAGTCGGAGGTCCCGAAGAGTAAAAAAATTTAAAAAAAAAAATTAAAAAAAATTGGAAGTCGGCCGGCGGCTGTCGGGTCGAAAACCGGATGCTCAATTTTGCTGGCGTCCAGTTTCCGAGCCCGTGGCTGTCAGCGGGCTCGAGAACCGACGCTGGCAAAATTGAGCGTCAGCTGTCAAACCCGCTGACAGCCGCCGCTCCTGTCAAAAAGGAGGCGCTAGGGACGCGGTAGTGTCCCTAGCGCCTCCTTTTGCCCGTTTCTACCGCCGGGCCTCATTTAAATACTGTATCGCGCGCACAGGCGAATGGCCTGTGCACACGCCGGGAGAGCTCTCTGTTAACTATATATGCTACCAAATGTACATAGTTTAACACACTTATGTTAACGCTTTTATCTTAACATTTTATCAGTACGTTCTGACTGACTTATTTAATATTTTTCTGTTAACCATATATGCTACCTTTTGTTTTCTGTAAACGTTATACTATGATATATAATCACCCATTTCTTGTAAACCGATATGATGTGCAAATGGTTATCAGTATATAAAAGCTCTTAAATAAATAAATAAATAAATAGTAAAAGGCGGTTTTACTCATGCACATATTCAATGGCATTTAGCTGGATAACTTGTCAGTTATCCAGCTTAATGTCGACCTTTGAATATATCTGCTACTTATCCTGCTAAATGTCAGCTAGATCACTCATTATCCGGATAAAGTTTAGCCTAATAATGTAGGAGACATGTAGGAAAGAGTTACATTAACTGGATAAGTTATCTAGCTAACTCTGATATTCACAGACAATGGGATAACTTATCCAGCTAACTCTGTTCATGCCATAGAGTAGTCCTAACTTTAGCCGGATAAAGTTATCTGGCTATCTTAAAGATAGTCAGGGATATTCAATAGCACAGCTGCACTGCTGAATATACTGCCAAAGTTAGCTGGATAAGTTTATCTGGCAAATTTTGCAAGCTGACCAGTAGCTGAATATTGCCCCCCCCCCCCCCCCCCCCGAGTGTGTTTTCTTCAAGTGAGGGTTCCTAAAAATGTTAAAATGTTATGCAGCATTAATTGCTCATTTTCTATCTGGGCTTCTCTCTACACACAGGCAGTGCAAGTTCTGAGTCTGTCCCTGGGGGAAAAACAAAGGTTTATTTCTTCTTGGACTTTTTTTCTGCAACAACAGGCATGCACATCGTTCTAAGTTACTGTATGTATGATGGAGAATTTATTGAAAAGCATAAAGTGGATAAGTCATTTGAAGACTCAAGAAAGTCTTGTTGGCTGCTTTAAAAATGTGGGCCAGCACTTCACACAGCATCAGAAGCAGGAGGCACCGCTCAACAGCTGGTGCTCTTCTGTCATCCCGCCTGAGATCATATAACTAAAAACATACGTATTGTGGTCAAATTGTGCAGAAAGCATTGATCAAAGAATGCGCTCAAGTACACTTTTCCTATTTCTCACTCTCTGTTCAGAGCACACCAAGCTGCCAAGAGGGAACATGACTGTCAGAAGGGGAGAAGGTCCAGGACCTCAGTCCATTAGATGATCTGGGGATGTTAGTGAATCGAGTAAGATTCCCAAGCTATTAAATTCACATAAATTCCCTGGATAGTACATGCTAAATTGATCTAATAGATGAAAGAAATAATAGAAAAAATATTCCGCCTACAGCAATACGCATTCTTTAAGATGCAAAGTGGTCCTACATAGGGATGATTAGAGTTTATTACAAGTATGCTTGATATTTATTATTTTTATTTTTAATTGTTCTTTTACAAACAAAATTTAGAAAAAAATTGTATGTTAGGGAACTGAATGAGATGTGCATTGTGTAACTGTGATTGGTGGAAAAAATTAATAAATAGTATTAGGCAAGGAATATCAGAAGGGAGGGGCAGGATTACGGTGTGGGGTAGGTAGTGAATCAGTAATGATAGCAGGAGTGAAAGGGGAAGAGGGCAAAGGGCAAGAGAAGAATGTAGCAGGAATATGCAGCCATTTGATTTGTTTTGTTTGTTATGCGTACCCAACGTTTTTATCTGCATAAAATGGCACTTATGCAGAAGATAAAACGAAATGCATATGTGTCAAGAAACAAAACGAATGGGGGGAAAAAAGTGACAAAAATAAAAGAGCAAAATGAATGGAATGACCCGAAGCAATTTTGCCCCATGCTTAGCCCTAACATGTAGGGTGGAAAGGAAGGGTAGAATAAGGAGGCAAAGAGTAACAGGAAGAGAACTGCTAAAGGTGGGGAAAGGAGAAGAGATATGGAAAGGTGAGGGCAGTGCTAGGAAAGGAATATGTCAGGGGACCAAAGGAAAATAAAAGAAAGGGGAAGGGAAAGAATAAGAGAATGTAGAGCAGGAGGAAGTGGGAGAAGAGAGAGGTCCTGGTGATGAGCAGGAAGAGTCTGAGTGAGGAGAAATAGTGCAAAAAATGGAAATAAGAGCAGTTAGTGGAAAGGAAGGGTAAAGATACAAGAAAAACAAAGTGTTCAAGTTCATTTAATCTGCTTTTTCATCTCACTCAAAGCAGCAAAATGAGATCAACACAGCAATAAAAATAAAGAATAAATATTAGAACAATAATAAATAAATCCAAATTTCAAACACAATAGGATCTACAGAAGTTAAGCTAAGATATTGGATTGTTATGTGGCTAAATATATTCGTGGAACCTTACCTGTTTCAAAATGACAGCATAAAGTTATGCTCAGAGTGGGCAATTTTCAAAGGCATTTCTTCGGGTGAAATGGTGCCTTACCCACTGAAATGACCTTTTGCAAATCTGCCTGCCCAATATGTAGGTAAACTTGAACGGAGCAGAGATGTTCCCCAGGATTGGAGCTGGTGAAGGGTTGGCATTGTATGCCTACATTTTGCTTTTTGAAAAGTATACTCATACATTTTCTCAAAAGCTTTCATGCATGTGACAGCAGGTGTAACTGTGTGCAGTTTACAAGCTCCAAGGCCAGCTGGCACCATTTTTACATACTGGTTAGTGGATCATTCCTGCCCAGTTTTGACATTGAGGTTCAGAGGGGGTGCCAGTTTTAAAAGTTTAACTTGCCGGAGGGAGTGTGGCTTTTTTCGGTAAGGAAGGGAGCCTCCCGCCGACGCCAGTGCTGCAGGAAGCTGTCCCCCTAGGCTCGTATGCACACCAGTGGCCACACTAAGAAGACCCCTCTGCAGGAACAGCATCAGCGATGCTTCTTGGGGACATCAGTGTGGCTGGGTATTTAAAAACCCCAGCTGAGTTCACAGCCAGCACTTCCTGCCATGCTTCACCGCTTGTGGAATGGGTTGCCTCGTCTTGTCTCCTGCTAATCACCTTCCCTCCAGTCCAACTCCTCGCTTTGCCTCCAGTCCAGCTCCTCACCCTGCCTGCCTTGCCTCCAATCCTGCCTTGTTCCTATCCTGTTTTGTTGCCTTGTCCTAGTCCATGTCTTCCCTGCTCTTGCCCTTGTCTTCCCTGCTCTCTCTCTCTCTCTCACTGACTCTTGGTTCCTGATCCCGGCCTAGATTCTGACACTGCCTGACCTTACCTGCCCTGACCCCTGCCCGGACACCGATACTGCTTGATCTCAGCCTGCCCAGATCTTTGCCTGCCTCTGGACTCCGCCTGACCGCTCTCTACGGCACCATCGCCTAAGTTCTGCCAGTCCCCAAACCCAAGGACTCAATCTGCGGGGGAAGGGGTTGATATAAGTGAAGCTCAGACCTTGTCCCAGCTTGAGAGTGCCTGCCAGCTGTCAGCGTGGGCCTAGAAGGTTCACCTACCAGGCTGCATCAACTCTGCCACAGCTAGAGGGCTCTCGGTGATGCAGGGATAGCAATAGCTCTCTTTAATCTACCAGCTAATAATGTATTATGGACTTGTTCCTCCAGGAACTTGTCCAACCTCTTTTAAGCCCAACTATGCTAGTCACCTTGATTACATCTTCTGGCCACACATTCCACAGCTTGATAATATGCTGAGCGAAAAAGTGCTTTGTATGATTTGTTTTGAATCTGCTGGCTGTTTGGTTCCTGTGGTGTGTCCCCTTGTATTATTTGAAAGGGTAATTAACCATCCTTCATGTACCCATTCCATCCCACTATGATTTTATAAATTTCTATCATGTCCCCTCTCAGCCTTCTCTTTTCCGCAGCCTCTCATCATGGGAGAGATGCTCCATCCCCTTTATCATTTTTGTCATCCTCCTCTGCACCTTTTCTAGCTCCGCTATGTCTTTCATAAGATAGGAAAAATACTCAAAGTGCGGTCACACTATGGCTCTATACAAAGGCAATATGATATTTTCTCTTTTTTTCCCCATTCCTTTTCAGATCATTCCTAATGTTCTATTTACCATCACTTCATACTGAGCCAAGTGTTTCAACATATTGTCCACAAGGTCTCCAAGGTACTTTTCCTGGGTAGTGATTTCCAGTACAGAAGCCAGCATTGTGTACCTGTAGTGTGGATTATTTTACCCTATGTGCATCACTTTGCACTTTTCTACATTAAATTCCATTTGCCATTTAGTTGCTCAGTCTCCTAGTCTCACTAGGTCCTTCTGCAGTTCCTCGAAATCTGCTATTTTAACAAATTTGAATAATTTCGTGTCATGTGCAAATTTGATCACCTCACTTATTGTTCTCTTTCCCAGATCATTCATGAATATGTTAAACAGCACGGGTCCCAGTACCAATCCCTGTGGTAGTCCACTAACGACTTTTCTCCATTTGGAAAACTATTTAGTCCTACCCTCTGTTTCCGGCCTTTTAACCAGTTACCGATCCACAATAGGACACTGCCTCCAATCCCATGACTTTGCAATTTCCTGAGAAGTCTCTCATGGGGACTTTCTTAAATGCATTCCGAAAGTCCAAATACACTATCAATCGGCTCACCTTTATCTACATGTTGATTTACACCTTCCAAAAATTCTAAACGTTTGGTAAGACAAGACTACCCCTTGCTAAAATGATGTTGACTCTTCCCCCTTCAGCATGTCTATCTATATGGCCAGTGATTTTGTTTTTAAGAATGGCTTCTATCATTTTGCTCAGCATTGACATCAGGCTCACTGGTCTATAGTTTCTGGATCACCCCTGGAGCCCTTTTTAAAAATTAGTGTCACCTTGGCCACCTTCCAGTCTTCAGAAGTATTGGCTGTTTTAAATGAAATGTTACAGATTACTAGTAACAGGTTAGCAATTTAGGGGTGCATTTTAAAAGACCAAACACTCCTTCCTCCATTGATCCTCCATTCCCAGCCCCCACCAGTTTTCAACCTGCTACTGCCCTTCGCCCACTATTTATTTATTTATGTATTTATTTTTAACTTTTTTTTATACCGACGTTCCTGTAAAAAATACAAATCACACCGGTTTACAATGAAACTGAAAGTCGCAAGGAAGCGTTACAAGGAACATGGGCTACAAATAACTGGGTGCAGGAAACTAAATAACTAAATATCTTCACTTAAATACAATCCAAAATAAAATCCACTAGACCTGATTACACCATCAGCTCTGCTCCACTTCTTCGTGTCTGAGGAAAAAGGTGGCAGAACACTGTTCTGGGTCATTCCACCCGAAACTAAGCCCTGACTGACAAACACGAAAGGGGTTGAATTAGCACAAGTTTCAGACTTGTGAGCAGTAGGGTGTAGTATTTATTTTATTTATAACTTTTTTTTATACCGAAGTTCAGGTAACAGAATTACTTATCACTCCGGTTTACATTATAACAAGTAGAAAACAATGACAACATATGTCTTACAATGAACAAGGGAGTGAACAACTTGGATAATATAACATAACATAACTAGGAACAGTAGCAGTATGCACTATTAGAGCGAGACTAGCGCATGGGGAGGGAGGTTTGCTAATGGGGGGGGGGGGGGGGGGGGAGGGGGAAGGAAGGTTGTTCGTGTTTTTACTCATGTTTTTACTCATGTTTTAGTAGCCCAGGATTGAAGCTTTGACAATTGGCATTACTGCTCACAAGTTTCAGCTTGTGGTATTTCAATCCCTTTTATGTGTCTGTTCTGTGCATTGCAATGGCCGATTCAGGATCACCTGCTCCCCTTCTGTTCCCTGAAGGATAGGAGGGGAGGAGGCAGAACAAGAGGGGCAGAGTGCCTGCTCTGTCTGCTCTGTTTTCTCATTTCCCTTTTCCCTACAAACTGCCTAAGGAGGAGGGGCTGGAGCAGAGTACTCCTGCTCCTCTGTCTCTTAAATCTGAAAAGAAGTGGTGGAATGTGTTCCAGGCTGGCCCCCCCCCAATTAAGCTCTGGCTTCGAGTAGGAATAGATGATATATTGGTCTGGAGGCTGATTATAGCATTCAATTACTGGCCAAGAATTCAGTAAAATTACCCTTTAAATTCCCTGTTGGGGGAGAGCGGGCCCACGTTGCATGTTCTCAGGGCAAATATACTACAGTAAAAGCTCTTATGCGAAATAAATGTGTTCAATTTAATTAACAAAAAGGCAAATCTGAATAATTTCATTTCCTGTCTGAATATTTCTGTGGTGATATGTAAAGAAAAAGACAGAGGAGGAAAAAAAACCCCCCACTTTAAAGTTAAAATGAGATCCAAAGAATTAGATAATGTCAAAACTAAAACTCCATTATCACATGAGAACAGAACCTGCTTCTGCTCTGTTTTCCCATGAGAGTACAATGGATATGAACACTAATAAATTCATTCATCTCCACCCCCTCTCCATATCTGAGAGAAGATGCAGTTTCACTGATGTGCGGCCAGACTTTGAAGTCAATCTGAGCTCTCTGGAATTTGACCAGCCACTTTCCAGACCATGTAATGTACTGCAGACCTCTCCACGTTATGCATCCCAGATGATCCTACTACAGTTCCCTGATAGAGCTCTTTTTTTATTCATTTAGATTATTGGGGTAATTTAGGAGTAAAACAACATTTGTGTTGCAAAGTGACAGCTGACGCCTAGGTTCCTGCTTATTTCTTCCAACGATGAAAATGGACTTTGCATTTATTTTAACTATTTAACTTTATTTCCTTTGCTAGTGAATGAGGAGGAATTGAGACATTAACATGTAATGAATGCCCACAAAATAATCAAAGTCTTCCCACGCTGCTGTGCCAGTGCACCTTAACCAGAATAACATACAGGAACTGTTAGTGGAAGATAAAATTGTATTCACTGTCCATCCCAAAACAAGTTGTAGGTGACACCTTTTTTTTGGATTAACTCAGTACATTTGTGACTGAATTAGCCCAGTGAAAAGGTATCACCTATAAAATGTTTGTGGATCCTCATTTCTATGCATCCATGTGAATTAACATGGGAACCACACTATTTTATTCCACTAAACAGAAAATCCTAAACAGTCAACTGTGTCACACTGCTGCCAAACGACTGGTGGTTTTATGACATGGGTAGCACTCCACAATCTGCTTAGCCGAAACCACAATATTTGTTTAGGAACCAATGGATCCTTAGCTCTTTCATGATCGTCAGCTTGTTTGGTCAGAGCTGGATGAAGGCCGAAGCCTCAGAGGTGTAATTAATAAACTGGGTTTTTAAAATTATGATGTCTCCATATGCAGATAATCATCTTGCCACACGTGCAAATTAATTTAAAACAGGATTTAGTTTACTTTTGAGAAATGCTTGTGAAGGAAGTTTAATAGCTTGACTGTGACTGTGAAAGTTCCTTCTTTCCACTCATTGTTTTCTTATTGGGTGGGGTCTGCCTTCATTGGGGGGGGGGGGGGGGTGGATGTTCGAAGCTTCTTTGGGAGGGTGTCCTGCCTTCATATGGGTCAGGGTTTCTTAGTGGAAGGGGGCTCTTAGTTGTTTGCATATTGAATTATTGGTATTCAGGGGGTTTGGGGTCTTGATGTGGAGGGGATTGGGAGACCTTTTACTCTGAGCCAGATAAAGGTGTGTGTGTGGGGGGAGGGGGAGGAGGATTTCATGATACATCATGTGCAAGCTGCACTTTTTGTGTTAGTGTACACAGCATGGGCCGGATTTTCAAAAGGTTACGTGTGCCGGGCCTATTTTAAAAAGGCCCGGCAACGCGCGTAAAACCCCGGGACATGTGTAAGTCCCGGGGCTTTACTAAAGGGGCTGTCCGAGGGCGGGGCCAGGCGCCTCCGACACAGCGGCCATTGCATGCCGGCAAAAAATAAAATAAAAATTTTGGGGGGGGGGGGGTAGATAGGACTAGGGGGAGGAAAGATTAGGGGAAGGGGTGGGAAGGTCAGGTTAGGGGGAACGGGGGAAGGCAGCACGGCTCGGCGCGCACAAGGTGCACAATTGTGCACCCCCTTGCATGCGCCAACCCCTGATTTTATAACTCGCGCACGCAAGTTATAAAATCGGGCGTACATGTGTGCGTGCCGGGTAGCACGCACATGTACACTGCGCACGCTGCTTTTAAAATCTATCCCCATATGTGCTAAATCTAAAGACAATTATTTTTCATGTATATGGGTGTGCACAAAGTTGTTACAGTATTTTATAACCTGCATGCAAATAATATACGCAGGTTATAAAATACAAGTAGCTATGTGCATATGTAAATACCACAAGTCGTGCAATTTCAGACTTATCTAGATAAGTAGCAGCACTTACAAGGATAAGTTCCAGTTTATCCAGCTGAGTAGTGGCACTTAGCCGATAAGTCTGAAAAGCAAGCACTACTTGTCCATGTAAGTAGCATTTTTCGGACTTATCTGGGTATGTAAGATATAACAGGATAAGTCTAAAAAAAGGCACTACTTAGCCGGATAAGTCGGAATTTAGCTGGATAAGTGAACACAAATGATATACCCATGTACTTGTGCTTTAAATTTTAAAGGGATGTGTGAACTTGGGTAATTGCCAGGTTCTTGTGGCCTGGTTTGGCCTCTGTTGGAAACAGGATACTGGGCTTGATGGACCCTTGGTCTGACCCAGCATGGCAATTTCTTATGTTCTTACGTGAGTAGATTTTACCTGCGTTATTTAGATGCATTTACCCCCCATAAGTTTAGTTGACTTTTACACACGTAAGTCAGGGCATTTCTAATATGTGTATGGCAATGAAATAAACCAGTTTTACCAATTAGTCTACCAGTCCGCCCAGTCCATGAAGACTCATGAAGACCATCCTGGATCTTCAGCCTGAAGTCTCCCCATTTCACACAGATTTCCTACCCAGTCATTTTTTCACTTTTAAGATGTTTACGATCACTTACTCCTGATGTTGAGCAGGAGGAAAGGTATGCATTTACAAGCAAAAATTGCTTAAAAAAATAGTAAATTAATCATGTAAATGTTGGCCCATTCCTGGAATGCCCCTATCTCGCCCCTTTTCACTTGCGAATCCTGATTTACACATGTATGTTGAGGTTTATAAAGTAGCATATACTCGCGTGTATGCTGTTTTACATGTGTAACTTTTGAAAATTCACCTTTAACGTTTTAGTTCATTTGCAAAAAAGTTTAGCTCACACATTCATTCAAATTAAATCATAACATCATAAAACAAGCAGCAAAAAGCAGATCATCCAGTACAGCTGGAACGCATATTGACCAAAAGCTGAAGAAAACAGCCAGGCTTTACATTGTTTCCTGAAGGATAAATAACTCCCCATCATACGTAGATCCTTTCGGATAGCATTCCACAGAGTGGGGCCAACACATGAAAAAAAGGTTTTCCTAGTATCGTACAATTTGGTATTCTTCATAGATGGAATACATAACAAAGTATCTTTTGATGACTGCAAGGATCGCACTGGGTTATATTTCTGCACTCGTTCCCTAAGATAGCCTGAAAAGTAATAAGAAAGTATCCTCAATACTAAGGACAAGACCTTAAATTTAGTTCTACAAGTCACTGGATGCCAATGTAGTTTCTGCAATGCTCCAGTAACATGGTTTCTGTGTTTACAGGCCAAAAGAGTTTGAGCTGCAGTATTCTTCAAGATGCTATGGTATTACATCTGAGTCTCATTTATATACAACAGAATCATTTTGCTTTATAATCAACCATACAGCAATCTAAACATGTATACCTTAGAGGAGAGGAGAGACAGGGGAGATACGAATATGTGAAAGATTTTAATAATGCATAAGAAACAAAAAGCTGTTTCAAAGGAAAGTTCCAAGACAGAAGCAATGTTAGTCCAAGAGTGAGAATATGGTATTGTTGCGCTGGAGGTGGACCCTTGGCCTGGTACAGGATTGGAACGACTCTCTGGTCGGACCCAGAGAGCGCCTGCCACCAGGAGGCGGAGCACACAAGGAGACAGAGGCTAGCTGGAGATTCGCCAATAACAGTCCGGGGTTTCTGCAGGTTGAGCCCTTGGGTACTCGGACCGTCGGGACTTAGGTGGGCCTCAGATGGTCTCCTGGAGAGGTAGCAGAGGGGTGTGCCCACCACGAGCAAGGGTGCGTGGCTGATGCAGAGAGGATGGACCAGACCCGAACTGGAAGTTCCAGAGATCTCAGGGAGGTAACAGTTCAGGAAGGTTCTCTGGACGAGGCAGGCAACACCTGCTGGTCTAATCAGGTGAAGGCCATGGGTGGATTCCACGCAGGTTGGTCTGGTAGCCACAGTAGGCCAGAAGAGAGTGTCCGAGTGAAGCGCAAGGGTGAGAGCCAGAGTTTCAGTCCAGAAGTGGTCAGCCAAAGCAGGGGTCAAATACCAAGGTCAGTCAGAGAGTAGTCAAGGCAAGCGAGGGTCGGTTCCAGGCAGCAGACGAAGAGAATGGTCAGGCAGGCAGTGGTCAGTTCCAGGCAGCAGACGAAGAGAGTAGTCAGACAGGCCGAGATCAGTACCAGAGATCAGTCTGAGAGGTACTACCTGAGTGAGGATACACTCAGGTAGTACACGGAACACACGGAGACATTGGAACAAGGAGATGCTGGAACAAGGAGACACTGGAACAAGGAGACACTTGGAACACAGGATAGGCAAGCTTACTACACCACGGTGTCGACCCGATTGCCAAGGCAAGGTCCTGGGGACAGGGCCTTGCAATATATATAGGGTTTTCTAGTGATGTCATCAATCTGCGCCCCCAGCGGTGTTTCTGCGCTTGGCCCTTTAAATCGGAGCATGTCGGCCACGCGCGTGCCTAGGGACATGGTGAGTGACGGGGACGGCAGGAGCTGGCAGCAGCGGCGAGACCGGAGCTAGTCGAGAGCAGCACGAAGTGAGCAGGCCTGGTCGTGGCACCCACGTGGCCGGGATGTGAACAGTATCCCCCCCTTCTAGGCCTCCCCCTTACCGGTCTGGGTTTCTCTGGATGATCTCGATGGAAGTCCAAGAGCAGGTTTTTGTCAAAAATATGGTGAGAGGGCTCCCAGAAGTTTTCTTCTGGACCGAAGCCCTCCCACGACAGGAGGTATTCCCAGTGGCCTCGACGGCATCGAACATCCAGGACCTCTTTGACTTGCAGAGTGTTTTCGGGTTCCGCTGAATGTTGCATAGGTGGAGGAGGCCTTCGGGAAGGCCAAGATAGGACCAATGGCTTAAGTAGCGACAAGTGCAACGTGTTGTGGATTCCCATGAAAGGTGGAAGATTTAGCTGGTAGGTGACTGCTCCTATGCGTCGAAGGACGGGAAATGGATCAATAAATTTGGGAGCTAGCCATTGGGACGGTAATCGTAACCGGATGTGCTTATTACTAAGCCAGACTTTTTGTCCAGGCAGGAACAGAGGCGCAGTCCGACGATGGGTGTCTGTGAAGCGTTTGGCTTGGTCAGCTGTTTGGCAGAGCCACTCCCTTACTTGGTTCCAGAGCCGGCGTATAGTTTGTGCTGTAGATTGGGCTGCAGGTGAGGGTACACTGAGTGGAACCGGCAGGGGTAGGCACGATTGATGGCCAAAGGGTGAAACTTCTGTGGCAGAGGCGATATGGGTGTTATGGGATTGTTCTGCCCATGGCAGGAGGTCAGCCCAGTTATCTTGCTTGTCATTGACATATGATCGCAGGAAGGTTTTCAACAAGCGATTAGTCCTCTTGGCCTGGCCATTTGCTTGCGGATGATAGGCTGATGTTAAGTTTAACATAATATTGAACTTTTACAGAGAGACCTCCAATATTTAGCGGCAAATTGAGGGCCACGATCAGAGACGATTTCTTGTGGTAGACCATGTAAATGAAATACATACGTTAAGAAGAGTCAAGCTAGCTCTGGAGCAGATGGGAGTCCAGGTACGTGGACAAAGTGGGCCATTTTTGAAAAGCGGTTAATGATGACCCAGATTACAGTATTTCCTTTTGAAGGTGGCAGATCCACAATGAAATCTGTGGAGAGACTTGACCAGGGTTCGGTGGGCGCAGAAGTGGTTGAAGAAGCCCTCATGGATGGCCAGTCGGGGGTTTTTGCTGTGCGCAAACCAGACAGGAGTCCATGTATTCTCGGGAGTCTTTTGTCATACCAGGTCACCAATAGTGCCTTTGGAGCATTTTGAGAGTCCGGGCTCAGCCGGGGTGACCGGCCAGCTTGGAATCATGAGCCCAACGGAGCATGCATTCACGGTAGATAGTGGGGGACCACCGTCTTCCCGGCTGGTACCATGGTAGTGACTGCTATTGATATACAAGCAGGAACAATGATGCACCTGGGAGTCTCGGGTGTGTCTTCTAGCTCGACAAAGCGAGAGAGTGCATCTGCACGGAGGTTTTTCGCCGCTGGGCGATAGCGGAGCTCGAAGTTGAAGCGCTCAAAGAACAGGGCCCAGTGGGCTTGTCTTGGGTTAAGTAACTGGGCCTCTTTGAGGTGTTCCAGATTTTTATGGTCGGTAAATATTGTGAATTTTTGCTGCGCCCCTTCAAGCTAGGGATGCCATTCCTGGAGGGCAAGTTTCACTGCTAGGAGTTCGCGGTCCTCTATGGTATAATTCTATTCTGTGGAGGAGAATTTATGTGAATAGAAAGAACATGGAACTAGTGTTCCCTTGGTGGAGTATTGACTCAAGACACTCCTGCTCCAATGGCGGATGCATCGACTTCGACTATGAAGGGGTGGTTAGGATCCGGGTGATGTAGACACGGGCTGGTATAAAAGGCCTCTTTCAAGGTATGGAAGGCTGATTGGGCATTGGGGCTCCAGACTCGAAGATCACATCCCTTCCTTGTCATAGCGGTGAGTGTAGCGGCCAACGTGGAGTAATTGGCGATGAAGTTTCGATAGTAATTTGTGAATCCAAGGAATCTTTGTAGGGCTCGGAGATCCACTGGTTGAGGCCTTTTTCGAATACCCTGGAGTTTGTCAGGATCCATGGTGAACCCACTGCTGAAGATGATGTAGCCTAGGAATGGGAGACTGGATTGCTCAAAATGCACTTCTCTAACTTAGCATAAAGATGATGGTCTCTAAGGTGTTGGAGGACAGTTTGAACATGGGAACGATGAGACTTCAGGTCTTTAGAGAAGATTAATATATCGTCCATATACACTACGACGAATGAATACAAAAGGTCCCGGAAAATCTTGTTCATTAGCCGCTGGAAGACTGCAGGGGCATTGCAAAGCCTGAAGGGCATTACTATGTACTCATAGTGACTGTCTCTTGTGTTCAAGGTGGTTTTCCAGATGTCTTCTGGTTGAATCCATACTAGGTTATATGCCCCCCCGTAGATCTAGTTTAGTAAAGATTTGTGTGCCCTGTAGGCGGTACCCCACTGTCACTTTTTACCAACCATAAAAAGTGGCAGCGGGTACCTGTCCTTACGGGTTACTGCATTCAAACCTCTGTAGTCTATGCATGGTCTTAGACTGCCATCCTTCTTCTTTACAAAGAAGAACCCGGCACCTGCTGGGGAAGTAGAGGGTCTTATGAACCTTTTGGCCAAATTTTCCTTGATGTATGTTGACAAAGCTAGGGTTTCTGGGAGTGAAAGAGGATAGGTTCTGCCCTTGGGAGGCATGGTTCCAGGTAGGAGTTCTCTGGAGCCTCTGGAGTGGAGGCAGGATATCTGCGTTTTGTTTGGAGAACACGTCTTTAAATTCTGAGTACAGAGCAGGTAACCCAGGAAGGGTTATAGAGCTTAGAATTGTCACAGATGGAGACACTTGCCATAAACAGTGAGTTTGACATCGAGGGCCCCACTGGGTAAGTTGCAGGGATTGCTAGTTAAAGTGGGATTCATGTAACTGAAGCCAAGGAAGTCCAAGGACTACAGGGTGTGTTGAAAGTTTCAAGATCAGGAGGGAGATCTCCTCGTCATGGAGGGTCCCAACAGTGAGGCGAATGGCCATGGTACAGTGAGTGATCCGATCAAGGAGAGGTTCTCTTTGAATTGAGGCGATACGTAGTGGTTCCTCCAGTGATTAGACTGGTATCTGAAGGAGCTTGACGATTTCTTCCATAATGAAATTTCCACTCGCCCCAGTGTCCATGAGGGTGGTGGTGATGAATGAACGTGACTCCTTAAGGAGGGAGATTGGCAGCAACAGTTGAGGACCAGAAACTGTAGCACCCAAGCTCAGGATCCCCGCCGGGCTCAGGCTTTGGAGTTTTCCCGAACGCACAGGGCAAGTCTGAAGAAAGTGTCCAGAACCACCGCAATATAAGCAGAGACCAGATCTTCTGCATTGGAGACGTTTCTTTGGAGTCAGGCGGCCGCGGTTGATCTGCATAGGCTCCTCGGGAAGTTGAGGGGCCTCTGGTAAGGCCTTCAACCAAGGACTCTTACCTCCTGATGCCGTTGTCTACCGACCAGGGAGATCAAGTCTTCCAGAGATACGGGGATCTCGCAGATGGCTAGTTCATCCTTAAGGGCAGGAGATAGTCCCTTGAGGTAAATTGTCTGCAGGCAGTCTTCTTGCCAACCCAACTCAGTTGCTAGAGTTCTAAACTCCACTGCATATTCAACGAGCAAGTGCGAGCCTTGACATAGGTGGAGTAGGTGGTGGCCAGCGACTGCCTGTCGGCCTGGGTCCTCAAAGGTGCATCAGAAGATGGAGATGAACTGAGGGAGCTGGTGAAGAATTGCATCGGAACGCTCCCAGAGCGAGGAAGCCCATACCAGGGCCTTCCCCTCAAGACGCAAAAGGATAAACGTAATCTTAGTTGCTTCATCGGAAAAAAGCGAGGGTTGCAGTGAGAACTGCATATAACTTTGGTTTATGAAGCCTCGACAGAGGCGAGGATCCCCATTGAAAATGGGTGGAGCTGGGAGGGCCAACCGTGCCCGTGAGGGCAAGGTATAGGCAAGAGACCCTGGGTTGGCCATGGCAGATTCCTCCAATTGGGAACGCATCTTTTCCACGGAGGAGGCCAACGTTTCCATGATCCATTGTTGCTCTCGGACACGAGTGACCAGACCAGGGATGGCCTGCAAAGCAGGAGACTCCGCCGAGTCCATGGCCTTGGCAACCTGTTGCGCTGGAGGTGGACCCTTGGCCTGGTACAGGATTGGTATGGCCCTCTGGTCGGACCCAGAGAGCACCTGCCAGCAGGAGGCGGAGCACACAAGGAGACAGCTGGAGCTTCGGCAATAACAGTCCAGGGTTTCCGCAGGTTGAGCCCTTGGGTACCCGGACTGCCTGGATTTAGGTGGGTCTCAGATGGTCTCCCAGAGAGGTAGCGGAGGGGTGTGCCCACCACGAGCAAGTGTGTGCAGCTGATGCAGAGAGGATGGACCAGACCCGAACTGGAAGCTCCAGAGTCCTCAGAGAGGTAATAGTTCAGGAAGGTTCTCCGGGCGAGGCAGGCAGCGCCTGTGGGTCTAATCAGGTGAAGGCCGTGGGTGGATTCCAAGCAGGTTGGTCTGGTAGCCAAGGTAGGCCAAAAGAGAGTGTCCGAGTGAAGCGCAAGACAGAGTATCACTTCTGCAGAGTATCAGTCCAGAAGTGGTCAGCCAAAGCAGGGGTCAAATACCAAGGTCAGTCCGAGCGTAGTCAAGGCAAGCGAAGGTCGATTTCAGGCAGCAGACGAAGAGAATGGTCAGACAGGCCGAGGTCAGTACCAGAGATCAGTCCGAGAGGTACTACCTGAGTGAGGATACAGGAACACATGGAAACGCTGGAACAAGGAGACACTGGAACACAGGATAGGCAAGCTTACTACACCATGGTGTCGACCCAATTTCTAGTGATGTCATCCATCTGCACCCCCATCGGTATTCCCGCGCTTGGCCCTTTAAATTGGAGCACGTTGCCACGCGTGTGCCTAGGGCTGGGGCCGAGGCGTCCAAAAACGCGGATCCCCAACGGGAGCTCCGCTGTGAGGCCTGCAGCGTGGAAGAAGCCGGAGAGGGCCATGGTGAGCGACAGGGACGGCGGGAGCTGGCAGCAGCGGCAAGACCGGAGCTAGTCGAGGGCAGCGCGAGGTGAGCAGGCCCGGTCGCGGGACCCACGCGGCTGGGACACGCAACAGGTATAAGCACAAAGGGTACTTACCGTAGTTGCTAACAGTGAAAAGAAAGGGTAAAGAGAAAGCCTTACCTAAAAGGACATATTTAAGTGCTTAAAACATTGTATTCACCTGATTCAGCAATGAATGGCAAAGTGGTTAATCTGAAATGTTAAAATTCCTAGCAGAATCACAGTTGCTTATGAGGTCAGGGTTGTCTGGCAGACTATGCAGGGAACCTAAGAGGCTGGATATTCGGGCAACCCTGAAAGTATTTCTGGCTATTTAGTTAATTACAGAGCTTTGTGTTTAGACATTGGAAAGGTAGGGTGCTGGAAGGAACTAAATGGAGAGCCTGTATGCTCTTCTATCCGAGATGGTGGAATGAAAATGAGAAAAACATAAAAAAAGACTGTCCTGGATAGAGAATGGTGTCTTACAGGTGGTTTCACTCGGGCTGGTTGCTGGCATGTATCCTTAGCAGTGTGGGCTGGCTGGAACAGTTGGGCTTTTTCTGCTGGAATCTGCTATGTTACTGTAGCTGATATGCCACATTCTTACTGTCTCTTACAGATTAGAATAGGTTACCTGATAATGGAAGATAGTGAAAGAACTAAGTTAACCCATTGTGGAACAATAATTGTTAGTTTCATTGAGACAATTCAGCACCGAGTTCTCGTTAAACTCTTGTTGGTGGTTTTCTCTTGCATTTTATTTTGTTTTAATTCCAGTTCTACATTTTGTTGGTGAAACTGTACTGCAGGAAACAAGTCATTATTAAATTATAAGGGCATTTCTCCATGGACTCATGATCAAAGTGAAGAAAATTCAGAACCATCACAGTAGCCATGGTCACCCTGAAGATAACCACCACACATGAGGATTTGAGTGAAGGAGATCGCCATGCGAATTCTCTCTGTTGGAGGCAAATTACTTCTTGGCAAAAAAAAAAGGGATCATTTTTTCCATTTACCCTCATAAAAGTCTATGCTTCAATGAACTTTAAAAGAAGTGCCAAAAAGCGGAATATAAAAAAAATCAGAGAAGAGAAAAGAAGATGTAATCTTAGCTCCTCCAAATACTTATTTAAGAGTCTTCAAATGTTGGCATACATACACTGGGGGTTTCCTTCTGTTATTTAATAAAAATTGGCAAGTGCAAATTAAGAGCATAAGATATGCCATACTGGGCCAGACCAAGCATCCATCTAGCCCAGAATTCTGTCTCCAACAGTCACAAGTACCTGGAAAGTACCCAAAGATTAACATATTCCATGCTACTAATGGCTGCAACAAACAGTGGCAATTAGGGAAGTGCAGGGGAAAAAAATTCATTTTCATTATTTGGTTCATTTTTGGGAGGGTTTTTTCCCACAAATTTAGGTTTATGGATTGCTTGATTCATTTCATTCTTGTGAAAAAAACGAATCAATCAATAAATGCCATCCCCCAATAAAATGCCCAAAAAATGCCCAAGAAAATAAAAGCAAAACTTCCCTCCCACCCTCCCACAAAAATTCCAGAGCCAGGATCCCCCCTGGCCTCAACTTATACGGTCCAGTAGAGATTCGCCAGCAAAGACTAGGCCGAAGCGTCAGACTTTTATAGGCATATGCCTCAGCCTAGGCCAAAGCCCGAGCCTAGACCCGATGTCGCAACCGACCCAGAGGCCAGATCTCAGCGCTGGGACCTCATCCTGGATCCAGGCCCAACGCCGTGACCCAACACAGAGGCCAGGTCCCGATGCCTAAGCTGGAGCCTGAGTCTAGGCCTGATACTGCAACCTGACCTGGAGGCCAGGTCCTGACGCCAGGGTCTAGCCCGATGCATTAGTTTACAATGAAACAAATTAGTCTTATTCGTCACATTTTGCACTTTTGTTTTAAGCTAATGCACATCCCTAGAGGCTATTCCCTACTGATTAATAATAATGTATGGACTTCTTCAGGAACTTATCTAAATCTTTTTTAAACCCAGCTACACTAGCTGCCCTAACCACATCCTATGGCAATGAATTCCAGAGCTTAATTGTGCATTGAGTGAAAAAGAATTTTCTCTGATTTGTTTTAAATGTGCTAATTACTAACTTTATGGAGTGTCTCCTAGTAATTTTATTATCTGAAAGAGTAAATAATTGTTTCACATTTACCTGTTCAAATCCTTTCATGATTTTGTAGACCTCTATCATATTCCCCCCTCAGCTGTCTCCTCTTAAAGCTCAGCAGCCCTATCCTCTTTCAATTTTTTATTTATTTAATTTTATAGATACATTCAAGAAATACTTGAGAAGAAAACAATTGACATTTCAATGTTAATTCAAAAGAAAACCTGATAATCCAGGCCGTCAAAAGACAAAAACAGGAAATTATTCATGCCGAATATATAATCCTAATTCTCAAGCATAGAGATCCAGACACAATTCCAAAACAAATTACAGAAACAATACAGGTAATACTAGCAAATAAAGGAGTATTATACATATAAAGAACTCATTTCCAGTCAATAAGAGGTCAGTTAGCATTTAAAGGTAAAAATTCACACGCAAAAGGTAATTTGTCGCTAAGAAAATTAAAGAGCAGAGAAAGATGGAAAAAATATATGAAACATCACAATATTTAATGAGAGATTTACATGGGTATTTTAGAAGGAAAAAAGCACCATCTGCAAAACTCTGGGCCTCATTAAGAAAAACTGCTTCCTCTTTTCCTGGGGTTGTCTCGCCAAATCTGGAAAAACTCGAACCATAAGATGAAGGAAGAGTTCCGAACAATGTCTAGAATATATTTTTTGGATCCAATCCCTATCTGATTCAAGTAGAAAGGAGACAATTAGGGGTGTGCATTCATTTTGAACTTAAATGTAAAACGCTACTTTTTTTTTTTTTTAACTTAAAAAAGTGATGAGGCGAAAACGATCGGATTTCCAACTTATTCAACATAGCTATGTTGAATACGTTGGAAATCGCGATTGTTGATCCAAAATAAAAATTTAAACCCCTCACCTTCCTTAATCCCCCCCCAAAGACTTACCACAACTCCCTGGTGGTCCAGCGAGGAGTCAGGACGCCATTTCTGAACTCCTTTGCAAGGAGCACGTGATGTCGGCGCCACGTCAGAGTGACGCGGCGTCATGTGATTCCCCGCGGGTTCGCTCCGGGACCCTCGTTCGACCCAAAAGGAATTTTTGGCCAGCTTGGGGGAGTCAGGAGGCCCCCCCAAGCTGGCCAAAAGTTCCTTTTGGGTCGAACGAGGGTCCCGGAGCGAACCCGCGGGGAATCACATGACGCCGCGTCACTCTGACGTGGCGCCGACGTCACATGCTCCTTGCAAAGGAGTTCAGAAATGGCGTCCTGACCCCGCTGGACCACCAGGGAGTTTTGGTAAGTCTTGGGGGGGGGGGGGGAATTAAGGAGGGTGAGGGGTTTAAATTTTTATTTGCACATATGGACATAGACTCAACTTATGGAATTCTCCATATGTCCATAATGACCGCAAATGACCCCCCCTTTCGACTTATGGACCTATGAACATAAACTTTTGGTCTGCACATCCCTAGAGACAATCAAGGTTGCTGGTTGAGCTAACTCACTATCAGAAGTCTCAAGGACCTCCGAGAGGTTTAAGAATAAGTTGCAGAAATCTAACGGTGACAAAGACGGAATATTCTTTCCCTCTACAGATCTTTTCTTGAAAGGAGGCAGATAAAAAATTCTTGCAGTAGGTGGTATTGCTTGTTTTGGCACCTTTAATTTCTCCAAGACATATTTCTTCCACATATCCTTAGCTGAAATAAAAGGGACTTTAGGGAAATTAATAAAGCATAAATTCCTTCCATGAATTTGATTCTCTAAATTTTCTACCCTATTTGCCAAGAACTGATTTTCTTTCATCAGTGCTTGTTGATGAGCAACTGCATTTCCTATATCTTGTTTTAAGGACTCACATGTTCGTCCAACATTTATATTCTCCTTTTGTAAGTTTTAACTTTAATGTCAACCTTGTTGACTTTCTTAACCACAGGGTTCAGCTGTGCAGTTAAATTAGTATTCAAAGTCACAATTGCTTCTCAGATTGTTTCTAAGGAAAATACTGAAGCTCTCACCATTACAAAAGGATTTAATGGTAGTTCTTCAACAAAATCACTTCCTCCATAGGAAAGTTCATCTTCATAATACTATCAAAAACCTCTGGTGAAGATTGCCCCTGAAACATCAGCAGTACCATTGCCAGAATCTGAGGCAATTTTCAAAAAACGCCGCAGTCACAGGACAAGTCTAAGGAATCTCAATGTCATCGACGTGTGCAGAGTCCTATTGCGGAGTAAGGATCCTTGCCACAGCAGGGTTAACAGAAGCCATCCTTTCAGCTGGGGATACTGATGTTAAAGAATCCGGGAAGGAGTCAAGTGCCTCATTCTCTACAGACTTCCAGCGATTCACCTCCCAACTGGAAAACCCCTCGCTGCACATGCTCATCCATCGGACCAACAGTGGGGCCATCAGCAGGAGCAACTGAGACATCCCTCTCCTTGGCCCTCCGCTTACGGCTAGAATGTGGCATATTAACTCAAGATAAGAGCACAGGAAAACAGCTTACAACTCATGCAGAGCTAGGATGCCATCTTGGATCCCTTCTATCCTCTTCAGTCTTTCCTCATAGGGCAGCCATTCTATGCCCTTTATCATTTTGGTCACCCTTCTTTCTCTGTACTTTTAAGATGTCTTGTGTTTGTTGACTCAGAAACATGCAGGTGCAGTGTTATTGTAAACTGGCACATGTCTGGATATTTTGCCTGAATGGCACCTTAAAGAGGGATGGTTGCATGCAATGGCCCTCATTGTCAAAGCTTTTATGTGCATAAATAGGCTTCTTGAAAACTGCCCTCGGGCTTGTATGTTTAACCCCTGGGCTGAGGTCCTCACTGAGTAGTCCACAGGCCCGCTTCAATTTGAAGGTCTTAAGATACTCACTCTTCCGGTACCTTTCATGTACACTAATAATCACGCTGGATGATGAATATAGTTCCAGTATAACTATATCGATAACTGATTTTAAAGTGAAGTGAAAGACAATTTAAAAGACTTTGTTCTTTATAGTCCATTACATTCTTTGCATGAATTTCTGCTGAGTAAGGCTGACTTTGTACAGGGAGATTCACTCGAAAGAGACCCCAAATATTCTGATGTAACTTCCGTTAGGATGAAGCAATCTGAACCAAAAAAATATGCTACCTACCTTGACGTATGTGTAATATTTTGCATTACATGCGATGCTGGAAGTGATCACCGTTTTCCGCCAGACACATTTCGACATGGCGCTCCATGTACCTGAACATGTCTTCAACAAAGGGAATAGCAGCAATTTCACATTGGATGTTTTCCTTCAAATCTTCCACAGTGCGAGGCTTGTTCTGATAGACTTTTCCTTTGAGCATATCCCAAAGGAAGAAGTCTGGTGGTGTCAGATCCGGCAGCCATGGTGGCCAAAGCCCCTTTGAGATTACCCTGTTGCCGAAAAAGGACTCCGTTTCTGTTTGCTCTTTGCCAATGTGTGACACGTTGCTCCATCTTGCAAACGGAGGTTAAACATTGTGATGGCTGTCCGGCACCTACCTCATCGCTCCAACGTGGAGGCACCCCGGCTTGTTCGAAGCTCCATATACTGAGGAGCACATTGCACATGGTTTCATTCAGATTGCTTCATCCTAGTGAAAGTTATTACAGAATATTCAGGGCCTCTTTCGAGTGAATCTCCCTGTATTTCAGGCCAGTATCAGTTAGGCTGAGAAAAGAACAATTTTCTGAGTGATTTAACTGAGTAGATAGATATTTATCTGGATAAATTGTCTTGGGTGAAATTTGTCCCCCTTAGAAAGGATTTCATAGTGTGCATAATTTTAGCCAGATTAGAACAAGGCAGTCCTGAGTAGGGATAAGCATTCATTTTGAACGAATGGGAAAAATGCAACATATGAGACCATATTTTATTTGTATAAATAATATGAACTATAAATTGGCCTTGGATGAAAATAACCTAAAAGTGTTGGGTATTTTCATTTTTGTGCATTAAAAAAAAAATGGGTCTCCAGCAAACCAGAAATTGGCCTAGTCCTGTCCCTTGGACTCCATTGCTAAGGCCAGGGACTGAATCTAAGCCTAGGCCCAACATTGGGTCTGGATAACCAAGGCCCAGACCTAGGCCTGAGACCAGAACCCAGGTCCCAGTCTCCAAGGCCCAAGACTAGACCCAGGTCCAATGCCAGGGACTAGGCCTGACGTCAGGTCTTGGTGAGGCTGGATCTCACCACTGAGACCCAGGCCTAAGCCCAGGCCTGAGATCTAGGTCTTTGCCCAATGCTGGGGTCCTATCAAGGCACAAAGCCTAGGCCCAGAGGCCCAGGAGCAGGCCTTCCAGCGTCTTCTTTTCTTTATCTGATGACTAAAGATAACATCCTCCACCTGAAGAACACATCATAGTGATGTGACTGCAGCACCCTACTACAGGGCAGACAGCGCACATCTCTATCCAAAGGTGACAAAATGCTCTGCCAGAGTGTAACCCTCTTCGGGTAATACCTTACTTTCATAATTTCCCAGGATATCAAAAGTAGTCGTAGACTTTAGCCTGAATTTTCAAAGTACATTTCCTGTATGTGCATAAATCCACTTAAAAAATTATGGCTATGTCCAGAAACCCTGCCGGATTTACACACACATATATCTCCTCCAGAGTAGGTGCAGATGTCTTGAATGCCTTTACATGCATATATCTGAAAATCAAAAGTACGCTAGTAAATGATTTCACTGCCCAAATTCTGCCCCCAGAATGCCTACACATCCGTCCATTGCTTTAATGATTCATAATTATTACTTTGTTGCGCTGCTGTTTTGTGTTTGGAAATTTTTACGGCAAGCAAAGATCTTTGAAAGATATTTGAACTGTGGAAATTTGATTAATTTATTTAAACTATCTGTATTTTGATTCAGTCATTTAAAAATTTCTGATACCAAATAATTCAGAACTGGACATTTCAATTCTGCAACTTAGTATATGGTTATGGAATGCCCTGTCTTTGTCATTTTACATTTGAAAATGATCTACAGCAATTCTAGAAAAAGTTAAAAACATTGCTATTCATTGAAGCCTTTGGCATGTTTACGTAATGCTGTCTTTAGCAGTTTTATTTTATTCTTGGTTATTAATTTCTGGATGTTATAAGTACCTTGTATAATCTTTGACCCTCTTGATGTCTTTATATTTTTATTGTAATCCACACTGAATGATGTTATAAAACATCATTCAGTGTGGATTACACAGTGCGGAATATATATGTATTAAATAATAAATAGATGAACTAAATAGGGTGATATTGTGTGTTTAAATGCTCCGGAGGTTCAGTGCCAATTAAGTGCGGTTATGAATGTCATGGAAAAACCCCAGAGTCACAGATTTAACAGAAAGTAACTTTGTTTTCTGGATGTTGTCAATGGAAAGTGAATTGTAAGTAGTACCGAGGAGAATGAAGAATGGATAACTTGGCCGGATAAGTTATCCATGATATTCAGTGGGATAAACGTCCTGCTGAATATTCCAGAACAAAGTTTTCTGGCTTAATTTACATTTAACTGGCTATCTTTCAAATATTGCCGGTTAGGGGTAAATTATCCAGCCTTGTGTACCTGGATGGATTTAGCTTAACTGGCTATAGTAAAAAAAAGAGTATAGCCGGTTAAATAGCGAGGGCCTGTTACAAAAACAAAAAAAATGTGGTGAATCCATGCTTATGCTTTCAGTACTGCTGTCAGGACAACACTGGAAGCCACTAGGTTCGCAGCGTACTACAGTCCTGGCACTGAAAAGGGGTTCTAAAAGGTACCGGGACGGGGGAGACAGGGAGAGGATGGGGGGGGGCCTTCATTTCACATGATCCCTAACTGGGAAGTGAGCGGGAGGGGGGGGGGGGAGGGGAGGCTGGCGCCAACTCTGAATCATTTTTTTAATAATACCTGGAGGGATTGGGGGGGGTGCCAGGCAGAATGGCAGGCCGATTTTTCAAAACATTCAGAGGTGAATTTTAAAAGCCCAAAACAGGGAGATACATGAATATATTGGGCCAGTGTGCGCCGAGCGGATTTTAAAAGGCACCCGCGTACACGCATAATCGCCGCTATGAGCACAAAATGAAACGTTCAAAAAGAGGCGGGGCACGGATGTTAGTGGATTTCACCTTGAAATTTGCGCTTAAATACTTATGCACACGGATGTGTGCCGGGTCTCCTACCGCGTAACTTTATTTCTGCGAAAGATGGCATGTAAGCAGTAAAACAAAAAGATATAGGCTAATCAGTGGGGTTATAAAGGTAGAGGCTACCAGGGGAGAAGGGAGGCTATTAAACTAGGGGGTTTGGAAGTCCTATCCCTTATCTGGGAAAACTGGGAACGAACCGGGAAAAC
The DNA here is from genome assembly GCF_901001135.1 of Rhinatrema bivittatum. Taxonomy (NCBI): domain Eukaryota; kingdom Metazoa; phylum Chordata; class Amphibia; order Gymnophiona; family Rhinatrematidae; genus Rhinatrema; species Rhinatrema bivittatum. Next base: position 563,143,308 of record NC_042615.1, on the reverse strand, counting down.
TGGAAATGGTGTCAGCGTACATGCTTACTAAAATCCTCCCACTTACACAGTGGAAGTGGCATTTGCGCGCAGCTGTTTAAAATTTACCATCGCTATGGGGGCACTACCTCAGTTTTGGGCATTACCTCTTTTTTTCTAACAGGCCATCGCTTAGATCGCTAAACCATGAACAGAGAGACTAAGGGAGTTAAGGAGTACTCTTTAGAAGAAATAAGGGAAAGGGAAGATATGATCCGACCATTCAAATATCTAGTAGGTTTCAATAAAGTACTAGAATGTAGCATTTTCCATAAAATGAAAAGATGAGGACAAGAGGTCATCATATGAAGCTGAAGAGAGAGAAGCACAAAAGGAATGTGAGAAAATTGTTTCTTATTGAGGTAGTGGACTTCCAGTTAGAGTTAAAGGAGCCAAAACAGTGGCAGAGTTCAAGTAGACATGGAACAGGTACAATGGGACTTCAGTAGCAGAAGATAGGAGAAGGTCACTGATAAACTAAGACCCTTTAGAATACAAAAGGAAGGTACAACTGGGCAGACTGAGTAGACAAAGTGGTCCTTTTCTGCTGACATCTTTCTTGTTTTTAATGATTAGAAATAAAAAGCAAACCAGTAATTTGTAACTTTTCTGTTTCAACAGTTAGTAAATTTGACCTACATTATTTTAGGGATGGTAACTAGTAAGTTTAATGGGTTACTTTTATAAGGCTGTTTAAGCTTTACCATAGGTAAAAGTGGGGAAATGCCCGTCAATGAGAGGATCTAGGGGTATATAGCAGTATTTTCCAACTCTCTCCTAGAGGCATACCTATCAGGATTGCCACAATGAATATGCATGAGATACAGCTGCATACACCAATGTATGCAAATCTTACTTATGTACATTCAATATGAATATCCTGAAAATCTGATTGGTTAGGAAGAAGGCTGGGAAATATTGGCATAGAAGGGGTTTTTTTAATTGATTTTTTTAGCCAATCCTAAAATCGACAGGTCTCTTTCTAAAATGTATATTAGTGTCTCCATGAGGCACTAGGGGGAGTCATTGATCAGAGTAGTTGGAGAGAGAGAGAGAGCAAGTGGCTGTGGGCTCCAAGAATCCTGGAAGGGGAAGAATGGTTTGTCTTTTCCTCCTGTTCAGAGAATGTGATCCTCTCCTTCACCAGTTGGCATGAGTTCCAGGAAGGGTTCTGAGAACAGTACCTAAAAAGGTGAACATTCCTAGGTCTTTGGATCAAAACTTGTCCTTGCTGCAGGGTTCATCAACAAGGTATTTGAGTGCTTCTTTTCTAAGTGGGAGAAGAAGATTTCATTTGGGGTCCTAAAGGAGAGGTAGCCCACAAGGCAGGGATGCTTAAACCAGTCCTTGGGTCACCCATCAGCCAATCAGGTTTTCAGGATATTCCTAATGAATATGCAAGCAAAATATTTGCATACATTGGATGCAATGCATGCAAATAAATATCATGCATATCCGTTAGAGATATCCTGGAAACCTAACTGGCCTGGGGAACCCCACCACCACCACCAAGGTCCAGATTGACCACTCCTTGTTGCACTGGAGGTGGACCCTTGGCCTGGTGTAGGATTGATTTGGCGCTCCGGTTGGACCCGGAGAGCACCTACCACCAGGAGGCGGAGCACAAGAGAAGACAGAGGCTAGCTGGAGCTTTGCCAATAGCAACCCGGGGTTCCCTCAAGTTGAGCCCTTGGTTACCCGGGCCGCCTGGTCTTAGGTGGGCCTCGCAGGGTCTCCTAGAGAGGAAGTGCAGGGGAGTGCCCACCATGAACAAGGGTGCGCGGTCGATGTTCAGGCAAGAGTGTCCAGAGGTCGCAGGAGGCCAAAAGAGAGTGTCCAAGTAGATAGTGAGGATGAAGGCCAGAGTATCAGTCCAAACTGGTCAGCCGAAGCAGGGGTTAGTACTTGTAGTCAGTCTGTGAGTAGTCAGGCAAGGCAGAGGTCAAGTTCCAGACAGAGGTCAGGAGTAGTCAGAGAACAGGCAGAGGTCAGGTCCAGGCAGCAATCAGGAGTAGTTGGAGAACAGGCAGAGGTCAGGTCCAGGCAGCAATCAGGAGAAGTCAGAGAACAGGCAGAGGTCAGTACCGTGAGATCAGTCTGAAGGGTACTACCAGGGATGAAAAGACAAAGGAACAGGAGACGCTGGAACAGGAGACTCTGGAACAAGAGACTCTGGAACAAGAGACGCTGGAACAAGAGACACTGGAACAGGCAAACTAGAGAACACTGGAGTTTATGACCCGATTGCCATGGCAGGGATCATGGGTTTGAGCCCTGCCTTATATATGGAGACTCTGTGATGTTATCAGCGTGCGCCTCTCGGGGTTTTCCCGCGCTTGGCCTTTTAAAGAGCTGCAGGTCCGAGGATGTTGAGGACGCGGAGCCCCAACGGGAGCTCCGCTGTGAGGCCTGCATCGGAGACTGAGAGCGGGGGAGCTGGGGATGCCGCGAACTGGCTGAGGCTGCGGAGGAAGAGAGCCCGGAGCTCGTGGATGGGAGAGCAAGGTGAGCAGGGCCAGCTGCGGAGCGGATGCGGTCGGGACGTGCAACAGTACCCCCCCTTCTAGGCCTCACCCTTACTAGCCTGGGCTTGTCAGGGTGAGCCCAGTGTAATTCTTCCAAGAGGTCCTTGTCATAGATGTGGTGGGAGGGCTCCCACGAGTTATCCTCTGGTCCAAAGCCCTCCCACGACAGGAGGTACTCCCAATGACCTTTCCATCGTCTGACGTTCAATACCTCTCTAACTTGTAAGGTGTTCTCTGGTTCAGTATCATGCTGAATGGGTGCAGGAGGCCTTCGCGAAGGCCAAGACAGGATTAGCGGTTTTAAAAGGGACACGTGGAACGTGTTGTGTATCCCCATGGAAGCGGGAAGCTGTAGTTGATATATGACTGCTCCTATGCGCCGGATGATCGGGAATGGCCCGATGAATCTAGGGGCCAGTCACTGTGATGGAAGGCGTAGCCTGATGTGTTTAGTGCTCAGCCAAACCTTCTGGCCGGGTCGGAACAGGGGCACGGTGCGACAATGAGCGTCCGTGAAGTGCTTGGCCCGCTCGGCCACCTGGGTCAGTCTATCCTTGACCTGATTCTATATCCGGCATATTGTCTGTGCGGTAGACTGGGCTGCAGGCAAGTGAACAGAGAGCGGCACAGGTAGAGGCAGGCAAGGCTGGCAGCCAAAGACCACAGAGAAAGGTGAGGCGTCAGTAGCAGAGGCAACATGAGTATTGTGGGATAACTCGGCCCAGGGCAAGAGGTCAGCCCAGTTGTCCTGTTGATCATTGATGTAAGATCTCAGGAAAGTTTTCAGGGAACGGTTTGTCCTCTTAGCTTGTCCATTCGCTTGAGGGTAGTAGGCAAAGTGACTGCCAGTACTTGGTGGCGAATTGCGGCCCTCGATCGGAAACAATCTCTTTGGGTAACCAATATAAGTGGAATACGTTGTTTAGGAAGAGTTTTGCCAGTTCAGGAGCCGAGGGGAGACTTGGTAGTGGAACAAAATGTGCCATCTTTGAAAAGTGGTCGATAATAACCCAAATGACCATGTTGCCCATTGATGGAGGCAGCTCGACAATGAAATCAGTAGAGATGCTTGACCAGGGTTCAGTGGGAGCTGGAAGAGGTTGGAGGAGTCCCCACGGACAGCCAGTCGGGGGTTTTTGCTGTGCACAGATGGGACAAGAGTCCACATAACTACGGGAGTCTTTAACCTTGCTAGGCCATCAGTAATGTCTTCTTAGCATCTCGAGGGTCTGAGCCCGGCCAGGATGGCCAGCCAACTTAGAGTCGTAGGCCCAGCGAAGAGCACACTCCTGGAGTCGGCGTGGGACCACTGTCTTCTCGGCTGGTACCGTGTTGGTAATTGCGAGGGATATCCATGCTGGGTCTATGATGTGTTTAGGAGTCTTGGGCATATCTTCTGGCTCAAAGGAGCGATAGAGAGCACCCGCTTCGGTATTCTTCACTGCTGGGCGGTAGCGGAGATCAAAGTGGAATCGTTTGAAGAACAGCACCCAGCGGGCCTTTCTTGGATTCAAGAGCTGGGCTTCTTTTAAGTGTTTGAGGTTCTTGTGGTCTGTAAATATCGTGAATTTATGCTGCACTCCTTCTAATCAGGGGCGCCATTCTTGAAGGGCCAATTTCACAGCTAAGAGTTCACGATCCCCAATCGTGTAATTTTGCTCTGCAACAGAAAACTTGTGCGAGTAGAAGGAGCAGGGTACTAAGACCCCCTTGAAGAATATTGGCTCAGGACCGCCCCAGCCCCAATGGCGGAAGCGTCGACTTCGATGACGAAGGGACGGTTGGGATCTGGGTGTCGTAGACATGGTCCGGTACAGAAGGCCTCTTTCAATGCGTGGAAAGCAGATTGTTATTGTTTGTAAGGTTTTGGGTGGACCTTTGGACACTGTGGCAGATGACCATGCCCACGGGGGGGAAGTCCCGTGAGGGGCCACAGGTCAGGTTCAGCTTTAGGACACACAACACAGAATTATCTTTTATTAAACAGAGTTGAGAAGCCACCAGAGGTGGCAGTAGTGAGTAGAGATGAAGCCCAGCTGCGCTTGTAGTCCCTCAGGACACTGGAACAGCGATCCCTCAATAGCTGTGCTGTAGTGGAGAGAAACTGAGATAGTGAGTACAGTGGAGCATACACAGGGTTCTGGTATAGAGCCTCGTTGGGTGATTACTCACACAGCAGTTTCTCCCGGAAGGTAACACAGAAGCTGGAATAAAGGCAGGCCCTCGAGGAGTGAGTACCTGGTTCCAGGGAACAGCTCTGAGAGAGTATAGATGGTAACTCACTGATGGTGTAGGCAGCGGTTTCTTCCAAGCAGAAGTGAGCTCAGGCAGCGAGTCCGGGAACATGGGCCCTCAAGGAGCAAGTACCGGTTCCAGACAGCGACCTGAAAGAAAAGAGAGAGGCCCCCAAGGTGCGGGTACCCCGATAGAGTAAGTCCAATTAAGGAGAGGCAGAGTAGCTAGGTACGGAGAGCGAATCCCATCCGTAAGGAGTCTCATCACCCCCTTGCTAACTCGATTAGCTAGCACATAGAGTAGGCTTTTGTATCTGGGATGCATGACGTCATCACAGGGGGATGCCCCTGAGATTCACGCCAAAGAAGGAATAAGAAGCAGGGCCATGCGGCGTGCGCACCCTAAGGCAGCTGAACAACATGGCGGGATGCAGCGCCCAAGCCGGACCGGGGACGCCGGAGAGGATGGCAGGCAGATGCCGCAGCAGCCAGACATCCATCAACCGCAGGAGGAGTTGCCAAAGAGGTAAGGAGGGCGGAGTGGAGACGTCGGGCAGCGACAGTTGTAATACAGATTGAGCCTTGGGGCTCCAAACTTGGAGGTTACTACCTTTCCTAGTCATGGCCGTGAGTGGAGCACCCAGTGTGGAGTAGTTAGCGATGAAGTTCCTGTAATAGTTTGTAAACCCAAGGAATCTTTGTAAGGCTTGGATGCCTACTGCCTGAGGCCAATCTCGAATACCTTGAAGTTTCTCAGGGGCCATGGTGAAGCTACAATTGAGATGATATAGCCCAGGAATGGAAGGCGGGTTTGTTAAAAAATGCACTTCTCTAACTTTGCGTAGAGGTGATTGTCTCTGAGGTGTTAAAGGATGGTCTGAACATGTGAGCAGTGGGACTTCAGGTCTTTGGAAAAGATCAGTATATCGTCCAGATATACCACAACAAATGAGAATAGTAGGTCCCAGAAGATCTTATTCATCAAACACTGAAAGACTACAGGGGCGTTACAGAGCCCGAAAGGCGTTACTATGTACTCGTAGTGGACATCCCTCATATTGAAGGCAATCTTCCAGATGTCCACTGGCTGGATTCGGACTAGATTGTATGCCCCTCAGAGATCTAACTTTGTAAAGATCTGAGCTCCTTGTAAGCAATCAAAACGTTTGCTGATGAGGGGCAGAGGATAACGATCCTTGCAAGTCATGGCGTTTAGCCCACAGCAGTCTATGCAAGGATGGAAACTGCCATCTTTCTTCTTCATGAAGAAGAATCCGGCTCCTGCCTGGGAATTGGAGGGTCTTATGAATCCTTTATATAGATTCTCCTTAATGTACTCTGACATCGCTTGGGTTTCCGGAAGCGAGAGGGGGTAGGTTCTGCCCTTGGGAGGCGTGGTGCCTGCCAGGAGCTCAATGGGACAATTGAACTTTCAGAGTGGAGGCAAGATGTCAGCATTTTGTTTGGAGAATACATCTTTGAAGTCAGAATATGGAGCTGGTAATCCGGAAAGGGTTGCAGAGTTCAGAAAGGTGACAGCTGGAGACACCTGTTGCAGGCAGCGGTACTGGCACTGGGGTCCCCATTGAACTAATTGCAGTGACTGCCAATCGAAATGAGGTGCGTGGACCTGGAGCCACAGAAGTCCTAAGATTACTGGATGCGTGGAATGCTTCAAGATGAACAGGGAAATTTCCTTTTCATGGAGGGTTCCCAATGTGAGGCGGAAGGCCATGGTGCGGTGAGTAATGCGTCCAGGGAGGTGCTCTCCCTGGATAGATGCAATGCGGAGAGGCACAACCAGAGATTGAAGTGGAATCTGGAGGAGGGTGACGATGTCATCCAGAATAAAGTTGCCACTCACCCCAGTGTCCACGAGTGCGGTAGTGGCAAAAGAGCTAGATTCCCTAAAGAGGGCCACAGGGAGTAGTAGTTGGGGGCCAGTAACAGAAGCGCCAAAGCACGGGACCCCTACCAGGCTTAGACTTTGTAGTTTCCCAGCTGCACGGGGCAGGATTGCAGAAGGTGTCCGGAACTACCACAGTATAAGCAAAGGCCTTGTTTCCTTCGTCGAAGGCGCTCTTCAGGATACAAGCGCCCGCTATTGATCTGCATCAGTTCCTCTGGTAAAGGAGGAGGTGCTGGTAAGGCCTTCAACTGGGGGCTTGCAGCATGAGCTGGGCATACGGCAGTAGGTTGGAGAACCTTTACCGCCTGGTGTCGCTGACGTAGGCGGTGGTCAATCTTGCCAACCAGGGAAATCAGGTCCTCGAGAGATGTGGGAATCTCACGGGCAGCCAGCTCATCCTTGAGGGCAGGAGATAGGCCCTCCAGATAGATTGCCCGTAGGCAGTCCTCTTCCCAGCCCAGTTCGGCAGCTAAAGTCCTGAATTCTACTGTGAATTCGGTGAGCGAATGCGAGCCTTGACAGAGGTGAAGAAGATGGTGACCCGCAATCGCCTGTCGGCCGGGATCCTCAAAGGTCCGCTTGAATACGGAAATTAAGTGGGAGAGATGACGGAGGATATCATCAAAACACTCCCAAAGTGGGGAAGCTCATGCCAGAGCCTTCCCTTCAAGGCATGAGAGGATGAAGGTAATCTTAGTAGTCTCACTTGGGAATAATGCGTGCTGCAGTGCAAATTGCATAAAGCACTGATTGAGGAAGCCTCGGCAGAGGCGCGGATCCCCGTTGAAATGGGGTGGAGCTGGAAAGGCCAATGAAGCCCGCGGAGGCAGGGTTTGTGCCATAGCCCCTGAACTGGCCATTACAAGATCCTGTAGTTGAGACCGTAGTCTTTCCACCGATGAAGCCAAAGCTTCTAGGGTTCGCTGTTGTTCTCGGACATGAGCAGCTATGCCAGGAATGGCCTGCATGGGTGGGAGACTCCGCCGAGTCCATGGCCTTGGCAACCTGTTGCACTGGAGGTGGATCCTTGGCCTGGTGCAGGATTGGTATGGCCCTCCGGTCGGACCCGTAGAGTGCCTGCCACCAGGAGGCGGAGCACAAGAGGAGACAGAGGCTAGCTGGAGCTTTGCCAATAGCAACCCGGGGTTTCCTCAGGTTGAGCCCTTGGTTAGCCGGGCCGCCTGGTCTTAGGTGGGCCTCGCAGGGTCTCCTAGAGAGGAGGCGCAGGGGAGTGCCTACCACAAACAAGGGTGCGTTGTCAATGTTCAGGCAAGAGTGTTCAGAGGTCGCAGGAGGCCAGAAGAGAGTGTCCGAGTGGATAGCGAGGATCAAGGCCAGAGTATCAGTCTAGAGTGGTCAGCCGAAACAGGTGTCAGTACCTATAGTCAGTCTGGGAGTAGTCAGGCCAGGCAGAGGTCAAGTTCCAGGCAGCGATCAGGAGTAGTCAGTAGACAGGCAGAGGTCGGTTCCAGGCAGCGATCAGGAGTAGTTGTAAAACAGGCAGAAGTCAGGTCCAGGCAGCAATCCGGAATAGTCAGAGAACAGGCAGAGGTCAGTACCATGAGATCAGTCTGAAGGGTACTATCAGGGATGGAAAGACGAAGAAACAGGAGACGCTGGAACAGAAGATGCTGGAACAAGAGACACTGGAACAGGCAAACTAGAGAACACCAGAGTGTACGACCCGATTGCCAAGGCAGGGATCATGGGTTTGAGCCCTGCCTCATATATGGAGATTCTGTGATGTCATCAGCATGCGCCTCTCAGGGTTTTCCCGCACTTGGCCCTTTAAAGGGCTGCAGGTCCGAGGACGCAGAGGACACGTAGCCCCGATGGGAGCTTCGCTATGAGGCCTGCATCGGAGACTGAGAGCGGGGGGAGCCAGGGATGCCGCAAACTGGCTGAGGCTGCGAAAGAGGAGAGCCCGGAGCACGTGGATGGGAAAGCGAGGTGAGCAGGGCCGGCCGCAGAATGGACACGGACAGGAGGCGCAACACCCCTGACATAGGGAACAGAGGAAAACCTAATTCCTGTTTTTGTAACTCAAGCAGTTTGAGAAATATGCTTTTGGGGATTTTTTTTCTTTTATGACTGATGGAGACTGTCTAGCATTTAAATACTGGGTTAAAAGCTGTCTTCCTGTACTTTTCTATATTTGTGCTATTTTACTTGAGTTTTACTAAAGTATTATTTTGTTTTGGATACAACACTTGATGTTTATTGTAAGACTATGAGAGTGATTCCCTTTGGCTTTACAGCTGATCTGGAGTTGCACCCAGGTTTTCTTCAACCTCCGTAGCACCTGAAGATGGCCTCTTGCCTATTTCTGGGGGAGCTGGGAAAAAGGGTTACACTTTCGTATAGCAAGTGGCTTACCTGTAACAGATGTTCTCCTAGGACAGCAGGATGTTAGTCCTAGCACATGGGTGACATCATTGGATGGAGACTGAAATGGAAAACTTATGTCTAAGTTTCTAGAAACTTTGACTGGCACACTGAGCATGCCCAGCATGCCCCCATCCACGTGTCTGCATGGGGTCCCTCTTGTCAGGTAACACAGAATTACGCAAAAATAAAATAACGAAACATAGGAGAAACCCAACTCTGCAGGGTGGCAGGCAGGTTTCATGAGGACTTACATCCTGCTGTCCTAGAAGAACACCTGTTACAATTAAGCAACGCTGCTTTCTCCTAGGACAAACAGGATGGTACGCCTCACAAATGGGTGAATCCCTAGCTACAGGCTGTCTCCAAAGACTAAATGAACAACAGGCACGTAACCACGTGCCAACGGGCACAACATCAGTGGTGCTGTTGGAAACAGAGGGAGACAGCCTGAACCCAAAAAAAGGGCCATAGGTAGGAAGAGTTGGGTTTTACAGCTGAAAGAGATTCCAGAGGACAGACTGGCTGAAGCTGCTGTCACATAAGCCATCCCTATTGAGACAGTAGTGAGAGGCAAAAGTGTGGAGAGAACTCCACGTCACAACCTTGCAGATCTCGTCCATGGGCACCACTCTTAAGTGGGCCATCAAAGTTGCCATGGCTCTGAAAGAATGAGCCTTAACATGGCCCCCAAGCTGCAGTCCCACCTGAGCATAGCAGAAGAAGATGCAATCCGCCAACCAGTTGGACAGTGTCTGCTTTGTAACAGCAACTCCCAATGTGTTCTGGTCAAAAGAGATGAAGAGTTGTGTAGACTATGGCCTGATGTTCAGTCCAAGTAGAAGGATAAGGCTCTCTTGCAGTCCAGACTATGCAGATCCCATTTGCTGTGGTGCACATGAAACTTGGGAAAAAAGGTGGGCAGGATAATTGACTGGTTAAGATAGAAATCTGTCACTACCTTAGGCAGGAGCTTAGGGTGCATACGCAGAACCACCCTATCATGGAAGAACTTCGTGTAGGGCAGGTACGTCACTGAGGCCTGAAGCTCACTGACTCTGTGTGATGATGTGACAGCAACCAAAAACATGACCTTCCAGGTCAGGTACTTGAGGTCACAAGAACGCAGTGGCTCAAAAGGAGGTTTCATGAGCTGGGGCAACACTACATTGAGGTCCCAGGACACAGTGGGAAGCCTCAGGGGAGGCTTCAGCTGAAGCAAGCCCCGCATAAAACGTCCCACAATGTTATGGGAGTCTCTGTTTAGTGGACCCTTGGGCCGACCTGCTGGAGACTGGGAAAGGTGGTGAATGTCTCTAGTGAATAGCAGGCCGGGAGGCAGATGTTCAGGCAGGACGTAGATGCTCTTCATCCTGGAAGCTGGTGCTCCCCCGGGAGGAGCCCATAGGAGCCCAACCGCTGGGACTTAGGTGGCTTCACCCTTAGAAGCCGAAGCCCCCCCCAGGAGGAGCCCGTAGGGATCCGGCCGCTGGACTTAGGCGGGTAGTGGATCAGGACAGGTAACTGGAACCAGACTAAGACAGTAGCAATACTGTAACTGGGTTCGGTTTCTGGAACCAGGCAGGAACTGTAGCAGGATTCGGGTACTGGAACCAGGCAGGAACAGTAGCAGGCAAGCTGGGACTGTAGCAGGCAGGCTGGGACCAGGCAGGAACAGTAGCAGGCAAGCTGGGACTGTAGCAGGCAGGCTGGGACTGTAGCAAGTAAGCAGGAACCAGGCAGGTACTGTAGCAAGCAGGCAGGAACCAGGCAGGTACTGTAGCAGGAACGGAGCGACGAAGCAAAGCGAGTCACTCTGGGGCACAGCGCAACAGGAAACCAGGAAGCTAACCCCTTGCAAGGCAAAGACTGGATGGCCGCGGCCGGCTTATCAAGGCCGCAGCGTCTGACGTCAGAAGTTGGGCGGAGTCACCACTGGCGGGAAACGGCCTAGAAAAGCACCCAAGTGGCGCGTGTGTGTGCCTAGGAGCCGGGCGTCCATGGGAGGACTTGCAGCAGCACAGCCCCAGCGGGGACGCCGCCAAGCAGGCCGCAAACCAGGCCTCTGGAAGCGGCCTGGCCATGGTGCTCGCGGCCAGAACCGCAACACACAATGGATTGCACAGAGATGGGTGAACCATCCACACCCTGGTGATAGGCCCTGATCGCACTCAGGTGCACCCTAAGAGAGTTGGTCTTTAAGCCAGTGTTCGAAAGGTGCAGGAGATAATCAAGCAGCTTCTTTGAGGAGCAAGAGAATGGATCCAAGCCGTGGTGCACATACCAGACAGAAAACCTCTTCCACTTCAGGCCATAAGAGTTCCTAGTGGAAGGTTTCTTGGAAGCCACCAGGACTCAAGACACATCATCCGAGAGATCGAGGGGCTGCAGAATCAACCTCTCAACATCCAGACCATCAGGGACAAGCCAAGAGGTTGGGATGGCACAGTGTCCCCCAATCCTTCATGATGATGTATGGGGAGTTCCCCAGACTGATCAGTTCCCGAGGGAAAGATCCCACAAGAAAGGGAGCCAGATCTGCCTCAGCCAATGAGGGGCTGAGGATCATAGTTCCTCCATCCTGTCAAAGCTTCAGGAGAGTCTTCAGCACCAGGGGAAGTGGAGGATATGCATACAGAAGGCCCTTGCCCCAATGGCGGGCAAAGGCATCTGAGGCAGGTTTGCTGTCCACCCTGTACAGGGAGCAGAACTGATCCTCTTTCCTGTTGCAGGTGGATGCCAACAGATCCACATCTGGGGTCCCCAGAGGCGGAAGATCCGGTCTGCCACTTCCTGATTCAGGGACCACTTGTGGGGTCAAAGGGGTTGACTCAGCCTGTCCACCATCACATTTTCTGTCCCAGCCACGTACATGGCTTGGAGCACCATATCCAGTGACAGAGCCCAAGACCAGATATGAATGGCTTCATGGCACAGGAGGAACAACCTCATATCTCCCTGTTTGTTGAGTTACCACATTGCCTCTTGGTTGTTGGACTTAATCATAGAAACATAGAAATGACGGCAGAAGAAGACCAAACGGCCCATCCAGTCTGCCCAGCAAGCTTCACACATTTTTTTCTCATACTTATCTGTTTCTCTTAGCTCTTTGGTTCTATTTCCCTTCCACCCCCGCCATTAATGTAGAGAGCAGTGATGGAGCTGCATTCGAGTGAAATATCAAGCTTGATTGGTTAGGGGTAGTAGGGGTAATAACCGCCGCAATAAGCAAGCTACACCCATGCTTATTTATTTTACCCAGACTATGTTATTCAGCCCTTATTGGTTGTTTTTCTTCTCCCCTGCCGTTGAAGCAGAGAGCTATGATGGATATGCGTGAAGTATCAGTTTTTCTTCTCTCCTGCCGTTGAAGCAGAGAGCTATGCTGGATATGCATGCAGTATCAGTTTTTCTTCTCCCCTGCCGTTGAAGCAGAGAGCTATGCTGGATATGCGTGAAGTATCAGTTTTTCTTCTCCCCTGCCGTTGAAGCAGAGAGCTATGCTGGATATGTGTGAAGTATCAGTTTTTCTTCTCCCCTGCCGTTGAAGCAGAGAGCTATGCTGGATATGCGTGAAGTATCAGTTTTTCTTCTCCCCTGCCGTTGAAGCAGAGAGCTATGCTGGATATGCATTGAAAGTGAAGTATCAGGCTTATTTGGTTTGGGGTAGTAACCGCCGTAACAAACCAGCTACTTCCCGCTTTGTGAGTGCAAATCCTTTTTTCCACATTTCCTCTTGCTGTTGAAGCTTAGAGCGATGTTGGAGTCACAGTAACCATGTGTATGTTTATTGAATAAGGGAATTATCTCCAGGCAGTAGCCGTCATTCTGGCGAGCCACCCACTCTTCATTGATGGCATCTTGACTTTATGGATCCACCGTGTTTATCCCACGCCCCTTTGAAGTCCTTCACAGTTCTGGTCTTCACTACTTCCTCCGGAAGGGCATTCCAGGCATCCACCACCCTCTCCGTGAAGAAATACTTCCTGACATTGGTTCTGAATCTTCCTCCCTGGAGCTTCAAATCGTGACCCCTGGTTCTGCTGATTTTTTTCCTACGGAAAAGGTTTGTCATTGTCTTTGGATCATTAAAACCTTTCAAGTATCTGAAAGTCTGTATCATATCACCTCTGCTCCTCCTTTCCTCCAGGGTGTACATATTTAGATTCTTCAATCTCTCCTCATAAGTCATTTGATGAAGACCTTCCACCTTTTTGGTCGCCCTTCTCTGGACTGCCTCCATCTTGTCTCTGTCTCTTCGGAGATACGGTCTCCAGAACTGAACACAATACTCCAGGTGAGGTCTCACCAAGGACCTGTACAAGGGGATAACCACTTTGTTGATCGGCCAATCCCTGAATGCATGCACTGGATCGTCCAAAGCTCCAGGAAGATGATCTGACACTATTCTTCCTGGGAAGACCACAAACCCTGGGTGTGGAGCCCCTCAACATGGGTACCCCATCCCAGGTTGGACGTATCCTTAGTGAGCACAATCTGGGGAGGGGGACTTTGGATTGGCACTCCCTGCTCCAGGTTGGCCAGACTCTCCCACCAGGACAAAGAGTCCCGGAGAGGCGGAGTAACCTGGATGCAGTCTTGGAGGTCCTGGGTGGCCTGTCGCCACTGAGACCGCAAGGTCCATTGAGCTCTGCGCATATGCAAGTGAGCTAAGGGAGTAAAATGGAAGGTCATGGCCATGTGTCCCAAGAGCCAAAACCTGCCAGCTCTGATGGACCACCCCTGCAATGGAAACCAACATGAAAGCCCGATCGTGGGGGAGTTACGTACAGGCCTGAGCAGTGTCCAACCTCATGCCAATGAAGTTCAACTGAGGCGACGGGTTGATATGGGACTTTGGGTAGTTGACAATAAATCCAAGGTACTCTAACATCCGAACAGTCAAGCTCAGAGACTATACTACTCCCTACTGGGTGGGGCTCTTTATGAGCAATTGTGCAGGTAAGAAAACACATGAAACCTCAACTTGTGGAGGTATGCACCCACCATGGCCAGGCACTTGGTGAAGACACGTGGGATCGAGGCCAGTCAGAATGGCAACACCTAGTACTGAAAATAATGCTCGCCGACTACCAACCACAGATACTTCCTGTGACCATGGAAGATCTTGATGTGGGTATAGGCATCTTTTAGATCGAGGGAGCAAAGCCAATCTCCTCTTTGCAGGAAGGGAATCAGGATGCCCAGAGAAACCATCTTGAACTTTTCTCTTTTTAGAATGGCACAGAGTCCCCCTGTTCTCTTTGAAATCGGGAAATATCTGGAGTATAACCCCCTACCCCCGCTGAGTCAGTGGCATGGGCTTGATGGCCCTGGCTGTCACAAGGGTGGCGAGCTCCACCAATAGAATTTCCTGATGCGAGGACTGACCCCAAGAGGGACACGCGGGAGAGTCTGGAGGGACACCCAGAAAGTTCAGCTTGTACTCTCGACGCACAATGGACAGAACCCATTGGTCTGATGTAATGCTGGTCCAACAGTCCAGGAAGAACTGTAGTTGGCCCCCGCCCGTACCCTGCATCAAGAGTATGGGCAGTTGACTTAGACTCCCTCATCCCCAGTCAAAACCCTGTAGCAGGGCTTGTCTGGGGTGCCAGCTGAGGACTGGGGTACGCTGTTGCCTAGGGCGGCACCTAGAACTCACGCACTGGGAACTAGCATGAGAGATGGGAGTATATTATTTCCTCTGGCAATAAAAGGACCTCATTGGGCCCTGCTGAGAGGACTTCCTAGCTGAAGACAGTGGATCAGACCTGGAGGGCTGGTGGCATAGGTGCTAGAATGCTTGGCCTCCTTAAAGGCCGACTCCACCACAACCGATTGGTGTGGGAGTTGATGCTTCTCAAACCATAAAGCATGCTGGACCAAGTAAACCGCATCAACTTTCCTCTTTATTGGAGGCACAGAGATGGGGTGTTTCCAGATCCGAAGGAGCAACTCCTTGAAGATCTCATGGACTGGAACAGTGACTATATCCTTCGGGGTATCCACAAACTGGAGTACCTCCAACATTTTGTGTCTGGCATCCTCTTCCATTAGACGTTGGAATGGAATAGTCTCTGCCATGGCCTGCATGAACAGCGCAAAGGTTAAGTTTTCAGGCAGGGATCAGCACCGTTCCTCCAGAGATGGGTCCAAGGGAAGGTCATCAGAATTATTAGAAGAAGACTTGGAGGTATCATCCCCCCATGGATTGTAAGGGGCATCATCATCGCTGAGATCACTTGGAGACACCGTGGCTTGGGCACTGAGAGCACTGAGGGCACTGAGGGCATTGAGGCCCCCAAAGGACCTGGAACCGGACCAGACAATGCCAACTATGGAACCAGGTGCCTCAATGGCACAGTAGGCTTTGGAGGGCCTTCCTCCTTGGAGGACCCCAAAACAGGTATAGCACCGGGAAGAAGAGGCCACGGTGGCTGCCGGGTATCGATGGACCCCCAGGCACCAGGACTGGCTGCATGAGGAGAACACTGAGAAGGACATCGAGGCACTTCATCAGCGATGCCAACATAGAAGGTGTAGGCTCCGGCATTGGTGGGGCAGACAGTTTGATGCCCTGCAGGGCTCAGACAACTGCCAGTTGTACCCTGTGTTCAGCTCCGCTTGGAAGTCCACCGAAGACAGGACAGATGGAGGAGGGGGAGGTATCACCAGATCACCCTCAGACTGAGGGAGATCGATGCCTAGCACTGGAATCAGTGGGGAACGCCTGGGACTCCTGGGTTCAATGAAGGGTGCTGCTTCCTCGCCAGAGGGTCTCTTCAGGGTCATCAGAACAGATGCCAGTGCCAACCTGAGCATAGAACCATGCGAAGACAGAGACCGATGATGATGTTTCCTGGACTTTCCACGGTGCTTGTCCCAGTCTTTCCCCATCGCTGAGGAGGAAGGAGATGATCCAGAAGTCCTCTAGCGAGAAGAGACCAAGGACAGCTGATCCCCGGCACCTCTCTCCACCGAGAAAAACGGCACCCCCGGATGTCATGCGATGCCCCCAGGCACAGAATGCACACATCGTGTGGATCTGTAAGAGACATGGTCTGAGGACACTGGGGGCACCACGAAAACCCAATGACCCCATAGCAAAAAGCCCAGTGAATGGTTGATGACTGGCGGGTTCTGAAGGAGACACTACTAGGAACCGAATGCAAACAACGAGGAAAACTTACTGCGCCCACCAACTAACTAAGCTGGGGGAATGGAGAGGGACCCGATGCAGAAAAGTTGACAAATTGACTGAGAAAAAGCTTTCCAACACAAAAAAGAACACGTGCTCCACATCCACGAGATGACGGCTCCGCGGTAAAGTAGAGACTGAAGAGCGACCCTGCATGGATGCGTGGATAGTGGCATGCTGGACATGCTTAGTGTGCCATAAGTTTTCCGTGCCGGGTACCATCTAATGATGTCACCCATGTGTGAAGACTACCATCCTGCTTGTCCTAGGAGAAAGCATGGAACATGCTGCTTTATTTTTTATTCTGTACCTTTCCAGAGAAAGTTGATATTACTGTTTGCTCTGTACATTTACAGGCTGAAGCCCAGTTTATAAAATGTGACCTGATGGCTTTTCTCAGTTTATAGGTTTTTTTGTCACACAGATGTGTTGGCATCACTTTCCAGAAAATCAAAACATACTTAAGCAATTTGTTTTCTTCCACCCTCTTTGTAAATAAAGTTGAAGTTGGCTGGGGTCCCCACAGAAATACTATTTACACTAGCACCTTCTCTGCAAGGAAAGTTTCAAATCAGGACAAATGGAGTACTTTTCAAACGTGGTGTTAGAATAACAAAAAACTCCCCAAATCATTTCAGTGCAGGCTTGTGCCAGCACCTGTGACTCACCAGCTGTTACCATGGAAAGCAGTCATAAAGTTGGCGTGAGCTTATTTATGTCATTTGGCAGTTCTCCACATAGAGCGTGAATCAATTTAGAACCAAAGGAAAACAATATAAAAGAAAGAAAGAAAACTACAGGATTTAAAAAATTTGAAATGTAGTTAGTTTAATAAAAAAGTATCACCTACTTCTCTTTTGTTGACTTTCATTTCTTCACATTTGGAGACATGAAACATGAGACACGGAATCACAGAATATAATGGCAGACAATGACCAAAAGGTCCATCTACTCTGCACAATTCAATTCCTGTTCCATTGCCTTAGGTGCAGTTGATCTCTGTCTTCCCGTTCACTCTTTTGAAATGAAGAATCCTCCATGCGTATCCAGACTTTCTTGAATTCTGTTACTGATTTTGTTTCTAGGCTCTCCACTGGAAGGCTATTAAACACACCCATCATACAGGCTGGACAGTTGGAAATTACTGCCTGTCTAAATATTAGACTTTCATAAGACGCTTGTCAGCACATTTTCAAACAAAGATATGACTCAGAATTTAATTAGAACCAATATAAATTTAATATTTCATATCTTTGGAAGCACAGTTGTCAACCGACATGCCCCTATCACTTCTCGGGCACATAGCATTAGTTAAGATGGTGGTAGTCCCCAAGTTACGATATAAACTGCAAATGATTCCCTTAAGGATGCGTAGAAAAGATATTATGGCTCTACAAAAGATGTTTAGTAGCTTCTTCTAGAGGGGTAAGAGAGCGAGACTGTCCTACAATACCATGATGACCCCAAAGATGGAGGAGGACTGGGGGTATCTAATTTTAAATTATAGAATCTGGCATCACAATTAAGACTATTTGGTGATTGGATACTAGAGCAAAATGACTATCCAGATGTTTTTGGAAAGGGCCTTGTGTGAACCATTGAATGTACAATATGTTCTTCACGCCTCTGTGGGTGAGCTACGTATTTATTTGAAATCCTCTTTATTATTGACTTCTGTTAAAAGAGCTTGGTCCATGCTTCGGGATGATATGGTGCTTTCTACCTGAGTTTCCCAGTTTGTCCCTTTAGATGGTAATCACAAATTTCCTTCTAGTGGTTCTTTACATCTACAAACATTGAAAGTGCCAATAAAATGGGACTTAATGGAATTCCTAGACAAAAGCTTTGGATCCATATATCTGTTTGAATATTGTATGTAACATCTGGGCTTCACTCCTGTCAATTTTCTATTGTATGGGTAGATGAGAGTATATCTTTCTAAACTTTTAGCAACAGCAGAGCACCCACTAATTAATCCTTCCTTCAATGTATTAGTTTGATTGCATGGGTCCCATAAGGGCTCCCTTTCACACTTACATAAATTCTAATAACAACAGGAAGATTTAAAAATCTTTCAAATTTTGGCAGATGTATGGCAGAATGATAGAACTGGATGAAGGGAGTAATGCCAGACTGTCACTCATTGATTTATGAGACTACAAGCCGTTAAGCCCGTTAAAACGGGCTACATCCCTCTGTCTCTCACCTCCCCCTCATTCTCTCTCCCCTCCACCCCCTACCTCCCTCCCTCTCACCCACTCCTCCCACTCCTCCCTCTCCTCCCACTCAGTCCCTCCCTCCCACTCAGTCTCACTCCCTCCCTCCCCCCTCTCTCCCTCCCTCTCACTCTCCCTCAGTCCCACTCCCTCCCTCCCTCCCTCAGTCCCACTCCCTCCCTCCCCCCTCTCTCCCTCCCTCTCACTCTCCCTCAAGTCCCACTCCCTCCCTCCCTCAGTCCCACTCCCTCCCTCCCCTCAGTCCCACTCCCTCTCTCTCCTCCCCTCTCACTCAGTCCCTCACTCTCTCTGTCAGTCCCTCCTCTCTCTCTCCCCTCCCTCGCTGCCACCGCCGTTAAAAAGGGCTACATCCCTCTGTCTCTCACCTCCCCCTCATTCTCTCTCCCCTCCACCCCCTACCTCCCACCCACTCTCCCTCTCCTCTCACTCAGTCCCTCCCTCCCACTCAGTCTCACTCCCTCCCCCCTCTCTCCCTCCCTCTCTCCCTCCCTCTCACTCTCCCTCTCCCCCCCTCCTCTCACTCTGTCTCCCTCCCTCTCACTCTGTCCCACTCCTTCCCTCTGTCCCACTCTTTCTCAGTCCCACTCCTTCCCTCTGTCCCACTCCCTCCCCCCCTCCCCTCCCTCTATGTCCCACTCCCTCCCTCAGTCCCACTCCCTCTCTATCTCCCTCCCTCCCACTCACTCAGTCCCACTCCCTCTCTCCCTCTCACTCAGTCCCACTCCCTCTCTCTCCTCCCCTCTCACTCAGTCCCTCCCTCTCTCTGTCCTCCCTCGCTGCCGCCGCCGCCGCTGCCACCCGCCGCCACCGGACGCCACCGCCACCCAACGCCGCCGCCGCTGGACGCCGCCATGCCGCTGCCACCCGCCGCCGCCGCTACCACCGGACGCCGCCGCCGCCACCCAATGCCGCCGCCGCCGCTGCCTCCCGCCGCCGCCGCTACCACCGGACGCCGCCACCACCCAACGCCGCCGCCGCCGCTGGATGCCGCCATGCCGCTGCCACCCGCCGCCGCTACCACTGGACGCCGCCACCCAACGCCGCTGCCGCTGCCGCTGCCACTGGACGCCGCCATTGTTTTTTCTTTTTTTCTGACGCTGGCTCAGACTGACGTGCTCGCCCGCACATGCGCGGTAGAGCTGGTCTCTACTGCGCATTTGCGGCACGTCGGTCAAGCTTCGTTTATTAGTATAGATGATTATGTGTGGCTCCGTGAGCTAGAATTGTAGATTTTCCACAGATCGATTTTTGTCCCCTTGTGAGTCCAGAAAATGGGACTATTAGCTCCAGAGCTTGGTGAGCTATGAGCCACGCTTATCCATTGTCCTCTAAAACATTATCCTCTAAAACAGAGCTACTACTTATTTCCACCCAACAAGACTCTATGCCTCCCTGCAACAAGGCACCACTCCCCATGTCCATCTCCTTCCCCCACAGTGTACGGAAACTCGGTGTTACCATAGACCAACAAATCAATATGAAAAAACACATCAATACCACCATAAAAGATGGATTCTTCAAGCTACAGGTCCTAAAGAAAATAATACCCCTCCTTTATGTCCATGACTTCTGTACCGTACTCCAAGCCGCCTTATTCTCTAAATTGGACTACTGCAACACCCTACTGCTAGGCCTCCCTTTCACCTCCATCAAACCCCTCCAGATGATACAAAATGCAGCAGCTCGCATTCTCACTAACTCTAGGAAATCAGAACACATTACCCCTATCCTCAAGGAACTCCACTGGCTCCCTATCTCCTCCCGCATCATCTACAAAACCCTTACTATTATCCATAAATCCCTACACAACGACAACACCCAATGGCTCAAAAACTCCCTCCACTTCCTCAATTCCAACTGGCACACTAGATCCGCCTACAAAGGACGCCTATACACATCCTCTCCCAAGACCACACACTTCAACTCGACCAAACAACGTGCTCTATCCGGCGCAGGGCCCACCCTCTAGAACTCCATGCCCCCCGACCTCCGCCTAGAGCCATGTTCTCAGAAATTTAAAAAAAAAACTTAAGACATGGCTCTTTAAGCAGGCTTACCCTGAATAGGGCCTACAGTCCCCCACTCCATCACCATTCCTCTCCCTCCTGCACTCAGTTCGCAGTAATCTACTTAAATTGTTTTTAATCTAATTTAATTTGTTTTAATCCGTAGTAAATTGTTTTATATAGCCTTAAATTGTTTTAATCATGCTCCAACCTATCTCCTCGTTCCTCCATTAAGTTTCCTGTTTTAAATCATTTTAATCCCCTTATATTGTTTTATCCCCTCTTATTGTTTTAAATAGGTTCCATTCTGTTTCATTGTACCTGGTTAAGTTTGATATAAACCGATATGATGTATGTACGAATACTGGTATTCAAAAACAAACAAATAAATAAATAATCTCTGGGATGCCCTCAAATTCAATGTTTTTGGGGAAAAATACACCACAAATTATTTCTGATAACAAAGAAAAATGTGCTGTGGTCAAACTTTTTATATATTTTGGGGGATCATTTTATTAAAAAGGGTCATAAGGCATTTTGCTAAAAACTTATTATGTAGTTTAGTTAATTGGCCAAGCTTTTCAGATGGAGTATTGTGTTCCGCAGGTCAAAAGAAGTGAAAATATTGTTTTAGAAAACTTGGGGCAGATTTCATCGTGTTTTGTCACTACCTCTTTGTTCTCCATTTTTTTGAATCTTAAGTGACTTCTAAGGAGCACATTTTACAAAGTTCCTTTGCCTGTCTACTACTATGAAAACTCCTTTGCTAACAAGACTGGTTTCAGAGGTATCCAAAATGTTCATTTCAGTTTGTTAATTCACCTGAGTAATTGTGATCCATTTTTCTACACAGGGACAGTAACTTTGATACTGGCGCGCGGGCGCACATGTATGCACATATGCCGGCTCGCACCAAAGGATGTAGCTATTTTATAACAAACACTTGTAGATGCATGTGTGGTATAAAATAGAATGCATGTGCATATATGGGTGCACAATTTTATAAGGATGTGCACATGTGCGCGCAAATGCTGCCTCAACCACATAAGTGGGAGGATTTTATAGGACACACGCAGTGACACAATTACCAGTTTCCCCAGTTTATTCCCAGTTCGCCCAGATAAAGGACAGGGCTTCTTAGCTCCCTAGTTAAATAGTTTCCCTTTTACTCTGTTAGCACCAACTCTTAAAACCCCGCTGACTAGCCTAGATTTTTTTATTTTATTACTTACACATCATTCTTAGCAGTAGTAAAGTTACATTGCAGGGGATCCCAGTACATGCTTCTGCATGTAAATACTTAAGCGTACATTCATGTTAAAGTCCTGCAATGCCCATGTCAAGCCCTTTTTTTTTTTTTTTGCAATAACGGGAGATATGCACGAAAATGGGCGGCTTCTAAAATCAACTCGGCATGCGCCAGCAGGATATAGTCGCATTTCTCCCGGTTTTGGTGCATGTCAGGCTTTTAAAATTCATCCCAAAAGGTATTGTTTTTATTATTGATCTGGTGTAGTGCAGTTGAGGAGAAAAACGGGTTAAAACTGTATTTGTGATATGTTTGTGATTTTATCTTGTTTGACACCATAAATAAAACAAGCTCTCTGAGTCTCATATCATGGCTTCTTGTTGTAAAGTTCCCATTCTATTAAAAAGGCTTGCTTAAGTATTATTTATATATATGAGGTATTTGATAGTCTTTATTAAACTTCCCCTGCTGTACCCCGTTTCTCCTCTTTTCTAGGACATACATGTTTAGATCCCTAAGTCTTATTTCATAGGTTTTTTTGGTGAAGATGCTACACCATTTTGGTAGTCCTGCTCTGGAATTCTGTCTTTATCCTTGCATAGGTATAGGGACCTTCATTTTCAGTTATTATTTTATTTTGCCTGGGAATTTCAATGTTTGAACAAAGGCAAAATAAAATAAAAACAGAAAACGGAGGTCCCTATATAAGTATAGTTTGCAGAAATGGGCAAAGTACTTTAGGTGAGTGTTCACCGACAACCTTTTCAGAAGACTTGTCACCTACTTCTTTCTATTGCTTATACTTCTCATGTAAATCTCATGTAAAACTGGATAATAACCCTTTGAGATTTGTTTAATTGAATTTCACACTTCTGTTATTTTTCTAGATGAATATAGCATTGAAAATACTTGAAATATTATATATGTATCTTTCACAGGTCTGCCAGAAATAGTTTCATTAAGGTGAAACACAGGCAATACTTCTGATGCTTGTTTTTCTCTGCAAGACACAAACATTCTCACATTTTCATAGTTCTCTTGGTTTCTGCTCCTCACAAGTCTGCGGCCCGAGTAGCAGACATGGAGTCACTAGCTAGTCTTACTTGAACTTCCATTCATGAACTCATCAGTCTAAGGAATTGGGGAGGGGTAATTGTTTAATTTATTGAACAGCCAGCCAAGATAGTCTCAAAACATGCAGTCCAAAAGCAAAGATTGCGATACAGTAACTCTTTAAAGTAGAGCTTCATGAGGAAAAATACATTCAAAATTATCCATGAAAGATTATATTCGTAACATTGTAAAAATAGGGTATTATAAGTTATGACTTCTTAGTCGATTAAAGCCTTTTTTGGAAAGTGATGATTTTCAATTAGTTTTGCAGATGCTACTTTTCTCAAATATAGATTACTGCAGTTCACTTCTACTTGGTCTACCACAGAATACAATTAGACCATTACAATTACTTCAGAACTCTGCAGAAAGAGTTCTGTCTGCTTAAGCAGATAAGATCACATTACACCTTTCTTGCTTAGTCTTCATTGGCTACCTGTGAATTTTAGAATTTGTTATAACATTTTAATGATAACACATGAAATTGTCTATAGCTTGGAAAATATTTGGCTGAGATCCAGGCTTCATTTTTATATTCCCCAAAGAGGATTGCGCTCTGTAAAAAATAGGCTTGTTGGCAGTTCCATCCATTAAGCAGGCCTATTGTATCGACCTGCTACAGGTCGATACAGTAACGTGCAGTTAAAGATTCCCCGTCTGTAACGTGCTGGGAGTGCACAATACAGACGAGTAAGGCGATTCAGCTATACAGTCTCCAGTTTCATGCGTCCCTAGCGCTTCCTAAAACAGACGCATAACCCTTTCCGCACCCAGCATGTAAATGAACGAAAAAGCTGTATAATGAAGGAATTAGCTATTCCCCTCCGATACTGTAACAGGCGCTGATATTATCTCCTCAGTAACCCGCTGTTTTGCCGCGGCCTTAACGTGCTAGTTTACCGCCTCCCCCTAGTAGGAGTTAGTGTAGTGTAAAAAAATTGCTTACCTGCCCTGGTCCCGTCCGGTCTCTGGTCCAGCCCGGTCTCCTGCAGCCCCGTCCGGTCCCCTCCTCCCGAAGCAAAAAAAAAAAACAAAACGAAAAAGTAGCAAGGCTCGGGCCTGCTACGGCAGTCCCTTCTCCCTTCCTCCCGATTTCGCACGGGCATCCATCCAGGCAGAGGGAGCGGGCGGCGAAACGGCCTCCGGTTCCCTCTGCCTGGATGAACGTACGGCCCCCGCCGGAATGAATGCCCGTGCGATTTTGGCGCTCATGCCATGAGCGCCAAAATCGCACGGCCATTCATTCAAAAATCGCACGCCAAAATCGCACCAAAATCGCACGGCCATTCATTCCAAATCGCTCTGCAAGGCGCAATAACAACAAAAATAAGATTGGGCACCAAAATCGCGCCAAAATCGCACGGCCACCGGCAGTGAAGGAATGGCCGTGCGATTTCAGCGCGTGAAGGAATGATGTCACGGCATGTGACGCGTGGGTCCAGGCGGCGGTGGCGGCGGCGGGTGGACGTGCGTTAGTTTCAGATGGCCGGGGGGCGGGTGGTCGCGTGTTAAATCTAGGCCGGGTCGCACAGACGCGCATTCATCCGCCTGCATGAGTGAATGAATGCGAGCCTGTGCGACCCCTGCGATTCGGCGCTCAAGGCAGTCACATGCCGTGACGTCACGCCTTGAGCGCCGAATCGCAGGGGTCGCACAGGCTCGCATTCATTCACTGCCGGTGGGGGCTGCCGGAGAGGCAGCCCCCACCGGCAGTGAATGAATTCATTCATCCAGGCAGCGAAAGCAGGTGAGGTGCAAAAGAGGGCAATATCAGTGGCAGGACCTTTGCTATAGGACACCATGCCAGAAGAACTGAGGTTGACCAGAGACTACTGGAGTTTTTAAGAAACTTCTCAAGACTTGGTGTAAATCTGCGTGCGCCAGCGGGCTGCTGGCGCGCCATCACACGACCCGGGGGCTGGTCCGGAGGCCCCGACCATGCCCCTGGTCCGGCGTCACGCCCCCAACACGCCTCCCGCCCCGCCCCGAAATTCGTGCCACCACCCGACACACCCCCTTGGCAAAGCCCCGGGACTTACGCACGTCCCGGGGCTTGTGCGCGCCGCCGAGCCTATGCAAAATAGGCTCGGCGCAGGGGGGGTTTGGGGTAGGTTTTCAGGGGGTACGTGCGTATCTTACGCGCTTACCCCTTTGAAAATCTACCCCTATATTAGGTTAGGGTCTGTCTGTGTTGCGCATATGTGACAGAAGTGCAATATTTCTGCTAGCATGTTGTTTCTCTGTAGGAATTTGTTGCAGTCCAGCTTGTTTCCCAGTAGGTGGTGTATTAGTGTTTAGGGTATAATACAGTATCGGGCAAATTTTAAAATGCTTGCACATGTAAAATTTGGGGATTACACAAGTGGCTGGGCCCTATGTGCGCCGCACGCATTTTCAAAATGGCCCAGCCACACGCATAACCCCCGATATGCTCAAAAGTGCCGGACCAGCTAAAAGGGGCAGACCAGGGGCACGGCGGGGGCCGACCAGGACAGTAGCCATTAGGCCCTGTCCGGGGGAAGCACGGCCAACCGGTGCCCGTAACTTATTTCTGCTCCAAAGGAGCAGGTAAGTTAAAAAAGAAACAACAAACAAAAAATAACAAAACAAAACGCTAGTTAGGGCAGGTAATAAATATTAAAAAATAAATAATGCCTTAGAACTCACATGACAATGGATTTCTAAGTAGTTTGCAACAGCTGTTATGCATCATCGGGCGGATTTTAAAAGCCCTGCTCGCGTAAATCCGGGCGGATTTACGCGAGCAGGGCCCTCGCGCGCCGGCGTGCCTATTTTGCAAAGGCCGCCGGAGCGCACAGAGCCCCGGGACGCGCGTAAGTCCCGGGGGTTTTTGAAGGGGGCGTGTTGGGGACGGGGCCGAACGACGCGGCGTTTCGGGGGTGGGACTGGGGACATGGCGCCGGCCCGGGGGCATGGTCCAGGCCTCCGGACCAGCCCCCGGGTCGGATGATGGCGTGCCAGCAGTCCGCTGGCGCGCATAGATTTACGTCTGCTTCTCGCAGGCGTAAATCTAAGGACAAAGGTAAGGGGGGGTTTAGATAGGGCCGGGGAGGGTGGGTTAGGTAGGGGAAGGGAGGGAACGGAGGCAGGCTGCGCGGCTCGGCGCGCGCAGGCTGCCCAAAATCGGCAGCCTTGCGCGCGCCGATCCAGGATTTTATAAGATACACGCGGCTATGCGCGAATCTTATAAAATCCTGCGTACTTTTGTTTGCGCCTGCTGCACGAACAAAAGTATGCGATCGCGCTTTTTTTAAAAATCTACCCCCATGAGTTTACCTTAAAAAAATTTTAACTCACTTATTTCAAGCACTTACCAACAGTAAAAATTCCTTATTAACATGTATTAATTTATTTTATGTTTATTGCAGTTTATAAATATACAAGTAGAATATCATGTAAAATGCAAACAAAGAACATATAACAGAAATATCAGATCCAATCACGTAATAAAACAGATATCCATGTAGTCTTTCATGAATCATTTCTCCAGAAAGGCAGAGATCAACATAACCTCAATAAAACATCAATAATCATAAGAATAGGATGTAAACCGATGTGATGTTCCTTACTAATGTTGGTATAGAAAAGTTTTAAATAATAAATAAATAGGTGCAGAGCAGAATTAGGACAGTTCACATTACAAGTAAACATGAAAATATTCATGATGTCATTTCAGCAAAATAAACTCCCTCCACTGCCTTCCCAGGTTTCTCCCAACCACTCATTCAAGTTTGTCAGGGCCATTGAGCTCACACCCCGACCCCCACTTATCCCCTTCTTGATCCTTCAGAAAAGCCTTAAGGTAAGAGTGACGTCCACTCGCTCCTACCCCATGTCTTGAACATTAACAATGGTGCTGTCCATCCAGTGGTGCTGAAATGGTGTCTTCCTTCAGTGCACCTGGAGCCATTTTGTTGTTACATCACTTCAGTGCCATCCTCCAGGTGCAGAGTGCCATTTTTAAAGTTCCAGATCTGGCACGTGAACAACTGGGTTTCACTTCTACTCTTTAGGCTTTTCTGAAGGATCCAGGAAAGAGGTAAGTGAAGGCCAGAGATGGAGCTCCCTGGCCATGACACATTTGAATGGGGGGAGGGGGGGTCAGGAGAGACCCAGGAAAGACTGGATTTATTTTGTGACAGGTGGGGGTCAGAGGGGCCCAGGGAGGCCCAGGGAGGCATGCCCAAGCCCCAGGTTTGATTTTGAAAGGGTGAGAGGGTGGTTCTTTTTTTTTTTTTTAATCCATTTGTATTTTTGTTTTTTGCTTTGGATGTTTTTCTGGTTTTTTAATTGATTTTTTTCAGTTCTGCAAACAAACTAAATAAAAACATTAAATAAACAAAAAAAACCCTGTTAAAATTAATAAAAAAAACAAACAAACAAACCCCAAAATGATAATTTAACCGAACTGAACATTTTGGGACTATACATCTCTAGTTTATTTCTACTTGTTTACCCATTTTTCTGCACTCATTACATTTCTACAAGAATCTAAATTTCTCTCATAGGAAATAAAATGGTCCAGAGATACTGCAGCCCAGACTTAAGCCAATCAAGTACATGAATAAATATATTTGATTATGAAAGCTAGCAAAAAATAAAATGGATATCTGGATGAATGGCTGTTTTTAGGCAAGTGTGTCAGCATAGTGAAGGGGATTAACAGAGTGTCTATTGTAACTTTTCTTCTTGCAAGTACAAAATATAAGTTGGCAATTAATATTTTCTCTTTTCTTGACAAACATCGCCTGAATATCTACTTTAACCTCCAAAGACCAACAATATTGTGGGCAACTTCGACCTTTAATACATACCTGAGTGTGACGAGGTTCAAAGCCTTTGTAACACAGACACAAACAGGACAAAAGCAGCCTTTGGCAGCAATCCAAATTTCCCTGGTTTCATTTTGCTGGGCATAGAATAGCAGCCACCTCCCAACCTGTTAGCTTCTGAAAAATTAAAACTGACCCATAAAATGTTTTAACAAAACTGAAAACTCAGGCAATGCTTCAAAGAATCAACCATAGGTTCTACGACAATAAGTACTGCGTACCTAATGCCACTGCTTGATTTCTCACTCACATAATAATTTGCACAAGTAGGGTCTCCTTGCCTGCAGAGAATAGGTTCAGACTGTGTGGGTGGTCCAGGGCCGGCGCCTCTCGGGCTGTGAAGGGATGGATGACATCATGGAATCCCATAGCCAAGTTTATGAATTCAAGGCCTGAAAAGCGAATGGCAGGTGTTTAAAAGGTAAGTGATATTTAATATAAATATGCTAATGTTAGAATGATGGGTTTGTTTTGGAAAATAATGAGCTAACGGTACAATTTGCACAGCAAGCAGTACTAATATGGCATTACTATTTTTTTTTACAGGAGGTGAATCAGAAATTTCCTATTTTTTCTTCTTTATAGTTGCAACTGTACTCCAAAACTGATCTCAGCAATGGTCATGCCATGTTTTTTCCTTCACTGGGGAGAAACAGTAACTGGGGAGATTTAAAAAAAAAAAAAAAAAAAAAAGGAAAAACAATATTTAGAATTAAAACCGTAGCTGATTCAGCAGAAGGCATTTCTTTGAAAATGCAAATTATAATTTATATTATAGATTTCTTAAAGTGCAATATTAATATTATTCAGTTCCCGCAGCAGGTCCCGAGCTTATTAATTGAATTTTAATTTATTAGATCTTGGAAGCTCAGCAGCATCAGTCCTGGCTGGTACCTGGATGGAGAAACACCAGGGCAGGCTGGACGCCTTGGGCTACTGAAGCCAATGGCAAACCTTTGCAGTCTTCTTCCATGAAAAGGCCACAGGCACCACTTAAACCTGAATACCCAGAAAAAGGAAAGCAAAATCAACCACAAATAACATATAGGGGGCCTATTTATGAGAATGCATTAATGCACATTGTTAGTAAATGGGGCCTATGGGGTCTGTTTGCTAACAACTCACATTATTGTGTTTTGTGTTTTCAAAAATAGAGTCAGCTTGTGCTGCAGGGAGAGAGGATGGACTCCTCGGTAAAACGTGAGTAAAATTAGCTTATAATCAAGAGATCGGTAAATAAGTGGTTCAGAATATAGGCCCGGTTTAACTGCATTCATAAATAAGCCCAACCAACTCTGAGTTTTCAATTTCCCGCCACTTGCAGCAGATAAGAGTTTGCTGAGTAAGTCATTACCAGGTTAACATTTACCTGGAGAAAAAAAAAAGAGATGGAGAGCAAGTCTAGAAGAAACTGGGTAAACTTTCCTGGTTAACTTTAAACCCAAGTGGGTATCTTGTCATTGAAAGCCCTGTTCAATATGGATCTCTAATGTTTTTGTTAAAAGCTTAACTTTTTCTTTTTTTTTTAAGGACTAAAATGTATTCATTACTTTGATTACAAGGGATACGCATACAAAATATTTTTGGGTTGGTTCACTTTTTCATTTCAGGGTTTTTAAAAAATTCATTTAAGGGCAGATTTTAAAAGAATGCGCGTGCGCTACCTGGGACGCACACCTGCGTATTTTATAACATGCTCAGGTGCGAACATGTTATAAAATTGGGGGTCGGCGCGCGCAAGGGGGTGCACACTTGTGCATTCTGCACGTGCCAACGCCCAAGGCCTTCCTCAGTTCCCTCCCAGTCCGCTCCAATTTTGGAACGGACTGAGAGGGAACTTCCCAACCCCCTCCACTAACCTCCCTTCCCCTTCCCCTAACCTACCCGCCCCCTAGCCCTAACCTAACCCCCCCAAAAAAACGTTATCTTACCTTTTGCGCCTGCCTCAGGGCAGGCACAGGTTGCATGCGTCAGCACCCTGCCGGCATGCGATCCCCTGGCACAGCGACAAATGGCAGCTGTGCCGGGGGCCTCTAGCCACGCCACGCCCCCAGACTGCCCCCACCCCGCCCCTTTCTCGAAGCCCCGGGACTTACACACATCCCAGGGCTTTACGCGTGTGACCAAGTCTTTGAAAATAGGCCCGGTGCACGTAAGACCACCTACGTGCACAAATCCCAAGGATTTACACATGTAGGCCTTTTAAAATCTGGCCCTTAATGTTTATTTTGGTTGCTCGTTTGCCAAACCAAAATAAACATTAAATAATAAATATCCCAAAATAAAAAAAGGGACATCCCCAGGCTGTCCCCACATTGCTTCATCAGTTCCCAAAGCTGTCCAGAGCTATCCCAAGCCCTTTTACCAGGGCCAAGGCTGTAGTCTAAGCAGGCTGGGCTAAGTCAAACCCAGCTAGCGTGTTCCTGGGTTCCTTGGTCTCTTCATCCCCTACAATGAAGCCGATGCTGGGGCCAAGGCTTCCCCCAGCCCTGCCGCTTACCCCTTCTGTAGGGAATCTTCATCTTCCAAAGAGGGAGGAACAATCCCAAAATGCTCCTGTCCTACCAGCATCCCTTTTAAAAATGGTGCTGTCTGGCTCTGAAAGTGGTGCCAAGTTCGACATCAACAAAATGGTGCCAGTCTCAGGGCTAGCTGGTTCCATTTTGTTGTAGATACTAAGAAAGCATCAAGTTCATTAGTGGATAACTGTGGAAGGCTTTGAGAAGTAGCCACCAGGCCCAAGGCATCTAGCACTGGTGTTTCAGATAATGCAGGAGGGTTGGAGGAGAAGGGAGAGGGGACCTGTAACCTTACCCTGATAACATCTATTACAGTACATGCCTCAACACATCTTCTGTTCTGTGCCACTCTCCCTCATCCCCTCTAGCAGTTCTGCCAACTTGTCAATATGCCAACTGGTCATTCTGTCTCATCACCCTTTATCCACAAGGGTTAAAGGACACTTCTGTAGTGGCTAGAGGATGCTGCACTGGCTCTTCAGTGGTGACCTGCATAATGGTCTCTTTCTGCAGATCTGGAAACAGCAGGGAAGACTTAGATCAAAGGTCAACGATAATTCATCGTTGGGCATCAGCTCCTCCTCCTCCTCCTGGTCCTCCTCATCCATCCCTACTTCTGCTGGCTCTCCTTATGCTGGATCATCATTGTGGTAATCTTCCTCCATGTGTTTTGTCTGCTCCAAAGTTGACAGTCCAGTCTTTCCCCTCCTTTTGCATAGCAGCATGATTGCAGCATGGGTAGTCAGCAAGGATGGCACATTCCAACTATATTAGTACTTGGTAGGTATGCAGCATTCGTTTTGTATTCCAAACTGCTATGAGTTCATACCCATGCAGGGCCTAAACATCAAGCCAGAAGGAAGAAAGGATAGCTGGCATGGATTCATGCCTCAGAGAACTCTCTCTAGTTTGAAATTTAGTTTTACAGGCATCAAACCTTTCCCACAGAAGATAGGGCCATGGCCCATACGCTTTACACACTTCAGGAAACTATGCATAGGAAATTAGTGAATGCATCATGCTGCCAGAGAAATGCATACGATGCAGGCATAGCCAACCAAAACTGCAATAAATGTTTTGCTATGGGGAGAGGGATGTTTTGGACACCATGAGTGCCTGCCTCTTGCCTGTCTTCTAGGAGGCAAAGCCAAGCTGCCATAGTAACCAGTTGCAGGAGGAAGACTTTGTGGCCAGTTCTTGTTTTCAGCTTACATCCCAATGCATTGTGGTCTTTCGTGTGATGGGGCAAAGGAGCATTGAAACTAGCCAGTCCCCTTGTGGACTTACAAGAATCCCATTGCCTCAAGCTCTCCAATAAATGCAGTGCTCTCTAAGTGTTTCAGTGCTGCAACACATCCCACTCCTAGCCAGTGTCATTTTGGAAATGGCGCTGGCATGGAGAATAGTGGGCACTCGATTGTACTACCCTAAACCATCAGGGATCCTTGTAAGTCCACAAGGGGACTGGGAGGTTATGTTCATGGATGGGAGCATGATTTTGGGAAACCAAAGGGACGGGTTTGGGAATGGCATGGAACCTAATTTATTTTTGGCACAATTTGAACTTTGGGCCACTTCAGAGGGCAGCCAGGGAAGTTAGGAGAGGGGGGATGGAGGGGTAAGTAGGTAAGGCTAAAGCTGTACAGCATATTTTGATGTACAAAGGGACAGCAAGGAACTAAGATAAGATAGGATCAAGGACTTAGGGGGAAAGAAAGATAACATACACAAGAATAGGTCACAGAACCAGCTCAACATGATCTGTCTATTTTGTGCTTCCATTATTCCATTCCTGCTACTCAAGAAGACCCTGTCTCTGCCAAGAACAGCTAGAATCCCTCATACACATAAATGTTGTTCCTATTGAATCCCAGGGTTATGTCCTGCCCTACCATGAAGCACTACTTTTAATGCATTCACAGGCCAACAACTTAAGTAAGTAGGATTTTGAACCTACTCCTCTAACCCTTACCAGGTGCTATCAATGCCTCCTTTCCAACAGTGACCCTTTGCCTTGTGGCTGCATCATGACTGTTGATGGCTTAGAATCCAAGGCATGCTCCTACACCTACATACGAGCAACTATGGCCACCTCGGAGCCTGTATCACAACCTAGTCACCAAGCAGTAAAGGACCACAGTACAGAATCCATTGTATCTCTTGCATCCCCCTAGAGCAGACAGATGTTCCTTAGATAGGATCACTTCCCATTGCCTCAATCTCTCCTATAAATGCAGTGCTCTCTAACTGTTTCAGTGCTGCAACACATCCCACTCCTAAGCGAAACAGCAGATGTGACAGGGGTGGTATGCATTGCTATTGAGTAGTCCTTATCACATGATAGATTCAAAGAGCTAACACCATTTTTTAAAATGGCGGCCACCGGGTCCAGGAGCAAAGGGATCACTACAGGTCCCCACTGTTTCATGAGAGTGATTTTGGTAAGTCTTGGGGGATTTGGGGGGGGGGGGGGGATAGGGTGGGCAATGGGAGGTCTTGCAGTAAGTTGGTGGCTATTTTATAAACCTAACGAAGGGGTTGGGGATTGGGGGTTGCACATTTGAATGGGGGTGGAGGTCTCCAGAGGTCTTACTCTGGTTTTTCCTTTTTTTTTTTAGATATCGAGAAATAGTGCACCCTATTTGCAAAAAACATGCACTATTTTCTGAAACTGAAAACAAAACAAACAAAAAAAAGGAAATGACACTTAAAAAACAAAATTGTGTCCAAACTAAGGCATAGATTCATCATTTTGCAGGCCTAATGTCTGTGATAAGGAAAAAGGGTGTGGTTAGGGTAATGAGTGAGAGAGAGACTTTAATCTGAATTTTCAAAGTAGACACTGAAAATTCCTGATTTGCGGCAGTATTCACATGGCCATGTGTGCAAGAAATTCCACCTGCTCCTGCATAGGTATAACATTCTGTGTGTACATATGTGTGCATACTTTTTAAAATCGAAGGTATGTGCATAAATGCTTTCCCAGTGCCAACTCTGCCCCTTGGGACGTCTGCCCCAAGTACAGTGAAATGTACACCCATAATCAAGCTACAATTTTACATTGTTCCCTGCCACAAACAATGGATGAGAGCAGGTTTATAAATTGTTAAATATAAATAAGTAAATATGTGTATTCTTTTCTGTGCACAACATCCAGATAATTTTCAGAAACAAATTTATATGCATAAACTGGAGTTTATGCACATAAATCCTTTTAACTGACTCCCATATTGCATAAGGCAGATTACAAAATAAAAACACAGCAAATCACATAATAGAGTATACATACAAATATTTATAATATATATTTGGTTTTATAACAAACATATATATCATCATAGCAGTAAACACAGTAAATATTATGAGTCAATATTGCACCACAGGCATGCTGAGTAAGTTACCCGGATAAGCTTATCTGGATAACTTAAACTGGATATTCAGCAGTGCAGGTATACCACCAAAAACAGCCAGTTAAATCAAAGTTATCTGCATTACTTTATCCAGATAACTTTAGAACTGCTTCACTGCACAACCAAACTTACTTGGATAACTCTGAATATGGGAATTAAATAAAGAACATAAGAAATGCTATGCTGGGTTAGAGCTATTTCCATCAAGCATTCTGTCTCTAACAGTGACCAATCCAGGTTACATTGTCTGAATTATCAAGAAGACAAAGGGAGAAAGCACAAGGCGGCTTTTACGGCTAAATCCCAAACAAAGAACATCAAGCAGCATTATCTGAAATATCAAGAAGGATTCTCATCCAGTAAAAATGTTGTGAGCAGCAATTTATGGGTATGACAGTTGCTTGGTTTTGATTGATTGTAAATATTAGTAGTAATATTACTACCCTTATCATAAGGATTGAGGGTAACTTTAAGAGAAACCAGGGGGTAACCTACATGGCGCGGTAGATATTACTATAAGAAGCTTGCTGGGCAGAGCGGATGGGCCACCTAGTCCTTTTCTGCTGTCATTACGACATTACTTTGTATTTCCTGTCACTAAATCCCAGTGATAAAACTAGCTTTCTCTAGTCTATCTGGCTAATAATGTCACTGTGTTATGAAATTTTCCTCCAGGAACCTGTCCAAACCTCTTTTAAACCCTGCACTGTTAGTCACCTTGATCACATCCTCTCGCAACAAATTCCTCAGCCTGATTGTACGCTGAATGAAAAAATACTTTCTACTATTTATTTTACATAGTAACATACTGACATAATGATGATAACTGCAGAAAAAGAACAAATGGTCCATCCAGTCTGCCCAGCAAGTTTCTTATGGAGTAACTGCTGCTCTGTGCTGGTTACCCCCAAGCCTTATATTAAGAGTAATAATATTTGCAATCAAACCTAAGCAACTGTCAAACCCATAACATGATAGCAACATTTTTACGGGGTGAGCAACCTTCTTGATAAGTCAGACAATTCTGCTTGAAAATGATTTGCTTTTGGACTTGGCCATAGAAGCAGCCCTGTGCTTTTTCCATAATGTCTGCATATCAATACCCCAGACCATAAAAGACGTGGCCCAGTGTCAGCTGTCGTCTGAATCCAATTCCCCTTTTCCCCCCTCACCATTGAAGTGGAGAGGGATGTTGCAGCTGCATCAAAAGCATCAAGTCTAATTGGTTAAGGGTAGTAATCCCTGTGCCTTCTATTTAGAGTATAACTGCTGTTATACTAGGGGTCACGAAATGAAACTCCAGAGGGGACGACTCAGAGCCAACTTCAGGAAATATTTCTTCATGGAAAGGGTAGTGGATGCTTGGAATGCCCTTCTGGAAGAGATGGTGAGGATAAAAATAGTAAACAAATTCAAAAGGCCATGGGATAAACCCTGTGTGTTGTGTTTGTGGCATTGTGGACCCTTGGTCGCAATGGAGATGACTCCACCCATGGGGAGGGGCCCCATGGGGACCCACTGCGATAGGCTGAACTCAGATAGCAGACACATTAGGGATAGAGTCTTTATTGTACTGCTGTAGGTAGATGGTGAAGCAGGAAGACAAGGCACTGATCCACAATGTGCCAGTAGGTTCAACAGGCTCAGTAGTGTAGTCTCACCCAGAGGGTCACGATAGGCAGGAACCCGCAGTACGGATAACGCCACGGCTGGTGGGTGGAGCTGGAGCACCAGATCGTAGAAGTACTCATGGAATGAAGGCGTCTTCCTGATGGTAGTATGATGGGACCGAAGGTCCATGGTGCAGGATATTATGGCTGGTAGGCCCTCGAGGAGTGAGTACCCGATAGTCCGATATCCTGAAATCCATGCAACCATTTCTTCATTTCCATCCTCTAGCCTTTAAGGATTCACAGTGTGGCATCTGTCGGTTGCAGACGGCTGCGACCGCTCTACCTTACCTCTTTTTCTCCTCTTTCACTCTCCTTGGGCGAGATGGCTGCCTCCGAGGGTCTCGGCATTTCCAAACGAGCATGGGCGTCCCAGTCCGCCATGCTCAATCTCGTAGCCTTCTAGGGCGCGAGCACGCACCTCTCTGATGCTCAAATACACGTCATGGCGGAAACCTCAGGGGCGGCCTCACTGCATGATGTCAGTACCTCCGGGTATAACTAGCCTCTGCTTCCGCTACCACCTTGAGTTAGTAGGACTTCGGTTTAGCTACTCTGACCGCTCTAAGCTGCATGCTTACACGCTGCTATCACTCCAAGGGCCTCGCTCCAGCAGAAGCTCTAGACACCCGCTCTTCGGGGGTCTCTCGCTTCCAACTTCCCTTCGGGGTCCTCACTAACTAAAGACAACTGCTCCTCGGGGGTCTTTCTCTCTCACTTCCTTTCAGGATATTTTAAAGGGTCCAAGAGTATTGCGGTTTCATCAGAAGAGAGTCTTTTATTCAAGTGGGCGGAAACTCATCTGACAGCACTATTAGCATCCTACATTGCAGGAGCGGAGAATGTCTGGGCGGATTTTCTGAGCAAATGAGCAGTGGACGCAGGGGAATGGAATTTGCCCACAGTTGTTTTTCAATATCGGACTATCGGGTACTCACTCCTCGAGGGTCTACCAGCCATAATATCCTGCACCATGGACCTTTGGTCCCATCATACTACCATCAGGAAGACGCCTTCATTCCATGAGTACTTCTACGATCTGGTGCTCCAGCTCCACCCACCAGCCGTGGCGTTATCCGCACTGCGGGTTCCTGCCTATCATGACCCTCTGGGTGAGACTACACTACTGAGCCTGTTGAACCTACTGGCACATTGTGGATCAGTGCCTTGTCTTCCTGCTTCACCATCTACCTACAGCAGTACAATAAAGACTCTATCCCTAATGTGTCTGCTATCTGAGTTCAGCCTATCGCAGTGGGTCCCCATGGGGCCCCTCCCCATGGGTGGAGTCATCTCCATTGTGACCAAGGGTCCACAATGCCACAAACACAACACACAGGGTTTATCCCATGGCCTTTTGAATTTGTTTACTATTTTTAACCTCACCATCTCTTCCAGAAGGGCATTCCAAGCATCCACTACCCTCTCCTTGAAGAAATATTTCCTGAAGTTGGCTCTGAGTCGTCCCCTCTGGAGTTTCATTTTGTGACCCCTAGTTCTACTGTTTCCTTTCCAACAGAAAAGGTTCAAAGTTCATGCATTATTAAAACCTTTCAGATATCTGAAGGTCTGATTCATATCTCCCCTGCACCTCCTCTCTTCTAGGTTATACATATTCAAATCATTCCGCCTCTCTTCATAATTCTTCCGATACAAACCCCACACCATTTTGGTCACACTTCTCTGGGCCATCTCTGTCCTGTCTCAATCCTTTTTGAAAAAGAGGCTCCAGTATTGAACCCAGTACTCCAGGAGAAGTCTCACTAAGGACCTGTACAAGGACATTATCACCTCCTTTTTCTTAGTGGTTATTCTTCTTTCTGTGAAGCCCAGCATTGTTCTGGCTTTAGCTATTACCTTGTCATGTAGCTTCACTGTCTTCAGATCACCAGACACTATTACCCCAAGGTCCCTCTCCCAGTTCATGCATATTAGTCTTTCACCTTCCATTACATACAGCTCTTTTGGATTACTGCATCCTAGATGCATGACCCTGCACTTCTTTGCATTGAAACCCAGCTGCCAAATCTTCAACCACTCTTCAGGACTTCTTAAATCACATTCCATTCTCGCTACTCCTTCAGGCATCTCCACTCTGTTGCAGATTTTGGTATCATCTGCAAATGGACAAACTTTACCTTCTATCCTTTCTGCAGTATCTGCTGGTTGATAGTTTCATGGATTATCCACTTGTTTGACTATTTTGGGAAATGGTAAATAACCATCCTTTATTTATCCATCTATTTCACTCATGATTTTATAAATTCTATCATGTCCTTTCTCAGCCCTCTCTTTTCCAAGCTGAAGAGCCCTAACCTGGGGGAGCTGTTCTATCCCCTTTATCATTTTTGTCAACTTCCTCTGCATCTTATCTGAAAATTTATCCAGATAAGTTTGGCCCACCCAAAATACCTCCAGAATGACCCTAACAAGGTCTGGATAAGTTTTTTTTCTGGTTAAAAACCTAACCAGATAAATTGGACCAGCATGGTGGGATTTTCAAATGTTTGGTTTGTCTGGTTAAGTCCCTAATTTAGCTAGACTAAATGTTTCAATATGGTTCTGTGTAAAATAACAGCAATAAATATAGTTAACTCTTTAATTAAGAAGTGATGATGTCATGGAAAATGCAAGTTTCATGTTTGTCCTAAATGTCAAATAACCCAATTGTGAATGGAATTTTAGGGCAATCTCATTCCAAACAGTTGGGCTATAAAAATAAGGGGTAGATTTTAAAACATGCACGCGCGCACATGCTGAATTGATTTTAAAATGTGCGCCGGCATGCGCGAGTTATAAAATCCGATGGCCGCGTGCACATGCATGCGTGTTTGTGCAGGCAGCATGCGCAAGGGGGGAGAATTAATGCAACCTCCGCATGGTGACGCATTCAGGTATTCTCCAGTTCCCTCCCCCCCCCAACCTAAACTCTCTCCCTTTCTCCTACCCACTCCTCTAAACCCTACCTGTTTTTCAGTTTTTGTTTCTTCAGGTCCCCAGGCTGAAGTAAGTTGTGCGCGTCAGACAGCTGCTGGCGCGCAAGTCTTCGGAAAAGTGTTCAATGGCGCTGTAAATCCCAGGATTTAAGCGCGCAGGGTTTTAAAATCTACCCTTAAATGTTTTTCTGCTTGGTTTCAACCAAATTACAATTAAAAGCTAAGGAGTCTGCAGAGGGGGCCAGTGGGAGATCCAGATGGCAGAGATCTATCTAGACAGCCTGGTTGACCTATTAAACTCTTACTAAACATGAACATGTAATTTGAAGGCAACCCCCCCCCCTCCCCCCATTGTTGAAATGGCACAGTCTTCTATACTCTCTCTTCATAGGGGAGATCTGCAAGGGTTTAAAGCAGGCCACCCTTCTTCAAGGTCAGCCTCTTGCACCCCCTTCCCCTAGGAAGTCTCTGCTCCCTGCATTGATATTTTGGATTCACCAACTCCTTTGTCTTTATCAGTTTTGAGTTGTGGATCTGAATATGGAAACGTAGACTCTCCAGAGAGAGATCAGAGTGGTGTTGAAGTAGCCACAGGGAGATTGCCAGTTGTATCACAAGTTGAAATGGGACTAGTTGTTTTGCTGTGGATTCAGTGGTACCTTTTTCTGTTTCTATTCCAGCTGGATTAGGAGTTGGACCAAGATGGCTGTGGCAGAGAGTATACTATCTTGCTTGGATGGAGTTCAGTGTTGCGTTCAGTCTCAGACGGCTTTGCCCCGTATGTCTCACCTTGTTCTCGGCTCCTCCCGCTTACCTTGGGAAAATGGCTACCGCCGTGTCTGCAAGCCGCCCCCTCCAGTGTCCCCGGAACGGCTATGGCGTTGCCTCCCACCATGTTCCTCCCAAGGGCCTACTAGGGTGCGCGTGCGTGCACTACCCACGTCTTTATTCCAGCAATGGCGAGAACCTCGGGGGCGTCCCCCTCAAGTGACGTCACGCCATCCAGGTATATAGCCTGTACTTGTTTGCTTGCTCATTGAGTTAGCAAGGATCTAAGCTACTCTGCCGCTTCTGTGCTGCCGCTGTAAGCTCTCTTTCTGCCCTTTTGGGTACTGACTAACCTGGGTACCCGCTACTCGGGGGTCCTCTGCTTTATTTCAGATGCCTTTCTGGCATCAGGTACTCGTTCCTCGAGGGCCTGCTCTCCCTGCCTCGGTGCCTGTACCATCTACTTCAACCTGGTGGAATCACCAACCTACAGCTACCATCTAGTGAGTAATCTAACTCTCAGTCTGTCTCATCTACAGCATTGCCTTGCCTGGGAAATCTACACCGGAATCCCCTATACCACCGTGGTAAGACGGGTTCCCTCTGCCGAGGGTCCCGGGACTGCTACCTCTGGATTACCTCACTACTGGTACACATCAAGCTGTATAATAAAAGAGCTAAATTCTCTGTTGGTGCATCCTGAGTCTAGCTCAGTACTGTGGCTTCCCATGGGGCTCCTCCCCGTGGGCGTGGCCATCTGCCACAGTACCCAAGAATCCACCCAAACACCGCTAAACCATAACATTCAGAGTGAGAATTGGGATTTAATTTAATTTTATCTGGAGCTGTTTCTTGTGGGAAGTCTCTTCTATGGTTTCTGACCCCCTTAATCTTTCTCTACCAAAGTTGAATAAGCCTCCTGGAATCTTAAGTAATACTTTGAAGACATCAAGACCTGAGAACTTGACTCATGGGCTTAATTTTGACTTTTAAGTATTTCTGCTACAGGGAAAAAGAATATCTTGGTTTTGGAGAC
This sequence comes from Rhinatrema bivittatum, assembly GCF_901001135.1. NCBI lineage: Eukaryota > Metazoa > Chordata > Amphibia > Gymnophiona > Rhinatrematidae > Rhinatrema > Rhinatrema bivittatum. The sequence goes on along the minus strand of NC_042615.1, from coordinate 563,103,239 downwards.
AGAAGGAAAAAAAATATATCATTGGAATATTTATTAAGGCTTTTTCTTAATTAAAAGCTGTTTTGGCAAAACTAGATGTTGAACATGAAGAGGTGGTTAAATTTCAGGAGAGAGCAGAGACGTGTGAAGAAAATATAGCTGAGATATCAACTAAGGGGTACATAGTCACTGTGTGTTTAGCAAAGTTACCCCTAAATTTATCAAAATGCTATAAAAATAGCAGAAATAGTGCCTGCGATAAAAAAAATGGATGTGGTTAGGCAAAGAGGAATTAACTGCAAATTTGATATCATCAAAGAATTTCTATCATTTGAATCGATGAAAGGTACAACAAGAGGAATTGATTTGTACAATGCAGTCTCACTGTTACTGTGAATGTAACACCCCCCCCCCCCCCCACTCAAAACCACTCTGAGTTGAATGTGCCCATTTACAGTGCTGGATATATAGAGAGTCCTATTCTCCCTATTAAAGTTCTCTCTCTCTCTCCCCCGCCCCCCCCAATGCGATAAAGTAATGCAAGAAAAAAGAAAAACTCAAAGAAAAAAGGTGTACTTATTTTAGATGTTAAATCTCGCGTTACTCTACTGCATTCCTCGCTAGCAGACCCTCATTGCCATTAACTTCTCCCTCCTGCATACTAAATGTGAAATTTACATACTAAGGTGTGTTGCGCTATTTATTGCATGCATTAGAGCCATTTAACCTGTGTTCGGGCCTTAATGCATTTTTATGAATGACCCAGCTAGCAGGCTAACTTCGGAGGTATTGTCAATAGTGTAGCCATGTAATTGAATATATCTGCTATCTTAAACTTAGCTGGATAACTTTATCCCACTAACCTTAGGACCACTCTTTCGTGTGACCACGCTTAGCAGGACCAGACTTAGCAGGACTGGCTAATATAACTCATCCCTGAAATGCTCCCAGAATGCTCCTAAGTAATCCGGCTAAATTTTAGTTGGATATTCATTTAACCTGATTACTAATGAGTTATCCAACGAAATTCCTCGAATATGGACTTGTAAATGCTCAGAGATGGATGTGAAGTTTTCTTCAGTGATAATTGTTTCTAAATCTTTGTTAAGGATAATGTGAATTTACTCCTTAAGGTGGAAAATATGGAAAACTCTTTGACATTTAGTTAATTCCCTATGGGGCGGATTTTAAAAGCCCTGCTCGCGTAAATCCGCCCAGATTTACGCGAGCAGGGCCTTGCGCGCCGGCGCGCCTATTTTCCATAGGCCTGCCCGCGCGCGCAGAGCCCTGGGACTCGCGTAAGTCCCGGGGGTTTTCGAGGGGGGCGTGTCGGGGGCGGGGCCAATCGGTGCGGCGTTTTGGGGGTGGGATGTGGCGTTTCGGGGGCGGGCCCAGGGGCGTGGTTTTGGGCCGGGGCGGTCCGGGGGCGTGGCCGCGCCCTCCGGAACCACCCGCTGGCGTGCGTGGATTTACGTCTCCCTCCGGGAAGCGTAAATCCAGGGATAAAGGTGGGGGGGGGGGGTTTAGATAAGGCCGGGGGGGTGGGCTAGGTAGAGGAAGGGAGGGAAAGGTGAGGGGAGGGCGAAAGGGAGTTCCCTCCGAGGCTGCGCGGCTCGGCGCGCGCCAGCTGTCCAAAATCGGCAGCCTTGTGCGCGCCGATCCAGGATTTTAGCAGATACGCGCGGCTACGCACGTATCTACTAAAATCCAGTGTACTTCTGTTTGCGCCTGGTGCGCCAACAAAAGTACGCGAAGGCGCACTTTTTAAAAATCTACCCCTATATTATCTAATATATCTGGCGGTGGTCTCTAAAAATTATCATAAGGAGTGTTTAGCTATTCTAGAAGTGGCATTACCTCATGTACATAAAGAGACCAATATGTAAAAAAACATCCAACAGATAATCGGGCGGATTTTAAAAGCCCTGCTCGCGTAAATCCGCCCGGATTTACGCGAGCAGGGCCCTTGCGTGCCGGCGCGCCTATTTTGCATAGGCCGCCAGCGCGCGCAGAGCCCTGGGACGCGCGTAAGTCCCGGGGGTTTTTAAAGGGGGCGTGTCGGGGCGGGGCCGAATGACGCGGCGTTTCAGGGCGGGATGCGGCGTTTCGGGGGCGGGACCGGGGGCATGGCGCCGGCCTGGGGGCATGGTCCAGGCCTCCGGACCAGCCCCCAGGTCAGATGACGGTGTGCCAGCAGTGTGCTGGCGCACGTAGATTTACGTCTGCTTCTAGCAGGCGTAAATCGAAGGACAAAGGTAAGGGGGGGGGGGGGTTTAGATAGGGCCGGGGGGTGGGTTAGGTAGGGGAAGGGAGGGGAAGGTGAGGGGAGGGCGAAAGAAAGTTCCCTCCGAGGCCGCTCCGATTTCGGAGTGGCCTCGGAGGGAACGGAGGCAGGCTGCGCAGCTTGTCGCGCGCAGGCTGCCCAAAATCGGCAGCCTTGCGCACGCCGATCCAGGATTTTATAAGATACGTGCGGCTATGCACGTATCTTATAAAATCCAGCGTACCTTTGTTTGCGCCTGCTGCGCAAACAAAAGTACGCGATCGCGCTTTTTTAAAAAATCTACCCCAATATATGCAGCTAAAGTTAGTTGAATAAGTTATCCTGGATATTTAGTGGGATAAACATCCCATTGTATATCCTCAAATAAAGTTATCTGGCTGACTTAAGTTGGATAACTTTAAGCCTAACCAACCATCTTTTGAATATAGCTGGATAAGTCTAAAGCTATCCAACTAAAAGTAGCCAGATAACTTAAATCTCAACCGGTTAAGTGCCAAGCAGAGTTAATAAAAATTAAGACTCAAGCAGGCCTAGTGGCGCTCACCCCCACCCTCACCCCCACCCTCACCCCCACCTAAGTGTTGGAAATATAGAATCTACTGGCCCAATTGCCCCTTCCCCCCAAGGCCTCACAAAATGAAATACAAATATTTGTATTAAAAGAGCTGGATTACCACAGCAATAACTGGTCTTAACTTATTGCCGCTAGCGAAGTTACCGCTGCGTCCATCTCCTCGCCGTCCCGACTCATCCCCTCCCCGCCCCCGGCAACCTATTGCGCGCGAAACGGCCCTTTTCGCGCGCGATAGGCTTACAAAATAATCCCCTTAGTTGGATATAGCTGAAAATCCACTAAATTAGTTGAATAACATAGCTCTATTCCGGAACATCCCCAGAATGCCCCTATGTTAACCATCTGTATTTTATCCGTATAATGACTTATCCAAATAAAATCTAGCCAGATAAGTGCCCAAAATATTCAAAAGTCAGTGTTTATCTGAATAACTCACAATTTATCCAGCTAAATGCCTCTGAATATGGACCTTTCTGTGTCCCACACAGAGGTACAACTGGGAATTGCCATAGAGAACTGCTACCTGTTGACAAACAATGGTTAAGACATGGCACAACAATTCAAGACACAGTATTTACTTTAGCAAGGAAAATAACATTAAAGCTGAAAATTTAGACCTCTTAAATCTCGTGAAAGAATCAATATCCAAATATTTTATCAACAAGCTGTACCTCCATTCTGTGATCTGAATCCACTACTCCGTGTGAAAGGGAGCACAAACTCATTCACAAAACTTTAATCATCCAATATATCACAATGTATGTACTGATAACACATAGGAACAGAACCCCTCCATCAACTGGAACAGGAGCTGGCATGAACACACAATGCAAAAATCCCTGGGGTGGAGAAAATGTACACCAGCTACATCTGGAAAAATTCTAGGTTAAAGAAATTTATGTATATAATCTGTGGGGAGAAAATACTCTTCACTTTAGTAACAGGGCTATCTGGATTAGAGGCCCACCGTACCATACCTAACATCTCCAGATTGGAGACATTAGTATTCCCCTTGTGCTGTCCTCTAGATCAGCGCTTCTCAACTGGTGTGTCGCCAAGCACCGGCAGGTGTGTCGCATGCTCCCGGTCTCTCCCGCTGCTCTTCCTTCCCTGCTTCACTACTTATCCAGCTATGTTAACCAGTTAAGGAGCTCCTCCCCAAGTTCCCACATCCCGTCTACAAGTTATCTAGCTAAATACTTAGCCGGATAAGTACTCGTTGGGCTAAGTGGTGACTACTGATTGCAGCTGGATATTCAGCCGCTTCCACTTAGCCAGATGAGTGGCTACTTATCCTGCTCTTTAGCTTTGAATATCAGCCTCCCAGAACCTAAAGTGTCAAATCTTTATCTAATCCATTAGAAAGTTAATTCCTTGCATCTTTTTTTATCAACCACTTTTCATGCATCCTTCAGCCACTTACAACATACAAGAATGCTTAGTTAGGCACAACCTGTGTCTACCAATTTATTAACTTCTTTTTCACTTGTTCCTTTTTCCTAGTTTAAAAAAACAATAATAAAAAGGGACAGAGATTCTCTGTTTCTACTGATAAATAGTGAAGCACCAACCAGTCAAGAGCAGTCCCAAAAATAACACCCCAAACAGAATATCCCGGTCCTCTGGCAGTGCTGATCCCAGCATCAGATGTTTTCCTTAACTTATGTTACAGTCTGTGGAAGCAAGCTGACTGCATCCAAAAACTGTCCTTTGTAGCCTGTTTAAAGGAAAAAGCAGAGATGTCATTTTAGTAAAGACCATGTTATTGCAGCCCTGGAGTTATAGCCACATGCTGTCAGATAATACTGGGGAGTTGTATTTGTTGGACTTGTTAATAGATATATCCTTTGACTGGTATTAGGACTGATGCTAAGGGAAAGAGAGGGAGAGAAAGGGGATCAAGCAAGGCCTCAGCTGCACCAGGCAACTGGGAAGACTGGGTGGGCCAAGAGGTCCTTAACGCCTGACAAAAATGAGATTCCTCACCGAAAAACTGAACCTGGAATATTTGTTGGCTAATCTTCATAAGGAATTCGGGGAGTCTCAAACTCTGGCCTTCAAGGATGACCAAAATATATACATTGACCATAAACGTGAGACACTGAATTCAAATATATCTTCCAGACCATTTGCTGCACACACCTTGTTTGTGGCACCTCAAGGACCTGAGCTTGATAAGTGTTTCTTTCATGCAAAAGTTATGCTATTTATATAGCTAACCTTTTTTTTCTTACCTATTATGAATACATTTGCTCTAAATTACATAAGGATTTTAAGCACTAGTCTTCTTTTGCGTTCAAATTGATTGATTATTCTGAGCATAACAAAATGGAGGAAGGGAGCTTCCTTTGTTAGTTTGCCTCTTTTAAGTTGTTGATTTATGGTTCACATCATAATCACTAAGCCAGGGATGCAGAAAGAATTTCTTATGCTTAACACAGGGTGACCACTCAGCTCCTCATTGTAAAGAGCAAGTGTTAGTTCTTTTGTATTTAAAACTTCTTCTACAAAGCATTCTAGGCATTTCTGAACATGAAAACTTAGAACTAGAGAAGGGGAAAAAAAACTAGGTGTGCCTCAGCAGTTCAATTGACCTAGAACATGGCCACTCTGATTGCTCTGGACATAGATGATTTTCCTTTAACTAATAATTGCTATTTTGCATAAATTGTTGGAAATGATTTATTTACTTATTTACTTACTTGGATTTATTGCCCGCCTTTTGAATATGGAATTAACTCAAGGTGGTTTACAGCAAATTAGCAGCACCACAACCCTGTGATCAGTTGCAGCTTTACAATATGTGACATCAATTTATGTAATGACCCAAAGATGAATGTTACTTTTGTAAACCATTGTGATCTTCACTTGGAATAACTTTATATAAAATAACTAACTAAATAAATATGAAAGGGTGTGTCACATTATTCAATAGCAGCAAACATCATTTATGTCATTGACAATAATAAGGTGTATCTCATGATTAACTTCACCTGACTCAATAAACTATTCTACCTGAGTGTAGCTCATCCTGGCCTATCACGACAAGGTGTGAGCCAGATCACATAAAAAAACGTAAGATAAAAGTACTGACTGAAAAACTCTACTAAAAGCATCATAGAAAAATGCCGGAGACCAATGCTGCAAATAAATAACCTTGCATCAGAAAACATGTGTATCTAGCTGCGTGTTTGAGGTATCTAAGTTTATTCTGGGCAGATCCCGCAGTCAGTTTTGACCTCTTTGCGTTCCGTATTATGTATTAAAAGCTTGACAGAAGAGCCAGGCTTTCATTAGCTTCCTGAAATGGGAGCAGTCATGTACTGTATTTGTTGGAGTTCTTCTGGGAGGTCAGGTGCTGCTCCTATGACAGATCTGTTCCAGGTATCCTTTCTTTTGACAACAAAACTGACATTTGGGATCCGAGTGAGGATCTTAGTGGTCTGGGCGGCATGCATAAAGATAGCCTGTCTCTCAAGTAGATAGGTCCTTCATCTCTTAGGGCTTCAAATATCATTGTTGGAGTTTTGAATTTCATTCTGTACAGTATTGATAACCAGTGTAATTTGTGTGGGACATTTTACTTCCTTCAATTAGCGGTGCAGCGGAGTTCTGTATTATCTGGAGTTTGTGGAGAGCCTTATCTGTTAGACCCCTGTACAGTGCATTGCAGTAGTCCAGCCATGTGGATACCATGGCATGAACAACTGTAAGTTTTTCTTCTCAATGAATGCCCACAGTCTTTGCAGGTTTCAAAATTGAAGATGTCAACTCTCTTTACTGTAACCTGAATTTGGATTCTTTTTTTTTTTTTTTTTTTTTTTAAATAAAACAAAAAATGATTATTTTTAGCTAGTTGGACTGTGACAACATTAAGTCTGTTGGGCTAATATAATTTCTGGATCAAAATGGATTGTATGAGGTGTTCCACAGGGGTCTATTTTGGCACCCTGTGTGTTTAATGTATATTTAGTTATTGTGGTAACTGCAATCCAGGGTTTGGGTTACAATTGCTTTTTCCGGACAGTTGGCAACCCTACCTAACTTAGGTAGGGTTGCCAACTGTCCGGATTTTGTCCAGACAGTACGGAATTTCAAGGTAGTGTCTGGAAGCCAGATGGAGGGTTAAAATGTTTGGAAGTTGTCCAGATTTTAACCTTCCAGTCCAGTGCAACTTCTACATTTACATCGCATCTCCTAACTAGCCTGAAGAAGCGGTTGTTTAATTCTATATCCTATGATAATGCCACACTGCGATTGAGAAATTGCCTGCATGCTCCTCCTTTTCCTGATGTAGCAAACAGCTCATGCCCTGAGTCTCCTTCTTCAGCTTTCGGTACCTCCCCTCCACCCTCTCTGCACAAGAAAAGGCCCAGTGGGGCTCCCGGCACCTAACCACCCTTTCTGGCATACAAGTAGAGGCCTAGCAGAGCTGTCAAAAACTCCCCTCTCGACTGTCCACAAGACACAAGAAAAAGCCCAGCAAGCGATTGGTATCTCCCCTCTTGCCCATTGCGCAATAAGAAAAGGCTCAGAGAAGCCATCAACACCTCCTCTCCCATCCAAGGTGAACAAGGCAAGGCCCAGAAGGGCTGTTGACATCTGCTTTCCTGCCCGTGGTGAACAAGGCAAGGCCTATTGGGGCCATCCACACCTCCTCTCCTGCCTACAGTAATCAAGGAAAGGCTTAGTGGGGATCAACGTATTGAAGCAGAGGTCTGGAGTGTGAGAGCTCAAGTGAGTGAGAGAGAGCTTGTGTATGTGTGTATGAGAGAGTGAGGAAGAGGGTGCCAGTAAGTGAGAGAGAGTTTGTGCATTTATGTGTGTATGTGAGTGTGTGTGTGAGAGAGAGTAAGGGAGACAGCATCAGTGAGTGAGAAAGAGTTTATGTGTTTGTAATGATTTTGTTTGTGCAGCTTCATCGTGCCCTGATCCAGCCTGTTGTGACACCTCCCCACCAGCAGAGGCTTCCAGTGATCTCTGTTCCAAGCTACCCAAGCCATCTACTCACTGGCCACCTGACTCAGCCTGTGGTGCAGTCTCCTCTCCACTAGGGGTCCTCAGTGAGCTTCATCTCCAACCTTGCCAAGCTCTGCCTTGCTGCCTGCACCACACCTAAGCTCCAGCCCCATTTAACCCTGCCTTGCCAGAATCTAGATGCCGTTTTATGGAGTCACCCTTGGATATTTGACCTGAGCACTGTTCCTTGCCTTGCCTTTTGGCCTCCGGGCCTTCTTGCTTTGTGCTCCTTGCTTTGTGGCCTCTCTAGGCCTCCATGTCTTCTATCTCCTTAGGCCTAGCTCTGTGACCTAATCAGGCCTTACCTTGCTTAATGGCCTTTGGGCCTCCAGTCATGCAGCCTTCGGGCTTTTGTGTTCTCTGTTCTATGTCATCCTTGTCTGCTCTTAACCTTGTCTGCCTTGTCTTAGTCCTGCCCTAGTCTGCTTTGTTTAGTCCTGTCCTTGTCTTGTCTTATTGAGCCCTGTCCAGTCTAGTCCTCAGTTTCTTTTCCCTGCTTTGTCTTACCCAAGCCTTTATCTGTGTCCAGCACAGGCCTTGCTCAGTATCTAATCCTCAGCCTGCCCCAATATCTAGTATCCAGCTCCTTGTCTGTTCCAGTATCCTGTCCACAGCTCCCCGTCTATCTCAATACCCAGTCCATAGCTCCTTGTCTGTTCCAGCATCCAGTCCATAGTTCCTTGCCTGTTTCTGTATCTGGTCCTTAACTCATTGCCTATTCCAGTTTGTCTCTGCCAATAACCTCCAGCCTGTGTCTGCTCTGCCTTGACAATTGAATAACACCACTTGTCCTATTTTGAATATCTCAACAGTTACTTTCAGAGAAATCTTTGTCCTTTTGAAAGTTTCCATCACACATATTGTGAATGCTTCATTGTCAGTGGGTATATTACCTAAGGCTCTGAAATCGGCAGTGGTGAAACCTTTATTAAAAAAGGCAAATTTAGATAGTGGCAATTTGATTAACTATAGGCCTATTTCTTCTCTTCCTATATTAGCGAAAGTGATTGAAGGTATTGTTCTTAAACAACTGACTGACTTTATGGACACTAATGAGATCTTGAGTCCGCATCAATTCGGCTTTCGTCGTGGTTTCAGTACAGAATTTCTTCTTATTTCACTTGTTGACTCTCTTAAAAGGAATCTTGATAGAGGTGATCAGTTTTTGTTAGTGTCTCTTGACATTACTTCCGCATTTGATTCTATTGATCATCAGATTTTGTTGTCTCGTTTGCAGGAATGCGGTATATCTGAGACAGTACTTACTTGGTTTAAAAGTTATCTGTCAGATCGGTCTCAAACGGTCAGGTTCAATTTTCAATCATCATCTTCTCAATCATTAAAAGCTGGGGTCCCACAAGGCTCTGCCTTGTCGGCTATGTTATTTAACATTTATTTGGCCCCTATTGCAAAATTGTTGTCCATCATTACTGATGGATTTAAAATCTATGCGGACGACATTCAGTTCTATATTAAGGTACAACAGTCATGGCAAATTACTTCTGATACCTTGCATTTGTGCATAGATTAAATTAAGCGATGGTTAAAACAAAACAAACTTATGCTTAATACCAACAAGACCAATATTGTATTGATTCATCGTCCTCATTGTACACCTTCCCATGATTCAATTCGCATTGATGACATCTCATTCACTATAGATAAACCCATCAGGAGTTTAGGAGTTTTACTTGACCCCACTTTGTCTTTTCGTCCTCACATTAGATCTCTTATTAAAAGTGGATTTTTCAAACTTCGTCTTATTGCAGGGTTAAGGCAATTGTTATTTGATCGAGATTTCCTGATTGTAACTCATGCGATCATCTTTCCTCACTTAGATTATTGTAACAGTTTGTTCATTGGTCTTCCTAAAACGACACTACATTCGTTACAATTATTACTTAATTCGGCTGAGCGTCTAGTATCTCATTCGAAGCGTTGTGATCATATTTCTCCAGTCCTATACAATCTGAATTGGTTACCAATAACTGAACGCATTACTTACAAAATAGCTATGGTTGTTTTTAAGTTGTTAACTTCAGATTCCTCTTACTGGCTAAATGCCCTTCTACGCAATTATAAACCAGTAAGATGCTTACGTTCTTCTCAATTGAATCTGCTAGAAGTTCCTTCTGTTCAACAAGCTCACTTATATAGTACTCGTGAGACCTCTTTTTCCATTGCTGCGCCAACATAATGGAATCTCATTCCATTTGAGCTCAGGTCTTTGGATGATGCAAAAAAGTTCAGACAGTCATTGAAAGAGCACCTTCTCCAGCGTGCATACAACATACTCTAGAGTGCTGCCAGCAGAAGAAATACCTTTACAGATGTGAGGATTATGTTACATACTTTGGGTGATTGATTATTCATTTTATTTACATGAGATTGTCTATTTCTGTTTCTGTGAAACATATGCAATTCGTGTGTTATTGTATTTGTCATTTTTATGTTTTTATTATGTATGTTAATGTTGTAAATTGCCTAGGCCTTCCTGTGGTAGGCGATCAATAAATTTTAATAAATGAAATGAAATGAACGTTTTTCTATTCGTCACCTGTTTTGAAATATTTATTCTTTTCATTACTATGATTTTACATTTATGCTGTTTTATATTTCATGGTTTTATTGTTTGCTTTGTAAGGAATGGTGATGTTTCTATTTTTCCATTCTTGCATGATATACAGAATCTACCTTGCTGTAATTTCCAACTATGGGCCTCATTTTCTAAAGTATCGCAGGCCTGCGATACTTTAGGAAATGAGGGGTGGGGGGCCGAAATGGGGGGTAGGCCTGCGCTAGCCGGCAGCGATCGCACTGTCGCGGTGCAATCGCTGCCAGTTTCACACCCAATAGCGCCACCATAGGAGGTGTAGCTATTGGGAGCGAACGCGGACGCGAAAAGGGCCTTACCTTTTCATCGTCCATGGCAGCTTCGCGGAGACAGCCCCGGTGACACCCTGACTCCTCCTCTTCCGGGGCCGACTCCGCCCCCATTTTGGTATCGCACGCGAAAAGGGACATTTCGCGTGCGAAACGTCCCTTACCGCGTGTGATACATTTAGAAAATAAGGCCCTATGTTTATATTTATACTTTATGATCACTTTTTTCTGTATTTGGTGAGGGTTTGTCTGTGTTCTGCATGTGTGACTGAAGTTTTACTAGCATGTAGTTTCTGTGTAGGAATCTATAGCAGCCTGCCTTGTTCTTTTGTCCTAACAGAAGGTGTACTGGTGTGATCTAGAGTAATATTTGCAGTGTTGCCTTTTCTTAGATAGGGTTTTTACTGTTGAGTGCTGGCATTTAGTGCTGTTTTGGTTTGGGAGGTTTACTGTACTTGAATTCAATTCACTCATGGATTTCTGATAGGCAAGCCCACACTCAATCCAATTACAATATGCCTAATATGATATTGGTCCTAAGTGTCTTTTTTGCAGGGTTTTCTAGTTTGCACCACAGCCATACGTGTAAATATAACATACTATATATTTTTATTTATTTATTTGTTTGTTTTAATATACCGATATTCACCCGAGAGTACATATATATATATATATATATATATAGTGATATTTTCCCTCAGAAAACTGTATTTTGAATCTAAATGCATAATTTTTAATTGTATGTGGGGAGGAGGGTCACGCAAAGCTGAAAGCTTTGCCGAGAGAGCCTAAAACCCTTGCACCGTCCCTTTGACGGCAGTGGTGGGTAAAGAAGTGCAATATCAAGTAAAAATGACAAGATAGCTAGGGATGATGGGAGGGAGAGTTGGTGTTGAGGTGCATATGGTACTAATCTGTATGTTCATCTACCAAAAGCAGAGGAATCTCAGCTGGGCAGTTAGTGGCTCATGGGATAGGCAACAGTAATGGGGCAAAGTAGATTTCATAGAAAGTTCATGTGCTGTGAAATGAGTTTTTTGTGAGTTTTCAGATCCAATGCATGCTTGCCTAATGGTGGGGTGGCAGTTGTAAAGTAATTGTAGTTTCCCTAACTGTCCTAATAGAATGCTGTTGGTGTTTTTATATTTGGGAGCATTTGGTTGTACTTTGCTTTGTGCACAGTTGTTCTTTTTTTTAATAATAAGGTAAGTAATAAAAATATAAAATAAATGGTCATGTTGCAGGACATAGGCAACATTTTTACTCCGTGGGTCCAAGTGCTCATAATTTTCACATCTGAAAGTTGGCAGTCATATACTATTTAGATTCAGATTGTAACAGAAAATGCAAGGCTTTAATCAATGTTTAAATTACATTGCAGATGACTTGGCCTTACATAAATTAAAAGCAAATCCGCAAAACTCAGAGGCAATCTGGATGTCTAGGAAAACCATTATTCTCACCATAGTTCCTTCTATGGCTAATAATGAGATTCCGTTCAAGAAAACATTTTTTTATTTCAGGGGTAACTTTTGATTCTAGATTAAGCATGGTAAAACACAGTTCCTCCCTTGTACAATCTGTTTTTCCCTACTTACTGTATATTCAACAACCTCAACCTTTCTTGCAAAGCATAAGCCACAGTTATTAATCCATGCTTTAATAATGGCACAGATTGATTACTATAATGGTCTTAATCAGGGGCTGCCACTTAGTCAGCTGAAAAGACTAAGGTTACTACAGAATATGGTGGCTAGAATGGTCTTTGGAGCTCAGAAATATTATCATATTTGCCTTTGTTGAATGAGTTCCATTGGCTGCCTATAATTTCAAGGAATAGATTTAAGATACACTTCGGACAAGTTACCCAATTTGTCAGTGCTGTTAATTTTTTATTCACCCCAATTAATTCTTAGCTCTTCTTTTTTTTTTTTTTTTTTTACAATTTATTTATGCACATTTTAAATCACAATCATCAAATAAACCACTTGGGGCACAATACCAGTCATTAGATCACAATTAATAACAAGAGAGCATTAAAAAATGCACATTAAAAGAAGAACAAATTATATCTAAGTCTCAAAGTCCACTAATAATTTAACAGAGGCAATACCACAATTCACAAAGAAATTAAAAATAAAAATGAAAAAGGACTATCCCTAGAGCAGTATTATATCACTTGACTAGACAAAGTCATCAGGGAGATGAGGAAGGTAAAGGATCATCTGGCTGCATGATCTTATTACTAAGAAAGTAGTAATACTTGTCCCAGCTTAAAAAACAAATAAAAAGAATTTTGATACTTGACACAACATTTGCAAGGGAATTTCAAAACAAAGAAAGTAGCTAATTGAAGTACTTTGAGTCTCAATAAAAGAAACTGTATGCGCCTTTTCTGCATAGTTTTTGCAACATCAGGAAAAATCCTGACTTTTAAATTTAAAAATAGCTCTTCACGATGCTTAACTAAAAAGATGTAAAATCCATTCCCTATCTGATTCCAGGGCTATAGAGACCATGAGGGAAGCAAGGGAAAATGTTTTTTTTTTCCCTCTCTGGCAGATGGTGATAAAGATACTGAAAAGCTGAATGAAAACTAGTGAGGACCTTGAATTGTGATACAAAGCTGGGAGCCAATGCTCCGCCAAGGCACTTTCAGCATTGTGGAAGTCTTGAGAGTATATGCTTCCAGAGACATTAGAGTTAGAAGCCGGGGGCCTGAACGCTCACTGATACTATGGACTGAAGCTGGGAGTCATAGTGAGTCATAATTGTCCTCATCTCAAAAGAGCTACAGAGGTGCACTGGAGCTTATAGACAAATGAGATCAATTCCTTTTCCTTGTGGCTTGGACTGGAATAACCGCTAGCAGGAGAGAAGAGGGAATAGGAGTTTCCAGTAGATTGAAATCTTGATATGGGGAACTTAGTAATCGATGTAGATTGGACTGTGATAGTTTTCCTCTGAATTTTTTCCAGAATCCTGGGACCAGGATCCTGCAGTGAGCAATCGGTGGACGAAACACAAGCTGTGTTCTGACAGGGAAGCATCATCCAGGAGGCTAGGACTGCACATTAATGTTAATCCCCGCTTGAGAAACACTGGAAGGGTAACTTTCAAACAGCCGCATGGGGGTATATGTATGCACATAGGCCACCCCCTACAGTATAAGCGAGGGGATTTTATTACGTACGCGTGCCGACGCAAGGACCAGTTTCCCCAGTTCATTCCCAGTTTGCCTCATTTTTACCAATTTAGCCCCAACCCTTCAAACCTTGTTCACTAGCCTCATTTTTTTTTTATTATACTAGTTACATGCCATCCATAGAAGTAAAGATATCCGGATAGGGACCCCCGGCGCGTGCTTGTGCGCACACAAATAGTTTTAATGCTAAAATCTGGAAATGCCCATGCTCCAACGCTTCTCCCCCCCCAAAAAAAAATTTTCTGTGTGCGTACCGAGAGATACGCGCGTACTTCCGCGTTTAAAAAAAATCCGCGCGGTGCACACTAGCCCAAGAGATGCGTGTATCTCCTGGCTCTGGAACACGCCGAGCTTTTAAAATTTCCCCCTTGGGAGAGTTTTTCAAAGGGTTTCTCCATGGGAACTGGGGAGTCTGCCCAAAAAAGTAGGGCCCTGTCAAAATTGCTCCCCCCTCCCCCATATGGAAAACCACATATGCTGTGCCCAGTGCGGGTCGCTTTCCCGCAGGAAAAAGAGACGGTGCGGGAGACAGGATCAGGGCGTCCTGGCAAAAGAAAGCATGGAAATTTAATTTAATTTAGAAATCCCTGCACCTGAGTTTTGCAAGTGCCCCCCGCATCCTTTGCACCTGCAAAGTGTGCAGGGTAAGAGATGCCTGTGGCGCTGGCCAGCAAGCTGTTTTTTAACAGAAAACTCCACAGGGAGTTTTCCATTCAAAACTGGCTTACAGGATCATCGGTGCTGACTACTTGTAGGCCTGCAACCTCCCCATGGGGTCTAAAATTGTCCTTTTAAAAAAAGAATTATATAGGTTTGCCAGTCCCCACTAGCAATCAAGCCTAACATGTTTTGTGGACAAGTGTCACTTTGTCCACCAGATTCCCTCTGGTTTAATTTCCTTTTTTTAATTTAATTAAACTATACTAATAAATTATCAAGACATTCTTAAAAAAGAAATGAAAGTATACACAGCTAGAATTATTCAAAGACCAATTCACTAAGGGACTCCCCTCCCATAAAACAGAGAGTTCATCCTATTAGTCCATGTTATGAATTTCTTTTCAAAATATTTTTCAATACAGGATTAATATTTCAAACTCTTGCCTGGTTTCCCACTGTGTACCTGGATTCCCCTTGATAATTTGCAAGTAGAAAAAAATTTCAAACGACAAATCTAGGATTTCTTTATCTTTTTTGAAGATGCTTGCAGTCTTTGAATTAAAAAAAAAATGACCACCAAGAACGGTACAGAAATTGTGCTTAAGAGGAAGGCCACATCATGATGGGGGGGGGGGGGGGGGGAAGGAGTCAAGATGGCGACCTAGACGGTAGCACTGTGTCTTGCTTGCTCCTGAATTTCGAAGAATTGTTTCCTTTTCAGTGGTGAGTGACCACTGGAATCGTAAAATGCCACCAAAGAGGAAAGGCAAAGAAAGGGCATACCCCTCTAGCCCAACTCTGCCTACGGGGCAAAGAACGATCCAGCAATGCACCGGAACTACTGTAAAAAATGGGGCAGGAGTACTGGCTGTTAGCCCGCCCTAACCTCGGAAGACGTTTCCCTCAGCCCCCCTGATGACCACTTACCACTGGTTGCACGGGAGACGTCAACGCCGTTCTCTAGCGGGACCCCCGAAGAGGGACTCCGTGACCTAGAGGAGGGAGCCGTGTCGATTTCTGACCCTGCGCTGAGCTCCCCAAGGACAGCGGGGAGCGCTGCAGGAGTTTTAGATCTGGAAGGAGCAGAAATCCAGGAGATTGGAGGAGGTGAGGGGCCTGGAAGTAAACTCCCTTCCCTTCCTGGAGCAGATTTGACATCGAAGAAGCCGGCTCTGTGGTTACTTTGGACTCCCTCTAGGACCTAACCTCAACAATGCTGAGAACATTCTCGGATTCTTCGTTAAAAGTAAACTCATTATCTCTACAAATAGAACAAATGAGTAAGAACAGTGAAACAACTCATCAGGAAACCATGGAAAAATTTAAAAATATTGAATGTGAGTTACAACACGTTAAAACTGTGCAACCATTATACAAGACTGTGGCTTAATTAATAGGAAAGTGGAATTCATTGAAAATGCCCTAAGACATCCAAATCTTTGAATTTGAATTACCACGAGTAACAGTAAAAAGATATTTCCTCGAGGTCCTAGAATATTTGCTTGAAACGACTCCCCCCCTGGATAAAGTTTATTTTTTTGCCAACTGGAGCTAGTGCACAAGGGCAGGCAACTATGGTGGATTTAGAAAATGGAACTGATTTTTTGGAATCTTCGACCTATGATGTAGCGGAGAGAGCAACGCTGCTGATTTCTTTTTTTCAGCGAGAAAGAACTGAGCGATGTAATGAGGTCCCACTTTAAGAAATTAAACACTCTTTTCATGGGACAAAAAAAAATCAGGATTTTTCCCGACATGACTAGATCCACACAACAGAGAAGAAAACATTTTCTGGCATTACGCCAGGAAGCTTTAGCTTTACGAATGATTTACCATCTAAGATTTCCCTGTAAATGTGTGATAGCATTTAATAGAGATAGTTATGGTTTTTTTTTTCAACCAGAACAGTTGAAAAGTTTTATGGAATCCAAGAAGGTTTTGCTACAAGCTAGCAATGTCTAGAGTAGGTCACTATATTATAAATACAGTAGTATTGGGTTATGTCTTTCTATTAATGATTTCCTGAATTAGCTCCTCATTTGCTTATGACACCTCCCTCATTAATAGAGGTCTAATGGGTAGTTTATGGTGGGGAAATATTTCCTAAATTTTGTTACCTTTTTGTTATTTAATTTCTAAATGATACCGTATTTCTGTACAAAGAGTGTACTTTGTTAAAATTTGAAAATTCAATAAAGATTAAATAGAAAAAAAAAAAAAGAAATTGTGCTTAAATGCCCAAATCAACAATTTGCAAGTAGAAAAATTACTGAGCAATAAAAATGTAGAAGAAAGCATCACTTTTGTCAGGTCAGGAAACTACTCTCGCACCTCCATGTATTTAAATGGATGCAAAAAGTGGCAGTGGATAAATTTAATAACACGAAACAAAACAAATCCTTGTTTTGGGGGGAGAAAGAGGCATATGTGTAGCTTAGAAGGAATGAAAATTGACTTAAGAACAATCGCTTACTGTTACAGCTTAATATGCAGCATTGGAACATTTCTCATTTTTCATCCTGGGGACAGCGAAAAAGATGCCAAAGGGTATAGAAGTGAAAAGATTGATGATTTGACATAAACTTGCTAGAATGTTCCCATGTCAAGAGAAAGAAATTACCTTCAGGTTCTTTCTGAAGCTCGTAAAGGGCAGTTCACTGGATATACAGAACACTGGGGAATAGAAAAATGAACAATTAACTTCAAAACAAAATATAAAGTACAGAGGACTGGATACATTCAGGTACAAAACTTAGATTGTAAGCCCTCTGGTGATAGGGAAATACCTACAGAACCTGAATGTAAACCGGTATGATATCTCAATTGAGATCGAATGTCGGTATATAAAAATACTAAATAAATAAATTTGGGGATTTCAGTGCCCACATTAGGCAGCAACCTTGGTGGGAGGTGGGCAAGCAGCCCTGGTTACTGGAGAGAAGGGCGAGGGCTTCCTCGAGGTTTCCCCCTACCCCTCCTCTGCAAGGGCTTCCTGTAACTAAGGATGGAGACATCTGCTTAATTGTGGGGAGGAGCCACTGCAGGATCTGCGAGCATGCGCCTGCTCACAGCCCCGTGCTAACTTCTTTCCATTGCTGCTGCGTGCCCGGGTGGAGGAGAGGGGCATGGAACCATTTGGACCCTCCCTGGCGTGCTTCAAGCTCTGAGCTGGCACCAGAGATGGGACTGGCATGCTCGGAAACTTCTGAGTTGTGGTAATATGGTCACCATGAGATTGCTTGGTGGGAGGGAACGCATTACAATTTTTCTCTTCCATGCCCCTACTCTCCTCCCAGCTCTCTCTCTCTCCCCTCCAGAGATGATCCCAGCACCTTCCCTAACCCTAGCACTCTCCTTTCTCTACCTCTATAAATCCCTCACGTTCCTGTCTTGTGCTCCAGGGTTTCTCCCTCCTCTTCCACCTCTCTGCCCTCCACTAAATCTGGAGTCCTGGGATCACAGATAGCTGTAGGCTAAGCTGCATCTGATCCAATCCCTCCCCTTCTGTTTCTCCCTAAATGCCTCTTGTCAACACAGAAGGGGAGGGGGAGAAGCTGAAGCAGACACCTCAGAACAGAAAACAATTGCTTTACTTTCTTTTCCACCCTTTTCCTCAGGTTTCTACACATAGGCTGCCTTCAGTGTTTGCTCCAGTATCACCTCTTGCCCTGCTGTCCGCACAGCAGGAATGGAAAGACGTTAGAACAGATCCTGTGAACAGGAACATGCTCATAGGCTCTATGAATGACCATCCCCCCCAACACAGTTCTTTTCAGTCCCCACAGGAGGGGAGGCTGAAGCAGCCACTGTGGCGCAGAAAACAGTTGCCATACATCCTTCTCCGGTCCCCCCCCCCCCTTCTCCCTCTCCTCCCCCCACCTCCCCCCATTCCCTGCATGCTGCCTGAAGGAAAGTGGCTAGAGCAGTTACCAGGTATGGAGATCGGATGATGCTTTCAAAATCTGGTGCCAGAGACAACTGTCTATGTTAGCAATGCATAAATCTAGGCCTGGATGTACAGGTTATGTGTTTTAGAAAATTAAACAACAGTCCTGCAGTTTGTTCGTCCATCCATTCGGGTTTAATAAGGTTACTGGATGTCTCCAGTTTTCAGGGATTGTCCCCAATTTAGGACCAGCTTCCCCTAAAGCAAGGACCCTGGCAACCTCCCAGCCTGATTTAGCAGGGACAGAAGCACAGGATTTCTCTTCTTCCATCCTGCCCCCCCCCCCCTCCAATCTATGACCTGACCCAGCCTGCCCTCTCCTTTCTCAATCTCTCCTGCCCCACCAGCAGGAGGAGGAGCACTTAATACTGCATCAACTGCTTGTGTCACTGTAAAGGGGGTACCCTAATAAAAAAAAAATTTAATTAAAACTTACCTGATCCTGAAGATCCACAATGGCATCCGGAGGCATCCAGAGTTATTGCGGCCGGTGATGAGAAAGCTAAAGGCATTGACGGCAGCAGGACAGAGGCTAGGAACAGCATTCTGTGAGGCTACAACATACTGCCAAGGGCTAGGGGCCCAGAAGCAGCGACACAGAAGAGCAGAAAACTGTAAAAAGAAAAAGAGAAAACAGGGATCAGCAACAGTAGAAAAAAGGTAGCTCGTCCCAATGAAAAATAACTATGAGTGACTGCGAATCCTGCCACACAGAATTAAGAAGACAGTGCAGCAGGGATAACAGAATAAATAAAAAGTAAAGGAGCAAAAATAAAACAGAGAGACCGGCCTGTGAAAGTGAAAACTGACCCTCAGTTGTAAGGGGAGAAGCCGGTGCAGATATTTGGAGATTTTCGCTAAAGAAAGAGAGTGGGGAGCCGTAGCAACCCAATAGGGATGTGCATTCATTTTGAACGAATCACAATCCGCAACATATAGGTCCCTATTCGTTGTATTCGAGGGTTCCCGAAACGTATGGCGAACCCCCATGAATGCAACGTATCATTAATTACTAAAACCCCCAAGACTTGCCAAAAGTCCCCGGTGGACTCCTGCACTCGGGCCGTCGGCTGCCAGTATTCAAAATGGCACCAATAGCCTTTGCCCTTACTATGTCTCAGGGGCTACCGGTGCATTGGTCGGCCCCTATCACATGGTAGGAGCACAAGATGGCGCCGGCCACCCATTGCTCCTACCATGCGACAGGGGCCAACCAATGGCCAACCCCCGCTGGACCACCAGGGACATTTGGTAAGTCTTGGGGGGGTCAGGAGGGTGGGGGATTGTAGTAAATTAAATTTAAAGGGTTGGGAAGGGTTTTTTTTTTGTTTTTACAACTTTAATGGAAAATGAATTCCGAATTCAACTAATGGACAAATCGGGTTTCCCCCTATGAAAACGAATGCAACGTATTTGGGTCCCGACGAATACCAAATTGGACGAATCCGTCCCTTCTACAACCCAAAAGTGAAGAATCCAGATTTGAGATCGCTAAATGGAAGAGCTGTCCGACCCCGAGTAGTACGTGCTGCGTCAGAATAGTAAGAAGGAGACCTTCTTCACCTTCAGAAACAGCATTGAGCTGCTAAAGAGTGACACTGCCACTTACCCGAAGGTGAGCCACTGGTAAAATGTGGCATCAGCCCGCCATACAAGAGAAGCATCGTGTTGGAACAGGAAGGAAACAACCATGATGTCCTGGAGATGCAACCTCAATCCCATACCACAAGAAGCCAATGTAAACCTCTTACGATAGAGTCGAGGAGAAGATCGCAACTGAAATCAGAGAAGGGAAGGAAAGATGCGGAGCAATGCCCCACGAATCACGGTCACCTGAGCCGCAAGTGATGCCCCGCAGAGACAGGCCTTCCTACCACAAGCCTGCTCTATGCTCCGCCACAACCTAAGGACAGAGAGAAGGGGCCTGACCGGGACCTTAGGCATCGGGCTGCCATTAATGCTGGGTCCTGCTAGAAACGGAGCAGGATAAAGAAGATACGGAAAAAGAATGGGAGAATTAAGCTGACCAGCAGCAGTCAGCGGTGATAAGGAAAGCGACCGCTGCCGGGGCATCCTTCTCCTGACTCCATAGCCACAAAGATGCATAAAAACAAAGAAGCCTATCAATTCCTGATGCTGCCTCTGCTAGAACTTCTCCGGTAAGTGCCTGCAGGCTTTATTTCATTTTTTTTTAATTTTTAAAAAGGCTGCGATGAAGGGCAGGATTAGGGAAACTGTAGCTGGGTTCAAAAAAAGTTTGGATAAGTTCCTAGAGGTTAAATTCATAAACTGTTATTACGATAATTAATAAGCAATAGTAGCTTGTGATTTATTTAACGTTTGGGTACCTGCCAGGTTCTTATGGCCTGGATTGGCCACTGTTGGAAACAGGATGCTGGGCTTGATGGACCCTTGGTCTGACCCAGTATGGCAATTTCTTATGTTCTTATGAAACTCCATTGAGGAATAAAAGTTCAGGCCAGGGACAGAAACATTACTAGTGATGTCACCAACCTCCCGCGATTCCTGATGGAAAGGGGTGGGGGGGGGGGGGGTTCCATCAATTTAGTTAATAATAAAGGAAATTAAACCAGATTAAAGTAAACTAAGAGTAGTATTCAGATTAGGGAAGGCTGGTAACCTGTACAACGGCAGCAGGCAACCTCCAAAAGAACTTTTAATCACTCTATAAACAATAGTTATTTTCAGATTCAGAAGGCAATACCATTCAGAAAAGCATAAGCAAGGACTTTTAAAGAAAAATATAAAGATTACTGAGAAGCAGAAATTGGAATTTTAAGACTAACAGAATTTAAACTAAAAAAATAAAAATGTGTTTAACACTTAACATATAAAAAGGTTTTGATAGATAAAGAAAATTTAAATAAGGGGCAATTTTTAAAAATGGAAAAAAAATTTTTATGGAGTTAAAATAAAATAAAAACCTATCTAAAAAAAGCCATTGGTTTAGACCAAACACCGCCTTAGGACTTAGTGCAGACAGATGCATCATCATCAACGGCGTAGTCATTGGCTTCCCTGGAAACGAGAGAAAAGCCCAGCACAAGTACATAAATATCAGTCAAAGCGTAAAGGTAAAATTAAAATTAGCATGGAATCAAAAGTCAACAAAGCTACCTAAAATCAAGTAATCACTTCAGTGTGCAATAACAATTAAAAAGAAAATAGACAATATTAAAAAGGAGAAACAATTAGCTACCCGAACTATTTGGTAATGACATCATCGAGAGCAGGGATAAACCTGCAATGATAGTAAGCAACAGTTGAAACAGTAAGTCAGTTAGGGGCTGGCCACTGAAGAGAGAGGAACTATTGACTGGGTTCTCTTCACTTAAGGCCTATTAAGTATAGATAGGTAATAGTAAATGTCAGAACAGCTAATGAATGATTGGAAAAGGCTGCGTTATATGAGTGAGTTGATTTTTATTGCAATTTAAGTTACGTTTATGCGAGTTCGGTTAAAATAATCTGCATATTGCTCTGCGTTCTAATGCTAAATTAGTAAGCAGCCATTAGAGTTAAACAAAGTGTGTGAATTTTAAATATTAGCTGTTCTGTGGCTTCAGTGTCAGGGATAATTATTAACCTTTATTTTAATATAGTGAGTAAATACACAATACCAAAACGCTGACGGAGGCACTCATATTAGGGAACATTACAGACCAAACTTTCAGAAGATCCAGGGGGCGGTATAGGTAGATAGTCTTTCCTTTTTGAGTTATTTAAATTCTAGGCTAGTAGGAAGAAGAAAGACAAAGGAAAGGAAGAATAAAGAAGAACTGGCCAGCAACAAAAGACAGAAAGAAGGAAGAAGGCCAGATAAGTAACAATTTGCTTATACACAAGTGTGACAGCCAGGCCTGAGCTCAAAGTCAAAACATCAATTGCTACTACAGGAAGAAAAAGAAAACAAAAGACAGACTATACATACCAAAAATATCACCTTCTGCATGAACTGTGAATTATCTTCTTTTCTAAGAAAGATAAAAAATTGAAACAAATGATCAATTTTAGATAATTATAACAAAAGACGTTTGATAAGTATTATTTAGAAAAATCTAAAGAAAAGATCAGTAACTAATTTGATGTTAATTATATTATAATATTGTCTTATGTTATTTGATGTGGAAGAATATCTAAAAAAAAGTATAGAAAACATAAGATACATGTGTTTGGTTCTGTTTACAGAAATTTGTTTATATTAGAATAAATTCTCTATTAATAAAAGTAAAATATTAACTATAGGGTTGTGAAGTTGTTAAACTAATATTTCTATTATATCTATATTCCTGTGTATTAAACAACAAACACTAACCACTTGGCCACAAGGAGTCTTCACACAGGAATTGGTCTACGCATTACACTATGTGGGAGGTGGGGTTGACGAGGGTGAAGAAAAGCACATAATGTTCAGGTATAATAACTTGCATTTGCATGTGCATTAGCATTACTACATGCTAATACTAAAGCATATGCAAATGACCAACGACAAAAAGTGCAAATGACCACATTACTTATTTATTTATTTATTTACTTTATATTTATTACTCACTAATCCAAAATTACATGGCTTATAGCTGATTACATGATATCTGGAATTATACCTGTGAGATGTATTACAACCCACTTAATGCTGCAAAGTTAACTACACCTTAGAAAACAGAATATGGGGTCTCTGGGGCTCCCATACCCTCCACATCCCCCCAAAAATAATTTCCCTTCAAGATCCTCAACATCTATCCACACACCTTCCACGTAATACCACTGGTCCTACCAGCCCATCCCCTTACATTTCCCCTTTAATTTCCCAAGAAACAAAATGTGCCTCTGGGCCTTCTCTTTGACCTCCCCCCTCCACCCCACCAAAACAGAACAGGCCCTCTTGGGGTCTCTATTCTTCTCTTTGCCCTGAAAAAAGCAGGTCTTCCAGGCCCAACTCCTCCACCACCCCCTGCCCCCAGACCCAATTCACCTTCAGAAATGGACTTCTGATTCTTCAATATCAGGAATGAGCTATTTTCTGTCCTCCTAGCACTGACACTAAAATCAAAATGGCACCACTGACACTCTGACCCAAAAGATAAAGTGTTTCCTGTTTCAGGGGTCTGGGGTCTGGGGTCTGGAGAACTATGATGTTTCTATGAGGATGTAGGAGAGGGCCCGGAAGACCTCTCAGTTTCTGAGGGGGTAGGGTGATGGATATATGACCTATTCTGAGAGATAGAGCCTGGAAGCAGGTAGTGTTCTGTGGGATGCAGAGTGAGTCAAAGGTTCAGAAGAGACAATGGTGTTTTGTGGGGCGCAACAGCTCTAACCAGTTTTTCACTTTGGGGGAAACCTGAGATACAGTACGTGGTAGCATTATCATGACCATATTGCCATGGTAACACTATCCTATTACTTTTGCACATTGAGTATTAAAGCCCAGTGTAATATCAGCAATAAAAACAGTAGGTAACTCATGTTACTGTGTTGGTTTTAACATGCATAGATTTAATGCATAGATCTGTTTATCACCTTAAACACGTCAGAAGTTTTCCTGTGTTCACATGGAAAAGTAATTGAACAATAAATACAAGTCTGCTTAGGTAGGCTTAACAGTGCTTAAGAAATTAACTAGATAATCCAATGAATAAATTATTGTATTAAACAAGTGTTGCGGCTGGAGTGGTGGACCCTTGGTCCAGCCGTACGGAGAGATGGATGAACGGCACGTGGACTCCGCAGAGACAAGAAGGCCAGAAGGCGGCACGGAGCCGGGAGACCAAGCTGAGACTTCACCCTGGAAGCCCGAGGTCCCCCCCAGGAGGAGCCCGTTAGGATCAGGATCGCTGGGACTTAGGAGGGGTCTCCTGGAGTGGCAGGACAGCAGCGGAAACAGATCCAAGTACAAGGCTGGCGGCAGTCAAGGAGTACCAGAAGACGAACTGGGATCAGAAGCCAGAAGACAATCCGAAGATGAGACTGGAGGTGGAGAGAAGGGCTGGAGCTGAAGCAGGAGTGGAGACTGGATCAGGAGTGGAAGCTGGAACAGGAGAGGAAGCTGGATCAGGAGCGGCAACTGGATCAGGAGCGGAGCTGGATCAGGAGCGGCAACTGGATCAGGAGCGGCAACTGGATCTGGAATGGAAGCTGGAACAAGGCAGGAACAGGAAAGCAGGAACGGCAACTTGTTACTCACAAGGAGTCAACCTCATTGCAAGGCAAGGTTCTCTAGTCAGACGCCGGGTTTAAATCCTTGCCGGTGTCTGAAGTCAGCTCTGGGGCCTGGCTGAGATTTCGCCCCAAGGCCCCTTTAAATGGCCCCCCCTCACGCGCGCGCCTATGAAGGGCGGAGCCAAGATTTGCAGCTCGGTGGCGTCTCCCTCATGGAGGCGCCGCCGTGGAGAGGCCGAGTAGGCCCAAGAAGACGCCGGAGCCCGTCGCCGGTAACCCGGGTGCCACGGAGGTAAGGACCCGGTCGTGAACCCCGCGACCGGGACCTCAACAACAAGAACGCCAAACATTCAAAATCCTTACCCTCTGGTTTAGGTTTCTCCAGTATTTCAATAATGTACTAAAGTAAATTAGCACTAATGCAGGCATTTTTCAAGTGATAGCAGTAATATTAGCCAACAAACAAATTTACAGGACTTTAACACACATTTATCAACATTAATGAGCTTGCATTTAAACTAACATGGACCTGCATTAAAATTAAGTCAATACCTACTGTTACAATATCTATATCTATATCTATATATCTCTATCTACCTACCTCTATCTGCCTCTATCTACCTACCTATCTTTCTATATCTAGATAGAGGTATATATGTTATACAGGAAAACAGAATGCTGAGGGCCAGCAGATAACAGTATGAAGGGTCAATATAATTAAGCAGAAAGAAAGAGAGGAAAAAAATAGACTGGGTGACAGAGGAAGTACCTGGGAGGAGATCAGGCAAAGGGTGGGACCTAGTTCCACCCCTAATGACCACATCCAGAAACGGCATGTAAAGGTTAGCGAAAAGACTCAAAGGAGAGAGCATGATGTCCAGTGCAGTTGCGCCTGCAGAGAAAGAATGATGCTCAGGAAAGGAAAAATCCTATAAGTCTGGAGTGGTTGAGAAAGTGTGAGAGGTGAGCAGTGAGGCAAGATGAATTGAATGAACACCAGGCTTGTAGGGGTGTTAGCTGCAGCCTACTGGCAGCTTTGTAAAATAAAGCCAGATGAAGAAAGTTCAATAGATTTAGTCTGGTCCTGGGAGTTAGTGGAGAAAATGATTTAATGTTTAGGCAATGCTCTGATAAAGGCAAGCTTTATTTTGTATTATCTCAGTTGTTTCATTATTGAGCTGAGTTCTGTAGAGATGTGTTAACCTCAGCAGAAAATAAACCTTTTTCAAGAAGATAAATGGATATTGTGAGGGAGATCTTCTTGCACAGAGTAGGAAGAGTTGGTCTGGATGACTTACCTCTTCAGTTGGGATTTGATAATGTGCATTAAATTCCACACTATTTAACATGGCCTCATAAATGCCAAAACATAACTACATCTAAAGCAAGTTCCACAGGTGCCAACCTATGAAAGGCATGTC
This sequence comes from Rhinatrema bivittatum, assembly GCF_901001135.1. NCBI lineage: Eukaryota > Metazoa > Chordata > Amphibia > Gymnophiona > Rhinatrematidae > Rhinatrema > Rhinatrema bivittatum. The sequence goes on along the minus strand of NC_042615.1, from coordinate 563,077,091 downwards.
ACATGGTTTTACTCAAAATGCTTACTCTGAAACTCTACTGGCTGCTTAGATAGAGGAAACTTATAGACACACAGTGTCGGAAACATAAGAGAGGAGAAGGGGCACCTATAGTACTGAAGGTAGAAGAGATTGCTCTACAGCCTGGAGGCCATATGAGGGCATGTAGGCTGCGGATTTAGCACATTTTCTGTACCCACCCCACACTGCTGGGCTTTCCAAAGGAGGAAGAGGTAAGAAGGTACCAACTGAACTGGATAACCATGTTGGCTTTACATGAGGGCTTTGAAGATGACTTTGAGCCTTTGATTGGCAGGTCTCATGCATTACTTAGCCTTGTCAAACTACTGAGTTCATTACATTTTCTCATCTCACTCTTTTCAAACTATTATGAATTTTGTTTGTACTACAAGCCAAAAAAATAGAGGTTAGGAATTATATAAAAAAATTCCTTACCTAGAAGCAACAGTAACAGGTAGGGGTGTGCATTCGTTTCCTACGTATTTGTAATCCGCAACGTATAGTGCCATATTCATTGTATTCGTGGGGAAGCGAAACATATCGCGATTCCCCACGAATACAACGAATCTTCGCCAAATTATTTGGCCGTCTAAAGGAGCCAATTTAAACAAGCCCCCCACCCTCCTGACCCCCCCCCCAAGACTTACCAAAGCTCCCTGGTGGTCCCGCGGGGGGTCTGGGAGCCATCTCCTGCACTCACACTCTCGGCTGCCGATATTCAAAATGGTGCCGATAGCCTTTGACCTTCTTTTTCACAGGGGCTACCGGTGCCATTGGTCAGCCCCTGTCACATGGTAGGAGCAATGGATGGCCGGCGCCATCTTGTGCTCCTACCATGTGACAGGGGCTAATCAATGGCACCGGTAGCCCCTGTGACATAGTGAAGGCAAAGGCTATCGGCGCCATTTTGATTACTGGCAGCCGACGGCCTGAGTGCAGGAGATCGCTCCCGGACCCCCACTGGACCACCAGGGTCTTTTGGCAAGTCTTGGGGGACCCTCCAAAAGTGCCTGGTGGTCCAAATTGACGGAGATTACGCTGGCCTGCTGCTTCTTTCGTTATATTTCTGTCAGGTATCTGGTCCCAACTGGCATTAATCCTAACCTCAAGAAAGATTCCCAGTGACTCCTGAAGGTATTAGAGAAACTACTGCAAGTGGGAGTAAAGTCCACAGTGGCTTGATTTTGGAGTACTTTGTAAGAGTTAGACATTAATTTGGATTTTATAAGTAACTAGCTGTACCTGGCCACGCGTTGCCGTGGTTCAGTCTGGTTTAATTTCACAATGCGCATTAGCTCTGCTCCGGCTGTCCCAGCTCCCTCCTCCCCTTCCCTAGCAGTGGACGGACTGGCTCGGCAACTCTTTTACCCTTTCCTCCTCCTGTGTATAACTGTCCGGCAGTCCCTACTCCCTCCCCCCTTCCCCAGTGGTGGAGGAATGGGCTGAGCCGTTTCTCGGAGCGGTGACTCATCTGCTCTTTTCTCCTCCCCTCTATGACACCCAGCACGTAGCGCAGAGCTCTATGGTCCTCACATGCACGGTAGAGTTGCTCTCTACTGCGCATTTGCGGTCCGTCGGTCGGAATCCATTTATTTTGTAGGTAGCGTGTGTTGCTTTTACGTCCAACAGATGGCGCTGTTTTTCCCAAAAAGCATGTTTTTACCTGTCACAGGTGTGACATCTATATAATATAGGTATATAAAAACACCCGCGTATTCAAATGCAACGTTGTGTCAAAATTTCAAAGCAATCGGTGAAGAAGTTGCGGAGATTTAAGATTTTGAACAAACGAACATTTACATTTTTATTTATAGAGATTATCTATGGAGAGGGAGAGCTGCAGCCCTTTGCAACTTGACTACCTCAGCCTGCCATTTCCTCATGAGACTGCACAATACCCCTCATCACAGGACTCTAAGAGCCACTGCAACACAGGGGAGGATTTAACCAATAAGAATAACAGGGAAAAGCTTTCAAATCCGCCCAGGGTTTTGGGGTGCAGTTGGAAAGAAAAAGATAAGAGTAGGTCAGCAGATGTGCTGCTCGCGGCTCTGCCCTGCAGGCCTGCTGTCCAGTTAAACTGGACAGTGGGAGATTAGTGAATGGCTTGGTAAGAAACCAGCTAGGAATTATGGTGCCAGTTCTTTGCTGAACTTGTGTTGCTGTGGATGAGAGCTGCTGCCAGGCCTCTGTGATCTGTCAATGGTGTGCTGTTTGCTGCAGCATAACTGCCAATCATAAAAGGTCCCACAGATGGGAGGGAAGACCGCTACTCAAAGGAGTCATTTAGAGAGTGCGAGTGACCATTTTTACATACCGGTAGGGGAAGATGTCTGTACTTAGTAATTGCATAAATCACTGGGCCATCAGACTATATTCCAATGACATCTATCACCATATAGGGAGCCCAGTTTTCAATAGTGCACTTAAATCACCAAATGCATGTGTAAGGGAGCCTGTGGAGATCCATGCTAGTATTTTAAAACCTGTGTGGCAAGAGACATACAGGGGTAGATTTTATAATTTTGTGCCAGCGCGAACAAGAGTACGCGGTATTTCAACAGATACGCTCGTAGCCGCGCGTAACCATTAAAATCCGGGATCGGCGCGTGCAAGGCTGCCGATTTTGGGCAGCTTGCGAGCGCCGAGCCGCGCAGCCTGCCTCTGTTCCCTCCGAGGCCGCTCCGAAATCGGAGCGGCCTCGAAGGGAACTTTCTTTCGCCCTCCCCTCACCTTCCCCTCCCTTCCCCTACCTAACCCACCCCCTCGGCCCTATCTAACCCCCCCCCCCCCACCTTTATCCCCGGATTAACGCCTGCCGGAGGCAGACGTAAATCTGCGCGCGCCAGCGGGCTGCCGGCGTGCCATCACCCGACCCGGGGGCTGTTCCGGATGGCGCTGCCATGCCCCCGGAACGCCCCCGGGCCGAAACCTCGCCCGCGGCACCGCCCCCGAAACTTCGCGTCACCCACGCTACGCCGCCGAAATGCCGCGTCACGACCGCCACACCCCCCATCCCGCTCCCCGGCACGCCTCTCCATGCAAGCCCCAGGACTTACTTGTGTCCCGGGACTTGCGCTCGGCGCGCGCAGGGGGGGGTTTTGGGGTAGGTTTTTGGGGGGGTACGCGCGTACCCCTTTGAAAATCTACCCCACAGGTTTTAAAATACATGTATCTCTGCCCCCAAATTTATGCTGCTCCAATCCTTTTCCTCCTCCCTGTGCTGTCTCAGAACATAGCCTCTGGAGCCCTAAGAACATAAGAACATAAGAAAATGCCATGCTGGGTCAGACCAAGGGTCCATCAAGCCCAGCAACCTGTTTCCAACAGTGGCCAATCCAGGCCATAAGAACCTGGCAAGTACCCAAACACCAGGAAGATCCCATGCTACTGATGCCAGTAATAAGTCAATTTGATTAATAGCAGATAATGGACTTCTTCTCCAAGAACTTATCCAAACCTTTTTTAAACCCAGCTACATTAATTGCACTAACCACATCCTCTGGCAACAAATTCAAGAGCTTTATTGTGCGTTGAGTAAAAAGAACTTTCTCCGATTAGTTTTAAATGTGCCCCATGCTAACTTCATGGAGTGCCCCCTAGTCTTTCTACTATCCGAAAGAGTAAATAACCGATTCACATCTACCCATTCTAGACCTCTCATGATTTTAAACATCTCTATCATATCCCCCCTCAGCCGTCTCTTCTCCAAGCTGAAAAGTCCTAACCTCTTTAGTCTTTCCTCATAGGGGAGCTGTTCCATTCCCCTTATCATTTTGGTAGCCCTTCTCTGTACCTTCTCCATCGCAATTATATCTTTTTTGAGATGCGGTGACCAGAATCGTACACAGTATTCAAGGTGCGGTCTCACCATGGAGCGATACAGAGGCATTATGATATTTTCCGTTTTATTCACCATTCCCTTTCTAATAATTCCCAACATTCTGTTTGCTTTTTTGACTGGCACAGCACACTGAACTGATGATTTCAATGTGTTATCCACTATGAAGCCTAGATCTCTTTCTTGGGTTGTAGCACCTAATATGGAACCCAACATCGTGTAATTATAGCATGGGTTATTTTTCCCTATATGCATCACCTTGCACTTATCCACATTAAATTTCATCTGTCATTTTGATGCCCAATTTTCCAGTCTCACAAGGTCTTCCTGCAATTTATCACAATCTGCTTGTGATTTAACTACTCTGAACAATTTTGTATCATCTGCAAATTTGATTACCTCACTCGTCATATTTCTTTCCAGATCATTTATAAATATATTGAACAGTAAGGGTCCCAATACAGATCCCTGAGGCACTCCACTGTTCACTCCCTTCCACTGAGAAAATTGTCCATTTAATCCTACTCTCTGTTTCCTGTCTTTTAGCCAGTTTGCAATCCACGAAAGGACATCGCCACCTATCCTATGACTTTTTACTTTTCCTAGAAGCCTCTCATAAGGAACTTTGTCAAAAGCCTTCTGGAAAATCCAAGAATACTACATCTACTGGTTCACCTTTATCCACATGTTTATTAACTCCTTCAAAAAAGTGAAGCAGATTTGTGAGGCAAGACTTGCCCTGGGTAAAGCCCTGATACTACTACTACTTAACACTTCTACATGACATACGCAGCACTGTACAAATCACAGAGCTGCTGACAGCTTCCTGCATTGCTTTAATAGCTTTGCTTCAGAATAATACTGTGACAGCAACACTGGGAGCTCATCCTTTCAGCATTGTTTTCAAAGCAATGCTGGAAGTTACCAGGAGTAGTACAGTTATACTATAATCCTAGAAGCCATGAGGATTTTTAGGGATGCTGGGTGGAGTGAGAGGATTTGGATTGGGGGTATGGGGGAGAAGGAGGAAGGTACCCAGAGGCTGATATGTTTTGAGAAAACAGGGACAAGGGATTAAGGCGGCCTGTGCCTGTGGTTTTGTCCTGCTAAAAAAATGTGTCTTTACTTTGGGTAGTGGAGTCCTGGTATTCTTACTACTAGTGCTACCAGAAATACTTGGGTTTACCCTAGTATGTGCCTTTTCAGAAGGAAGCAAAGCTTTTCCTCTTCCATTGTTTTTGGTACTTAAGCACTGAAAATGTATATTTGTTTCAGCAAATATTTGGTGTTAACTTGAATTTGATTTTCCAGATAGGAGATATCTATGCATACTCATTTGAATTGTTTCTTTTTGCTTTTAATGTTTTTTACCTATGTATGTTTATTGCAAACTGCTACGAACTATAGGCTGTAGGCTGGTTATAAAAGGATTTTAAATAAATAAATAAATGAAGTGCCTTCCCCTTGATCCCATTCCCTGAGGCCTGATGGAAATTGACACAATCACTAGAAATGTCTAGAGAAAGAGGTTGTTGGTTTTTTTTTTTTGCAAGTATTAATATATTCTTCATACTCAGTACTCTCAAACACACACATCAGTGTGGAAACTGGAGAGTGGAAGTGCCCAGTGAGTGTCTGCTACTATCTTCCACACTGATACAGTTTATGGAAAAGGGGTACATGCACATGTACAGTATTCACAATGTGACAGTGATTTCTTTTCCAATCCAAGAAACTCACAGAGAATCCAAAATTGAATCCTGTCTCAGATTGCTGTAGTTGGTGCACACTCTAGCCACTGAATCCACTGCAATTAAAATAAATTTCTCTATAATCTAAGTAAAACTGCATCCTACACTGCACACACAATTCCCAGACCCTTCCTACTGCTTGTTCAATGATGCACAGCTCAGTGTAACTCTGAATCATTGACTACAACAGACAAAAGATTTTTTTTGCACACAGTAACCATGACTAAGAAGAGAATACAGCAGAGCCAGAGCCTACCTCACATTTAAGTTCACCTAGCATTCTTTTCGGAATGGTTTTCAAATTTCCTTTGACTCACAGAGAGCTTCAGAAACACACGCTCTTCTTATGTCCGATCCAGCACAGACATGAGTATGTCACTGTCAATCCATGCAGATGCCAGCTAGGTTAGGCTAGGATAAGACCTTAACTGGTCCTGTTTCATTGCCTTTTCCTTGTCCCTTCCTGCCTCAGTTAGTCTCCATTCACTGTTACATCACTAATTTTCGGTTTGCCTTAAGGAGGAAAAAAAGACCTGAAGTTTTACTAGTCCCATAGACAAATGAGATCCAAAAACAAATGAAAATGAAAATTGTTGTTATATTTTTGGGCACTGGCCTTTTGTTTTGGAGTTCCATGAACTGAAATGAATATGCATCATTTGGTTCAGATTCTTTATCCTTTTTAAACTCAAACTTAGCTGCGGTTAGTTCTATTTATGCCAGCTAGAAATAAAACATCTTACAAAATCTTAACAAATGGAAATAATTGGAATTGCAATTTACACAGAGAATGCAGCACTGTTTTCATGACCAAGGGCAGTCAAGAATTCATAAAGGGATCATGTTTATATTGTTATGTATAAAATTTCAATCTAAAATACCACACATATCTTTAAACTGTAACAGAAAGGGAAAGCTAAATACACATTATAACATCAATATTCTCTAAATTTTACAGAATCTCAGCAAGGCACTATAACATTTTCATATCTAATTCTGGCTTTTGTTTGCAAAAAAAAAAGGGCTTTATATGGATTTTATCAGTCTGCCCTGGGTACTGCTGGTAAATAAAGAAAAACCTGAGGAGTGCCTACTAAAGATTTGAGAAAATGAAAATTCTATTTGCTTTCTTTTTTGTGCTCCATAGTTTCCTTCTGCTCCTTTGTGCTTCCAGCTCAGTTGGGTCTAGAGATGGGATCCATTGCTATGAGCTATCATTTACAACTATCCAGGGATTCCCTCCCACACCATCACCACCACCATTTCTATCATGTCTCAACTAACCTAGCCCAGCTATTGTGGCAACAGCCAGGGACCATGCATCAGGCTCCTTCCAGAACTCTGCAATAATGGGCTGGATAGCTGGACACCAATTTTCACTATTACATGATGATTGGAGCTTCCTCCCCCCAGGGCCTCTGAATACTGTTCAGCCAACTCTGGCTTACCTAAGGAGTGGAAGACCTGGCCTGAGAATCACAGTCACTGAGCCATTGGGCCAGCCCTCTATTTGTTTAATAAGCATTTCTCTTGTTGGTTCCCCTATCCAAAGCATATACGCCAATAGAAAAATTTTAGAAATGGAATACTATTTGGTGGTCTTTCAGATGCCAATTTTCAGCAGTCTGTATATGAATAAAGTTTACAGGTACAAAATATGCTCGGACTTTATGCTGAATTTTCAAAACTGACTTATGTACATAAGTCCACTTTGAAAATTCACAGGTGATCCTGGTATATGCTAAAACATAAGTGCAGGAAATTACCTGTGCTCCCTAGCAGATGTAACTTTCTACATGTACTATTTATGCATTTACTTTTGAAAATTGGAAGTATGTGTGTAAATGCTTTCGCTGTCCCAACTCCAACTCTATGATTGCTGGAACCCAAGGCAGCATGGATTCACCAAGGAAAGGTCCTGTCAGACAAATCTGATTGATTTTTTTGATTAGGTGACTAGAGAATTGGATCAAGGAAGAACACTCAATGTGATTTACTTGGATTTTCAGCAAAGCTTTTAGTACAGTCCCACATAGGAGGCTCATGAATAAAATGAGAAGGTTGGGTGTGGGAGCAGAGGTGGTGAAGTGGATTACTTACTGGTTGACTGACAGGAGACAACATGGAAATGGAACCTGCTCTGTTGAGAGAACAGTTTTAAGTGGAGTCTCTCAAGGATCAGTTTTGGGACCGGTTCTGTTCAATATCTTTGTGAGTGACATTGTAGAGGGGTTAAAAGGAAAAGTTTGCCTTTTTGTGTTTGTTAAGATCTGCAACAGCGTGGACATGCCTGAAGGAATAAAGGGAATGAAAAGTGATTTAAGAAAATGTAAAGAGTGGTCAAAGATTTGGCAGCTGCGATTCAATGCCAAGAAATGCAGAATCATGCACCTGGGGTGCAGTTATCCAAAAAGCTGCATGTAATGGAGGGAAAACATGCAAGAACCAGGAGAGGGACTTTGGAGTGATTGTGTCTAGTGAAGCAATGTGACAAGGCAATAGCTAAAGCCAGAAAGATGATGGGCTGTATAGAGAGAGGAATAACCAGCAAGAAAAGGGAGGTGATAAAGCCCTTGTACAGGTCTTTATTGAGGTCTCACCTGGAGCACTGTGTTCAATTCTGGAGACCGTATCTGAAAAATGATAGCGATAGGATGGAAACAGTCCAAAGGAAGGTAACCAAAATGTTGTGGGGTCTGTTTCAGAAGACCAATGAGGAGAGGCTTAAGGATCTCCTGGAAGGGAGCAGATGGAGGGGAGATTTAATACATTCAGATACCTGACAGGTATTAATGCACAAACTTCAAATATTTTCCATTGGAAAGGAAACAGTAGAACTAGGGATCATGATATGAAACTCCAGGGGATGACTCAGAACCAATATCAGGAAATAGTTCTTCACAGAGAGGGCAGTGGATGCCTGGAATACCCTCCCAGAAGAGGTGCTGAAGAAAAGAACAGTAAATGAATTCAAAAGGGCATGGGACAAATAGTGCGGATCCCTAAAGGCTTGAGGTTGAAACAGAAGAAAGGGATGGTATAACATTTTTGCATGGGGATAACCTGCACAGAGAGGCATTTACTACCATAAGCAAATTGCTGGGCAGATTTGATTTAGTCTTTATCTGCCAACATTACTATGTTACTATGTTATGCCCGTAATCAAGTTTGGATGTACTTTTCCCCACACAAGCCCCCAAATAAATTTCAAATGTGGATTTATAAGCATAAACCAGGATTTATGCTAGTAAATCCTTTTGAGAATTATCCCCAAATAGTGTAAGATTTTTACTGTTCAATATCCATGTTTTAAATATCTATTACAATTTGTTTGTGCTTATTTTTCATCACTATAAAATACTCACAGCAATGTACAACATCCAATAATAAAAATAACAAATCAATATAAAATAATCAAAACATACATCATAAAATATAAATAGCCATAAACTAAAAAATTACATAATCCATAATAAAATTATCACCCACCATAAGAATCCTTATACTAACAGTATGATTGCTTTCAACTATGGGCCAACTTGTCTATTGCCTACTGTTGTGTGCTGCAATTGTCAATCTCTCTTGTTAGATATGTGAGAGATTCCTGTTCCACACAATTAAATCTACCCCTTACACTCATATACTGCCACCCTCATAACCCTGTTAACAGAAATAACATATAACAACCTACACCCAGCTGTCAAAATCCATCTGGAATAACCAAGTTTTAATCTGCTATTGAAAGCAAAGATAGCAGTCTCTCAAAAGAGATTTCCAGAGAGTAGAAACAACAACTGAAAAAGTGCTACATCTTGTCTTTTGCAAGTGAACCTCTTTTACTGCCAGGATATTCAAAAGCTCCTCTTGAGAAGAATGTAGATCATGACCAGAGTATAAAAGGTCAGTAATTTCTGCAAATACTCCAGACATCACCCCTCAACATTAATGCTTGGTTATTATTCTGAAATAGAAGGAAGTTTGCACGCAAGGAAGATATTCTAAATTAGTCTTATGGTCCATATGGAATCAGCTTTCAAGAAAAATGGTTCAATTAGCACAAATTTTTAACATGTGAGCAATAGTACCAATCATCAAGACCTTACCCTTAGCTATTGTATCATTTCTGCATCTTTCATTTACAGATCTCATACCACATTGGCAATCTGTGCCAGAAAATTCATTGGTATTATAGCTCAAATATTTCAAACCTGTGCTAATTCAGCCATTTTTCTGTATGTGTTACCATGCATTCAATATATGCATTTTATAATGAAACAGGGGTTTCACACAGGCAGAAGCAGCTTGAAGAGACAGAACAGTTAGATCGTCCAAAAGATAGAAGGAGCAATAAAGGGAGCACCAGAGGGAACACTGTCTTAAGGCAGAAAGAAAAAGTGAACAAGAGTTGGCTAGAAGATTGTAAAGCCAGGAAGAACAGAAAGCCCAGGGCTGCTGGGGAATATAGTTTGGAAATCCCTGACAGAGAACTAATTAGGATGAAAACAGCAGACACAGAAAAGTGTGGTAATAGAGAGACACAACTGAGGCTAATTTCAGAGAGCTACTGCAAGGAATCAGCATATCGAGAGCACTGCCTTTGAGGCAGAGCTAAGTGAGGAGCCAAGAGAAAGGGTTCATCTAGATCCAGATGGAGAGATGCCCACAGCCTTCAGTTAGGGGATTTTGAATCTACAAAGGTACAGTTGGGAGAGGAATTGGACTGGCCTAAGAGTGACTAATAATATTTCTTACTGGGGTGATCTAGTGTCTCAGGAAAGAACCTGAAAGCTAAAAGTGTAAAATAATCACTGATGCACGGGAAAAAAAGTTGCTTTTTACCTCAAGTGCCTGGCTCTGAGCTATGTGTTTCAGGGAACTGTCAGTTGTGCAGGGCTCAGGCTGCGACCCTTGATTTGTATTTTTCTGCTTTTAAGAATTCCCTTGTTTATTTTTTTCTGTCTTGCACATACTGCTGCAATGCCATACATTACATTAAAATGTCACCTATAATAATGTCAATGTTTCCCAAGACATGACAAATTGTTGTGCAGTTCATGATTTCACAGTTTGATCTGAAGGTATGAAAATAAACACAGAAAAATAAACTTCTGTTGTTGGCAACTGCAAAACAGTTTGTCTTATTGTGATAGGATGGCCATCCAGCTTAAAAATACAACCTGCTCTAACCAGCATTCTGTCAGTAAGGAACTATAAGCTCTGTGCTTATTGCATTTTAGCACTGTCTATATGAATGTAATTGTATTCACATTCTCAGGCTGAAGAGTACCACCACCTTTCTTTATAAGTCAGACTGCTTCATTTCTGCTAATGGTATAGACAGTGACTATATATTTTCATCACTTTGTACCAGAAAACAAATAACTTTTTTATTTTTTTATTTTCAGCTATTTCATTAAAAAGTGCCCTCCAGCAATGAAATTTGTCATGGTTTATTAGCGAACAAGTCTTTTGTATAACATCTCTTTCCTTTGGGGACAAGAGGAAATATTGGAAACTCCTCAGAAGCACAAACAAATTGAATGCTGTGGCATTTGCCATGACACCCTGACCCAGTCATCCAGCTGTCTACTGTAACCCAATATACCTTGGCTAACGGCAATAATTAATATATACTTAGGTGGTAAGAGTAAGACACCTGGCCTTCTGCATAGTTTTAGGAGAGATGAACTGAACAAAAGTAACAGCAGCTGGCGGGAAACCTTGATTACATTTTTTCTCCCACAGGATTAATTTTGCCAATCTCTCATCAGATGTGTTGAAAGAAGACTGGTAAAGCAGTCCTGATAATTGCTTCAGATTCTTGCACTGTCCTCCAGCGGGGTCGGTAATGATGTTTTCGTATAGGCCAGGCCCCGATCCAGGCTGCTAGGCTGGAATGTGGCTAAGGCTGAAAGCTGACACTACCAGTCCTGAAAGGGGGAACGGAGGGTGAAGGCTGCAGCCATGGCAACTGAGTATTTTGCCTGTAGATACCGATCTACATAACAGGGTTAAAGTTTTGTGAAAGCAGCAGCTGTTATAAAAACAAGGCATCAATGTGCCTGGAATTGGAAATTGCACATTGTCCATGTGTCACTTTAAGATATGATGTGATTCTGGAAAGTCAAAATTATTTGCAATTAAAAAAAAAAAGAAAGAAAAGTCAAATTAGGCTGGGTCTGTTTCCCAAACTACAAGATGTATCTAATTTATTTTATACTGAGTATATTCCAGCTCACATTCTCCTAGTATTTATGCTAATTTTTAAAGCCTTCAAAATATCCCATCGGGCATCATTATCTGAATATCATCTCTGGATGCTTTCCAAAACTTAGCTCATTCATACTGCTCGAATTTCAGCAGTTCTTTCTGTGCCACTTCAACACAGCCTTCAGTTAGGAAACTGCATTTACACTGTGGGTGTCTGATATGATAATAAGAGCTTAAACTGCAAAGAAAAAGTACTTAAACCTATCTTTATGAACTTATTTTGTTCTGATGATGGATAAAGTGCCCAGAAACTGCCGAGTTTGTTTCAGATATTCTGTATTATCATTTGTGAGTAATTTAGTGCATTTTAGAGCGACGAGGATGAAATGTGAGAAGAGCCACAGACCCCATAAGGTTACATGTAACCAAAATTTATTGCTGGAGTGTAAAGGCCTCCGACTAAAACAGAAGAACTAGAAAGAGATCTGGTTGAAGACATCTAAAAGTTGGGAAAGAAGGGAGAAGAGTTGATTGTTGGAGATTTTATTCTGCCGGACGTATCCTGGAGAATCCCTTCTGCAGAATCTAACAGAAGTAGAGAGATAGTGGATGCCCTGCAAGGAGCTCTGTTCAAACAAATGGTAAAGGAGCCCTCAAGACAGGGAGTTGTATTCGACCTAGTGCTCACTAACAGGGATAATGTCTCTAATGTCTGGGTGGGTGCCCACCTCAACACTAGTGATTACCAAAAGGTATGGTTTGATATCGCAAATAGGATACGGAGAAGTCACACAAAGACCCGAGTTTTGAACTTCAAAATACAGACTTTGTTGAAATGGGGAAGTACCTGGAGGTAGCACTAGAAGACTGGGAGAAAATGGGAGAGGTAGAACCACAGTGGGCCAAACTAAAAGGAGCAATTACAAAGGCAACTAATCTATATGTTAGAAAAGTAAACAAAAGCAAGAGAAATAGGTTTTTTTAATCTATTTCTCAAAGGAGGTGGCAGATAAAATAAAAACAAAAAGAACAGAGTTCAAGAAATATAAAGGATCCTAAAAAGAGGAACACAAGGAAGAATGTGGTGAAATTGAGGGAGACAAAGAAAGTAATCAAGAAAACAAAAAGTCAGGTGGAAGAAAGGATTTCCAAAGAGGTAAAGAAAGGTGACAAAACATTTTTCAGATACATCAGAGAAAGGAGAAAGATCTGAAGTGGTTAGTGAAATTGAAAGGTGACAAGGATCACTGTGTGGAGAGAGATGAAGAAATGGCAGAAATATTAAACAAATACTTCAGTTCGGTGTTCTCTAAAGAAGACTCTGGAGAAGGACCTTCGCTACTTAAGACACTGGAGGGGGGTGGAGTAGACGAAACTCCGTTTACAGAAGAGAATGTATGGGAAGAGCTGGAGAAACTGAAAGTGGACAAAGCCATGGGGCATGATGAGTTTCATCCCAGGATACTGAGGGAGCTCAGAGATGTGCTGGCGGGTTCGCTGTGTGACCTGTTCAATAGATCCCTGGAAATGGGAGTGGTGCCGAGTGATTGGAGAATGGTGGTGGTCCCTCTTTACAAGAATGGGAGCAGAGAGGAGGCTGGAAACTACAGGCCAGTTAACATCACCTCGGTGATGGGAAAAGTAATGGAGACTTTGCTGAAGGAAAGGATAGGGAACTATTTACAGTCAGGAGGATTGCTGGAATTGAGGCAGCATGTCCTGACAGACAAATCTGATTGATTTTTTTGATTGGGTGACTAAAGAATTGGATCGAGGAAGGGATGAGGAAGGGTTACATGCGTAACCCTTTTAATCCCCTCCTGCACACGCTGAGCCTATTTTGCATAGACCTGGCAACACGTGCAAGCCCCGGGATGAGCGTATGTCTCAGGGCTTGAAAAAAGGGGAGGAGAGTGGGCGGGGCGGTCCTGGGGCGGGACAGAGGCCTCCAGCACAGCGGCCATACTGGGGGATTGCACGCCGGCACTCGGCCGGTGCGTGCAACCTACGCCTGCCAGGAGGCAGATGTAAATAAAAAAATAAAGGTGGGGGGGATTTAGGTAAGGCTAGGGGGCGGGTTAGATAGGGGAAGGGAGGGGAAGTGTGCACCCCCTTGCACGCGCCGACCCCGGATTTTATAATATGCACGTGGCTGCGCGCGCATGTTATAAAATCAGGTGTAGATTTGTGCACGCCTGGTTGCGCGCACAAATCTATGCCCATGCGTAGATACGAAAATCTGGCCCAATGTGATTACTTGGATTTCAGCAAAGCTTTTGATACGGTCCCGCATATGAGACATGCCGGAAGGAGTAGAGAGAATGAGATGTGATTTAAGAAAGCTTGAATGGTGGTCAAAAATATGGCAGCTGGGATTCAATGCCAAGAAGTGCAGAGCTGTATATGTTGCGGGGTGAAGGGCTGTTGTACATGGAGAAAGAGAGGGTCCTCGGGGTGATGGTGTCTAGCGATCTGAAGAGAGGAAAGCAATGAGACAAGGCAATAGCTAAAGCCAGAAGAATGCTGGGCTGCATAGAGAGAGGAATGACCAGTAAGAAAAGGGTGATAATCCCCTTGTACAGGTCCTTCGTGAGGCTTCACCTGGAGTATTGTGTTCAGTTCTTAAGACCATATCTCAGAAGGGACAGAGACAAGATGGAGGTGGTCCAGAGAAGGGCAACAAAAATCGTGAGCGGTCTCCATCAAATGACTTATGAGGCTAGGCTGAAGGACGTAAATATATATACTCTGGAGAAGAGGAGGTGCAGGGGAGATATGATATAGACCTTCAGATACCTGAAAGATTTTAATGATGAACATTCGAGAAACCTTCTCGGTTGGAAAGAAATCAGTAGAACTAGGGGTCACGAAATGGAACTGCAGAGAGGATGACTCAGAACCAACATCAGGAAATATTTCTTCATGGAGAGGGTGGTAGATGTCTGGAATGCTCTTCTGGAGAAGATGGTGAAGACAAAAATGGTGAAAGAAAGGAACATGGGATAAATACTGTGGATCCGTAAAGGCTAGAAGATGGAAATGAGGAAAAGAGCACATAGGGGTAACTTGCTGGTGTGGCAGTTACTACCCTTAACCAACAAGTCTTCCTAATGTTGATGCCACTCACTATTGCTCTCTGCTTTAACGGCAGGGGAAAAAAAGGAAAAGGGGAATTAGTTTCGGACAGCAACCAACAAGGACATGAATTCTACCGTCTGAGAAAACAAATAAGCATGGGGTAACTTGATGATGCAACTGTTACTACCCTTAACCAATAAGCCTTATACTTGTGATGTAACTCAACATTGCTCTCTGCTTCAAGCAGCAAGAGTTAACAGGGAATTTGACTCAGACAGGAACCAACAAGGGCCCTGACTTTAACGGTTTAGGGAAACTAAGTATTGGGGTAACTTGTATAGCATGGAAGTTGCCCCCCCCCCTCCTCCTCCCAATGTTACCTTTATGGGGAGAGACCTGTATGGCCGGCTGGTGCTACCATAAGCTTGCTGGGCAGACTGGCTGGACCATTTGGTCTTTTTCTGCTGTCGTTTGTATGTTTCTATGTATATGGTGTGAAAGGGGTTTCTTGAAATCTTGTGTTTATAAGAGAGAACTGCTACACAATCCAAGCTCTCCTACAACATTGGAAATCTGTCCTAGAAAATATGTACAATTAGGAGTTAATTTTCAAAAGGTTACACATATAAACATTAGTCCATACATGCATAAGAAATGTCTACTTGCATATTCTATATTGTATAAAAGTAAAAAATACATGCATATTTTTGTTTTTGTGTACACACATACACAGCTAGATAAAGGGGCAGTCTAGGGGCTTTCTGTGGTAGGGCCAACAGTTACACTCATAAGTTGCTATTTTAAAAGGCATGCACATACATTTTCCAACTTACGTATTTTTATATCTGCTAATTATCTGGTTTAAATGATATTAAATGTGCTTATTGTGTAGTATTAACTGGGTGGGAGGTCTGGGTGAATTGTGAGGAGTTCAGGCTGACGAAGCAGGAAGAAGACCTGGAGAAGGAGTGGCCAAACTAGCGGGCTAATTTCATTTATATGCACATTTTTTAAAATTGGCCAACTTGTGTGCATAAATTGGGACTTACACAAATAAATCTTACTTTACTTTCGCATGTGAAATATACGCACGCATATTTTTAAAATAGGTAGGAAAAGTATACGTATTCAATGCATTTATATAGGTTATTTCAATGCATTGCATGTATTTGTCTGCAAGCCTACAAAACACAAGGTATGCTGGGGGGTAGAGATGCCATATTTTATAAAACACATGTACAGTGGTCCCTTGACTTACGAACTCAATTGGTTCCAGAGGGCTGGTTGTAACCCAAGTTGGTTGTAAGTCAAGACTATTTTTCCATAGGAAATAATGGTAAACCCAATAATGCGTTCTGAACCTCCCAAAAGCACCCCTTACCTAACCATTTCTATAATAAAAAATGGTTGTATAAGGTCATTAATTACCAGAAACACCAATAATAATAAGTTATGAAATGTGCCTAGCCTACCAGAAACAACAATTTCACCTCCTCCACTAGGTCCTTTACGATATCTTCATATGGACTCTCTACCTGGGTAACGTCAAGTTAGGTTGAGAGAACATTGCACAAATCTCATCTTTGGGTGAGTTTCCTCACTCCAAAGGTCATCAAATCTTCACAAGAGAGCACTGTTCTGTTTGTACGTCTCACTCTGAATGTCAAAGTGACCTCTAACCCCTACACTAATACCTAACCTCACCTCGAGTTACTAGGTGGGCCTCCCATAAAGATATAAATGCCTGGCTAGCGTGAAGGTATTATGCTTAGTGTCTCTCTCTCTCGTGGAATTTTTGGTTGTAACTCAAGATCTGTTCGTAACCCGAGGGCCCACTGTATATCATATGCTTGGATTCTAAAATACTTGTGTAGATCTATTCATGGCTATATGTGCGTGTATACATTGCCACACACATTTGTTTGAAAGTTATCCTCCAAGTGTTCAAATCCATTAGAAAATATTAAGCAGTTTATGGTCCCTTCTAAACAGTGAATGAGAAGTTGCATAAAATACTCCAGTACCTAGCAAAATTAATATTTATATTTTTTAATGAATTATGCGGTGGTAAGGCTGCCTTCATATGTTTGTTTGTCCATCCATTTGTATACATGATGGAGGTCAGAAACCACTGACTAGATGGTGCTGAAATTTATCATAAGGGATCAGAAGGAAAAGTAGTTGTGGGAATTGTAATTTTGGATGCAATCTGAGCAAATTTACAATCACCTGCCAACTTTCACTTGGACTGAGGAATGGACATGGACTGCTTGTAGCATGCATTTTCCTACTTGTTAAATTTGCAGTAAGGGGTAAAATAAAAGTTAACTTTACTTGAAGTAGCTTCACCAACTTCATTTGAAGTGGACACAGGAGTCTGTGATACCTTTAATTGGAAGTGAAAATGAAGGGGGATAAGTATTCTTTAAATTGTTTTATTTACAAGAGAAAAATACAACTAAAATAAATAGTATTTGATCTGAGCTGTAATTTTAGACCTATGATTACATATAGGGTTCTATCACAGGTTCCTGAAACAAATCACCTAATACAGGAGCGACCAATTCCCATCCTCAGGAGCCACGAAAGGGTCTAGTTTTCAGGATATCCACAATGAATATGCATGAGATAGATTTGCATACAATGGAGGCAGTGCATGCAAATATATCTCATGCATATTCATTGTGGATATCCTAAAAGCCTGTTTGTGGCTCTTAAAGACTGGAGTTGGCAACTCTTGACTTAATGTGCCCAGTATGAAGATTCTTTCATAATGATTCTACATTTTATGGTATGAACATTTGTTGGCATTTGTTATGGGGATTGATTTAATTGGATCAACTAGAAAGATGTGGTGCATGAGTTTTTCAATCACATCCAAAGATGGGACAATGTGGTATTGAAAGATATACTATAAGATCTTTGTTTTTGATCCACAAAAAGGTATCACAACCTCTAATAATTCCAGTTTTCTTCAGGGTCAATATGACTACCAAAACTCTGTGAAGTTTGAGTTTAATAAATCAATGTCAATGCAGCTGAGTTGAGTTGCAGACTTGACTCAAACATGGCTAGCTTACTGCATACGATGGTCACCATGAGACAAAACAGGATGCATATTTTTGCCTTTTATATGCAGCAGTGCATGACATATAATTGCTAGGCAATGTTATGACACCATGCTTGTAAACATTTTGAACTGTGCCCTTTTCAGGAGAATAGCATTTATGCAACAGGGAAAAATGATTGCTATTGTATTAATGAATTTGTTAAAACTTTCCTTCTAGTGCGAAAGTAAAAACATTTTTTGCCTGTTTTTCATTTTCCATATACAAAGACAGCTTTACTGAATTATTTTCTGGACTCAACTTAGTATGTGATCAGCAGGGATTCTATAACTCCAGATAAGTGGTGCATTTTTCAAAAGAATAAAATTGAAAACCTTCCACAACTGTACAGTTTTTGTCTATATCACTGGATTAAACACTCAGTTATAAAACCTTTTGTAATTTAGATTGAATTATTGTATGTGTCACCAAAGTATCCCTTATTATTGACGTCAGTGTCTCAACAGACACTAGTATAAGAAGTCAGAGAAAGTAGGAGTATAATGTGTCTGGCACACCCTAATGGAAGATGTCTATCTAAAATAATATAGTAACATAGTAAATGATGGTAGATAAAGACCAAAGATCCATCTAGTCTGCCCACCAAGTTGCTTTTGGTAGTAACTTCCTATAAAGAGTGGCCCTATACCCTCTCTTTAACCTGTGGTGCACCTTAAAACCCATAGAGGGAGAGAGCTCTGTGGGCAGGACAAGAGGTGGAGTCCAGCTGGGAATGGAGGCCCCACATATCCAGGAGAGGACGGCTTCTCAATGCTCTCTGCTCTAAGGTAATGGTGGAAGTAACACTGCTGAAAGTAAGCAGTCTATGTATTCGTATGCTGGTAACTGTAAATAAATTTGTAAGAAGAAAGACTGGAGTCAGTGTGGCTCCTGCATGCAGCCTAAGAAATGTTCTCAGCAATCTGAATATGGTGTCAATTAGGGAATCTCTGAACTGCACTCTGCACAGGCAGAAACCCAAGTCTCCAGGGGAGGAGAAGAAAGTAGTGAAGAAAAAGAAAGTTTGTGGTGTGTGATCTGCCCAAAGAAGCAGTTTTGGGGTAGAAGCAGTGCCGCTGGCTGTGCACAGAGCACTAAGAAGTTTAAAAGACTGTAGCTCAGGGAGAAGCACCAAAATCAAACATCTTAAACATTTTTTCTATCATACAGAGAGCTGTATCTTGGGACTTGAAGAAAAAAAATAGTTTTAAACGTATTATTGCAAATAAGGAGAGAAGTTCTGCTTACCTAGACAAGGAATATAAAGTGGGTTATTTGCTGGACA
This sequence comes from Rhinatrema bivittatum, assembly GCF_901001135.1. Classification (NCBI taxonomy): domain Eukaryota; kingdom Metazoa; phylum Chordata; class Amphibia; order Gymnophiona; family Rhinatrematidae; genus Rhinatrema; species Rhinatrema bivittatum. The sequence goes on along the minus strand of NC_042615.1, from coordinate 563,057,801 downwards.
ATCAAGATTTTATTTTTTTTACCTTTTCCGCAGAGGAAAAAGAGGTAACATTTTCTGGCAGAGTGTATTTGAGCAGGGCGTGGTCCAGAAGAAAAATGAAGCTGCCAGAGTTGGTGTATGTGTTTGAACAGGGCAGAAGCAAGCTAGCTACTATGCTCTAGAGCTCAAGAAAGTCAGCCTTATCTATGGAAAGAATGCCTGAGCAAGACATACCTGTTGTGAATCAAAGCCTCCTGGAAGGACAGAGGCAGCTCAAGAATGTGCTATAAAGTACCAGACTGCCTGGGTGTGTGCCTGAAAAGAACTGGAAGCAAGCTGGGCACTCATAACTGCCAGCCTGTCCGAAATAAGTCCAGGAAAGGACTCAATGCTTCTGCAAGCAGAGAAAGCAAGGCAGCCTCATTAATCACATGACTGATTAATCCTCTAGAGAGTCAAAAGCTCAAAGCAACAAGAGAAAGATAATAATAGCAAATGTGTTTGTTCTAGGGACAGACCTGTGGACAGTGTGACAGGAAAACCTGGTGAGGAACCAGCGAACACACTGCTGGAATGGGTGGCGAAAGAAAAGCCTGATTTACATGGATAGGCACAGCATAGTGCATGAAAAGAGAATGGAACTCAGGTGAATGAACCTGCAATGTCTATGACTGATATGAAAGAGAGGTCATGATAGAGCTTTACAGCCTGGCCTGAAAGAGGCAACGCAAATTGCCTGGAAGGAGGCAGTACAGAATGGCCTGATGGAAGTAGCAAAGACTGGCCTGAGGAAAGCAGCATGGAGGACCCAGAGAGAGAAGCTGTGGAGAGGCTAGAAAGAGGCACTTCAGAAAGGCCAGAGAGAGGGGCTCTACAGAGAGGACAGAAGAAGGTGCTGCAGAGTACCCAGATATAACCACTGCAGAATGGCCAGAGAGCAGCGCTGCAGATGGAGAGGGTGCCGAGGAGTCGGAAGACACTATGGAAAAAGTTGAAAGAGAGTTGAAGCCTGGAGGAATGTGACCATTACAGTAAGTGGAAGAGAAGCCACCACAGGAACACCCAGGTGCAGTCCAGAGAGTCTGGCAGTGGGAGGTTTGGAACTCACAGCTCTGGATGGAAGCATTCAAAAACTATGGGTGGACACTGGGCCAAGGGCACAGGGGGTGGTTGTGATGTTTGGGGGTTGGTTAAGGGTAACCATAAGAAGAGGGCAAGAGCAAGACCCTATAACCCCTACCCAGAGTTTTGCTGGTGAAAAGCCAGAAGAAGCATATGGGGAAGAGAACTTATTTCCCTGGTTTAGATCCAGGGTAAGTAGGAGTGCATGGCCCAATGGGTACGAGCTGGTGGCGATGATATGTAAAGGAGTAGCTCTATACCATATTTAACCTGCATGGGGCCAGACATCTAACCTTGTCCATCTTAAAACCTAGAGAGGGAGAGAGCTCTGTGGGTGAGACCCTGCTGGACAGGATAAGAGGCAGAGCCCAGCTGGGAATGGAAGCCCCGCATCTCCAGGGAAAGGCAGCTTCTGAATCTTCTCTGGTATAAGGTAATGGTGAAAGTACATTGCTGCAGGTAAGCAGTCTATTTGTATGCTGATAATTGAAAATAAAGCTGGAATTTGTAAGAAGAAAGGCCGGAGTTAGTGTGGTTGCTGCCTCCAGCCTAAGAAAGTTACTCGGCTACCCCACACTGCCGCTCCTTACAGCTTTATACCCTTGTCTACTGTAAGGGTAGTAAGTGAAATATCATGCATGTTACCTCATGCAAAAGTGTTACACCTAAAGTTAAAATGGGGTAACTTATGTGAGACCCTAAGCCCCACTACTGGTGAAATATGGACTACAATTGATAAGATAGGTAACTAAAATGCTAAAGCAATGACCTCTGTTTGGTGGCATAATTTAAGTGCAGGCCTGGATTTCCCATTAGGCAGAATAGACATCTGCTTAGATGCACCTACCCTGTGGAGGGCACCACTGAGCTGAAGATATGCTATTACAGCATGCTGAAATGGCATCTGCTTTGTCCTTCTGGCTCCCTGTCGCTGAGGCTCAGGCCTAGGTGCAAAGCCTAGGCTTCTGTCCGATGCCAGGGTTGGGCCAGGGCCTTGAGCATAGGAATTAGGCCTATACTTTATAGTATGTGTTGTACTCTGGTGGTTTAGTGTGCCCATGGGCCTCAGCCCGACCCAGACCTTCAGGGCCGCGCCAAGGGTTGACAGTGGCCCCGCATGGCTGACGGTCTACCCTCCGCCAGGCCGGCAAGCTCCCATGGCCAACATCCGAGGATGTTGGAAGGTGAATGGTTCTCCAACCATTCTGGGCCCTTTCGGACCTGCTGCGAGCAGCATGGAGCAGCAGGCCTGGCCTGAGGTTGAGGGCAGACGGGCCTTGACATGAAGACATGACTATGGAGTGATGCGACGGCATCCAGACGAAGACACATGGCTGATGCAACGGCATCCAGGGACGAAGACACATGGCTGGTGCAACGGCATCCAGGGACGAGACTCTTGACATCCACAAAGCCAACATGAGGAATGGACATTGGCACTGTCTCTCAGGGTGCCCTACTCAGGCCACCCGCGGGACTGAGTCACAGACCACCCTGTCCATTACGCGTCCTACCCAGCCTTTGAAGACTGGTCACGGACCACGACGGGAACGGGACAGCACAGGAACACACATCCGGGACATGATGGCTCAGGAGCACAGGACAACCGTCCACCAGCAGGCAGTCCACTCAGGAATACTGCATCTGAGGGACCCCCGTCCTACCAGTACCAGAAGGCTCGAGAGCGAAGACAAGGCATGGCGTAGGGAAGAACATCTAGGAAGGCAGGAACACTAGGACATGGAAGATCACAAAGACACCTGGACATGGACCTCAGGCACGAAGACTTGACATGGCACAATGGACGAGACGAGGAGCTCCACGAAGAGAAGAAGACCTTACACAGGCTCTGGCAGGCAGGAGCCTCCAGAGCAAAGACTCCACGACGATGCAAGGCCAGGAACAACGAACAGAGCAGCCCTTTATAGGGCTGGTACAGGAAATAATCCCAAAGGTGGGGCCAAGACACTTCCTGTGTCTGGCCCTTTAAATGTTGAAGAGAGATGCAGCTGCGCGCCTAGGAACAGGAAACAGAGGCTGTGCAGGACCATGGTCAGCGGCCTGCACAGTGTCTGTGCGTCAGACGCTGAGCAGGGCCTGAGGAGCAGGCCCTGATGTCGGCACCGGCTCCAGCCGCTGCAGGGAGCCCCGGGGGCGGCTCCAGCCGCCGGATGACACCGGGGCCTGTGGCCTAGCGCCGCGAAGATGGAGGAAGCGTCGGGGGCAGTCCCAGCCCCAAAGGAGGCAGCAAAGGCTGCTGCTGCTCTGGCCACGGCGAAGAGGATCGCAGGCCTGCCGCCTCGGTGAAGATAACACAGCGTGGTGAGTCAGAGCCTGCTCGCGGGGAACACCCGTGGGCAGCGTTCATAACAGTATGGTGCAGCTGGAAGCTGGGTCTCTGTTGTTGAGGCCCAGGGCTAGTCATGAAACTTAGGTCCAAGGCCTAGGCTCATGTCTGACGCTAGATCCTGTCTGAAACTGGGTCTCACTTGCTGAGTATTGGGTCTCAGCCTAAGTCCAGGCCCGGGACTAGGCCAAAGCCTGGTCCTACCAGAAGCCCTTTTTTTTTAACGCAAATATGAATATATATGAAAATATTTTTGTATATTCATTTGAGGATTATTTTCAGTTCACATCATTCATGCAAACTGATAAACGTCTCATTCTTTGCATTTTTTTAAAATTCTTTTTAAACAAATATACATCTCTACCTAACAAATCTAATTACCTGGCTGTATCACAGTACTAATCCATACTAGAGTTAAACATCATTCCCCCAGTCCTCCTCCTCCAGTTACAGCCCTCAAATAATAGTAATAAAACAGCCCCTATTAATTCATCTGATATGCCAAATGGAAAAACCAAGTTTGAATTATTTTTCGAAAATCTAATAATCTCTTTGCAAGTGCAGCTGTTTAGGAAGACTGTTCCACAAACAAGAGGCCACCGCAGAAAAGGCCATCTACCTTGTCCTCTGCGAGAGTACTTACTTCACCTCTGGAATGATTACGAGGTCATCCTGAGAAGAACACTGTTGTTGTCATAGCAAGACATATGGGACTAATAAATAGTCTGGATCCAAACAATTCAATACTTTGTATTTCTTGATTAAGATTTTATAATTTATATTTTATTAATTTTAACATCATGTACCAATGACATTAAAAGGCAAATATATTGGAATACTATAGGAAAAGTTAAGCAGCAAATTAATCAATGTATTACAATAACTCAAGTTCCCATTATTAAATTGGGGAGCTTTTTAAAGGAAAAAAAGATAACAAAAGAGAAAAATGTAAAAATGCACAATTGGGAAAGAATACAATTCTTTATATCACCTATACCTATCAGTTTACCATACTAATCCCAAGTCTCCAATCAGCTGCCTTTATCTAACAGAACGGTCTTCAATTGGGCTGGGTCCTGAAATACAAACTTGATCCTCTGGTGTATAATCAGGCACTTGCAAGGGAATTTTAGAAAGAATATACTGCTCCTAAAACCACAACTCTTTTCTTTAGTTGTAAAAACTGCTTCCTCCTTAGCTGGGCACTTCTAGCCACATCAGGGAAAACTTGGACTTTTTTGCCCATAGAAAAGGACATCTTTATTTTTTAAATACTTTTAGTGCACCAGATTCTTGTTTTGTTCTAAGCTGAAAGAGACCAAAAGAGTGGCTCTAGTTGATATTTCATCAATGGAAGCCTCTAAAAAGGAGGTCAGGTTAGGACTATCCCCTTGCAGTGCCACCATTACATCCCCCTGCCCTTCACTCCTCCTTCTAAAGCGGGGAATATAATATATGTTTTATATCAAAATTTCTTTATCTACAGGAATGCTTAATATTTCTCTGATATACGTTTGAATAATTCTATTGCCAATAATAACTTAGACACTGGAAAATTTAAAAATCTTACATTTTTAACTCATACCATTTTCCAAGTTTTCATGTTGTTTGTATATGATGTGACTATCCTTAATAAAAAAAAGACTCCCACTAGCTTGTACAGAGGTAATTTGAGTATTTAATAATGAAACTGTTGATTCTAAAGCGGTCAGTCGCATACCATGCTCTTCAAGGGTTGCCTTTGCTTCACCAGAAAATTTTCCAAATTGGGCTACTGATTGGGAGAGTGACTTCTCCATTTTGGTGGCAACCCCCCAAACATCGTCAAGAGTCACATTTTCAGGTTCTATTAACTCGGAGCCTGAAATTTCTAACAGAGGAGGAACAGTTAACGAAGTAACTATATAAGAGGCAAAGGTGCTACACACAGTCAGAACAGCTTGAAAGGTTCTCGGCTCCATCTTGCCAACTGAGGAGGAATTTAGTCCCTGATGTAGTTGGCTAACTGTAGCTTGTAAACTAGTCTCAGGAGATGCGGAGATAGAGAGAAGAGGTTGATCATGGCCCAGACTGGATGAAGGGCCAGATAAGAAAGAAATATCAGGAACTGAATTTCTAAGTGACTGACTCACCCTGCCAACCAAGTGCAAGTCCATAGGCCCTTTCAGCGAGGATGATACCAGCATGGAAGTTGTAACTTTGGCCTTCCTTTTTCTTCCCATGGGGCTTCAACAGAGTGCCTTCCAAATCTGCAAGAAGAAGCACGCCCCTTTAGGCGCTTGACTTCGGCTGCGTGCCACTGCCTTGCTGATTAAAATGGACTCACTGGGTGCAGGGAGAGGTAGCAATGATTCTGGCCCTTCAAGCACTCATTTCTCCAGCCAATCCCGCTTAGAATGTAGGTGGTAAGTCTCTTCGCAAAAGCTCCCTTGATTAAGATTTTAAATCTTATGTTATAGTCAATCAGAAGCCAGTGCATTTGTATCCACAAAGGGGTTACATGATCTCTAGATCCCAAACCTCCCAGAATCTTTACTGCTGGCTGTACTCTACATTAACTGCAGTCTTTTAAGGGTCACCTAGGGTAGCCCTGCATAAACCAAATTACAGCAATCAAACCTGGAGGTAACAAGCACATGGGCAACAGTGCTTACATTTTTAACAGATAAACTGCCAAATCATCTGCAGATTCTGGAATAATACCTTAAGAAAGGTGAGACGGGGAGATATGATGAAGACATTTCAATATCAAAGGTTTCCATGCACAGGTGGCAATCCTTTTCAATGGATTTTCAAGGAAGCACTATAACGAGAAGTCATGGGATGAGGATGAAAGGGGGTACACTCAGGAGTAATCTTAGTAAATATTTCTTTACAGAGAGGGTAATGGGTTCATGGAACAGCCTCCCTGTGGAAGTGGTGGAGACATTAATGGGTATCTAGAAAGCAAGGGGCAAATACAGTGGATCTTTGAAGGAGTGATGGGAATTGTAATGGTAAATTAGTTGGGCAGATGGACAGACTGGATAGGCCATATTGTCTTTTTCTGCCATCAAGTTTCTATGTCCTAAAAAAGACATGTGAACTTGAAAAGAAAGATTAGCTTCTAACCATACACCAAAATTCTAAACCGACTGCAAATATTCAGAAACTGCTCATTCATTCTCATAAAATGGTCCTGAGGTAGTTCTCCTGCACCGAGACATGAAGCCATATGAGATCAATTAGCATCTACTGCGCATTTATCTAATGCATATTCATTGTGGATTTCCTGAAAACCCAACTGGCTGGGGGCAGAGGGGCGAGGAATCCCAGGACAGTACTGGGAAACACTGAAGTGGAATTTTAAAAAGTACTCATGTACTTTACAGAGAAGGTGGTAGATGCATGGAACAACCTCCCAGTCGTGGAGAGAAGGACGGCATCTGAATTCAAGAAAGCTTGGGGTAAACCCAGAGGTTGTCTGCTGGAGGGGTAGGGGTTGTAGAGCCAAGTATTTGGTGTGGCTGGGCAGACTGGATAGGCCATATGGTCTTGTTCTGTCGTCATGTTCCTATGTTTCTGTTATTTGCACCTGGTGTTGGGAAATTTACAAATGAAATCTCCATGCATATGTTGACTTCCCTGACCTTGCCACATGCATATAAAAGCACTCGCTCTGTGAACAGTTTGCATACTTTTATTTGCACTGCATATTTTTACCTGCACTGAAGGGGGAAGGGGGAGAAAGGGAAATTTTCAAAGGAATGTTTTGCACTGGTAAAAACACATACAACCTTATGAGTACTGCCCCATTACAGTCAATGCACTGGCAAATCAAACAGAGTGCAATTCCTTTGGAATCAGAGTGCAATTCCTTTGGAATTGCTTCCCGGTTTTGATTGCATTATCTTGGCCTGGTGGTGGCAATTATTCAGAGAAGAAAGCATTTATGTGATCTCGAGTAGCCATGTACAAAGAATAACGTTATATTCTTATGTTCTCATGCATATTCATTGCGGATATCCTGAAAAGCCCTACTGGCTGTGGGGTTTCCCCGGGACAGGTTTGGGAAGCTCAGCTCTATACTGCACGCTTGGTAGATTTTCAAAGTGAAAGTCTGCAAGAAGCTTCCCTTTGAAAATGAACTTGCAGCCCCGAAGGTACAAAGTAGGCCCAGGCCTGCCAGTTCCACAGGCAGTGTCATTATTGCCCCTCTCCCTGCTTTTATTGCTCAAAAGGAATTGTGCTTAATATTCATTTGGGAGAAAGTAGAATGAGGCCCATGTACCAGGCAGCAGTGTATAATTATTTATGTCTTTGTTATCCCTTGCCTGGAATCTGGCAGGCAAAATAAGAGAAAAATGACCAAGGAATATTTTCAAAGCTCATTTTTGTTTCTGCTGAAACTTTAAGTGTGTTAAAATGCTTTCAACAAAGTACAAAAATGCAAATGAAAACATTGCTGAAATTCTGTCATAGTGCAGCACTAACAGCTGTACAGTGGGAACCCCACCACTGGCATTCCTTGCAACAGAAACTGTAAAAACGACATTACAGTTCTTGCTTAAAAGGAATATAAATGTTGTAAATGGAGACTGACTGTTAAGTCCTAGGACAGGGTTTTCCAATCCCTTCCTGGTGATCTCATAGCCTGTTGGGTTTTCAGGATCTCCACAATGAACATGCATGAGATTAATCTGCATATCTAAGACTTCAGTGTATGCAAATTGATCTCATGTATATGGATTGTGAATATCCTGAAAACCTGACTGACTGGGGGGGGGGAGGGGGGTCACACAAAATTTGGGAATTGCTGGCCTAGGGAACAAATTTGCCAGATTTTTAGGAGGATCTATTGCAGAGATGCACAAACTCAGTTCTTGAGGGCTGTAACCCAATCAGGTTTTCAGGATTTCCAAAATGAAGATGCAGGAGATCTTTTTGCATGCGCTGTCTACATTATTTGCAAAGAGACCTCTTGCATCTTCTTTGTGGAAATCCTGACCAATCTTCACCGAAGCATTTTCTGGTTTGTGCGTAGTTTTTTTAATTCCTAATGCATTAACAACCATTAGCTTACTGCATCAGGAGTTAAAAAAAAAATGAACCTGTGCGTTAGGAAACCGTGTGCCGAATTTCAGCGCACCATTTTAATGTTCAGCTTTTTGCACTGTCCTCCTGGTTTTATAATTCTCTCAAAGCACTCTGGAACTTGAAAATCCTTCGTTTGGTATTGGCAAAAAAACAGAACTACAAATCCCAAGATGCTTAGGCATGTTAATTCAAAATCCTGAAGTATCTCAAAGTGGGCCCAATAACTTGGAGCTAGTTGTCAGCTGCAGAAAACAGCATCATTCAGTAGCTACAAAATCTGGCATCACAGGTAGCTCTTGTCAGCAAAAATGGCATTCACCGAACCTTTTAATACAGATTCACATCATCTGATCCCCACCCCAAACACACACACACACTTATATTGAGAGCTATCGTTTTACGTGCTTCAGCTGTGAGTTTTCTCCTTCCAGCCTGGCTTTCTTTATTGCTCTTTTTCTTGTCTTTTTTTTTTTTTATTAAATGAAGCTCCTCCTTTCTTGGTTTCTCACAGCAGTCCTCTCTCTGTGACCTTTTCTCCACCTCTAACCTCTTTCAAAGTGTTCACCCTTGCTTTAACACTTGATTTATGATGTGTCCATGAAAGGGTCAAGCGCTTTTACGGTTTACTTAAACTATAGGGATTTTTTTTTTTTTTTTTTTTAAGGAGCAAGGGGGATGGGGAAGTTAGCGGGGGCGGGGGCGAGATGGGGTTCCAAGAGGAAACAGAAAAATGGTGTTTAAAAAGTGCTAAGTAAATACACAGAGGAAAGAAAATCACTTTCCCTTCCAGCTGCTCAGGCCAGTTGGTCTCACTTTACCAGTCTCTGAAACAGGTTGTTTGCAAAGCAATCAAGCAAATCTGTAGATTTCGTGCTTCCTTAAAATGATCCGCGAGGATCCCTGCAATGGCAGACAGCACGGTGATGATGTGTTCAAATGAAATATGGCAAACCTTGTCTTTAAGGACAACAAAACGACAAACTCCTAAAGAAATGGAAAACCTCTACAAATAAGAGTAGCTGCAAATTAGCTCAAACATAGGGATGTTTCTTTAAGAACAATATCATCAATGGGAAAGATTTATCTTCCCAGGAACAGGAGGAAGAACTTTCATGCATTTGGTACAAATTCTCACTAATTACACCAGAAACGGGTTTTAGTTACATTTCATTTAATTGTCAAGGTATAGTTGATAAATAGGCATACCAGGCAAGTGTTAAATTAGACATTCTCATAACCACAATAATACAAATGTCATGACTATTTTAAATTTGAAAATTACACTTGAGTATTAGAAAATGCATATTCAGACAGGATGGTCCTGTTCGAAGGGGAGATGCTTGGGTCAATGGAAAAGTCATCAACATAAGACATGGCAGGACCAATAAGGAGTTTATGCCTTGGGGAGTGGGAAGATTTAAAGAACTCTGCCATCTTAGTCATTGAAGGAGTCATTTTAAAATGTTTAAAAATCGCCTACAAGTATTTTTTCACACATGGACTTTACAATAATTTTCAAAGTGACAGTGCATGCATATGTTCCCTTAAGGCTGGATTTTCAAAGCCGTGCATGCGCATCCATAAGAACATAAGAAATTGCCATGCTGGGTCAGACCAAGGGTCCATCAAGCCCAGCATCCTGTTTCCAACAGAGGCCAAAACCAGGCCACAAGAACCTGGTAATTACCCAAACACTAAGAAGATCCCATGCTACTGATGCAATTAATAGCAGTGGCTATTCCCTAAGTAAACTTGATTAATAGCGGTTAATGGACTTCTCCTCCAAGAACTTATCCAACCCTTTTTTGAACCCAGCTACACTAACTGAACTAACCACATCCTCTGCCAACAAATTCTAGAGCTTTATTGTGCGTTGAGTGAAAAAGAATTTTCTCCGATTAGTCTTAAATGTGCTACTTGCTAACTTCATTGGAATGCCCCCTAGTCTTTCTATTATTCGAAAGTGTAAATAACCGATTCACATCTACTCGTTCAAGACCTCTCATGATCTTGAAGACTTCTATCGTATCCCCACTCTGCTGTCTCTTCTACAAGCTGAACAGCCCTAACCTCTTCAGCCTTTCCTCATAGGGGAGCTGTTCCATCCGCTTTATCATTTTGGTTGCCCTTCTCTGTACCTTCTCCATTGCAACTATATCTTTTTTGAGATGCTGCGACCAGCATTGTACACATAATTCAAGGTGCGGTCTCACCATGGAGCGATATAGAGGCATTATGACATTTTCTGTTTTATTAACCATTCCCTTCCTAATAATTCCTAACATTCTGTTTGCTTTTTTGACTGCTGCAGCACACTGAGCCGACGATTTTAAAGTATTATCCACTATGATGCCTAGATCTTTTTCCTGGGTGGTAGCTCCTAATATGGAACCTAACATCGTGTAACTACAGCAAGGGTTATTTTTCCCTATAAGCAACACCTTACACTTGTCCACATTAAATTTCATCTGCCATTTGGATGCCCAATCTTCCAGTCTTGCAAGGTCCTCCTGTAATATATCACAATCTACTTGTGATTTAACTACTCTGAATAATTTTGTATCATCCGCAAATTTGATAATCTCACTTGTCATATTCCTTTCCAGATCATTTAAATATATATATTGAAAAGCACCGGTCCAAGTACAGATCCCTGAGGCACTCCACTTTTTACCCTTTTCCACTGAGAAAATTGACCATTTAATCCTACTCTCTGTTTCCTGTCTTTTAACCAGTTTGTAATCCATGAAAGGACATCGCCTCCTATCCCATGACTTTTTAGATTTCTTAGAAGCCTCTCATGAGGGACTTGTCAAACGCCTTCTGAAAATCCAAATACATTATATCTACCGGTTCACCTTTATCCACATGTTTATTAATCCCTTCAAAAAAATGAAGCAGATTTGTTAAGCAAAACTTTCCTTGGGTAAATCCATGTTTACTGTGTTCTATTAAGCCATGTCTTTCTATATGCTCTATGATTTTGATCTTGAGAATAGTTTCCAATATTTTTCCTGTCACTGAAGTCAGACTAACTGGTCTACAGTTACCCGGATCACCCCTGGAGCCCTTTTTAAATATTGGGGTTACTTTGGCCACTCTACAGTCATCAGGTACAATGGATGATTTTAATGATAGGTTTCACATTTTAACAAATAGATCAGAAATTTCATTTTTTAGTTCCTTCAGTACCCTAGGATGCATACCATCCGGTCCAGGTGATTAGCTACTCTTTAGTTTGTCAATCTGGCCTACTACATCTTCCAAGTTCACAGTGATTTAGTTCAGTTCGTCTAACTCATCACCCCTGAAAACCATCTCCGGAACTGGTATCTCCCCAACATCCTCATTTATAAACACGGAGGCAAAGAATTCATTTAGTCTTTCTGCAATGGCCTTATCTTCCCTAAGAGCCCCTTTAACCCCTCGGTCATCTAATGGTCCAACCAACTTCCCCACAGGTTTCTTGCTTCGGATATATTTTAAAAACTTTTTATTATGAGTTTTTGCCTCTATGGCCAACTTCATTTCAAATTCTCTCTTCACTTGTCTTATCAATGTTTTACACTCAAAGGCGGATTCCCGATGATGACCGACCCGGGGATTCGCCGCCCAGGCCAGCCCAGGAGATACCACATGGTCTGCCGAGTGCGGCTCTGTCACGGCCGCACTTGGCAGACCACGTGACTAGAGTGACCAGCTCACCGGGGGATGCCCGATCCCCTGATAGGGAAATCCGCCCCTGTTTACACTTAACTTGACAATGCTTATGTTTTATCCTATTTTCTTCAGATGGATCCTTCTCCTAATTTTTGAAGGATTTTTTTTGGCTAAAATAGCCTCTTTCATTTCACTTTTTAACCATGACGGTAATCATTTTGCCTTCCTTCCACCTTTCTTAATGTGTGGAATACATATGGACTGCGCCTCTAGGATTGTATTTTTAAACAATGTCCAAGCCTGTTGAACACTTTTTCAACCTTTGCAGCTACACCTTTCAGTTTTTTTCTAACTATTTTCCTCATTTTATCAAAGTTTCCCTTTTGAAAGTTTAGTGTTAGAACTGCAGATTTACTTATTGTCCCCCTTCCAGTTATTTGTTTAAATTTGATCATGTTATGATCATTATTGCCAAATGGCAACATATTTGCACGTGACACAAGTAATGCTTCCTCCAATTACGGTGCGGACTAAGAGGGAAATTCTCTATACCCCTACTTAATCTTTCTACCCTTTCTCCTCTCCTCCCCGACCCCTAACCCCTTCCTAGCTACTTACGTTTTTTTGTTTCATTACTTACTGCTCCTCCGGAGCAGAAGTAATCTCCGCACCGGCCAGCTGCCTGCGCCTGCTTCCCCAGGACAGTAGCAAATGGTCCTGTCCTGGCCCGCCCCCTGCCCCTTTTGCAGGGCCCATCACTTCTGCGTGTCACGAGGGTTACATGCGCGGCCAGGATTGTTCTAAAATGCGCGCAGTGCGCGCAAGGCCCAGCCACATGTGGCCCTTTTAAAATCATGCCTTTAGTAAATTATCCCAAATATTAACTACCCACATATATTTACACCTAATTTGTGCAGGACGTTTTCCTGAGAAAAAATATGTCCATTCCACTGCCGCCTGCTGCAGGTAAACGTACACTCATAGAGGCCCTGTGCAGGTACTTTTATCCTCATAAAGGGTGGGAAATATTGTAAAAGCCGATGTCTGTGGGGAAATCCGCATTTTGCCTGCGGAAATGACTTTGAAAATTACTTTGAAGGGGGCAGCAAAGAGTGGTATCCCAAGCAGTGGCATCGCCAATGGAGAACTGGCAACTCAAGGAGGAGCAAGGATCAGTGAGGAATCAGTGTCCCTTGGAGAAACGGGAAGGGTGTACCAATACTAATGGGAAATCTGTCTAAGGAAGCAAGGGATTTGTGTTTGTTACAATTTATCAACTAGAAACAGTTTGCATTTAGTGGTGAATTACAAAAAAATCAAAGCCCATTTAACGACAGTACTTAAAAACACCCAGCAAAAAACGTGACGATTTGATATTCTAGAGGATATTCCATTAAAACAAAAAAATGTTACGACTCCATTAAAAAGTATCAATTGTGGACAACAAACCCCAATGCATGTTTTGCAAATTCTTCCTCCTGTGTATCTTGGGAAAAGCAAATAAACTTTCTTATGCGGGAATGAATGTCAACCCCCACATGAAACCACATAATATATTATCAACCCCATTATGATACACATGACCCTTATAACTTTCCAAATATGGAAATGTCTCATGATAACAGCAACATCTGGAACTGGGTGAAATACTCTGAGCATGATTTGATTGTCTTGTCAGCACATAAGGCAGAAGGCCAAAAATGCTTGCCCATACTTCAGTCATCACACTGTAGCCTCATTTAAATATACTCAAAACTATTTACTCAGTCCTACTCCATAGAAAAAAAAAAAGAAAAACTACAGATCTTTGAGAATGTAAAAGATACTTTAATATTTATACTGAACTTAAAGAGCGTGTTCACTATTTATTTTTATAGATCCACAGCCTAACAGACCAAACGTCAAGCCCAAACACTGTTCACTTAATGATATTAGGTTTTTTTCTACTTTACAAGGGTTCAAGGGATAATTTTTGAAATTTTAATTCACTGTTCTTTTTTCTGCTTTGTTTATAGATCCACATACATAAACAAGGAAAACAAATAAATAAATAAATAAATAAATAGATAAATGAAAGATTGGCTCACGGACCTAGTGGGTTAGTGGTAAATCTGTGGACTGCTATGCAAAAGACATAACTTTCATTGTCAAGTCTTGACTTCTGCTCTCCAGCCTGGCTAGGGTGGAGGATGCTGCAGAAGCTATGTTCACAGGTCAAAAGAAAGGGAGTCTAAGCCATTATACAGTGGTTATATCTAATGACCAAACTTGGGATTCATGAAGGAGCTTTGATCTGTGACCCCAGACTGAAGACTGTCACTTCAATGATGGGACTAGATGAGGGGAGGGAAGGTATGAAACGGAGGAAACCCCTGCATAGCTGCTAATTGGAACTCATGGTGCTATGGTCCAAATGAGATGAGTTCTAGTCAGGCTAGAGAGCCAGGGAGAAATCTCAGGGGCTAAAATAAAACAAAAGCAGAAATATCATCTCCTTTTCATTCCACTCTTTGCCTTGCCATTCCTCCCTTAAGACAAACACTGCACATCAAGGAGAAAGATTCCCTTCAGAAACAACTTCTTTGCACAGCTAGGAAGCTTCATTCTTGGACATCATATCCTGAAAAGTGTAAACATTATTCACTCCTAGTCACATGTGTAAAAAAAACTATCCAAAAAAGGAAGTTTAGGGGACTGAGGAAAAGTGCATATTTCTCATTAGAACACCGTAGTCATCCTCAGGTTCACATCACATTGAGGATGCAAGCTATACCATAAAAACCCAATGACACTGCTTATTGCTCATGTGCAGTACAGGGAATACAGATGATTGAAGATTACTGGTAACCACATCATTCAAAGAAAGAAATGATGCACAAGAAACTCACTGATGCCACTCTTTTCAAAGAATCACTAACTCTACGCTGTAAGTTCTTCCAGATCTTAGCTACAGGTTCTCTGTCTTCTGCAGTGGCAATAAAACAAAAGAATCATCCTCAAAGTTACACACACACACACACATGTCCATTAAACACAAATCCATCTTACATAGATCAAACATCCTGGGTTTCTTAGATTGGCAAACCTTTACAGCAATCCTCTAACTCTTTACCTGTATCAGTTGTTTGAACAGGGCATGGGCAGTGCCATTCTTGTGGCCACACATAGGACTTTATTTCTTCGGTCACGTGACTTTCATCATTGTATAATTGATTGTGAGGATGGCTACAACAGATCCCACCAGCCTGTCCTTCTGGAACCAAGTCTAACCCCTTTCTCTAACTGATGCTCCAGAACAAGTATTCAGACCTGGAGGAAGTACCCTGGACTGCCTTCCTGCCTACTTCCAGTCACATTTTGTATTTGTTCTGTGACTGTAAGAAATGAATATGCATATTTTTGACTAGCTGTGTCCTATTTGTGGCTGCTAGGAGGGCCGTCCTTGGAGGGTGGAAGGAGGGAACAGGAGCAACTTCCACCTCTCTGCCATGGAAGTCTTATTTCCAACACTATAGTTTCAATGTTCCAGGGCCCCACTACGGTTGAATCACTCTAGGCCCCTGCACTCTCTTAAGGTCATCCCTGTTTGCCAGTACTGATAGTCTGTACTTACAGGGTTAAAAAGCTAGGGCTGCCCTGATGGCTCAGCAGTAGTCAATAGTACCACGTGGCAGGATCTGAGTTCAATTCATGGAAACATAGAATATGGCGGCAGATAAGGCCTGCAGTGCCCATGGAGTCTGCCCAATTCCATTCTTGCTGTAGCACTTTCTTCTCACCTCTTCATAACCATGAATTCTTTGTGCTTAATCCATGTTTTCTTATTTTCTGTCAATGTTTCTGTCTCTACCACCTCTTCTGAGAGGCTATTTCATGCATTCACCACCCATTCCATGAACAAATATTTTCTGATTTTCCTGATGTTTCTGATTTTGAGTCTACCCCCTTGGAGCCTCATATCATGACCTCTTGTTCTAGAGCATTCTGAAAAAAAAAAAAAAAAACCAACTTGCTTCTTGTGCTTTGATACCATTGATACCTACTGACCACTATGCTATACTGCTTATCCATGTTGGCAAAAATGATAGTGCTAGGTACCACATGGATCATATAAAAAAAATGACTTCATGGCTCTGGGATAGATGGTAGAGCAGACAGATAAACAAGTTGTATTCTCCTTCATCCTCCCAGTCTAAGATAACTACCCAGGCAGGGAAGCTGTCATTCTGGAGATGAATGAATAACTGGGTGGATAGTGTCAACAAGAATGTTTTGGCTTTATGGACCATGAGATGATGTTTCAAAGACTGCTGAGCAGAGATGGGGTACACCTGTCAAAGAAAGGGTGATGCATTTTCCAGAATAGACTGGAAAATCTACAGAGGAGGGCTTTAAACTAGGATCATCAGGGATGGGTGATCAATTCAACAGGCACACCTAGGAGAAGTACATGTGAGGGCTACATCAGTCACTGGTCCTATCCTGTGGAATATCTTGCCACAGAGGAGATGTAAAAACTTTCAAAAACTATCTAAAAGCCTGGTTATTCAAACAATCATTCTGTGATTATATGTCATCAGAAAAATAATGAAGTGACTAGGATGTCCAGGAACAGGCAAAGGTTTCATTCTGTACCCTGAAATGGTTAGATGACTAGGTCAGATGATATTTATGATTGCATTTTTATGTGTTTTATATTATTTTATGTTTATGTTTTAATTATGAATGTGATTTTGTTACTTGCTACAATCTTTGGCGTGTGCAACCAACAAATAAATAAAAATAAAATAAATAAAAGCATGAGATATGGCCTCTGGAACTGTTATCCGGGTTTGAGCAGCACAGGGGTTACAACAGAAAAAGGGAAAATAACTCTTCCTCTATCAACTTTCCTTTAAGCCCTACAGAAGAAGCTGTCAAGTCAATGCCTCTCCCCATCCTCATCTAGGATGGGGTCTAAACTTTAAGAGCTCAACAAAACACACCTCAGACCCAGAACTAAAATTTCAGACTGCCTCACTCTCCTCTGTCCTAGATGCCCCCTTCACACCCACCCCCCCACACACACACACTTGTATATCAGGAGCTCTCCATTCCAGCAAGCCTCTGGGGAGGTGCTGTTTAAAATGGTTTGTCCCTACCGCTATCTAACCCAAGGGGTCTCTACTCTTGCACCAAGTAAAATGCTTCATGGACTTTGGATAGCTATCGGTCCCTGTTTGCTGATCCTGACTTGCAGCTATTGTCCCACTCTGTTTTCCTTTGATCTATAAGATGTATAATGGTTCATGCCAGGCTAAGTGCAGCTAGGACTGATAGCTAGATGAACCTCTCAGAATGTTTGATTGGTGAGAATCAGATTCTAAAAGTCATTTTAAAAAGTCAGCTGATTTTATATATTTATTTTTATTTATTTACAATCATTTCTAAACTGCCTTTCCAACCAAACAGTAAGCAAATCCTTGGCTCTCGTGCTAAACTTTCAAAAGGGAAACTTTGATAAAATGAGAAAAATTGTTAGAACAAAACTGAAAGGAGCAGCAACAAAGATAAAACGTGTGCAAGAGGCGTGGTCATTGTTAAAAAATACCATCCTAGAAGAATAGTCCAGATGTATTCCACACATTAAAAAAGGTGGAAAGAAGGCAAAACGATTACTGGCATGGTTAAAAGGGGAGGTGAAAGAAGCTATTTTAGCCAAAAGATCTTCATTCAAAAATTGGAAGAAGGATCCAACAGAAGAAAATAGGATAATGCATAAGCGTTGGCAAGTTAAATATAAGACATTGATAAAACAGGCTAAGAGAGAATTTGAAAAAAATTTGGCTGTAGAGGCAAAAACTCACAGTAAAAACGTTTTTAAATATATCTGAAGCAGAAAGCCCGTGAGGGAGTCAGTTGGACCATTAGATGATCAAGGGTTTAAAGGGGCACTTAGAGAAGATAAGGCCATCGGGGAAAGATTAAATGATTTCTTTGCTTTGGTGTTTACTAAAGAGTATGTTGGGGAGATACCCGTTCTGGAGAAGATTTTCATGGGTAATGATTCAGATGGACTGAATCAAATCACGGTGAATCTAGAAGATGTGGTAGGCCTGATTGATAAACTGAAAAGTATTAAATCACTTGGACCAGAAGGTATACACCCCAGGGTACTGAATGAACTCAAATATGAAATTTCACACCTACTACCGTAGTAAAAATTTGTAACCTATCATTAAAATCATCTATTGTACCTGAAGACTGGAGGATAGCTAATATAACCCCAATATTTAAAAAGGGCTGCAGGGGCGATCCAAGAAACTACAGATCAGTTAGCCTGACATCAGTGCCAGGAAAAATAGTGAAAAGTGTTCTAAGCATCAAAATCACCGAACATATAGAAAGATCATAATATGATCATAAAAAACTCACAGTAAAAACTTTTTTAAATATATCCGAAGCAGAAAGCCTGTGAGGGAGTCAGTTGGACCTTTAGATGATCGAGGGGTTAAAGGGGCACTTAGAGAAGATAAGGCCATCGCGGAAAGATTAAATGATTTCTTTGCTTCGGTGTTTACTGAAGAGGATGTTGGGGAGGTACCCGTAATGGAGAAGGTTTTCATGGGTAATGATTCAGATGGACTGAATCAAATCACGGTGAACCTAGAAGATGTGGTAGGCCTGATTGACAAACTGAAGAGTAGTAAATCACCTGGACCGGATGGTATACACCCCAGAGTTCTGAAGGAACTAAAAAATGAAATTTCAGACCTATTAGTAAAAATTTGTAACTTATCATTAAAATCATCCATTGTACCTGAAGACTGGAGGATAGCAAATGTAACCCCAATATTTAAAAAGGGCTCCAGGGGCGATCCGGGGAAACTACAGACCGGTTAGCCTGACTTCAGTGCCAGGAAAAATAGTGGAAAGTGTTCTAAACATCAAAATCACAGAACATATAGAAAGACATGGTTTAATGGAACAAAGTCAGCATGGCTTTACCCAGGGCAAGTCTTGCCTCACAAATCTGCTTCACTTTTTTGAAGGAGTTAATAAACATGTGGATAAAGGTGAACCGGTTAGATATAGTATACTTGGATTTTCAGAAGGCGTTTGACAAAGTTCCTCATGAGAGGCTTCTAGGAAAAGTAAAAAGTCATGGGATAGGTGGCGATGTCCTTTCGTGGATTGCAAACTGGCTAAAAGACAGGAAACAGAGAGTAGGATTAAATGGGCAATTTTCTCAGTGGAAGGGAGTGGACAGTGGAGTGCCTCAGGGATCTGTATTGGGACCCTTACTGTTCAATATATTTATAAATGATCTGGAAAGAAATACGACGAGTGAGATAATCAAATTTGCAGATGACACAAAATTGTGCAGAGTAGTTAAATCACAAGCAGATTGTGATAAATTGCAGGAAGACCTTGTGAGACTGGAAAATTGGGCATCCAAATGGCAGATGAAATTTAATGTGGAAAAGTGCAAGGTGATGCATATAGGGAAAAATAACCCATGCTATAATTACACGATGTTGGGTTCCATATTAGGTGCTACAACCCAAGAAAGAGATCTAGGTGTCATAGTGGATAACACATTGAAATCGTCGGTTCAGTGTGCTGCGGCAGTCAAAAAAGCAAACAGAATGTTGGGAATTATTAGAAAAGGAATGATGAATAAAACGGAAAATGTCATAATGCCTCTGTATCGCTCCATGGTGAGACCGCACCTTGAATACTGTGTACAATTCTGGTCGCCGCATCTCAAAAAAGATATAATTGCGATGGAGAAGGTACAGAGAAGGGCTACCAAAATGATAAGGGGAATGGAACAACTCCCCTATGAGGAAAGACTAAAGAGATTAGGACTTTTCAGCTTGGAGAAGAGACGACTGAGGGGGGATATGATAGAGGTGTTTAAAATCATGAGAGGTCTAGAACGGGTAGATGTGAATCGGTTATTTACTCTTTCAGATAGTAGAAGGACTAGGGGACACTCCATGAAGTTAGCATGGGGCACATTTAAAACTAATCGGAGAAAGTTCTTTTTTACTCAACGCACAATTAAACTCTGGAATTTGTTGCCAGAGAATGTGGTTCGTGCAGGTAGTATAGCTGTGTTTAAAAAAGGATTGGATAAGTTCTTGGAGGAGAAGTCCATTACCTGCTATTAGGTTCACTTAGAGAATAGCCACTGCCATTAGCAATGGTTACATGGAATAGACTTAGTTTTTGGGTACTTGCCAGGTTCTTATGGCCTGGATTGGCCACTGTTGGAAACAGGATGCTGGGCTTGATGGACCCTTGGTCTGACCCAGTATGGCATTTTCTTATGTTCTTATGTTCTTATGACATGGTTTAATGGAACAAAGTCAGCATGGCTTTACCCAAGACAAATCTTGCCTCACAAATCTGCTTCACTTTTTTTGAAGGAGTTAATAAACATGTGGATAAAGGTGAACTGGTCGTTGTAGTGTACTTGGATTTTCAGAAGGCGTTTGATAAAGTTCCTTATCAGAGGCTTCTAGGAAAAGTAAAAAGTCATGGGATAGGTGGCGATGTCCTTTCGTGGATTACAAACTGGCTAAAAGACAGGAAACAGAGAGTAGGATTAAATGGACAATTTTCTCAGTGGAAGAGAGTGGGCAGTGGAGTGCCTCAGGGATCGGTATTGGGACCCTTACTTTTCAATATATTTATAAATGATCTGGAAAGAAATACGATGAGTGAGGTAATCAAATTTGCAGATGATACAAAATTGTTCAGAGTAGCTAAATTACAAGCAGATTGTGCTAAATTGCAGAAGACCTTTTGAGACTGGAAAATTGGGCATCGAAATGGCAGATGAAATTTAATGTGGATAAGTGCAAGGTGATGCATATAGGGAAAAATAACCCATGCTATAGTTACACAATGTTAGGTTCCATATTAGGTGCTACCATCCAAGCAAGAGATCTAGGCGTCATAGTGGATAACACATTGAAATCGTCGGTTCAGTGTGCTGCAGCAGTCAAAAAAGCAAACAGAATGTTGGGAATTATTAGGAAGGGAATGATGAATAAAACGGAAAATGTCATAATGCCTCTGTATCGCTCTATGGTGAACCCCACCTTGAATATTGTGTACAGTTCTGGTCGCCAAATCTCAAAAAAGATATAGTTGCAATGGAAAAGGTACAGAGAAGGGCGACCAAAATGATAAGGGGAATGGAACAGCTCCCCTATGAGGAAAGACTAAAGAGGTTAGGACTTTTCAGCTTGGAGAAGAGACGGCTGAAGGGGGATATGATAGAGGTGTTTAAAATCATGAGAGGTCTAGAACGGGTAGATGTGAATCAGTTATTTAGTCTTTTGGATAATAGAAAGACTAGGGGGTACTCCATGAAGTTAGCATGTGGCACATTTAAAACTAATCGGAGAAAGTTCTTCTTCACTCAATGCACAATTAAACTCTGGAATTTGTTGCCAGAGGACATGGTTAGTTCAGTTAGTATAGCTGTGTTTAAAAAAGGATTGGATAAGTTCTTGGAGGAGATGTCCATTACCTGCTATTAATTAAGTTGACTTAGAAAATAGCCACTGCTATTACTAGCAACGGTAACATGAAATAGACTTAGTTTTTGGGTACTTGCCAGGTTCTTATGGCCTGGATTGGTCACTGTTGGAGACAGGATGCTGGGCTTGATGGATCCTTGGTCTGGCCCAGTATGGCAGGTTCTTATGTTCTTATATAATACCTCTGAAAGCAGGGGAGAAAATACTCCTTAGGTAGGCACAGGATCCCAAAAGCAAATCTCTCAAAAACCCAAAGAGTTGTTCTCAAACTTCTTTCAAACTCTTTTTCACTCCTCCAAGACAATCCCTTCCAGACCATGAAGTCTAAAATAGGGATCAGCCACACACTACCACTCCTCCAACTCATCACTCCAAATTAAAAAAAAAAAAAAAAAGACACATCTCCTGTTTCAGGCTGTGGGGCCCAAAGATGGGGAGAACTTGAAAACTGCAACTCAGAATACCATAAGCCAGTTCAAAATTCCTCACCAACCCTCGTGCCGTGCTGGCTTTTATGAGAAATTACTGACCAATCCAGCAAGCTTCTGGGGAGGTGCTTAAGCTAAGGACAACTATGAATAATGGAGACCTAGGGGGTCTCTAAATAAGGACATCTTTTACTGGGATCCATAAGATATCAAATGGCAGAATCTTATGAAAAAATATCTATGAGGCTTCCTCTGGATTGGTTCTCTTCAAAATCCCCTTCATTCTTCCCCGGTTCATTATCCAAAAAAAAAAAGTAGCTTTATCATATCCATAGAAAACGTATCTAGTTAAACCAGAGAAAACACAAAATTCAGCAGGATGCAGTATATTGAAACAGTTTCCATTTTATGATGAAAATCTTCAAAAAAGGTTAAAAAAAAAAGTCAGGAAGAGAGATGAACTTTAACTCTTTTATATCTAACCCCATTAGTCAAATTAGGAATCATCTCCTTAACTAACACCAAAGAAAAATTAATTGCCAGAGCTGATTTCAAATTAGAAGCAGGGTTAATGAATGACACAGAGTTCAAATTAAAAATTCCAGACAGAAGCACTAAAAACTCCCTTAGAAGAAACTCTGCGGTACATATTGACAGATAAAGTCTTGGTGGAAAATTCTGCCGAGAAGCAAGCTGGTTATCTTTTCTGCTGGGCTTTCTTCAAAAGAGTTTTTAGCACTTTTGCATAATCTAATAATTCTCAAATTTTACTCTGTGATCTGTTACCCATACTTGCATTTACTCTAGGCAAATGTGTGTTCCTTTAAATCAAAACAGTTACAAGGGCTTTTGTAGAGCCTAATTTTTGATCTGTATGACCCAATTTTGTTTTGAATGCTTGTAATCTCTTCTTTCAACATCTGCACATGGAGTACATTTTCAATAAGGTGCCTAACTGCAAAAGCATGCAAGTGCTTTTTAATCTACATAAAGTCAGATGTTTTTTAAACAGAAGGACTTTGTGTTTGAATATTGGCTTGTTATGGAGATAAAAATATGCATGAATATTTAAGTGGTGTTGAACGATGGCATCAAGTACACGCATTAGCAATAGGTCTATTATATGTGTATATTTCTGAAACTTATACATGTATTGGTTCCAGCTATGCCTTCAAAATGCCCCCAGAATGCCTATTTTTAATGCAGACAGAAGTACATGTGTTACGAAAGTATGTGCATACTGTCAGGCAGCTGAAAATTCAATTCAACCATCTGCGTAACTCTTTATATTAAGCATGGAGATCGGGAATACATATTTGAAATTTTAACCTAAAATCTGCATTCTGCTTAATTTGCTTTTTCATCAGCTCAAATCTTTTCTCTAATTTTAATTCCAGGACCTGTAGAGCTCTAAAATTATTAGATTTATAAGGCAAAATTGTCAAAGTCGGATCACTAACACATATTTCTTAGTCAATATAGATTCAGTTTCATTTAAACAGAAGGCCATAGAAAACATTCCAGATTGTTATCTTGTACACACACCATTTACTATGGCCCTAGATTCCTCCCAAACCCTTTGAGGTCAATATTGAAAAGAAAATGTATATGTAAGTTAGCTGGATAACACTTATCTGCCTAATTTACATGGGGTATTCAGCAGTATGGCTATGCTGCTGAATATCCCCATCAAAATCGCCACTTAGCTGAGTAAGTTAGATCCAGCTAAGATAGACCTGCTCTATGGCAGCCTTGTAGTGTTTGAATATTGAGTTCTTTGTAAACTCTCAAATTTTTGCAGAGGTCCTCAGGGGTTGGCTCTGGGGCAGGTGCTGTTGTTCACAGGGCTGGCGGAAGCCCTAGGCAAGCTAGGCCTGGGCCTAGGGTGCCGACCATTAGGAGGCATGAGAAGTGGTGGCAAAGAAGAGTGGGGATTTGAATCTCCACTCCTCTTTGCCACCGCTGCTCACAAGAGGTAGGAGCTGGGGCTGCGACTGGGAGCTGGGTGGTGTCGGCACAACCGGGGGGGGGGGGGGGGGGGGGGGGAGGGGTGCAAGGCAGAAGGTGTCTATGGTGCCTAATCCCCTTGCACTGGCCCTGGTTGTTCAATAACAACATAGTGGACACACCTGAGTAGACAGAATGAAATGTGATTTAAGAAACTTGAGTAGTGGGTTAATATGGTTAAGATTCAATGCCAAAAAAGTACAGCATCATCCATTTGGGATGCATAAATCTGAGGGAGTGATATATGATGGAGGAAGAGATACTGATGTGCACTAACTGGGAGAGAAATCCTGGAATGATCATGCCTGATGATCTCAAGGTTGTGAAGCAGTATGATAAAGTGGTAGTCAGAACCATACAGATGCTAGATTGCATATAGAGAGGATTAATCAGTAGAAGTAGTGCCCATGTATTTGTCTTTGGTGAGACCTTATCTAGAATATTGTGTCAAGTTCTGGAAGCCCTGCCTCCAAATGGATATAGACAGGGAATAACCAGTCCACACAACAGCTACCAAAATGGTGTAGAGTTCACACCAAATGTCCTATGAAACAAGACTTAAGGACCTAAATATGTAAACCCTAAATAAGAGAAGAAATAGGAGCAATATGATAGAGACATACAAATACAACATAGAAACAGAAATATTATGGCAGAAAAAGACCATAGGGCCCATCAAGACTGCCCATCCACACTAACTATTCAGCTTTGCAATCCCTATCACTTTCTCAAAGATCCTCGGTATTCATCCCATGCTTTCTTCAATTTAGATACTGTCCTGTTTCTACAACCTCTGTGGGAAGACTACCCACTCTGTAAAGTGACATTTCCTTAGATTACTCCTGATTCTAACCCCTTTCACCATTATTCCATAACCCTTATACTTTCTTTGAAATAAGCCTGCCTCTTGGACATAGAAACCTCAGAGTTATTTACCTGTCCTTATCATATCTCCCCATCGTGCCTTTCTTCTAGGGTATACATGCTTAGAACTTTAAGTCTGCCCCCATATGCTTTAGAATGAAAACAAATGACCACTTTAGTAACCACCCTCTGGACTGACAACAACCAGTTTATATTCTTTTGAAGAAGCGGTCTCCAGAACAATGCACAGTATTCCAAGTGAGGTCTCACTAGGAACTTATACAGGACAATATCACCTCCTTTTTTCCACTGACCATTCCTCTCCCAATGCAGCCAAGCATACTTCTGGCTTTTGTTGTCGTCTTAGCCACCTGTTTGGTCACCTTAAGATCATCCAATACAATCATCCCCAGGTCCTGCTCTTATTTTATGTTTAGAAGAGTTTCTTCATCTCTACTGTACTGCTCCATTGGATTTTTGCAGCTCAAATGCATAGCTCTGCATTTTTTAGCATTAAGTCTTAGCTGACAGACTCTAGACCATCCGTCAAACTTCATTAGATTCCTCCATACCTTCCTAGTTGTCTACCCTGTTACAGGTTTTAGTATCATCTGCAAAAAGACAAACATTTCCTGACAATCCTTCTGCAATGTTGCTCACAAAAATGTTGAAAAGAACCAGTCCAAAGACCAATGCTGTTGCATACCATTAATAATGCTCCTTTCCTCAGAGTGAACTCCATTTACCTCTACCCTTTGTCATCTCCCACTCAACCACTTTAGGGTCCATACCAAGGGCACTTAGTTTCTTTATAGGCTGCCAGTGTGGAACTGTGTCAAAGGCGTTACTGAAATTCAAGTACACTATATCTAGTGCTCTCCCCTGATCCAATTCTCTGGTCACTCAATCAAAGAAATTGATCAGATTCATCTGACAAGACCTACCTCTGGTAAAAAAAAAAAAAAAAAAGCTGCCTCACATCTTGCAATCCATTGGATTTCAGAAACTGCACTATCCTCTGTTTTAGCAGCAATTCCATTAATTTGTTCACCACAGAGGTCAGACTATCCGACCTATAGTTCCCAGCCTCCTTTTTATTTCCACTTTTGTGACTACGAATCACATCCACCTGTCTCCAATCTTCCAGAATTAATCAATCAAAAGTTTAGCCAGCATAGCTACTAGAACTTCTCTAAGTTCCCTTAATACACTCATAAGGCTAGTTAGCTTCTCATGAACAACCTTTTCTGAAAATCAGCTAAGGTTTCCCTCACTTCCAATTCTATTTGTGCTCATTTTATGTGGTCCTCCTCCTGGCCCTTCCACAGTAAACACCAAACAGAAATATTTGTTAAGCAATTTTTTTTTTGTCAGCCTCTACATATTCCTTCCCTTCAGCTAGGAATCTCACAATGCCACTTTTGCACTTCTTCCTACTGTTAAAAATTAGAGATGTCCTTAGGATGAACCTTTTGGTTCGGCCTTCGTTATCAGCCCACCGTGGGAAATTTCATTTTCCCGCCGTTCGGGCCGATTTTTTTCGGCTGCCCTGAAAAAAATCCCCCCCACCCTAACCCTTCAAATTCAATTACCTACAATCCCCCCACCCTCTTGACCCCCCCAAAACTTGCCAAAAATACCTGGTGGTCCAGCAGGGGTCCTGGGAGCGATCTCCCCCTCTCGGGCTGTCGGCTGCCACTAATCAAAATGGCACCGATGGTCCTTTGCCCTTACCATGTGACAGGGGCTATCAGTGCCATTGGCCGGCCCCTGTCACATGGTAAGAGCAATGGATGGTCCGCGCCATTTTTTAAGATGGCGCCGGCCATCCACTTCCTCGCCTTGGCAATCAGGTTGTACTCGCCGGTGTCTCTAGTTTGCCTTCCAGCATCTCCTGTTCCAGCGTCCCCTTTTCCAGCATCTCCTGTGTCTCCTGTTCCAGCATCTCCTGTGTCTCCTATTCCAGCGTCTCGTGTTCCTTCGTCTCTCCATCCCTGGTAGTACCCTTCGGACTGATCTCACGGTACTGACCATTGCTTGCTCCTGACTATTCTTGATTGCTGCCTGGACCTGACCTCTGCCTGTTCTCTGACTACTCCTGATCGCTGCCTGGAACGTGACCTCTGCCTGACCTGACTACTTCTGGATTGACTACAGGTGCTGACCCCTGCTTCGGCTGACCATTCTGAACTGCTACTCTGGCTTTGATCCTCGCTATCCACTCAGACTCTCTTTTCTGGCCTCCTGTGACCTCTGGACATTCTTGTTTGGACATCGACCATGCACCCTTGTTCGTGGTGGGCACTCCTTTGCACTTCCTCTCTAGGAGATCCTGCGAGGCCCACCTAAGACCAGGTGGCCTGGGTAACCAAGGGCTCAACCTGAGGGAACCCCGGGTTGCTATTGGTGAAGCTCCAGCTAGCCTCTGTCTCCTCCTGTGCTCCGCCTCCTGGTGGCAGGTGCTCTCCGGGTCCGACCAGAGGGTCGTACTAATCCTGCACCAGGCCAAGGGTCCACCTCCAACACAACACATAGGCTGGCATAATGATGGAGACTGTCACATTGTATCCAGTTCCAAACACAACAGCAACTTTATTTTCTGGAATAGCCAACCAGCCGAAACTAAATATGTGCATGGATCAGAAGGTGTTACAACATCAGTACGGAACAAGTAATCATGGGCTTCCATAACATGTTCATCTCCCTGTCCTTTTAGTGCAGATTTCCCCAGACACGGTGCATGAGGGACATCTTGAGCATACCTTCCCTTGTAAATATCCCACTCATGCTACTCAGCACCCGCCTTGGGTAGTTCCTCAGGAGGAGGAAAAATACCATTCCAACTCAGGACTCTGGCCTCTTCATTTCACCACTTCGGTAAGCTACTTGGGGCAAGGAGAAAACTGACATCACCTCTGTGTTGGTTTCCCAGACTTTTGCATATAAAAGGACACTCTGGGACACTCCCAGTTTTGTGAATTCACCCCACTCCTGCACTTCTCCTGCTTGCTGCATGGCAGTTCTCTGGAAGGGAGAAAAAACCCAATCCTTGCCACTTTGCAGCCACCATCTTGTGCTTTTCTGCTCTGCTCCAAACCCATGTAAAAAACTGACTTCTCTACACTTCTTCTTGGCCTTGGGCCTCTCCCCTTGAGGCGAAGAGCCCCTGCAGAGTCCCACTCCTCTTAGAGGGTTCCTGGCCTCCCATCTCACTGGCTAGATACTCCAATCGATTACTTAGCTGAAGGTCCCTAATCCCCAATCTATATGAGCAAGAGCAGAGGAGGAAAGGGCAAATTCCCATCAACACTTTCCCCCTACATACTGCCTGTTTCTCTTCCAATAACCAATAGGGAAAACCCAAACCTTTAAGGAAATATACACATTATATCAAGAAATACATACTCCCTCATAAAAAAATGCCATCCAGTGACCAAACATTATTACTACAGGCAGCAATCATTTAAACCAGTGGTTCTCAAACCTGTCCTGGAGGGTCTCCAGCCAGTCAGGTTTTCACAGGGGTGGATTGTAAGAAAATATCAGCCCAGGGATTTTTTCATAATAAGCCCATGAGTTATATATTTAAGTCCCTTGTGTGCTTTCTGTGCAGTACATGCTTCAACAGCTCCCAAATGCATACCAAACCGACCTTTCAGAGGCCCATCATGTGACCTGGAGACAAAATATCTCTGTTATAAATGTCATATTTTCCTAAATAACTATGAAGTACAGCATGCCCTAGCCACGGATGAGCAAACTGAAGTGCAGTCCCTCTTCCATCCATTCAATTGGTTGGCCCCTGCGCCCACCCCCATCCCCCTTCAAATTTGGTTAAAACTTTTTTGTATGGATTCCTGACCTGTATTAAAGTCTCGAAAACCAATCAGCTTTTGAACCAGTTGCCAAGCAATGAGGCAACCACACTGCCAACCAGTGGCTCAGATATACATACACTCACTCTCTCTGACACAGACATATTCTGCTGTTGTGCTAATGCTCATGTGCTCACTCAGTTAGTGGTTCCACATCATTATGTAAAGTTTTTGCTTGCTTACTGCCAGCCCTATCCCAGCCTGAAGCACTCCCTCCCTTTCCAATTCCCACCCCTTCTTAGCACCCTCACTGGTTCCACAGCCAGCTGCCCCTCTCAAAGCTCAGCCTAGCTGCCTCATGCGTTTTCAATGCGCTAGCTTTACCCCTTATACAGTAAGAGGTAATCGCGCGTCAAAAATCATAGCGATATTAAGTCGGAGGCCCCAAAAATAAAAAAAATTTAAAATTTAAAAAAAAGAAATTTAAAATCGGCCCACGGGTCGGAAGACGGACGCTCAATTATGCTGGCATCCGTTTTCTGAACCTGTGGCTGTCAGCGGGTTTGAGAACTGACGCCAGCAAAATTGAGCATCGGTTGTCAAACCCGCTGACAGCCGCTGCTCCTGTCGAAAAAGAGACTCTAGGGACGCGCTAGTGTCCCTAGCGCCTCTTTTTACCGTGGGCCCTCATTTGCATACTAAATCACGTGCCCAGGAGAGTGGCCTGTGCGCGCGTCGAGAGAGCGGGTGCTCGCCTCGGTGCGCCGGCCTCCCCCGCAGGTTTTTCTGTATCGGCCTGTCAGACAGAAGCCTCACTAAAAATGCACCTCCTGGCTCACCCCCCCTCCCTTTCTGTGACTGTAGCTTGCCTCCAATTTTCTGGCCACCTCCCCCCTCTCCCTACTTCAGTGCACTCTCATTGACTATGCTCTACATAGTGTCTGCTGCTTTTATAGTTTTGGTTCTCCAGACTCTGTTCCGCCAACCTAGTCCAGGGTAGGGAGGGCCAGAAGTGATCTGGTGAAAACTATTAGTTTAGCTGCATTTCAAAAACGTTTGG
The DNA here is from genome assembly GCF_901001135.1 of Rhinatrema bivittatum. Classification (NCBI taxonomy): domain Eukaryota; kingdom Metazoa; phylum Chordata; class Amphibia; order Gymnophiona; family Rhinatrematidae; genus Rhinatrema; species Rhinatrema bivittatum. The sequence continues at coordinate 563,027,907 of NC_042615.1, read as the reverse complement.
ACAAGTTCCTGGAGGAAATGTCCATGAACAATTATTAGGGTGGACTTGGAGAAATCTACTGCTTATTCCTGGGATAAGCAGCACGGAATCTATCTATCCATTGGGATCCTGGATTGGCCACTGTGGGAAACAGGATACTGGGTTTGATGGACCTTTAGTCTGACCCAGTATAGCATGTTCTTATTGTCTTATCTTTGCTGCCAGCTTCCTCTGGGGGGTTAAAAAAAATAATAGCCATGGCCAAGACTCAAATAATCACTGCTGAAGCTGAGACGGGGGACAGCCACTGACCCAAAGCAGCACAGATCGAGAGGGAATCCTCCTTTCCCATGTGCAGCCAGTGTAGCCAGGGCAACTGCATGGCTATTAGGCACCCTGGGTGAACCTTACAGTCTCGCGCCCCCTCCCCCCCCGGCCGCCATCCTCAATTCAATTTTACGCATTCATAATGCCAAATTTTACATGAAAATAGCCATTCAAAGCAGTCTGAGGTAAAAATTGCATTTATGCAACATGTATATTATAGGGATGTGCAGAGCAAAATTTTATGTTCATATTTTTTATGTCCGATAGGGGGTCCCACTTGCGGCCAATATGGACATAAAAAAAATCCAATGAGTTGGGTATATGTACATATGTGCAAAAAAAAATTTAAACCCCCTCACCCTCCTTAATCCCCCCCCAGACTTACCACAACTCCCTGGTGATCGAGCGAGGAGTGAGGACGTCATTTCTGCAATCCTTGGCGAGAAGCATGTGACGTCGGTGGCACGTCGAGTGACGCGGCGTCACGTGATTCCCGGCTCGTTCGCGCCGGACGGCTCGTTCGGCCCTAAAGGAACTTTTGGCCAGCTTGGGGGGCCTCCTGACCCCCCCAAGCTGGCCAAAAGTTCTTTTTGGGCCGAACGAGCCATCCGGCGCGAACGAGCCGGGAATCACGTGGCGCCGTGTCACTCAGACGCGACGTCACGTGATTCCCGGCAAGTTCGCGCCGGACGGCTCGTTCGGCCCAAAAAGAACTTTTGGCCAGCTTGGGGGGTCAGGAGACCCCCCAAGCTGGCCAAAAGTTCTTTTTGGGCCGAACGAGCCGGGAATCACGTGACGCCGGCGTCACTCGACGTGCCGCCGACGTCACATGCTTCTCGCCAAGGATTGCAGAAATGGCGTCCTCACTCCTCGCTCCATCACCAGGGAGTTGTGGTAAGTCGGGGGGGGGGGGGGATTAAGGAGGGTGAGGGGGTTTATATTTTTATTTTGGCTCAACAATCGCGATTTCCCACATATCGAACATATCTATGTTCGATATGTGGGAAATCCGATCGTTTATGTCGAATCAATTTTTTTAGTAAAAAAAAAATATGAGTTGCGTTTTACTAATGCGGTCAATCCGAATGCACACCCCTAGTATATTATATTTACATGTACTGATGTGGTACCAACTGGAAAATCTACTAACAAAATTGCCCACTACATAAATAAACACTTGAAGAAACAGAGAGAAGTTACGCTATAAAGGAGGAAAAAAACTGTCAGAACCTGAACTGAACAGGTATAAAACCTTGAAAATGCTCTCCAGTATAATCGTAGGTCATAAAACCTCTATTTTAAAATGCTCTTTTGTGTATTTGGGCAAAAACTTTTTTTCTCAGTTTAAAAATATTAAAATTTCCTCATATAAACTTAATTGCAATTTAGTAAACCTCCCATAACAAAATAGCAATAATTGCCAGCACTCATACGGTAACAACCTTACCTATGAAAAATAAACAACACTGCAAATGTTACACGAGGCCCTAAAATACCAATACACCTTCTAATAGGAAAACAGAACAAGTTAGGGACATTAACAAAATACCTCATGTCAGTCACACAAGCAAAACACAGACAGACCCTCAACAAACACAGAATAAAGAAATATTAAAGTATAAATAGAAATGTGCAGACAAACACTGAACTTGAAACCGCAATAAGTACACTGTGTATAGTGCAATAATGAAAAAACAGAATCACTTCTATTCCTCATAAAACACCAAACAATAAAATCAAGAAATATAATATATCAGTCATAATACCAAACCATACTAATAAGAAATACATATTTCAAAACAGTTGATGAATAGAAAAATTAAACACATAACATTTTTTAAAAATTTCTCAAATTCCAACAAAATATTTCAAAACAGCAGACACAAACACCAAATAATTAAAACCAATTAGGCTAAAAAATCCCCTGCCCTCCATACCTAGGAACATTTGATTCCAAATGCCCTGAGATTGTCGCTCGTATATACACACATTCTCTAACACACACATACTCTCACATGCTTACTGACACACACACTCAAAAATGCTGTCACATACCGTCTCACACTCACACACATGCTCACTTACCCTCACACTCAGATGCCTATACAAATGTTCAGTCACACACTCTCTCATGCTCACTAACACACAAACACACATACACACACTCAGTCACACTCACAGATGCTCAGTCACACTCTCACTAACACACAAAGATGCTCAGTCACAGACTAGCTTACTGACACACACATAATCGCTCAAACATACTTTCTCGAACACTCACTGACAGACTCATAAATGCTCACTCACACACTCTCACATTCACTGATACACACACATGCTGAGACGCACACAGTTTCACATGCCAACACAAATGTTTATCACACACATTCTCTCGTACATACTGATTTATAAAGACTCTCATTGATTGCTCCCTCATGCCTACTCACCCACTGAGTTTCTCTTCTCCCTCCTGCAGAATGCAGACATGGCAGCAGTCCCTCTGATTAAATAAAAATATATTTTTTTACACAATTAGTGGTTATAGGATCCAAACAAAGCCCCGGGAGAGCAAGGTCTCAGTGGGCTGCCTATTTCTGAGGGAAGTGACATCCCTTGTCAAGAGAATGGGCAGACTTCAAGGTCCTGTTAGTCTTCATTTAGATTTTTTTTTTTTTTTGTCGCAGCTCAAGAATGCTGAGGGCCCGCAGCAAAGCAGAGCATGAGGCATAGAGCTGGCAGTAAGGCAACCATGGAAGGCCTAGTGGCCACCTCCCCCCGAGAGAAGAAAAAAGCAGAGCTGGGAAGGGGAGGCAGCTGGGCTATTTCCTGCCTCCATAGTTGAAGGTAGGGGAGGGGTCCCATCCAAGACAGCAGCAGAAGGAGGGCTAGGAATCCGCTGCTGCCACAGAAAAATCAGTGAGCAAATGAGTAAGAGCGAGCCTCCAGGGAGACTTGAGAAGTGCGGTTGGGGACCTGGTTTTGGTTGCAGCGCCCTGCAGACATGGGCCACTGTGACCAACACCAACCACGCGATTTGGCTGGACTGGCCCATTGGGGTATGCCCAAAGCCCCAAAAGGCCAATCTGCTCCTAGGTTTTCAGGATATCCACAATCAATATGTATGAGATAAATTTGCATGCAGTGGAGGCAATGCATGCAGATCTCCCTCATGCATATTCATTGTGGATATCCTGAAAACCTGACTGGCTGGGGGGGCCGCCAGGTCAGGTTTGGAAACCACTGGTTTAAGCATTTCCTTCCCACAAGAACCAGATACCTTAGTAACTCCTGGGGTTTTCCCCACCCTGAGCCTTCTATACATCCCAGGCTCACAAAGAAACATGAGTATATGGGGGTCTCCTCTTATACTGGATTAATAATGTTTATAATATTTGAGTGAAAAATACATTTTTCCCAGGGGTAGGGAAGAGAAGTTAGAACAAGATAAATTGATCAATCCAAATAATACAGTTAAGGACAGTACCACTATGTTGAATCTGTTCATTAATCCCTTTTATTTCTCTTATACTCTAAATGAGATAAGTACACCTTTAAAACAAAGCAGAAATACTTCCTACTTCTTGTTCGAGTTAATATAGATAAGTCTCACAAAAATAACAAAGGTTGCAATTCTAGAGCTTTAAATTTCTTTGACAGCAATTTCATTTTTTTTTCTTATAGGATAGCACATGGAATTATGTAAATAGATAAGTCAAATTCACATTCCTTAGCTCACTTATTTATGAGTAGTTTTCATTCAACTGATCTGAACTTTTGATATTTCTTTTTAAAACACGTATTTCTTTCCTTGGTGAATAAGTAATGTGTGAATTCGCCAAACTCACTTAACTCTTAGAGGGTCATTTTCCAGGGATAAAAGAGTGCTTTACTCAGAGAAATGGATTTTACAGAATTGCCTATTGACATGCAGGTAAACTTATGCTTGTATGGCCTGAAGGGCATTCTTTGACCAGTAGTGAATAGAGATGTTACTGATCATAGGTTAGGGATGGGTGTGCACTTACACCTCACATTTTGCATTTTCTAGAATATGCAAAGCCATGTAATTTCCCCCAAAATGTATGTACACAGATTACAAAGTATACATTTTTGATTAGTTTTGGTGAGGTCATTTTCAAGGGAACATGTACTTTCCTTTTGGAAAAGGGTGTTCAGTGCACGGGTAATTTACTTTTTATCTATGCAGGCACATACAAAACTACTCCCTGTGTTACAAATGCAAATTTATTAATATGTGTCATCTTAATTTAAATTTAATTCGGCTCAGAATTGTGTGTGACTTTACAAAGCTCACATGTCCAGGAGGCAGTGCATGCAAATCAATCTCATCCATATTCATTGTGGATATCCTAAAAACCTGGCCTGTTTGTGGCTCTCAAGGCCCACAGCTGGCCACCCTGGTCTAGCGCATAACAGAGCTGAGAAACCCAGGTTCAAATCCCACTCCCCCTACCAAACATTCTTGTAACTTGGGAAAGTCATATTATCTCCACTGCTTTATAATGTCACAAAGACTGGAAATTTTTTGAAGCAGGAACTTATTCGAGCTGAATTTTAAAAGTGCTATAAGCCACCTTGAACATTATTTGGAAAGATAGGCTAAAAAATAAAATGTATTATTAGCAATGCACCTTCTATTGGGAAAGCAGAACAAGCTGGAACATACATTAGTAGAATACTTCACATTTGGCCACACACAGAGATCACAAAAAATCTTAACCAAATGCAGAATATGTGATCACAAATTATAAATAAAAATATGCAGACAAAAATTGAATTCTTGTCCACTCCAGCTTCACCCCCATCCCCTCCTGTTCCCTGCAAGACAGAAGGGGAGAGACTGGATTAGGAAACAGATTGGCTTTTCTTTGCGCCGCTCAGTCCACTCTAGCCTCAACCTTTCCCCTCTTCCATGAGAGGACGGGACAGGGGAGGAAGCAATAGGAGAAGAAGGGCTGAATTAGGGAACAGTGTCTCTTTGCCTTCTGTGACTACTCTAGCCTAATCCCCACCCTTCCTGTTCTCTGCTCATTGCCTGGGATGAGAGAGACTACAGCAGGAATCAGAGGGCTGTTCTTCTCTGCTGCCTAAGATTCAGGGCACTGGCCAATAGAGTGGGGCAGATATAATTCCTGACACTACCCAAAATTGTTGCACCCTAGACAATTACCTAGTTTGCCTCATGGAAGAACCAACCTTGCTTGCAGGAGATACTGACATACACAACCTGTCACACACTTCACAAAGTCTAAATCCTGCTCCTTTAATAGACAAAATCATGATAAGACTAGCATGATTAGTATACAGAATGACTTAAATGAAAAGACAGTCTCTTAATTGCCTGCCTGAATTCTAATTTTTTTCTGTGGGAGTATGGTGGACACCACCTCCAGGGTGGCTCAGGATGGCATGACTAGGGTGGTCTGGTGAGGCTGGGGTAATGCTTGGACCTCAGGAAATTGTATAGCAAGGCTTGAACTTAGGAACCATATGCAGGCAGGGTTGGAACTCAGGAACAGGCTGGAGCTGCTTGGAGGTAAGAGTGAACTAAAACTCAGGAACAGGCTGGAGCTGCTCGGAGGTAAGAGTGAACTGGAACTCAGGAACAGGCTGGAGCTGCTTGGAGATAAGAGTGAACTAAAACTCAGGAACAGACTGGAGCTGCTTGGAGGTAAGAGTGAACTGGAACTCAGGAACAGGCTGGAGCTGCTTGGAGGTAAGAGTGAACTAAAACTCAGGAACAGGCTGGAGCTGCTTGGAGGTAAGAGTGAACTAAAACTCAGGAACAGGCTGGAGCTGCTTGGAGGTAAGAGTGAACTAAAACTCAGGAACAGGCTGGAGCTGCTTGGAGGTAAGAGTGAACTAAAACTCAGGAACAGGCTGGAGCTGCTTGGTGGTAAGAGTGAACTAAAACTCAGGAACAGGCTGGAGCTGCTTGGAGGTAAGAGTGAACTAAAACTCAGGAACAGGCTGGAGCTGCTTGGAGGTAAGAGTGAACTAAAACTCAGGAACAGACTGGAGCTGCTCGGAGGTAAGAGTGAACTAAAACTCAGGAACAGACTGGAGCTGCTTGGAGGTAAGAGTGAACTAAAACTCAGGAACAGGCTGGAGCTGCTTGGAGGTAAGAGTGAACTAAAACTCAGGAACAGGCTGGAGCTGCTTGGAGGTAAGAGTGAACTGGAACTCAGGAACAGACTGGAGCTGCTCGGAGGTAAGAGTGAACTAAAACTCAGGAACAGACTGGAGCTGCTCGGAGGTAAGAGTGAACTAAAACTCAGGAACAGGCTGGAGCTGCTTGGAGGTAAGAGTGAACTAAAACTCAGGAACAGACTGGAGCTGCTCGGAGGTAAGAGTGAACTAAAACTCAGGAACAGACTGGAGCTGCTTGGAGATAAGAGTGAACTAAAACTCAGGAACAGACTGGAGCTGCTTGGAGGTAAGAGTGAACTAAAACTCAGGAACAGGCTGGAGCTGCTTGGAGGTAAGAGTGAACTAAAACTCAGGAACAGGCTGGAGCTGCTTGGAGGTAAGAGTGAACTAAAACTCAGGAACAGGCTGGAGCTGCTTGGAGGTAAGAGTGAACTAAAACTCAGGAACAGACTGCAGCTGCTTGGAGGTAAGAGTGAACTAAAACTCAGGAACAGGCTGGAGCTGCTTGGAGGTAAGAGTGAACTAAAACTCAGGAACAGACTGGAGCTGCTTGGAGATAAGAGTGAACTAAAACTCAGGAACAGACTGGAGCTGCTTGGAGGTAAGAGTGAACTAAAACTCAGGAACAGACTGGAGCTGCTCGGAGGTAAGAGTGAACTAAAACTCAGGAACAGGCTGGAGCTGCTTGGAGGTAAGAGTGAACTAAAACTCAGGAACAGGCTGGAGCTGCTTGGAGGGTAAGAGTGAACTAAAACTCAGGAACAGACTGGAGCTGCTTGGAGGTAAGAGTGAACTAAACTCAGGAACAGGCTGGAGCTGCTTGGAGATAAGAGTGAACTAAAACTCAGGAACAGACTGGAGCTGCTTGGAGGTAAGAGTGAACTAAAACTCAGGAACAGGCTGGAGCTGCTTGGAGGTAAGAGTGAACTAAAACTCAGGAACAGGCTGGAGCTGCTTGGAGATAAGAGTGAACTAAAACTCAGGAACAGACTGGAGCTGCTCGGAGGTAAGAGTGAACTAAAACTCAGGAACAGGCTGGAGCTGCTTGGAGGTAAGAGTGAACTAAAACTCAGGAACAGGCTGGAGCTGCTTGGAGGTAAGAGTGAACTAAAACTCAGGAACAGACTGGAGCTGCTCGGAGGTAAGAGTGAACTAAAACTCAGGAACAGACTGGAGCTGCTCGGAGGTAAGAGTGAACTAAAACTCAGGAACAGACTGGAGCTGCTCGGAGGTAAGAGTGAACTAAAACTCAGGAACAGGCTGGAGCTGCTCGGAGGTAAGAGTGAACTAAAACTCAGGAACAGGCTGGAGCTGCTCGGAGGTAAGAGTGAACTAAAACTCAGGAACAGGCTGGAGCTGCTTGGAGGTAAGAGTGAACTAAAACTCAGGAACAGACTGGAGCTGCTTGGAGGTAAGAGTGAACTAAAACTCAGGAACAGGCTGGAGCTGCTCGGAGGTAAGAGTGAACTAAAACTCAGGAACAGACTGGAGCTGCTCGGAGGTAAGAGTGAACTAAACTCAGGAACAGACTGGAGCTGCTCGGAGGTAAGAGTGAACTAAACTCAGGAACAGACTGGAGCTGCTTGGAGGTAAGAGTGAACTAAAACTCAGGAACAGACTGGAGCTGCTTGGAGGTAAGAGTGAACTAAAACTCAGGAACAGGCTGGAGCTGCTCGGAGGTAAGAGTGAACTAAAACTCAGGAACAGACTGGAGCTGCTTGGAGGTAAGAGTGAACTAAAACTCAGGAACAGACTGGAGCTGCTTGGAGGTAAGAGTGAACTAAAACTCAGGAACAGACTGGAGCTGCTTGGAGGTAAGAGTGAACTAAAACTCAGGAACAGGCTGGAGCTGCTCGGAGGTAAGAGTGAACTAAAACTCAGGAACAGACTGGAGCTGCTTGGAGGTAAGAGTGAACTAAAACTCAGGAACAGGCTGGAGCTGCTCGGAGGTAAGAGGGAACTAAAACTCAGGAACAGGCTGGAGCTGCTCGGAGGTAAGAGTGAACTAAAACTCAGGAACAGGCTGGAGCTGCTCGGAGGTAAGAGTGAACTAAAACTCAGGAACAGGCTGGAGCTGCTCGGAGGTAAGAGTGAACTAAAACTCAGGAACAGACTGGAGCTGCTTGGAGGTAAGAGTGAACTAAAACTCAGGAACAGGCTGGAGCTGCTTGGAGGTAAGAGTGAACTAAAACTCAGGAACAGACTGGAGCTGCGTGCAGGTAAGAGTGAACTAAAACTCAGGAACAGGCTGGAGCTGCTTGGAGGTAAGAGTGAACTAAAACTCAGGAACAGACTGGAGCTGCTCGGAGGTAAGAGTGAACTAAAACTCAGGAACAGGCTGGAGCTGCTCGGAGGTAAGAGTGAACTAAAACTCAGGAACAGGCTGGAGCTGCTCGGAGGTAAGAGTGAACTAAAACTCAGGAACAGGCTGGAGCTGCTCGGAGGTAAGAGTGAACTAAAACTCAGGAACAGGCTGGAGCTGCTCGGAGGTAAGAGTGAACTAAAACTCAGGAACAGACTGGAGCTGCTTGGAGGTAAGAGTGAACTAAAACTCAGGAACAGGCTGGAGCTGTTTGGAGGTAAGAGTGAACTGGAACTCAGGAACAGGCTGGACCTGCTTGGATGTAAGAGTGAACTAAAACTCAGGAACAGGCTGGAGCTGCTTGGAGGTAAAAGTGAACTAAAACTCAGGAACAGGCTGGAGCTGCTTGGAGGTAAGAGTGAACTAAAACTCAGGAACAGACTGGAGCTGCTTGGAGGTAAGAGTGAACTAAAACTCAGGAACAGGCTGGAGCTGTTTGGAGGTAAGAGTGAACTAAAACTCAGGAACAGACTGGAGCTGCGTGCAGGTAAGAGTGAACTAAAACTCAGGAACAGGCTGGAGCTGTTTGGAGGTAAGAGTGAACTGGAACTCAGGAACAGACTGGAGCTGCTTGGAGGTAAGAGTGAACTAAAACTCAGGAACAGACTGGAGCTGCGTGCAGGTAAGAGTAAACTGGAACTCAGGAACAGACTGGAGCTGCGTGCAGGTAAGAGTGAATTGGAACTCAGGAACAGACTGGAGCTGTGTGCAGGTAAGAGTAAACTGGAACTCAGGAACAGGCTGGAGCTGCGTGCAGGTAAGAGTGAACTGGAACTCAGGAACAGACTGGAGCTGCGTGCAGGTAAGAGGAAACTGGAACTCAGGAACAGGCTGCAGCTGCTTGGAGGTAAGAGTGAACTGGATCTCAGGAACAGGCTGGAGCTGTTTGGAGGTAAGAGTGAACTGGAACTCAGGAACAGACTGGAGCTGCTTGGAGGTAAGAGTGAACTGGAACTCAGGAACAGACTGGAGCTGCTTGGAGGTAAGAGTGAACTGGAACTCAGGAACAGACTGGAGCTGCATGCAGACAGGAGTGAACTGGAACACAGGGACAGAGTATGGATAAGTGTGGGATTGCAACAACTGGAAAAGAGGCTAGGGAAAGGGCAGACTAAGGCAGGACAGTACAGAACAGGACAAGGACAACACAGAACATGGAATATAAAGCCCAAAGGCAAGACAGGGAAAGGTTTAGAATCAGGGAGAGGCCTGAAGAGATCTCAGGGCTAGGCCAGAGGTCAGAGATGGCCAGATAGGTCGCGAGCTAGGAAAGGTCCAAGAGACCCACCATAAGGCAAAGCTGTGGTCAGAAGGCCCAAGGCCATGAGACAAGTCAAGGCAGAGCTAGAATCAGTAAGCGACCATGAGACAATGCAAGGCAGAACTACGGTCAGAAAGCCCATAGGCCAAGAGACCAAAACATGATAAGGTGTGAAAAGGCTGCAAGACAGAAGTGGCTAGACAAGGAGCACACAGGAATTCGATGCCGAAGCACTGAGGCAAGAGACAGACTGAGCTACAAAGTGCTGAAGCCTGGGTGTGGTGCAGGTAGGAGAGGGGCTTGGCTAGCCTAGGGAGTTTGCGCACAGAAGTCCCCTGGTGGAGTGGAGGCTGTAAGACCGACTGGAGCATGCGACCTGGGAGGTGCTGGAGAGGACAGTACTGAGTGGGGCTCGCTGGAGTCCTCTGGTGGAAGGGAGGCTGCACAACAGCTGGAACCATAACAGTAAGTATAAGAAAACTTAAATACTTTGTGATCCATAGCTCAGAATGGTTGCATTGGCATATGAGTGAGGATGTGCCTGAGACAATCTTAACAAAAGCCAAATTTATTCACAAAGAAATGCAGATTAAAAATAAATGTAACTATTCTACTCGTTGGCTTCATTAGTTTAAGCATGATCATGATATTCAGCATCTCAGAGCTGCTGGTGAAATGCTATGAATAGCTATTTATCGAGCATGAGGCTGCAGAGGTGTATGTGGAAGATTTTGCTTGATTGGTTTCTGAAAATAACCTAGACACTGACCAAATGTACAATGAAGACAAAGCTGGATTGTTCTGGTGATGTTTGCCAGGCAACACTTTAATTGTAATGCTAAGAAATCTGCATGTAGGATGAAAGAAAAGAATTCTGGTTGCCAGTGAAAGAAAATAAGGAGAGGCTGACAGTCTGGACATATTGTAATGTAGCTAGCGCGCACAAGTGTAAGAGTAGAGAGTTGGGCAAATGACAATGGATGATGTAAAGGCACAGAAGAACAAAATTTGGTCAGGGTTGTTGTTGCTAATTCTTATGACGCAAGCTCCCTGGGAAGGCCCGGACTCCAGTAACTGACAGTGCAAGAATACCAGACATCTTCATGTCCTCTCACAAGCACTCCACAAGAGTAACTTCCCTAATTAGCTGAATATGCACGGCAGTCTATCATCATTTTTTTTATTTTTGTTGCATTTCATTTAATATTTATTTACCCCCCTATGCCATCGGTCAGCGACCAGCTTGGTACTCAGGCTACCCCCTTTCAAGATTCATCTGCCACATCCCCTGCTCTGACCCAAGCTCCAGGTGGTATGAAGTTCTCACACGGGCAATAGTGACTAGCTCTGATGCAGCAGCTTCTCTTACACCAGTTGATGTATAAACTAGTTAGATGGTGCCTGCACACCTAACAGACTCTTAGCATAGCACTGTGTATTATGCTGATATTGAGCCCTTATTTTTTTATTTAGTACTCAATAAACAGTTGTACTTTGTTTCTCTGTTTATTTTTTAACACAAGGGGGAACTTCCATTATCCAGAAAAGTCATGGTCCCAACTCCTGTCAGATAAAAAGTGCAGTATTGTGTGCATAATTAACATCAGTTCCGCTTTTGCCAGAAAGGCTTGGAAGAGGTCTGTGGACCCAGGAAAGGGCACTAAGCTACGGGGGAAAAACAGGAAGCCGTGCTCCTGCCCTCTCCTCTTTTTAAATCTTTGCAACTTTAGGCATGCATACTGTAAACTGGATATTCCTGCTCCTAAAGCATAAATCTAAACTCTTCACTCTGTCCATGCACATCTCTATCACAGGAGCCTGGCTGGGGGCTAAAGGATCCTAGATGATGCCCTTATCAGTTTTCCACATGGCACATGAGAGGGTCCTTGGATTGCATTAGCTTCCTGCTCTCTCTTTTCAGCCACTACACGATTTATTATTCTGACACTTTAATGAGGGATAATAACTGATATTAGACAAGCTTCCCAGCTGCCATCTTTCCTTTAATTGCGACTAAATCGTGTAATCTATTAAAATAACACTTATTATAGGCAAATATTGACTTGCATGGCAAACTTCAAAAGCCTAGTGTTTAAAGTTGATTTAAAACGACAGCTCTGAAGAGTTTTTGGTTAAATCTGACCTTTAAGCTTTGTGTGCTTTTAAAGCAGCATAAATTAGCTGGATTTTTCTCACTGCCAGCTCCTTCATTTCTTTTTTTATTATTATTTATTATTTATCAATTTCCCAATTTCATATGCAAGAACATCTTGGTATATCAAACATCATATGGTTTACAATAATAACAAATAACAATTCAGATAATATTTATGAGGTAACTATTATTCAAAAACCATATTATCCAAAGTCCTCAAACAGAAAGGGTTTATCTTTAAACAATTTAAGGGTTACAATATAATAGCAAATATACTAAGAAAAAGAAAACAATCCAACTGATGAGTTATTATTTATTATTGAGAACACTGTAACTCTCTAGAGGGTTGCTATGACCAAACCTTCATCCTTAGTTCTATCTGTAATGAATTTTGTAAGTTGTGAAGGTTGGTAAAAACAATACCTGACATTTTGATAGAGTATGCAGCATCTACATGGGAATCTTAATTTAAACAAAGCTCCCATCTGTAGTAATTTGGGTCTCATTAAAAAGAACTGTTTTCTTCTTGATTGTGTTTCTTTTGTAACATCAGGAAATATACTGACTTTTAATTGATAGAATTTCTCTTTAATATTTCTAAAATTTAGCCTTAGGATCCAATCTCTATCTGTATTTAACAAAAAAGAAATAGCCAAGGTAACCGGTTGAACTTCTCCTAGACTGGAAGATTCTAGGAGTTCAGAAACATTCAATGGGGAAATCTCTTGAGGAACCTGGTCCTTTATCTCTTTTTTAGAAGATGGAAGATAGTAAATTTGATTCAATGAGGGAAAAGCCTGCTGTGGAATTTTTAAAAACTCCATGGCAAACTTGTTCCACATTTCCTTCGCTGAAATTTCTGAGATTCTAGGAAAATTTACCAGCCTCAAATTTTTATTACGGATCTGGTTTTCCAGATTTTCCATAGTTAGAGGTTATCTAGTCCATTTTCCTAGTAATATATTGATTCTCTTTTATTAACATTACATTCTGTTCAGCTACTTCTTTTAGGTCAACCTGGGTTGACTCTATAATTTGATCTCTCTTAATATTATCAGTAATTACATTATTGACTTTAATTTCAACATCTATACTTTTCACCAAAGGTCTTAATGACATTATGAAATTCTTATTTAACACAACTAAGATTTCCCATATGGTTTCCAAAGAAAACTCCGGTGGTCTAATAATAGGTTGTAAATCTGCTACACAAAATGAACCATTAATGTTTTTGGATTCTGGTTTTCATAACATCTGCCCTTCGGTTACTTTTCCATCTGTATCTCCTACTCTAGTAGGCATATCTGCGGTTGATATACATGATATTCCTGGGTTTTCCTCCAGTTCCCTCAATGGGGACGGGGTATCCACATTCAATACCGTTCTTATAGCCGCAGGATTCTCAGGTGGAGTTCTCATTACCGGGGAGAGAGAGATGACCGAGTCACGAAGGGGGTCCATCCATCCCTTCTTGGTTCCCTTCAAGCGACAACTCACCCGGAACCATCACTCCCTGCCTGATATGGGCATCCGTAGGGCCCATTACAGGTCCTGTAGTTGTTGCCCTCCATTTCTTGTCTCTCTCGAGCCCGGTGTTTCCGGGAGGAGTGAGGCATAATCATATAAAGTCAAACAAGATGCAAATCACAGAAATTCAAACAAAGCTGCGCACCGCGCACAGGCCGATTTTATGGGCCTCGTAGCAGTCGCAATGATGACATCAGGGAGATGGAACAGGAAATGCCGTTGGGGGCAAGCAGAATCTTCACCCCCGATTTGCTTCTCACCGCAAGGAAATATTAAGTCCTTCTTTCTCCTCCCGTCGGAGCCAGGCAAGAGCTTTACCCCCGGTGTCGGCCGCAGATAGAAAGTCCAATTCCACTCTCCTCCATCAGGGCCAGGCAAAGCCTTTACCCCCGGTGTCCAAACAGGAAACAAACCTTCTCTCTCCTCCACCTCTCAGCTCCTACATTTCTTAGCTCTGTTTGCATGGAATGTTTCTTTATTATTATTATTTGCATTCCTAGATGCCATTTCTCTTTCATTCTAACCATATTTAATTTCTTATAGTGAACATGGATCCTTCAGCTGAAGCAGTAGTTAATAAAAAAAAACATGACCAGCTTTGTGATTTTTAAATGTCTCTATAATTCTCTAACAACAGTAGTCTATTTAATAGCAGAATAATTCAGGGAACACCGCTTATGGTCTTGGTTAGATATTTGGAATTAAGGAGGTAGATAATCCCATGATGAAGCCTACAAGTACAGGGACTGTCACTTGGAAGCAAACAGCACTGTTTGGGCACTGTGCCGCATTTCAAAAGCACACATGGTAAGCAGCACTACACCAAGTCTAATAAACCTTTTACTGTACTAGTCATTATTTTCGCATTCCTTTAGGTGCCCTTTCACCTCCGTTTCCTTTCAAAGGAAAAGGAGAGAGGGGACCCAGGGGTGCAGTAACGTGCTTGATTTTATTCTAAGCCTCACTGTTTTTGAGTTATATGCTGCTCCTTACTTTCTTCCCATCAACTGTTCTGCTTATAATATTTCACTGGCAAGAAGGATGGGAGGAGTTGGGAACAGGGGCATAAATAACATCTCACACAAACTGTCTATCTAAATAGACCAATCAGATACCAACAAGGCTGGCATGATTTATGCCACAACCAGGCATGTTACGCTTGCTGATTTGGATTCTCCCCAGGGAGCTGGGGAGTTTTATGGAAACATCTGAAAGAATTCCGACAACAATGACTAGAAATAAAGGAATAATAGGCAGAAGTAAGAAGGATGATGATATACATGGGACTCAGAAGGAGTCGCTGGAGATTGTTGCAGGGTTCAACATCAGAAGCAGTTAAATTTCCTGTCTGCAATCAATAAAAGGTCTCTATCATTTGAAATAACTGCTAGGGATGTGCAGAGGAAACATTTTTTGTTTTGGTTCATTCATTTGTTTTGTAGGGTAGCTCTGTTTTTCTCATTAGTTTCAAATGAAAAAAAAAAAAAGTGTTTATTTTATTCATTCATTTGTTTTCAATTATAGTCCAAAGGGGAAGCAAGACAGCCTATTTTGGACTCCCAAATTGGAATTTTCTGCTCATTTCTAATTAAACTGATGGGTAGACATCATCAGAAAGTTGAAGGCATGTCAACAAAACAAAGCAATGTCAACATGGCACCAAAAGTGGCATGAAGAGCCCAAGGACCACAATGGGGCAAACCGGTACCAGCAGTAGTTCTCCAAATTACCATCAGAGGAACATAACAACAGCAAAACTGGCCATATCACCCCAAGGTTGCAAAAATCAGTCAAAGGGCACCACAAACAGTGGCATGAACTACCCCAAACTGTATGAAAAGGCAAAGTGGCACCAATTGTGGCATGAATAGCTCAAGGCACCATGAAGAGGGAACAGAACACCAAAAGAGACAGAAACCTCCCAAGGCAGTGATAGAGGATGAAAGCATCTAAAGAGTGGCATAATGAGTGGAGTAAAGCAGTCACCTAGAGTAACATACCCCCCCCCCCCCAAGGCCCCACATGAGGAACAAATGATAGTATACTAATCAAATTAATACAAAGCACTAGGCAGGGAGAAATTAAAGGAAATCCCTAGACAAAGCATGATATAATTTCTGAAGCTGTTTGGGCTTGGAGTTGGTCTTCACTATAGGCTAAGATTCTACTGACTAGAGGAAGCAAATGCTCTTTAGCCCCTAGCTGTTTAATATCCTGTGATTCAGGTAATCCAAGACATGATTCTTCTTCTAAATCAGTTTTTCCGTCCATTACGGCAGAAGCAGTAATCATGGAGGAGTGAAGTCCTACTGATTCTGGGTGTTGCACTTCTGCAGCCCCTACCTTTAGATGTGGTATAATCCATCAATGTCTAAATACTAGGTAAGACCAATAATCAAAAGTACCATAACAGAATGGAGTTTGAAGAGAATGCCCAAGGGTATGAAACCATTAAAGATAACTGAGTGAGTCAGACCTGTGAAAAGCATTGGATGGCCAGGGCAAGACTAAGAGTTAGAAAGTACCATAGGGGAAGGGGATTTCGAAAGAATAAAGAACATAGATGGAGCAGTGGAGGAATCAATCTAAGCTACCAAAACTGGCTTGGAGCAACAGCACTGGCACTGGCAATTAAAGACTTAAATGGTAGGAACAGAGCAATGTAGTGAGATGAGTAGCCATGAAACCATCAAGGTGCACCTCGAGGGCTGAAGCAGAGGAAGAATGTTAGCAAAAGCTCGAGAAGTGATGCAGCAGATGTGCAAGACAACAGATGTCCAGAGCAAGAGCAAGAGTCAGCAGGTACTGTAGGGGAAGAGGATTAAGAAAGCATCAAGCAAAGCCAGCCAGAACAGTGGTAGAGGCACCCTAAGGTAATAAGACTGGTTTGGAGCGGCAGTGATAGCAGTGGTACTAACAATTAAAAACTGAAATGGTAGGAGCAGAGCAATGCACCAAGAAAAGTAGTTTTAAAAGCCCCCAGGTGTTCCTTGAGGACTGATGCAGAGGAAGAATGGTAGCAAAAGCCCAAGGAGTGATGCAGCAAGCTTGCAAAATAATGGTTGGCTAGGGCAAGGCCAAGAGTTAGCAGTACAGTAAGGAAAGAGGATTTAGACTGAAGCTTGAAGACAGCTGGTAGAGGATACCTGTCTCACTAGGAGGAATATGGCTGATCCAACCAGTAGACTAGAACATGTTTATGTTAAATTGTAAAGATCAAGCTATGCACATGTTATGTACACACAGCCAGTTCCATCTATACCATCTACGGTGACTGATTGTAAATAGAATACATGCTGATGATCACTGACCCAGAAGACATAGGGGTAGATTTTCAAAGGGTTATGCACTTAAGATACGCGTGTAACCCCCGAAAACCTACCCCTGCATACGCTGAGCCTATTTTGCATAGGCTCAGCGGCGCACACAAGCCCCGGGATGCGCGTATGTCCCGGGGCTTTCAAAAATGGGCGGTATGGGGGCAGGGCCGGGGGCAGGGCGGCAGTTTGGGGGTGGTCTGGGGGCGAGGTGGCAGTCTGGGGTGTGGCCGGGCTGTGGCAGTGGTCCAGGGGCAGTCCCGAGTCCTCTGGCATAGTGGCTTGTGCTGGGGGTTAGTGTGCTGGCAGCTGGCCGGCAGGTGTAACTTGAAGAAATAAGGTAGGGGGGATTTAGATAGGGCTGGGGGTGGGTTAGATAGGGGAAGGGAGAGAAAGGTGGGGGGAGCTAAAAAAAAGTTTAGACACCTAAATGGGGAAAGCCATTGGAGCTCCCCTCGGGCTCAGCGCACGCAAGGTGCACATGTGTGCACCCCTTTGTTCGCACCGACCCTGGATTTTATAACATGCATGCGGCAGCGCGCATATGTTATAAAATCGGGTGTACATTTGAGCATGTTGGGTAGCACGCACAAATGAACCCCGCACGTGTAGGAATTAAAATCGGCCCCAGAGTGTCTAAAATTGGAAACAACATAAAGGTGGTGAATTGCAAACAGCACAAAGGTACGTCAATCATCAAGACATGGACGGTGCTGGAATTGCAAACAGCACAAAAGTGTCTAACCCCCAAGGCATAGAGTGTGACCATAGCAAACAGTACAAACATATCTAAACCCCAAGGTATGGAGTGTGGTCTATCACAATAGCACAAATGTGTCTAAAACCCCAAGGCATGGATTGTGGACCATTATAAACAGCACAAAGGTGTCTAAACCTCCATGGCATAGAGTGTGGTTAATTGTAAACAAAACACATGTTTCTAAACCTTCAACATGTTGAGTACAATGAATAGTAAATAGCACAAAGGTGTCTAAACCTCCAAGTCATAAGTTGCAGTGAATCACAAACAGCATAAAAGTGTATAAACCACCATGGTGTGGAGTGCGGTGAATCACAAACAGCTCCAGGGACTAGACAGGCCTTGACAGTAAGTCAGAAAACCATAAAAGAGGTTGGGTGGGAGGGGAAACTTGCATTTTTTTTTTCAAATTTTTTATCTGGGTTCAAAACACCCTAGTATAATCAACAAACAAACAGGGTGGGAGAACTAGGCTGGGATTATAGAGGGGTAGAACAAAATAAAGAACCATAAAAGAGGTAGGGTGGGAAGAGAATTTTTTTCTTTTTTCAGATTTTTTATCAAGGCCTAATATGCGCCAGTATAACCAACATACAAGGTACGAGTATTAGGCTGGGATTGTCGAAGGGTAGAACAAATGAAGAACCATGGAAGATGTGAGGTGGGAAGAGAATTATTTTTTTTCTTTTTTCACATTTTTTTCCAGGGATAAAACACTCCAGTATAACCAACAAATGAACAGGCTGGGAGGATTAGGCTGAGATACAAACAGCAAATATGTAGGCAACAAAAATCCCATGTTGTTACATAATAGATATGGCAGATAGGTAAGTTAACAGCATGATCCCCCAAGATGGTATATGAGGGGCAATTCAGGGAAGCAGTAAGCTCCCTAAGAGAGTTCATCAGGAGAATGGCAGGTAACAGAGTGGTAGCAAAAAGACCCCTAAGGTGGTATATCTGGGACATGGCAGGTAGACATAGCAGCAGTAAGACCCCCTAAGATGGTATATCAAGGGCATTAGGGATGTGAATCGTTTTTTGACGATTTAAAATATCGTCCGATATATTTTAAATCGTCAAAAATCGTTAGGGCCACGATACAATACCAATTCTCCCGATTTATCGTCAAAAAATCATAAATCGGGGGAAGGGGGAGGGCAGGAAAACTGGCACACTAAAACACCCTAAAACCCACCCCCGACCCTTTAAATTAAATCCCCCACCCTCCCAAACCCCCCCCAAATGCCATAAATTACCTGGGGGTCCAGCGGCACACTAAAACACGGCACACTAAAACCCCCTAAAACCCACCCCGACCCTTTAAATTAAATCCCCCACCCTCCCGAACCCCCCCCAATGCCTTAAATTACCTGGGGGTCCGTAGCGGCGGTCCGTAGCTTAAATTACCTCCGTAGCCTTAAATTACCTCCGTAGCCTTAAATTACCTGGGGGTCCGTAGCGGCGGTCCGTAGCTAAATCGGGGGAAGGGGGAGAGCAGGAAAACCGGCACACTAAATCGTGTAGTCTTCAGCCGGCGCCATTTTGCAAAATGGCCGCCGCAAAATGGCGGCGGCCATAGACCAACACGATTCGACGCAGGAGGTCGTTCCGGACCCCCGCTGGACTTTTGGCAAGTCTTGTGGGGGTCAGGAGGCCCCCCCCCAAGCTGGCCAAAAGTTCCTGGGGATCCAGCGGGGGTCCGGGAGCGATCTCCTGTCACGAATCGTTTTCCGTACGGAAAATGGTGCCGGCCATACGCGTATGGCTGGCGCCATTGTCCGTACGGAAAATGGCGCCGGCAGGAGATCGACTGCAGGAGGTCGTTCAGCGAGGGTTCCGGACCCCCGCTGAACGACCTCCTGCAGTCGATCTCCTGCCGGTGGCATTTTCCGTACGGAAAACGATTCGCGGCAGGAGATCGCTCCCGGACCCCCGCTGGACCCCCAGGAACTTTTGGCCAGCTTGGGGGGGCCTCCTGACCCCCACAAGACTTGCCAAAAGTCCAGCGGGGGTCCGGAACGACCTCCTGCATCGAATCGTGTTGGTCTATGGCCGCCGCCATTTTGCGGCGGCCATTTTGCAAAATGGCGCCGGCTGAAGACTACACGATTTAGTGTGCCGGTTTTCCTGCTCTCCCCTTCCCCCGATTTAGCTACGGACCGCCGCTACGGAGGTAATTTAAGGCTACGGAGGTAATTTAAGCTACGGACCGCCGCTACGGACCCCCAGGTAATTTAAGGCATTTGGGGGGGGGGGGATTTAATTTAAAGGGTCGGGGGTGGGTTTTAGGGGGTTTTAGTGTGCCGTGTTTTAGTGTGCCGCTGGACCCCCAGGTAATTTAAGGCATTTGGGGGGGGGGTTCGGGAGGGTGGGGGATTTAATTTAAAGGGTCGGGGGTGGGTTTTAGGGGGTTTTAGTGTGCCGGTTCACGATTTTAACGATTTTCACGATACTCTAAACACCCAAACGGCGACGATACGATTCCCTCCCCCTCCCAGCCGAAATCGATCGTTAAGACGATCGAGGACACGATTCACATCTCTAAAGGGCATGTAGTCTTGCTTTTCTTAGGAATGTATAGAAAATCATATCTATAACTCACTGCATGCAAAAGAGTAAAAGCTAGACTGGATCAAACTGTCCTGAAAATCTGAAACCAGTTAACAACCTTACTTGAAAGCCCCCATTTTCTATTGCTTATACCATATTTGCACCACTATCTATCACAAAGAAACCTGCCTGAAAATTTCTGTCTCTCCAGTTTAGCTGCCTTCCAGCATCCTTCTTTTTACGGTTATAATATTGTACAAGGTTTGGCATGTCTCAATCAATTTGATATGCAGCAAAGCCAGCCGCACTCTGATTCTCCATTCCCACTAAAGCTTCTGCCTTTTCCTGCCTCAGCCAGGTTCCACCAGTGTGCCATTAGAAAGAGATAAGCATGTGAGGCATTTGTAGCAGTCCAGATACCACTGGTGAAATGCACATTACTCCCTTTTGCCTTGACCAACTGTGTGTATGCAACTATGATACTGATTATCTAGGGTTTGAATGATCTTCCTACTAAATGTAGTCCTAGAGGGGACTTTGTAATTGGGGCTGATACATGCAGCAGATGCTTAAAGCCCATACTTTCTCCACTACCTGCATGGGTTGTTCATCCAGAAAAAATCATTTCCCCAATGCTAGTTGTTACTTCTTTAGATGCTGCCTTCCTCTTGCCCCAGGAAAGTGCTATAGAACACCACCTCATTTCCTCTATGGTGGGTTGATGCTGCTGACTGATGGAAGGGCCTGAGGGATTAGATTGGGGAAAAGTGTTCCTTTTTGCAGCCCATTTCCTCTGGCTTTTACTTTGACTGGCAGAAGGGGTCTTCAGGTCAGTCCTGCCATCCTCCCCTGATGCCAATGCTAGTGCATGCTGCTTCTCCAGGTGATGCTGCATACTAGTTTTTGTCAGATGCCCCACTTTCTTTCCTTGACTGATGTTTTTACTGCAGTGAATACCAGTGGCGTAGCCAGAATTGATTTTTTGGGTGGGCACAAGGTTAACATGGGTGGGCTGTAGGCATGCAGGTCTACTAGTTGTTTTTTTACTGATAAATAATGCCAAATTATGCAGCATAGCATTCACATCTACGCCTAAGTACTTAATGATACAAACATAATTCACGGTGATTTGTGGTACTTTAGCCTTCTTATTATTACGATTTTATACACGGCTCCTACCTGTCCATAAATTTTGAGAGAGCGGTTGTGTTGCTTATATTTAAATTGCTAACATCTCAAAATATAGATATATATTTTTACCTTTGTTGTCTGATCTTTGTATTTTTCTAATCAGTTGGTCCTGGTCTCTTTTTCCCATTTTTTCCCTTATAGCTCATTTCCTAATTCCTTTTCAGTGTCTTTCTTCTATTACTGTCTTCTTCCCTTCCACACACACACACACACATACACGCTTTCTCTCACAGACTCCCTCTCACACACTCAAGCTGTCACTCTCATATGCTCTCCCCCACCCCCCCCACAAGCTCACATTCAAGTTCTCACTTTCTCACCCCTCCCCAGGCTTATATTCTTATGCACACACAGACGCACATCCAGGCACCCATTCTCACCCACACACATAAATCCAGACTCCCATTCTCACCCACAAACCCATGCTCCCAGTCTCACCCACACATATTCAAGCTCCCATTCTCATCCATACATATACACATTTAAGGTACTATTCTCAACCACACATACACACATTCAAGCACCCATTCTTATCCACATATTCAAGCTTCCATTCTCACCCACCCACACAAACCCAGGCTCTCATTCTCACCCATATATACACACATTCAAGCTCCCATTCTCATCCACCCACAAACCCAGGCTCCCATTCTCAACCACACATACACACATTCGAGCTCCCATTCACCCACATATTCAAGCTTCCATTCTCACCCACATACACACCCAGGATCCAGTTTTCACCCACACACACTCCCATTCTCATCCACACATACACATTCAAGCACGTGCACAGCTTCCACTTTCTCCCCCAGAGCAGGAAGATCAGCTGCCTCTCCTGCTGCCACCGGACTCCTGCTATCTTCGGGCGTCGGGCCGTACTGCCCGCCGAACTTCCTGTCGGGGGGGGGGAGCGGAAGCGCAGCGCACAACGTCCGCTTCCTCCCTCCCCCCCCCCAAGCAGGAAGATCGGCGGACCAGACGGCCCGACGCCCGAAGAAGATAGCAGGAGGCCGGTGGCAGCAGGAGAGGCAGCTGATCTTCCTGCTTTGGGGGAGAAAGCGGAAGCTGTGCGCAGCGCTTCCGCTCCCCCCAAACAGGAAGTTCGGCGGGCCGTTTGACCCGAAGATAGCAGGAGAACGGGTGGCAGCAGGAGAGGCAGCTGATCTTCCTGCATTGGGGGGAGGAAGCGGAAGCTGCGTGCGACACTTCCGCTCCCCCCCCCCCCCCCCCCGAACAGGAAGACCGGTTGGCCATACGGCCGCAGCAGCGCTTCCCCACGTGTGCCGTGATGGCGCGCGGGGCGTGGGTTCTCTTGTTCGCTGTCGCGGGGATGGGATCCCGCGACAGCCTTGCAGTTCCGGTGCTAGTTGGGTGGGCCTGGGTCTAAGTTGGGTGGGCACCTGCCCACCCAGGCCCACCCGTGGCTACGCCACTAGTGAATACACTGAGCAAGATGTAAGTCCTCCCTCACTTTAAAGTGCCTCCAGAGATTTTTTCTGCAATCTCTTCTCTACATACTTGGCTTATTCTAGTACTAGAATTGAGGTTAAGGGTGGACCCTGAGGAAAAATACAAGTGGCATCACTCAAGCTCTCTATCTATGCTGCCTGCTCTTCATGGGGATTATTCTCAACATTAGTAGTATCATCTCTTTCTCCTATTGCTGAATTGAAAGCTAAGACACTACTGACTAATCCTTCCAAATGTTCTTCAACTACTAGCTCTTCACATTCAGTTTCAGGAAATACCAAACAAGATTCTTTCTCAGAAACAGGTGTTGAAAATACTGTGTCCAGTGCCTCAGAAGTAGTAACTAATGTAGATAAGCATGCAGCTGGTTTTGGCTATTACACTTGTGTTACCTCAATCCATGCCCCTGCCCTACTTGTGTCTCCTTGGCTGGCTCTCCTGCCTTTCCCCTCTGCTCCAAAATAAAAAGGGAGAGGAACTGGAAGTGGTTACACATGCTCTCCAAATTTCAACAGCTTCTGCCTTGAAATGTCAGTGTTTTCCATTCCTGCCATTCTACAGCTAAAAAAAGGTCTCTTCAATTTGGGAGCAGGATGAGTGTCTTTTTTTTAATCACTACTGTTAAACTGGGCTAGATCTGCATCTGTACCACTGCATACTTATTTAGATTGAAGTACCTGGAGGAGAGGAGGTGCAGGGGAGATATGATACAGACCTTCAGATACCTGAAAGGTTTTAGTGATGCACAATCAACAAACCTTCTTCTTTGGAAAGAAATCAGTATGTTGGGTTTGAGGCATAGTGTGGACTCTTAGTCGCTGTGGAGATGACTCCTCCCATGGGGAGGGGCCCCATGGGGAACCACAGCGATAGGATAGACTCAGAGAGCAGATACTGGAGATGGAAAGCTTTATTGTACTGCTGTAGATAGACGGTAATAATGCAGGAAGAGATGGCACTGAAGTCCAGCAAGGTGCCAATACGTTCAGACAGCCTTAGGTGGAAAAGTCTCACCCACATGTACAAGGTTGGTAGTGTTCCGCAGAGCGGGATAAGCCGAACCTGGTGGGTGGAAATGGAGAGCTGGATCATAGAGGTACTCAGTGAAGAGTAGTGCAGGAATCCTCCTGGTAGTTGGTGATGGTCCGTGATGCAGGATACGTCTGAGCTGGATAGGCCCTCGAGGAGTGAGTACCCGAAAGCACAGATGATCCTGTAAAAGAAGAAAGACCCCCGAGGAGCTGTTGTCTTAGTTAGTAGTAGAAAACCCTGAAGGGTAGTTGGAAGTAAGAGGCCCCCGAGGAGCGGATGCCCAGAGCTTCTTCAGGCACGAAGTACCCCTGAGGCGACTGCACTGTCCGTCAGAGCCGAAGGGAGTCGCATACCAGGTAGAGAGGGTGGAGCGAGGGGCGAGAAGAGGCACGAATGCAACAGAATATCCCTGACTTATCAGCCAAATTTTAGCCAGATAAAAAGTTATTCATTTAATTGAATAAGTTCTGAGTTATTCAGCTAAATGCTTCTGAAAATGGCCCTCCTTGTATTTCAATATTATTGTGGATTCTCCACTATGCTTAAAAAGTGTAGTATATGGTTTGGGTGGGGTCTGTGGTTGAGTGAAAGAGACAAGCATTGTCAAGGACCAGTATATGCACCATTCTAGATACGCAAAAAATAAACAAGTAAATAATCACTTTAGTTATGAGTGGTCTCATTTTGGTTTCACAAATCTTTGCTAGTTTATCTTCCAAACTTGTTGTAAAACTATTGAATGAGATTATGGCAGATAAGTGGATTTAGATGGACAGTTAGCTTACAAACTCACCAAAAATAACAGGCACTTTTATAATGAATTAAATGAACCTCAAAACAACAGGATAATCAAAATAACTTGTAGACTACATAATAATCTACTTTCAGTTTTTAAACCACAGATGATTACATTTGTTTTTAGAAGGAAATTTGGAGGATGAAGAGAGGATGATGTTTCGGTATCCTGTTGAGATGCACTGGGATCAAGATTGTTTTAGGAGGCAGAACATGGGGAAAATTATCAAATGTAAGGGAGTTTCCATCCTTAAAAAGGAGAATTGGAAGTACTGCCTGAATTGAATAAGATACAACCTCAAATGATCTAGCAGTACAAACTCCAGCAATCCAGAAAACCACATCAGTAAGGAAAATGCCTTACGGCATCAAATCATTTATGAGAACTAGGCATATGTCATAAATTCACTTAAAATAGCATGAAAAATCATAATATTGAAAAAATAATTTAGAGAAAGACTAAAACAAATTCAAGGCACTTTTATTTCTGTTCACACAGAATGATCTGCTTTAGTTTGCAGTGTATTAATTTGAAAATACGTCCATATTGTAATGCTGGTGGACCCTTGGACCAAGGGGACGTTGACGCTACCTGTGGGGAGGAGCCCCACAGGTCCCCACTGTCGGTAGGCGAGGCTGATGGAGAGCAGAGACCCCGCTGGAGCTTCAACCCTACCAGCCCACGTTCCCCTTAGGTTGAGCCCTTAGTTGCTGAGGCTGGCTGGACTTATGTGATCAAGTCCCAGACAAAGGTTGAGGCAGGCAGTGTAGCTCGTGGTCAAGTTCCAGGCAAGGATCGTGGTGGGCAGCGAAGCTCGTGGTCAAGTTCCAGGCAAAGGTCATGGCAGACGGCAAGGCTCATGGTCAAAGTCCAGTCCAAGTCAAAGCCAAGATCAGTCTACCAAACACAGGATGGAGATGAGGAACATGGGAGGAACGGCAGTCCATTTCTCAGGAGCTAGGAGACCTATTGCCAAGGCACTGGCTGAAGACAGGGAGCAGCCTTATATGGTCCCTAGGCAGTGATATCATCGGGAGGGCTGCAGACACTTTCCCGCCGCGGGCCCTTTAAATAAAGGAGAGAGGCACAGGCATGCAGTGTCATTGACTTTCCAGCTGCAAAGGAGGAGGAATCAGCGGTGGCGGGCTCATGACTCAGGGCCACAGAATTGGCAGTGTTGGGCTGGCAGCTCAGGGTTGTGAAGAAGAGTGGCGGCAGCGGTGGCTCCCCACTGACACCTGGAAGCCTGGGGATGGCCCGACCACCATGGTGTGGCATCAGTTGAGTGAGGCCGGCCACAGATTCCTACGGCTGGCAAGCATAACACATATTAAATGTGCTGATGGATAAAATGATCTTCCAAAGAACTGGATAAATCCAGTCAGCTAAAGAATTAGTATTTCAGACAAAAACCATGAATTAGTTCACTCTGTAATATCCCCTAACTTTATCAGTTCTGAATATAGAATAATAATAATAATCTGGATTTCAGCATTGAACAAAACTGATATTTTCACTTCTTTTCAGATGTTCAATAGCTGAACAGCTGAGCCCTTCCTACATCCTCACAGCTCTCCTCCAATACATGAAAAAAATAAATAAGCACAATCTAACTTTTATTTTCCTTTTTTTTATTATTATTTTTATTTCTAGAGGATCAGAAACCCCCCCCCCCCCCCCCAACAACTCTGATTCCCTCCACCCCTTCTTTCTCACACTGCTTCATATTCATTAATTAGTCTGAGGTTTCCGTCGCGTTCGCTTTACAAAGGCCACTTAAAAACCCACGCACCAGTTTAACATATTTATGACCCGAGTTTTCTTTCTTTGCTCTGAGACTGTACCGTAATTGTTCTCTGGACCCGGAGACCGCAGAGGGCCTTCACCGACTGAAAAGAGACAACATAAAGAAGGAAATGAATGTGCGAAGGCTGAATTACCTTCCACAAAACAACCGGGTGCAATTTGGCCCATGGCCCCGGGGGTCACTTTAATAGAGTGGAGCCTCAGCCTCTATTGAGTGCCTGGGAGACTATTAACTCTTAACAACGCCAGGGTCCGGGTTATTTATACAGCGCTTCAATGACGCTGGAATATAATACACCCTCTGGGAGGCGAGAAGGCAGCATCGTGGTGTTACCACCAGGAATGGAGGGGGGGAAAAACACTGTACCTTGCCTAGAGACTGTCACTGGTGTTTCACGAGCTTTATAAAGCCCTTCCGAGCTCATTAACTGTGCACAGGAGATCTGGGAAACGAAGGACAGGTTGGCACAGCGTTTGGTGCGGAAGGACACATGGAGGGTGGGAGGGAGAAAAGGGCTCATACGAATTTTATTTTGCATGGATGTTTTTGCATAGACTAGGGCAGGAAGGGGCTGTGGTCCGAGCCGCTCAGAGCTTGGACGTGAAGGTTTTGGAAGCGGCAGTCGCTAGTACTGCTGGAGTCTGCTAGTCTGCCTTGCCGCCGCTGCAGCGGGGATATGAGTTTCCACAGTGGCCCCCACCTAGGGAAATGAGATCTCTTTCGAATGACGGATCTCTAGTTTTACTGCCTGCTCTATGTGCTGCCAAAGAGGGTAAGCAATTCATCCCAGGGCTTCCTGACGGGCACAGCTGTATGCAATCCAATTGCTTCAATTTATGGCCACTGTTTGGTATTGAGAAGAGACAGGATTGCTCCTGTCTCCTGGATGCCTCGCTTAACTCTTCAACTAGCATAACTGCTTTCACAGGGACCTTCATTTTCACTGTTTATGTTATTTTTTTTCTCGGAATTTGTCAATGTTTATTGAAACAAACAAAACTTATAAAATATAAACTCTGATAAAATTCCTAGGAAAAAAAACACAGAGGTCATTATGTATTAGACAGGCATTTATTTATTTATTTATTTATTTCATGATTTTTTTATATACCGGGGCACGTTAATAACATCACCTCGGTTTACAATAAACAATAAATCCCCTGGGAGTGTGCCTCACACTGCAGGTGAAAGTTAAGGAACCTGCATAAGAGGTAGCACTGATAGTTTGAGTTTATATTGTATAAAAAAAAAATGTTATCCCACCATGATCACATGTTTTTCAGTTTAACACCTTGGAAACATGCCTGCACCAAAGTCTGGGATGGATGACCCGGCAGTGCATATCAAACTGCATCCAGAATGCATGAAAACACAAAACAATTGAAAGGAGAGATGGCGAAAGGCCAACGTTGCTAGCACCCAATTACAGTTAGGTGAACCTAAATGTAGAGAGATAAAATGACTTGCCAAAAATTAAGCATTCAGGAGGGAGTTCCATCCCAAGAGTTTTCTGGAGTTGAAAGTTTTAACTCTTGAACCCTCTCCCCAGGGGCGGCTCAAGGGATGGGATGGTGCTTCTCCCCATCCCCGCCCCAGGCATGGCACAGATCTAATCACTGAGCGTGCCGGGGCGTTTTGCTGATCAGGAGTCCCTTGGAGTCTGGCCCTTTCAGTGATCTGAAATGCTGGGGAAGGGGGGAGGCAGGGGTCAGGGCTCCCAGAAATGTGGCAGATAGACTGCCAGTGATATTATTTCTAGAAAGATGGCAACCCTGCCACACTCCCAGAGACCCAATTGCTGCCTCCCACCTTTCCCCAGAATATGTACCCTAGAGAATTGGGAATAATGATTGGGGGTCTTTGTGTGTGTGTGTGTGTGTGTCACATTTTCTCCCACTTACACCCACCTCATACAGTCTTGTTCCCTGTCTCCTTCCCTTCTTTTCTTCTCACTCCTCTCCTTCTTTCCTTCCCTCCCTACTCACATCCCTCTTTCCTTCCCTCCCCTTCCTTGCCTTCTCACTCACCTCCTCTTCCCCTCTCACTCACCCACACCCCCTTCCACTCTCCTTCTCTCTCATTCAATCACCTCCCCTTCCCCCTCCCTTCTCCCTCACTCACATCCCACCCAGGGCCAGTGCTAGCCTTTTCGCTGCATACAGTAAAGTGCTTCCTCCTCCTCGTTCTGTTATTTTCTTTACTTACATTTTATCGTTCTTCCAATCGGAGCCAGAGCAAAGCTGTCAGGCGCCCTGGGCAAACCCATCTCACTTCTCCACACACTATTAAACATTATGCATTTACTAGCAGTAAAAGCCTATCCAAGAACGGGGAAATACTGTGAAGTGTAGAAAGTGCTTACTTGAAATGTGTGGTAGTAGAGAGTGCACACTGAGCTTGGGTATATTGTGTGAAAGTAGAGAGTGGATTGACTATTCAGAGAGAAAGAGGGGCGGAGCTGGAGATTATAGCCAGAGAGAGGGGGTGCAGATCAATTTTCATATGTGGTAGTAGACAGTGGACTGGACAATACAAAGAGGACAGAGCTGGAGAGTGGGGCACAGCTGAAGAGCATAGGGAAGGAGAGGGGCAGAGCTCACTTTCCACACAGACAGAGAGGAGTGGAGCTGGAGAGTGAGCAGAGCTGAAGAATACCGGGAGGGAGGGGCAGAGCTCAATTTGCATACTGGCAATGCAGGTGTAGGGCAACTTTCCTCTTTATTGTGGTTAGATAGTGACAGGTTTTACATGAAAAAGGACATTCAAAGTAAAGTCTGAAGTAAAAATATCACTTACAGCATGTATGGTCTATATGCCCTGCTTCAGAGACGCCAAGTTACCCAGTTCCAGGAGGGAGATTTTAGGTCAGTGCTGGAGTGGATTTCTGACAGCCCTATCCTGTTGTATTATGGAATGTGCGGCACTGATTTCAATGGGTAGAGTTAGGGATTATCCACACTGCATTGGGATGTAAGTTCAAAACCAGGATTGGCCAAAAAAGTTATCCTCCTGGAACTGAGTAACTTGGCAGCTCTGCTGCTGTGATGCCAACCAGAAAACCCTGCAAAAAAAGACACTTGTGTTGCGCTCCGGTGGCTGGGAGCGCTAGGGATGAGATTGTGTGCCCCTTGCGGTAAGACGGGCCTCGTCTAGGGTTGGAGGTGACCAGGCCCCTGCCGACCTGCATGCCTGGATGAGGCCAACCATGCAAGATTGGTCTCTGAGTGGTCCTCCGACTACTCCCAGCCCTTTCGGACCTGCTGCAGGGAGCAGCACAGGCGGCAGGCCGGACAAGAGACGAGGGCGGACAAGGGCTGAAGCCTGACGGCTGAGACGAAGGCTTCAGGACTCAGGAGAAGAACACAAGGCATCAACAAGAGAAAGGACAGACCTCCGGAAGGGCGAGTGGGTGGAAGCTCTCCCATGGAAGGCATCTGGAACTAGAGTAGATGGAGTCTCACAGCAACAGAAATGTCCGAGGCAAGGATGTCTCTTATGGACCTTGGGAAATCCAGATGAGATGGAAGGAACTAGGAAGACTTGGATGAAGACAAGTGGGCACTGTTCCTCAGGGCGCCCTACATAGGCCACTACTCAGGGTGGACCCAATGGGCTGGCCACAGACCACCCTGTCCTCTACGCGCCCTACACAGGCTAAGAAGGCTGGTCACGGAGCACGCGGGAGCGGGGCAGGCTCAGGAAAGGAATCCATCTGGCAGGGGCTCCAGTGACCGGAAACAAGAACCGACGGAACGGATTTACCCTCAGGGTGGCCATCTGGAGGACTCAGGGAGCTGGAACATTGCAGGAACAGACATCAGGAAGATCAGGTACACATGGACCTCTAGCCATCAAGGACGTCAGGCCTTCTGGAACATCAGGAGGGCAGAAACAGAGGACGACAGGAACATCAGGACATCAGAGACCAGGATCAGGAACAGCAGAGACAAAATGAAGAGGGATCCCTTGGGATACTGGAACACCAAGCAAGAGCAGGAACATGGAGTCCAAGGGGAAGGAGAAGCTCCTCAGACGACTGGCTCATTGCGAAGGCAAAGCTGACTGGAAGTTGAAGTCCTTTTATAGGGCTGAAGACAGGCAACTCCCTGGGAGGAGTTTGGATGGGCCACACCTAGCTGGCCCTATAACTGAGAAGAAGTGCTGTGGGCCGGCCCCTAGGGAGAAGGGTGTGGCCCAAACCAGGAAGTCCATGCAGACCCAAGCAAGCCTCAGGCAGGCCCCAAGGACATCGAAGGCTTCCCAGGCCCTGGAGCAAATCCTGAATAGTTTGTAGGCGAGACCCCGGCTTCGGAGCAGCCTCCAGGAAAGAGGTGAGAAGCCTCCCGTAGCACAGCTACAGGAGGATTCATAACAACTTGGAACCCATATGGAATTAGGCCTATTGTAATGCCTGTTGCGTGTGGGCTTGGCCCTCAAAAAGCCATGAATAAACTAGTAACAAACCTATCTATGAAAAGGTAACACTGCAAATATTACACCAGGCCCTATAACACCCATACATCTCCAGTTAGGAAAACAGAACAAGCCAGGCTGCTATAGCTCCTCCCTACACTTAAACTACACACTAGTAGAATACCTCACTTCAGTCACCAAGCAGAACACATACAGACCCTCACCAAATACAGACCCTCATCAAATACAGAATAGAGAAGCCACAAAGTAAAAATAAAAATGTGCTCACAAAAACTGAACTGGAAACCACAGCAAGCTAGACTCTGTATACAGTGCAATAACAGAAAAATAGAAGCATTACCTTTCTTCATAAAACAACAAATAAAATCAAGAGATATAAATCAATCATAATATTAAAACCATACAAATAAAAAGAATAATATTTCAAAACAGATGATGACTAGAACATTCAATAATTAAAAACTCATATAAAAATGTTACAAATTTCTCAAACACCAATAAAATATTTCAAAATAGCAGACATCAAATAATACCCATAAGAACATAAGAAATTGCCATACTGGGTCAGACCAAGGGTCCATCAAGCCCAGCATCCTGTTTCCAACAGAGGCCAAACCAGGCCACAAGAACTTGGCAATTACCCAGACACTAAGAAGATCCCATGCTACTGATGCAATTAATAGCAGTGGCTATTCCCTAAGTAAACTTGATTAATAGCCATTTATGGACTTCTCCTCCAAGAACTTATCCAAACCTTTTTTGAACCCAGCTACACTAACTGCACTAACCACATCCTCTCACAACAAATTCCAGAGCTTTATTGTGCATTAAGGGAAAAAGAATTTTCTCTGATTAGTCTTAAATGTGCTACTTGCTAACTTCATGGAGTGCCCTCTAGTCCTTCTATTATCCGAACGTGTAATAACCGATTCATATCTACTCGTTCAAGACCTCTCATGATCTTAAAAACCTCTATCATATCCCCCCCCTCAGCCGTCTCTTCTCCAAGCTGAACAGCCCTAACCTCTTCAGCCTTTCCTCATAGGGGAGCTGTTCCATCCCTTTATCATTCTCCATCGCAACTATATCTTTTTTGAGATGCAGCGACCAGAATTGTACACAGTATTCAAGGTGCGGTCTCACCATGGAGCAATATAGAGGCATTGTGACATTTTCCGTTTTATTAACCATTCCCTTCCTAATAATTCCTAACATTCTGTTTGCTTTTTTGACTACTGCAGCACGCTGAGCCGACAATTTTAAAGTATTATCCAATATGATGCTTAGATCTTTTTCCTGGGTGGTGGTTCCTAATATGGAACCTAACATTGTGTAACTACAGCAAGGGTAATTTTTCCTTATATGCAACACCTTGCGCTTCTCCACATTAAATTTCATCTGCTATTTGGATGCCCAATCTTCCAGTCGTGCAAGGTCCTCCTGTAATGTATCACAATCTGCTTGTGATTTAACTACTCTGAATAATTTTATATCATCTACAAATTTGATAACCTCACTCGTCTTATTCCTTTCCAGATCATTTATATATATATATTGAAAAGCACCGGTCCAAGTACAGATCCCTGAGGCACTCCACTGTTTACCCTTTTCCACTGAGAAAATTGACCATTTAATCCTACTGTTTCCTGTCTTTTAACCAGTTTGTAATCCATGAAAGGACATCACCTCCTATCCCATGACTTTTTAGTTTTCTTAGAAGCCTCTCATGAGGGACTTTGTCAAACACCTTCTGAAAATCCAAATACACCACATCTACCGGTTCACCTTTATCCACATGTTTATTAACCCCTTCAAAAAAATGAAGCAGATTTGTTAGGCAAGACATCCCTTTGGTAAATCCATGTTGACTGTGTTCCATTAAACCATGTCTTTCTATGTGCTCTACGATTTTGATCTTGAGAATAGTTTCCACTATTTTTCCCGGCACTGACGTCAGGCTCACTGGTCTATAGTTACCCAGATCGCCCTGGAGCCTTTTTTAAATATTGGGGTTATATTGGCCACCCTCCAGTCTTCAAGTACAATGGATAATTTTAATGATAGGTTACAAATTTTAACTAATAGATCAGAAATTTCATTTTTTAATTCCTTCAGTACCCTAGGATGCATACCACTGAAAACCATCTCCAGAACTGGTATCTCCCCAACATCCTCATTAGTAAACACGGAAGCAAAGAATTCATTTAGTCTTTCTGCAATGGCCTTATCTTCCCTAAGAGCCCCTTTAACCCCTCGGTCATCTAATGGTCCAACCGACTCCCTCACAAGTTTCTTGCTTTGGATATATTTAAAAAAGTTTTTATTATGAGTTTTTGCCTCTATGGCCAACTTCATTTCAATTCTCTCTTCGTCTGTCTTATCAATGTTTACACTTACCTTGACAATGCTTATGTTTTATCCTATTTTCTTCAGATGGATCCTTCTTCAATTTTTGAAGGATGTTTTTTTGGCTAAAATAGCCTGTTTCACCTCACCTTTTAACCATGACGGTAATCTTTTTGCCTTCCTTCCACCTTTCTTAATGTGTGGAATACATTTGGACTGCGCCTCTAGGATTGTATTTTTAAACAATGTCCATGCCTGTTGAACACATTTAACCTTTGCAGCTGCACCTTTCAGTTTTTTTCTATTTTCCTCATTTTATCAAAGTTACCCAATAATTAAAACTAATAAGGATTTAGAAATTCCTCGCTCTACATAACTAACAACTTTTCATTTCCTGTCACCCTGAGAATATCGTGGGAAATGAAGAGGGGGGGCACACAAACTTTCTCTCCTCTCTCTCTCTCATACACAAACACTCTCTAACGCACACATACTCTCTCTCATGCACACACACTCTCTCCTCTCTCTCTCAAATTCATTCTGGGTCTCTTCCCCACCTTCCTTTCTTTCATTTCACCCACCGCCAGCCCCACAAGGGCCTGTTCTTGCCTTTGTTTCTTTGCCACCAAGCCTTTCCTTCTTTTCCACCTCTGCCTCCCCAGCTGTGCCGCCCATGCAATTGCACTGTATGCATACCTGATTGCATCGAGCCTAACCCCACCTTCTCTTCCTTCCCTCATTCATCCATACCCTGTTCCATTACTTCCCTCTCATTCTTTCACACCACCTTCCCCTTTTCTTCTCTCTCTCACTCACCCATACCCCTTCCCTTTTCTTTCCCTCTCCTCTCACACCTATTACATTCCGCTCCTTCTCACACACTCCCGCCTTCCTTTCCTCTTCCCTCTCACTACATGTCCCCACCCCCCTTCACTTGTCTTCCTTCTAGATTCCTACTGGCAATCTACGTGTCCTTCTATTGGTGGGGATTGAAACCACACCATGACACTGGTCTTCTTTCTTTGCCAGTTGGGGGGTGGGAATCCCACCCGCATGTCATCACTCACACTGCCATGCTAGTGTGAGATCCTCTGCTGCCAGCAGGGATATGAACCCCATCTGCACATAGGTCTTCCTCCTGCCTGTGGGGGGTGGATATCCAATGGCACATTATCAACTGTGTCACCCTCTCTTACTGTCAGGGGGTGGATCTCCAATTAGTAAGTCATCAGCCTACTTTATCCAGCTAATTTTAGCTGGATACTTGTCTATTCATTGTACTGTTGATATTGTCCTCTTAGTTGCCATCCTGATCAATCTGCTTGCTTGGTCATCCAGTTTGATCTAGGCAGGGTCATAGTGGTGCCATACACCTTTCACTTCTTAATCATCTTCACCTTTCTACAATCGATCTTCAAGGACCTTACAATTACTTTATATCCATCCCCAGATTTGTGCCTTTCCACAATTTGTCCTAGAGTTCTTTGAACACCTCCCTGTTGTTCATAGTTGGGTCTTTGCTTTGAAATATACTACTGAGCAGAGAGAACCAACAGGGAAACTGCTGAATTTATCGTATCATCACGTGAATCGGTGCAATTTAGCACAGGTGAAGCCAATTCACTTGGTGAATGCTTTTAAAAGAAATTGTTTACATCAGAGTTTTAAGTTTTTATGATGGCTACAGAAGTAAAAGGAAGTTGATCATTTATCCAGCCAAGCTATTCCATGTTTTTATTTCCACTTCATTTTTTAAGGAATACTGGAATATATTTTTCACTTGCCAGTTATGGAATAGAATGTGTGGCTACATGAAACAAATACCATTTTAATACATTTTGGGGTGAATTTTAAAAGAGTTGCTCGCATTAAAAGGCCCCATATACCTGAGTATCTGGGCCGATGGAACACATGGAAACAAGAGGCAGAGTTAGGGTAAGACAAGAGCATTCTGGAGTGGGGACAACATTTATGTGTGTAAATCCCATGACCACAGCACGCATCGGGCTGTTACCCAGGCTTAGTTTACTTCTGCTAGTTCTACTCCAGTTTAGGAGTGGAGGAGTAGCCTAGTGGTTAGAGCAGCAGACTATGACCCAGAAAACCAGCATTCAAATCTGCTGTTGCTCCTTGTGAGCACCAAGGCAACTACTCTATATGTTAGAAATGTAAAGAAAAGCAAAAGAAAATTGAAACCTATCTGGTTCTCAAAGGAGGTGGCTGACAAAATTAAAGTTAAAAGAACAGCATTCAAGAAATATAAAATATCCCAAAGGGAGGAACACAAAAAAGAATATTTGATTCAACAGAGGGAGACGAAAAAAAATTAATCAAGTCGGCAAAAAGTCAAGCAGAAGAGAGGATTGCCAAGGAGATAAAAAATGGTGACAAACATTTTCAGATACATCAGTGAAAAGAGAAAAGTCCAATGTGGTATAGTGAAATTGAAAGGTGGAAATGATCAATGTGTGGAGAGAGATGAAGAAATTGCAGAAATATTAAATGAATACTTCAGCGCTGTGTTCACTAAAAAAGACCCTGGAGAAGGACCATCTCTATACAACAAGAAAACTGGAGGGAAGTGGGAAGTATAGATGAAAATCCTTTTACAGTAGAAAATGTATGGGAAGAGCTAAAGAATCTGAAGTGGACAAAGCCATGGGACCTGATGGGATTCATCCAAGGATACTGAGGAGCTCAGAGATGTGCTCGGGGTCGTGTGTGACCTGTTCATAGATCCCTAGAAACTGGAGAGTGGTGCCGAGTGATTGGAGAAGAAGAGCAGTGGTGGTCCCGCTTCACAAGACTGGGAACAGAGAAGAGGCTGGTAACTACAGACCGGTTAGCCTCACTTTGGTAGTGGGAAAAGTAATGG
Source organism: Rhinatrema bivittatum (assembly GCF_901001135.1). Taxonomy (NCBI): domain Eukaryota; kingdom Metazoa; phylum Chordata; class Amphibia; order Gymnophiona; family Rhinatrematidae; genus Rhinatrema; species Rhinatrema bivittatum. The sequence goes on along the minus strand of NC_042615.1, from coordinate 562,991,541 downwards.
AGTCACTGTTGAAAGAGAGAATAGTGAACTATCTACAGTCGGAAGAATTGATGGACCAGAGGCAGCATGGATTCACCAGGGGAAGATCCTGTCAGACAAATCTGATTGACTTTTTTGACTGGGTAACCAAGGAAATGGATCAAGGAAGAACGCTCGATGTCATCTACTTGGATTTCAGTAAAGCTTTTGATACGGTTCCGCACAGGAGACTGGTGAATAAAACGAGAAGCTTAGGAGTGAGTGCCGAGGTGGTGACCTGAATTGCAAACTGGTTGATGGACAGAAGACAATGTGTGATGGTAAATGGAACTTTCTCTGAAGAGAGAGCGGTTTTAAGTGGTGTACTGCAAGGATCGGTGTTGGGACCGGTCCTGTTCAATATCTTTGTGAGCGACATTGCGGACGGGATAGAAGGTAAGGTTTGTCTTTTTGCGGACGACACGAAGATCTGCAACAGAGTGGACACGCCGGAAGGAGTGGAGAGAATGAGACGGGATTTAAGGAAACTGGAAGAGTGGTTGAAGATATGGCAGCTGAGATTCAATGCCAAGAAGTGCAAAGTCATGCATATGGGGAGTGGAAATCCGAATGAACTGTATTCGATGGGGGAGGGGGTAGGCTGATGTGCACGGAGCAGGAGAGAGACCTTGGGTGATAGTGTCTAATGATATGAAGTCTGCGAAACAATGCGACAAGGCGATAGCAAAAGCCAGAAGAATGCTGGGCTGCATAGAGAGAGGAATATCGAGTAAGAAAAGGGAAGTGATTATCCCCTTGTACAGGTCCTTGGTGAGGCCTCACCTGGAGTACTGTGTTCAGTTCTGGAGACCGTATCTACAAAGAGACAAAGACAAGATGGAAGCGGTACAGAGAAGGGCGACCAGGAAGGTGGAGGTCTTCATCGGATGACATACGAGGAGAGATTGAAGAATCTAAATATGTACTCCCTGGAGGAAAGGAGGAGCAGGGGTGATATGATTCAGACTTTCAGATACTTGAAAAACTTTAATGATCCAAAGACCACGACAAACCTTTTCCATCAGAAAAAAATCAGCAGAACCAGAGGTCACGAGCTGAGGATCCAGGGAGGAAGACTAAGAACCAATGTCAGGAAGTATTTCTTCACGGAAAGGGTGGTGGATACCTGGAATGCCCTTCCAGAGGAAGTGGTGAAGTCTAAAACTGTGAAGGACTTCAAAGGGGCGTGGGATAAACACTGTGGGTCCATCAAGTCTAGAGGACGTGAATAAAAAGGCAGCAAAACACTGCACGGAGCGGCAGTAGCCACAGAGGCATTCACAGAGCGGGATGCCAGTGGTTGGTGTTCCACCTTCATGGAGCGGAAGGATGGAGGGCTGCCATCTCCAAAAAAAAAAAAAAAAAAAACAGGGGTGGGTAAGAGTATGGGGCAGGGGTATGGCCTGCTTGTTGCAGTGGTTGCTACCCCTAATTGAGCTGGATGTTCATTTGGATGCAGATCCGGCGCTGCTCTCTACATTGGTGGTGGGGTGGAGGGGAATTAGGGCTGGAGGGTACTGGAAGCCAATAGTAACAGGTGGGTGATAGAAAAAGATAAAAAAAAAAAAAGGATATAGTGTGTAGCTTGCTGGGCAGACTGGATGGGCCATTCGGTCTTCTTCTGCCGTCATTTCTATGTTTCTTGGACAAGTCCTGTTACCCACTCTATTACCTCAAGTACAAAATTAAATTGTAAGCCCTCTGGGGATAGGGAAATACTTGTAGCAGCTGAATGTAATCTGCTTTGAAGTGCTGAAAAGCAGAATATAAATTTAAATAAATAAAACAACTGGATCTGGATGACCCAGTGGCGTAGCCACGGGGGGGCCTGGGTGGGCAGCTGCCCACCCAATTTAGACCCAGGCCCACCCAACTGACACCAGAACTGCAAGGCTGTCGCGGGATCCCATCCCCGCGACAGTGAAGAGGAGAACCCATGCTTGGCACGCCATCACGGCACACGTGGGGAAGCGGTCCTACAACCATATGGCCAACCGATCTTCCTGTTTGCGGGGGGAGGGGGGGAGCGGAAATGCCGCGCACAGTTTCCACTTCCTCCCCCCAAAGCAGGAAGATCAGCTGGCCTCTCCTGCTATCTTCGGGCCGTATGGCCGACCGATCTTCCTGTTTGGGGGTGGGGGGGGGGGGGGGGGGGAGGAGAGCGGAAGCGCCGCGCACAGTTTCCGCTTCCTCCCCCCAGAGCAGGAAGATCGGTCGGCTGTACGCAGGAGGCCAGTGGCAGCAGGAGAGGCCAGCTGATCTTCCTGCTCTGGGGGGAGGAAGCGGAAACTGTGCGCGGCGCTTCCGCTCCCTCCCCCCCCCCCCCCCAAACAGGAAGATCGATCGGCCATACGGCCCGAAGATAGCAGGAGGCTAGTGGCAGCACGAGAGGCCAGCTGATCTTCCTGCTCTGGGGGGAGGAAGCGGAAACTGTGCGCGGCGCATCCGCTCTCCTCCCCCCCCCCCAAACAGGAAGATCGGTCGGCCATACGGCCCGAAGATAGCAGGAGGCCAGTGGCAGCAGGAGAGGCCAGCTGATCTTCCTGCTCTGGGGGGAGGAAGCGGAAACTGTGCGCGGCGCTTCCGCTCTCCTCCCGCCCCCCCCCAAACAGGAAGATCGTCGGCCATACGGCCCGAAGATAGCAGGAGGCCAGTGGCAGCAGGAGAGGCCAGCTGATCTTCCTGCTCTGGGGGGAGGAAGGGAAACTGTGCACAGGCTTGAATGTGTTTGTGAGGATGAGAATGGGAGCCTTGTGTGTGTGTGTGGGTGAAAATCGGACCCTGGGTGTGTATGGGAGTGAGAATGGAGTCTTGAATGTGTGTGGGTGAGGTGGAAGCTTGAATGTGTGATATATGGGTGAGGATGGAAGCTTGAATGTGTGTATATATGGGTGAGAATGGGAGCCTGGGTTTGTGTGTGTGGGTGAGAATGGAAGCTTGAATATGTGGGTGAGAATGGAAGCTTGAATATGTGGGTGAGGATGGAAGCTTGAATGTGTATATATATGGGTGAGAATGGGAGCCTGGGTTTGTGTGTGTGGGTGAGAATGGAAGCTTGAATATGTGGGTAAGAATGGGTGCTTGAAAGTGTGTATGTGTGGGTGAGAATGGGACCTTAAATGTGTGTATGTGGGTGAGATATGGGAGAATGGGTTTGTGTGTGTGTGGATGAGAATGGGTGCCTGGATGTGCGTCTGTGTGTGCATAAGAATATAAGCCTGGGGAGGGGTGAGAAAGTGAGAGCTTGTATGTGTGTCTGCAGAGAATGTGAGCTGGGGGGGGGGGGGGAGAGCATATGAGAGTGAGAGCCTGAGTGTGTGAGGGAGTCTGTGAGAGAAAGCATTTATGTATATATGTGTGTGTGTGTGGAAGGGAAGAAGACAGTAGTAGAAAAGACACTGAAGAGGAATTAGGAAATGAGCGACAAGGGAAAAAATGGGAAAGAGAGACCAGGACCAACTGATTAGAAAAATACAAAGATCAGACAACAAAGGTAAAAAAAAAAATATATATATATAGAGAGAGAGAGAGATGTTAGCAATTTAAATATGTCATCTTTGGGAATGTGCATTCTTATATTTTTGAATTTTGCTCTTAAGTATTCCACTGTTCAGACATTTTAGTTTCTCAGGCTTTCTATTTTGGCTTTATCTACATGTTTCTGTTTCTAATTTATAGTCTCTTATTTCTATATTAGGTAAGGGTCGGTCTCAGTTTTGCCTGTTTGTGACAGAAATGAGTATTTCTAGCATATAGTTTCTCTGTAGTAGTAGTCCAGCCTGTTCTGTTATTCCCGTAGGTGATGTATTAATGTTCTAGGGCCTGGTGTAGTATTTGCATTGCTGCTTTTTCATAAGGTTGCTGTTTGAATCCTGAGAGTCAGTGCTGTGATTGTTTGGCAAGGTTCCAGATGCCTCTTTCTTTGCAAGAGTTTGTTACTTCACAAAATAGCAGTGGAGGGTTATTTTTGCTGAGATTACACCAGAATTTGAATTTTTTTTTCATGTAATGTGAATTGCCCTAGCTTGCGCTGCACCTGTTCTGATGATTAATTATATTTTATTGTATTTATGAAGATTTCTGGGTTTCTGCAAAGATGGTTCATGAAAGAATACATTAATTTTGTTTTATTATATGATTGGATTTGATTGTTTTCTATACTTGAAATAATTGAAGTAAATTATTTTAAAGTTTCATACATGACACATAATGGCTGTTGCAAACTACTTAGAAAGCCATTCTAGGGTGCAGTATATGGCATTATTTATCAGTAAGAAAACAACTAGTAGACCTGCATGCCTTGTGCCCACCTATGTTAACCTTGTGCCCACCCAAAAAATCAATTCTGGCTACGCCACTGGGATGACCTAGAGAAAGACTGGGCAAACTAGTGTTTTAAAATCTGCTTTGCTGTGCACATTAAAGCTGACAAATTCCTAAGGAAGATACACGAATGACATTTGCTTATGTAAGCACTTAAAATTAGGAGTACACATATGCACGCTAGGTGCATTTTAAATAATATGCATGCACTTATGCAGATGATTTAAAATTCCAGCGCAAGTGATAGAAAGATCATACATGTATATATATGGGTGCCCACGAGCTTGTTTTACAATTACCATCCCGATTTCCAGGCTATAAGGCAACAAAAGGTACTTCCTTTATACATCAACCATGTAAAGCTAAACAACATAATTGCATCACTTAGAGTCAAAAATAATAAGATATCTGAGTCTTTTTATGGGAGTTCGACAGAGAGACACAGGCTGCTATTTATATAATATATTTGCATTTTTAATGAAAATGTACTTAACGATCAGATTTCCCCCCCCCCCAGCCGAATCTGATCGTTAAGACGATCTGGCACACGATTCACATCTCTAATGTCCAATAACACAAGGTCAGGCAGACTGCAGCCTAATTGGCAGTAAAAATCATTGGGGGTCATTTTTCAAAATGCGGTAAGGCGTTTTTCGCATGCGTTAAGGGCTTATCGCATGCGAAAAGCCCTGTTTTCGCATGCGATAGGCCTTTAACGCATGCGAAAACGTGTTTTCGCATGCGTTAAATGTGCGCATGTGCAAATTCTAAAAATAGGAGGAGTTAGGGGCGGAGAGTGTGGCTGGGCTAGCCTGGGAGAGAGAGAGAGAGAGAGAGACTGGCCATAATATCATGGCCCATAGGCAGGTATTGTATCCCTAGGGTAGGCCCACCTAGGTGGGCCTACCCTAGGGATACAAATACCTGCGAATCTGAAATGGTACGCAATGTGCACTAACTTAGCTCTTCGCACAGGTAATTATCGCAAATTGCGATAAATACTATATTAGCATAAAAACACGCCCCTTTTGCTATCGCATGCAGTACTTACCGCATTTTGATAAATCCAGGCCATTGTTTGCTATGGGAGGCTGTGGCTGGGTTCTTTTTTCCTGATTAAGTACAATTGCTTTACCATGAAGAAGGGAACAAATTTTGGTGTATTTTAAAGAATCCAGTCAAGATGGCAAACAGACATCCCTTGAAGGTCTGTCAAACCAGTGCAACAGAGACTGCTCTACTTTTGCTTTGGCTTAGAACTGTGCACTGTGAAATTACCTTTGCTGGAGACCTAACTTGCTTTCAGCAGGGTATTTTTTTCTCTTCCTTTTGAATTGTGAATCATCAAGACTACAGCGTGGCTTAATTGTAGTAAAGTAACAGAGTGAACTTGTATGGTTATTTATTGGCCCAAACTGAGGAGACACAAAGTTGCCCAAATGAGTACTTGAGTATATGTCTTGGTTCCAGTACTTAAGGATAAAAAGAGCTCAATGTGTTTTGTTTTTCACTTGGATCTATCTTCCCTACACCTCAATTGTTTCTAATGGATAAAAGAGAACAATCTACTGAAGAGTGATCCATGTTTGAGACCAACTCAGACTCCTGCAACATACCCTGAGTCAGACTTCCAGCTACACAGCCCTTAGGGATTGATTCCCCCAGTAGTAGCTCTCTCCCAAGTTAAAAAAAACAACTTTTATTTCTTCCTGGCTGAGCTTTCCCTTGAGTTTGGATCCCAGTAAAACCTAGAAGTCTAGTGTATCAACCCTGGGAGGGTATCCCTAATTCTCTTGAAAGAAAAAGAAATGGGGAACCTTACAGAAGTAGCAGGGGATGGAGCCCAGCACTCCCCCCCCCCCCCCCCCCCAGCTTCCTCCCCCGGTCTGCTTGAAGGAAGCACTAAGGGCTCCAGCTCCAATGTGTTTCTCGGAGATGGTGAGTAGAGCAGTAGCTCACGGGAATCAGATGGCTTGTGTTGCATTTCTGGGGAGGGTAAGCAGCCTGACACCAGTGGATTTGACAGACCCCTCCTTTCCATGCTCCCTCCCGCTATTTAGGAAGAATGTCACCTGCAGGCCGAAAAAGAAATATCAACCTCCCACCCTGCCCCCCAGTCATAGAAGTAGGGCTCCTGGGTCCGCAAGAAGCAGCAGCAGCTTCCCTCTGCGCCTTGGCAGTCAGAATGAGCATGGCCGGCATGGCCGCAAGCAGCATCCCCCTCCCACCCCTGAAGTTAGAAGACGTGCAGCCTGCGAAGCAGCATCAGCCTGTGGACCGAAAAAAAGAAACATTGGTCTCCCACCCCACCTTGGCAGTTAAAAAGAGCGAGGACCTCAGAGCCTCAAGAAGCAGCATCCACCTCTCGCCACCAGAAGTTAGAAGAAGCGCAGCCCTCGATGCAGTGGCGGCCTCCTTCCCACCCCCACCCCAGCATTTAGGAACAGCATGGCCCATGGACTGAAAAAAGAAACATCGGCCTTCTGTCCTACCCCTGCAGTCAGAAGAAGCTTGGTCTGCAGAGAGAGAGAGAGAGAGCAAGGACTGTGTGTGTGTGTGTGTGTGTCAGAGTGTGTGTGTGTGTGAGAGTGTGTGTGTGTGTGTATGTGACTGTGTGTGTGTATGTGTGTGTGAGTGTGTGTGTGTGTGAGAGTGTGTGTGTGTATGTGTGTGTGTGTGAGTGTGTGTGTGTGTACACACACACACTCACACACACACATAAAGGGGTACGCGCGTAAGATACGCGCGTAACCCCCGAAACCTACCCCAAACCCCCCCTGCGCACACCGAGCCTATTTTGCATAGGTTCGGTGGCGCGCACAAGCCCCGGACGCGCGTAAGTCCTGGGGCTTTGCAAAGGGGGCGTGTCGGGCGGGCGGCATGAATTTCGGGGGGGGGGGTGGGAGGCATATCGGGGGTGACGTCGGCCCGGGGCGTGGTCAAGGCCTCTGGACCAGCCCCCGGGTTGCGTGATGGCGCGCCAGCAGCCTGTTGGCGCGCGCAGATTTACGCCTGCTTTCAGCAGGCGTAAATCTGCCAACAAAGGTAGGGAGGGGTTTAGATAGGGCCAGGGGGGTTGGTTACGTAGGGGATGGGAGGGGAAAGTGAGGGGAGGTGGAAGGAAAGTTCCCTCCGAGGCCGCTCCAATTTCGGAGCGGCCTTGGAGGGAACAGGCAGCGCGGCCCACCCCGGATTTTATAAGATACGCGCAGCTGCGTGCGTATCTTATAAAATCCAGCGTACTTTTGTTCGCGCCTGGTGCACGAACAAAAGTACGCGCGCGCGTAAATTTATAAAATCTACCCCTATGTGTATGATGAGCATGTGAGAGCAAATGAGCAAGTGTGTGCAAAACTGCATGAGTGAACGCGTGTATGATTAAATGTGTGTGTGAGAGTAAAGCAGTATGTGTATCAGCAGGTGTGAGTAAATGAGCGTATGTGTGTATAATTGAGCATGTGTGAGAGAGCGAACAAGCTTGCATGTGTGTGTATGATTTGTATATTAAAGAGAGTAAAGGAGCGTGTATGTGTGCACGATTGTGCATGTGAGAGGGCAAACAGGCATTTGTGTATATGATTGAGCAAGTGAGAGCAAATGAGCATGTGTGTGTGTATGATTGATCCCAAAATACTGGGAGGTAATCTGGTATCAATTACAAACCAATACAATAAACTAGATCTAATCAAAGTTTTCTCTTTAAAGTATGCAAAACAATAATTATTTTCTTGTTGAAAAAATGACCTCATTTAGCACAGTGCATTAAACCTAAATCAATAAGATGTTAGTCACAAAATTATTTCTTCATCATTGGCATCGTGGAGCAATATGTCACTAATATATACCTTTTGAGATACCACTGGGACGTTTATAAGCATTACACGATAGGTTCATTTGAATTTCTATTGACAAATAAGTGGTGAGCAAAAGGTATACATTAATGATGTATTGCCCCAAGATGCCATATTTGGTTATTGAAGAGGCAGGCACCTTGTCACTTCAAATTTGGTTCTGTGATTCAGTATTCAGTGGTAAGAGAAGCAGAATTATTAGTTCACAATGATGAAGAAAGAATTTTATGACTAATATAACATCTTATTGTTTTAGGAGGCTTACCCTGATGCAACCATAGTGGCAAAACATGAATCACTTCGGGCTCTTTATATTTAATTTTATGCTTTTGGAATTGCATAAAAACATAAGAAAAGTAAAATAATTTGCATAAAAGAGACACTTCAAAAGAAGAGATATATTTACAAACCACAGTTTCACTTTTGAATATTGTACTTAAAATTAGAAATAAATGACTGATGATGAGTCGGATAGCACTGCGAGTGCAGTTTAATGCACCATGTTAAATAGATCATTTTTTCTACAAAAAAGAATTATTGTTTTGCATACTTTAAAGAGAAATTTTTGATAAGATCTGGTTTATTATGTTGGTTTAGGTGTATGAATGAGCATGTGTTTGTGTGAGAAAAAGTGAAGGAGCATGTGCATTTGTGTTATGAGCAAATGAGAGAGAGAGAGAGAACACAAACATGTATGTGTATGATTATGCATGTGAAAGAGAAAGAAAGCAAAGGAACATATGTATGATTGAGCGTGTGAGAGAGATCGAACAAGCGTGTATGTGTGTATGTAACTGAGCATGTGAGAGTGAGAGAGCAAATGAGTGTGTGTGAGAGGAGAAAGTTTGTACAACAAATCTCTCCCCTCTCCTTGCTAATCCATGACAATCTCAGGACATCATGAAATCAAAAGGTTCACAGATATGGAAGGCTGGGGATTTATTAATCGTTATTAGTTTTAATTATTGGCTGTTATTTCATATTTATTTATTTTATTTTATTTATTTAAGGCTTTTATATACCGACTTTCTTGATACAGATCAAATCAACTCGGTTTACATTGAACAAAGTAGAACTATAACCAACCATATAACAAGTGACAATTTGAAGGAGCATGAAAGTTACATTCTAACAAGGTAGCCTTAACTGGGAGAAGGAAAAAAAGAGGGGGAGAACGAAGATAGATTACTATATACAATAAATAAAGTACTATTTACAATGGAGAGTGGGAGGGAGGCATGATAATTCTAAATCAGGCTGTTGGGCTATTGGCAGGGAAGGCTCGGCAGAATAGCCATGTCTTCAGTTTCTTTTTAAAAGTTGGAAGACAGGTTTCCTGTCTGAGGTCCGGGGGTAACATATATCTGTTGTTCTGAATTATTTTATTGCAATGTGGAAAAGTTTAATATGAGTTTTTAATTATTAGATGCTGTTCTATTTGTCAGTTGTTTTGAACTATTGCTTTTTATTAGTAGGTTTTATATTTCTTGATTTTATTGTTTGATGTTTTATGAGGAATCGTGGCATTTCTGTTTTTCCCTTGTTTCACTGACTTGTTGCGGTTCCCAGTTCAGTTTTTGTCTGCACGTTTCTGTTTATACTTTAGGATCTCTTTATTCTGTAGTTAGTGTTCTGCACATGTGTCAACTGCAAGTGATATTTTTACCTCAGAAAGTCCTTTTTCATGTAAAAATCTTTATAATAAATGAATAATTTGTGATTGTGTGTGGAGAGGACATAACTGGGGAGAAGGAGGATGCAAGGCTGTAAGGTTAATGTAGGGTGCCTAATACCCATACACTGACCCTAGGGAAGAGTGGAAGGTATGATTGGTTGGAAGATGAGCAAGGGGGAAACGGAGAGAAGGAGGATTTGGGGGTGAGGCGGTTTCAAGAGAACAAGAAAGGATGCAGCTATTGAGGGGAAAGATAAGGAAGCCAGACAACTGAGAGATATAAAGAGCAACTCAATGAGGGAGCGAGTGAGGACTGAGAGGGGGCAATAGAGGAGAGAGGTGGTGAGGTGTAGGATTGGCACAGAAACCTGGAGGGAGAGAAGAAGGGATGAAATCTAGATGAGTTGTTAGAAAGACATAAAAAGAATGAAGAAAAAGGAGAAGAAAAGAGAAAAATTAATATTAATCAGAGATGTATGGGAGGAAATGAAGAAGACAGGAGGCGAGAGATGAAACAGAAAATGAACAGGAAACTCTGTAAAGGAGTAGGGAGACCAACAAGAGGAAAGCAGAATCAAGAGATAAGGACTAAAGTGATTAGAAAAATAAAATGTCCAGACAGGAAGGACAGAAAAAATCATTTTATATTTAGTTTAGTAAATGGGCTGTGTCAACTTTGGGAATGTGCAGCTCTCAATATCTTTTATTTTGCACAACAAGAAAGAAATGTATTTCTGTTTCTATTTCTCTGGTGGAATGCAGAGTTGGGCTTCTTGGGGTTTCCAGTTCAGTTTTTGAATGATGGCTTATGGCGCCAGGATCCCCGTACTGGTTCCGACTGAGCTGGAAGCTCAAAGGAGCAGGAGGAAACTGCTGGGTGAAAATACAAATCAAAGACCCCACATTTAACACAGTCTCCTGGTTCATGGTAATGGGTTCAGGGTGAGGGTGCACTTTCATATTTAGCCATAGGTGCCAAATGGCCTGGCTCTGGCCCTGCTATTCCTGTCACCTCCGATTGGCTGCTGTTCAACCGGCAGAACCAACAGGACATCAGAGAGCTGAGCCGCAGCCCTCCCTGTGCTGTGATTGGAAACTGTGAGGAAAGAGGGTGGGACCTGAGCAAGCACAGTTCTGCCTAGCTGCTTTCTTGTGGCCCTGCCCTTGCCTCCTCTCTAGTGCTATGACCAGAAGCATGGGGTTAGGGAATGGGGGTCGTAGCTCAGACTTCCCGGCACCAGCTACCAGCTGCTTTAACTTCTGCACCTCAGGCAGTCTAGTGGCAAATGTCCTCTGCGTTGGGAGAGGTGAGGTTCAAAAGCTGCTTAAGCTGCAGAAGAGGGGGAAAAAAAGGAGGGATAAGAGAGAAAAACAGAGGAGGACACGGGACAGAGGAGAGGGAAGAGAGGCAGTGGTGGCACAAGGAACAGATGGAAAAGAAATGTTCAGGAGCTGAGGGGGCAAATGAGAAGGAGGCACCATTCCCCCACCTGTCCAGTCCTGGTCTGTGGAAAAGTTGGTGTTTGGTGGGTGGGGAGAGGTGGGTTAGGAGATGGCCAAAGCCAACATGGGAATTTCCATAGTGGCGTGGGGGGATGTGAGTGGAAGGAGCCTATTCAGGCCACTGTGGCCTGCAACTTGTTTTATGGTTTTTGGGTGGCGTGGTGGGTGATTCAGGCATTGTGACTGATGTGCTTTTTACTTTGGGGGGAAGAGGGGGATGGGACCTACTGACTTGTGATGCATAACAAAGATATTAAGCTTCACAGAACTAAGGGTAGAGCCTTAATTTGCAATGTGATTGTGCCCTGTCTTTTCCTCCATTACACTCACAAAATTTGTTAAAGTGTTTTCTGTGTATAAATACTTTCTAATAAAAGTAGTTTAAATCTCACTTGTTTTGGACTTGTTTCTGCGGCAAAGTGTGCTTGTTCTTTCATAACTACCTGGCAACACTGCTCTGTAGGCTTGTGAGACCTGCTGCCAGCTGGCCCCATGCAGTTCAGATTACACAGGGAGGCTGGCAAAGGAGGAAGAAGCAGCACTTGGTGAGCCCGCTCCCAGACTATTGCTGTTCAGGGACTAGGGTGGAGTGGAGAAAGATGAATGCGCCACAATATGGAGGGGTGGGGGGGGAGAGAAGGGAAGGTGATGCCAGGAGATGGGGGACAGGAAAGTTTATGATGCCAGAGGTTGGGGGAGAAGGGAGGAGGGAGAGGGAAACGGATGATGATTCAAGGAGGTGGGGAGGGAAGTTGATAATGATGTCAGGGAAGTGAGGTTGAGAGAAGGTGATGCCAGGCTGTGGGAGAAATGGAAGATTGATGATGATGATGTCAGTGGGGAAGAGGAGTGGAGAGAGAAAGAAGGTGATGATGCCAGGGGGAGAGGGAAGAAGATGATGGTGCCAGGAAGTGAGAGAGAGGGCAACTGACGACAGGGTTGAAGGGGGAAAGGAATAGAAAGTGATTGGCATGAGGAGTGGAGGGAGAGGGAAGAGAAAGCGATGATGCCAGGGAATGGAGAGAGAGGGAATTTGATGATGCCAGGGGTGAGGGAGAGGGGTGGAAGAAGAGAGAAGGGGATGATGCCAGGGAACGGAGGGAGAGGGGTGGAGGCAGAAAGAAAGTGATGATGATGATGATGCCAAAGGGTGAGGGAGAGGGAAGAAGGCAGAGGGAGGAGATGATATCAGGGGGAGAGGGAAGATGATGATGATGGAGGGGTAAGGGAGAGGGAAGGTGAAGATGATGCAAGGAGTGGGGAAGAGGTGGTGGAAGATGATGATGATGAAACCTGGGGATGGGGGAGAGGAAAGGTGATGATGCCAAGGGGTGAGGGAGAGAGATGGAGGCAGAAGGAAGGAGTTGTTTCCAGGGAGAGGGAAGGTGTGATGATGTGAGGGGGTGGGGAACAGATGGTAATGATGCCTGGCGGTCGGGGAAAAGGAAGGTGATTATGATGCCAGGAGGTGGGGGTGAGGGAAGGTGATAGTAATGATGCCAGGGGGTAGGGGAGAGGGGTAGAAGGAAAGAGAAGGTAGTGATGATGATGATGTCAGGGGTGAGGAGGTGGAGAGAGAAGATGTTGATGCCAGGCAGTGCAGGAGAGGGGTGGAAGGAGAGAGAAGGTGATGATGATGATGCAAGGGTGGGGGAAGAGGTGGTAGGAGGGGGGAAGGTAATAATGATGGTGGTAGGAGAAGAAGGTAATGATGCCAGGAAGTGGGGGAGATGGGTAGAAGGAAAAGGAAAGTGGCGATGATAATGATGCCAGGAGTGAGGAGGTGAAGAGAGGAGGTGATGTTGATGCCAGGGAGTGAGGGAGAGGGAAGGTGATGATAACATGAGGGAGGGGGGAGAGATGGTGGGAGAAGGAAGGTGATGATGCCAGGAAGTGGGGGAGATGGGTAGAAGGAAAAGGAAAGTGGTGATGATGATGATGCTAGGAGTGAGGAGGTGAGGGAGAGGGAAGGTGATGATAACATGAGGGAGGGGGGAGAGATGGTGGGAGAAGGAAGGTGATGATGAAGATGCCAGGAGTGAGGAGGTGAAGAGAGGTGGTTGATGCCAGGGAGTGAGGAAGAGGGAAGGTGATGATAACATGAGGGAGGGGAAGAGATGGTGGGAGAAGGAAGGTGATGATGAAGATGCCAGGGGTGAGGAGGTGGAGAGAGAAGGTGATGTTGATGCCAGGGAGTGAGGGAGAGGGAAGGTGATGATAACATGAGGGAGGGGGGAGAGATGGTGGGAGAAGGAAGGTAATGATGAAGATGCCAGGGGTGAGGAGGTGGAGAGAGAAGGTGATGTTGATGCCAGGGAGTGAGTGAGAGGGAAAGTGATGATAACATGAGGGAGGAGGAAGAGATGGTGGGAGAAGGAAGGTGATGATGAAGATGCCAGGTGCTGGAGGATAGGGAAGGGAAGAAGATGATGAAACCAGGGGAGAGGCATGTTTATGATGCTGGGAGAATGGGGGAAGGGAGAAGGTGATGATACCAAGGGGTAAGGGCAGAGGGAAGAGAAGAGAAAGTGATGATGGGGAAGTGGGCAATGTGCCACAACAAAGTGACTCCTGGGCCATGAAACAAAAAAGGTTGGGAACCACTGCCTTAGTTTACAGCTTCTAGCAGCAATGCACTGAAGCACTTCATCAGTTCTCATAATTCTTTCTTCTCTCAACTCTGAGGAGCAAAAAGCTTCTCAATGTGTGTTTACTTTCTCAAATCACACACACATGACTGAAATGGTCTAGGTTCTTTTTCACTTTCAGGGAGGCTGAGACAGGCTAGTAGAAAAACTTCTTGCAAGTGATTAGTCCTACTCCTTCCCCTTCCAGACTCACTCCAGGTGTCTGACTTTAAAAAAAAAAAAAGCTTGCAGTTTTTCCCATAGGGTTCAATGGGCAATGAAACAAAACAAAAATTAAAAAATTACATTTTTTTATAAGATTATTTTGTTTTGTTGCAAATAAAATGAAATAACCTTTTTCTTTATGTTTTTGTTTTCCATTTCATTTTCAAAAGAATGCACGCCTCTAGCTTTTCTATACTAGCTGCCTGGTCTTCATATCTCTGTCTCTTGTCCCTGCATGTGTATGTTTGCCCCCTTGTTTTCATTCAGTGCTTTGAATACAGTTCTATATTGTATGCAAAGGAAAACCAGTTGCTGCCTTTGTGCAAAGTGTCCTCCTTGTTATTGCTACAATTACTCTCGTTTTATTAATTTGTCTATCTTTTTGCCTTCTGTGGATCCTAGCAAACCACTTTCAATCTATGTGTAGTCATATTTTCCTCTAGATCATTATTTTTTTTATGTAGAAAAACTATGTAATTGCCTCCATGAAAACTCTGAGTCCTGCAGTTTGTGTTCTCCATGGTAAATGCATACATGCACTGGAATTTACCCTGGAATTGAACTGATGACCCTTTGGGATGTGAATTGCATGTGGTGCTTACTCTCTTAGGGGGTCATTTTCTAACAGGATCGCATGCGAAAAGGGGTGGAGTCGGGGCGGCGTCAGCACCGGAAGGGGAGGAGACGGGGCGGCACTGGGGCGGACGCGGCGGAGTCATCGCTGGCGGTGAAAAGGTAAGAACTCTTATCGCCGCCAGTAACGCGCCCAATAGCGCCACCTTTCATGGTGGTGCTATTGGTTTGCGAAAGCCGGCAGCCATAACACCGCAGTGGTGCGATCGCTGCCGGCTTTCGCAGGCCCCCCCCCGGTACCGCCCGATTCTCAAAGGCCTGCAATTTTAGAAAATCCAGGCCTTACTTTGCATTTCCTGAGTTCTGGTTTGTCTGCAGAGAATGATTTCTGATTTTCCTTTTCTTCCTTCTTTTTATAGCCCCACCATGATCAGCTGATGGAGGGACTCTGGAGGAGAAGCCCCCTTGATAAAGAAACGCCAAGAGGGATTTGGGGAAGAGTTTGACTGAGTAGCTTGGCCTCCCCCTACCCCAACCAACCAAGAACACATTCTGCTGTCCTGCACATACTTTCACAAGCATTGATGCAGGCATTCCCAGCAGAGGGGGTAGAGTTGGAGCAGAATTGGCACTTATGTGCATATGATTTTAAAAAGTATGCACTTAAGTGTACTTCTGTATTATGCTCTCTAAAAAGAAGTGTAACTTTATGTGTGTGAATCTGTACATGTATTCTCCAAATATTTTCACAGTGAACTTACATTTGTATGTTTGCATTGAAAATCCTCAGTAAAGTCTGCATGTACTATGCACTCTCAGACTTAACTGCTAGGTGGGCTGTTTCAGAATTAGCCTCCAGTAGAATATCTATATAATGATTCTACCATCTGTGCTTCTCAAGTTTCATTTTGGGAGTCACGCTGAATGTTTTTATGTCCAACCCACAAAGCTCTTGAATTGACCCTTTTACAACAGTTGCTTTTTTGATAAAACTCTATACTGCTATGGTATTCATGTTCTGAGGCCCAAGGATAAGTCAATCCCATAATCTCCAAACTCATCAGACATCTCTGGAGCCCTGGAGGAGGTAAACAACAGACCAAAACAACAACCAGCACAAATCCACCCACTCGGATAATAATCAAAGATAAAGCATCAATATAAATTAAATACGCAACCATTAATGCCTGTGGAATACAACACAGCAGCCAGCACAAAAGACCGTGTTAGGCCAGCTTAGTGGTACTGGAGCTGGTGGCACACTGTAATGACACGGCCCCCCTGAGAAAGTGGCACTGGTATGAAGCTTTGTCAGGGTGGGCTGGCATCCTCTCTTAATCTGATCACAATGCTAGGTTCACAGATGACAAAGGGGGTATATTTTGTTGGCGTTACAGTCTTCTGTTTACTCGTGCCACAGCATTTTTACAAAGATAAGGTACAGCGATGATTTTCTGTGTTAATTTGTGTGATAAAATTAACTTGGTGCTGATGCAGCGCCATTTCAGTGCATGTAGAAACCAATTTAGAAGCACACGCTTGGTGTACAAAGCATTACAAATGAATGATAACAACTAACTAAGGTAACCCCAATTCACTCCTGGTTTCTTTTTCTTACCATGCTGGCAAGTGGATAAAATGGGTTGTGTCTAGGAAGTCCAGAACTTGAATGTCTTTTTTTAAAGTGCTTCATTCACGTTTCAGTGAGAAAAAAAACATATTCTAACCCTAGTTAGAAAATACATTAAACTTTGGAAACTGTTCTACTAACAGTTGTTTATTTATTTATTTAATTTGTCAACTTTTATATGCCATTGTTTGGAACGTGCAGTCACAACGGTTTACAATAAAACTAAAATAAACATAGGAAAATTGTAAACTGTAAAATAATATTAATGCACACTGCATACTCATAGTCATGCAAAGCAAATGCGTACCAGTCTGTAACCCAGTTCCTATATTGGAATTTTGGCTTTTTCTTCTGCATAGTAGAATATTGAATACTCTAAAGCCCTGGCAAATTCTGTGGCCTTCTCTTCCAGCTAATCACATGACTCAGCCCTAATGTTAATGTTGCTAATATAAATGCGGTGGTCTTCTAAAATACTTGTGTTACTTACACGAACTGCCCAGGAGAAAGGTCTCTGTTACTGCTTCTCTCAGAAATCTTCGCGATAACGTTAATCATGAATTCATGATAACGTTGTTTGCTATTCATGTGGATGTATTATGCAACCGCATGGAATTCTGTTTGCAAGTGAGCATTAATTAATGTCAGTTTATGACATGTTAATTTTTCCGGAGCAGACTGTTGAATGCATGCCTGTCAATAGCCTGTCAAGCCAGCCTGGCTGGGAGAAAGTTCACTGTAAAAGGGACAATTTGGTGAAAAAATATCCTTTGGTGTCTTTTTACAGATGGTGTAGATTCTGATTGATAACTCCATACAGTGCCTCTACTTGATCTTTAAAACATGTGACATTTTACAGAAAACAGTCATTGTTTTTAGCAGTTTAATCTTACCTATCTGTTTCGCATTCCATCGATGACTGTTCAGATATTAACTTCTCATATTTCTTATATCTTTACTTTCCTTCCTTCCTTCTTTAGGGGGAAGGAGGGGCAAAGAAAGAAGATTGTGTGTCTTTCAGGGATGACAGAGCTGGAAAAAAAAACCCTTGCCCTAACTAAAGCATTTGTTTGCAAGATACAGTTGAGCCAGGCTTTTCTTTTTTAATGGATGACAAAAACAAACCATATAAAACAAAATGATAATAAAGAACTATAAAGGCATTCACAAAGCAGGTCTCCACACTCCTAGGCAGGGAGCCCCCTCATTTCAATGTATCCTGAAAAGGGTGATTAATTTAAAGTGAGTGGAGTCTGTTTCTTTAAGACAAGCTCATAAATCGTGAAGGATCACCACTTCTTTTCAAAGGCCTCTCCACGGTCTGAGTTTCCCTTCTGGGTCAGTAACGGCATTGAAGTTTTAATGGCATGCCACGGCAGATTACACGATACAGCTGTCCCGGCACCGTGAAATTAAGTTATGCCCCGTGTCAGCAAGTTTTCCCTTCCCCCCAGCCTCCTTTTCTTTTCTACTCTGCCCCTCTCTGTGTGTCTCCCCTCCATCATTCCCCATTTCTTCAGAATGTCCCCGGGGGCAGCTGAGAAGTGCACATCCAGGGAAAGAAACTGGGGGAAGGGAGGGCCTCAAGGAACTCAGCGGGGTTACCCGAGACCTGTCACTGCCTGTAAAAGGAGCCGATGGGGCCCGGGAAAGGAGGGACAGCGGCCTGGCGTCTCCAGGCCGCCTCCTTCCAGCAAGCTCTGGAGCAGGGCTTCCCGAACCCCTGGCCTGGTCACCCCCCCACCCACGGCCAGGCAGGTTTTCGGGCTGCCAGGCTGAATATGCGCGAGATGAATTTGCATAGAGAGGGACTTTAGCGCATGCAGATTGCGCAAATGCAATAATGCATACATTCATCGTGGGTATCCTGAAAGGCTGCATGCGGAGTCACCAGGGCAGGTTTGGGGAGGCCCGCTGCAGAGCTTCCCCTTTCCCAGAGTCAGGAAAATGTACCGGCAGTGTGCTGCCAAAGTAAAACGTAAAGTGTTTAAAATAAATAGCGTTATATATAATAGTAAAAATTACCAAGCACTGTAGTGTACCGGGCAGATAATAAAACGAATGTCAGGATTCTGGTGCTGTGCAGTATTTTCTCTGGTCGATTACCTTTCCAGCCTGGTGGCAGGATAGCACATATTTTGCTGCTATAACTGCTGTTTCTCCTCTTTCCCCCAGGATTAGACACAGTTATTCCTGCTCTTTCTTTGTGGGAAGCCTTTTATTTTCTCTGCCAGCTTTGGGAAATGTGCAGCTCTTACATTTTTGTGTTTTGCACAATACAGCAGGAAATACGTTTCTGTCTCTATGGTGTTACATTACATGCAGAGTTTGACTTTTCAGGGTTTCAAGTTCAGTTTTTGTCTGCATATTTCTGTTTCTAATTTGTGGTCACTTATTCTGTATTTGGTAAGGGTCTGTTTGGGTTCCATGTAAGTGACCGAGGTGAGGGATTCTGTTAGCTTAGTGTAGTTTCTGTGTAAGGATTTCCAACAATCCAAGCTTGTTTAGTTTTCCAATCTCTCTCTATCTTCTTCTGACTGTTTACAAAATGTGCCTGCTACCCAGGGCTTCTGCCTCAGAGTAGTGCTGCCTTATTAAAACTAGAAGTTTTTCCTTCTATCACTGACTGCAATGAATCACCGTCAGCCAGCTGGCTTCAGAAGGGGAGATCCATTTTATTAGGAACTGCTATGGAAAATTATTATTTCTTCCTTAAAAAAGAATGATGTTCTGAAACATTGCTATCCAGCTGGCCATAATCGGTATTTACCAGCAGATGGGATGAATTGGATTGCCATGGTAGATCCTGTCAATCTTTTTTTTTTTTTGCCTGGAGAGGTAATAAATCTATCTACAACTGCAGTCTAATCAATGCCACCTGGTTTGGAGAGATACCTGGGTTATGACTGGGAATCAAGATCGTGCATACTCATGTCTGCTTAAAACAGCTCACAAGCAATCCTGCTTCACTCTTTCTTTACCAGTTAAATAAAGGCATACCCCCCACCCCAGGGCAACGAGTGTCCTATCTCTGGAGGTTGGACCCCTCTCTGCCGCAAAGTATTTTTAGCTTTTTTATTTTGTAGGTCTCATCTTTTGTGGTTTAATGTCTTTTTTTTTTTTTTCGCCTACAACTCTCTATGCTTGTACAGCGCTATGTGCATTGCTAACACATAGATAATAATAAGTAATATACATGTAATACCATTGGAATCCCAAAATGTGTATGTTAAAATAATACGTTTTTGCTATGGGAAAACCCATTTCTCAAATAGGCTATGCAACATTTTTTTCTTTTCTTTTTAACAATAATGAGCTATATATATTGTCAGAATCAGCCTGAATGATGGCAGGGAACGAGCTGCATGTTTTGGAAGCTCAGACATATATCTGCCATGAGTTCCTGTTCACAATACTGTAAGCGCCAACATTTAAGGAGAGCAGAGATTGAGATGTTGTTTAATTTGGTCCTAATCTAATAAATAGTTGTGGCTGGCTGCTAGGAGCACTGTAATGCAAAACTAGCTCTCAAAATGGCAAGAAAAGTTAAATTTAAAAAAAAAAAAAGGTGACTGCTGAC
The DNA here is from genome assembly GCF_901001135.1 of Rhinatrema bivittatum. Taxonomy (NCBI): domain Eukaryota; kingdom Metazoa; phylum Chordata; class Amphibia; order Gymnophiona; family Rhinatrematidae; genus Rhinatrema; species Rhinatrema bivittatum. The sequence goes on along the minus strand of NC_042615.1, from coordinate 562,971,536 downwards.
TGGCATTTACCCTTCATTATCTGTACATCCTCTCTTCCCCCTCTCCATACTGCTGCGTTAAATGGTTATTATTCATTGCCAATGCTCCATTCTTTTCAGGCTTAGGACACCCTCTGGATGTTATGAAAGTGGCACTAAGGCCGTTTTATAGAGCGATGGGGTTGTGAGCAGGCCGTAAAGCTCTGTCACATTAATTATCTGGCCCGGGCCCCCCTCTACTTGGAAGAGGGGAGGGGGGAGGGGTGGGGGGAAGAGGAGGGTTGCTGCAGGCTCTGCTTCACATGCACAGACTCAAAACCTGCCCGTTGTTATTGCAAGAGTCTCTTCTCTCCCTGGGTGTTGGACTACGTCTCGAGATCTCTGCTCAGTCAGCCCACTCCTTCTCCTTAGAACAGGTCATGAACATGGTAGTCCACACAAGTGAAATAAAACTATTACTTGTTTTCTCTCTTCCCCCCCCCCCCCCCCCCCTTCTCAATTCCTGAGCAATTTTTTGGATTCATAATTAAAGTAATAAAAATGCCATGCCACCAGAACCTAAAATTGTCCCTGTGAAAATCAAGTGGACTCTGAAGCTTCTGTGGCATATCACAGTTTACTGCTGGGGGGGATTCTGCACACAGTATTTTAAACTGCATACATTATCTGTCAAAATGACACTATAAAATCACTGTCTTTGCGTAATAATGCATTTAAAATGCAAAACCACTCAAAAATGGACAATTATAAACTTGTATGCAGAATTCCCCAGGAGAACAGTAAAAGCACATCATAAGGCCCAGCCCCTCCTTCTAGACTTCAGTTCCACCCCAACCCCAGCTTTCTATGTTCCTTCTTCCCCAGCACTTCCTCCACAACCCAGGTTCAACTCCACCATTATTTCCTACGCACTGGGCTAAATCTCCAGGACTCTCCCTCACCCCAACATTCAACCCCCCCCCCCCACCTCCCCTCCCTCTCCCTCTCTCCCCTCCCCCAGGCTGAACACTCACCCCCCAGCTCTCTCCCTCCCCCGCCTCACCCCAAACTCAAAACCCTTTCTCCCAAGCTCAATACCCCCTATCCATTCACCCTCCACTTTCTCTCACTCACCCCTAGGTTCATCCCTACTTTCTCCATCCCCACCAGTTCTTTCCATCCTTAGAACTCTTTCTTCTCCCAGGCCCCTATTTCCCAATCCTCTTGGCTCAACTCTTCTCTCTAATTAGGCTCAAATCCCTCCTCCTGAGGGCTGGTGTAAGAATATTTGGCGCCCTAGGCGAACCTTTGGTCATATACTTCCCTCCCCCAACTTATCTTTTGGCAGCAGCTCCAGCACAATGCTCCCTTCTACCAGCAGAGATGGCTTCAGCATAATGCTCCCTTCTTTGATGGTGTTGGTTTGGCAGTTCGCGGAATGGCTCCACGAACTGCCTTACTCACCCCCCAATGCTGCTTGACCTGTTGCGCGGCTAGGACGCCACCTCACTCCACCAATGCCGCCTAATGTGGCAGAGGATGCTGCTAGCCGCCAATCCCTGCAACTTAGGCGCGCGCCCAACTGCCCCCGCTCTTAAAGGGCCCACAGAGGGAACTCATCCACGGTGCACTCTGATGACATCACTGGCTCCTCTCTACAAAAGGCTCCTCCTGAGGAGCAATGGAAGCCTCAGAACAGGTCTCCTGATGTGCCTTGTGCCTCAGTGCATGTGGCCTTCGTTCCTATGTTCAGCAATCCTGTTCCTTCTCCTGTCTTCCTGTCTTGTTCAGAGTAGTTAAATCACAAGCAGATTGTGATAAATTGCAGGAAGACCTTGTGAGACTGGAAAATTGGGCATCCAAATGGCAGATGAAATTTAATGTGGATAAGTGCAAGGTGATGCATATAGGGAAAAATAACCCATGCTATAGTTACACAATGTTGGGTTCCATATTAGGTGCTACAACCCAAGAAAGAGATCTAGGTGTCATAGTGGATAACACATTGAAATTGTCGGCTCAGTGTGCTGCGGCAGTCAAAAAGCAAATAGAATGTTGGGAATTATTAGAAAGGGAATGGTGAATAAACGGAAAATGTCATAATGCCTCTGTATCGCTCCATGGTGAGACCGCACCTTGAATACTGTGTACAATTCTGGTCGCCGCATCTCAAAAAAGATATAATTGCAATGGAGAAGGTACAGAGAAGGGCTACCAAAATGATAAGGGGAATGGAACAGCTCCTCTATGAGGAAAGACTAAAGAGGTTAGGACTTTTCAGCTTGGAGAAGAGACGGCTGAGGGGGATATGATAGAGGTGTTTAAAATCATGAGAGGTCTAGAACGGGTAGATGTGAATAGGTTATTTAATCTTTTGGATAATAGAAAGACTAGGGGACACTCCGTGAAATTAGCATGTGGCACATTTAAAACTAATCGGAGAAAGTTCTTTTTTACTCAATGCACAATTAAACTCTGGAATTTGATGCCAGAGGATGTGGTTAGTGCAGTTAGTATAGCTGTGTTTAAAAAAGGATTGGATAAGTTCTTGGAGGAGAAGTCCATTACCTGCTATTAATTAAGTTGACTTAGATAATAACCACCACTATTATAGCAATGGTAACACGGAATAGACTTAGTTTTTGGGTACTTGCCAGGTTCTTATGGCCTGGATTGGCCACTGATGGAGACAGGATGCTGGGCTTGATGGACCCTTGGTCTGACCCAGTATGGCATGTTCTTATGTTCTTGGTCTTGCTTTCCTGCCTTACTCCTGAGTTCCTGTCTGCCTTGTCCTTGCCTTGCCCAGCTGTGCCCTAACCATGTCTTTGCACTTGTCTTGGTCCTTGTCTTTCTTTTGTCTCTCTTTGTCTTCCCTTGGCTCCCGGATTCTGACCTCTGCTTTGGACCTTGACCTACCTTGATTGCCACCTGGACCTGACCTTCTGCCTTGGATCTGACTTCATCCTGTGTGCTGCTTGCCACAACTTCTGGCCCGCATCTGGTATCTCCTGTCTGCTGCCTGCCCTGACCTCTGGTCAGTCCACGGTATTTTCTGCCTACCACCAGCCCTGACATCGGTCTGTCATTGGACTCTTGTCTACCCGACTTCCCTAGGGTCACACCTAAATCCTGCCGGCCACCAGAACCCAAGGGCTCAACCTGCGGAGGAGGCGGCTGGTATAGGTGAAGCTCCAGTTGCCCCGTTGCGGGGTACGTCTGCCAGCTGTCGGCGTGGGCCTAGCGAGCTGGCCTGCTAGTCTGTGCCAACCACAGCACTAAGGGCCCACCTATACTTAACTCATTACAGACGATACCAAAAAGATAAATGTGCGTCTCATTGAAAAGTCAGCACCGCTTTCTGCCAAAATTATTGCATTGGCCCCATTGTTAGGGAGTCTTCGATCCTGAGTTTCTTAAGTATGCTTTAATGAGTTTTGTTCTTGCTGGGCTAAAAATGCAGCAGGACATACATTTCTTACTGGTCCATCATTGATTATGGAGTTATGCTAGGCTTGCTAGGTCCAGGGGTCAGTGGTGTTTTGTGTTTTATGAATCATTCTTGTATGGTTATAGAGGCAGTAGGATATAAATGTTGTACCAGTGCATCATCAATCATGGATTCATGACTTTTCAGCGCCCGCTTTCCGCGCTTTTTTATTGCATCAGCCCCAAAGACATTTGCTGTTGTGCTGCTGCTGCTCACATGCTCATTCAGCAAGTGTCACCCTGCCCCGGCACTTCCACCATTATGTGGAAATTCTCGCTTGTTGCCAGCCTTTCCTCAACCTGCAGCCTTCTCTCTTTCCCATTCTCCCCTCTTCTAAGCACCCTTTCTCTCCCGGAGACTCACTGATCCCATAGCCAGCTGCTCCTCTCAAAGCCCAGCCACCCCTGACGGAAGATTCACTGGCACTTCTTTCTGGCTCACCCCTCTCTTTCTAAGATAGTAGTTTGCCTCCACTTCTCAGGGCCCCACCCCAGCACATTCATCGACTGTGTGACACACAGAATGCTGCTTTTATGGTCCCATAGGCTCGGCTCTGCCAAATCTATTCCAGAGAAGGGAGAACCAGAAGTGATCCATGCTGCCAGCTTCCTCCAGAGCTTAAGAAAAAGAAAAGAAAATTAAACCCTGGCCAAGAATGAGGCTGGGGAGAGCCTGGCTCAAAGTAGCACAGCTCCAAATAGAATCCTGCTTTCCCACATGGATCCAGTGCAGCCAGAGCTAGACTAGTGCAAGGGCATTGGGCAACCTAGGCAAACCTTACAGTCTTATACACACCCAGCCCCAACCTCTCCACACACATTTAAAGTTATGCATTTATATTAAGGTTTTACATGAAAATGGACACAAATATCACAACATGTATATTATATTTACATGCACTACTGTGGCACCAACCAGAAAACCCTGCAAAAAAGTAAACAAGACAATTGGAACCCATATGATATTAGGCCTATTGTAATATATGTTAGGTGTAGATTTGGCCCTCAGAAAGCCAAGAGTTAACTAAATTACAAAATAGTAAACCTCCCATACCAAAACATCACTAACAGCCAGCAATGAAACTGTAACAACCCTACCTATGAAAAGGCAACACTGCAAAACCCCCAAAACCCCAATCACCTCCTATTAGGAAAACAGAATAAGCCAGGCTTCTAAAGATCCCTACAAAGAAACTACACTAACAACAAAACCATACCTCAATCATACATGCAGACTCATCAAATGCAGAAAAAAGAGACCATAAGGAATAAAAAGAAATGTATAGACAACTGGAAAATGCAACAAACCGGATTCTGTATGGAGTACAACAATAGAAAAACAAACATTACTACTGCTCATAAAATATCAAATAAAAACTAAGAAATATAAAACATAATAGTAAGACCAAATCAATAAATACTAAAAAAAAGAACAAATTGTTCAATGCTAAGCTAGCAATATGACACTCCATAGGTGGAGTTAGTGGTCTGCTGTGGGTTGGCTCCCACAGAGTGGCAGTTGGTATAATACCGCTCTATTAGTGTAAGTAATAACACTTAATGGAAATGGTGAATCCCTGGGCCGATGGCAGATGACAGCGCCCTCAAGAGGAGATCCTGAGAGGGACCACCGGCTAGGCTGGAGTATTGAGACAAACACAGATAGTTCTTTATTAGACTGGAAAGTAGAACCACCAGAGGTGGCAGTAGTGAGTTGATGTGCCCGGCAGGGCTGAAGTCCCTCTGATACTGGAACTACGAACTCTGAGTTGCTGAGCTGTAAGGAGACTATAGGTAGTAAGTAGACAGGATATGCAGGGCATAACCAATGGTAGATGATACACTCAAAATTGTAGATATCTGTAATGTCTTCTTATGCAACAGAGAGTCTTCAGTATTCATGAACAGGAGCCGCAGTCTGAAATAGAACTCACAATAACTGTGTATGGGATGGCTTCTGGAATAGAAGAGAGGCTAGAAGAGATTTAGGAAAATAGGCCCTCGTGGAGCGAGTACCGGTTCCTATCTGTTAATCTGTAATGGTAACTCACGATCTCCGTACCTGCGATAACGTCTTGACTGAAGGGAGTCTTAGAAATTAGGAACATGGGCCCTCGTGGAGCGAGTACTGGTTCCTGTCTGTAATAGGACTCACTGTGTTCACGTCTGGATCGCCTCCAGGCAATAGGAGTCTTCTGAGTCTTCAGGAATGTAGGCCCTCGAGGAGCGAGTACCGGTTCCCTTCCAACAATCTGAAATCAAGAAGAGAGCGGAGCCCCCGAGGAGCGGGTACTCCTGGTAATACAAAAGCAGAGTAGCTTGGGCGAATCGTAACTGGAAAGAATGATTCGAGTTCTTGCTAACTCGATCCATAGTAGTGAGCAAGGACCTTTTATGTGGGAAGCAGATGACGTCACTACGGGGGGACACCCCCTAGGTTCGCACCCTTGCTGGCAAAAAGTTTGGAGCGCGCCGCACCCTTACATCATCAGGAACATGGTGGATCCTCAGCGTCAGGCCAGTTCGGGGGATTCCGAAGAGAATGCGGCAGGGAGAACGCCTCGGTAGCAACTGTCTGTCAGACCCGGAAGGCGTCGCCACAGAAGCAGAGAGGTGGAACGAGGGCGCAGGAACAGGCACGGACGCAACACAAATATTTCAAACATTATTTTTTTAAAAATTCCCCAAACACCAATAAAATATTTCAAAAGAGTAAATACATCAAATAACACCCAATAATTTTTTTGTCAAAAAAAAAATATACCCTGCTTTCCATACCTGAGAACTTTTGATTTCCAGTCATCCTGAGATTGTCATTGATTTGTAAGGAAGAATGGTGAAAACACAGACACACACACACACACACACAAGCTGCCACTCACACACACACACACACAAGCTGCTACTCTCACATATACACACACAAGTTGCCACACTCTCACACACACATACACGCACAAAGCTGCCCTCTCACATACACTTACACAAAGCTTCCACTCACACACACACACACAAGCTACTACTCTCACATACACACATATACACACACACACACACACACACACACAAGCTGCCACTCTCACACACACAAGCTGCTACTCTCACATACACACATACAAGCTGCCACTTACATACACACAAGCTGTCACACACAAGCTGCCACACACACACACAAGCAAGTTTCCTCTCTCACCTGGAGCCTCTTCTCATTCTTTCAGCCCAATATGCCTGGCCTTTGGCAGTGGCCCGCAGCTTCACTCTAGCAACCGCACCGGCCTGGCCTCCAGTGGCGGCCTGCAGCGTCACTCAACTTCTTCAAACCGCTGCCGGCCTGGCCTCCGACGGTGGCCCGCAGTGTCACGCCACTCTTCAGTGTGCCTCTGGCGGCAGCCTGCAGCATCACTCCACTCTTCAGCCACCGCCAACCTGGCTTCCAGCGGTGGCCCACAGAGTCACTCAACTCTTCAGCCACTGCTGGCCTGGCCTCTGGCTTCGGCCCACAGTGTTACTTCACTCTTCAGACGCTCAGGTGGCGGCCTGCAGCATCCCGCCAGGGTCACTCTATTCTTCAGCTGCTGCCAGGGTGCCAAGTGGTGGCAGCCCACAGCGCCACTCCACTCTTCAGCCACCATCGGCCTGGCTTCTGGCAGCAGCCCACAGCATCATTCCACTCTTCAACTGCCGCCGGCCTTGGCCTCCAGCGGTGGCTCAGGCTCTGGTGGCAGTGGCTCACAGAATCTTTCCACTCTTCAGCAGCCACCGGCCCGCGGCCTGGGATATGTTCAGCAGCCTGCAGTATATTGTTATTCAGTGGCTATCTTGTTTGGGCCCTTCTCTCTGCACACCAGAGCGTAGGGACAATGTATAGCAGAGGACATGCTGGTGCCAAATATTTATTTATTTATTTATTTATTTATTATTTAGAGCTTTTCTATACCGGCATTCATGATACAATCACATCATGCTGGTTTACATATAACAGGGGGTGTAATAAACCTTGAAAAATTAACAAGTGGAGAGAAGCAAAGAAGTTACAATAAAACAAGGGGGTTAGAACTGGGGGAAGAAGACGACAAAGCTGGAGTAACTTAACAGTAAGAGGAGCAGTTATTTACATTGTGCTGACAGGTCTCTCAATATAAGTTGCGGTGATTCAGTTAGGTTCGGGAAAAGGCTTGTTAAACAGCCAAGTCTTAAGCCTTTTTCTGAATGTTAGTAAGCATGGTTCCTAAGATCTGGGGGCATGGCATTCCATATAGATGGTTCCGCTGTAGAGAAGGCCCGGTCTCCGAGTGCTAGATGATGTGTCGATTTGGTTTGGGAGACATGATCCTCTGTAGGCTTCTCTGATGGGTCTGGATGAGGTATGTAGTCTGAGCGGGGAATTGAAGGTTAAGAGGGGCTTGGTTGTGGATGGAATTTATGGATGATGGTGATGGACCATCATATCAATGTGACCAACTGCATCGGACCCACTGGGGAATGCTTTGATTTCCTGATAGGCCAATCCACCTCTGCATACACACTTGCATATTCACTGTCATACTCTTTCTCACACATACATGCTCAATTCACAGACACACACACACACTCACACTCACACACACTCTGATTCCTCTCATTCACTCCCCAGACTCTCATGCACATATACCACTCACTCAATTCTCCCCCTCTTACACACACACTGTTGCATCCGTCGGTCGAAGATGGCTGCGACCGCTCTGCCTTACCTCTTTTTCTCCCCTTTCGCTCTCTTTGGGGCAAGATGGCTGCCTCCGGTGCCGAGGGCCTCGGCGTTTCCAAACCAGCATGGGCGTCCCCATCCGCATGCTCACTCCAGTGGCCTCCTAGGGCGCGAGCGCTCACATCTCCTAAGCTCAAATACATGTCATGGCGAGAATCTCAGGGGCGGCCCCCAACCGCATGACGTCAGTACCTCCGGGTATTTCTAGCCTCCGCCTCCGCTAGCACCTTGAGTTAGCAAAGGACTTCGCTTCGCTACTCTGACTGCTCTAAGCTGCACGCTTAGACGCCGCTTTCACTCTAAGGGCCTCGCTCCAGTAAGAGCTCTAGACACCACCGCTCCTCGGGGGTCTCTCACTTCCAACTTCCATTCGGGGTTCCTCACTAACTAGACAACTGTTTCCTCGGGAGTCTTTCTCTCTCTATTCTTTCAGGATATTGGACTGTTGGGTACTCGCTCCTCGAGGGCCTATCTATCTTCATATCCTGCACCACGCTCCTTCGGTCCCACCATTCTACCATCAGGAAGTCGCCTTCACTCTGTGAGTACCTCTACGATCCTGCACTCCAACTCCACCAACCAGCCACGGCATTACCGGCACTGCAGGCTCCCGCCTATTGTGAACATCTGGGTGAGACTATACTTCTGAGCCTGTTGAATGTACTGGGACTTCGTGGATCAGTGCCTTACCTTCCTGCTTTCACCTTCTATCTACAGCAGTACAATAAAGACTCTATCCATACTGTGTCTGCTATCTGTGTCAGCCTATCGCAGTGGTTCCCCATGGGGCTCCTCCCCGTGGGCGGAGTCATCTCCATTGCGACCAAGGGTCCACAATGCCACAAACACAACATACACACACACACACACATTCACACATAGACACACTCATCTCAGTAACTGCAAACCCTTCACTGCCAAACACTTTGAGAAGTAACCTACAAAAAAAAAGGCACCTAGAACCTTGTTATAATCTACAATATCAGCACTATTTTTCAGGTCTCAAATGGCAGTAGCCTTATCTATGACATGGCAGCAATACAAATATTATAGCATGCCCTAGAACACTAATATACCACCTACTGGGGTTAACAGAATAAGCCGTACTGCTACAAAGCCCTACAGAAAAACTACCTGCCAGCAGAAATACTGCACCTCAGTTACACATGCAGAACACAGACAGACCTGTCACGACTGTCGCTGCCGACGTCTCCACTCCGCCCTCCTACCTCTTTGGTGACTCCTCCCACGGTTGATGGACGTCTGGCTGCCACGGCGTCTGGCTGCTGTCTTCTCCGGCGTCCCCGGTCCGACTTGGGCGCTGCATCCCGCCATGTGGTTCAGCTGCCATAGGGCGCGCGCACCGCACGGCCCTGTTTCTTATTCCTTCTTTGGTACGAACCTCAGGGGCGTCCCCCTGTGATGACGTCACGCATCCCGGATACATAAGCCTACTCTGTTTGCTAGCCTAAACGAGGTTAGCGAGGGACTCCTTATGGATGGGATTCGCTCTCCCTACCTAGCTGCTCTGCCTCTCCTTATTGGACTTACTCTATCGGGGTACCCGCTCCTTGGGGGCCTCTCTCTTTTCTTTCAGGTCGCTGTATGGAAACCGGTACTCGCTCCTCGAGGGCCCATGTTCCCGGACTTGCTGCCTGAGCTCACTTCTGCTTGGAAGAACCCGCTGCCTACACCATCAGTGAGTTACCATCTATATTCTCTCAGAGCTGTTCCCTGGAACCATGTACTCGCTCCTCGAGGGCCTGCCTCTATTCCAGCTTCTGTGTTACCTTCTGGGAGAAACCGCTGTGTGAGTAATCAACCAACGAGGCTCCATACCAGAACCCTGTGTATGCTCCACTGTACTCACTATCTCAGTTTCTCTCCACTACAGCTCAGCTATTGAGGGATCGCTGTTCTAGTGTCCTGAGGGACTACAAGCCCAGCTGGGCTTCATCTCTACTGACTACTGCCAACCTCTGGTGGCTTCTCAACTCTGTTTAATAAAAGATAATTCTGTGTTGTGTGTCCTAAAGCTGAGCCTGACCTGTGGCCCCTCACGGGACTTGCCCTGTGGGCGTGGTCATCTGCCACAGTGTCCAAGGGTCCACCCAAAACCTTACAAACAATAACAAGACCCTTACCTCATACAGAATAAGGGACTACATACAATTAGAAACAGAAACATGCAGACAAAAATAAAATCGAAAGCCTGAGAACCAGACTCTGAACAGTGAATACTGAAGAACAAATACAAATATGTATTTTTATTTATTTTATTTAAAATTGTTTGTATACCGCCTTTACAATACAAATTGTTCAAAACGGTTTACAGTTAAAACATGCATAAAAATCAAACATAAAAATCAGACATAAATACAAATTAAATACTAAACAGTGATTAACAAAAATAATCAAATGAAATAACTTATGAGTGACTGTGACAGCTGATGGATAGTTGGGTTGTGTATTGTGGAAACTGAAAGTTTGGAGAATACTAGATAGGTTTTTATATTTTTCTTGAAATCTTTAGAATTGGGTTTTAGACGTAGAAAGTCGGGTTTGGAATTCCAAAGTAAGGGGCTAGCCACAGAAAAGGCTCATTTCCTTCTTGTAATGTCAAGCCTAGCTAAGCGGATGGATGGAATGTCAAGGAGGCATTTATTTAGGGATCATAAGTGTCCTAATGGGTTTGTACATACGGAGAAAGGAGCATAGCCAAATAGAAGATGGGCTGTGAAATAAATAATAGATACAATTTTATTTTGGATTCTATAACTGATTGGAAGCCAATGTAAGAAGTTAGTATAGGAAGTTATATGATTTATCTGTGGAGAACCGGTTAAAATATGGGCAGTGGCATTTAGAATCAGTTGTAAGTGTCGGAGTGAAGAGTCAGGGAGACCGAGATACAGAGTGTTGCAGTAATTGATTCCTGAGAAAATTAGTGATTGGAGAACAGTAAGGAAATCTTCCCAGAGATAACATATGCCAATCACTAAAATTCAAGATCATTTTTTTTAATCTTTGTTGTATGTTTCTTATTTTTCGAATCGGTTGGTCCTAGGCTTTTTTAATCCACATTCCCTTTCTCGGTCTTTTCCAATTCCTTTTACAGGTTCTCATTTTTAACTTTCTGTTTCTTCTCTCTCCACCTGTCTTCTTTCCTTCATCTCTCAAACACACACTCTGGCTCTCATTTTCACAAGTTGTCTCTCTTTCTCACGCACACAGCTCCCACTCTCACATGCTCTCTTACACAAACACACATGCTCTCAAACACATGCTGTCTCTCTCACACATACAGAGGCTCTCGCATGCTGTCTCTCTCACACATACAGACAGAGGCTGTCACTCTCACATGCTGTCTCTCTTATACACACACATAGTCTCTCCATTCAACTTTCTCTCTCACACACACACTCTACAGGGCCTCAGCCTCCTTCTTACCTCTGGGCCTCCTCTTTGCGGGTCGCCATGGGATGTGGTCCATGGAGCCCTGCCACCAGAACTCCTCTTCTCAGGCCACCGCAAGATGGGATGCATGGCAGATCTGCTACAGATGCTGATCCTCTTCTGCATACAAGCCGATGCTCCTCCTCTTCCTGTCTGTGTGGCTTGGCAATGTTTTTCTTCCAGGTCTGCAGGGCAGCAGAGGAAAAGCACCAGGAGTTTGGGGGTTTCTTCTTTGCTTCGGGCGGGGGGGATGAGCTCTACCTCAGCCCCGCCAGTCTTCCTGCATGGGAGGGGTAAAAGCTGCACGCAGCCACAAATAAAGTTGTGAGCTGCCGCACACATGCACAGCTTAGAGGGAACATTGGATCCAACACAACTTTACTGATTAATAGTAAATGAAATAAGTCCATTTAGTGAGTACAAGTCATTTTGTCAATCCATCCATTACACAAAGTTACATGAGGCAAACCTGTGACTCTCTATTCTGTTTACCATGGTATTCCCAGCCAGATTTTCTCTCCCAGTTGTGGCAGATGACCAAATTCTGTTCCCAGTTTACTAGACTTTAGCCTAGGCATCTGAAACGACAGTTTCACACTTCTCTAGTACCACTCAGGGTCTTGTACTGTGGGTGTTCTTCCAACTCCTCCTGAATTTCTGTTAGATAGTTATGGTTGAACTATGCTGGTGGGGTGCCACTCTTCTCCTCCCAGTCACTGGATGAATAACCAGGCACCCTTCCAAACTTCTCAATGGTGAATGATCTCACAAGCAGAGAGATTCAGAGGGATCCAAAATACGATCCGTCAGCTAGCCCCCAAAAAAAGAAGGAACGGTGGATGGTAGCTTCTTCCAATGAATCAAAAAATAAGGTCAAAACCTCTCACGTTCAAAAAGGAAAACTCCCTCTATTCTGCCGCACAGCTAGACCCCAAAAGACAGGGCTAAAAGTGATTCCTCTTCCAAAAGGAGAAAGAATAAAACAGGAAAAGAATTAGGAACTAAAAGAAAGACTCTCCTTCCTTATGTAAACCAAAAAAATCTGCACTCTCACCTTTTATGGAAGCAGACAGCAAGTGATACAGCAGTGAAATGAGGTGGTAGGTTTCCCCTCTTACCCTGTGCTAATGAAATAGTCTTCTCAGTAGAGATCCAGTGGAGGTCTACGTATACCTGTCTGTTCTTGCACTAAAGATTTTGCAAAGGTCCATCTCTGAGCCTTTTTTTTTTCGTAAAACCGTGTTTTAATGAGACAATCTGTTAATTGTTGGCAGACTTCCAATCCCTGCTTTCTCCAGCCACTCTAGCCCATATGCTTCCAGTTACTGACACATTCTGCATCCAGTGGTATCCTTGCTCACAATAATCTTTAAGGCCTCCCTGTGTAATAGCCTCGCTGTGTCACCTGTAGTACCTACTCACATTAGAGTGAAGAGCTAACTCCTTGTCATAAGGGGAAGGCTGAACCAGTAAGGGGAGTAGCCCACCGCATCTATAAGACTTGATTCAAAAGGAATTTTACCATTCTGTGCCTATGGATGTAGTGAGGGTGCCTTGCTAGATCATTTGGACACAGAGAAATAAAGGTCAACAAACCAACTTTAGGTGATTCTTTTATGGCAGTAGCTTAGTACTTCAGTGACTAACTTTCAAGATTTGCACTTCCATCATGAAGTCCATACAAAACCCCCAGTTCATTTTTCATTGGCTTGATGAAGGGAGAATAACTCAAAAAAAGCTAGTTAGATCTGTTTCAAGTTAGTCCAGTACAGAGGTGTCACCTACTACTTTATTACTACTGCTCAACTCATTCCTAAAGCAATATTAGATGTACACAGCACTGTGCAGATACAAATAAAAGACAGTAACTGCTCCATGGAGCCTACATCACCTACAGTTGGTTTTGCTGGCACTTATTTCAAGATGTGCCAACGGACAAAAAAAAATACTTTGTTGAATAAGATACAAAGATCTGTAGTAATGAGGACTGTCTCTGCTTGTCCCCTATCACCTAAAGCTATCTGCTCACCTCATCTTTAAATTGGAAACCTTGTCTCCTCATTGCACCTGTATGACTTGTGTTGGTCTTCTCCCAGGATCTCCTGGAGTAGATTTATAGATGAGTGAATTTTGCTGCTGATTGGTGCAAGCCCTCATGAGAAAAGCTTCACTAGAGTGTCTCCAAGGTTTTAAACACTTGATAACACTGCTCAGACTGAGCAATGAGAAACCAAAAACCCAGAAGGAATTCCAAGTGTGGCTTCTACAATTCAAAGCATGGATTTATGTTTCATTGATGATCCTTTACCTGTCACATTCTTCCTTTCTGCTAATGACTGATTTCTTGATGCCATTTTACGGATCATGGAGAAACTTGCCAGCCATTTAGTATGTGCAGATACTTGTGCAGATAAATATGTTTTAAATATGTCAGCAACGTAGTTGAACTCTCTGATGATGCTAAAATTCTAAATCATGTCAATCCTAAGGGTAGTTTACCCAGCTTGGTTGGAGAAGCTCTTGAAAGTTATTTTTTAGCATTTAATGCTGCAATGCAAGAACTCAAAGCAAAAAAAAAACAAAAAACAAACAATAAAACTAGGGTTCACTCAGGAAAGTAGGTTAGATAGAAGAGAAGGAAAAAATATTTTCTTGTATCTTGTCTTGTTCAATTTCCAGATTGTAACTTCAGATCAGCTGTAGCTCAGGTGACATTTAGTAAAACCTGCATAAGATGCATTTCAGTAAGAATGGCTAGTAGCCTCAAAAGCCGAGCTTGCCTCACATTTCAGATCACATAGCTGTGACTTTTTATGAACTGCAGTGTATTGTGGCCTCCTTGTTCACAGCTCTAATTCCACCTACTGATTTTTTTTTTTTTATCCAGGCTCTGCAAAGCTGCTGAAGTACCCTCGAAAAGCGAGGCACACAATTTGATGCTGAATATCTCATTCTTGTGTTGGTGCAATGGCTTCTCCACATTTGCAGAGGCATATTCATGCTTAACTTTCCTAAACAATGTATTTAAAAGATGTCAAGAGAGAAGGAGGTGGGGAGAGGAGTGTCGGCAGAGGGTAAAAGTTCTTTGGAAATGTATAATCCTGCAGCTCTCTCAGGATTCAGAGAGCTGGACCCCAGCTGGTATAACTGGATTAGAAATATTTTCTCTTTTCAAAGGTTTGATCTCAACAAGGATTTGATGTGATGAAATCAAAGTGGCAGCTTGGATTTCAAAAGTATTCGGATTTGAACTTCCTGGAGTTTAAAACTGAAAGACTGGCCAGGAAAGACATTATTTAGCAGAAATCAGTTCATCTCTACATTCATATATCCCGGATAATGTTACAGGTATTAATAAACTTTAAAATTTCTTTTTCAAGTAGAACAAATCTCTAAAGAGACGCATTACTTATAAAACAAGTTACCTAGAATTCCCCATCTATATATACTCATACAGATTGCTGTCCATACTCAGTGTGCACTATTCAAATGTAAGCATTCAAGAAAAAATATCTTTGACGTATTCTAAAGCGGAGGTCCCCAAACCTATTATAAGAGGGGGGCCACACAGAGCATTTCAAATCACTGAAAGGACCGAGTGAACATTTTAATAATCCCTTTCAGAGGTGCCATAGGAACACTGCAGGTTGGAGCTCAATGGGAGCATCCCCCTTTGAAAAAAAAAAAACAGGAGAGGGAATCCCTCTGAAGATCTGGTGATGGCGCGATGGCCGCCAGAGCACCTGATCCACCCCTTAAAATTGAAGAGGCTCACAAAGCGATCAGATATTTTGCAGTGCCCTACGTATTTGCCAGTGTGGCAACTGGAGTCCCTGTGCCTTTAAAGGGGGTCATCAGACACATCAGAAAACAGTGAGGGCGCTATAAAGGAGATTTGGAGCATGGGCCCAATGGGCTACTATCTAGTGATATCCTGACCCCTCCGCCTGGTATCTCTCTCCTCTGCTCCCTGCGTCTCCCTTTTTCACGCTTCCACGCCAGAGTGGTCCCTGGCCCCCTCTCTCTTCCCCTCCCCCACACAGCTGCAGCTCTCTATCTCCCATTATCTGTGCTAGGTGTCTGCCTTCCCCATCTGCTGGCCTCCCTCCTCCGTTTCGCCAGTGACACTTGGGCTCTTGGATCTCTGCTCCTTCTTGCTGGCAGCACAGCAGTGGTGTTGTCTTTCCTTAATGACTTCCTTCTCTTTCCTGTGGTGGCTCTGGCAGGCATCTCCCACCTTTATCAGCTGCTACTCCGCCTACCCCATTGCAACTCTCCTATCTCCTGTTTTCTGGGGAGGGGCGAGGGAGGGGAAAACAAATTTCATAGCATGATTTTCTAGGTGCCAGCTACAATAAGGCATTCAAATTCCTCATTTAAGTTGGAGAGCAGGGCACTTGTCACTTATTATGCATATCATTTTAAAAGAATTCTGCAAAGTTTATTTGGGGAGCGGTGGCATTTTATGTCCCTGGGACAATAACAGTGCTTGCCTGCCTATGACGTCGGTGCGGCATCAGCGTGCTAAGAAGGAGCACCACTCCCCACTGGGAGTGGTTTTAGGAGTGTATAAAACCCCCTACTCCCACATGAAGCAGGAGGCTTTTGAGGAGAGGACTCTAAGAACTGGAGGCCTATCAGAGACAGTCTGAGATGCGTTGGCACGCGCTCCCCCCCCCCAGTAATTTGACACCTACACCCCATCAGCTTTTCTATCTGGTGCTGATACCTCATCGGCTTCCATTTGGCTCCTCCCCCTGCGCACGGCAGAGGATCGTCAGTGTAGTGGCAGCGGGGAGGAACTGGACGGAGGCTGGCAAGGTTTCAGCGCCCTATTGGTTGGTGCCCTGGGGGGACTGCCTGGTTGGCCTGCCCCTTAATCCGGCCCCAAGTCCGGTTGCAGCGGAGCAGTCTCTTCCCGGAGTAGAACCCAGGCCTTTTCCTTTCACAGAGAAGGCTCAGAGAAGTTAGAGGGAGAGGGTTCTAGAAGAAAGGTTCTTGGATGTCCAGAAGATGAAAGAAAAGGGCCCTAAGAGCTAGGGATGAGGGGATTGGGAGGTGTCAGAGAAAGGACAGTCTGCCTGGAAAAGTCTGCCAGAGAGAAGCTGGGAGCCCCTAAGGAGAAGAAGCTTTCCCTGGAGAATACGTGGAACCAGTGTACTGGGAGGTGCCAGAAAAAGAGCAGCGCCTGCCTGGGAAAGTTCGCCAGAGTCTCAGATCGATTCAGCTACAATCAGCCTGAGTCACCAGAAAGTGAGAAATTAAAAAGGGCTTTGGAGGAAACAATTACAGCTACCAAATAGGTACTGGAAGGGGTACCTGTCCAAAAGAACCGGCCTGATTTAGGTGAAAAGAGACTAATTTGATTTTTGTAGCTTTAGACTTGAGGGCGCTGTGGAGTTGTGGACTGGTGAGAAGGAAGAGCTCAAAGGGTTTTGAAAAGACTCTTGCTTTTCCCCCCTGTGCAGAGGCCCTAGGAGGTCAAGGGGCCTTGCGTGATTCGTGACCCTCTCCCTGTGCCCCTGTGCCTAAGAGCTGACTGCGATGGTGGCTACATGAACATATTCCAGTAATAACCTCAAATAAAGCCTGTTTTGTTTTTTTTTACTTTTTGTTGTCAAGGACTTTTTCATAAGGTTTGCAATCTTTCCTCATGTTTGTCTTACGTATTCAATCTTTTCCTGGTTTCCTTTCCATTTCATCTTTCCTTCTGTGTCTTCTCCTTTCTCCATCTCTCCCTCTCTTTCCACATCTTTTGTCATCTCACTTCTCATTTTGTTCTTTTCTACAGGTTTGCAAAGAGAAGTTCAGTCTGGAGGTAGGATTGCCATCTGACCTAGGTCAGCCTTGGCAGGTGGATTTTATTTTGGGTTTGCCCCACTGCGGCTATGAACCTATAGCCCTCTTTCCCACAAACATTAAAACTGAAGTCCATAGCCACAATGGGCAAAACTAGAACTGGATGACCCTATCAGTGCTGGTCTGGGTCAAGTGACAACTCAATCTGGGGGGAATAAACAATCAGGATCAGCCAGGTCCTTCTTTATATGGTAACCTATTTGAAGCCCAAATTTTTGTTTTGCTCTGCCTCATGACTTTTTTTTTCTTGTAGTGCATTTCTAAATAACTGGCTACCTAATACATTATTTTTTCTGCTATTGATGTTTGAGAATTTATTGCATCTGCATGTTATGACCATCATGTACACACTAAGACCACTATACCTGTTCCTTCTTAAAAATATGAACTCCAGACAATCCCTAGCATTTTTCCAGCTAGTCACTGGGAAAGGCAGTGATAAAAGAATACATATTCTCATCTATACTATCTTGGTGATGAGGAGTTGGAATTATTCTGGGGGGAAAAACTTTCTGTAACTCCATATGGAGTTATCATGGTAAAGCTAACCAAATTGGTAGGGCAGTAATAATGGGAGATTTCAATTACCCCAATATTGACTGGGTAAATGTAACATTGGGACATGCTAGAGAGATAAAGTTCTGGGATGGAATAAATGACAGTTTTATGGAGCAATTGGTTCAGGAACCAACAAAAGAGGGAGCAATTTTAGATCTAATTCTCAGTGGAGCACAGGATTTGATGAGAGAGGTAATAGTGCTAGGACCGCTTGGCAATAGTGATCATAATATGATCAAATTTTAATTATTGACTGGAAGGGGGACAGTAAGAAAATCCATGGCTCTAGTGCTAAACTTTCAAAAGGGAAACTTTGATAAAATGAGAAAAATAGTTTGAAAAAATTGAAAGGAGAAGCTACAAAGGTAAAAAGTGTGCAAGAGGCATGGACATTGTTAAAAAATACCATCCTAGAAGCACAGTTCAGACGTATTCCACACATTAAGAAAGGTGAAAGGAAAGCAAAATGATTATTGGCATGGTTAAAAGGTGAGGTGAAAGAGCCTATTTTAGCCAAAGGATCTTCATTCAAAAATTGGACAAAGGTTCCAACAGAAGAAAATAGGATAAAGCATAAGCGTTGGCAAGTTAAATGTAAGACATTGATAAGACAGGCTAAGAGAGAATTTGAAAAGAAGTTGGTCGTAGAGTCAAAAACTCACAATAAAAACTTTTTAAAATATGTCCGAAAAGAAAGCCTGCAAGGAAATCAGTTGGACCGTTGGATGATCAAGGGGCTAATGGGGAACTTAGAGAAGATAAGGCCATCGCGGAAAGATTAAACAATTTCTTTGCTTTGGTGTTTACTGAAGAGGATGTTGGGGAGATACCCGTTCCAGATAATGTTTTCATGGGTAATGATTCAGATGGACTGAACCAAATCACGGTAAACCTAGAAGATGTGGTAGGCCTGATTGACAAACTGAAGCATACTAAATCACCTGGACCGGATGGTATACACCCCAGGATTCTGAAGGAACCCAAAAATGAAATTTCAGATCTATTAGTAAAAATTTATAACCTATCATTAAAATCATCCATTGTACCTGAAGACTGGAGAGTGATTAATGTATCCACAATATTTAAAAAGGGCTCCAGTGGTGATCTGGGAAACTACAGACCAGTTAGCCTGACTTCAGTGCCAGGAAAAATAGTGGAAAGATTTCTAAATATCAAAATCACAGAACATATAGAAAGGCATGGTTTAATGGAACAAAGTCAGCATGGCTTTACCCAAGGCAAGTCTTGCCTCACAAATCTGCTTCACTTTTTAGAATGGGTTAATAAACATGTAGATGAAGGTGAAACGGTAGATGTAGTGTATTTGGATTTTCAGAAGGCATTTGACAAAGTTCCTCATGAGAGGCTTCTAGGAAAAGTAAAAAGTCATGGGATAGGTGGCGATGTCCTTTTGTGGATTACAAACTGGTTAAAAGACAGGAAACAGAGAGTAGGATTAAATGAACAATTTTCTCAGTGGAGGGGGGAGGCCAGTGGAGTGCCTCAGGGATCTATACTGGGGCCCGTGCTTTAAAATATATTTATAAATGATTTGGAAAGGAGTACGACGAGTGAGGTAATCAAATTTGTAGATGATACAAAATTATTCAGAGTAGTTAAATCACAAGCGGATTGTGATAAATTGCAGGAGGACCTTGTGAGACTGGATAATTGGGTATCCAAATGGCAGATGAAATTTAATGTGGATAAGTGCAAGGTAATGCATATAGGGAAAAATAACTCAGGCTATAGTTACATGATGTTAAGCTCCATATTAGGAGCTACCACCCAGGAAAGAGATCTAGGCGTCATAGTGGATAATACATTGAAATCATCGTCTCAGTGTGCTGCGGCAGTCAAAAAAGCAAACACTGAATGTTAGGAATTATTACGAAGGGAATGGTGAATAAAACGGAAAATGTCATAATGCCTCTGTATCGCTCCATGGTGAGACTGCACCTTGAATTCTGTGAACAATTCTGGTCACTGCATCTCAAAAAATATATAGTTGTAATGGAGAAGGTACAGAGAAGGGCAACCAAAATGATAAAGGGGATGGAACAGCTCCCCTATGAGGAAAGACTAAAGAGGATAGGACTGTTCAGTTTGGAGAAGAGACGACTGAGGGGGGATATGATAGAGGTGTTTAAAATCATGAGAGGTCTAGAGCGGGTAGATGTGAATCGGTTATTTACTCTTTCGGATAACAGAAGGACTAGGGGGCACTCCATGAAGTTAGCATGTAGCACATTTAAAACTAATTAGAGAAAGTTCTTTTTCACTCAACGCACAATTAAACTCTGGAATTTGTTGCCAGAGGATGTGGTTAGTGCAGTTAGTGCAGCTGGGTTTAAAAAAGGTTTGGATAAGTTCTTGGAGGAGAAGTCCATTACCTGCTATTAATTAAGTTGACTTAGAAAATAGCCACTGCTATTACTAGCATCAGTAGCTTGGGATAAACTTAGTTTTTGGGTACTTTTCAGGTACTTATAACCTGGATTGGCCACTGTTGGAAACAGGATGCTGGGCTTGATGGACCCTTGGTCTGACCCAGTATGGCATGTTCTTATGTTCTAAAGGAGTTACAAAAATTATTTAACATCTTTATGAAATCATTTGTTCAGGGCTCAATTCCTGATAGTCTAAAGGTTCTTTAAAGAGTGGTTGAGTGGTGTAGTGAACCATGGGTGAAAGCACTGCAGGGATTGGCTCCAGTTGTCACACCGATACCTGGATCCAGTCCCAGAATTGTGGACAGCTCTCAGATTGTGGTTCCAACTGGTCTGACTTTTATTTACTTAGAAAAATATTTTCAGTGCTGCTCCACTGAGCCAAGCGAGTGCATCAATTTCAAAGTTCCCACACAGAGATCAAGTATTTTACATCGCTCCTTTTCTAGATAGGGTTTTAATGGAAACCCTAAAGATTTCACAGCATGCTGCTTCTTCCAGCCTTTCTTGGATTAGCAAATTTTACAATTCACTCTCCAGTATAAACTTCCTCCTACTAATGGTTTTGACTTTGAACTTCAGGATCAAGGTTTACAGCTCAATAGTAAAAGCAGTGATACATTTTACTCCAACTTCAGCAAAGCTACTCGGAGTAAAGCTCTGCGATCTTAAAGCATGTGGCTTCTTCCCAGCTTATCCAAGGAACGGATCTTCTAACTCATTCATTAAATAATGCTTCCTTCTTAAGCAGGTACTACTCTGTGAATCCTTTCTGTTCCAGTAGTACCCAAATATAGGGTCTAGCCACCAGCATATTCTTTAGAGTGCAGCTTTTTTTTTTATTTATACATTTTTAACAATAAGTTGCAAAAGTACATATTTGTGAGAAAATAAAGTATAAGAAATCATGCAAATAATTAAGCAAAAACAATATACATGCCAGCCCCTCAAGTTCTCAATGAGGATAACTCATCTGAAAGGAAGAGGATGAAAACACAATCATTATAAGAAAAAATATATATGCTGTATCGTTAAAAAGAAAAAAGGCTAAGTGAAAGGTATTTTGCACAATATAGTGACATTAAATGTCACATAAGGATATGAAAACCATCTGCCATCCTTATATCAATTATCACCACCAATTTGTATAGTAATTGTAGCATCTAGAAAATTTCTAAGCTGTTTGGGTCCATAGGAGACACAACGTACATTAGCTAATTTTATAATACGTTTAGAAGGATGTCAAAGAAATATTTCACCACCTAACACAATCACCTCCTGGTGCACCTGTAAAACCTCCTTCCTCCTATTCTGCCTCAAACTGCATGAGTTATGAAACATTTAGACCTTCTCATTCCAAAACAAATTAGTCCTAGCTTTAAAGAAATGCCTCATGATTGAATTCTTGTCAGAATCAAAAACAAAAGAAACTAGCAGAGCAGCACGATTTAGGCCTTCATTCTGAGAATTCCCAAGCAATGCAGCTAACTCCAAACTGTTCACAGTCATTTGTTCTTGATCACCAGTCACTCTAGAGCTAAAGGGCATTCAATGTGCTTCTTAAATGATTCAAGAGAGGCAAAGTGCCGCCAGGGACCTTCAAATTCTCTCTCGAGTATCTTCTGAGTAACTCACTTGCGCTAATCATAGGAATTTGAGGAAAGTTGAGTACTCTTAATTTCAACCCCCTCATTCTATTTTCCATCATTTCCAACTTGAGATGTATTCCTAAACTATCTTGTACTATCTTGTACCATCTTGGATCCTAGCCCCCCCCCCCCACCCCTCAGTGCAACTGTTAGGAAGGATCCTTGTTATTCACTGTTCCATGTTCTTACTGATCAGACACTCTTATAGGTAGGTGTCATGGTTTTGCCTGCCATGTAGCCTCACCATGCCCTGCTGCTGTCTGCGATGATGCTTCCCCACCAGTAGGGGCCTGCAGTGAGCCCTGATTGTAGCCATCTGAGCCATCTCCTCACTGGCCATTCAACTCAGCCTGTGGTGCAGACTCCTCTCCACCAGGAGACCTCAGTGAGTTTAACCTCCAGCCTTACCAAGCTCCTCCTCACTGTTTGCACCCATACCCAAACTCCAGTCCTATGAAACTCAGTCTTACCAATGTACCTTTGTCTCTTCATGGAGACACTCTTGGCTCTCTGAGATGGATTTTGTTCCTTGCTATATTCTTCTTGGCCTCTGGGCTTTCCTGATCCTTGCTCCTTGCCTTGCAGCCTATCCAGGCCTCATCTTGCCTTGCAGCCTACTCAGGCCTCCTTGCTCTTTGCTCCTTGCCTTGTGGACCTCAGACCTTCTGCTATCTTTTACCCTGTTCTGTGGCCTCCGAGCCTGCTTTTACTTCATACTTTGCTCCGTGGCCTATTCTAGGCCTTACCTTGCCCTGTGGCCTTCAGTTCTGTCCTTACCTTCCATTGTGCTCTCTGGCCTCTCCTGGTCTCTCCTTGCTCACTGGCCTCCAGGCCTTATGTCTAGCAGCCTTTAGGCCTTCTATATTGCTGCCTTCAGTCCTCTATGTTCTTGTCTAGTTTTTGACCAGTCATGTCCTTGTCTGCCTTATCTTGCCCTGCCCTGCCCAGTCCTGGTTCTAGTATTCTGTTCAAGCCTTGCTCCAGACTACCCAGCCTATTCAGCCTTGCTCCAGATTACCCAGCCTGTCCAGTCTGTCCAGCCTTGCTCGTCTGACCAGCCCATCCATCCATATTCCAGCCTGCATAGACTCAGCATGTTATACTGCCATCACAGACAGGTCCTACTGGGCCCTGAACCCAAGGGCTTAACCCGCAGGGGAGAGGGCTGGTTAGGCAGAAGACCGGCCCTTCCCTTGCCTTGCAGCCCTGCACCGCTCCTGGAGTAGTGTATCCTGATCAGAAAAACAATGAAAGTGGACTGTATACTCCTCTAAGGAACTCTGGACTTCATTAGGAGATTGGCTTCCATGCTATTGCCATCTCTTATGGAAGTCTCTCTGTCTCAGCTCCATGTAGACAGTTCCTCTCTCACACAGCTTCACAAACCAACCTCTAACTTCAGTCTCACTAAACTGAACACACTCCAGAATCTGCTTACAACATCTCTTGGGCACTACCACAAGGGCTCAAAACACAGAGTTTCACTCTTTCTGGGACAGGTGTAACTGTAACATCCATAATAATAATTATTATTTATGCTGTGCTGAGTCTACACATTTTGCATGTTTACAATGCCCCTTTACTCAAGAATTTGTAATTTGTTTGAATACAGGAAAATTAAATGATTTGTTCAAGGTAATGCAGGAAAAGATGGCAAGAAAAACTGAGTCATGAGTTCAAGTTGCACAGCTTTACAACGTAAACACTGAGTTTTAATCCTATTACATTCACCTCAATCTGTGTAACATCCCTAAGTCAATTAGATGTTGTGCTTCCTGGCCGCGTACATGCTGCAGCCGGGCCTGCTCACCTCGCTACACCTTCCACCAGCTCCGGGCACATCCCATCCACGGCTGCTTCCAGCTCGCGAAGTCCCCAGTCCTCTTGAGCTCCTGCTCCGGACCAGGCCTCACAGCGGGGCTCGGCATCCTCCGTGGCATTGGCCCCACCCCTAGGCACGCGCGCGCGGACCGCCCGGACTCTTAAAGGGCCAGGGGCGGAACCCAGCTCCGCGGCGCACCCTGATTGATCGCTGCTTAAAAGGAAGTGGTCTGACACCACTTCCTCGCCTTGGCAATCGGGTTGATCACATTGTGATAGCTAGTTTGCCTTCCTGATCCAGTGTCTTCTTCCAGTCTCCTGTTCCATGAATCAGTGCAACAGAACAAATTAAATCTCATTCAGGGCTCATAGAGCTGGCTCCAACATGCTAGAAACCTAAATCCTCCATTTGTCCATAGAATTGCCAGCATGCCCCAACCCTATTCTGAAGGAACAAGCTCTAGGTAATGAGAAGGTTATTCAGTCTCCCTGCCTGATCAATATTTGACCTTCTCCGAAGAGAATGCCAGCAATAGTGACAATTAATTTCCAAATGTGATGGTGATGATGATTATCAGTGATGTGGGCCCTCATCACATGTCACAGAGGGCACCATATCGCTTTCAGATGGTAATGATGGCTGGTCACTATCGAACTGAAGAGCCAACTTTCAGATGGTGACCTAAAGAACTTAAAAGGCTCGTTTAACCCTGTTCCGATCCACTGAACTTTCTATTTCCACTGAGCATTTTATCTATACTTTAAGGTTGATTAAAAACTCTGTAAACAGCAGAATTCACACTCTGTACGATAGTGTTCAAAGGCAATTCATATTCCAAAGACCAACTATAACAAAGGTTATTTTCCATGGATAAACAATGAGAAACTGCATGGATCAGCAGTTACTACCCTAAAAACTTGCTGGATAGACCACTAGGGTCTTTTCAGCCATCATTTGCCATGATATTATGTTACTCTCCTTAGTGTATCTGTCCCCATGGCTGTTGAACTAATTTATAAAATGAGGAGATCCGGTCCCCTTGACTCCTTGGCTGCTTCCCCGTGAGGAGAAACCACCACCCCCCCCCCCCCCCCCGAGTTCTCCTTTGGCTGTCTGATGCCACTCCTTCCCCAAGAGGTTTGCGAAGGTAGCTCAGAGGATGCTCGGTAGCCCAGCAGCTGTTGGGACACCTAGTTCAAGGCACACCCTCAGCACTATTTACTGACCATCAGGAGATGTCTCAGCCATCTTCCCTCTCTCACCCGGCCTGTGCACACCACTGACCATGACAGGTAAAGGATCTGAACCCTCAGCGTTCACGGTCAGCATTGTTATCTAAGCCAAGAGACTGGCCCTTGTGCTCACCTATAATACATTTTGGCATTCCACTGAAAATGACAATAGCACACAGCATCGGACATAGTATGGGACAACACAGGAATATAATCCACAATAAGCACAACGGCTGTGCTAGTATCATGACTATCATCAATGACCGATGATATGAAGTTCTATGGTCCAAAGAGTTTACCATCTAACTGGGGGGGTAGGCAAAGAGCCAGAAAATTAAAAGTAAGGCAAAAGATGACAGGACTTAAAAAGTCCTATGTAGAAAGTTCCTTCCATAAAAAGATGTTTTAAGTTTTACTGCATTAGTTGCATCCTGGTTTTTAAACTCCTGCTCTCTCCTCTAATTTGCTGGTGGTTCTCACTT
This sequence comes from Rhinatrema bivittatum, assembly GCF_901001135.1. Classification (NCBI taxonomy): domain Eukaryota; kingdom Metazoa; phylum Chordata; class Amphibia; order Gymnophiona; family Rhinatrematidae; genus Rhinatrema; species Rhinatrema bivittatum. Next base: position 562,945,837 of record NC_042615.1, on the reverse strand, counting down.
TTTGGAGGCTGGTGCCTCACATCTGACTTTTGGTATCCTTGGATATCTATGCCTGCATTCTTGCTTTCAGCAGTTTGAACAAAAAACATGATGAGTTGTGCTGTTTACAAAGTTCCCTGAACACAATGGGTTGGACAATTTCATATTAAGCCAACAACTCCCTTTTTTTAATATGATCCTAATAATATGGAAGGAATGTTGCTATGTTGACTCTTTTTACAATGGAAAAATATGACTGGTTTAATGTTTCTAACAGATGTTCATGTACTGAGATGGAGCACAGGAAACAGCGTCTGCCAATTGTTCGAGGCACCAAGGTACAAGGTTTTGTTACAGGTATTGACAACATGTTCCCATTTCTGTTGATATTTCCTGATGGCACACAATTACAATTTTGAAGCTACAGATGCTGTTAAAGAAAACAAAAAAAGCTACTTGGCACCAATTTTTATCATCCTGGCAAAAAAAAAATATGTTATACTGTGGCAATACTTTGTGAAGTTAATATTAGTAACAGCACAGAAAGAGCTTGGTTAACTCTTTGGAACCCTTGCACTACTTAACATCCCACAGCATTTTTTTATTATCGACAGGTTTATTGGAGGGTTCATCATATCTGGATTTATTCTGGGTTTTTTTTGAGGGGGGGGGGGGGGGATGAGGCAAGAGTTTGCATTGTTGACAAGATGCCCTAACTGTTGATCATATTTTCCGGCAGGCGCTCCGTACACCATACGTTTTTCTTATCCACTTACAAAGCAAGGTTGCTCTGAGTAATCACCCCAGGCAAAGTGTTTTCTGCAGACTGGAGCTATGTAGCCACAATAGATGAGATATTATTTTCATCACTTTGTTGTCCCACATGACCAAAGTGCAGCATCATGAGCAGGGATGTGGCGCGACTCATTCGTGGGAGGAAAACCTTTGGCCATTTCCGGCTTTTTTATGTTTAGTTTGTATTCTTTTGTTTTTTTTGACTCGGCAGTTTCCTTCTGTTTCTATGGGCGTCCAGCTCAGATCGGAAACAGATCTGGTGCCCTGAGCCTTCATTTGCAACTCTTTTATAACCTCCTCCCAAATTACTTTAGTCCAGTCATTACAGTGATAGTCCCCCAGCTGGGTAGCAACATGCACCAGGGCTCCTTCCTGAACGCTGGAATCATGGGCCCTGCATCTTGGCTTTAGCTGTATGATGAGATTTCCTGATGCTCCTATGGACTTTTCCTTATACCTGTTATCTTTACGCCTTTTCAAGAAGACTTCCTTCTTCACTGGTTAGGAAGGCACACTGCTTGGGTTGAGATCCTTTCATTTCTGAACACAAATAGCACAGTTCTGAATCACTGGAATAGTGAACCATCGCTCCTTATCCTCCTTCCGTCCCCACTCCTTCCAGTTGCAGTTGCCTCTCTCTTTCACATCTCTCACCAGGACTCCCTGTTTCAACTCCCTTAAACCTTTAGGGTTTCTACAATAAATACTATGAGAATTTGCAAAACATCTCGTATGTGGGATGGCTGATGCAAATATTTAAAAAGTCTCCTTTCTACACTGCAAAACATAAGTATTCTGTGAGGATCCACATATCTGCCAAGATTACACATATCTACCACTGGTAAGAAACCTGGGTATCCTGATTTGTTGTCATTTGAAACCTTATTTGATAAAGAAAATTGGAGAAGTCTGTATGACTGACCATTGTGTTTTCCTGTATGAAGTTCAATATTGCTGTTTCTTCTGATCAGACCTCAGCCTTTAAAGATTGCTAACTTTTACCACGGGATTCCCTACGCAGCACATTGAGAGAAAGATTGCATTACTGCTCGCTGCTTGTGCTCTACCTAGTCTGTGGATGGATAAATGGGTGATTTTTAGATTTCTAGCACTGGCACCTTTTACAATTCCATAAAAGTTAAAAATTTACTAGAGAGAGTGGGTGCTAGCAAGCAGCTACAAGACAGCAGCACAATATATTCACTCCCAATGTTTTTTTGCGTTTTGGGGTTACTCTATAGATTTTGTTGACTGATTCACATTACTGCACTGCAATTTATTGACTCATTATGTCCTCAGTTGAAAGTGGAAAGATTGAGACTGCTTTTGCCATCTCCTCTGGGACAAAGAGGATGAAACATGACTCGCCATCACTGGTGAAAGCACCATCAACCAGACCTGAAGGCTCAGACCCGCAGGCAGCTGTTATGTCTGAACTGTTGCAACTTAAGGAAAAGTTAAAGATCATCATCGCTCATACGGGGGATATAAAAAATTGAAATCACCAAACTCTCGGCCAAACTCACTTCATATGCATGCTATCTGGAAGACCTCCAACACCATACCTTTGCGCTAGTGGTGGAGATGACGCAGCTGCCTACGGTCTTTAAAAGGATGGAATTGCTGCAACAGGATGTGGGGGATTTAGCTAACTGAAATCATAGAAATAACATAAGATTACTGGGGCTGCATGAAGGTATTTGTTATGAGCGCGAACTCTGTCGGTCGTCACGCTCCGCGGCACGGAGGCGCGGTCGTCTATAAACAGGGTTGTGAGCACTTGGGCCACGGCATGACCCAGGGAGGAGCCCCAAGCCAAACCATGGGAGGTGAGCTGGTGCGAGCATGGGTACATGGCAAGACATGGCAGACGCAAGGACTTGGGTACAAGAGCTGACCCTCAACCGGATCTGCACACCCCGGACAACCAACGCAATGTTGATTGGTGAACAGTCCTCCAACCGTTCCAAGCCCTTTCAGATCTGCCGCTGGGTACGGCAATGGGCGGCAGGCCGGAACAAGGACGAGGGCAGACGGAGTCCTTGGAACACAGAAGACTTGGGACTATGACTGCTGCGACGGCTTCACAGACAAGGGGCTGATGCGAAGACATCACAGACGAGGTATTGATGCAAAGACATCACAGACGAGGGACTGATGCGAAGACATCACAGACAAGGGACTGATGCGAAGACATGGCACCAAGGTTGAAGTGAAGACATGACACCAAGGCTGATGCGAAGACATCACGGACGAGGGACCAATGCGAAGACATGACACCAAGGTTGAAGTGAAGACATGACACCAAGGCTAATGTGAAGACATCACGGACAAGGGACCAATGCGAAGACATGACACCAAGGTTGAAGTGAAGACAAGACACCAAGGCTGATGCGAAGACATCATGGACGAGGGACTGATGCGAAGACATCACAGACGAGGGACTGATGCAAAGACATCACTGACGAGGGACTGATGCAATGGCATCATGGATCAGGGTCGATGCGACGGCATCACGGATCAGGGTCGATGCAACGGCATCACAGATGAAGACATCACAGGCAAAGGCTTGATGCAACAGCAACAGACGAGAAGCTGGGAGGGTAGACATTGGCATTGTCTCTCAGGGCGCCCTACACAACCCACCTTCAGGGAGGACCCAATGGGCTGGTTGCGGACCACCCTGTCCCACTGCGCGCCCTACCCAGCCCGAGGAGGCTGGTCACGGACCTCGCAGAGAGCAGGGACAAGTGCAGGAAAGAATCCAGCCAAGGCAGAACTTCGACGATGGACCCAGATGTCATCCGAAGCACCACAAAGGCTGGCAGGACAAGACGGTTCAGGAGCACAGGACACCAGTCCACTGCCGGCATCTCCCATGATGGTGACCCATCACCCGGAGAACAACAGCCGGCAGAACAGAAGGCTCCGGAGCAAGAACGAACACCAAGGAAGGCTAGAACACCAGGAAGCGAGACATCAGGAGATGAGACACCAGGATACCTGGACGGGGACCTCAGGCAATGAAGACATGGAACATCAGGTACCGGGAACTTGAAGACATCTGAAGACAAGGACAGGAGACGTCAGGAACCTGAAGACGCTGAAGACCAGGACGATGAATATCTGGAACAGGGAAACAGCTGAAGACACGGACATCCGGACTCGGCCAACACCAGGACTGGGAACAAGGAACAAGAAGACACTGAACACGAAGCCATCAAAGCAAGGAGACCATGGAGGACCTGGATCGACGAATGAGCACAGACAACTGTGGAACCCGATCCAAAGGCCGACATCAAGAGTGGGAACAAGGAACATGAAGACACTGAACATGAAGCCATCAAAGCAAGAGGAGACCACGGAGGACCTGGATCGACGAAGGAGCACAGAAAACTGTGGAACCCGATCCGAAGGCAACGAGAGACTGACGAAGAATCCCTTTTATAGGGCAGAAGCAGGAAGTCATCATTGGGAGGAGCCAGCAACACTTCCTGTGGCTGGCCCTTTAAAAGCTGTGAAGAGGTGCGTGCCGGCGCCTAAGGAAAGCTGAAGCAAAAAGTAGGACCACTGTCAGCGGCATCCAGCCGCACAGAAGCAGCGAGGAGCTGGCTGGCTGCAGGCATTGGCAGGGACAGCCTCCCTGCCGGTCGAGGACCCCGGCAGCAGTGAGGACGGCTCCCTGCCGTCTGAGGACCCCCGGAGAAGCGTCGGGGAGCCAGAGTGGTATCAGCTGCAAGGGGAGGCCCCCAGGTGTTCAGCCCTGCCACGCAGGGCCGAAGATGGATGCAGACCACGCGGCCTCTCTTAGGCTGCACATGGGAGGTGTCAGCATCAGCGGCTGCTCGGCGGGGCCGGCCCTGTCGAGCAGAGCAGGAGCTGCTGCAGCCTCCGGGCCGTGACAAACGGAATCGGCGGCATCCTGACACATTGAGGGAGCCAGAAGTTAGGGAATCTGTCCACGGAAGCGGGCAGATTCACAACAGTACCCCTTCCTTACAGACCCCCTCCTCAAGCCTCATGTCAACAGCTGGAGGAGACAAGGTATCAGTTCAACTGACAGGGGGTAAGCGAGGGTCCAAGAACAGTCGTTGGAAGATTCTTGGCAAGGCACTGTAATGCTGGCAATACCGTAGCTGAAGACATGAAGGATATTGAAGATCCAAGCATGGCGTAGACAAGACATTGAAGACGTAAACACACAAGGCACGAGATTGCAGGACAGCAGGCTTGCATCTCACGTTCTGGTGACCAAACGGCAAATTTCAAGGCAAGGCATCCAAGGTAAAAAGAAGGCATAGCTGAGTATTGAAGAGCGGTTTTTGGTTCACCGAGGTAACAGAAAACAAAGTTCAAACTGGATTCTAAAGCTGTAATGGGGAAACTCAGGAGACTATGTAGACAACTTATTAGTTGACTTTTGAACAGCCATGGTGTCAGGAGGGCTCGAATGGAAGTTCGGCACATAGAGTTCAGAAGCTGGAGAGCCATTCTAGAGGCAACTTTCCTAAAGAAGATGGTGAATTCAATACTGAAGGAAGACTCTCAGTGAAGGTTGTAACCAGGATACCACAGAATCTTCACCATTGGAAGCTCGAGATCCCCCCGGGAGGAGCCCTTGAGGAACCGAGCCGCTTGGGCTTAGGAGTAGACATCCGGGAACTCGTGTGCGATGAGCGTTACAGAGGACATGAGTCGAGCAGGAAGTCGGAACTGGAGAAGTCGATGCAATCTTCACCATTGGAGACCCGACATCCCCCCGGGAGGAGCCCTTGAGGATCCGAGCCGCTTGTGCTTAGGTGAATTCTGCGGAAGGCTGAAGTCCAAAGCTGAATAAGTAGCGGAGACTAAGAAGCTCAGGATGATGGTCAGTAGGTGCCACTATAGTACTGAAGCAAGGGACTGTTTGCTGATGATAATTGCTTCGGTGACATGAAGAAGTAGTCCCCTTAAGCTGGAACAAAGGGCGTGCCAGACAATAGGTGTCGCTGTGGAACTAAGCAAAAACTGTTAGTCAAAGGAAAACACTCCTTTAGAACGGAGTCAAGAAGCCACATTAAGATGGAAGGAACTTCATGAGACTAGACTTGAAGATGGTAATGGATTCCTATGGGTGCGAGAATCCCCACAGGCAGATGGTCAAAGGTAGGCACTGGTGAGCAGACTTGCAGAAATGAGTCACTGGTGGCAGAATAGATGACAAGAAATCAAGAGTTCCATTCCTGATTGAAGGCTTGAGATGCTGCGTACTTGAAGAACTCATGGTGGCGAGCTCAAGGGTACAGGATAGCTCATGATGATGATCCCAAGTTGAATCCATCTGCATAAAATGGAAGCTGGACCAAACTATGGATTCTAGGAGGTTCTCAGGAAGGTGGCATCAGCGAAAACCCAACAAGGTACTTATAGCTGGGAACTCCCATGCAAAGATGATGAGAGACTCCTAGTTGAAGATGGATCCTAAGGCAAGCACTAGGATAATGCAAGCAGGAGCGGAGTCAGGAGCAAAGGATGAAGATGCATCTAGGGTGCAGGCACCTCCTGCTGGTCATAAGAACCCTAGGCATGGACTGTAGAGAAGCATCAAGCTGAAGAGACTCCAGAGCCAGCACTAAAATAGTGCAGGCAAGGGCTGGATAAACTGCAAAGATGTAACAACAGGTCATGGGTGCAGGCGCCTCCTGCTGGTCAGGAACAACTAAGACCTGGGGTGGTGTAATAGTACACGTCGAAGACAGGGATATCTGAAGCATGAAGATTCTCGAAGCAGAGGATGCTGGTCACTGGATGTGGAACCTGGGTGCAGGCGCCCCCTGAAGGTCGAAAGAAACCAGGAAGTTGGGCCACATCCAAACGGTGGAACGGAGATGAACACTGGAACCATGGCAGGCAACTCCTGCCAGACGAGGAGTTCCAGGACGAGTGCATGCAGAGATGGTCTGGCTGCAGGTGCCTCCTGCAGGTCGTGGGAACCAGACTGTTAAAGCAAACATTAAATGTCCACAAACTAGGAACAAAAATTTCTTCAGGCAAAAGCAGACTGAGGAAGCTCCAGAGGCTGAAGAAAATATTTCCAGGCAAAAATCAAGGCAAAATCCAAAGAAAACTGGAACCCATCGGGCACAGGTCACCGGGCTCATAGCCTTCGGATTCTGTTACGAGCGTGACCTCCGTCGGCCGTCACGCTCCGCGGCACGGAGGCACGGTCGTCTCTAAACAGGGTTGTGAGCCCTTGGGCCACGGCATGACCCAGGGAGGAGCCCCAAGCCAAACCGTGGGAAGTGAGCTGGTGCGAGCATGGGTACATGTCAAGACATGGCAGATGCAAGGACTCGAGTACAAGAGCTGACCCTCAACCGGACCTGCACACCCCGGACAACCAACAACGCAATGTTGATTGATGAACAGTCCTCCGACCGTTCCAAGCCCTTTTGGACCTGCCGCTGGGTACGGCAATGAGCGGCAGGCTGGAACGAGGACGAGGGCAGATGGATTCCTTGGAACACAGAAGACTTGGGAGTATGACTGATGCGACGGCATCACAGACGAGGGGTTGATGCGAAGACATCACAGACGAGGGACTGATGCAAAGACATCACAGACGAGGGACGACGGCCATCTGCTGTTAGGAAAACTGACACCAAGGGGTTTTTTTTAGCTTGTTTAGTTTAGTTTTTCCTTCTACTTAATATCGCAACCATATTAAGTAGAAGGCAGTACAGAAAAGCAGTTTTTTCTGCTTTTCTATACTAGTTTTAGCAGTGCTCAGATATTAACACCTGCTCCGGGCAGGCGTTAATTTCTGATCGCTAAAATGTGCGTCCTAGACACACTTTTTTTTTTTGCATTGGGAGTGAATAGCTAATAGCCTCATTCCCATGCATTTGCATGGGATGAGCGCTATTAGATTCACTCCACTTTGGATGTGCATTGTAGAGGTGCTAATCCCCTTATTACATTAGTTAGCGCCTATACAGCCCTCAGGTGAGCGCACTGTATTGCATCGGCCCCTTAGCTAGATAAATGTACTCAGTCCTGAAATGTCATCGGACCATCCCCAAGTTATCTGGCTAAGTAGTTAGCTGCCTAACTACTTAGCCAGTTAACTAGGGACCAGTGAAAACGGTGGAATTTTTGAAACCCCTTTTAATATGGATCTTACTGAGGTTCATGCAGAGCAAGCTGGGGAGCAGACAACTTCGCTTGGATATTCACTGAACCATAAGTGGATATTCATTTCACTGAAAGTACCCAGCTAAATTGAAAGATACCTGGATAAAAATATTTGGCTAACATTAGGATAGCTCTCTGGAGTGACCAAACTTATCTGGATAATTTATCTGGATAGTGTTGAATATTAGTACTAACCAGCTAAGGTTAAGCCTCGTTCCCACCCCTCAAAACACCTCATCACTTTCTCTTTTTTATTATCTGGCTACATTTTCTGCACTACATCGGCTTCCCACTTGCTTCCGCATACTGTTTAAGCTTCTCCTGCAAAAGTTAAAGTACTTTCACATTGCATCTCCTGATTACCTCACCCCTTTTAACTCCCCTACTGTTACGTGTGCCATCCGCGGCAGACCCGCGGCATGGCCCTCTCACCTCTCTGCAGTGACTCCTGCTCCTGGTTCCTCATCTCTGGTGGCAGTGGGCTGCCAGATCTGTCCTCGGGCCTTCCCTTGTGCCTCCAGCACGGCTACAGTGCCTGGCGTTCCCGGTCCAACCACCACCTCCTTTGCTTCACGTCGGGCCTCTCCGCATGGCCAGCGGAGAGACGTTGCTACACGGCGCTGCACTCCTCCCTAGGCACACACGCGCGCATCTCCAATGCTTAAGTAGGGCCTGCGGCGGGAACCTAGCCGCGGCCCTGGATGATGACGTCAGCGGAGCACCGGTACCTAAGCCCGGGCTCTGCTCCCTAGCTTTGCCTTTGCAACAGGTCTCCTCGCTGGTCGAGTATTTGTTGCTTCCTGAGAGTTTCGTCTCACTCCCGTGTTCCTGTTCCTCGCTGTTCCTGGTTCCTGACTCCTTGACTCTTCATTCCTGCCCTTCACCTTTCCTCAGATTGACTACATGGACTTTGACTCTCCAAGCCTGGACCTCTGCTTCGCCTGACTATGCCATTGACCCTCTCCAAGCCCAGACCTCTGCTTCGCCTGACCATGCCGTTGGCTTTCTCCAGGCCTAGACCTCTGCATTGCTTGACTACGCTGTTGCCTCTCTACAGATCGACACCTCCGCATTGCCTGACTACGCCGTTGCCTCTCTCCAGACCCAGACCTCTGCATTGCCTGACTATGCCGTTGCCTCTCTCCAGACCCAGACCTCTGCATTGCCTGACTATACCGTTGCCTCTCTCCAGACCCAGACCTCTGCATTGCCTGACTATGCCGTTGCCTCTCTCCAGACCCAGACTTCTGCATTGCCTGACTACACCGTTGCTTCTCTCCAGACCCAGACCTCAGCATTGTTTGACTACGCTTGACCATCTCTGTGTTCAGACCTCAACCTTGCTTGCCACTGCTTCCAGATTGCTGCCAGCCCTGACTCAAGCCTGTTCTTTTGTTGTCTCTTCAGCCTACTTCCTGGACTTGGTCTATTCAGGCTTCGGCCTGCTCTTGCTTGGGCACCCCTTGTCTGCCTACGTTCCTTTGGCACTCGAGTTTCTAGGACACTACCCTCGTCCAGTGTAAAACTGTACCATCTCCCCTCTGCTATCTCTAGGCTGATCACCATCTCTTCACCGATGACATACAGAGGCCCACCTAAGTCCAGCCGGCCCCGGCACCCAAAGCCTCAACCTGTGGGGACCGAGGGCTGGTATTGGTGAAGCTCCAGTTGGCCTTTGTCCATCAGCCCACTCTGCCTGCCGACGGTGGGGACCCATAGGTCCCCTACCTACGGGTTGCATCAACCCCATCTTGGCCCAAGAGTCCACCTCCGGCGCAACACCTACATCCCTCCTTGAAGCCTCCATTCACAGGGCAATTTGCTCTTATCTGTCACGTTCCACTCCATTGCTACCTCCAGACTCTATACTTTCCACCCTGTTGCATTATATGCCTGGAACAGCCTTCCTGAATTAGTACATCATGCTCCCTTGCTGGCCATATTGAAGCCCTGCCTATCTGGGGTTGCTTTTAAATTTTAAGCTCTCTCTCTTTTCCTGATCAATAATCCCAGACCCATTGGCACTGACCATGTTTACTATACGGTACATACATTTCCAAAGCCTTTTATGTGTCATGCCTGTGTGGCTTGACTAAATTGTGAGCTCCACAGAGGAAGATTTGTCTCTTATGTGTATCAAAATAGTGCTGGGCACATCTAGTGGTGTTACAAAAAAATGATAAGTATTGGCAATAGTAGGAGTAGCAGTGGTCAGGGAGAAAGGTATATTGGGTGCAGTTCCAAACTAGGGGCCCTATGTAATAAGTATGCTGGGCTGTGGGCACAATGTTATCTGAAAATATGCACACATTTTTTGTACACAGACTTCTGATGAAGCTGCAAGTTTTGCGCCCAAAAGAAATGGGTGCAAATTGTGAGCACAAATTAGCCCAGCTCCATGTAAATCCCATGTTAATGGAAGCATTAGCTAATTACTCCCTGCTGCAGAGAGGGATGAGGTCTGTAATGCATGGTTTCTAAATGCTGGTGGAAACTTAACTCCTGATCAGAGCTGGAGTAAAGTCGCACAGGCTAATGTTAGTCTACTAACTGAAGCCAGAGTTCATGGGGGGGGTGTGTGTGTGGGGGGGGGGGGGGGGGTGTCTGTACTTGGAATCCATATATGTAAAGCTTAATTTGTGCACAAATGTAGTTTTCTGCGCATAAAGCATGTTTTATGTGCAGAGAAAACGCTCTGCATTCACATTTTTAGTTGATGCGCACAAATCATATTATATGCTCTTACTGCATCCAGAGTTCGAAACTCTTTAGCACAGGCGTTATTGAAACCACATGCCAAATTTCAGCACACAGTTTTAATTCACAGCTTATTACATCAGCCCCTGGGTGAGAAAACTTGGGAAGGAAAGGAAGGAAAAAAAGAAACGGGATAGGGATACAAGGCATGGATAGAGGGGATAAAATATGATATTAGAAGAGATTGGAGAAGGAAACAAGAGAGAAGAAATAGAAGCCACTTTTAGCACTGAATGGAGCTGTGTGATTGCTTTAGGCAAAAGTAACTATATTGAGCTTCAGAGGCAGCTGTGAGATGTGCAAGTGCCCGCTGGGAGTTTGGCAGAACAGCTCTAAAACTGCCAGTCAAGAGATGAAATTAGGAGGAGTGTGTA